>NC_136063.1:1648507918-1649843751 GCF_964261635.1 Lissotriton helveticus | reverse complement strand
GTGAGTATTGATGCAGCTTTGTGCTAGACAGATTAAGTGTGCACTGACACCGCATGATGCATGACATGCATGAGAAAAATTTGGGGCCAGATGTAGGTGTCAAAATACCGGTCGGAATCGGCCGAAAATACCGATTTTCGGCCGTTTCTGACCGGTATTTTGACATTGGTATGTAGGGGCACTGAAAACATGCAGATTCGGTAATTTTACCGAATCGGTAATTTTACCAAATCGGTAAAATTACCGATCGGTAAAATTACCGATTCTGTATTTTCCTACGTAGGTAGCACTTCTAACAGTGCTACAGGGCCTTTAGAATTCGTTATTTACCATGTAATATAATTGCATGGTAAATAACGAATTCTTGTGTACATGCACATCTGTGCATGTACACCTGTGCCATGTGGCACACAGACATGCCCTAAGGGCATGTCTGTGTGCCACATGGCACACAAGCCAGTTACAGGGGTGCAACAGGGTGTCAAAGTGATACACTGTCCCCCTTGTAAATTCGGTATTTTTACCGATTCGGTAATTACCGAATCAGTAACTGCCATTGAATCCGATGGGCTTCAAGGCCCATCGGAATCAATGGCAAATACCGATTCTGTAATTACAGAATCAGTAAATACCGAATCTTAACGATTCGGTAAATACCGAGTCTGTATTACCTACATCCCCCCCCTCTATTTTACCACTTCTTAAATACCGATTCGGTATAATTCGGTATTTAAGAAGTGGTAAAATAAAATTATCTACATCGGGCCCATAGTCCTTTGAGTAACTAATATTGTGTTTTCCTTTTGTGGCCTTTGTGTTTGGTATATGTATTATTGCGTATTATTTTATGTTATACGCATTTACCTACATTGTGTGTTTTATGTTTTCTTTGGCTTATTGTGCATTGCTTATTCTGTTCTGCGTGGATGGTATGCTGATCGATCTTAAGCCTGACAAATTAAGTAGGCCAGCACGCTGGGTTTTGGGCCCCAGGCTCACTGTGCATGAAATGCATGGCATCGTGTTGTGTGTCACAGCTCATTTGCATGTGTTACAGTGAATTTTCTATGCTTTCTGTGCTTAGCACAGCAAGTATACCTGCTGCCTTGGTATGCTTGTTTTTATTTTATGTATGTGTCTGTATTGTATTGTTTTGACAATTCTAATATTGATACTAGAACAAGCTCCTCTGTGGGGAATTTGTTCTGGTCCCTAAATTTCACTTCAGCAGTGTATGTCTATTTGGTTAAAAGGGGTATAGAGGAAAATACATGAGTTCTGTGGGGTACTCATGGTGTTGTGTCACAAGTCTGACCATCACCTAAGTAATTTTTGTTCTTTTATGGATTTTTCTTTTGCCGCCATTTCCCTCATGAATGTCACATAGTGCCTGGTTATGGGGGACTTTAGCTGTGTCCCAGTCCCATTTCCTTAGATATTAATAGGAACACACATCATTTTATGGCAATGACATTTGTACATGTGCTAAAAGATGTTCTAGCCCTCTCAAAAGTGCTATGTCTCCCCTAGAATTTTGTTTATGTTCAGTGCTACACCCAGTGGTTGATGGTGTTGACTGAAGTGAAATATGTTTCAGATTTCCTTCTGTCAACATGGGGGTGGAGGCTAGCTTCCCTGGAGCTAGCTCCCCGCTAGCTCTCCTATGCTCCCTCCTGTCCTGCTTTGATCTAAAAGGGGAATTAGATGTGGGTAGTTTTGTTCTACAAGTGTTGGGTGATAACACCATTATTGTAGTATTGCAAGTGCATTGCTAGTTCTTTATCAGCTAGTCTGTGAAAATAAACTGATAGTTTTTATTAGAGAATTATTTTAATTGGATAGGGATGAAAGGACTGGTAGCCCAGACTAGTGTTTCCTTATTTGACCTCTGAAGGGAACAGCCCAGACTAGTGTTTCCTTATTTGACCTCTGAAGGGAACAGCCCAGACTAGTGTTTCCTTATTTGACCTGTGAAGGGAACAATAGGTTGGTACCTTTTTGTTGATTAAGGGAGCAATAGGTCGGTACCTTTTTTTTGTTGATTTTTCCTTCACATTCCTAGGTAACAACATCATTATTGTGCAGCACTAAGTAAAGGTGTCAGTTAGCCTGTATAGTTGAGCTGATAATCCCTATTAGAGCTGGTGAACAGGTTTTCCCCTAAATAAAATGTTACATGGTCTAAATAGTGAGAAAGGTGAAAGATGCTTGTGTGATCCTCAGCAAAATATTTTTAGAAATTAAAGATTTGTAGAAGTTAGTTTCCTGCTGCCTCTATAATATGTGAGCATGGTCATGAGCAAAAATATAGTTGTTTTGAGTAAAGAAAAATAATATTAGAAGCGTTATGTTCTCGCCTAATGCCGGAAAGAATATCATACAACATGGCAGCATAATAGCCCCAGATAATAGAGGACAAATTGACAATATCACAATTGAGGGAGCTCCCAAAGGACTGTTTCTATCACAAATATTTAGGAAAGGTCACCAAATGTTTTACCAAATGAAAATTCATAAAATACAATCTATCACAAGTAAATTTTAAAGCCTTATTAGGTTGTGAGAGTCAAAAGGAGTAACTATAAAAACTGCTGAGAAGCATGGCGGCGGTGTTATTTGGGGTAAAAAGGTTTATCAGTCAAAGGCCCTTAAAGAATTTAGCAATACTAATCACCAGTGGTGCCTGGTGACATTTGAAAGTGGTGCGGCGTAAAAGTTGGGTATAAATGTTACTTTGCCAGCGTGACCATGACACACTATTAAACTATTCCCTGGGACACTATTAACTAATTGCATGATACTCTAATAACCAGTTCTGCAGGACATCATTTGCAAATTCCGTGAGACACTATTAACAATCTTTCTCAGACAATATTATTGAGTTTCTTGAGACACTTCCAACCAGTACTATTAGAATCTATTAGCCGGTTCCTTGTGGCCCTATTAACCAACTCCATAGAGCGCTATTAGCTAGTTCCCTACGACACTATTAACCAGTTCCTTGAGAATCAGTATTAAGCAGTAGTACATATTTACCAGTTCCCAGAAACACTATTAGGCCATATCCAGAGTTTCAGACCTTCATTATACCAGGGTGCCCACATTTTATTCCTGTTTTTTAATTCCTTTACTGGAATTATCTGATCTAATACATCTGTTATATGGCTGGTATATGTTTTATAGTTCTCTTCAACCGTCAACGAAGGTGAGAAATGATTACCATCCTTAATAGTTAGGCGGCAGCTACTCTTATCCAACTTTGCCCATTCCCTACCCCTCCTGTAGGTCCATTGCTGGCTATTTTTGGACTTGGAGCATGGTCGCCTAACCTCAAATTGTATTAGATAGTGATCAGTCCACGGCTGTGGTGATATATCTAATATCTTAGAGATATTCTAATTTGAGAACAGTAAATCTAGCACATGTCCCCCCTGATGGGTGGGCTGTTGAACTAACTGTGGGAGATTGAGATTAGTGCACGTATGCTATAGGTCTCTCAGGTGATTACTAAAATTCTCATCTTCCCTAAGATTAAAATGCCCCAGTATAATCACTCTTGTGTGTGTCAGAGTTAGATTGGTGATAATATCTAAGAAAAGTTGGTATTGCATATTACTACCAGGAGGTCTGTAGCATAATAATCCTGTGAGTAGACTGCCGCTGGGTATCTGTAACGAGAAACCCATAGTTTCAATCCCCTCCACTTCGTCTATTGATAACGTCGTGAAGTCCAGCTCCTCCTTGAAGATGACTCCCACTCCTCCCCCTCTACCTCGGGATCTGGGCTTATGCAGGATTTTATATCCATTAGGACATGCCAGCCCTATTTCCACCATTGACTCAGCAGTAATCCATATCTCCGTTAAAAACAAAACCTCTAGTCCTCTATCTTCGATCATACTAGAGATATCCACATAGTGTTTGACAAGTGATCGAATATTAATCAATCCGCATATGAGGGGCCTTTCCATACTTGGCTCATGTGCTAAAAAAATTTAATGACTTACTATTAAACTTACCAAGTTCCATAAGTTGGTCCCTATCATATACCAAACGTCCATGAGCAATATTCAAATGGGCATCGTGGCTAGCGCTAGTCGCGGCCTGGGCGTGGACGGGCGCAAACGGGCTTGCCTCAGGCGTGCCTCCGGCAGACCATCGGCGCTCCCGCTGCACGCGTGCGCTGCGCGCTTGCATTTCCTTGTTTTTATGTATAGTCCCTGCCCAGCACCTAGAGCGCCTCGCAAATGGCGCGAAGGAGGATAGCGGGAAAATTATTCCCTCACCTAAGATGGCGCTACTCCAATCGGGTCAGGTTCCAAAAATGGTCTGTGCCCCGCTCAAGCAGTGAGTGAGTAGTATCAATTTTAATAGTGCAAGTATGTGGTTAGGCTAAAATTCAAAATTTCATCAATTGAGATTTTTAAAAGAGTTAGCAACTCACGACGATTTTATTAAAAAGAGTGCTCTCCCATAAGCACCGTTTCTCACCCTTCAATCATGGCGAGAGTTAGTCCCTCAGTCTAGGGCTGCGCGCTTGCATTTCCTTGTTTTTATGTATAGTCCCTGCCCAGCACCTAGAGCGACTCGCAAATGGCGAGAAAGAGGATAGCGGGACAATTATTCCCTCACCCAAGATGGCGCTACTACAATCGTGTCCGGTTCCAAAAATGGTCTGTGCCCCGCTCAAGCAGCGAGTGAGTAGTATCAATTTTTATAGTGCAAGTATGTGGTTAGGCTAAAATTCTAAATTTCATCAATTGAGATTTTTAAAAGAGTTAGCTACTCACGCGATTTTATTAAAAAGAGTGCTCTCCCATTAGTGCCGTTTCTCACCCTTCAATCATGGCGCGAGTTAGTCCCTCAGGCTAGGGCTGCGTGCTTGCATTTCCACGCCCAGCACCTAGAGGCCTCTCAAATGGCACGAAAGAGGATAGCGGGACAATTATTCCCTCACCCAAAGATGGCGCTACTACAATCGGGTCCGGTTCCAAAAATGGTCTGTGCCCCACTCAAGCAGCGAGTGAGTAGTATCAATTTTTATAGTGCAAGTATGTGGTTAGGCTAAAATTCAAAATTTCATCAATTGAGATTTTTAAAAGAGTTAGCAACTCAGGACGATTTTATTAAAAAGAGTGCTCTCCCATAAGCGCCGTTTCTCACCCTTCAATCGTGGCGGGAGTTAGTCCCTCAGTCTAGGGCTGCGTGCTTGCATTTCCTTGTTTTTATGTATAGTCCCTGCCCAGCACCTAGAGCGCCTCGCAAATGGCGCGAAAGAGGATAGCGGGACAATTATTCCCTCACCTAAGATGGCGCTACTACAATCGGGTTTGGTTCAAACAATGGCCTGTGCCCCGCTCAAGCAGCGAGTGAGTAGTATCAATTTTTATAGTGCAAGTATGTGGTTAGGCTAAAATTCAAAATTTCATCAATTGAGATTTTTAAAAGAGTTAGCAACTTACTACGATTTTATTAAAAAGAGTGCTCTCCCATAAGCGCCGTTTCTCACCCTTCAATCGTGGCGAGAGTTAGTCCCTCAGTCTAGGGCCAGTCTTGCGTGCTCGAGTGGCAATTCTCAAGAATGTGCTTGTATGAAAAACCAACTCTTCTACAGCCAAGGTGAGTATGCATGAATAGGCAGGATCCAAGCTAATAGGCCTCCTATTTTAAAAAAATGGGTATAAATGCCACTTTATATATTTCATATAGTATTTGCAAAAAAATTGAAAATTTAAAAATTGATTGGCCACTCACCCCATCACATGGACATGGTACATAATCAAGGTTGGGATGGTAACCAAGAGGGAAACACAGTGCACATTTGACAATTCCTGCTCTTAAACAGAATAGAAGGCTCCTTTCCCATTGACTCATAGGTAGGATGAGATAAATAGGTAGAGGATGGCAATACTATTCTATGGACATATAACTAAGAACAGAGGATTTCTTAGATTCCATGCCTATCCTTTCCGTATCATATAGTGAGTAGAGGGTATCTCTAAGCTCTTTTTTATGCAGGGTTTCGGCTGGGCCTGGGTTTAGAAAGATGCAATCTTTATTAACACTGAGCAGGCTTAGGTGCACTTGAGTCAGCCATCCCTTTCTTACACTTAACACAATCAGTAATAATCTCTCTAGCTAGGGAGGCAGCCTGGTTCTTCCAAACTGATAACCAAAAAATAGCTGGTTGGGCACGTATAAAGTCTGCTATATAATTTAGATTAAGCTCCCTGTGGCAAATATGTTGTGAGGAGGAAATTGGGATGCCCAGCAGTTTCCTACAAAACCTATTTTCTTCCTGCTGGATGCAGGAACTGTTCGCAATACCCCAAATCTCCGCCCCGTACGTGGCTTCTGGGACACATTGTAAATTTAAAAAAATTTGAATAGCTAAAATAGCGCCAGTGGTCTTTGGGAAAGGAAGGCTAAAGATTAAGTTGATGGCCTTTGAGAACTTGCTCCTGGAGTGGGCGAGGTGCTCAGTCTAGGAGCCATTCGCAGAAAAGACCAACCCAAGATAGGGGAATGTGCGGGTGCTTGTCAATTTCTGGCTACCCTCAACAATAGCGCTTAGCTGACATTTCCCAAGGCCACAGGACATTAGAAATGATTTTTTTAAATTAACGCATAGGTCCAAACTATCCATGTGCTTAACAAAAGTCTGTACTAGGATACGCAGAGAATTCGGGATGTGGCCTATAAGGACCGCATCATCTACGTATAATAACACAGAGAGAGATTTCCCATTATTTATGGGAACATCTTGGGTCAAGGTTTTTAATGATTTATTCAGCCCATTAATGTAGATAACAAAAAGGAGGGGGTCCAAGACTCAGCCCGTCTGACCCCCTTTCCTACATTAATGGCTCCCGAGACCGCTCCACCCATGCCAATCCTCACCTGTGCCTGGAGATATTTATGAAGGTGCGCTAAGAAATGTACCAAAGGCTCATCCAGCCCGTAGGCCAGAAGGATAGTCCAGAGCTTTGACCTATTGACAAGGTCAAATGCTGAAGACAAATCCATAAAGGCCAAATAGACTGGAGACTTCCGCGCAATGGTATATTTCCCAAACACCAGAGTGAGGTTTAGACATTGTTCGTTTGTACCATCCTTGCTATGGAAATTTAACTGGCAGGGTTCTAAAATGCCATTTTCCTGTGACCATCCTAAGATTTTGTCATATAAAACTCGTCCCAATATTTTTAGAGTATTATCGATCAATGAGATCGGCCTGTAGTTGCTAGGCTGAGACCTGTCCCCCATTTTAAAAAATGGAACTATAATACTCTTGGCCCACTTTTTGGGTAGCAAAGCATGTGTTTAGTTATTAAAAACATTTAAAAGGGGGGGCGTGACTACCAGCCGAAGGGAATGGTCACTTGCTGAAGCGCTCCTCAGCCCTCGCCATAAAATCCGCCTCATAAATCCGAATAAAAAATCCAGGAGCACCCCCGAAGGTGTAGGATCTCCTATTCTCAGTCCGGGCACTCTTTACGTGCCCTCGGCGTGCCCCAGGCAGCCGCACAGCAGAGAAATCCCTAAACAGAGGCGGACCCCGCGGCCCCAAGATGGCGACGGGCGCTAGAGAACACTCTTAAGGTCCAACGCGGTGAAAAGACTGGAGCTCGCTGGGCCACGAGGAACCAACGGTGGAGAGGTGCGGAGGTTCCGGTGGTGTGCTCGGAGGCCAAGCAGACAGCTGTGAGGAGGCCATGGTGCTTGCTGCTTGAGGTATGGCGGTAGCGCGAAGGTACGATCGGCGGACTTCGGGCCGGGGACTCAACTACGCAAGCCCCCCGGCTCTGGGGCCTACCAGTGGAATTGGCCGAGAGACCCGGGGCCTCCCTGGACCAGCGGGGGTGCCGGGCCCGCGGGACTGTGGCCCGACCAGATGACAGCGGCCCCCCCACCTGACTTCGTAAGTACACTCTCCTGGTGCGTGGAGGCTGGGGAAAGTGCAGTGTGCCCCAGATGCCTGGTGGCACGGCCCGCTCCTTAGACTGATGGACCTCGGGCTTTGAATATTGGGGGAAGAACCACGGCCTGGTGAGGCAGGCGGATGCCTGCACCCAAGGGCTGGGCCTGACAACGTCCGAGGGTACCCCGAAGAGACCTTTGCCTGGGAGCGTTGGACGTGGGGGCCGGACATGGGGGTTTAGCGACTGCGACCCATATATGGCTGGTGCCCCTCTGGACAGCGCTGCTGTGTCTTCCTGATTTCTGGAGCGCCTGCTTCCTACCATCGTGTTTTGTCCTATGGTGTTTTTGAGCGTGGCTACGCGACACTTACGGCTGTGGCGTGGGTCTCGCCTGCCCTAAACAGCCGTTTGGTGGGAACTCACAGAGGTGGTGGAAGGATTCGAGGAGGGACCCTACGATCTGGATGTGCCTGGCGGGCCTAGTCCAGGGTTGACCCGCCATCGTGGACACTACTCTTGGCCCCTAGATCCTGGCTGTCGGGACTATCCCTCTATTATCCTATAGAGGCCAACTCGAGGGATTGCCATCTGGTTACACTTCCCCCGCTTCCACATTTGGAAAACTGCGATTGCGGGCAGACCCTACGTGGAAGCGCCCAACCGGCTGCCCCAATGGCTTCCAACACGGGGAATAGGCCGTCCACACAGAAGCAAATTACTAAGTTCTCCTGGACTTCCAAGGGGAGACTAAAGAGCCGGTGACCGAGGGAGACCCAAAGTCTGCGCCTTCATCACCCGCGACAAAGACTCTAACGTTGGAAGATGTTATGGAGGCTATAGCGGGAGTGCGAACATCTCTTGAGACCCGTATAGACTCTGTCAATATTGAAGTCAC
Organism: Lissotriton helveticus; assembly: GCF_964261635.1. Classification (NCBI taxonomy): domain Eukaryota; kingdom Metazoa; phylum Chordata; class Amphibia; order Caudata; family Salamandridae; genus Lissotriton; species Lissotriton helveticus. Next base: position 1,649,834,934 of record NC_136063.1, on the reverse strand, counting down.
CCTGTTGTGTGTGGATCTGCACAAAATGGACTCCATGGTCAAGGATGTCAAGATAAAAACGGCGGCCCTCATTGATGATACCTCTACTCTCCAGCAACAAGTGGTCGAGCTCCAAAAGCAATAACACCAGATGAGTGAGCTTCTGGATGATTACGAAGGGCGAGCAAGGCGAAATAATATCCGCATTCTGGGAGTTCCTGAACGAATGGAGGGGCCGGCTGTCGACCTCTTTGTTGAAGACCTTATATTGAAACACCTCCAGCCAAAACGTCTCTCCAGCTATTCCTCTATACAGCGGGCACATAGACTTCCAGGGGGTAGACCGAAACTGGAACTCCTCCCCGCCCAATTCTCGTGTTTAAATTCAGGGATATGGACGTCATACTCCAAACGTCCCGAGCGGGACCACCGACGAAAATCGAGGACGCCCACATCACATTCTTCCCGGATTTCACAATGAAAGTGCAGGCACGCAGAGGCAGTTTCATGGCTGTCAAAAAAGCGTTGCGGGACAAAAATATAAAATACTCTATGCTATTTCCTGCTAAATTACGTGTTGAATCAGAGGGCAAGACCTGGTTTTTCATATCCCCGGAGGAGGCGTGGGAATGGCTGGAGGGATGGCGCCAGGTGGGGAAGACATCGAATAATCGCAGAACACCCAGAGCGGAGGCCCCCCGAGATCATCCACCAGAACGGAGGGAAACAGATCACTGAGGAAGGCCAGGATACCTCATAGCGACACCCCCAGAGACGTGATCTGCCCCAGGGGATATGAACAGTCATGCTTCAGGTGACTGGAACTCTTGACGCCATCCCCGCTCTTGGCTGCGAGCCGGAGCTTGAAACTCCTTATTAGACCCTCATGTTTGTCCTCCTTGGCTCGCAAAGAATAAGTGGACTAAGTTGGCTGCCTATATATGATGTTATCATAGGACCTGGACGGGATTGTTTTTGAATATTATTGTTCTACAATGTTAAACTGCTTAAGGCGAGAGGCACGGTGGCTCACCAGGTACCCCGTGAATGGTTGGGAGGGCGACAGGCACTCTACCTAGTTGGGGTGTGGATAGTTTCAAGTCCGCGGGCAGGGGGGCAGGGTGGGGGGAGGGACGGGAGGGTGGGTGGGTTTGTTTTGGTTTGTGATTATTATGTATTTCTTTGGTTACAGAGCATTTTGTAGTTTTGGGTCATGTCAGCGACAATGGTCAGAGATGAGGGGCCGTACTGGTCCGAGCCGTGAGGCTCCGCGGTTCCCTTGGGGGATGTTTCAAAGTACTTTCCAGATTGGGACTGTTATTTCCGGGGGAGGGATAGTCTCCTGGACAAATCATCGGACCTGTTCTTGTTCCAACCACCGCCATGACAAAATCCCTTGAGAATGCACTCACAATCATGACATGGAATGTTAACTGCCTAGGCAACAAAATAAAGAGGGGGGTGGTCTTACAATATCTCAAGCGACACGCACCCGAACTAGTCTTATTGCAGGAGACGCACCTGGTGGGTAACTGCTGCCAGGCACCCCAGCGATGGGGTTACAAACTGCTGATACATGCGGGGTTCACATCCGGGTCCCGGGGCACGGGTGTCCTTGTAAAGAAAAACCTGCCACTCACACCTACGAACACCTGGGTGGACCCGCAGGGACAACGGTCCTGGAGGCCACTTGGGAGGGGCGACCGCTGAATGTGGTTTCGGCTTACCTTCCGCCGGCGTTGGGTGGGGAGGCGTTGCGAACCCTAGGCAAAATAATGCTGGACCTCCCCCAAGGTACACTGATTATCGGTGGTGACCTTAATATGACAATGAACGATCAGTTAGACAGACACCCCCAGAGACGATCACACTAACATGGGTCTGAGCTCACGGACTTCACGCAGGCAATGGGACTTGAGGACCTCTGGCGAACACTACACCCAGATACTCCCCACTTCACACATTACTCCAATGCACACAACAGTATGTCTCGTATTGATTATTTCTTTTGTCCCACGGCTGATATCGGCCACCTCAGAAATCTACGAGGACTCCCCCGAGGCATCTCCGACCACTCCCCCCTTAGTGTCGAACTTACCTACTACCAACAACTTAATCGAGGGCCGATCATTATTAACCCGTGGATCTTAAAAATTCCAGACATTAAAGAAGATTTGATTGAGCACACGGATTATTACATTGTTGAAAACGTTGGATCGGTACACTCTGCGGTTACGATCTGGGAGGCCTACAAAGCCGTTCTCAAGGGGAGAGCTCTGGCTCTTAAAGTCGGATACCTACGTAAACATAAAGAACAGGTACTTCAGGCTGAAACTGACCTGCTCTGTCTTGAGTCGGCTCATAATACTAACCCGTCCGAGGATAAGGCTCTTCGACTCCAAGCGAAGCAACTAGAATATAAGGCCCTGGCCAATGAGATGCCGCAGGCAAGGCTACTTCAGACTCACCATCGAGTCTATGAACTGGGTGATCGCGCCGGTAAAATGCTGGCATGGCTAGAGCGACCCGTACAAGGAACGAGATGGGTTCCACTGATTGTCCGCTCCGATGAGACTCACATTACGGATCCCCCAAGGGGTAGCAGAAGCCTTTGCCGACCACTTGGAGCAGGTGTACACGGCCAGAGCGCAATACACCGCTGAGGAATCTCGGCAACTCTTAGAGGAGATGCATCTGCCTACTCTCTCTGAGATAGATAGAGATGCTCTTGAGGCAGACATTACGTCGGAAGAGGTTAACAACGCTATCTTTGCCATCAAATCGGGTAAGGCCATGGGACCCAATGGAATCCCCATTGAATTCCTGAAGGACATGGCTCTTGGTATAACCCCTCACCTAAAGAATATGTTGAGGAGAGCCGGGAGAGAGGTATTCTACCGCTCGATCAGAGGTTGGCCTCCATAGTTGTTATTCATAAACCAAATAAACCGGTCACCGATTGCGGATCATATAGGCCGATCTCTTTGATCAGTGCGGAAGCCAAGGTACAGGCGAAACTTCTGGCGACTAGACTTCTCGCAGTCCTCCCATCGTTAATTCATGATGACCAGTCGGGATTCCTCCCGGGTCGCAATACGGCCTTGAATCTCCGAAGGGAAAATAATGTCTTGGGCAGACGGCCCTATAAACAGGAGGAGGCCGCAATTCTCTCTCTCGACGCCACAATGGCGTTCGACTCGATCGAGTGGTCTTATCTCTTTGAGGTTCTAACGAGATTCGGCTTTGGGCCTAATTTTATCCAGTGTTTTAGACTGTTATATACAGACCTATTGGGACAAGTGCGGGTCAATAATCACACATCCCGACAATTTCCACTGCACAGGGCGACCAGACAGGGCTGCCCCCTATCACCACTACATTTGCACTGACCCTAGAACCGCTGGCCCATTGGATCCGCACTGACACCTCTATTCGGGGTCTCAAATGGAGTGATGATACGACCGATAAGATCTCCCTCTATGCCGACGATATTTTAGTCTACATGGCCTCCCCCCGTGCTTCCATCAACAGCTTACTCCATTTCATTACAAATTTCAGGAAATATTCGGGCTATTCAATTAATTGGTCCAAATCAGTGTTATATGTATTATACGGCCCCCCACCCACCCTACCCCGAGGGTATTCCATTATCCTGGCCCTCGACGGTTTTAAGTATCTCGGCATCTTCGTCAGCTCGAATCCTAAACCTTTCTATGATCGTTATCTGATGGGCCCGTTGCAAAGACTACGTGATGACGTCTCCCATTGGAGATCGCTGCCTCTGTCCCTTCCCGGTAGGGCAGCCCTATTCAAAATGTTGGCACTCCCACGATTCCTGTATGCTCTTCAGAACTGCCCATTTCCCATCGCAGACTCTTATTTTAATGCACTAGACGGGGAACTGCGTCTCTTACTATGGGATGGAAAGGCACCTCGTATCGCCCTCCATATGCTCACGAAGAGATGGTATGATGGTGGCATTGCACTACCCGACATGCGCCTATATTATTGGGCGTCCCAACTGGTGGCTACTAATCACTGGATTCATGGATCACCCTCGAATCCGGCATTTCACTTAGAGCGATACCAAACGGGATGAGAGGGCTACTTGGGAGCTCTATATAGTAAACCTACTTGAAATCGATACGTGGGCCCCATGGCGCAGACAATAGCTATATGGCATCGAGCTACTAAAAGTCTGGGTTGGTCCAACAAATTCACCAAGGCCACGCCACTATGGTCCTCAGAGAACCTGGGCTCCCTTTGCTTCCAACTGGGCTTTGACAAGTGGGACACCATAGGCATATCCACACTGGGAGACTTGATTCATAGAGGGAAGCTTTTAACTTTCTCCGACCTCCAGCAGAAACACGCACTCACTCAGGGAGAAGCCTTTCTGTATCGGCAAATTAAACATGCCATCCTCACGAACGTACCTGACCTCTCCTCCCTCCCTGAGGCCTCACCCCTTGAGGACAGACTGCTCTCCGAACCCCTTCTGACAAAGGCAATATCATGTACATATCGCAAATTATGCAATAATTTGCCTGATTCTTTTCAAACCTTAGGTGACAAATGCAGGGTGACATAGAACATTTGGAGGACAAAGACTGGCTAACCGCGCTGATGTCCCCCAGGGAAACAGCGATAAACCATCGCTTCCGACTGATACAGTTGAACATTTTACACAGGGCGTATATGTCTGGTCCCCTAGTAGCTAAGATAGGCCAACGCCCTGATGATCTGTGTCTAAGAGGTTGTGGCCTGATTGGCACCTTTTATCATACCTTATGGGAGTGTCCGGTAATTCAACTGCTATGGAAGGGGGCGACCAAGAAAATGACGGATGCACTGGGGAAACCAATCCCATTGTCACCTAAGGGGGGGATCTTCAATGTCTGGGGGGCGACGGATCTGACGGAGATAGCACATCAATGGCTGGCTCTGGGATGTCTTCTCATAAAACGCTCTATAGCAATGCACTGGGGGCGCTCGTCAACGACCGTTGATAGTGGGATGGGTGGCAGAAATGGATAGATCTATGGTCGCTGAGATGACCATTTATAAACTTTGAGGCTGCCCCAAAAAATGGGACAAAAAGTGGGGTCATTGGAAGGTTTATAGAGGTGAGATTTGTAGCTCTCCCACTGCTGACATGGCCATGGACAGAACTGGACCCTCACTCCATGACACAAGATGAGATATTATATTTGTGTATGCAATGCATATCGTATTACTCTCTGTATGTCACTATGCTCCTGAACTGCTGATTTTGCTCTGTTTTATTTCAATAGAATGTTCTTTAAAAAAAAAAAACATTTAAAAGGAGCGAGCCCAAAAGTCTGGTTTCCATTTTATTAAATCTATTGGTAGCCCGTCAGGGCCCGGGGCTTTATTCCCAATACTCTGATGGATAGCCTCTTCTACTTCGAATATAGTTATCTGTATGTTGGTCAGTGGGCCAAATTCATACTGATCTATCTCTGGTGAGGGGGTGGCATAGCTTTTTGAAAAATGGTTTTCCCAAGACTCACTAGAAATAGTGCAGCTAATAGGGGTTAGTAGCTGGTCCATAGATCGAAGGTCCCTTACGGCAGACCAAAAAATGTAGCCCTTTTTAATAGTTGCAACCTGTGTTAGGGCTTCCCAACGTTCATTTAGAAGGGCTCCTTTCCGATTGTTGATCACTGTATTATACTTCCGCCTTGCCAATTGCACATCTAAGGGGCACCTTGGGTTAGATGACAATGCCCTGCGCAAGTTCCTATTGGCCTCTGAACACTCACGGTCAAACCATCTGGGACCGTTTTTTGCCAGGGGAACGGGTTTCGACATCAGGGTTTTAGTAGCCAAACAAAGTTTTGAAAATTCATGAACTACCTCTGGATGTGGGGTTTGCGATGACAGGCAAGAATTAATTAAATGCATGTTGTCCTTCACTAGTATCTTAAACCGTTTGCTACTGTTGGCACCCCTCCATGTTAACCTTAAGTTGTCAGTTGAAGCCATTAGGTTTTTAGCCCCGCATTCGGAAGAAAACACGGGCCGGGGTGCCAATCTCAATGCTATTTTAATAGGGTTGTGGTCCCCTTGGTTCGTAGAAATGACCTCTGCCGCCATTAGTTGATCCTCAAGAAGGGTGGAAATAAAGATAAAGTCTATGATTGAAGAACAGTCCCTTCCGCTAAATGTTGTTAATTGGTGGTTAGTGACATTTGCAGAGCCTACCAAATCCATACCATTAACCAGGTTATATGAGCTCAAGAACACGGCCAGCTCTACACCCCATTCGGAAGGGGGCATAAATTACATGTCCCCACATAATTTTCTATATCAGTGAAATTCACATTAAAATCTCCACCCCAGAGAATCCCAATAGACCCATCCGAGCTTTGCTGACAATCTAAATTGGAGATAAAATCAAAAAGCTCGATAAAATTCATATTAGGGATAGAATGAAAATCATTATTGTAAAAATCTACCAAATAAAAAGAAACTCTCCTTTTATAAAACACAACTTGATAGTTGCGGCTATTAGTTAAAAGACCTTAAAACTCCCTCCAACAGCAACATTAATCCCAATAAATAGGCCCCCCGAAGATCGGCCCGATTTGGGACTGGAAGCTGCTACGCTAAAACAATGGGTGGCCCAGGTCTCCTGGAACATGACTACGTCTTGTTCATTTATTAGACGCAGCCAGTCCCGGTCGCCAAGCCTAGGCTGTAGCCCAGCTACATTCCAACTTAAGATACTCAGGTCGGTTCCCACATTGGCCCTATTTAAAGGTAGCTTGTCATTATGAGCAGTGAATGTAGAACCTGGGGTGTCCTCCACATGGTCCTTCAAATTGGTCATCGACGGTGATTGTCAGTCCTGTGCATCTAAACTGGAAAGTGCATGAAACCTATTGGTTACCAGAAGCGGCTTATAAGCATCCCTAATGGGTATAAAAGGTGGTTTATAAAAATAACCTAAAAGGAGCGCACAGATGCCAGGGCTTTGTATAGATAAATGCTCATGAATTCTTAGTAAACGGCTAACCATTTGAGGTCTACGGAAAATAAGGACAATACAGTCGCCGTTTATATTCTTATCCAAGTGGCCAACCCACCCTACTCTTCTGGCCATAAGGATTTCATTCATATCAGAAGGTTGAAAACCTTTGTGTTTACATAGCCAGTCTACAGATTTATTGCGGAGGTCTGCCCAGGATTCCCTCTGGCCCCCAGCCAGATTAGGGATGCCGGCCAGGACTAACACATATGGACTTGAAGCCGGGGGTAGGCTCAGGACCTCAGTATTTGAACTCCAACGTATACCCCTAAGGCAGTCCATAGTATCCCTGCTTGGATCGTTCACAGTGGTACCAGGCAGTGACTGATTATAATGACTGCTACCTGGATCTGAGTTTAAATTATTTGCATTAGGCACTCGGGGCATATCTTGACTAATCCTCTGCTCAAAAATGGGGTTCAGCACAGGGAGTTCATTTAGATTGCGACATGTTATGCGAGGGTTAGCAAGGGGAGTATCCTTATGTAGGGTGGCACTCATCAATTGTAGATCAGACCCATGTTTGTTAGCAACAGAAATTATAGGGGTCCCCACCCCGACATCATTGGTAACATGGTTTGCCTTGCTACCACTTAAGTTGGCCATTGCAGAGTCCATGCGCTTTAGTTTCCCCCAGAGTAAATTAAAATTTGTGTCAATCATCTCCTTGATGTCAGCGAGTGTGGTTTCCAAAACTTTTATTGCAGACCCTACAAGGGCGGCTTCCCCAGCAATGTCTGTATTGATCTCATTACACAAAAGTTTGGGAATAGCGTCTGTCTGAGTGGCTACAGAGTTAGTAAAAGTAATGGGCACATGGTCATTCACATTGCTAACAGATTGGCAACCTTTTGTATTTTTAATTTTAGTCTTAGATGTTCCAACATTTCTCTTCCTTTTTGTGGGTTGGACATTTAATTTAGCATTCCTTTGGGACTTAGCAACCTGCTCCCTAGTATTAATACAAGACACACCTGGGGCAGACATGTTAGGTGCATCCAAGTTTAGCGGAGACTGATTTGAGGAAACAGGACAAATCTTCACTGGCGATGTGTTTTGTGGGTTTGGGTTTGTTGCGCAGTCAGAAATAAGACCACCTTACGATAGATGGGACTGTAGCGCAGTAGGGTCCAGGGACAACCGTCTTTCGGTCAATTCGATTTCATGCGTTAACAAGGACTCAGCTCTCACAATGAATGCATCTAAAGTCCCGGCTACTCCTCTAAGTTTGTTCATTTTGGAGTAACAATTCCAAGTGGCCCAACTACAGAGCCACAAGATGGCGCAATGGTGGGCAGGAAGTTACAAATAACTTCACGTTACCATGAGGCTGGGTGGATAAGGTGAGTGCCTGATGGTCAGTGTCAGTGGGGTGGCCCAGCCCAGCCTCTACTGGCCCCTGACGTGCACAGACAGGCCCACCCTTGGTCTGGGCTTCGTCCGGGTTGCGTCCCACGTGCGCTGCACGCCACAGTGGGAGAGGCAGCGCTATAAGTGCGATGACCAGTGCCTCCCCCTCATGGCAGCACTTGTGGCGGCAGCAGAGGGTTCTGGGACTTGTAGTCCCCTACTACGGTATTGGGTCCCTCGTGGCAGCGCCTGGAGCAGGAAGAGTTAGCACTGGGACTTCTGTCCCACCAGGGCAAGCAGAGCGGGCAAGAAAAAGGGTTATGACAGCCAGAAAATGAGTAAGGACTCCCGGGCATCGGGGGATAGGGAAAGCTGCTATAAGCGTGATGACCAGCGCCTCCCCCTCATGACAGCATCTGTGGCGGCAGCAGGGGGTTCTGGGACCCGTAGTCCCCTACCACAGTATTGAGTCCCTCGCGGCAGCGCCTGTAGCAGGAAGAGTTAGCCCTGGGATTCATGTCCCACCAGGGCAAGCAGAGTGTGCAACAAGCAGGATATGGGAGCCAGAAAATGAGTAAGGACTCCCGTGCCGCGGGGGGAGGGACAGCCCTATAAGCGCGATGACCAGCGCCTCCCCCTAATGGCAGCACCTGTGGCGGCAGCAGAGGGTTCTGGGACCTGTAGTCCCCTACCGCGGTATAGAGTCCCTCGCGGCAGCACCTGGAGCAGGAAGAGTTAGCCCTGGGACTTCTGTCCCACCAGGGCAAGCAGAGCATGCAACAAGCAGGATATGGCAGCCAGAAAATTAGTAAGGGCTCTCTTAGGACTTAGGGGTTTAGGGGTCTATTTCGATGGCGGGCAGACAAAGTCCGCCCGCCATCGCACCCGGAGATGGGACCGCCTGCTATGTGTGCGGCGGTCTCGCATCCTACAATTAGGATGCACCCGCTGCAATGCAATAAAGGAATCTGTGCATTCGCATACACAACGTGGCAGGCACCGTGCGGTGCCTGTCACGTCGTGCATGCAAATGTATGGTAACCCCCATGTGCCCCCCTAAACCCCAACATCCTGGGGGCCCGTAACAGGTCCCCAACTGCAAAAAACGCATGCCTTTCCATGGCGGCGTTAAAAGACTGGTTCCCGCAGCTATTGTTATATGGATGGCGGTGTCTAGCAGACACTGCCACCATATTCAACCCTTTTCCGCCCGGTCGACTGGGTGGAAAAGTGGAGGACGGTCTTCCCGTCCGCCACGGTATCCCCGCCATCATAATATGGCAGGGGGAAATGGGAGGTGGGTGGGAGATTATGTTGGGCGGATCGCCACCGCCATGCGGGCGGTGACGATCCACCCAACATTGTAATAGACCCCCAAGTTTGTCATGTAAAATGCACATAGTACATATGTGAGAATATTTTTCACAGCAATATAGCTCAAATGAAACTTCTAAAACATTTATTGACAATGCTATCAGTCAAATGACTCGCGCTGTGTTTTAACCTATGATCTTACCATCTTCGAGAGATTTCTCTTAATAAGATTTAGGTTAAATATCTTTCACCGTTTGGTTGCTTTCCCAGAAAGAAATAACTGGGACTCAGTATTATCTGTATGCCCGTGTGATGAGCTCTCAACCCAGGCCACAATTCATACTCTCTTTTTTTGTAAGTTTTATAGAGAGCATAGAAAGATTTGGCTGACACCTCTACTAAAATATGTTGGAATAAGAAGATGTCGTCCGGCCTTGCTATTTTTACAATTGCTGAGTGAGGAGTGGATGTCGAAGTCCATTGTCAAATTTTTTAAATGTATCTTTCGACATCGACTAAATCTGTAACTGGGCCCTGTTTAATATAAATCAATTGAGTAAAAAGTGACTGATGTTTCCGCAGATTGTTTTAAGTATTTATAATCCATTTGTTTTTAATACTATATAAATTACAGTGAAATACATTAAAAGCCTCCTTTTTAGGACCTTGTACTACATGTCAGTATTTCGTTTTAAAGATGATCATGAAATGTAATTTTTTTTTTTTTATGTAACTGCTTTTATGGTTTTTTACCTGCTAAAAACCGAATAAAGAAATACTTGACTCGCACTGTGTCCAAAATGTGGAAGTTACTTCCTCCACACCTCTGGAATGCCAACACAAGAGAAATATGTTATTTATTGGCATCTATGGCTAATTTTGAGAGGGGGAGAGTAAGGGACCGTCTAAAGAGAGTGTGCTTTATTCCAATCCTCCTGTTTCACGTTATCTGGGACATGCAAAATGCTTTGGCATATTGGGGGGAGGGAAGCTTAGAAGGAGAAACTCATGACAGTAGCTTTTGCCAAGATTTATGCATGAAAACTAGGCCAGGAGGAAAAATAAACTTAATTTAATTTCTTGCACAATTCATTTTGTATTCATGAACTGCCCAGAGAACAGTGACGTGATTCTACAGTGTCACACAATGACACACGTGGGAGCTGGGATGGGAACTAAGGGCTGGTTAAAGAGCTGACAGGCCAAACATTTTGTGCATTTTTTAAAGGTGGGACGCATGCTGGGTGAAGGGGCTGTCTTCCCATCACATGTATGCAGAGCCAGGTGTTTCTTACCAGTGCAAACCATGCTGAGAAGGAAGATTGCAGCCCCTAGGGCACCCTTGTGAGTATTTCTAAGTGCCTGTTACTGAAATCCCAGTTTTACCAGGTGCTGCTTCCCACGGATATTCCTGGTGTGTCCTTCGGTGCTCTCTATTGACATTAAGGCATTTCCCAGTGGGTCTTTTGATGAATAGACCTGGTGTATCCCTAACTTTGTTACCTGTATCCGAGGTTATCACTGAAGTTCCTCTAATGCAAATTCCTAGGGTATCCCTTAATGTGTGGTACTGAGATCCCATGTTTTCCCAGTGCTTCTTTTCACAGATATTTCCAGCGCACCTCTTGACGTCTCTTTACTAGAGCCCTGTGTTTTCCCCGCTGTTCCTCTCATAGATATACCTGATGTATCCCCATGTGCTCTTTACTGAAAGTGATACACTTTGCCTGTGGTTGGCCTTAGGGCGCTAACCTCCATTCTTCTGTTCCACGTATGGGTAGTGTGCTCCTCCGTCAGGAGTGAACTATTCACGCCCACACCCATTCTTGTGGGATGAAGCAGCATCAACGCTTCACTGCCGGCTCCGTGCTCTGAGAGCACGGAGAATTTACCCTTCTGCCAACAAACACAGTCCTCTTATCTTAGCGCCCTGCCCTACATCTAGAAATGTCTCCTACCCACGTCCCTCGCACCTGACAAATCCCCGGCAGTCCTTGTGCCCACTTAAAGGAGACCTAGTGTATAGCAATATTCCCAGCTACCACGCTGCTATTGTGAGGGCAAAGAGCGGGAAGACATTAAATACCCACTAAAATGTAAAGTGAAAAAATAAGATGTCAGCAGGAAGATGACCTCAACGCAGTCACGGCCGGCATGACGGGCGGGTGGGGGGATCGCGCGGGGGAGGCGGGAGGGGTTTAATTAAAATAAAATTAAACTTCCCTTCCCCCGGGTCCCGCGTTTTCTTGCTGCCGCAGCTCTCCTCAGAAAGCAGCCGCCCTCAAGCAGCCTCCCTCCCCTCCACCAATCACAACGCTGCAATGGCAGCATTGTGATTGGTGCGGACGTCGCCCAGCCGGGAGCAGAATGGGAGGCCATTTTCTCTATGTAGGCTGCATGCAGGGGTAAGCCCTATAGAGTGGCTAAGACATCTGTGAAAAGAGTATGGTACAATTTTAAGGATGGCTTAGTTCATATATAGTTCCAACTGGGGCCTCGTCAGGATGCACAGCCAAAAGGTAAGTAAGCCATCCATTAAAGTTCAAACATTTTCTTCCTTATTTCACCTATTTATTCCAAAAGTAGTCACAAGTAATCCAACATTTCATTCTTCAATTCCTTTTAATCATCAGTTCAACGAGTGACATCCGGCTTTACTCTCAAACACATAGAAGTACCTGTTTTCCTCCCAATTCAGCGTAGAGATGACATTAAACTTCCTCAGGGAAGTATAATACCCGAAATGTGTGTTTGACAATATCAATCTAGAATTAGATTTAAAGTTCCAAATGGACCTCTGGTGGTACAGCTCTGTAAAGAAAATCATTCTCACTCTGACCTTAAATGGATTGTGATTGATGATGTAAGAATGAAGAAAAGAGGAACGAATGTGGCCAGAGCCCTCACCTTAATGGAAAACGGTTGGATTTTACAAGAAGACAGTGTTCATCGTGGCCTTATTGTGGCTGTTGAATGACAGGCACTGGGGATGCTTTAGTAGAAAGAGAATAATTAGTATTTGTTATTGATTACCTTGCTCAACCTTTCAAGTGGTAATGAAGACATTCTGGTTTTAATAAGCTAATATGCATTAGACCGTGTCAGAAGATTTTTCTGATGAGTAAGTTATTTATCTACAGGCACATGCATCAATGTTGGCTTTTGCAATTTCTTAATTGTGATTTTTAAGGAATCTCAATTAAGGAATCACAAAAGCTTATGCATGTAGAAATCGCTTGAAAAATAGCGATTTCTAAACATTCCTTAATTGCGACTCGCAAATTGCGAGTAGCAATTAATGAATACCTCCCCATTCATTCCTATGGGCCATAGTAATGAATGGGAAGACATTCTCAATTAGGGAATCGCAAATTGAGAATTGCACCCCTGAAATCTGCATATGAGTACATCTTGCACACACACATGCCCCAAGGGCATGTGTGTGTGTAACATGGAACTTTGAAAAATGCACTTTAGTGCATTTTTCAAAGTTTTTGCAAATTACCATGAAGTTCAACTTCATGGTAATTTGCACCCCCTAGTAGTGAAATCGCTACTTCAAAGTGGTTCTTGCATTGCATTTAAGGAATCACAAAATGCGATTCCTTAAATGCATTTGCAATTTGAGAACTCGCAATTAATTGTGAATTCTCACATTGCGAGGGCCTTGACCCCTGATGCATGGCAAAAACTAATTTTGCGATCGCAAACAGCCGATTTTTCCGAATCGCACCGTTTGCTAATGCAAAAGGCTTTGATGTATGTGCCTGCTTGTTCCTTACCGTTATAGTGTGACTAGTAACATTGCTTTTTAGCTTTTTAGTGTGCTTTTTCAACATGGCGCTGTCATTTTCAGTCCAGTTCTGTTATGTTCCCAGAGGCATAGCAGTATCCCTGGTGTTCATTTTGTCATTTGCATTACATATTTTCGGCATTATTCTCTGTTAATATGAATTACTGATTTTAATGATATATGGTTTGCTGACTTTAATTGAACTTCTGAAATGTAGTTGTGGTTACTTTCAATTGCATCCCTGAATGAGATGGACTATTGATCGATAATTCTCAATATGGAGCCTTTGTTTTGTGATCTAGTCCTGATATGCTGAGGCTTTCCCAGCATACGCTTGATGTTTTTACAGTTATGTCTGTATAGATGCTTCTTAGCTTCAGGGTCTTCAAAATCACTCTCATTCAACATGGCTGGTTCATTGGTATGGCTGGTCCCTTTGAAAAATGACTTGATACATACATGCCTCAAGTAAGTGTTTGTCTCGTAACTATGTACTCTGGGTCAGATTTATCAAGGCTTTGCATCACCCTTGTGCCACACAAGGAAGCACATGGGTGACACAAAGCCTAAGCGAGATTTATCAAGCCACACAAGGTGGCCTCGAGGGGCCTTGCATGGCTTCATAAAACTAGAGTAACACAAGGCACCACAAATCGCTGCTTTGCGTTACTCCGCCCCAGGGAGGTGTTCTATGGGTGGAGCGTGGGTGTTCTTACGCATCCACCCAGGGATTTGAGTGCATTCCCAGATTTACCATTAGTGGTAGGCCTGGGAGTGTGTCAAAATGTTATGCATCGCCAGGTGAGGCATAACGAGTACAAATATCTTTATTTCTTCTCATTTTTCCTCTTCCGATGTGTGCGGCATTCTGCAGCATGCATAGAAAAAAGAAAAATGCCTCTAAGGATTGTGTTTGTGCAGGAAGGCTCTGCACAAAGAAAATCCAGTTTACAACACAGACACCCTTGCAACGTGGTGCAAGGGTGCCTACATTGGCACTAGGCAGCCTTTGTTGATCTGCAGCTCCTCAACACTCAGTTCAGCCTTCCCGTGTCCAATTCCCACTTCATTTTTTACTTTTTTGTCTTCAGCACCTGCCCCACTATTGATCGGTGTCCATATTTAAATGTTTTTTTTTACCCATTTCAAGATGGCCGCCTGTGAGTGCGAATGCATACACAGGGGGCACAATGAAAGGTCGTCACTCACGCCCTGGTCACCAGCAGACTCGACTACAGTAATGCACTTTATGCCGAAATAAACAAAAACCTCACCCACAAGCTACAGAACATTCAGAACGCCGCCGCAAGACTGGTCCTCAACCTGCCAAGACACTGCCACATCTCACAGCACCTTTGCACACTCCACTAGCTCTCCATCAAGGCTAGAGTCATCTTTAAGATGCTCACCCACGCACACAAGGCCCTCCATGACACCGGACCAGCAGACCTGAACAGCCGACTCAAATTCCATGCACCCCAAAGGAGGCTACGATCAGCCCAGCTCTCCTACGCCGTGGTCCACCGCACCAGAAAGACCAGATCAGGAGGCCACTCCTTCTCCTTCCTCGCCGCCAGAGCCTGGAACGCCCTTCCGCTCCACCTCAGACAGACAACATCGCTCCACATCTCCGCAAGAAATCTCAAAACCTGGCTCTTCGACAGACCCCCTCCTTAATGGACTGGAACCTTCCCCCCCTTTCATCCCCAGAGCCTTGGGACCCTTAAGGGTGAGTAGTTGTGCTTAACAAATGCTTGATTGATTGATCGAAAGAAATGGGTTTGTCGAAAAATGTGAGGTATTATACATTTTAATATTTCTCATTTCATAAAATGATTGAAAGTTGAGCATGTACAGACATAAGAAAAAGCTTCACCCTCACCCTCAAAATCTCAGCAGTTAAGGGAGCACTAATATACCGCAATTTAACAAGGTAACATTTGAAATCTGACCAAAACTTCAACTGTCTATTGTCCGAGAAACGATTTATTGTGCAAAGTAAGTCTTCAGATGGAGAAGGGATACATTTGTTTACAGAAAGCTTTGCAAGCTGAGTGCAAAGAAAAATATGGATTTTATTTTTTACTTGTTTATGTATTAAAATGGCAAATTCCACAGCCAGGCATACGCTGCTAGATTAACGTGTCAGTCAGAAGATGGGAGCAGCAAGAGTGAAAAAAGAGAATAGTATAGAACTACATAAGAAAATAAGCAGGTGGTCTCTCAAAACAGACGCTATATAGCATGACGTGTAATGAAGAATAATGAACCCGCAGAGGCACCCAATATGTATTTGCCACAACAGATTTATTAATTGCTCAGTATATACTGATAGGTCTGTTCATGGACTGCGTGTTGTATGACTCACTATGAGGCAATTCCTTTACAAATGTCAATAACAAAGGGTGCCGAGTTACCACTGCGCAAAAAGGAAAGGCAGGTTAGCGGGTGGAAGGGGGGGGGGGGGGGGGGGCTGTGCCCTTCGTGTATGCTTTGCACATCATTTTATTTCCTGCTCATCTTCACACGATGTCTTCTTCTCCTCTGTCTTTAGAATGACAGTAATTCCAATTATGGTCCAGCTCTCTGTTTGCTTCCAAATTGCTTCAGATCTGTCTCTGGCCTTTCGATTTTCTCAATCACTTTTACTGGATAGTCACTCGCCCACTTCCGGTCCTTATTCCGGCTCGCACGCAGGCAGCGCAGTACAGAAGAGCTTGTAGATAAACCCATCTAATAATATTTTATCGGCATGGAACTCTCAAAATAACTAGGAAGGATAGATAGCACGATCCGGTTCTCTTTTTAACAGTAAATGGCTGTGTAGATCAGCCGTTTTTAAACCAGGCGTGTTTTTATCGTTTCACTTTATTAAAGCCTACAAGAACCGTCTCCAGATTCCGGCGCTCTCTCGATGTCGTCTCCAATAGCAACAAAAAAGAGAGGAGCGCCCCTCCCCCACCAGATTCCTTCCCGCAGAGATGTGCCTTTTGATGCAGACAGGTTACAGTAGCTGTTACCTGCTGACCCAGTTTTGATACCTCTTAAAATATACATGAAATAAAATAATATATCTAAGCAAGGATATTAAATTAGTCTGGCCTCATATATTTTAACCACGTGCCCAACCCGGATCGTTGTCCACATGCCCCAGTTGGAGGCGCTGTTTAACTCTGCCTTTTTGCAGGCAGCTCACACGGTGCACACTGGAAGAATAACCTTACCGACCGTACTGGGATATGTATGCAAAGATAGTGTTCTGAATCGTACCGCCCCTCCATGACTCCAGTGGGAATTTTTTATTAGAGGTAGCTGTGCTTACAGTTCCTGGCTGACTTGACGGAGAACCCTGAACTGATTAGGAATGTTACCCTGTGCAGCCGTCTACATCATGGCTTTGTGGGTTTTGCAGCACGCACAAAGTAGGGCAGTTGCTACATGAGAAACGTCTTGGTTACAGCTGAGCAGCAAGAGAAAACTAGGAATTCGACATATTGTTGCTTCAGGCTTTCAGAAAAAAGGGAAACGGCGGTTTTAAAAACATTGATCTATATATTTATTGACATTTAAAATGCGATAAAAAAAATCAAATCATGATGTTCATACACCAGCATATAAATACATATAGAAATCACATTTCATTACAGAATAAATCCATAAGCAAAACTACATTAAAACTCTGAATTTTCATTCATACAAAGAACCAATCTAGACAGCGGCATTTCCTAGTCAAGCATTGAACCTCTTAACCTAAGCTTCCTCCATTATCTACCCCCATAATTTATCAAATTTTCTAAGAGCCTCATAGCGTGCAATTGTTCCTTATTTCATACTTGATTCATTTTTACCACCCTTTCCTTGATTGTTGGAACCAACTGTGCTCACCATCTTTGAAGCAATAAGGATCTGGTACTGGCATTGCAAAATATAGTAAGGCATTCAATTTGGGAACAAATTGAATAGCAGGGTATACCCCCAAACTATCCACCAAATACTGGGACCTAATTTCGTCTGTCAGGCCCTCTCCAAATACTGAAATATCTCTTTCCGGAATTCTTGAATAGGGACACATAGATCTGTTACATGTGACCAGTTAGCGACAGCCTACAAATTGCATTCCACCCGGGGTTAACCTGTGGTAAAAATTGTGGGGTTCTATAGAGAAACCATTTACTAAAAAATAACATTTTGCGCCAATTGGCTCCCCTCGTAACTTTAACATTAAGGGCCCGATTCTGATGCGGGTTGGAAAGCTTCCCGACCGAAACGGTTTGGAAATGGTTTCCGACCTACTTGGATCGGGTGAGTCTGACCGACCGAGTATGATGCATCCGGATGCTTCCAGATACGATTTGGTTGGACTGTCATTGATTTCTATGGAAGCCTATGTTCCTAACCGCAGCGTAATCTCACCTTCGGTCGGGAAAACACGTTTCTTGTTCAGATTTGGAAGGAGCAAATGCCAATAGGAGGCCTTCCTAACCGCATCAGGATCAGGCCGTAGGTGGGAATGCTTTCCTAACCGCATCAGAATCAGCCCCTTAGTGTATTAATTTCATCCCAGATCTTTTTCATTAATTCCAACCCTTCATACTTTTCCC
This sequence comes from Lissotriton helveticus, assembly GCF_964261635.1. Lineage (NCBI taxonomy): Eukaryota > Metazoa > Chordata > Amphibia > Caudata > Salamandridae > Lissotriton > Lissotriton helveticus. Next base: position 1,649,816,843 of record NC_136063.1, on the reverse strand, counting down.
ATTTTTCAATAGTTTTTTTGGCAAAGATCAGAGTCCTTTGTTGAAACAAGTAATCTTTTCCATTCTCCTGGTCGCTTATGGGCAGAAGTTTTTAATAATGCTGTTGCTACTTTTTGACTGCCCCAAATCTGCCCGACTCTAAATTACTGAATACACTAACCAATATTCTAAAGGAGCCAAGGAACAAAAATTGCCTTGAACACGTTCACACATTTCCAACTGGTTTAGCCACCTCTCTCCACACATGAAATCCCCTACCCTCTGAAACCCAGCTCTCATTCATTTTTGCACTACATCGGAGACCAACTTAATGCCACAAACCCTAGCTAATTCGAACACTAGGCAAGAAGGCGACTGGTCACTCGGCCGAGTGAGCACTCGATGCCTACTGCCCGTGTTCGTCCCCCGAAGCAAGTGGATGGGCATACAGTTATATTGGCTTAAAGGATTTGGAGGTGATTGAAAGTCAATAAAAAAGAGGAGGACATCGGTAGATTGCTACGAATGCTGTGGGCGCTCTTTTACTTACGGTGCTTCCTGCGGGTCAGCTCTCCTCGACTGCTGCAGTCCCGGTCCCGGGGTGCTTGGTGTGTTCTGCGGCGGACCTTGGTGCTGCGGGGATACACCCTGGAGGACATATGTGAAAAGATGCCCCCAAAGAATGCCAGAATCAGAAAAACACCGGTAACAAACAAGGAAACGGAAAATAACCCAAACAAACAACGAGGTGGATCGACTACAAAAGACGGGTTGTCAGACAATATTGAAAACCCAAAGAAGGTTACTCCTGCAATATTTTTGACAGCGACGAAGCGAGGAGGCACCCAGAATAAAGCCATCTTCGAGGGAGCTGGGACATTGGAGAATTCTGCTGAGGTGAGCAATGCCATAGCGCCTAACCCAGCTGATACAATGGAAGCAGGGATATTTGAAGTGCCAATGGAGGTAGTTAGTGAGAGAGCTGATGGTTCCTCTGACGGTCTTATAAATAGCCAGAACACTAGGGGCCAGAACACTGGGGACCTGGTAACAATGAGAGAGGTGGAGAATTTGGGTCTTCCGGATGGTGAACTACCTCAAGAACAGAGAGGAAATTATAATGCTGGCTCAGAGATTGAGGTGACTAATACCCTAGAATTAGATGCAGAGGGCCCCTTCTTCTCGCTGTCAGATCACTCGAGCTCTTCAGGGGACGAATTCCTGCAGGTATCTGAGCATTTTCAATTCATTTCAAATAGACGATGGAGTGAGACCAGCAGTATATGTATGGAAGAAGAAACTCCAAGAAGAGCTGATAGAGTGCATTCTACTGGGATTATATGCAAGAAACTTGGCACACAGATATCAGACCTAGCAGGTGTTCAAGCAGACTCAGACCGTCAATCTTCGGGCAGGACAGTAGAGCAAGTGGAGTCAATGGGAGGTATCTTTTTAACTCTCATATATGAAACAATAATGGCCTACAGGGAAGAGAGTCGAGCAGAAAGTTTAAAAACACAAGGTGCCTGTAGAAAATTACAGAATGCTGTTCGCCGGATGACTAAAACCTGCTCTGAAATTGGAGAGAGAATTACGGAGGCAGAGACCGACATATCAACGCTAGAAGACGAGATGGTGCCACAAAGAACAACAAAAGAGGCTTTAACAACACATAGGGATGACTTATCCTGGAAGATTGAGGACATGGAAAATCGCCTACGGCGGAACAATTTAAGAATTCTTGGGGTACCTGAAGGGGTCCAGGGGGGACCCCCGAAAATTTGTTGTCAAACTTTTTAGTGAAGCATTCCCCGAGTTAGCACAATGGTCCTGGGAAACTGAGATACAGAGGGCTCATAGATTCCCGTTTCAAGTAAAACAGAATCAGACTAATGCAAGGCCCAGGGCCATACTAATATGCCTCTCTAATTACTTGGCTAGGCAAGCGGTATTTGAGCTAGCTAGACCAGACAAGCAGCAGAAAGCAGCGGGAGTTGAATTCTTTGTTCATCCTGATTTTTTCCCCACTACTGTGGAAAAACTATGGCAATTCAGACAACTAATAGCGCCATTTCAGGAGAAGGGGGCACAAGCATTTTTACTGGCTCCTGCCAAATTGAAAATCATATATAAAGATAAAACAAGATTTTTCTCCTCTGAAATGCAGGCAAAAGAATATCTACAAGAGATTAAGCATTAGGGCAATCATATATGCAATATAATGATGTTGTACGCAGATACTATAAGTGTGGTTATGTTGCCTTTTAGTAGATATTCAGCATATGAAGTTTTTTTTTGTATGTCCATGCAAGACTTAGTGTAATATATAAAGGCTGTTGTATTATATGTTTTTTGTGGTACATAATGGTGAGTTAAAGGTATATTGCTTTGGGGAGACAATGGGGTAGGGGCGGCACCGAGGCTCTCCATCACCGTAGACCATGGGGTCTATGAGCCTATTTTTTGAGGAAGGGGGAGGGGGCCTTCCACTGGCAAGGGAAGCAGTACAGGGTTGGGGGGGAGGCTGCTCAGTACTGGGGAGGAGGGAGGATGCCACAGGGGGGGTTGGTGTGGGGGAAAAAAAGGGAAGAAAAAAACAGTACTCATTTTTGGGTTTATAAAGGAAAGACAAAAAGAGAAAGAGATACTCAGAAAGGGCATGTAAGACTAATTGTCCCAAACTAAAATGATGGCAGGGCTGACAATATGTACATTTAATGTGCAGGGCCTAAATGATAGAGGGAAACGGCAAAGAGTAGCCTATGAAATAAAGAATATGTCACCTGATATAGTTTGTATCCAGGAGACCCATGTCCCTTGGAATAAACACAACTATTTAAGAGAGCATGGGTTGGAGATGCAGGTCTGCACCACACATGGGACAACCACTAGAGGGGTTGCTATACTCTCCAGAAAAGTGCTCCTAAAAGTTATTAAGACAGCGGCAGATAAATATGGGCGATGGGCCATGATGGAATGTAGTATCGCTAATAAGAACTATACAGTATGTTCTGTCTATGGCTCTAATTATGATGAGGTGAAAGTTATTGAATACCTCAATATGGAATTACGTAACTGGGCAACTCCAGTGATTATGACTGGGGATTTTAATATTCAGCTGGAGGATATTATTAAAGGGCCTGGAGGGGAAAAATATGTTGGTAAGAAGCCAAAAGTCTATAAAGCTTTACAGCAACTTCTCCAAGAACACAGGTTAGTGGATGTTTGGCCTAGGTGAAATCATTCCGAACCAGGATTTACACATTATTCATGTCCCCATCAAAAGTTTACTAGATTAGGCTATTTTTTATAGCCAAAACACTTTTAAAAGATGCTCAAATGTGGATTTATCCTCGTATAACTTCTGACCATAATCCACTTATACTGAAACTTACAATATCTGAGTTCATGCGGCCTAGAAGTAAATTTTCGTTTGATAAAAAACTATTATTAAATGAGGAGTTTGTTGCTCATATTCGTAAATGGGTGGCAGAATTCTTGGCTATAAATCGTGGCTCCACAAAAATAGGTATGGTGTGGGATGCAATGAAGGCTGGACTCAGGGGGGGAGATAATCTGTTTTGGCCTGCGTATACAGAAACAATGTAAACAACATCAGAGGCAATTATATGAGGAGTTAAGTTGTTTAGAACATAGAATAATTAAGACAGTACGGGACAAGACAGATATTGCACAGGCACAAATGGAGGTGGCTTGGGGAAAAGCTAAAATCAATAAAGAATGGGCTAAAGACATCACCAAAAAATATCATCTTTTTAGGAAAGAATGTTACAAGTTCGGGGAAGCAACAGGTAGGTGCCTAGCAAAAAAGATCGTATGTAAGGAGGTCGAGAATAGTATAGTGGCAATTGAGGTCTCGGCAGGGAATACCATAGAAACAGCAGAGGGTATCCTTGAGGTATTTAGAATGTATTATGAGAAATTATATTCGGAAGATGAACACAGGGTAGATGACCAGGAGGGGCTATATCTGGATCCTGATAGAATAATCCTGGATGAAGACGATAAGCGGGCATTAGACGAGCCGATATCAATGCAGGAGCTGATAGATGCAGTGGGCTCATTGGCAATGGGAAAATCTGCGGAGCCCGACAGACGTCCTTTAGAAATATATAAGTCACTGCTAACGGAAATTCAGATTTGCTTGCGGTATGTCAGGAGGCACAAAAAGGGGAGGCTCCGGTATCTTGGGAAGAGGCAAATATTGTTGTGTTTTTAAAAAAGGGTAAACCTCTTACACTCTCGGGGTCATTCAGACCAATATCTTTAATAAACTGCGACTGTAAAATGTACACGAAAATCTTAACAACACTGCTGGATATCGCCAATACACGCAAGCTGCCATGCGGGGTGATATTATTAGACGCAGAAAAGGCGTTTCACTGTGTCTCATGGGAATTTTTATGGGCTACACTTGGGTGGCATGGGGTTGGCGTGGGGTTTATTCAGTCAATTAGGACAATGTACAAATCCCCAAAGGGACGAATATGTGCACTAGGGCTGGAATCAAAGCCATTATTGATATCAAGAAGCACTCGCCAATGATGCCCCTGCTCCCCCTGTTATTTGCGATATATATCAACCCGTTCCTAAACTTGTTAGAGCATAAGTTAAATGAACATCTAGTAGACCTCAGATTGGAGCGGGTTGATATATTTGCTTATGCAGACGACATTGCAATAGTATCATCGAACCCTACAACTACACTAGAACAGACGGAACAGTTGGCAGCAACATTTGGGAGGAGTGCGGGTTATAAATTAAATATAGCCAAGACACAGATAATCTGTACCGAGCAAACCCAAATTAGGCATCAGAGAGTGCTAAAGGAGGCAGTATATCTGGGAATACGTCTGCATGCTTGTTTAGATACGATGGTTAAAATGAATTGGGAACCTCTGCTTAGTCATATTAAAAAGGGACCTGGATTGTATGGAAAATTTACATTTGTCATTGCTAGGAAGATGTAATGTCCTTAAAATGAATGTGCTACCAAAAGTTCTTTATTTTTTTAGGGCAGTACCACTTGAAATTACTAGAAAACAAATGCGGAATTTAAAATCTATTGGTAATAGTTTTTTATGGGCACAGGGGAAGCCTCGGCGAGCACTAAAATGTATGACCCTGCCACGGGATAGAGGGGGATGGGCCGTACCAAACTTTCAATTTTATTACTGGGCTTGTTTACTGCAGCATATAGGAATATTACTGGTGGGAGCTAATGGTGAAAACCCAGGGAACGGGCCTCATATATATCAATTATTATTAGGTGCAAGTACAGAAAGAACTTTAAAAATGTTATTAGAGCCAAACTACTATAAGAAGACCCGTTTCAAGGTGCTTCAAGCTGCTTATAAGGCCTGGCACCAAATAAAGAGACAGTTAAACATTGGTAAAATCAATTATTATATACCCACAGATGCAGCAGCATTACTTCCATCTATTTTTGTTAGATATTTAGATAGCATCTTGAACAGATGGAGAAGCAAAGGTATTACTACCCTGGGCCTGCTGGTAGACACCAATGGTATTAAAACATATGCTTCATTGAAGTGAAAGTATGATCTCCCAAAAGCAGATTTCTTCAAATACCTGCAGATCCGGGACTTTCTGAATAAAAGGAGGTATATTTTATATTTGGCTGAGAAAAACAAGCTTCTAGAAATAGTGATGGCTCGAGGCAAAATTGGCACTTATTGATTTGCAAAAAGATGATATGGAAGTACAGAATGCTAAATGGAATACGAGGGTGTTGGTGGAAGGGAACATATTACAAGAGTCTATCTATTTAGCCGAAAAACTTTTAATATCATCAAATCTGAAAACACAACAATATAAAACTATGTTTAATTTATACTACACACCGGCTAAAATTGCAAGTTGGGGTGGCACGGATGAGGACAAATGTACTCGGTGTGGGGGGGAACAGGCAGACATAGTACATATGTTTGCCACTTGCCCAGATTTGAAAGCACTGACAGATAGGATGCAGATGTTTCTAACTGAGGTGACAGGGGTGCATATAGAGATAACGCCATTAGTTATGCTGTTGGGGGTTATAGAAGACGAAATACCCGCACAAGAAATGCTTACACATAGATATTTATTGTATATTGCAGTAGCAGTAGCAAGGTTGTGTATAGCCTCCCTCTGGCCTGAAAATAACCCTACATTTGAGATGTGGAGAGGCAGGCTATTTGCTATCTGCAAATTAGAGACTAGTCTATACGCCTTTAAAAGCCCACGGAAATGTAAACTCGGGGGGAAGATCTGTCGGGCTCTAATAGATTATCTGTCATTGGCAATGATCCAGCGCTCTCACCAAAATATTGCACAAATGACACTATTTACTACCACAAAACTTTCACTACAACACTAGGCCCATAACAACAATAGAGCGCTTGAATCATGAGGCGATAAGATCTAAATATAGTTGTTTAAACCATCTGCAATAATCAAGACCAGCTTGTCAATTTAGAAAGTTTATTTTAACACATCTAGAAAAACTTAGGTTTTGGTATTTTATTAAACAAGCATTAGAAAAAGTCATAAAGAAAGATTTATTCAGTATTAATAAAAAGAGCATAAATCAAGAATTATTATTCATTAGCAGGAATAAGTAAAATTAAGCATTTTCCAAAATCCTATCTATATTTCTGTCTCTACCCTCATCACCTAGTAATAAAGTAATTAATAAAAACTCCTGTCCTCACGTGTAAAGTCCATCAGCATAACATCGTCCTCCAGAATTTCTCGAGCGTAAGCCAACTATGTGTTCTCTGAACCTATTCTTATACCCTAAATTGAGCTGAGCTAACTATTTTTCACATTCCAGCAAACGAATTCTAGTTCTCCATTGGCTGAGCCACCTCGTACCACAGTAAACTGTGACACCTCCTTCTTACATGCCCGGGCAAATTCACTAGTCCATTGTTCATTTAGAAGTCTTGGCAGCTTCTCTTTAGGCTGCTACATTTTGTAGCGACAGCTTCCTTTTAACCTTGAGCCTGTCAGCTCTGAACTCCCGTGGCACGTTAGCAAACGTTAGCAAATTTCTCCAAAGAGTCATCTTTTTAGCAGTTCATTCCAAAACCTTTCAAAATAAAAGCTCAGAGGCCTTTTCCATCCTTTCAGAATTATTTTCACTTGAGCCATTTTCATCATTAGGCCTCTTTCAGAAAGCGTCAATTTTCTGCGCCACTGTCCCTGCGCCACTTTTGAAAGGGTACTAATTTTCCTGCAGCCATCTCTAAGCTTCATTTGTAAAACTATTATATAAACAAACACAAAGAATAATTAATCAAAGAAATACAGTTTGTTCTGTTGCCTCCCATCATTGCTAATAATTAACCCATTAGTCTAAATTACCTAGCAGTAAAGCACAAATAAAGCAGCATTTTATATCTACCAGTCTTCATAAATCCATAAAGCCTTATGTGCACCTAGAATAGTAGAAATGACATCACATAGACAAGGGAAGCAAAATAAGCACATGCCATTATTTTTAAAAACAGCTGCTATTAGTTATGACATGACAATAGACAAGATTAATTTATTATTTTCCACATACAAAAGAATGCAACATAATGCACATTTATGAGCACACATATTAGTTTCCCGCGTGTTTTGTGAAAATGCAACTTTAAACTAGGTTGAATTATTATACACACAGCACAAATTGTTAGCATTATTAATTTATTTATGGAAGTGTGACTTCACGGGTTTAAACAGATTTCTGTTTTCTATCCCGCTCCATCAACTCCCTCATCTGGTGATTAACAAATCACCACACCACCACCCAATATTTTAGCAAAGATTTTATCTAAGATGAACATGATTCAATTTCACCTGTGTTAGTATTTCTAAAGACTTATCTCATTAGTTTATCTACAATTCTCATATTGAGTTTTAAGAAACCCCTCTAGTTCTATTTCTTTCTCTTGTGTAACATACGACTAAGCTTCAATAAAAGTGATGCAAAAACTATAACTAATAAAATGTCAGTATCTTGCTTGTCATATTAACCTAAAACTTCTCCTTGTAAATTTCAAAAAGAACAATAACCTAAATTAACCAAAGCAGAATTATATTTTCATTAAGCTTGCAAAGAAAAATAAAACAAAAATTTTAAAAATGTTACCTAAATGTTCTAAAAATTTCTAACACCCCCCTTTTTCAAATTTTTTTTTTTTTTTTTTTAAACCTACTAACAGTTTTTCTTCGACCTAATGTCACAAATTAATTTTTCAGCGAACAGAATTTCTTCGACCTTGTGTCATCTAACACATTTTCTTCAGCCTTATGCCAAAAACAGAAACCTAAAAATTCAACAGGTATGTACTTCAATCATTGTCACTTTTGTTTTCAATCTCTTTTTGACTGTGACTATTTACCTCCATTACAGGTATCACTTCTATTTTCTTTCCTGCCTCAATCTGTTTCTTTACAGAATCTCCTTGACTTGATATCTCATCAATCTGTTTCTTTGATCTGTATCTCAATTTGAATTTTAGGTCTTCATTTTCTTCTGGCCAGTTATCACTTTTTCTTAGTAATTTCTTCTTTTGCTTGGTCACATTACATTCTGTTCTCCAAGCTCCTTTTCTGAATTTTCTTATTTGAGTATCTTCATCATTCTCATCAGTTTCAGTGTCAGATATTTTCATTCTGGACTCAGGTACTTCTTTACTCAGTAGCTTCACTCCGTTAGGAACATCATCTTTGTAGCTGGTACTTGGCAATTCATTTTCTTCTTCAATTACCTTCAACTTCCCAGTTTCAGAATTCTTGTTCCTGCTTTCAGAGCTACTTTTCTGCTTTTCAATACTCTCCTGATCTTGAATCACAATCTGATCACATTCTTCTTCTGCTTCTTTTTCTGGCAGATTTCCATCATTTTCTGAGTCTTCTGTCACAATTTTCAAGTCTTCTTCAATCAAGGCTTGTTTTCTATTCATGTTCTCCAGATGTCGACCAACTTGTCGATCTTCAAGATCTGGATTCTCTTCAGGCTCTTCTTCAGAATCTGAATTATCAATTGTGACACTATCCTCATCAGGAATTTCAGGTGTAGTTACACGAAAAGTATGGCCAGTGTCAATCCACCTCTTCAGTCTTTTGCACTTCACTTCATTTATAATGACAAGACTGACTGGCCTCCTTTTCTGCCACCTTGGCACTAGACAATTTCTTTTTAGACGAACCTTTTTCCTGATCCTTTTACCTGGTAACAGATCAAATACTTGCTCTTTTTCTCTTGTTTGCACTTCAGTTTCATCTTCATCAAACACAGAGATCATTTCATCTGATAAATTCCTGCAGTTCTCCAAATTGATGCTATCATTGATAGGCATCATGTTTTTCTCTGGCATGAATGTCTGTCTCATGACCTTGTCCATCATAATCTCACGTGGACTTAAATCTGTCTTTTTATCAGTAGTACTTCTCAAAAACATCAAAACAAGTGGAAGAATATCTGTCCACTTTGTACCTGCAGCTAGGCACATTTTTGCATCTCTGACTTTTATAGTAACATTCTCATGCTCCTCAACATCTGAAATTTCTAGTCTATCTGTACAATGGAGCAGTTTATTTTCAATATGTCTCCTGCCATCTGATAAATTTTCAGCAGTAATTTTATCATTATGTCGCATCCGAAATATTTCAAACCATTTTGTAATCAAACAAAAAATCACAAAAATGTAGCACAGTTTATCATACAGTGACATCTCACAGAAATCCATTTGTAATCTGGTCAATGAACCACTCTCCTGTAATTCCGTTCCCAATCTCACAACTGTTCTCTTAATTGTGTTCACTTGCTGACAAGTCAGACACCTCTGGTAAAGAAATTCTGCAATTTTATGGTACATTCTGTCCATGTCAGTAATTATGCTATTTGGTAAAACTACTCTACCATCTTTGTGTGACAAAATCTCATCCTCATCTCGCTGTCTAAAATCTGCACTCAACCATGTGTTTCTCAACCATGTGTTTTTCTCCTCATGAGTTGCTTCATCTTGTAAGTCTTTGACTACCTGCCATGTTTCAACTACTGTTAGTATTAGTGAACTCAAAGCATGTTCATCATTCTTTTTGTATGCTGCACATATCACGACAGCAAACCTTTCTGCCAATTGAATATCATCAATCAATCTTTTAATTAAATTTGCATTTCTGAAAAGTGAACCTGCATAAGTCAATGTTTTAATCTGTTGATCAATTGTATCCTTTATTTTAATGTCTTTACTCAAAAGAACATTATTTTCATTCCAACATTCTGGAAGTGCATTTAATCCTTTTGGACTGTTTTCCTGTTCTTTATTTAATCCTGTATCTGTATTCTCTGTCTGTTCATTAACAAAAATGTGTAATGGCAATGAAGCTATCTCAATCTGCTGAATCATTACCTGTCGCTGTATTTGTAACTGTTCATTCAGCTCATTTATCTCAATCTCCTTTTCCTTTGAACATAATTTTGACTCATCAGGCTGTATCAATTTAATCAGGTCAATGTCAGACTTCTCACTTACCAGAACTGAAGTCATCTCTGTTTCTCGCTGAGTTGCAATCCCTACTAATTCAATTTCAAGTACAATAGAATAAACCCTTTCAGTTAATGGGACCTTTAAAACTGCTGAACTAATTTCATCCTTTCCCAGCACAGGAACTATCTCTGTTTCCATAATTTTCATGGACTCCTTTAAATCATTTGATGAATTTACATAATCAGGAATATTAATTCCAGATGTACCAATCATTTCATCATGTTTTTCAATTGCATTAATTTTAGTAAAATTCTGAACTGGCACTTTATCAATCTGATCTGACACTTTTGGCGTTGCATTAATCTGCTCTGGGGTTTTTCGTGTTCTTGATTTCCTGTTCTGATCAATATTTACAACATCAATTTTACACTGATCAGTAATTTCTATTCTGACACTTTTATTATTTACATTCACTAATTTGGGAATCTTTAATTTACTTTCGCATTTGGCAACAACCTTTTTCATTTTCTTGTACAAGGAAGACATTTTCTTTAATTAATTTGGTAAATGTACTCTTTAAATTTGCCTTGCAGCGCTTGCTGATCAATTAATTAATTAATTAAATACTATCAGGTGTAGAAAACGTTATAATTTAGTCAATCTAATATATCTTCTAATTTGCCTGTATCACTAATTATAATTAACCTGTAAAAAAATTTATCAATTTGCAAAAACAGTAGCAACGCACAATATTTATTTATACCAACATATAATCACATGTGTTTTAAATGTACTTATTTTTCACTTACACACCTTCTGCAACATATACCTGTGGAAAAAGAAAACCTACTCTGTTTTGCCTTAATTTACATATAATTTCTTGCTGCAAAAAAACTTTTAGACTCCTTCTATTAATTTATTTAAACTAATAATTTAATTTGACTTGTAAATCAAAAATCACCAATTTTGATACAATGTTACTAATATTGCCCAATCTTGTTCTTTCTTTTATTACTGTTGTAGAAGACTTTCTCCTCTAATTTTTAGCTATTTCCCTTATGAAATGCGTGTAATGTTTGCCTCACACTTCCCTTTAATTAACAGTGTGATTGTAGTGACAATAGCAATCAAAAAAACAGGGAATCTCATAATAAAATTTATACTGTAGCGTTTCACCCAATCACAGAGTGACCATAATTTACATCAACCAATTATAGCACAGTGCTCCAGCCAATTTAGAATACTGCTTTCACAACCTCAGCCAATTACAGTACAGTTGCAGCTACAACGTTACTGCTACTGTTGTAGTTTCTCTCCTCTCGCGCTCAGCCCCTCCTCTAATAATTACGATCTCAACACAGTGCACAATCTTTCGCCCAGCCCATATCAGCTGTAACTCTAAAACAATAGAGTAACCAGGAAGGAAATCTAAGCGGGAATATTTATTATCAGAGCGCACCTTCCCTCGCGCTCCAAACAGACTCTAAGTTTGCAATACAGTGCGCAACGCCTGTCACACATTAGTTGTGACATTAACAACACAGCCGTAAGACTCCTGCAAATATTTCAATTTGTAACCTGCCTCAGCCAATTACAGCACTGTTGACAAGGCTTTAGCCAATCAGAGCGCAGCTTCTCTGTCATTCGTCAGACTGCCCAGCAAATCAAAGCATTACTTTGCCCCAAAGCTCCTGAATACTTCTGTCAATTTCAGAGCGGCTCTATCATGACGTGCTAGACATTGGAACTAGAGCGCGGCTGCCTACACAGTAATTACGGCTCTCAGCTCCTCGCTGCCGTTTTTAGCACCTTGCGCCTTGCTTCCCCCTTCTCATAGCCCTTCGTTAAAATTGGAAATTTCATCTAGCGCAAATACTTTTATTATTATGTGCACTCACTCGTTTGTAATAGCTATTGTATGTTTTTCCCTTTAAACATTAAGGGGCTAAAGCGGTGATCCTATTCCAAATTAAATTATAAAATACTTTCTTGGTAGGCAGCAGTCACAAAGCCCACACTCGAGCCTCAACCAATCAGGTCGCGGCTCCCTTATGACGCTGCGCGTCACCAGCCAATGGGTGTACAGCCCTTCGGTGACGCTGCGCGTCACTAGCCAATCAGTGTGTTGTTTTGTGCTGACGCGACGGGACCTCCACCAGTCACAGCGCGGCCCCTTCGCAACTACTTCGACATTGAGGGATGCCAGCAGGTCATGGAAACACAGCGTATTTCCGCACAAAAGCCTCGCCAGAACCCCGCTCAATGAGAGCGCGGCCCTCCTATGCGACCCACGCTAGACGCTCAGTCTACACACAACTCACGGAGCTCTGCCCAATCAGAGCGCGGCTCCGTGCATGACACGTCGGCCTTCTAGCCAATGGCAGCGCGGCGGCTGACGTAGTCAGTCGCTGCAGCTGACAGAGTTCTCTCACTTGTTCCAGTTCCCCTCCTTCAAAAATTTACTCGCGCGTCTTGTCAAAACATTAGGATTTATCTAGCAACCAGGTGTAAATTACTAAATATTCAAACGGGTAACAAACAATTTTTCAATATCAATCGCACCTCAACTAGGGAGAGCCTCGTCCAATCAGTGCGGGGCTCACGGAGCCTCGCCCAATCAGAGCGCGGCTCTTTCTATGACGCGACGGCGTTTTAACCAATGGGAGCGCGGCGGCTGACGTAGACAGCCGCTGCAGCTCGCAGCTCTCCCACTCGCTCCTCACTCAACAAACAGCCCCTCCCTTTAGAATTTAATCGGAAGGCTTTTCACCACGGAGAATACTTTATCGGTAATTTAAAGTTGGGACAATTTAAAATTTACATATAGTGGTGATATATATCAGTTAATTATAACGTGGCTCTTATTGCTAAACGCTAACTGCTGGCACTATAGTCCTTGTGTTTTTGCGTTCATGCAACACGCTTCGTTTTTTATTATATCGCAATTCAGGGATGAAATTAAATTGGGAATTTATTGGTTATGGTGACGTACATCAATTATTAAAGCGCAATGTTTCTTAACAATTTGAAACTCTCTTCACAGTAATTTAGCTGACGCTCCAGCCCAATCAGAGCACAGCTTTGCTCAGACACTCCTGATACCTTTAACCAATCAGAGCGTCTTCTCCCTATGACGAGCCTTAAGTTTCAGCGAATCAGAGCGCGGTTGTTCTGACGTAAGCAGCTGCTGCAGCTTCAGTCTCTCCTCACACGCTCTCACTCCTAAAACAGCCCCTCCCTTACAATTTTCGATCGGGGCACTTTTCAACTTATTTAAATAGCGTGCAATGCTTTTTAGTGTATTTAAACACTGCACAACATCATAAAAAGTCTTAGAATGGTACAGACTTTATCCTGAACTTTCCTAAGTACCTTACTTTTGGTACAATTTAGTGAATACATAAAACGAAACTCATCTGTCTGCTTCTCTAATTAGGATAGTTTACATACATTCAAGTATCCACACTTCGGAATAGTCGGCGCTATTCACACTAAGGATAATTTCCATTTGTCAGTAGAGCAACTCTTACCCTACCCTTCTAACACGTAAGAATATGAACTCATTTTCCTCTGAACGCACCGCGAAGTGACAGTATCTAAGAGTTCCACTTGAACATACCTTACAAAACAATCACGCACTTTCACACTGAAAATTCCCTAACTTCAGTCACACATGAAATCCGTACAGGACTCTCACCTGTTTATAGAAATCATGCACCGTTAGCAAAATAACACCGTTATCCGTACAGGGCTCTCACCTGTTTATAGATATAAAACATGTACCCGTACAGGACTCTAACCTGTTTATAGATAATCATGCACCGACATTACCCTGCCCTTCACTCAAGCTCGAATATAACTAATACTCTTATCACAGTGAGTTTTATGGAAGGCGCTTTGTCCCTATTCTCATGCTGCTCTAATTTCTTAGAAAACCCTCACTATTACAAGATTCACACCTAGCCCTAAAACTGTGTTGCACGGCGACAACACTGTATTGCACGGCGACAATACTTCTGGTACACGGCGATACCAACAGTGATACTCGGCGATATCACAGAAACAGATCAGATATTCTGCATGACTACCTTCTCATCACACAGTTTTTGTACCGGTACACACATAGCACAAAATAAACAAACTCAACATGTGTTAAAACTTAATCCTATGAATTTACCTACATATATGTATCATGCATGTAACATGTATGTCAAAAACAACATATATAAACCGTCCGATGGCTACCAGAAATTGATCCAGCGCTCTCACCAAAATATTGCACAAATGACACTATTTACTACCACAAAACTTTCACTACAACACTAGGCCCATAACAACAATAGAGCGCTTGAATCATGAGGCGATAAGATCTAAATATAGTTGTTTAAACCATCTGCAATAATCAAGACCAGCTTGTCAATTTAGAAAGTTTATTTTAACACATCTAGAAAAACTTAGGTTTTGGTATTTTATTAAACAAGCATTAGAAAAAGTCATAAAGAAAGATTTATTCAGTATTAATAAAAAGAGCATAAATCAAGAATTATTATTCATTAGCAGGAATAAGTAAAATTAAGCATTTTCCAAAATCCTATCTATATTTCTGTCTCTACCCTCATCACCTAGTAATAAAGTAATTAATAAAAACTCCTGTCCTCACGTGTAAAGTCCATCAGCATAACATCGTCCTCCAGAATTTCTCGAGCGTAAGCCAACTATGTGTTCTCTGAACCTATTCTTATACCCTAAATTGAGCTGAGCTAACTATTTTTCACATTCCAGCAAACGAATTCTAGTTCTCCATTGGCTGAGCCACCTCGTACCACAGTAAACTGTGACACCTCCTTCTTACATGCCCGGGCAAATTCACTAGTCCATTGTTCATTTAGAAGTCTTGGCAGCTTCTCTTTAGGCTGCTACATTTTGTAGCGACAGCTTCCTTTTAACCTTGAGCCTGTCAGCTCTGAACTCCCGTGGCACGTTAGCAAACGTTAGCAAATTTCTCCAAAGAGTCATCTTTTTAGCAGTTCATTCCAAAACCTTTCAAAATAAAAGCTCAGAGGCCTTTTCCATCCTTTCAGAATTATTTTCACTTGAGCCATTTTCATCATTAGGCCTCTTTCAGAAAGCGTCAATTTTCTGCGCCACTGTCCCTGCGCCACTTTTAAAAGGGTACTAATTTTCCTGCAGCCATCTCTAAGCTTCATTTGTAAAACTATTATATAAACAAACACAAAGAATAATTAATGAAAGAAATACAGTTTGTTCTGTTGCCTCCCATCATTGCTAATAATTAACCCATTAGTCTAAATTACCTAGCAGTAAAGCACAAATAAAGCAGCATTTTATATCTACCAGTCTTCATAAATCCATAAAGCCTTATGTGCACCTAGAATAGTAGAAATGACATCACATAGACAAGGGAAGCAAAATAAGCACATGCCATTATTTTTAAAAACAGCTGCTATTAGTTATGACATGACAATAGACAAGATTAATTTATTATTTTCCACATACAAAAGAATGCAACATAATGCACATTTATGAGCACACATATTAGTTTCCCGCGTGTTTTGTGAAAATGCAACTTTAAACTAGGTTGAATTATTATACACACAGCACAAATTGTTAGCATTATTAATTTATTTATGGAAGTGTGACTTCACGGGTTTAAACAGATTTCTGTTTTCTATCCCGCTCCATCAGCAACACAAGAAAATATTTAAGCCACACCCGGGTAGGAAAGACTTTATTATCTCTTGTATAAATTGTATATAATTGCTTCGTATACTTTCATGATAGGGGTGTTGGAGTTCTAGTACGATTAAGTGAAACTTGAATGTAAACAATGTGCCGGAAGGCATTTCCCCCGGGAAGGGACATCAAATATATATATATATATATATATATATCCAGACACCCTCCAGCAGAACTGTAGGAAGAGGCACACGCGGGGAGTTCAGGAAAAGCCTTTAATTGGACACGCAGGTAAGGCATAATGCATTTCGACAAAAAGTCTTCCTCAGACGCCCCTACTGCATTAACAAAAACAGTCCAGCGCTTCCACTTAAGATCCACCTGCAAGTCTACTATTGGTGAGACAGAGCACCTCCCCTGCCATGTGATCGCTCACCTGTTGTAGTGCTGTTTGCACTTCAGCACCCAGAATGCAACATCCCTGGGTTGGTGCTGCGCGGGGAAATAGAAATAACGTCCATGTGGCTGTGGTGCACTGCAGAGTGGAGCGCACTGTTGATGATGCACATAAAAGTCCTCGGGCTTCCCTGTGTCCCCGCATTCATCTGTACCCCCACTGCACAAGTCCGCTGAGTCCTAGGCTGGATATATGTCCACACCTATCCGTGAAGTCACGAAACTACTGTGAGTGAACTCTGCCTGACTGGCGCTTTTAGAGGTGTGCTGCTGCCGTCCGATACCTCGGTTGCAAAAGGAAAACTGCTCACGCAGAAGCCAGTGATACAGCAGTCAACTTGTCAGATGTGGCCTCTTGAAGCGTCTCTGGCTGACGCTGTAATTATCCAGACACCCTCCAGCAGAACTGTAGGAAGAGGCACACGCGGGGAGTTCAGGAAAAGCCTTTAATTGGACACGCAGATAAGGCATAATGCATTTCGACAAAAAGTCTTCCTCAGACGCCCCTGCTGCATTAACAAAAACAGTCCAGCACTTCCACTTAAGATCCACCTGCTAGTCTACTATTGGTGAGACAGAGCACCTCCCCTGCCATGTGATCGCTCACCTGTTGTAGTGCTGTTTGCACTTCAGCACCCAGAATGCAACATCCCTGGGTTGGTGCTGCGCGGGGAAATAGAAATAACGTCCATGTGGCTGTGGTGCACTGCAGAGTGGAGCGCACTGTTGATGATGCACATAAAAGTCCTCGGGCTTCCCTGTGTCCCCGCATTCATCTGTACCCCCACTGCACAAGTCCGCTGAGTCCTAGGCTGGATATATGTCCACACCTATCCGTGAAGTCACGAAACTACTGTGAGTGAACTCTGCCTGACTGGCGCTTGTAGAGGTGTGCTGCTGCCGTCCGATACCTCGGTTGCAAAAGGAAAACTGCTCACGCAGAAGCCAGTGATACAGCAGTCAACTTGTCAGATGTGGCCTCTTGAAGCGTCTCTGGCTGACGCTGTAATTATCCAGACACCCTCCAGCAGAACTGCAGGAAGAGGCACACGCGGGGAGTTCAGGAAAAGCCTTTAATTGGACACGCAGGTAAGGCATAATGCATTTCGACAAAAAGTCTTCCTCAGACGCCCCTGCTGCATTAACAAAAACAGTCCAGCGCTTCCACTTAAGATCCACCTGCAAGTCTACTATTGGTGAGACAGAGCACCTCCCCTGCCATGTGATCGCTCACCTGTTGTAGTGCTGTTTGCACTTCAGCACCCAGAATGCAACATCCCTGGGTTGGTGCTGCGCGGGGAAATAGAAATAACGTCCATGTGGCTGTGGTGCACTGCAGAGTGGAGCGCACTGTTGATGATGCACATAAAAGTCCTCGGGCTTCCCTGTGTCCCCGCATTCATCTGTACCCCCACTGCACAAGTCCGCTGAGTCCTAGGCTGGATATATGTCCACACCTATCCGTGAAGTCACGAAACTACTGTGAGTGAACTCTGCCTGACTGGCGCTTGTAGAGGTGTGCTGCTGCCGTCCGATACCTCGGTTGCAAAAGGAAAACTGCTCATGCAGAAGCCAGTGATACAGCAGTCAACTTGTCAGATGTGGCCTCTTGAAGCGTCTCTGGCTGACGCTGTAATTATCCAGACACCCTCCAGCAGAACTGTAGGAAGAGGCACACGCGGGGAGTTCAGGAAAAGCCTTTAATTGGACACGCAGGTAAGGCATAATGCATTTCGACAAAAAGTCTTCCTCAGACGCCCCTGCTGCATTAACAAAAACAGTCCAGCGCTTCCACTTAAGATCCACCTGCAAGTCTACTATTGGTGAGACAGAGCACCTCCCCTGCCATGTGATCGCTCACCTGTTGTAGTGCTGTTTGCACTTCAGCACCCAGAATGCAACATCCCTGGGTTGGTGCTGCGCGGGGAAATAGAAATAACGTCCATGTGGCTGTGGTGCACTGCAGAGTGGAGCGCACTGTTGATGATGCACATAAATATATATATATATACACACATATATATGTATTAGGCTTTAGGATGTTAAAAAGAATCATATGTATTTTTTTGTTCAGAATTCTTTTTTCTATTTTTTTCTATTTTTTGATGTATATGCCCTTCATCTCTTGTCTCTTTTGTTTTGTTGAACAAGCTGTGTAATTCTTGTTTTTCTCATTTGTGTAATTGGTTACTGGTTTAATAACAAAAAAATGGGGTGTAGCGGAATTAATATAGGGGATGGCGTATCTCTATAGAGATCCACACGCTTCCTAAAAAAGCACCTCAAGCATTTGTAGCAAACTCTTTTAGGTGACTTTGTTAATTTTAGTACATCATGTATATCGTACTCCTTAAGGATCAACTGCATGAAATTGTTTTAAAAAAGAAATCGTGGGGGGCGTGGCCAAGATGGCGACGGAGTAGGACGTGCTTCTTGTCCCCTCCGGCGCCGGGCCTTCAATAGCCTTGTCCAGCGTTGACCCCAGGAGCTCCTCTGGGCTTAAGGTCGCTCCGGAGCCTACTGTGAGCGGTGGCTGGCAGCGGAGTGAGTTCCGATGCTCCTAGTACCCGAGGTCGTGGGTTTGGAGCTGGCGGCGATCCTCGCGCCCTGTGAGGCGCTGAATGCTGGAGCGCCGGACGGAGCAGCAGGGAACTCTAGAGGCACTCGGCGAACAGTGGTGGTCGGTGCTGCCTCATCTTTGCCGCGGAACGCTCCGGGGGCCAAGCGGCAGCGAGAACGGACCCGGTTGGAGCCGTGGCCTTGAGCCCCGGGAGGGGGCGGAGCCTATCACCCGCGGACGGCGGGCCCTGCGGCGCGGCAGGTGGCCTAACTGAGGCCGGGGACTGAGGCCTGGTCCGCGAATCGGTCTGCGCTACGCCTGGGGGCCGTTCCTCCGTGCTGCAGCCTGGGCGGTGCACGGCAGCTGGGGCGACTGGGCCCTTCAGTGGAGAGCAGAAGCGGTCACGGGGTGGCACGCTAGGGGGCCTCAGCTTGGCCCTGAGTGTGCATGATCGGCTTGGCACGGCTACTGGCGGCTGAGAGGAGACACAGGGCAGTGTGAGCGCTCGTCCCCTCGGCGGGGGAGCCCGGCTACAGGACAGCGACGAAGCAGGCTGCAGGTACGCAGATTGACCGGGGATCCGGTGAAGTAACGCGGTGCCCGGCTGATGAGGCTTTGGGGGCCTCTGAAGGTCCCCTGGAGATGATTGTGCCCAGAAGGCGGCTTTCCCTCGCCCGGACCTAGCGGCGGACCTGTGCCCTGTGGAGGGAGCGCTTCGATTGACTCACGCGCCCGGGAGGCCTGGCTGGTATTGAGACCCTTGGCAGGCCTGCTGCTCACACGCCGCCACGCGCCTGCCTGCCCGGGGTGTACTTTCTGTGTGCTGGGGCCTCGAGGTCTACAGGCTAGAGACGCCGGACTAACTTTGACATTGGGGCGCAGGGGGGACGGCTGGAGATTGTTGGGCGGTGCCTTCGCCTGGTTCTTGCAGCAGGCTCTGATGGTCTCTGCTCCCCTGTGCACCGCTCTTTTGACCTGACACCGGTGGTGGGCTGCAACAGCGATGGCCGCCTCCCTACGCAAGGGGAAGCCTGGTAAAGATGGGTCAGCTAGGGGCTCTCAGGCCCCGACCTCCCCCGGTCCTAGCGCATCTCCGGGGCGGTCTGATGATGAGGCTCCGGCTACTAAGGCCTTCATGAAGGAACTCTTCGCCTCCATCAAAGATGATATTGCCGAGCTCCGAACCCAGCTAACTTCGGATCTCCGCGAGGTGCGGAGGGATGTCGACGGTCTTGGGGAGAGAGTGGCCACTCTGGAAGACCATGACCTCAGCGTGGCCAATGATGTCCACCTGCTACAACAGGACGTGCTCCGGCTCATGGAACAGAACATAGATCTGCAGGCCCACGCTGAGGATCTGGAGAATCGTTCCCGCCGAAATAACATCCGCATTCGAGCGGTCCCTTGGGAAGGCGAAGCGGGAGATCTCAGAGAATATGTGCAGGCGCTCTTTCTTCAGATTTTGGATGAGGAAGATGTGCAGGACATCAGAATGGATAGAGTCCATAGAGTGGGGCTGCCCAGGCGGAATGGGGGACCTCCCCCTGACATACTTGTGTGTGTGCACGATTTCCAACTCAAGGAACGAATCCTCAGGAAGGCGCGGGACATTCCCTCCCTGCAATTCCGAGACCATCGTCCTCAGCTTTATCAGGACCTGGCTGATTCCACGCTCCAGAAGAGGCGCGAGTTTCGACCGGTCACTGCTTATTTGAGAGAGCACAACATCTCCTACTCGTGGGGCCATCCCTTCCGCATAATCTTCCGTTGGCAGAATAGACTGGCGCAGATTCGATCTCTCCGAGAAGCGAAGGCTCTCCTGGGGATTGAGGAGGAGACGCCGACGCAGGCCCGTCGCAGTCCTTCACCACGGAGACGACACCGTTCCTCGTCTTGGCACAGAGTGGGACCGGAGGCGAGCCGCAGGAGGCCTGACCACACGACTAGCCTGCAGGAGCGTGGAAATGCAGTGGCGTCAGTGGCCTCTGCCACGCTGGCGTCGACGCAGCAGAGCTCCGGGGCGGCCTGATCTTCGGGCAGCTCACCTTGGTGCCGGAGGGGCACGCACATTCAGGTACTGGGGTTATGTATGTACTTTTCGAGAAGACACCACGCCCTTTGGCCTTGGGAGATCCGATGTTGGGTCCCCATCCACAGCCCCAGGGGGGTTCCAGTGGCTTGAGTTTTTTCTTCTTCTTCTTGTTCCTTTTGTTGTGGGGTGTGTTGGGGGGTGGGGGGCGTGAGGGGAGGGGGTCGGGGAAGGTCCATGGTGGTGACAAGGGTGCTAGGGGGTGTGTATGGCAGAGATGCACGTTTGAAATATGGAGGATTGGGGCAGTGGGGGCGTACCCACGGTTCAAGATGACTTGCGGTCCGGTTAAAGGAGTAAGGTGGGGGGGGGGGCGGGTAACACATTGGCATTACAGGTGGCGGGTGAGTTTAGGCCTCTGAGAGGGGGGACTCATGGGCTGGCATTGGCAGGGGTCGGGGTGATGTTCTGTGATGCCTGTTAGTATAGGGACCTGGAATGTTAAAGGGCTTAACTCGCCGCAGAAACGACAGAAAGTATGGGAATATGTGACTGACCATCAGCTGGATGAGGTGGGTCTCCAGGAGACGCATCTAGCGCGCAAAAACGAGCTGCGCCTCAGACATAAGGCTTACCCTCTTATTTACAGGTCTTCTGCTACTACGAAACACAGAGGGGTGGCCATCCTCTTCCGCGCCGCGCTGTACTTCCAACCTGTAGAGGTGCGCAGTGACAAGGATGGCGTGGAGAAGCGTGGCTCAGTGGTTAGAGGCGGCAGACCCGGAAGCTGAGATCGACCGTGGACCAGGGTTCGATTCCCCGCCTCGGCGGGTCTCGGGCTCAAAAATTCCACGGACTCGACAATTCTCGCTCCGGTGCCTACTCGAATCACGGGGTCACACTCTGCAACTCTGGGCAATAGCTTGCTTAATCTCCACTACGGCCCCTCGCGGCGGG
Organism: Lissotriton helveticus; assembly: GCF_964261635.1. Lineage (NCBI taxonomy): Eukaryota > Metazoa > Chordata > Amphibia > Caudata > Salamandridae > Lissotriton > Lissotriton helveticus. The sequence goes on along the minus strand of NC_136063.1, from coordinate 1,649,794,657 downwards.
ATGCCTGGCTTTCACCTTGTGGACACCCTGCCGGGGTTTCTCACAGGGGAATACCAGGACGGGTTCCCTAAGCAAGCGCCAGGATGCCCTTTGGGTGACAGGTTGCGCTATATAAGTACACCTACATTTACATTTACATTTACATTTACATGGCCGTTGGTTGATGGTGAAAGGGGTTGTTCGGGGGCGAATGTGTACCTTTGTAGTGGTTTATCTCCCTAATGCTGGCCAAAATAAGTTCCTACAGGACTTGCTGCAGAAGGTGGGGGATTTCACTGATGGGCACTTGTTCCTCATGGGGGATTTTAATTTGGTGTGGGATGAGGTTGTGGATAGCTCTAGGTCTCACAGGGCTGATACAGGAGTGTTTTCGGGTGCAACACAGCAGATGGTGGGTGAATTGGGGCTGATTGATGGATGGCGATTTTATCACCCTACTTCCCGAGATTACACATCCTTTTCCCATGTACACCACTCCTACTCCCGATTAGATTATATTTACCTCAGTCAGGCCCTTCGGGGAGATGTCCTAGATTCCACCATTCTCCCGCTTTCAGTCTCCGACCACAGTTTGCTGGTTCTCACCCTTCGCTCGACACTGTCCGGTAACGGACAGCGGAAATGGTACTTCCCAGCCTCGGTGGTCAGGGATGACGCATCGAATAAGGCACTACGGGAGGCCATTAGGGAGTTTTTTTATCTCAACTCCACAACGGATACATCGGTAGCTAATACTTGGGACGCCTTTAAGGCGTCAGTCAGGGGTACGTGTATAGGCCTTAACGCCACTCTTAACAGGTTGAGGCGGAAAGACCGGGAGGACCTGGAGGCCGAGTTGGCCAACCTCGAACAAGAGCACAAGCTCCGTCCGTCGAGGGTGACCCTACGCCCGCTTACGGCGGTCCGAGGGAAACTGAGAGCTCACTACAATAACAGGGCTGAACTCACGATGTTGAGGCTGGGGCGACAATCTTATTACTCTGGGAATAAGGTGGGTAGACACCTAGCGCGTCAACTGCGTGACAGGAGGGAGCGCGAATATGTCGGCGGGATTAAGGATGACGCGGGCGTGCTACAGCATAGGGACGAATTGAAGGCGAGCATTTGTGGCCGCTTTTATGCGAACCTCTACGCAGGGGACGGCCTCGATGCAGAAGCACAAAGGGAGTATTTGCGGCGCCTACCGCTCCCCCAGATATCAAAGGAGTGGAATGATCTGCTGGAGGCCCCGGTCACCAGGGAAGAGGTGCTTGAGGTCATCAAAATTCTGAAACTGCACAAAGCACCTTGGCCAGATGGCTATACGGCCGTCTTCTACAAGACATACGCCACTGAACTTTGCGACTTCCTAGTGTCCCTCTTTAATGATATGGCCACCTCTGGTGCCGCGGCCGGAACTTTGGCGGAGGTGGTCATTACGATCCTGCCGAAGCCGGTGAAGGATCCTACCCAGTGCGCTTCCTTCCGCCCAATAGCGCTACTTAACATAGACGCAAAGCTGTATTCAGCAATCCTGGCACGCAGGTTACAAGATCTGATGCCGGCAATTATTCATCCTGACCAGTCTGGGTTTATCAAGGGGCGCCAGACTCACGATAATACGCGGAGGGTGGTACACCTCATTGAAAAGGCAGATAGGTTCCGCATCCCAGCGGTCCTAGTTGGGCTGGATGCCAAAAAGGCCTTCGATCGTGTGGACTGGGGCTTCCTATTTAACACAATGTCGGCTTATGGCTTTTCGGATAAATTTATTACTATGGTGAGGGCCAATTTTTGCAATCCCAGGTCCCGGGTGACAGTGAATGGACACTTCTCGGCGTTCTTTCCACACTCCAGGGGTACCAGGCAGGGTTGCCCTCTTTCGCCTCTCCTGTTCGCGTTGAGCATTGAACCCTTAGCATTGGCGGTACGTGAGAGCGAGGGGATCCGGGGCATCCCTTTCACGGGAGAACAACATAAAATCACGCTCTTCGCGGACGACGATCTGCTCTCGGTGGCGGACCCGGAACACTCGTTGCCCTGCATCAGGGAGGCCTTATTGTAATTTGAAGCGGTGGCCGGTTTCAAGGTCAACTATAGTAAGTCGTATATCCTGAATCTCACCCTGTCGCAGGCGGAGGTGGAGCGGGTGTGTCCCTTGACGCCCTTAGCATGGGCCACCAGTTCGATAGTTTACTTGGGGGTCCATTTGACTTCGACGGTGGGCGGATTTTTCTCGGCCAACTTCCCCCCTCTATTAGCGACAACACGAGCTGAACTGGACAGGTGGAAACCTAAATTTCTGTCCTGGTTGGGCAGGATCCACTCTGTAAAGATGGTTCTCCTTCCCAAATATCTATATTTATTCCAGGCGCTGCCCATCCCACTGGATAGCGATTTCTTTCGACGCCTCAGGACTCAGATATTGCGATTTATATGGCAGGGGGGGCGGGCTCGTCTTCCCTTTACGGTCTTGCGTCGACCAAAGTCTGAGGGAGGAGTCGGACTCCCGGAACTGCAGCTCTATTATAAAGCGGCACAACTGAGGGTGTTAGTGGAGTGGTCGCAGCAAACGTCGGAGAAGCACTGGCTTCACATGGACCGGAGCGTGTCGGGTAGATCAGTCTGGGACCTGGCGTGGAAACTAAAGAAAGACCGCCCTCTTAACGCTTACATTAGCACCCCGACGGGGATGACGTTGAAAGTCTGGGATTCGCTAGCCTCAGACGAGAGGTGGACTACATTTCCCTCACCCTTCACGCCCATACATTTCAACCCAGCCTTCCCGCCAGCGCTCCAAGAGGGTCACTTTGATGCTTGGAGGGAGGGGGGCTGTAGAGCACTAACCCATCTGTTTCATGGGCAGGACCCTCTCTCCTTTGCTAATTGTACTCGGGACTATGGGATCCCCCAGACTGAACGGTATCACCACGTGCAATTGCTCCACTGGGCTACGTCGCCTGGAATATGGGAGGCAGCTACAAGACCACTATCATTATTTGAGGCCTTCTTACTGCGGACATCTACCATGAAAGGAACTATCTCCTTCCTGTACCAGCTCTTGCTTCGATCTGCTGTGGCGCCCAGGCCTCGTTACATGGAACAGTGGGAGGAAATGGTGGGGAGAGATATCTCTGATACCGAATGGTCTGCACTGTGGCGGGATCTGACTGCGTTTAATCACTCACTACATCTAAGGGAAGCGCATCTTAAGACACTTATGCTTTGGTATCTCTGCCCGACTCGGCTCCATCGCATATATCCGGCCACGTCCGACAAATGCTGGAGGGGTTGTGGGCTCCTTGGTGACTTCCGCCATATATGGTGGGACTGCCCAGTGATTCGGCCTTATTGGGAGGAAATTCTCTCCCATATCAAGGACATTCTTCGCTATCCTGTCGAGAACTCCATCGCCTCTGTCCTGCTGGGCCTGCGGGATCCTGGCCTGGAATACCAGACTCGGGCGGACAAGAAGATCTTGTGGCTCTGCCTAGGAGCTGCCAAGCTCACGTTAGCTTCCGCTTGGAAACAGAAGGGGGCACTAGCAATTTCCCTGTGGCACGCAAGGCTCTGGAAACTTTTAAGTATGGAAAGAATGGCGGACATCTTCCTGGGTAACTTCAAGAACTTTCAATTTCTGTGGGGCCCGCTGGTTACCTTTCTCTCTAAAGGGTTGCCATCAGCTGTGTGTCCCGCGTCCTTAAGATCACTACACCTCTTTCAAATCTAGAGTGAATGATGGGATGGCAGTTGGGGCGAATGGAGTCACCGCCATGGGGAGGGAGGGGGTGGACTGGGAGGGGGAGGCTTGTTTGTGTTACTTGATCTTGGGCCCTTGGGATGCATATTGCAGGGCACACTACCCTATGCATTGCTGCACAGGATATTCTACCTACAAGCCAATCAGTGGTCTTAACCTTCACGTCCTCATTGCAGAGTTTAATGGACTGCTGATCTAAGAACTTTGAACTTGATTATGTACTTCTGTTACTACACGGTCTCTAAGCCAGCAATCTTATGTTAAACTGTCCTCCTGTGCGAGGGAATGTGTGGCACCTCGGGGGCCCTTGCCTTGTTTTTTCTACTGTTTAAATCAAAATAAAAATTTTACAAAAAAAAAAAGAAATCGTCTGTTCTGAGTTTTATACTGAATCTGGACATAGGCTGTGCAAAATAAGCAACATTGTAATCCATCAAAGTGGGAAGTGCCAAACCACCCTTCTCAAGTTCTACATATAAAGTGCTTAATGCTAGTCTGGCAGTTTCATTTTGGCAAGTAAATTAAGTAAACATAAACTCCACTTTCTTTAAAAAAGATGCCATTAAAATACATGGGGAGTCTGAGAAATAAAATTGAAACAATGGAAGAATCAATATTTTAATCAAGGTGACCCTCTCTAAGAAAGTTAAAGGGAGCGAGTTCCATTGGGCAAACATAGCTTGTATTTTTAAAAGCAAAGAGGCCTGTACACTACAGCAGGCAAAGAATATACGAAGGCCATCCTCTCGGCCAAAGCTGCCCACTTTTCCTCACGTATCCTTAACTCCAATAAATGCTCCAAAGAAATATTTGCAATCATGAACGAGTTGTCCAACCCAGACAGAATCCTTCCTAAGGCTACTCCTACCCAAGCACTGTGCGACTCACTGAACAACTATTTGATTGAAAAAATCACTACAATTAAAGCTAGCATTCCTAAACACCCCCCAACACGACCTCCTCCGATACGCACAGTAACAACTGCATGCTAAGCTGTTTCCCAACCATCAGCACCGAGACCTTTCAGGACCTCCTAGCTAAAGTCAAATCAGGAGCCCCCACTGACTGCTGCCCACCTCACATACTAAAAGACTGCCTCTCAACATTCCCGGGCCCAGCCCTCGCCCTCCTGAACGAGTGCCTTTCTTCCGGTCACGTTCCAACAGCAGTTTAGGAAGCCATTGTGGTTCTTCTCCTGAAAAAACCTGGAGCTGACCCTACGATTCTACCTAACTACCGTCCCATCTCCTTGCTCCCTTTTTTGGCGAAAGTACTAGAGGCCCATGTAGCAAGATGCCTGTCCAACTTCCTGGAAGAATCTAAATACCTCGACTCCCACCAGGCGGGTTTCCGGCCTGCACAGTCCACAGAAACAGTTATATTATCTGTCCTGGACACCCTCCGTGATAATGCTGACAGAAGCTCCCCTCAGGCACTAGTACTACTGGATCTCTCTGCCGCCTTTGACACAGTTGACCACAATATTTTGGCAGACCGTGTCAGGCAAGCTGGCATCCAAGGCGCAGCTGCTAGTTGGCTCAGTTCCCTCCTGGAGGACCAGTCCCAGTCTGTTCGCACAGGCCACTTCACGACCCCTAAATATAAAACTACGTGAGGTGTTCTGCAAGGCTCCTCTCTCTCTTCTCACCTGTTCCATCTCTACATACTTCCCCTGATCCAGTCCCTCAAAGACAGGAAGGTGACTGTCTTCAATTACGCGGATGACCTGCAACTGGTCTTCACGGTCGACAACTCACACAGCTTGGTCACCAAATTTTAGGCCACCATGCTGCACATTCAACATTGAATGGACCGCAACAACCTCAAGCTAAATCCTGGCAATACGGACCTAGTCCTCACAGGAGACAGCCATAAGTTCTGGGGACCACTCTACCCACCGTCAAAGCTAGAATCACCGCACACTACCTCCTCTTGGCTAAAACACTCAGTGTCACCTTAAACAGTGATCTCTCACTAAAAACTCAGGTCGGCACGGTAATATCTAAATGCTTCTTCCAACTGCGAAAGATCAGGAAGATTCATCGCTTACTCACGCAGGAAGGCTTGATTCAGGTTGTAATAGCTACCATCTTGTCACACCTGGACTATGCAAACTCTGTTTACCTGGGCATGCCACTCTACTTGCTCAAATGGTTGCAGATAGTCCAGAATCACAAAGCCAGAATGATTGTTGGACAACCCAAATGGCAATCGGCGACACCTCTAATGAGGAAACTGCGCTGACTCCCCATTTCTCAACGCGGCACATTTAAAACTGGCGGTCTGATTTTCAAATCTCTGCACGGTCAAAATCCCAAATTCATAAACAACCTGACATTCAGGTACACACCCTCTCGCAACCTGCGATGAGCTTACCTCTTGCACCTTTCCACCCCCACGTTTAAGCTGAAACGTCAGGGAGGCTGCAGATTCGCAACCCTCGCTCCTAGACTGTGGAACCCATTCCCCCTGGAGATCTGGCCTTGCACTGACCTTCTGAAGTTTAGGAGGTCCCTCAAAACATGGCTATGTGCACAAGCCCAATGTGTATATCAAACCTGGGCATTCTATAACAACATAAAGGAAATCAGGATTGTAATAGGAGAGAACAACAGAGGCAAAAAAACGTTAAAAAGTTATATTATCTTTAATTTAAACATATATAAATAAAGAAGAAGATTTGTTACATACAAATTCAACAAGGATCAATAATACACAATTAGGTCTTCAGGTTTCCCCAACGTAGCCTAAACCACAGGGGCATTTTATAAAGTACACAACATTCGCTGTTTTACAGTTCCATATTTCACATGCTTTGGTTGTAAAACCATTGTGTGAAAAATGTTCACCAACAAGAATGTTGGTGCAGGACTTACATGTTGAGCACTTGACAGTGCCACGTACTGGAAGATTGTCTGTCAAGGATCGTTGGTTAGGTCCAAGGGGGGACGATTTCATGCCTACTACAGCACCATGAAACCAACCAGTGTACATGCGCTTTATAAATCATTCTTAACATTAACATTAAGATCATATAAATCCTCAATCTTTGAAGAGTACTAATACTCAGATACCTCTCTGGCTGTGCGTTAACACAGGAAATGATACCTGGAAGTAGTCTACTTGAATTGCACCCTCATAGGATGATTTTCGTTTTTTTCCTATTTATTTTGTAGCTCCCCAACTTCATATATAGCACAAAGGTCTCCAAAGCTTTCTCCTGTGAACCTATAGTATTATCCAAAATCAGCATAACGTCATTGGCACATAATTTTATCTACCCATCTGTGCTAGAGGAAGACGGATATCATTATCCCTAAGCGCAAAACAAATCGTCAATAAGGGGCTCCCACTGCTCTTGTAATTTACCCGCCTCTGTAGCATTAATTATGACATTGGCTTCAGCATTCCAATCAATACATCCTATAAATCAACCCCATGATTGTGAGTGAATCTCGAATTTAGCTAGAATACCAAAAAGGGTTTCCCAGACCACGGTGTCAGATGCTTTTTCTGCATCTGAAAGAACTATGGCCCAGTGTATTATTAACTGAAAGGTAATCCAGCGCTTCGGCTAAGTAATGTGTATTGTGCTTAATTGCCATCTGGCAATAAAGCCATTCTGATCCGGATAAATCAGCTTAGACGGAATTAAGTTAAGTCTTTCAGCCAATAATTTAATGATTATTTCATATCTGAATTTATTAAGTTGATTGGGCGATAAGAATTTGGGTCTTCGCAGTCTTTTCCTTTTTTTAAAAAGCTGACAACGTTCCCCATGCTGAATGATGCTGGTATAGGTCTAATTTCCAACTTTATATTGACAAATAATAAAAGATAATCTGCCAGTACTTCTAAAAATGTTTTAAACATTCTGCCTGGGGCCATCAGGGCCACACCTTGTAATGTGGGAGGTGTTTCACCACCTCCTCCAGTTCTTCTTTATAAAAAGGGCGTAGAATCTTTTTCACATCTTCCTTGGACAAAATGGGATGTTAAGACTCACTAAAAAGTTCCCGCAAGCATCCTTATCAACCGCTTGATTTCTCTGTAAATCTGTCTATGATGCTCAAGCTCAAGCTGTCATGCGTGCTCACCGCCGACCCCGCTCACCTCCTCCTGAATGGGTGTTTGAGGCTGCCCAGGTCGGGCTTGTGACCGCTCCGTGCTGACTCCACTCTGCCTGCTGTGCCTGGTCTGCTTTTTCTCCTAATTTTTTCGTGGTTATACTTGTGTCATTGTAGGCTTACTGCCACTGTTTTTTGCCTTTTTCTTTCCTTGGTTTTGCACTCTAGCCTGTTGTTAACCTGCCGTTGCTTTCCCCTGCGGCCCCTCACCCCTGCCGGTTACCAACTCCCAGCTGCTTGTCCCTCCCCCTCCCTATTTTATAGCAGCTGATGTGGGGGAGCACAAGCAAGTCTTCTGACCTCTTGGTCTAAGATCTGCTCTGCTCACCGCCGACCCCGCTCACCTCCTCCTGGGAGGTGTTCGAGGCTGTCCAGGTGCGGCTAGTGACCCCTCCATTCTGACCCCACTCCACCTGCTGTGCCTGGTCTGCTTTTTCTGTAAATTTTTTCGGTGGTTTTACTTGTGTCATTGTAGGCTTACAGCCACTGTTTTTTGCCTTTTTCTTTCCTGTATTTGCGCTCTAGCCTATTGTTTAGCCCGCTGCTGCATACCCCTGAAGCCCCCCCTGCAGGTTCTTGCTCCCACCTCCCAGCCGCTCAACCCTCCCCCTCCCCTATTTTATGGCAGATGTTGCACGGCCCCACTCAGCGGGCACGCCGCTGGCAAAGGCAAGCCCATAGGCGTTTGTCCGTGACCCGACCGCAACCAGCGCCAGGGACCCTGGATCTCAGACCACCTACCGCTTCGAATCAGCCACCCTCCTCACACTCAACACTGGAAGGAACAATGACTGCCAGCAATCCATGCCAAACACGACCCATGGGCAGTTCTCCTTCCGCCACTGCCGCCAGACCGTCACCACCGCCCCGGCTGACAACATCAGTGGCGTCGTCTTCAACGAGCGCTTCATGCACAGACATGCTGCGGAGATCTGTAACCTGCTGGACACACTTTCGACCGATGTCACCTTCTTCACAGAAATCTGGACCAACGCCTCCTCCGCCCGGACAATGCCATACCGGACGGATACAAGATCCAGAGAAAGGACTGCCCCAACCACCCGGAGGAGATCTCGGCATTGTGCACAAAAAGTCCTACCGCCTCACCACCTCCAGGGTCACCTTCCCAGCCGCCGAACACCTGCACTTCCAGGTCTAGACCAGCCCCAACTCCACACTCCGCGGCACCCTCGCCTACAGACCCCCCGGCCCTGGGCCCTTTTCGCCGACACCATTACAGATCTCATTGCACCCCACTATGGACTACATACTCATCGGAGACCTTAACTTCCACCTCGAAAACTCCAGCGATCCCAACTCCAACACCCTCGCTGAAAACTTCGCCAACATCGGACTAAAACAACTTGTCACCACACCGACTCACAAGGCAGGACACACCCTTGACCCATCTTTGCAGGAGGAAACAACATCCCTTTCAGTCATACCACACAGCCCCCATGACAGACTACCACTACTTACATTTCATAGTTGATAAACCCAAACCTCCAAAACCGGCTCCATGCCCCCAAGAAGGAACTGGAGCAGAGTTACCGAGGACTAACTCAACGCCACTCTTAACCACAACACTCCCCCCACTACCACAAACGCCAACCTTGCAGCCAGGGAACTCCACACATGGATCTCCAACTGCACTGACAAGCTCACACCTCTACACTACTCCGACAGACCCAGCAATGCCGCCTGGTTCACCACCAACCTCCAAGAAGTCAGACACACCTGCAGGTGCCTGGAGAAGAACTGGAGAAACAGCAAGACACCTGAAAACCACACCACCTACAAGGATGCCATGACAGAATACCACCAACACATCGGAACCACCAAAAGGACCTTCATCCACAACAAAATCCTCGCAAACTCCAAGGAACTTTTCAGCCTTATCCAGAAATTCACCAAACCCTGCAGCAAAGCCATGGCCATCTCCCCACCCAGGACCTCTGTGACAAGCTTGGACACTACTTTCACCTGAAGATCAAAAACCTCTATGACAACATTAAAGACTGATACCTGACTCCACACCCATCCGACCCTCCGACAACAAAAGCCAGCCCACCATCTCCTCCTGGACACCCATCACGACCGAAGAGACCACCTCGACCATGAAAAGCATCCACTCAGGGGCCCCCACAGACCCCTACCCACCACAAATCTACCACTGGGCCACCACTGCCATCCCACCCGAACTACGATACACCATCAACAACTCCTTTCTGACCAGTACTTTCCCCGATGACTGGAAACACGCAGAAGTCAAGCCTCTAATCAAGAAGCCCTCAGCAGACCCGACGGACCTCAAAAACTACTTGCCCATCTCGCTCCCCCTTCACAGCAAAAGTCCCTAAGAAGACCGTCAACGCAGAAGGTTCATCGAAGACAACGCCATACTCGACCCATCTCAATCCGGATTCTGCAGCAACCACAGCACAGAGACCACCCTATTCGCCACCACAGACGACATCTGCATCATCCTAAAACAAGGCCACACCGCAGCCCTGATTCTACTTGACCTGTCAAAAACATTTGACACTGTCTCCCACCACATGCTCACCGCCAGACTACACGACGCAGGAATACAAGGACCCGCTCTCGACTGGATCCAATCATTCCTCCCAGGCAGAAGCCAAAGGATCCCACTTCCACCCTTCTGCTCCGAGCCCATGGCAATCAACTTCGGGGTCCAACGGGGATCATCGCTCAGCCCAACCCTCTTCAACATCTACATAGCCTCCCTCGTCGCCATCGTCCGACAGCACGGCCTCAGCATAGTATCCTATGCTGACGACACCCAACTCATCCTCTCCCTCACCAAGGACCCCACCATTACCAGACTCAACTTCCAGGAAGGAATGTAGGACGTCGCACCTGGATGAGCACAGCTGCCTAAAACTCAACTCAAAGAATACAGAAGTCCTCATCTTCTGAACCACCCCATCGGCATGGGGCAACACCTTGAGGCCCACTGCCCTCAGTAGCCACCCGATCCCCACGGGCCATGCCAGAAACGTAAGCATCGTACTTGACTCCTCCCTCTACATGAACAGACAGGTGAATGCCATCACCTCCAGCTGCTTCAACACCCTCCGCATCCTCCTTAAGACCTTCAAATGGATCCTCACTGAGTCAAGGAAGACAGTCACCCAAGCACTCATTACCAAATGGCTGGACTACGGTAACACCCTCTACGCTGGCATAAACAAGTCTCTACTACGCAAGCTCCAGACGATACAGAACAGCGCCACCAGACTCGTACTCGGGATCCATCAACACGTGCACATCAGCCAACACCTATGGAAGCTGCACTGGCTTCCTGTCGAAAAGAGAGTCACTTTCAACATACTGACCCATGCCTGCAAATACCTACACAACACCAGACCCCATTACCTCAAAGAGAGAATTGCCCTTCACGTACCCAAAAGAAACCTCCGATCCACCAACCTCGTCGAAACCCCCGCATCTGCAGAGCCAAAGCAGGGGGAAGGTCCTTCTCTTTCATTGCGGCCAGGGCCTGGAACGAACTCCTGATCGACATCAGATGCGTGCCCTCCCTGAACACCTTCAAGAAGGCTCTCAAAACCTGGCTCTTCTGCTGAACGGAGCTGCTACACCGCCCCCCCCCCCAACCGAGCCTTGAGACCCTCACGGGAGAGTAGCTCACTTATAATCTCCCTGAATGATCATTTCATCCACTTTCCCCGGTTCCTTATACCTATTCACAGACACTGGGCATTTCAGAGCATAAATCATATTACTTGCAGCTTGTTCTCGTGCCTTGTAAGCTAAAAATCTCCCTGTGAAATTACTCTCCTCATAAACCTTTTGCATATAAGCACGGTTCAATGCACCACACTTAGTGTAATACAGATCACTTAGTGCCTGTTTAGCCTCATCCAAGGCTCCCTTATTTTCCATCAATTATTGCCTTAGAAATGTATCTTTACTATCTTGAACAGTCTTTCACGAGTTTTGCGTTTCTTGTCTAGCACTTGTGATATTGACAGTGTCTTTCACGTTCACCAGTCCCTTATAAAGGCTTTTAAAGCATCCCACACTACATTTGGGGTGGCGGACCCATGATTTTTAATCAAAAACTCCTATATCTCCTCTTTGAATTTTCGGACCCATCCTTCCTCCAGTATGTACTGTTTATTAAAAACCCATTGATTAATCCGTGGAGTACCCTTCTCTCCTAATACCTCCAGAACAATCATTGCATAATCTGAAAAGCCATTAAGGAGTGCCCACTGGCCTTTGAAAACCAGGGCTTTTTAAAGTAAAAAAAAACTAAAAAGGAGAAGAACTATGGAATCAACCAGAAAAACACGTATATTCTATTTTTGTCAGAATGGCCTCCCTCCAAGGATCAACAAGTGCCAGGGTCATTAGATAATTTTGTAGAATACTCGCAACCTTATACTTTAACTGCTTTTTCAAATTCACCAAGAAGTCTGTTCTAGGGTTCTGCATGAAGTTAAATTCACCTCCAATGATATTTTCCACCTGAACTTCCAACAAAGATTGAGAAATTCCTTGCAAGGCCCTGCATTATCTTCCACTGGGGCATACCAACTGACAAACATGAGTTGCCTAGACAACATCGAACAGTTCACCCAGAACCAACTTCCAAATGTATCACTAGTAGCATCCAGCACTTCGCCTCCTAGGCCCATGGCTAGAAAATAGCAGTACCATGATGTGGCGCTTGGGCAGACGAGAACCCTCTAAAGCCGGCCGAGTTTTTGAACATAGAAAATTCCACCGGCTTCCTGGCTAAAATATGCATTTATTGAAGTAAAACCAACAAAGGGTTCTCAGCTATAACCACAGCTTTTATTGCATGCAGTTTATTCTTATTGTTAAGGTTGTTAACATTAAAAGAGACCACCTTCAAAACACTTTCAAACAGTTCTGGCAGTTCGGGCTGGACTGTTCTCATGGGGAGCAGGGTCAAGATTGATCTCCATTTGGCTGGGTCCAAACTGGAATAGCATGGTGAGAAAAAAATGATGGATTTAGATCCAGATCTCTGTACTGGGGGTGGATGTTTGACATTGTTCTGTAGTGTAGTTCCTATATTCCCAATAGGCTCTGAGCATTGGAATAATATATCCTATAGATTTGACGTAGGACTGAGGTCAACTAGGTCTCTATCGAATACACTAAACTTAATTGTGTATGTACCAGCTAACTCAGAGGTCACTAGAAACTTTCTCGAATACACAAGAAGGGATTAGATTCTGACCACCGCATAAACATGACAACTTTGTTCCCTAGGAATAAGAATAAATCTCTCACAGTCGCAGAAACAATAGATAAGAATTTCACTCAGTCAATCGTGCATGCTTCGTTTCTACAGAGTTGCAGAGAAATAGTGAGACAGGCGTTTCCAATAAAAAGGGTTTATTGAACAGTCTTATTTCTCATGCAAGAGAGGTGAACTGCTACAATCATTATGCAGACTGTAAAGTATAATGCGTACAGCGTAAACAGTAATATGAAATAATACTGTAAGAGCATTGTATGGTTTCTAAGCCATATAAAAATACATACATAAATAACATTGACTAAAATACTCAACTGGTGCTTCTATAATATGCCTACCCTAATGTACCTAAACTAAGGCTAGTATGAGGGAAGAAGTAGGTATTGTGTAGCATAGGTTTAGTTTTTGCCAATAATCTACCAAAGGTTTCTCTAGGTTCTAACCAGCTTCATACCTTATTAGAATGAAAGAGGTCTGGTATCTCTGTCTCTGGATTCTTTCCCAACACCCTGCAAGGGGAGCCGGAAACACTGGAGCTGGAATCACGGCAGGAGAAGGGCAGCTTCCTGATCAGTGAGTCAGCTGGAGAGTCGGCTTCCTTCTGCACTTGCTGTAGCGAGCTGCGTCAGGCAAGTAGGTCTTCGAACTGCTCCAAACCACCGTATCTTGCTAGAGCAAGTGAAGGATAAATTTATACCTTGAAGGTGTTTAGAAATGCCATAGTTTGACATAAAGTCGGGCATATGAACGTCAGGAAAGAACCCCTAGGGAATAGTAAAGTAACTGAGTTCTTGGACCAATCACTATTCAAACAAGGGGAAGTCCCTGACTGCTTCAGCTGGTTTTCCAAGAAGTCGTTGTGACATTTTGGTACAGGTAGAAGTAGCCATGCCTGTATTTGGGTAGCATGGGTTATGACTAAATAAGGGCTTGATTTCTATGCCTATATAAGGGCAATGTGAATTGTACCTATATAGGGGCATGAATCAGGAAAATTCACTCGGAGCTTAAAACGCCACACAACAGTACAGCTTTTCGTCCACCTATTGTTCTTTTACTATTTGCTACCCCAAGTGGGAGGAATATGTGTAGTAACAAGTCCCATGCTCTCCATGCCACTAGAGTCAATCTAGCCTGGCTGAGGATGGTGATACTCTGAAACTGGTCCCAGGATGCTTGTTTTGGGTCCAAGGATGACCTGGTCTGGCAGTTCAGGCTGGACTGTTTCCATGGGGAGCTGGGTCAAGACTGATTTGCATATGTCTGGATCCAAACTAGAATGGCATGGTGAGCAGATAAACAATGGATTTAGGCCCATATCTCTGTACTGGGAATGAATGTTGAACATTGTTTAGCATTCTGTCCATCAATTGTTCTTTTTGCAATTGTCACCCTGAGTGGTATGCCAAGACGTGGGTTTCGTACTCGCCATGCCACTGGAGTCAAGCTAGTCTGCCTGATGAGGTGTGATACCTTGAAACTAGTCCCAGAATGGTTCTTTCCGGTCCAGGGAGGACCTGGTCTGGCAGATTGGGCTGGACTTTTCCCAAAGGGAGCATGGTCAAGACTGATTTGCATATGGCCATCCAAACTGGAATGACATGGTGAGCAAAAAAACAATAAATTTAGGCTCAGATCTCTGTACAAGGAATTAATGTTTGACATTGTTTAGCATTCCCTATGTTAATTGTTCTTTTTGCATTTGCTACTCTGAGTGGGATGGGTATGCCCAGGCGTAGGTCCTGTGCTAACCATGCCACTGGAGTCAAGCAAGCCTGGCTGATGAGGAGTGATACCCTGAAACCGGCCCCAGGATGCTTGATTCCGATCCAGGGAAGACCTGATCTGGCAGTTCAGGCTGAAGTTGTTCCAGGGGGAGAAGAGTCAAGACTGATTTGCATATGGCTGGGTTAAAACTGGAATAACATGGTGAGCAAAAACAACAAAGGATTTAGACCCAGATGTCAGTACTGGGTGTGAATGTTTGAAATTGTTCAGTATTCCATCCATCAATTGTTCTTTTTGCATTTGTTACTCCAAGTGGGATGGGTATGCACAATCATGGGTACCCTACTCGCCATACCACTGGAGTCAAGCTAGGCTGGTTGATGAGGGGTGATACCCTGAAACCTGTCCCAGGATACTGCTTCTGGTACAGGGAGGATATGGTCTGACAGTTCAGGCTGGACTGTTCCCAGGGGTAGCAGAGTCAATACTGATTAGCATATCACTGGGTCAAAACTGGAATGGCATGGTGAGCAACAAATCAATGAATTTAGGCCCATATCTCTGCACGGGGTGAATGTTTGTCATTGTTCAGCATTCCATCCATCAATTGTTCTTTTTGTATTTGTCATCGTTTGTTGGAAGGGTATGCACAGATGTGGGTCCCGTGCTTTTCATGACACTGGAGTCAAGCAAGCCTAGCTGATGAGAGTTGATACCCCGAAACTGGTCCCAGGATGCTTGTCGCCAGTCCAGGGAGGACCTAGTCTGGCAGTTCTGGGCTAGATTGTTCCCAAGGGGAGCATGGTGAAGACTGATTTGCATATGGCTGGATCCAAACTGAGGTGGTATGGTGAGCAAAAAAACGTTGGATTTAGGCCCAGACCTCTGTTCTGAGACGGAATGTTTGACATTGTTCAGCATTCCGTCTGTCATTTGAGTGGGATGGGGATGCAAGACGTGGGTTTTTGCTGATGAGTGGTGATTTTTTTTGTTTAAATCTTTTTATTAGGGTTTTACATTTTCAAGCAACATCCCTTGTGGGACATACAACAAATCACAAGTCTGTCAGAATATACGGAAACAGTGTTCATTATTAGTAATCACGGTTTGACAACAGCAAATGGACTCTAGTCTCTGGAATGTAGCAGGTGTGATGAAGAAAGGGATCTAGAGCGTGTCCCCTGAGTTTGCCGTCAAGCTGTCTCATCGCTGTATGTCGGTCCTGAGTATACCTGACCCCTCTCACGGTGTGGTAGCTGGGTTGGAGGGAAACTATTGCCCCTTCTGTTAGTGGGGTACCCCTGTGGAGTTGTGCAAGTGATTATATTTGTGTAACTGAGTCGGACTTTGAACTGCCGACTGGAAGGGGGGTACCTCCCGAAGAGAAAAAAAAATAACCAGGGAAAAGAATGAAGGGGGGCGGCGGGGGGGGAGGAGAAGTGCGGTGGATGAGGGCAAGCGGCCCGTGTGGTCAGTGTGCGGACTGGTCATCAGGCAGCGGGGACAGATGTGCATGGCCCAGAAAGGGGGAGAGGGTGGGGGGACAACCGGACCCACAATATCGGCAGGCGATCTCTTTAGCAGGAGCCACCACTCACTGCATGCCAGCCTCTCTACTCATTCAGTGTCGGGGGGCGCGGGTCGGGGCCTCCAGCGGGTCACCCGGTGGGGGCTGTGTCAGCTCTGGGGCGTCCTCTACGGCTGTCCCTAGCTTAAATTGTATGAGGAGATGCGCCCATTCCATAGAGATTGGGTGTTTGTGTGTGCCTTTTACCTCTTCCTCCCTCAGGGTCTCTTCTTCTGCTGCCCCCCACTTATTTACCGCTCCGATCCAGGCTGCCTTCGGGGGTCCAGTAGGGGACCTCCAATGCATGGCTATGTTTCTTTTTGCTAGGAGGAGGATTAGGGATGCAAACCGCCACTGTAGTTTCTCTGATTTCTTTTTCTTGTAAATCCCCAGGGCGCACACCTCCCATGTGTCAGCATGCTGGAGATGGGCGAAAGTCTGTAGGGTGTGATGGACTTTAATCCAGTACGGTTGCAGGGATAGACAGTCCCAGAACATGTGTTTGAAGTTTGCGTTTGGCGTCTGACATCGGAGGCATTTAAATTCTGTGTCTGGGTAGAATTTCTGCAGCTTTTCGGGTGTAAGATAAGCGCGGTGTAGGACATTATACTGTATATTCTTAAAGCGGGAGTTGCGGGAGACTTTTTTTGGGTATTCTAGCGCTTGTGCCTACTCCTTATCATGGAAGACTCAGCCTACGTCATCCTCCCAGGTTTGACGTAGTCTGTCCAAGGGAACTTTAGTCAGCTTCCGTATGGCCTTATAGTGCCATGTCACTAGGTGCCTGCCCGCCCTCAACCGCAGTATCGTGTGTAGTAGGGGGTTCCCCACTTCTCAGGTCCGAGTAAGCTCGGCCACTGTCTATCAGTTGCCTGTGTGTCAGGAACTGACCCCGCGGTAGGTCGTACCACTCGATTAGCTGGTCATACGTCTTCAGTTGCCCTTCGTGGAACAAGGCTTCCAGCTACGTCACTCCACTGTCAGTCCACGCCCGCAGGTCTCCCTTGGTGTAGTATCCCTCTTTTCGAGGAAAGCCCACCAAAAGGAGCAGAGGGGAATACAACGGTTGCCCCTTCGACAGTCGGTGGATCCGCAGCATGCACTTACGGGCTACAGTGACCTGTAGCGGGTGTGTACCAACCGGTTTGGATATTGGCATTAGTCTTCATCTAATGGCGGGCAGGGGCAGCCCCCCCTCCATCAGTGATCGTCTCGCACATGTGTCTCTCGGCTGTCCAGTGCGGCAACCATTGGAGTTGTGCGGCCCAAAAATATGATTCGAATGACGGGGCGCCTAGGCCTCCCTCCATTGTGGGCAGCTGCAGAGTGCGCAAGGCTATTCTATGTCGCCCATCTCCCCAGATCAGTGTCGTGAGCAGTGTGTCCAATTCGTGAAAAAAGGACCGGGGTGGGATCACCGGTAGATTTGTGAAGTGATACAGTAGTCTGGGCACCATTATCATTTTGGCTACGGCTACCCACCCTATAGGAACCAGTGGGAGTGTGTTCCAAAAACCGACCGCAGAGCGGAGGTCAGCCAACACTCTTCTATGATTTCCCTCGTACAGATCCTCAGGCGAATGGTACA
Organism: Lissotriton helveticus; assembly: GCF_964261635.1. NCBI lineage: Eukaryota > Metazoa > Chordata > Amphibia > Caudata > Salamandridae > Lissotriton > Lissotriton helveticus. The sequence goes on along the minus strand of NC_136063.1, from coordinate 1,649,776,630 downwards.
GGCGAACTCCGAGGTATCTGGGGGCCGCCTCACTCCATTTCAGGGTTTGTGTGCCTAGTGGCATGTCATGGGGTGCCAGATCAGGGCCGAGATTTTCCCCAATTAACGTTGAGGCCTGACATGGCTCCAAAGTCCTGCAGTGTGCGCCAGAGTGAAGTGAGATCACCCGTCGCATCCCGGACATATACAAGCATGTCGTCCGCGTACAGGGAGATGCAATGGAGCCCGTCTGCTAGCGGAATGCCCCATTCCTCCCCCTCCCTCCGCAATCGGATGGCTAGGGGTTCCACCGCTAGTGCGAACAGGAGGGGGGAGAGGGGCACCCCTGTCTAGTTCCCCTTTCCACCAGAAACGGGTCCGAAACAAGTTTCCCGATCCGCACCCTGGAGGTGAGTCCTCTGTAAAGGAGCCTGGTGTACGCCATCAATGTGGGGCCTATCTATATTGCCCGCAGGATGGCGAAGAGGTGAGGCCAAGTCAGGGTATCGAATGCCTTCTTTAGGTCGAAAATCAGGCAGGCCGCCCGCGGGAACCGGTCCGCGACAGCGTCTTGTATGTGAAACAGCCGACGCAGATTGTGGGAGGTATTGCGCCTGGGCACAAAACCGCACTGGTCGGGATGCACCAAGGCCGTGAGGATTTGACTATAGCGGTCAGCTAGTATCTTCCCCAGAATTTTACAATCCGCATTCAGCAGTGTGAACGGTCTATAAGAGGCCGGGAGTGTGGGGTCTCTGTGCAGTTTCGGGAATGTTACGACTAGCGACTCACGGAACGATTCTGGCAGCATGCCCCCAGCCAGGGCCTCTTTGAATATTAGCGCCAGATGGGGTGTCATTTCGGTCAGGAAGGTCCAGTAGTACTCCAGGGGAAACCCATCCATACCTGGAGCTTTTGTCCTTGCTAGTGAGCCTATGGCATGTTTGATGCCGGAGGGTGTAATTTTCCCATCCAGGTCCTTCCTGTCCACTTGAGATAGTGCAGGCATGTGCGATGGGCTTATAAATTGAGTGAGGTCGCGAAGCGCTGCCGATGATGCCGGAGCACGATACACCCTAGCGTAATGGTCATGAAATATGCACAGGATGTCGAGTTGGGAATGCTTAAGCTGTCCGTGTGCGTAAATTATGTTTTTTTATGGGGTGGGACATCGTGTCTTGTCTGATCAGCCAGGCTAGAAGCACGCCTGTTCTGTTGCCTTCCTTGTGTGCTCTGGCAGCGTAGGTGCGAAAGTTATACTTGTGCAGGTCTCTCATGGCCTCTGCATGCGCAAACTTCGCTGCTGAAAGTTGTGCAAGTGTGGCTGTTCCCTGGTCCATGCCGCGAGAGAGTTCTGCCAGCGCTTTCTCTGCCCCGCCCAGTGCCTGTTCTAATGTGTGTCGTACCCCCACCACTTGTTGGATGCAATGACCCCTGGCACTAACTTTGTACGCGTCCCACTCTATTGCCCTGGAGGAGGCTGTGCCAGAATTACGCAGGAAGTGTTCCCTGATGTAGTCCCCGTGAGTTTGACGGAAAGCCTGATCTGTAAGGCACTCCTGGGGTAGTTTCCACCTTGGGACTGGGGGGCGGGGTGGCCTCCAACGGAGGACCACTACGTGGGCATCATGATCTGATATGACTCGCCCCAGGTAATCCGTGTACTGCAGCTTGGGTAGAATGTCTGTGGAGCATAGGAACCTGTCTAGCCGGACTCGCAGGTCATGTGGGATGGAGTAGAAGGAATATAGTCTATCGGTTGGGTGTAGTGCCTTCCATGCGTCTACCAGAGACCAGTGATCTAGCCATCGGCGAAGCCGCTCTGTTTGTTTATGTGCCGGCGAGTGTACTGGTGGGGGATGAGATCTGTCTAGGTGCAAATCCAAAACAGTGTTGTAGTCCCCCCCTATGAGCCATGGTATCCTTACGTGTTGGGTTAGCACCCCTGTGAGGGTAGTCCAGTATTGGTCTTGGTCTATATTGGGGGCCTACACACATCCCACTAAAATCGGCTGATCCTCCATCAGGTCTGTCAGAATGACGTATCATCCCTCCCTATCAATGAGTCTGGCATGTTCTTTAAAGGGGACCCACGGCCTGACCCATATAAGCGTACCCCTGGCAAAGGCTGAGTACCTTGTGGCGCATATCACACCGCGCCATTTCCTGTGCAACCGGTCTACTTCCTGTGCCGTCAGGTATGTCTCCTGTAGGAGGGCCACCTGGGCTTGTTGTCGTTTAATGTAGGCATACACCGAATATCGCTTCCTGGCCGTGTGCATACCCCTGACGTTCAATGTGAGGAATTTGTAATCTGTGTTTGACATTTTATACGTCATGTGTCACCCGTGTGGTCCGTGTGTCTCCCCCGCTGAATGCTTCCCCCCGTACCCATCCCCCCCGCCCAGCCCACCCCACCCACCGCCAACCGAGAAGTCCACGCTGTGTACTCTGTTCCCTCCCCATCCGCCCAGGGTGAAATGGAAGAAGTAGGATGAAAAAGGGGATAGAAAACAGTAACTCTGGGATGTGTTCCCAACATCTGGGACCCACTGCCGGAGGCAGTGCGTCCAAACTGGATTGCATAGAAGAATAAACTTTAGTTCGTTATCACAGGTTGTGGATGGGTGTCTCTCCGGCCACCGCCGGCGTGGCCCCACGGCCTTTGATTACTTCTGAGATAGGTCCACTAGTTTTGTCTCTGTCCATCAAAGGCGTGACTGGGCTGAGACATCTGCGATCGTTGTGAACACAGTAGTCCAGGTCAATGATCGCCAAGCTGCGGGTCCCGGTGAGCCTGACAGTTCCACGGCGATGTACAGTCTGGCCCCCCGACCTCTGTTGTTCTCGCCAGTTGACCCAATCTTTCAGTAGTTCATCATATCAAAGTGTCAGCTGTCTGGGGGGTCACCATGGGGGGTGTCACTGAGCCTTCTTGGGACACGGGTGCGTCACTGCCTTCGTCTTCGGAGCTGAACAGATGGGGGTCTACCTCCATGTCAGATCCTCTGCTCGCGGGGTCCAAGGCGGCCACTGCCCGAAGGGCCTTCCGGCGCTCAGCAAGAATTTGCGTTAAATCCGGGGAGCCCATTCCGGATGGTCTGGGTCGTATCTCCAGTCGTGTCAGGGTGATTTTCCGAGGCAGTCGTCTGGGCCTGTGCGTCGCCCGGCTGTGTTGTGCGGGCGAGGCATTGTCGTGGTGCTGCAGGTGTTGCTCTATCCAGGAGTCCGCTTCTTTCAGGTCTGAGAAGAAATGCGTATTCCCGTCGTGGATGACTCGGAGACGGGCCGGGAATAGAAGAGCATACTGCACATTCTGCTGGTGCAGGGTACGTTTAACTGCCTGGAAGGTAGCTCTTTGCTGCTGCACTGCTTGGGAATAGTCCGGAAACAGCATTACCTGCTTGTCTTCCACCTGCAAGCGACTGTGTGCTCTGGCGGCTCGAAGGACTGTGTGGAGTATCTTCAGTAGGAACGGTCGAGGCGGGAGGCCCGGCTTGGGCCTCCGCTCGGGGACTCGGTGCGCCCGTTCAATGGAAAAGTGGGGGGGTTAGATCCTTGGAAGGCGTGAATGTTGCAATCCAGTCTGTGATGTACTTGATCGGGTCGGCTCCCTCCACTCCCTCTGGCAGGTTCTTGACACGAATGTTGCTCCTCCGAGAGCACCCTTCCAAGTCATCAGTTTTGTGCTCCAGTGTCTTGACCCAGGCTTGTAGGTCCTTAAGGGCTTGATGGTGTTGCTGGACCTGGGGTTCCATAGTTGCAGTGTCGCTGCACCCTGGTTCACTTTGTCTGTAAGTTTCCTATGGTCATCGCGCAAGATGTTGAAGTACGTGGCCAGGGTGTCGAACTTGTTCTCCAACGTCACTAGGGAGTGCTCTATGGCCGCTAGGACCTGGTCCAGTTTCCTGGACATAGTGTCGTCGTCTCTGGTGGGTTCGTCCCGTAACCTCGTCACGGCCGGTGTCTGCGACGGCGTTTTCTGTGGTCGACCCATACTGGCGAGATCGATTGGTCGGCGTGGTTTGTGATTGTCAGCTGTTAATGACAGTCCACCCTGGCCTCGCCGTCCGAGAGATCCCTTGTGATGGCACGCCTGCCCCCCGACCCTGCTACTAGGCCTGTATTCACTGTGGAGATGCGGGCCTTCCTCTGAGGTGCCCGTGGAGACGTTGCGGTGGGTATCGTTCACCGCCTCCCAGAGGGCTCGTGGTATGGGTGAAGGTGAGTTGTTGACTTACTGCTTCGAGGAATGTCACTAAGGGCAACTCGTAGCGTCCACGTGTGCCCGCTCCAGTTCCACAACCGCCGTCTGGATTCCTATTTGTGCCCTCTAGTCGGTCCTGGGGCACGCTCTGCAGGTGCAATGCTTCCACATCCTCTTGTGGGCTGTAGGTACTCGGGACACTACCACTGTTTCAGTCCTTGGGGCCCCAGGGCATCTCAGCGGGACCTCGCCCCAACTCCAGCGACGCATCTCTCTGTCCCGGCTCTGTGGGTGACCCTCACCGCTCCATAGCCCACTGCAACTCTCTGTTGGGTCTGAGCTACTCCCCCGGCCCCCGCCGGACCCGAGGTGAGTCGGGTTCAAGTGCCCTCGTAGTTGCTAGCAGCTCCGTGTATGTGCCGCTCGCTCTGCCCCTCGTGGCACATTTCCTCCCACGGTCTGACCAGCCCTGCCTCTTGTTGGGTCTTACAGGGGTCCTATGCGACAGTCACTCTGCACTCCCAGCGCAGCGCACCCCCCACCCCGCGGCCGGCCAAGTGTGCACTGTCTCAGGGCCGCCGGGCAGGGGCGCCGCTGCCTCACCTGGGGTTCGTTAACCTCGCATCCTCCTTGGCGCCAGGCGCCCGCCAGGTCACACGCTCAGCCTCCAGGTCCGTCCGCACCCCCGATGGGATGTGTAGCTCAAGGGCGCCCTTGGATCATGCTTCCGCCGCCTCCTCACACCACACAGGACCTTCTCGCACTTTGGCCGGCCAGGAAGGGGGGAGGGGCCCCTCCGCTCCACCATGTCACTCCCGCCGAGCCCGGTCGTCTGGCTCAGGTCGTCTCTCCTCGCTCCAGGCTCCCCAGCTTTCGCGCGGGCTCCCCTGTTTCAGGGTTGCTGCTAGATGCGGGGGACACCTCCACGCGGGTCCGCCATCTTGGGAAGGCCGATCGCGGGCGCCACCGCCAGAGTACTCCCGGCCCCCACGCTCCACCCAGCCGGGATCCAGTCTCATCGAGGCATTCCTCGCCCCTTCCGGAGTCGATCGCTGTATTTTGCGACTCGAGTGGGCACAGATAATGGCACTAAGAGCCACGGGCTCCAGCCGGCAGCCGAAGCCTCACAGAGAGACGTCCGCCATCTTGGCTAGCTTGGCCACGCCCCCGTGCTGATGAGTGGTGATACCCTTAAACCCACCCCAGGATGCTTGTTTCCGGTCCAAGGAGGACCTGGTCTGGCAGCTTGTACTGGACTATTGCCAGGGTGAACAGGGTCAAGACTGATTTGCATATGGCTGGATAAAAACTTGAATTGCATGGTTAGCAAAAAAACGAAGGATTTAGGATCTGATGTCGGTACTGGGGATGAATGTTTTACATTGTTCAGCATTTTGTCCATCAATTGTTCTTTTTGCATTTGTCACCCCAAATTTAAAGAGTTTATCCAGATGTGGGTCCCCTGTTTGCCATGCCACAAGAGTCAAGCTAGTGTGGCTGATGAAGGGTGAGACCCCCGAAACAGGTCTCAACATGCTTGTTTCAGGTCCAGGGAGGCCTTGGTCTGCTAGTCTGGGCTGGACTGTTCTCAAAGGTAGCAGGTTCAAGACAGATTTGCATATGGCTGGGTCCAAACTGGAATGACATTAAATCCATGCCCAGATCGATGTAATTGGGGTGAATGTTTGACATCGTTCACCATACCATCCATCAATTTCTCTTTTTGCTTCCAATTTATTGGAGGCATTCAATTGCCAAAGGAGATTGTTGTGGTAAAGTGTGCTGCACACAAGAGCAGACATTATTTCATTACTAGAGGCAACCACTATGGGGATGACATTGCCCATTATTGCGCTTCTGAGTCTAGTACCTTCCCCATGGAGGAGCCATGCAATGCTGAAGGATAAATTGTACCATATATGCTATAACACTGTACAGAATTTCAATGAGCTAAGGGAAGTGCAACACACTGCCCCGGGAAATTGAAAAGGGAAAGTGGGAAAGGATGGAATGTGTGAAGGACGTGACATTTGGATATACAGTGACAGGAAGCCTATGCTTCCTGATTCTACATTACTTTCATGGTAAGACACCGGCAAGGACCAACACATGTGGCAAGAGATGGGATGGTGATGACCTTTAGAAAGTACTGGCATAATAAGCACTTTTGTGCAATGGCAGAAAATCTGTGCCAGTGCTGTGCGATTTGCCAAAAAACAAATGTGGGCAAAAAGGCTTTGGTGACCATGAGTCACATAGGGACGTCTGATAGCCCCTTCAACCTTCTCCAGATCAATTTCGTGGAAATGTCTAAATGCAGCCAGCTAAAGTGTATCCTTGTGATTGTGTGCTTGTTTTCCTATTGGGTGGAGGCGTATCCTACCAGGTAGTGTGACAGTCTGACAGTTGCCGAACTACTATTGCAAGAATTGAAACCACATTTTAGCAGGCCAAATTATCTTGAATAAGATCAAGGAAGCCACTTCAAGCACGAAGTGATGCAGTTGATATGTGTGACATTAGGCAAAGATCAAAGATACTATTGTAGGTACAGACTAGAATTTCCAGATATTGTTGAACGACTTAACATGACTTTCAAAGCAAAATTTGCCAAAACTTGTGTTTCCCATCATTTAAATGGCCCAATGCACTTCCTCTGGAATTGATGAGCATTCAAAAAACTGCAGGACTTTTTCCTCATGAGGTGTGGATGAGAACAGCCATGCTAATTCCTTCTGTTCCAGCTGCTGCTTTTGTGAATATCATAGATTATATGTTTTTCACCTACTGTAAGGGATTTCTGACATGGTCTATTTCTATTTCTCATCAGGTTGATGCCGCTACTCTAGCTGGACGAGAATCTGCATTTCATGATCTTAACCCCGACAAATTGCTTCACATGAAGAAGCACATTCATGAGCCATACTTGGAGGAATGTTGGAGAGGTTCTTGGTCACCAACTTCGATGTGAAGTGTGCCAGACCCCCGAACTAAATACTTGTCTCCCACACGAAGAGGGTGCAACTCCTCAAGTCCGCCTAGGCTCGAGATTTGTGAGGCAACCGAAGTGGAACAAGAAGACCAGCCCAAAAGCTCACAGTCCCCTACAGCAGAACTTCAACAGTGGCAAGAGAGGAATGATAGCACCACTATTCAAGTCCCAACTGAGACACCAGACTCTGTATTAAAGCTATGCATTCACAGGGACAGAGAGAATTCATGGTAAACTGAGTCAAATCCACCTGGATCAGTAGCACCAGAATCAGAGAGTAAGGTTGAAAGAAGAAGATGCTCCTCTAAAAGTGAATCAGGTTCATCTGAGCCAGAATTAACAAGTAAATCCAAGAATCATACATTGATGGAAGAAGGTTGGCCAAGGACCAAGACCAGATGAAAGAAAACATTGACAGCTACTGGGAGACTAGAGATGCTAAGAGGATTCTAGCAATAAAAGCCTAGCATTGACAGTCGCTAAAAGACCCAGAAGAGAGAGAAAGATAAATCACAAATATTCAGGTCCTGATTGGACCTACCTTGCCAGAATTGACTTTAAGTTTGATGAATGTCTGACTGACATTGACGAATATCTTTGATTCTAAGATAAATCAAACAGGGCTCAACTTGCGCAAACCGTTGACAAAGTTGAAAAGGACAAATAGAGAGGTAGGGTAATGGTCAGAGGTCTTCAGAGCCTTAGGCCTCCGGTTGACGCAGAATACGAATCACCATACAATTTTAGGTAAGGTAGTGATGCCATAGTAGTTATAGAAGGAATTATCGTTTCTTTCGAAATAACAGCTTATTTCGCTTGATCTGATTTAAGCTAACATGGTGCAGTAACACTGCAAAATTGTTCTTGTTGTTTGGGTAGTTGCCATTTCTGTTTCTATTTTTGGGTGGTTGTCCATCTACTGGAGGAAAATGTTTCCCATATACTGACAAATCTAACTGTTAAATCTGCTTTTAGGGAGCAAATGCATCAAGGTAGAATCTCACATACACCTCATTCTGAAATTATCTATAGTTATGTCTATTTTCAAATATTAGCTGAATATGTCAAAATAATGCATGTAGGGAATTGTTTTTGTGTTTTTACCTCCCAGCCTCCACAGCTGAGGGAGCTGTTTATTTCCACTTACCTCAGTCCTGTTCTTTTTCTTGTAGTATATTTCCTAATCTATTCTATCAGAGCATTCAATTACATTTTTTTATACTGCTTGTGAAAAGCCTTTAGATGATGTACCAATTGTGACAGATGGAAACCATGCTCATTATTTTTCCATGGGGTTTATACAAAGGGAGCAGCGTAGGTATATGATGAAATTCTTTATTCTCATGACTAATGCGAGCGTTATTAACCAAAGCATGATTTAACCTGCAAGATCAGTAAGAATGAGAGAATTTTTGTAGATGAATTAAACAAAAGAATAAGGCAAGATAAAGAAAGGGAAAGCAAGAGAGTTAAGGCAGAGCCTAGCAAGGAGAAAGGTAAAAAAAGTAAGGAGACAAGAAGAGAATTAAATTGTTGAAGTAGTCAGATGGAGCGAATGTGAGCACGATTACTTAGTTAAACAAGTTCATAAATAGCATAAAACAAAGTGATTGCAGTATATATTTTTTGAATAATACTTGAATCAGTTTTATAAAACGCGTTTACATATTGGAAACCTTAGGGACAAGTGGAGAGCTCCCGGTTCCAGACCTGGTTTACACTAGGCCTCTACATTGCAGTTATACTCAGTTGTGGGCTCAACTAACCACTGGGTAGCTCCCAACACAAACCACTTATTGAACTAAAAGATTGAATATATTTGGTAGAGACAAGGAGTGCAGGCTAGACTCTTACATAGCAGTTTATACAAAGGGAGCAGCGTAGGTATATGATGAAATTCTTTATTCTCATGACTAATGCGAGCGTTATTAACCAAAGCATGATTTAACCTGCAAGATCAGTAAGAATGAGAGAATTTTTGTAGATGAATTAAACAAAAGAATAAGGCAAGATAAAGAAAGGGAAAGCAAGAGAGTTAAGGCAGAGCCTAGCAAGGAGAAAGGTAAAAAAAGTAAGGAGACAAGAAGAGAATTAAATTGTTGAAGTAGTCAGATGGAGCGAATGTGAGCACGATTACTTAGTTAAAGGGAAAATCTTTGCTGAATTAAAAGTAAGTATTAATGGCATGTACTACATATGTGGCAAATCGGCTTACTTTCAGCTGCTGTACAATTGGGTAGGTGGTTGCCATGCAGCATTAGTCTTTCGTAGAATTTACTACACTAACCAGGTAGATATATAGCTTGACCGCTAAATAAAATGAGCCCAGCACAGCTTTAAGCAGATACTTAGAGACATTTTTGAGCATTAATTCCATCAGTAGGAGTGTACTTAAATGATATAACTCAACTCACACTGTGTACGGGGTAGAAAAGTGGAAATATGCAAGTGAATGTGGGGCACTGCTTGTGCTTGGACGAGAACCCTCACTCTCCCTTGGGTGACATGCTTCATCATAGGGTCCCCTCCGCACACTGGGACGGCAAGGTACCCAGTGTGGGCTACGACTATCTCGTAGGAAAGGAGCAGGGTTGTTCAATAGCACAAATAGTACCTACCTATTGGGGCAGAGTGAGGGGCAGATATCTCCACTGCATCTAAGATACGCAACACATAAGAGCTCTACGTGGTGAGAGAGTATGCTGACAGGTGAGTAAGACTTTACCTATATAATCATGTGCCATCTGGCCCACTCAAGAATTTGGTGCTATTAGTACAGCTGGGCAAGTGTTTGTATGGCCTAATTATATAAAAAAATATAATTTATTTTTGCACACATTATATACAGCAGAGTGACTTACAGTCTCGGTCCTGAAGAATGCCCTGAACAGTACGGTCATACACACTAGAAATATATTGACCTCAATATAGGGTAATATCCATATTCCTATTTCACTATGCTTTTAACTTCTATCCATTAGGGTATTGGATTAACGTTTTTTTTGCCCTTAATGAGATAGTTTTAAAACACTTTTCTTTAGCATTCTGCCACCATAAGTAGTAGTACTATTTGTGCTATAGAACAACCGCTCCTTTCCCATGAGAAAGACATAGCCAACAATAGGTACCTTGCGGTCCCAGTGTGCGCAGGGGACCCTATGATGAAGCATGTCACCCTAGTAGTAAGTGAGGGTTCTCGTCCAAACACAAGCAGTGCCCCTCATTCACTTACATAGTTCCACTTTTCTACTCAATACACAGTGAGAGTTGATTTTCATTCGGAGCAGTATGTTTCAAATTGGGTAGTGCAAGCTCCTTTGTCACCCTTTGTGTGTGAGAGCTCTTAAATGATGAAAGAATCTGTGATAAGTGTATCACAAAGGACGCGTTAGTTTTACATGAAACACGAGGGTTTCTTCACCATTAGTAAATCATTTAAATGAAACAGGTATAGTTGCCATCAAAGATAGGCGTTTCAATATAGTCAAAAATTTCAATTCCAAATTTCAGCAAAAGAATTTTATTTTTCGTTCTTTGTCATTTGGTATGATCAATCCATTAATATTTAATCCTTTTTAAGCATTACATCATGCCCAATGCATTTCGGGTATAACCCTTCTTCGGGGGCCTGTATAAAATGAAAACATGCAGGACCTTAGCAGTCAGCGAAAACAAACCATAATAAATTCAAGACATAATATATTCAAAACATCATTCTGCTACACTAAGACGTTACTGAGTTCAATTTGAAGTTATTACAATTGTTAAAATAAAACATGCTCCGTCTAACATTGTTCGTGCTATTGGTGTAAACATCGTGGGGTTCAGAGTTAAGCTTTCAACATTGAAGAAATTACATGAAGCGTTAGCGTGACTAACAATTAGGCTTGCTAAATGAGAATAAAGTTCTCTATTCTGGCGTCTTTCGATATTTACTTACTGATAAAGTAATGCGGGCGGCTCGCGGTCGGAAACACGCCGGGTTAGGCAAGGTTGTCAGAATAGACCAATCAGCGGGGATGTTGTAGCTAAGGCTCGCGGTCACGTGATATACACGGTCGCAAGAGATGTAAGTGTTGCACGCTTGAAAAGCGTCCACAGGACTGCGGGCGCTATGATATCAATAAACATTACCAAAGAGGCAATGTAATGTGGAAATATTAACTATTACATATGTAAATAAAAAGTTGGTCGTGAAGACCTGGCGATTATTAGTTAAATGGATGGTGATTGGACAGTGGTTTGACCACGTGATCATGGTCTCGTAAACACGACGAAATGAAAACAAAACGATCGGAAATTTGTTCAAATGATACCTACTCTATGGAAGGTTCCTATATATAGTGTGTGAGTGCATAAATGGATGAGATTCCATATAGGTGAATGTAAATGAAATATCTGCCAACAGTGGCTAATATTCAAATTTACAAATAAAACATGAATGAATATACAAAAACAATATATGCATAGTATGAAGACTATTTGGTAGCAGTGCAAATATATCATGCTTATTTCATTACATTAATGATGAATTCATAATACATCATTCTTGGACATTCTGATAGAGAGATGGAGGACCGAATTATCCTCAAAAATCAAGGTTGTGTCTACTATTCATAGAAAACATGCTAGTTCAATTCTGTCATTGAGCCCCGATGGTTGAAGGGCATTAAGTTTTTTGATCCAACGGAATTCGGATTGTAAACGTTGTTTCACAAGGTCCATGTCGCAGCGTTGTGGTAATATCTCCAGTATGGTGAATTTGAGTTGCGCTATTTGGTGATTATTTTCCAGCCAATGTGTGGCTACCACTGATTTAGTGTTCTTTGTGCGAATGTTGCTTTTGTGTTCTGATATTCTAACTTTTAGCTTCCTTTCTGTTTGTCCGATATATATTTTTCCACATGGACATTTGATAGCATAGATGAGGTTTTTTGAATCGCAAGTGCTATTGTATTGAAGGTTGATGGGATAACCTTTCGTAGGATGTGTGAACTTGTTGCCAATCATGACATTATTGCAGTGTGTGCAATTAAAACATTTCGACATGCCTTTGAATTGAAGTTTTTCTGTTTTGCTGGATGTAAGTATTTCTTTCAGATTTCTTGATCTTTTGAAAGCGAAGGTCAATCGTTCACTGTACATATTGATCAGATCTGGTTCATCTTTTATGAGCTTCCAATGATGGTTAATTATTTTCTTAATTTTGTTGGCTGCCGTTGAATATTTTAGTACACAAACAGTTTTGGTTTGATTTTCAATTTGAGCTGATGTTGTTAACAAACTTTCTCTGGAGAATTTTTGCACTTTTTTCTGCGAAATATCTAAAATCTCCTTAGGATATCCTCGTGTTAAATACTGTTCTTCTTGTTCTTTCCAAATTTGTTCTAGCTCATGCACATCAGAGGTTATTATTTTCAGTCGAATGAATTGGGATGTAGGCAAATGTTTTTTTAATGTTTCCGGATGGAAGCTTTGGAACAATAAGCTGGAATTCCGATCAGTGGTTTTCTTATGAACTTTAGTTTGTATTTGTTGATTACATAGAGTGATTTGTACATCAAGAAATGAGATTGACTCCCCGTCTATAGTGTGTGTGAACTTGATTCTTGGGTTCACCTGATTCAGTGCAATGATATTGTCAAGTAACAATTCTCTTTCACCTTTCCAAATGAGGAATAAATCGTCAATGTATCTTTTGAAGATTACTAGGTTGTTTGCCCAGTTCTCATTCTCAAGGATGTTCTCGTGCTCAAATTTCGACATAAACAGATTGGCGTATGAGGGGGCCCCCCCAAAACCCATTGAGGTTCCATTGCATTGGTTGTAATATTTGTTGTCCCATTCAAAGTAGCTATGATAAAGTGCAAAATGCATCAGTTCAATGAGGAACACTTTGTTGGCTTCACAATCTTCATCACGGAGAAGATTCCATTCAAATGCATCTAGGCCCTCATTATGAGGGATTGAAGTGTATAATGACACTACGTCAATAGTACATAGCCAATATTTTTCATTCACCTGAAGTTGTATCGTTCTGAGCATATTCAGGAAAGCTGTAGTGTCCTTGATGTATGTCTTACTAGTTTGTACAATCGGCTGTAAATAACAATCAATGTATTTTCCAATACTGTCTGATATCGACCCACAGGCTGATACGATGGGTCTGAAGGGAGGTTTTTCCATGCACTTATGAACTTTAGGTAACATGTAGAGTTTTGGTCTACGTGGATATTTGGTTTCCAAAAATTTCATTGTTTTCTCATCAATCCATTTCATTTCGATGGCGCGCTCAAGAATTTGTGTGAGTGTCATTTGATATTCCTCTGTGGGATCCTTTTCTAAAGGAATATATGTGTTGGTGTCATTCACATGTTGGTTAACACTGTCTCTGTAAAAGGAAGTGTCCATAATTATCAATGCTCCTCCTTTGTCAGCTCTCTGGAAGGTTAAATCTGGATCTCTGGATAACGACATTATTGTGCTCATTTCTGCTTTAGACAAGTTGTTTTTCGTGTTTTTATTGAAATTGATTTTCTGTATGTCAGAGACAATTGATCTTTCAAAGATTTCGATGGTCTTGTGCGTATATGGAGCACAAAAGGTGCTTTTGGGTTTGAAAGTTTTTGTACTCAGTGGCAACAGCGGTGCGTCTTTGAAAAAATATCTCAATTTTAAATTTCTAAAAAATTTGAATAGTGCGATTTCTGTTTCAGCCAGATTGGTTTTGTAGGTAGGTACGAAAGATGTACCTTTGTTTAACACGGATAGTTGAGCTGGTGTTATTAATTTCGAAGAGATATTAATGACTAAGTCGTTTTTGATTGCTTCTGACTCCTTGTTCTTTTTGCTATCTCTTCTGGGGATTCTTCTCCCTCTTCTATTTCTGCGGTAGGTGGTGCATTGGCTGCTGGGCTGATGCCTAAAAAAGACTGCTTACTAGTTGACGTGCTTGGTTGTTGTGTTTTGCTGATTGGTTGTCTACTTTGCGAAATTTCGGATTCTGAGACCAAGCTCTCTTGTGATGAATTGGCTGCTGGTTTTGGTTTAGGTTGTTGCCACTTTTTTTGATTATAGATTTCTGCCCAGGTGTATACTTCATCATATTTGTAATCGATTGTGTCTCTTTTGTATTTCCGCACTTTTCTGTCGTTTACTTCTTTGGCATATTTGTCTAGTTTTTTGTTGACATCTTCCAACATGGTTTGAATATCCGGTAGTTTATCCAACTCTTTTTTCATGTCAATTAGGTCATTTTCAATTTCTTTCAAAACTTTCGAAAGTTCTTGTATTATTAATAAAATCAAATCAAGTGAACATTTGTTCAATATTTGATACCATCTTTCAATGAATTGTTTGTTATTTTTACACAAAATTGGTTTGAGGGCAATTCTCAATCCTCTGGGGATTCTTTTGTTCTTATGGTAGTGTATCAGAGTAGTCGCATGTAATCTTTGGTTTATTTCCTTTTTACTAAGGAATTCAAATTGTCTGATTAATTGCGCTGTCGTGGACACATTCGGGCTGAATGCTCTGGTCTCCTGTATGAGTCCATATATTTCTTCGGCTGACTCAGGTGAGAAAGCTAGAAGTTCAGCTTGTTTGGTGGTGATCTGGGCTATATCATCAAATTGCATTTTCTTAACTGTTTGCGAGTGCAACAGGAGATAAAGTAGACTTCAAAGTATATAGATACTATAGATTATAGTAGCTCTTAAATGATGGCCATTATGGGAAGTTAGCAACCTCAGTAGACAGACGTGCTACTAATAATGCAGGTGCACTAATAGTAATTAATACAGAATTGATTTCTATGACAGCTATGATTATATGAAATATACTTTCTTTAGAGATGCTTTTAGGAAGGTAGAGTTTGCAAGGTAATCCACGTAATTCATGCTTACACCCCTAGGATAACAGCTATTTTGCAAACATTACACATGAAATAACCGAGTTGGAAGAAAAGGGTGCCTATTGGAAAGGTATTCACAAAAATAGGCGAATGCTTAGGGAGAGTAAGTGGAGGAATACTAAAATTGATTTTTGACTCCTCTTTAGGTCATACTATTTGGTACTGCATGTGTGCTTGCTTCCTTAATTTTGCTAAGGAATTTCATCAAATGGTGGGTTAACATGTGGGATCAATAAGCTGTCAGCAACGAAAGGAAGAAGCAGAAAGAAAATTGATGTAAAGGTTGAAGAAATGCAGAGTCAACTCAATGATACCATGAAGGACTGGAAGAATTAAAAGAAAAGAATCTGAAAATGATGACAGCTGTATTGAAAGACGTAGTTGTGAGGATTTTGAAATTATCAGGGTGATATCTGTTTTCTCCTTTTGGAGTGTTTAATGTATTTGAAATCCAAAATTTGCTAACATAAGCCAGTTTCATGCTTTCTTCAATTTTGAATGTGCCATCGTAATACACCACATGATCACTACTGTTTTCATTGTTGTAATACATAATTGTGAGCTTAACACTGAAAGGCTGAGGCTTTCCCAGTCATGTTGAATGCAATGTACCTAATGAAGGACGAACTGGCTGTCCCAAGCTGTATTTCATATTTTGTATCAACTCATGTTACCTAAGTAGAATCTGAGAACCTGTGAATCTAATGCACTAGTATTATGAGTGAATCTTCAAATGTATTCTGTATTAAAATGTTTCTTCTGTCTTGTTCCTCATTGGTGCCTACCATGTTCTTCTGGTGTGAATGTATGAAAAACCTTGTCCTAAAGAAGTACCTGCTTTTTCACTGTTGAAGAGAGCTAACTTTTTCATCATGAGAGAAGGTGAATCTATGCTGGGTTTCTATTAAACTTTACTGAGTTCTTCGTACCCACAATTTATATTTCTATATTCTAACCTGATCAATAGTCCCACTGATGCATCCTGCTTTTTTATTCCTTAAGTAAACCTTTTAAAGTTTAACCTTTGTCTTTCCTTCTTGGAGAGAATGTTACAGTGCAAACACAAGGAGATGATGGATGGAGTGTTGACATTTTTCAGACACTCACCCCCAGTCACCGATCTAGGTTAAATCTATCATCATTCTTTAGCTCACTTTGCCGCCTCAGTTCAGTTCCAGCTATATGCAAATGAGACTTGACCCTGTGCCTCATGGGCACAGTCCAGCTCGAACTGCAAAGCCAGGTCTTCCCTGGACAAAAACAAGCATCCCAGGACCGGTTTCAGGGTAACACCTCTCATGAGCCAGGCTAGCTTGAATTCAGTGGAAAAGTTAGCAAGGGGCACATGTGTGGACATACCCTGCCAAGTTAGGACGAACAAAGCAAACACAAGGAGAATGTTTCAACTTTATGCTAATGTGTAAGGTCTACAATAGAGAGATAGGTCCAGCCGGGGATCACCAAAGCCCATAGAGGGACAACACTGCTCTCAGTCCAAATCGATGGCGAGCATTGGGCAAGTAAAAAGGGTGACAGATTTGCAAGCCCACACAGCCAACTGTGAATGAGTCCCTTTTTTTTTTTGCAAAAACACTTTTTATTGGTAATCAAGTGCCGAGCATACATTACAAAATAAAAGCACTTCAGGTATCGGCCAACGATACATTAAATCAGCTCAGGTCAATCAAGACACCTTTTATGTAGAACTGGCCCCAACTTACCCACCCCGCCCCGCAATCCCCCTCTCGTAGCCAGTGTGCCGCTTTCCTCCATTCCAGTCATTAACACGCTATCCCCATCTGCTCAGGACAGGGACCTCAATGAAGGGTAAGTGGTGTCATTCAACGGAGTGTCAAAACCCCCCAGGACTGCCATCAGTAATTGTAAGTAGTGTGTGTGCCTTGGTAAGTGTGAGAGATCCCAGGCTCAGTGCCCTCACTCTGAGGTCCCTCCCTCATCTCCACTTTGGTCTCCATCCGGCTGTTGGAGCGCTACCACCAGGGCCTCCCACGCCCTTGCCACCTCCAGCGCCTTGTCATTATCCAGGCTCCTAGCTTGTCGCAGCCGCAATGTACTCTCCGCTTTCGCCCAGCGCTCTAGTGTGGTCTTCCAACGCGGGTAGCTGGGGCCTTGAATAGATTTCCAGTGCATGGAGATTTCACGTTTAGCCAATATCAAGCCCAAGTCGCAGAATTTGCTGGTGACTCGAGTGCGAGGGGTGTGAGGGAACCACAGTAATAGGCATGCACCTATATCAGGAGCGATCTGCCGGTCCGTGACAGCATTCAGGCAGGACATTACCGCCTCCCAGTAACCCGTCAATTTGATGCAAGACCAAAACATGTGGGCGAAGTCCGCGTCTGCGGTCCCACATCGGGGGCAAAGCGAGGAAGCACCCTCAAAATATTGCGAGATTTTCGTCGGCGTTAGGTACGCTCTGTGCAGGGTAAAAAACTGGACCAACTGGAACCTGGCGTTCCTCGTACCCTTCCATGCTCTGCGCAGTAGCTGTGGCCACGCCGTGTCAGGAATAGATCGCCCGATATCCGCCTCCCATTTGGCTCGCAGTCCATCCATGGGCCGCAGGGCAGCTGTCGACAGCCGCCGATAAAGACATGTGACAGCCTTGTAAGTGCCAGCGGCCATCACCACATACTGACAGCACTCCGACGTCGGCGGTTCAGTGAGCCCACATTTCCAGTATCGGCGAATACCAGCCACTAAAGCGGCGTGGAGCAGATATCCACCTCTCGGCAGATCGTAAGAGTCCCGCAGCTCCTGAAACGAGAGCAGCGAGCCATCCTTGTAAAGGTCGCCGACCATCTGCAGGCCAAGCTCCTCCCAGACCGCCAGTGCCGACCAGTCACCGCCATGCGGGAAGGCTGTGCACATCCCGAGTGGAATTTCGGGGGCGTAAGGGCGAACGGCACCGGAGCGCTTGTGGGCCCGAAGCCAACAGCTGCGGATCGTCCGTTCCTCCAAAGTGAGCTGAGCTAGGTCCAGCTTCTGGCCCATGACTATAAAGGAGAGGAAATGTCTCGGGAACAAATTGCCTGACACATCGTCCGGGCCGCGGAACTCCAAAGCCACCGCCTGAGTGAGCCACTGCAGCTGCGCGGCCAGGTAGTACCACTCAAAATCCGGGGCCGCAAGGCCCCCGTCCGCTCTGGGGCGCATCAGCGTAGTTAGTGCAACCCGTCGTCTACCCGATCCCCAGATGAACCCCGTCGTAAGGGAGCGGAGTCTGCCGAAAACTGTCGCGGGAATCCAGACCGGCAGGGTGCGAAACAGGTACAACAGTCGGGGGAGTGCCACCATCTTCAGTCCCTTTGACATGATCTGATCATGCTGCTGTCAGCTTTTCTCTTCTCCTCCTTATACATGCTCACAGCCCCTTGAGATCCTGACCTCAGGACATGCCTCAGCAGATTCTGGTATAAAGGTCCTATCTTGTGGAAATGTGCCTTTTTTAGGGGCACACTGGTGCAGGGTTCACCCTTCTCTGTCCACGGGTCCTTTGACTAACAAAATAAAGATGGACACTGAAGCTAAAATACAAAATAACAGGTTTATTCACTCATGAGTGAGACCACGTCCATGCAACACCCTCAAGTGTTTAGGGAGCAAAGCCATGGATCTTTTATACTGAGTTTGTTGCAGAGTAAGCATGTAGACTCAAATAGAAGGTACAAGCATTCAAAGGAATAGCTACCGACAAACATGGGCAGATGGATATCACTTAGTCAGCAGAGTGAGAGGGGAAACAGAACTGCTTATGTCAGTAGGAAATGGTAGACAGTTACATCATTAACCAGGTGCATTTCAGCAGCTACAGACCTTTTCTCAGCACATGCTTTGCTTTGGCTCAGTATGGAAGGGGTTAACTAAAGTTGATGACTCAAGAAGAATAGAAGGGCAAGCAGCACTGAAGGCCGAACAATTACATAGCTAACAAAATGGATGCCACAGACAAGATGGCTTCAGCTTATGCTAACAGAAATTATTTTCGATTTCCACAATCTTATCCATGCTCCTTCACTTGAACTGACAAAATGAACAATAGCCATTCTGCTTTTAATGAGTGGGTTTCAATGGCTTTAGATATATATATATTCCTAACTCCTGTTCTGATTGGTCCACTCAGAACAATTTTAATGAGCTGTGGCCACTGCCCTGGTTAAAAACAAAAGATGCACCTTCCCACTTTAAGGTGTGTGGGGACGTGTGCTGTTGAAATAGGTCGACATGTTTCTTGCCTTAAATCAAGTGATGGCAATTCCTCAGGACCAAAAGTAATTGATCTACCTACACTTGTTGGTAGTGGTCAAGACCCCAATGAGGTGAATGAGTGACCACCTGTACAGCACCCTAAAAAGTGGCAGTAGTAGATTTCACTCAACCCAACTGGAGTTGAGAGCATGTGGCAACCAGTGTTGTATTTCCACTGTCCAATTCTAATCCTTTAATTCAGGGAAGGACTCTTCAAATAGTTGAACCACAAATTTATGAGCATCTTGCCCCTCAAGCCCCTCTGGCACTCCCTATATTCTAAAATTGTTTCTGCGGAGCCTGTTTTCTATATCAACAAGTTTGGCGTAGACATCATCCGTATTAGCATTCATGGCTTCTGCAATACCCTTCTGAGTCTCCTTTTGATCTTCCAAAGCTGAGATTCGCGTCTCAGCTTCAGCCATTCTTTCATTAAAGTCATTGCAGGTTTTAGCCAATCTTCTAATGGTATTTTGAAGCTTTTGAAAAGCCACATGTGTTTTCAAATTTTTTGAGCGTGTTTCCTCCCTATGGTCCGACAGACATCTATAGATTGACTTCAATTATATTTCAGCGGGAGGTTTCATGCTCGCCCCCACCAACTGCTTGATCAGATCGAGGAGATATATCCACTGGGGAATCTTCAATGCTTCTACCCCAGACTCTTCTTCATTAATTACTGTTTGTTTGCGCACTGTAAACACCTTTGGGTTCTCCTCCTCCAGAACAGTGTTATTCTTGTCACTACCAGCACTTATTGTTGACCGCTGTAATGACCTATTATTAAATCCTAGATCACCATATTTATCAGAAATATCGGAAGGTTCAGAAAGAGAAAAAAAATTCTCCTCAGATTCAGACTCTTTATTAATGTCATTAGCCCTGTGAGTAATGCCCCCTCCATCTAGCTCCACTGATTCTAGGACTGTATTATCATAGTTAGAACTAATTACAGATCCTGAGGCCGCCTTATCACCAGTTTGTTCACTGTTTTTATCGCCTGTACCTGGTTCTTTATGCCTTTGTTCTGTTTCCTCCATTTTATTATTAGAAACTTGCAATGTAGTCGATTTCTTACTGCTTGCACCTTGAAATATCTGTGTAATTTTCCTACCCGGTACGTGATTGCTATATTGCTGGGTATTCACCAAATCTTCTCCTCCTGTAGCTTCCCTAGCACTGCGAATCGCAAGTACTGATCTGGTCACCACCAAGGCTTCACCTATAGCTCTTGTTTTGCTCCTCGAGCAGCTTTGGGCGGCATTTCACACGTAATTCACACTTCAAGATATCAATAGTAAGGAAAGTAAGCAAGACTCAAAGTTCAATTTTTGGGGGATCGGTGAACGCAGGGTGATACACTCACTCTCCATCACTAGGGCGATCAGCCCTTTTGCCTGCGTAAAGAGGAGAGGGTGAGGGGTGGGACCGGGGTTAGCGGTGGGCACGAGGGTGTTGAGTGAGGGGGTAGGACACGGGGTTGGGAAGGGGTTGGGAGGGGATATTAAAAATACAAAAAACAATCCATAGTAAAATATTTCTGGTGTATATATTTTGCTTAATTGTGTACAGCCAAGCTCAGCAAGGAGCCATGCAATTTTGGATAGACATAGGGAGAAATGATGGCTAGTGGGGTACGTATATGTTTGTTTAATGTATGTGGTCTCAATAACAACAGCAAGAACCATAGGGTAGTTGCAGATCTTCGTTTAATGAAACCTGATATTTTGTATATTCAAGAGACGCATATACCCTGGGCAAAACGTAAAGTGATGGAGGAGCTTGGATACACACTTCTGGCCGCAACCAGGCAGACCATTACAAGTAGGGGAGTTGCTATCTTGGTACGAGGTGGTATTAATGGAACCGGTAGCATAAAAACTGACAACTATGGAAGATGGGCGATTGTTGAATGTATTATAGACGGAACCAAATACACAATTTGTACAGTTTATGGGTCAAATTCTGACAAAGCGGTTATACTGGAGATCTTAAATGTAGAGTTGGCTACTTGGCAGACCCCGTTAATTTTGTGTGGGGATTTTAATATTCACTTAGAGGTCCACACTTTGGATGGAAACAATTATAAATATATGGGTCGAAACTCAAGGTTATTAGAGCCTTACGACAGCTGCTAAAGGATCATCGGTTGTTTGATATATGGGGGACCCTAAATGACTCTGACCCAGGATACATTTTTTATTCACATCCCCATCAGAAATTGGTGGGACTTGATTTTATATTTATGTCTAGGGTGTATATTGTTGGAGCAAAAATGCAGGTATGGCCCCAGAGAACAGCAGATCATGGTCCACTATTGCCAGATTTACATAGACTAAGACATATGTAGGTTAGAAGGGCGTTTACATTTAATAGGAAACTATTAAAAGATAAAGATTTTATTGAGCATATGGTTACCTGGGCTGGACAATTCTTGGAAGTCAATAGGGGATTCTCCTCTAGCCCTATAGCATGTGATACTCTAAAAGCGGGAATACGCGGTGAAGAATTTAGCTATGGACTGACCCAACAGAAACAAGGACACATTTTAATGCAGTAACTTTTGGGGGAATTAAGGAATGGGGAACAGGAGTTGATACAAGTGTTTATTCAAGGGCGGGACTGTAAGGATTATCATATTAAGATTGCATGTTCTAAGGGCAAAATAAATGTGATTTGGTGTAAGGAGATTGCTATGCGATATGAGACCTACAAACATGATCAATATGAATATGGAGAAGTCGCGGGTCAATGTATTGCTCAGAGACTAAGAGTAAGGCAATCTTCACAGAGAATACTCAGTATGACCAATGTGGCCGGTAATACGGTCAAAATAGAAGAAGGTATATTGGGGGTCTTTTATGACTTTTATCAAAAATTATACACGCAGAGAGACGTTGATAAGCAAGTCATTGAGAAGTTTTATCAAGAAATGGATCTGAGTAGGTTAAGCCTAGCAAAACAAGGGCTACTAGATGAGGTAATAACAATAAAGGAATTGGAGGAGGCACTATGGCTGCTTGCAAATGGGAAAGCTGCAGGGCCTGATAAATTACCACTCGATATATATCAGCTGCTTTTTCAAGTTTTGAAAACTGACATGCTGAAAGCTTTTCAAGAAGTCCAGGTTGGGAACCCACCCCCATCATGGGATGAGGCTAATATAGTCTTGTTTAAAAAAAAAAGGATAAACCCCCAAATATACCTGGGTAATATAGATCAATATCTGGCAGGGTCATAGTGCAGGAGCTAATAGGTCCTTCCACTTCTTCATAAAAAGTGGCCAGATTTTTCTGCAGATCAGGCAAAGCAGCTTTAAGAGCCATAACATCTGCTCTACTCCCAGGTGTATAGAACCAATTATAAATAAAATATCCCTTTGCATCTTCTGAGGTTTTATCCTCATCCGTTCTGGCTCCCTTTGGGGGAGCATACAGAGGTGCTGCTTCACGCATTGGTTTCATAACAGCTTCACTACTACTAGATTTGTTTGCATCTACTGAAGCATCTACTACCTTTGTCTGAGATTGAGCTATTTCTACAATGTTATTTTTCTAGCTAACTCTTTCTCTTTTCGTAAATGCAATGTTTCATCTCGTAATTTTACCACTCGCCTAATCATATCAGGTAAGTTTGAAAAAGGAACGTTCCATCTACTAACTGTTTATAATCGATACTGATAGCATGTGGCTCTGTTTCATTAGAATTATGCCGTCAACCATATATTACCAACCAAGAGAATTTTTCTAAAAAATATTACTGTTTGGCGTTTACCCAAGTCTGACCTGTAACTGTGAGGACCGTTGCTGTAATAGTCCTATGCGCTCCCTCTCTGGCAATGTCCCGTAATTTATCTTTCTCTTCCTTTTTCAAAGTAGAGCAATTTAGCCACCCACCTTCTTATCTTTGTCTTTTTCATCCGAAGAAAAATGCTCCTCGTCAGAAACCTCATTCTCAGGGGCACTAACAAATTTATATGGGGTGGAGGTCTATCTAACAAGATGGAATCATCTTGAGGTTTATTAAGTATGGGTTAAATAGGACACCTAATAGGGTACTGGCCAGGTACCTCTAAACAATGCTCCCTATCCTTTTTTTCTTTTATTTCCTTCATTTCCTTATTTTTCAATTCCAATGCTTTTTAATATATCGTTTTACACTGCTCTTTTTCTGCTAAAGCTTCTTCTGTCCTCACTCTCTCTTGTACTTATTTCTCCCACATTTGTACTCAATCAAACATATCCTGTTGACTTTTACGTTTAAACAAACACTGCTCTAAATACTGAATCTTTTTTAAATCAAATGACCCATTCACTGGCCATCGAAGATAAGGATCCTTTTTCGTATATTTGTTTCACAGTGTACTATACATTATGGAAGAAATACCGTATTTAATGTACATATTCCTATTACGTGTCTCCTCTGAGGGAAACGGCTGAACTTCTTTCTAAATCCATTTTTGGTACCTTCAAGACAGCAACACAACCTACAAAGTGTGCCAGGAGCAGGCATGCTGCCAAATTGTAGTAAAATATTACTATTCAAAAATCTTCCAAAGGAGAGAACAATCTCCACATTACCTGCCATTATCTATTGCAACAGATAAACAAACAAACAAAACCAGACTCTTGGCCAAGCAAATCAAGAGTGCCGCTTCAGCAACCTTACCAAACAAAAGTCTCCAACCTCCAACTGCCAATCTCTTGGTCGACCTAATGGTCACTGTAAATACTTGCACCAAAGGAAACCTCAGTTGGGACCGGCCAACACCTGGAGGGTCAGATCAAGAAAACCGTAAAAATCACTTTGGCTACAAAGACAAGGGTCTCCCTAGCAAGATTCCATTCTTCCATCAAGACCACTCCTTTGGATGGTTGCATCTCCGATGAGGTCCCATCTAGGGTGACAAACTGTCGAAATGTGCCTTTTGTAGGGGTACACCAGTGCAGGGTTCCCTCTTCTCTGTCCACGGGTCCTTTGACTAACAAAATAGAGATTGACATTGAAGTTGAAATTCAAAATAACAAGTTTATTCACTCATGAGTGAGACCACGTCCATGCAACGCCCTCAAGTGTTCCAGGAGGTAGTGACTTGAATACACTGACAATGGACCTTTTCTACTGAGTTTGTTGCAAAGTAAGCATGTGGACTCAAATTGAAGGTACAAACATTCACAGAAATAGCTACCGACAAACATGGGCAGAAAGATATCTCTTAGTCAGCAGAGTGGGAGGGGAAACAGAACTGCTTACATCAGTGGGAAAAGGTAGGCAGTTACATCATTTACCAGGGGCATTTCAGCAGCTACAGGCCTTTTCTCAGCACGTGCTTTGCTTTGGCTCAGTACAGAAGGAGTTAACTAAAGTTGATGACTCAAGCAGAATAGAAGGGCAAGCAGCAGTGAAGGCAGAAGAATTACATAGCTAACAAAATGGATGCCACAGACAAGATGGCTTCAGCTTATGCTAACAGAAATTATTTTCGATTTCCACAATCTTATCCATGCTCCTTCACTTGAACTGACAACATAAACAATAGCCATTCTGCTTTTAATGAGTGGGTTTCAATGGCTGTAGATACATATATTCCTAACTCCTGTTCTGAGTGGTCCACTCAGAACAATTTTAATGAGATGTGGCCACTGCCCTGGTTAAAAACAAAAGACACACCCTCCCACTTTAAGGTGTGTGGGGACGTGTGCTGTTGAAATAGGTCGACATGTTTCTTGCCTTAAATGAAGTGATGGCAATTCCTCAGGACCAATAGTAATTGATCTACCTACACTTTGTGGTAGTGGTCAAGACCCCAATGAGGTGAATGAGTGACCACCTGTACAGCGCCCTAAAAAGTGGCACTAGTAGATCTCACTCAACCCAACTGGAGTTGAGAGCATGTGGCAACCAGTGTTGTATTTCCACTGTCCAATTCCAATCCTTTAATTCAGGGAAGGACTCTTCAAATAGTTGAACCACAAATTTATGAGCATCTTGCCCCTCAAGCCCCTCTGGCACTACCAATATTCTAAAATTGTTTCTGCGGAGCATGTTTTCCATATCAACAAGGTTGGCGTAGACATCATCCGTATTTGCATTCATGGCTTCTGCAATACCCTTCTGAGTCTCCTTTTGATCTTCCAAAGCTGAGATTCGCATCTCAGCTTCAGCCATTCTTTCAATAAAGTCATTGCAGGTTTTAGCCAATCTTCTAACGGTATTTTAAAGCTTTTGAAAGCCACATGCGTTTTCAAATTTTTCGAGCGGGTTTCCTCCCTATGGTCCGACACACATCTATAGATTGACTTCAATGATATTTCAGCGGGAGGTTTCATGCTCGCCCCACCAACTGCTTGATCAGATCGGGGAGATATATCCACTGGGAAATCTTCAATGCTTCTACCCCAGACTCTTCTTCATTAATTACTGTTGTTTGCGCACTGTAAACACCTTTGGGTTCTCCACCTCCAGAACAGTGTTATTCTCGTCACTACCAGCACTTATTGTTGACCGCTGCAATGACCTATTATTAAATCCTAGATCACCATATTCATCAGAAATATCAGAAGGCTCAGAAAGAGAAAAAAACTTCTCCTCAGATTCAGACTCTTTATTAATGTCATTAGCCCTGTGAGTAATGCCCCCTCCATCTAGCTCCACTGATTCTAGGACTGTATTATCATAGTTAGAATTAGTTACAGATCCTGAGGCCGCCTTATCACCAGTTTGTTCACTGTTTTTATCGTCTGTACCTGGTTCTTTATGCCTTTGTTCTGTTTCCTCCATTTTATTATTAGAAACTTGCAATGTAGTCGATTTCTTTCTGCTTGCACCTTGAAATATCTGTGTAATTTTCCTACCCGGTACGTGATTGCTATATTGCTGGGTATTCACCAAATTTTCTCCTCCTGTAGCTTCCCTAGCACTGCGAATCGCAAGCACTGATCTGGTCCCCACCAAGGCTTCACCTATGGTTCTTGTTTTGCTCCTCGAGCAGCTTTGGGCGGCATTTCACACGTAATTCACACTTCAAGATATCAATAGTAAGGAAAGTAAGCAAGACTCAAAGTTCAATTTTTGGGGGATCGGTGAACGCAGGGTGATACACTCACTCTCCATCACTAGGGCGATCAGCCCTTTTGCCTGTGTAAAGGGGAGAGGGTGAGGGGTGGGACCGGGGTTGGCGGTGGGCACGAGGGTGTTGAGTGAAGGGTAGGACACGGGGTTGCGAAGGGGTTGGGAGGGGGTATTAAAAATACAAAAAACAATCCATAGTAAAATATTTCTGGTATATATATATATGTTGCTTCATTGTGTACGGCCAAGTTCAGCAAGGAGCCATGCAATTTTGGATAGACATAGGGAGAAATGATAGCTAGTGGGGTACGTATATGTTTGTTTAATGTATGTAGTCTCAATAACAACAGCAAGAGCTATAGGGTAGGTGCAGATCTTCGTTTAATGAAACCTGATATTTTGTATATTCAAGAGACGCATATACCCTGGGCAAAACGTAAAGTGATGGTGGAGCTTGGATAAACACTTCTGGCCGCAACCAGGCAGACCATTACTAGTAGGGGAGTTGCTATCTTGGTACGAGGTGGTAGTAATGGGACCGGTAGGATAAAAACTGACAACTATGGAAGATGGGCGATTGTTGAATGTATTATTGACCAAACCAAATACACAATTTGTACAGTTTACGGGTCAAATTCTGACAAAGCGGTTATACTGGAGATCTTAAATGTAGAGTTGGCTACTTGGCAGACCCCGTTAATTTTGTGTGGGGATTTTAATATTCACTTAGAGGTCCACACTTTGGATGGAAACAATTATAAATATATGGGTCGAAACTCAAGGTTTTTGGAGCCTTACGACAACTGTTAAGGGATCATCGGTTGGTTGATATATGGGGGACCCTAAATGACTCTGACCCAGGATACACTTTTTATTCACATCCCCATCAGAAATTGGTGGGACTTGATTTTGTATTTATGTCTAGGGTGTATATAGTTGGAGCAAAAATGCAGGTATGGCCTCAGAGAACAGCAGATCATGGTACGTTATTGCCAGATTTACATAGACTAAGACATATGAAGGTTAGAAGGGAATTTACATTTAATAGGAAACTATTAAAAGATAAAGATTTTATTGAGTATATGGTTACCTGGGCTGGACAATTCTTGGAAGTCAATAGGGGATTCTCCTCTAGCCCTATAGCATGGGATACTCTAAAAGAGGGAATATGCGGTGAAGAATTTAGCTATGGACTGACCCAACAGAAACAAGGACCAATTTTAATGCAGTAACTTTTGGGGGAATTAAGGAATGGGGAACAGGAGTTGATACAAGTGTTTATTCAAGGGTGGGACTGTAAGGATTATCATATTAAGATTGCATGTTCTAAGGGCAAAATAAATGTGATTTGGTGTAAGGAGATTGCTATGCAATATGAGACCTACAGACAGGATCGATATGAATATGGAGAAGTCGCGGGTCAATGTCTTGCTCAGAGACTAAGAGTAAGGCAATCTTCACAGAGAATACTCAGTATGACCAATGTGGCCGGTAATACGGTCGAAAAAGAAGAAGGTATATTGGAGGTCTTTTATGACTTTTATCAAAAATTATACACGCAAAGAGACGTTGATAAGCAAGACATTGAGAAGCTTTATCAAGAAATGGATCTGAGTAGGTTAAGCCTAGCCGAACAAGGGCTACTAGATGAAGTAATAACAATAAAGGAATTGGAGGAGGCACTAGGGCTGCTTGCAAATGGGAAAGCTGCAGGGCCTGATAAATTACCACTTGAGATATATCAGCTGCTTTTTCAAGTTTTGAAAACTGACATGCTTAAAGCTTTTCAAGAAGCTCAGGTTGGGAACCCACCCCCATCATGAGATGACGCTAATATAGTCGTGTTTAAAAATAAGGATAAACCCCCAAATATATATGGGTAATATAGACGAATATCTTTGTTAAATGCTGATGGAAAAGTTTATGCTAAGATATTAGCTAATAGGCTGGCGTGAGTGATTACACCTTTGGTCTCCATACCCCAGCATGGATTTATACCTGGTAGAAGTACGATTAGCCATATTCAAAGAGTGATTACTTTAATAGACTATGCTAATGTATATATATAGAATTTTTGGGTTGATATTTCTCGATGCTGGGAAAGAATTCGATCGCATTTCCTGGGCATTTTTATGGAGTATTATGCGAGGATAGGGTTTGGTCAGGGTTATATTAGGGCGATTCAAAGTATGTATCAGTCACCACGAGCGAGGATTTGTGTGATGGGTAGGGAATCACAACAAGTTTATATTAGTAGGGGGACAAGACAGGGATATCCCTGCTCCCCGCTGTTTTTGCCATCTATATAAATCCATTCTTGATTATGTGAGAATGAAGTCAGGGGTTCAGATCCATGAACTGTGGCCAATTCCAGGTGCGTGTCCAAACTTATACTGACGACATAGCAGTAGCTTCGGACGACCAAGCACAAGCAATAAAGGAGATTGAAAGGCTGGCTGAAGAATTTGGAGTGGTTTTGAAGTAAGGGGTTCAGATCCATGAACTGTGGCCAATTCCAGGTGCGTGTCCAAACTTATGCTGACGACATAGCAGTAGCTTCGGCCGACCAAGCACAAGCAATAAAGGAGATTGAAAGGCTGGCTGAAGAATTTGGAGTGGTTTTGAGTATAAATTAAATTCGGCCAAAAACTCAGCTAGTGTGTACTGATCTGGCTTGCCCGGGAGAGGTACTTGTAGTTGATGAAGTTAGATACTTAGGTATTAAAATTAGAATGTCGTTGCAAGACCTGATAGAGGTAAACCGGGGCAACATAGTTTTCGGGGTTAACCAGCAGCACGACCGGTTGGAATGTCTCTATCTCACATTGGTGGTGAGGCGTAATGTGCTCAAGATGATTGTTCTCCCCAAAGTACTTTACTATTTTAGGGGGGTACCGCTAGAACTAATGAAAAAACATCTACAGAGGGTGCAATCTATATGTGATAGATTTCTATGGGGACAACGAAAAGCAAGGAGAGCATTTAAATTTATGATGTTACCACAAGAAAGGGGGGGTAGTCGGACCATAATTTTTTTTTTTTATTACTATATTTGCCTATTGCAAAACATGCAGATTTTACTGACAAGGGAGGATGTCCCGGCCACAGAAGCTTCGTCCATATATCAGTTGTTGTTAGGGGAGGAGACTACAAATGTATTAGTAACATTTTGGGAGCCAAACTACTACAAAAAGCACGGTTCAAGGTTATGATTGCAGCATTTAAGATATGGAAAAGAGTACAAAAAAAGTAGCCATTCCACAGCTTCACTATTATACACCGCTTAATTCTACTCTTAAGTTCCCTGCTATATTCTGGGATTATAAGATGCTGGGTTGGTGACTTAAGGGGAGTAGACAGCCAGGTGATTGATTTGATGAGGGTGTGTTAGACTCATTCGTAGGGCTAGTTGATAGATATTGACTTCAGCAGCATACATTTTTCAAATATCTTCAAATTCATGATTTTTTAATTAAACATCATTTGCACAAGAGTATTTTTGTGTCACCGATAGTGGAGGCAATTAGAAAGAGGGCAAGGATAAGGGCACTTTATAGTATCTTAGTCGATTTGGCTGCTCCAGATGCTATATGGTCTGAACGATTAGGGCTGTCCGGTGAGTTTATTCAGAGGTCGATTTTTGCTGCAGGGAAGGTACTTGTGTCAGCAAATTTAAAACCGCAACACTTCAAGATTATTTGATTTATATCATACACCATAGAAGATGATGCAAAGGGGTGGAAATATTGATGGAAAGTGTTTCAGATGTAATAGAGATAGAGCTGCCATTGTATATGTGTTTTATGACTGTACTGCACTTTACAACTCAAACAACAATTAGATCTTTTTCTGTCAGAAGTCACAGGGACCACAATTCATATAACAAAAGAAATGATGTTATTGAGGATTTGGGACAATGTCTCAAATGATCAACCAGAATAGAAATTTAGATATATGATATTTATTGCCTCCGTGGTGGCTCGGTTATGCATAGCCTCATGATGGCTTCAAAAAGAGGTGCCCTCGTTTGAGATGTGGAGTGCCACATTTTATAATATCTAATCTTGAATATAGCCTTTATCACTTGAAATCACCTAAACAACAAAAGCAGGGTATACAGATACGAGATACAATGATACAACATATGCGTTAATTGTCTGATCTTGGATGTAATTAGTTAGTGAGGATGATGGATTAATCCTTCTTTTTCTTTTCACATTATGTGGATTTCTTTAATATGTTTGTGAAGGATTATTTATGTATGGATCAAAGTATAATGACATGTGTTCAATAGATTGAATTAAATAAAAACATAAAAAACAGCAGCAACACACTAAGCACACCACAAAAGGAACTTCACACAAGGTTATATATAGAAATAGCCTTTGTGTTGTCCAAAACACATTAGAATAGTAATCATGCAATATACACTGTGCCAACTGGCACTAGGCCATATTTACAGGGGATTATATACACATGACAGGGCCAATTTTGCCACTGTCAGAACCATGACAAAGTAAAAATAGTAAATGTGGAACACAATCAGTAACTACTGGCAAAACACTGTACTCAGCATTATATCCTGAAACATACATCATATTATGCAATCAGTCACACATCAGGCGTACAAAACATTATGTGCCAACCTCATAAGCCTAAACACATTAGGTAATAATATCCTCACCATCATAAACACATTATACAATAACCTCACAAACATAAACAGAGTATGCAATAACCTCATAAGCATATGGGAAAAGTAACTCCTAGGCAACTAGATAATTTGAAAAGAACAATAAATGTACATATGTAAAAATGCAACAGATCAAGAAATGTATGGGAACTATATTTCAAATTTAATAATCAATTCTTAACCTCCTCAATGCTACAGCAATTCCCCCTGAGCGCTGTTACTCATTATTTCCCATTGTTCATGACGAGCTCAGCTCGTCATGAGCACACGAGCAGTGTACTGCATGACGAGCTGAGCTCGTCATGAGCATGGAAGGGGTTAAAAAATCATCATTTAAAAAAAAAAAGAAAAAATACATATTATTTAAAGCACATTTTTTTATCATGAAAAACACATAAAATGTTAAAAACGTGGCAATAATCAAAGTTTTCGACGCACGTTTCGGCGTACACAATGCCTTCCTCAGGAGTAGCCACAACTTTAGCTGAAAATGATAAAGACTGTATACTCAATGCCAGTGTTTGATATGCTATTAAACACAATATTAAATAAAATCATCAATTTATAATTGACAAAAATGGTTATACACAATATTATGTCATTACTTCAATCTATTACATTCAAAGTCTGTTGCTGTTTTGTTATATCTATATATACGTAAACATTGATATGAATCTGAGTGCCTTTCTTGGCAGTTCGAGCTGGACTGTTCCCATGAGGCACAGGGTCAAGGCTGATTTGCATATGGCCATGTCTGACCTGGGGTGGTGTGGAGTGCAAACCCCCCCCCAAAAAAACCCGATGGATTTAGGCCCAGATCTCTGTACTGGGGTGAATGTATGACATTGTTCTGCATTCTGTCCATCAATTGTTGTTTTTGCATTTGTCACCCCGATTGGGATGGGTATGCTCAGACCAGAGTCCCATGCTCTCCACACCACTGGAGTCAAGCTATCCAGGCTGATGAAGGCTGATAGCCAGAAACCGGTCCTTGGATGCTTGATTCCGGTCCAGGAAAGACATGGCTTGGCAGTTCAGGCTGGACTGTTCCCATGAGGCACAGGGTCAAGGCTGATTTGCATATGGCCATGTCTGACCTGGGGTGGTGTGGAGTGCAAAACCCCCCTCCAAAAAACGATGGATTTAGGCCCAGATCTCTGTACTGGGGTGCATGTATGACATTGTTCTGCATTCTGTCCATCAATTGTTGTTTTTGCATTTGTCACCCCGAGTGAGATGGGTATGCTCAGACGTGAGTCAAGCTATCCAGGCTGATGAAGGCTGATAGCCAGAAACCGGTCCTTGGATGCTTGATTCCGGTCCAGGAAAGACATGGCTTGGCAGTTCAGGCTGGACTGTTCCCATGAGGCACAGGGTCAAGGCTGATTTGCATATGGCCATGTCTGACCTGGGGTGGTGTGGAGTGCAAAAAACCCCCCCAAAAAACGATGGATTTAGGCCCAGATCTCTGTACTGGGGTGCATGTATGACATTGTTCTGCATTCTGTCCATCAATTGTTGTTTTTGCATTTGTCACCCCGAGTGAGATGGGTATGCTCAGACGTGAGTCCCATGCTCTCCACACCACTGGAGTCAAGCTATCCAGGCTGATGAAGGCTGATAGCCAGAAACTGGTCCTTGGATGCTTGATTCCGGTCCAGGAAAGACATGGCTTGGCAGTTCGGGCTGGACTGTTCCCATGAGGCACAGGGTCACGGCTGATTTGCATATGGCCATGTCTGACCTGGGGTGGTGTGGAGTGCAAAAAACCCCCCCCAAAAAACCAATGGATTTAGGTACAGATCTCTGTACTGGGGTGAATGTATGACATTGTTCTGCATTCTGTTCATCAATTGTTGTTTTTGCATTTGTCACCCCGAGTGGGATGGGTATGCTCAGACGTGAGTCCCATGCTCTCCACACCACTGGAGTCAAGCTATCCAGGCTGATGAAGGCTGATAGCCAGAAACCGGTCCTTGGATGCTTGATTCCGGTCCAGGAAAGACATGGCTTGGCAGTTCGGGCTGGACTGTTCCCATGAGGCACAGGGTCAAGGCTGATTTGCATATGGCCATGTCTGACCTGGGGTGGTGTGGAGTGCAAAAAAAAAATGATGGATTTAGGCCCAGATCTCTGTACTGGGGTGAATGTATGACATTGTTCTGCATTCTGTCCATCAATTGTTGTTTTTGCATTTCTTTATCAATGGCATATTAAAAGTTCTGAATAATTTATAGCTGGAAACATAGATAAAAAGAAAAGAAGGAAAATAAACAGGTTAAGGGATAAAGAGAATTCCTTATATTATTATTCCCTAAATATTATGCTACCTTTATCTATATGAATTTACTTTTAGATGTAGAACTGATAGCGATACGTTGGCTGATAACTTGGTAACTCTTTTCTTATTTCTGAGGTGTGAGATCTGTAACGATTTCAATATTACGATAAGATAATATATTACATTGATTCTATAAATGTACTAATTTGCACTCATTATTATCGATTTGATTATATCCCAGGACGCTATAATTAATTAGCAATCTTTTTATAAAAAAGTTTTTAAAAATTCAGTAAAATTTTGTATGGTACTGGTGAGTGATCCAAAAGAGAGATACCGGATAGTCCGTAGTGAATCCAAATGTCGATAAATTGCTCCACAATGATAATAAAAACAGTAACGGCCACATCCCCTCGTAGGTGATTCTTTTTGTTTAAACTCTACAAACATAAGCGTCAACATTTTTCTATTTAGTTAATAACTTTGAGTGATCTCTAAAGACCAAACAAAGTATCTGGTGCTAATGGATGAAAACCACAGTTACTTGGTCAACAACGATAAACCGATAACAGCCTGCTTAATCTGCATAGTTGGCAGATTTTTGATGAAGAGGGTGTGGCTTCTATAAAAGATATAGAATATCAAGTGGTAACTTTGGGTGTTAACCTCCTGCTAAGTTTACTATATTATAACATACACAGCAGTTTCTTTATGATATTGTTGTCATGCTCTCCCCTGTATATAGAAAAGCCTTACTTCGGGGTGCCGTGCTTAAAATGGCTAACGACGTCTGTAACCTCTGGATGTAGGTATCAACCGTGATATCTGCTATACGGAGTTAAATACTCTATCATATCACACGTCACGTGTCACGTGATACGGAAGTTCCAATAGAATGTGGAATTAATATAAACAAAAAACTAGACTTCAAACTGATGTATGTATTATGTGTCTTTTCCAAGATAGATGTATTATCACAAACTTTATTTATACTAATATTAGTTTACAACCTGTATAATTTTGCACACGGAGTCAGACAACTCTATCCTATCACTCGTCATGCTTCACGTGATATAGACGTTCCGATCGTTTTGGATACGTAAAAGCAAAAGACTAGACTGCACACTAATGTTTATCCTATATATTTTTTCAAAAGTGAATGTATTCTCAATACCTTTATTTATAATGGTTTTGTTTACAACCTACAATTTTAGTGCGCGCAGTATAGACCTATTATATTATTGGTGTTCCGCTCTCTATAGTGTAAACTATATTGTTGTTCTGGCGGTCCCGGTTGTGTAGTTCAAATATTCCAACTGTATATGAGGACGTATTAACCTGAGAGTGAGAAATACAAGCTTGTTCTCCTCATATATGTAATGGCAAAAATCAATAATTTGCTAATAGCTTTATTTATTCTGACAAAAAAAACCTCACATAATCCGATAGAGGATATATGGCTATAATAAATATTAATGTCTGTGATTATGTAATACATTCTAAAAGTTAATATCTTTCAAGTTCTATACAAGTGACAAAAATCTATCATCTTATTGCTAAATTAAAGAGACAATTTTAATTCATGGTCCATGTCTATATAAAACAAATACAGCATGGAACTTGACCTTACTATTACTAGTATTTACAGATTCTTCTAACATTCCTAATTTATATTCATGAATCAAAGCAAGGTCTTTATGTATATTTTGTGCTAAAGTAATATTATTAATATAATATTCTAAAGGTAAATCATTCCATGTCCATATAAATGCTCATTAATAGATCTCTTACGTGTATCATATGTGCTTCAATAAAGAAAAACTAAAAATTTGGAGCATCAAATTATTGCATTCTCCCATGGAATTTCACTGTTCAATCCATTTTTAAAAGTATCCAAAGAGAAGATCCAATATACTTCTGTTTTTTTTCAGATTTTTAGACCACCATTGTCATCTGCTGTCTTAATCTTTTCTAGAATGCGCCATTGAATTTCTTCAGGTTTATGATTTTTTTCAAGAAAATGTTTCACTAATGGTGCAGTCAACTTTGCTGTTCTAATAGCAGACCGATGTTCTGTGATTCTAGTTTGAATGGCTCTGGGGGTTTCTCCAACAGAGCCCAATTGGCAGGGACAAAGAATAAAATATACTACATTTTGGGTTTTACAATTCGACATCTGGGTTGCCTTAATGGTAAACCCATTGTAGACCAGAATCTCATCTTCCATTACCTTATCACAGGATTTACGAAAGGAACATTTTACCGTACCCTTGATTGGTGCATTACCATCAATGGATTTTTGTATAAATGATTGTCCATTAGGTACCTTCTCAAAATGTGAGTGAATGATCATGTCTTTGATATTTTTATTCCGTCGGTGAGCAAATAAGGGTTTCGCCAATTTCTTTTTTTGTTCAGGATTACTATTTAAAATTTGCCAGTTAGAATTTATAACTTGTTTCACTTTGGCATCTACAGTCGAGTGACTAGTAACACAAACTAACTGGGTAGTTTGGGATTTTTTGTTTGATCTCAGAAGAGGATCTCGATCAAAAAACCTCACTCGTTTATAGGATTCCCTAACCAGCTGGTGGCAATATCCTCTATCTAAAAGAAATTTCTTCATGATGACTGCTTGATTGTCAAAATCCTGTATATTGGTACACTTTCTTCGTAAACTCAGAAATTGTGAAAAAGAGATGTTCTGTTTTTGGTTGCAAGTATGAAAACTGTTAAAATTCAGTAAGGTATTCCTCGTAATTGGCTTAGTAAAAAGATCTACTTCCAAGTTGCCCTAATCATGCCTAATTAAAATATCTATGAATTCCCCCTCATCTGAAATCCTATGTGCAGTGAGTTTGAGATTTCTATCTGTCAGGTTGAGCCATTTAAGGAACTCAGAGAAAGTTTCTTCCCCATTAGTCCAGTCAAAGAAGATGTCATCTATGTATCTAGACCAATGGGAAACGGACTCAAAGAATGGTGCGATTTCATCTATATATATAAAAACGAATGTATGTCTGTCAGTCTGTTTGTCCTTTATGCATTACTACACCATTCATCCGATCGCCATGAAACTTTGGGAAGTTGTTGAGTACACTCTCGCGAAGGTTTCTGGCATCATTCTTTTAAAAATATCGGCCCCCCAGGGCCCTCATAATCTTTCGAATACTGATGTACGCACCAGACGGAAAAACAACAAATTGTGTATCCACAAGCACTCGAATAAATAAATAGAATTAAAACAGCATTCATCCGATCGCCAGGAAACTTTGGGAAGTTGTTGAGTACACTCCCGCGAAGGTTTCTGGCATAAAAATGTG
Source organism: Lissotriton helveticus (assembly GCF_964261635.1). Lineage (NCBI taxonomy): Eukaryota > Metazoa > Chordata > Amphibia > Caudata > Salamandridae > Lissotriton > Lissotriton helveticus. Next base: position 1,649,739,903 of record NC_136063.1, on the reverse strand, counting down.
TTAAATATCGGCCCCACAGGGCCCTCATAATCTTTCGAATACTGATGTACACACCAGACGGAAAAACAAAAAATCGTGTATCCACAAGCACTTGAATAAATAAATAGAATTAAAACGACACTTTGAAATGTTTTCCATATTAAAATGAATACGTTTCAATAAAAATGACACAAAGTAAATTGAATGTTATCATAACAAGTTTCCTTGAATTTTCTTTCTTCGGAGATCGCAGCAACGCGCGACGGTTAAGCTAGTTATATAAAAATGCTAAAAATTCTTCTTTGTCTAGGTTATATGTGGGTTTAGGGGTAAAATGAAGTGATTGTTGTAACCGTTGTAAAACAACTTGTTCGAAGGTTGCCACTTCGGGTCCAAGTTGGTCATGGGAAGGAATATTGTGTATAAACATTTTTGTAAATGATAAATTAATGATTCTATTTATTAATGTGTTTAATAGCATATCAAATACTGGCATTGAGTATACATTCTTCATAATTTTGCAGATAAAGTTGTGGTTACTCCTGAGGAAGGCGTAGTGTACGCCGAAACTCACGTCAAAAACTTTGATTAATACCACGTTTTTACATTTTATGTGTTTTTCATGATAAAAAACGGTGTTTTGAATAATATGTATTTTTTTCTTTTTAAAAAAATGATGTTTTTAAGAATTGATTATTACATTTGAAATATATTTCCCATACATTTCTTGATCTGTTGCGTTTTTACATATGTACATTTATTGTTCTTTTCAATTATCCATTTGCCTAGGAGTTACTTTTCCCATATATATTTACCCTGTCCTAGGAATTGTCTTGTCAATTACACAGTGGGTCCTTCTTCTCTTCATTTGTATAACCTCATAAGCATAAATCACAGATTAGGTCTAAGGGAAACCTCCAACCTCCAATCTAAGGGAAACCTTAAGAATTCCCAGATGAAATGCTTTGAACGAAAAGGCGGGAACAAAAAAATGTGATCATCGTAATAGACAGATAAGTAAGCACAATACCACAATACCTCAACCAAGGTAACGAGAAAAATCATAGAGATACAAACACAAATAAGCAACATGTTGCAGGAGTTATTAAACACCCTAAAGGCGTAGAAAAACTTAGAGATATTACGGAAAACACGCAAGTAGAGCACATCCGAAAAATACTTCTTCTGAATACATCCAAAGGCAAGAGCAACAAGAGGGCGATGCCACTATCAAATAGACAAAACCGACCGGATAGGACTCAGAATTATTTAACGGAAGAAGAAATACTATTCCTACTCCAGGATTATGAAACTACGGACAACATCAAGGGGGAGGAAATCAAAAGAGTACCGATAGATGCCAACAGAATACCCAAGAGAAATGAGAGGAAACACGATATCAACAACTTAAAACAAATCCAACTGATCACTGATTCGCTAAACGAGAAGACTGACAGAACAGACAATTCTTTAAAATGCTTACTGCTCAACTGTCGATCTGCAGCTAAACATGCCTCTGACATAGCCGATACCATCATCAACCAGTAAATAGACATAGCAATACTTACCGAAACTTGGCTATCTGAATCCTCGTCCCCAGTCTTGGACCTTCTGGTGCCCCCACATTATAACATAATGAGACTTGATAGACCCAAAAAAACAGGAGGGGGTATAGCCTGTATCCACAGATCGGACATACAAGTTGGACAATTCCAATCTGACCCTCTTGAATCATGTGAATACCTAGGGCTTAATATAAGATCGGCTAATAAACAGAAATGCAACTTACATGCCTTGTATCATCCTCTGGGAAATAATATAAACTTCATTGACCAACTAATGGAGATCATCACAGCTAACGCTAACACCGACACTAACAATATATTTTTATGTGATTTCAATCTACACTGGAACAACATCAATGACAAACAAGTCAACACGTTTAAAGACTTTTTAACTGAACTAAACCTATCCCAAGCATGCACACAACCAACACACTCATAAGGAGCAACATTGAACTGGATTATCTCTAAAAATGATAACATATCAATCCTCGCAATAGAGCCATGCGACTGGTCAGATCACCATGCCATAACCTTCCTAATACCCACACAGGAGAAGATAAAAACTACTCATCCTAGCATAATCTAAAAATGGATGCGAGATACCAGAGACTCGAATATGGATCTACTAATTGAAAGTTGCAAGAAAGACTTAAAACTACCTGACAACATGCAAAATGTGAATGATCTAATGAACCACTACACTACCTCAGTAACGAAAATAGTCAACACCACTATTCCACTTAAATTGAAAAGAGTCACTGAGAAGATTAAAAACCCATGGTTCAATGGATTATTGAATGAAGAAAGGCGAAAATTGAAACACGCGGAAAGAAAATGGAGACAACACCCATCATCCCCTGAGCTGATTTCCCTCAGAAAAATCAGAAATGAATATAACAAAAAGATCCTCAACTCAAAAAAGGAATTTATCAGAACAGAACTGGATAATGCCAAAAACAGACCAAGGAAACTGTTTGAGATCATAAAACAACAATCAAACAGCTAGCAAAAACTACCCAAGAAGTCACCAAAACGCAACTAAGCTGTAAAGAATTCTCTACCTTCTTCTCCAACAAAGCCAACAAGCTAGAAGGTGAACTCAGGAGCGCAGCAGACAACCCTGACTACATTACACCATCGTCACAACATACTTCGAATTTTGCGAATAAGTCGATAAAAAATAAGGCACATTGGGACACATTCAAATTACTGGACCAGAACGAGATTGCTAAAACACTATCTGACACTAAACCCAACAATCACTATAACGACCCATTACCTTCAAAATGCCTGAAAGAAATCAGCCATATCGTGATTCCAATATCGACAGAAATCATAAACGCCTCTCTTTCCCAGGGGATCCTTCCAGAATGCCTTAAGACAGGGCAAGTAGTCCCAATCATCAAAAAAACGACAGCTGACCCAGCAGATCCAAATAACTATCGCCCAGTGACCAACATCCATTTCCTTGCCAAATTAATAGAAAAATGTGTACGGAATCAGTTGAGCCTGCACATCGAAAATTTCTCACTGCTTAATGACTGCCAATCGGGATTCAGAACAGGTCACAGTACAGAAACAGCAATACTTCACATTGTCGATGATGCACTTCAGGCACTAGACCACAATCAATCCTGTCTACTCATCCTCCTAGACCTGTCTTCCGCATTTGATACAGTTAACCACGAAAAATTACTGAACAGACTTCACAACAGAATGGGTATATCGGGTAATGTATTAAAAGGGTTTGAATCATTCTTACAGAACAGAACTCAGAGATTCCTGGTAAACCATTCACTCTCATCTTCATGCCCAAACACTATTGGAGTTCCCCAAGGATCAACATGATCTCCCTCATTAGTTAACCTGTACATCGAACCCCTTACAGAAATTCTACGAAATTCCAAAATTTCTTATCACATGTACGCGGACGACACGCAGATATATATCAAAATCTCGTCACTGAAAGACATCACCTTAATGAATGAGGCCCTCAAAATGTCTCTAAAATGGTTAACCATCAATCATCTCAAGCTTAACGCAAATAAAACAGAATTCTTACTTATCTCTCCACAAAAGAATCAGTCAGAAGTGAAGGAATGGTCCAAAATGATCACAGCGTTAAATTGCACCCCCACACTAGTTGACTCGGCGAAATCACTGGGAATCACACTAGATGAGAACCTAGACATGAAATCCCACATTAAATTAATGGCAAAAACTCCCATTTCCATCTGAACTACCTAAGAAAAATGAAATTATTTTTAACGGAGACGGATCTAAAACTAGCAGTGCAATCATTGGTTATCTTGAGGATTGAATATGGGTGTACAACACTAGCAGGGCTACCAAAAATCTCCACAGCACCACTAAAAGCATGCCTTAATGCAGCGGCAAGACTTATTACAGGAACGAGGAAATTTGATCATATCTCCCCTCACCTGAAAGCTTTAAACTGGCTACCTTACAAAGCCAGAATACAGCTAAAAATGGCATGTATCACCCATAAAGCGATTCACTACAACACACCGAGATACCTCGCCCAGAAAATAGAAATCTCAGGAGGACACAGACCGGCCCGGAGTGCCAAAGATCTGGTGCTGAGACCACCTATCTTCAAAAAGAAAAAAACCTACGAGAGAGCGTTCTCAGGAGCGGCCCCCAGAATTTGGAACTCTCTTCCCCCGCGCATCAGAAAAATTACAAACACTGCAACATTTAAGAGGGAAGCTAAGATCTTTTTTTTTTTTTTTTTTTTGTTCAAATCTGTTTTTATTGTGAACACAGCGATAAGCCTACAACCCCTTTTCGGGGCCGGCCGCGCATGGAAGGGCCAGTAGGTAGAACTAAACAGGGGAGATGGAGTCATTAACACAGCGCCCTGCCTACAACCCCCGGAGGGGGGGGCCGGCCGCGTGGCTTAGGGGAGAGCAGAGCAAGAGGTGGCCATGAGCTGGCAATGCGCCGTTGTGTGGGGTAGGCACGTATGTGAGGAATAGCAATGGTGTCACATTTTCAACAGGCCCAACAGGGACCTAACTGCCCCAGAGAGGGGTGGAAGCCAGAGTGGCAAGTAGGAAGGAAGTAAAGTCAGGAAAGGAGCTAGCAGTGACAAGGTGAAGTGGAGGTAGAGGGGCGCACCCGTGGCAACAAACAGGGAGTGCAGAGCACAAGGCGGCGTTGGGGTTAGCGGTTAAGAGTCTAGTCTGCTGGGGTCAGCAGGGATGAGGGCGTCCTCGAACAATTGCAGAGCGCGGATCCTGGGAGGCATGTGTCGGGCATAGCTAATCGAGCACAAGAGGCGCACTAGGGGTTCCCACACTGCCTTGAAGCGCACCCCCCTGAATTGTATCCGCGCTGTGAGTAGTTCCATAGTCAGGATCTGCCAGAGGCGCACGAACCAGGATGCTATCGGCGGCGCCTCTGTTCGCTTCCAGTACAGGGCAATGAGCTGTTTGGCAGCACCTAGCATGTGGAGGGTGAGGATCCAGTCGCTGCGCGTGAGGGCCCTAAGTGTGGGGGGTCGGATGCCCAGTAGGAGTGTGCAAATCTCTTCAGGGAGGGGGAAACCCAACACCTTCTTGATGTGACTGAGGACCTCCTTCCAAAAGACAGCTAGGGTAGGGCAGGACCACCAGATGTGTACGAAGTCGCCAGTCGCAGTGCCACACCTCCAGCACAACGGCGAGGCAGTGGGGAACATTTTGCTGAGTCGCAGGGGGGTGTAGTACCATTGCGTCAGCATTTTGTATGCGTTTTCCCTTTGCGGGATGCTGCGGTAGGTTTTGGGGATGTCGTTCCAGAGCCGAGTCCATTGAGAGGGCGTGATGTCAGCGCCTGTCGCCGACTGCCACTGTTTCTGATAGGGGTGTACAGGTGGGGCGGTGGGGTGTTGCAAGATGTTGTAGATCTGGGAGATGAGCCGTTTCAGCCCCCCGAGGGATCGTGCCAACTTCTCAAAGGGGGTATACGTCCTAGTAGCAGCTTGGTACATGTCCTCCCCCGAGGTCCAGTGGCGCAGCTGCGTGTACTGTAAGTGGGCGGTGGGGGGGAGCCTGAATTCCTCCTTGCAGTCTAGCCATGTTTTAGGCGATCCGCCAAGAAAAAGGTCTCCTGCAACTCTGCAGTCGCCTTGCGTCCAGCTCTCAAAAGCTCGGGTCCGGGCGGCTGGAGGGAAGTGCGGGTTACCCGCAATGGGAGTATGCGGAGAGGGAAACGTGGTGAGACCCTTGGCCACTGCCACCCTGTCCCATATCTCAAGAACCGTCCTCGTGGGGACCGCAAGATATGCACTTCTGGAACGCGCCACTCGCGGCAACCAAGGCAGGTCCCATATGGTGCGCCCCGTGACCGATCGGTCCATGTGGAACCAGTGCTTGTCGCTTTCGCGTGCACCCCATTCGATCACGTACCGGAGGTGAGATGCCCAATAGTAGTGGAGGAGATTCAGGCAGGCAAGACCGCCCCTGTCTCTTGGTTCCATCAGGACTTTCTGCGAGAACCGGGGTCTTTTGCCCCCCCATATGAAGGACGTAAGGTCGCGTTGAAGGTTTCTGATGCAGTGAATCGGGATCGGGGTGGGGAGGCACTGGAAAACATACAGAATGCGGGGAAGGACGGACATCTTGACAGCGTTGAGCCGCCCCAGCCAGGAGACCATCAAGGGTTTCCATTTGCGCAGGTCAGCCAGGACTTCCTTGCGGCAAGAGGCCCAATTCCTCGAGGACCACGAGTCAAGATGGGGCGCGAGATCCAGGCCCAGGTATTGAATATGGCTGTCCGCCCAGCGATAGGGCGTGACCCCCTGCAGGAAAGAGATCTCCTCGTCGGGGACGGTGAGGTTAAGCGCCCAAGACTTGGCATGGTTGATTTTAAGGCCGGACGCCTGTTCAAACAGGGAAAGGGCTTCGTGCACCGCGGGGAAGGAGACCCGAGGGTTCATGAGAGTAAGAATCAGGTCGTCGGCGAAGAGTGCTACCTTATTGGTGCGCCCTCCGAGGGGGACACCATGAATATCAGGGGTACGCCTAATCAGCTCCGCCAGCGGCTCAACCGCAAGGGCGAACAAGAGCGGCGACAGCGGGCATCCCTGCCTCGTACCCCTGTGGACCGAAAGCGGCGATGTCAATTGGCCATTGACCCGAATTCGGGCATGCGGTCCTAGGTAGGGGGCCATGCACCTGGAGATCATGACAGGGCCAAGACCTAGTTTCTTGAGGACCGCCCGCAGGAAGGTCCAATCGATCCGGTCGAAGGCCTTTTCTGCGTCCAGCGAGAGGAGACAAGCCGGTAGTTTCCAGTGGTGCACCTTTCCCACCAAGTGCGCCAGCCTGCGGACATTGTCGGCTCCCTGGCGGTCTCGGATAAATCCCACCTGGTCCGGATTCACCAGGCCCGGCATGTGTGGGTCAAGTCGTTTGGCCAAGACCTTGGTGTAAATTTTAAGATCAGTGTTAAGGAGGGCGATGGGGCGGTAGGAGGCGCACAAGTCCGGGTCTTTCCCAGGTTTGGGAATCAGGGCTATTTCCGCCAGACCCATGTCAGGGGAGGGGCCGACGGTGTCAGAAAAGGAGCTGTATAGTCGCAACAGATGTGGGCGGAGCTGGGTCAAGAACAGACGGTAGAAGGCCAACGGTAGGCCGTCTGGCCCCGGGGTTTTCCCCACGGGGAGATCCTTAACAGCCTCCGTTATTTCCTCCTCCTGTAAGGGGCTCTCCAGCGAGGCCGCACATGCCGGGGACAGGGTAGACCCCCCATAGTCTGCGAGGACGGCCTCCCGGGCCTCCGGGGAGGTGGGCTCCTCGGCATATAGGGAGGAATAGTAAGCAACAAAGGCGGCCTGCTTGGCCCTCTCGGCGGTGGCGCAAGTGCCGTCCTGCTGCTTGACGTTGGCGATGTGGGCCCTAGCGGCACGTGCCCGCAGCCTGCCGGCCAGTAGGCGGCCAACCCTGTCCCCACCCTCGTAATATCGTTGCTTGAGTGCTAGCAGGGAGTGTTCCGCCTTGTTGGTGCGCAGGGTGCGGAGTTGCCCCCGTAGGTTAGCTAGAGCTCTCTTTGACGCCCGCGAGGGGGAAGTCCGGTCTCGGGCCTCCGCAAGCTTGATTTCGCTAGCCAGGTCGGTTTCCATCTTGAACTCCTCCCTCCTCCGTGCCGCCGCCAGGGAGGTGATGTGACCCCGAATGGTGGCCTTGAAGGCGTCCCAGATCGTGTGGAACGGCAGTTCAGGGGTGTCGTTAACGGCGAAGTACGAGTCTATGGCGTCACGGATGCTGGCTACGTCGTCCGGGTCCCGAAGGATCCTCGGGGGGAGCGTCCATCGGCGTTCACGAACGGCGTGGGACAAGGGGTCCTGCAGTAGGAGCTCCACGTGAGCGTGGTCTGACAGGGAGATGTCGGAGATAGCAGCAGCCAAAGAGTCTCGGGCTATCTCAAGGGAGGCGAAAAGATGGTCGATTCGGGAGTATGTCCTATGAGAGTGCGAATAGAAGGAGTAGTCCCGGATCCCCGGATTGTGGTAGCGCCACACATCCACAAGTCCCAGGTCCCGTAGCTGTGATTTAAGAGTGGAAGACATTGCTCCCGCTCCATTAAAGAGGGCTCCCGCCCGATCTAGCTCGGGGTCCCAAACAAGATTGAAATCGCCGCCCAGGATCACATTACTATCGCCCGATGGGAACTGCTCCCGCAGGAGCGTCTGGAGGTATTTGTCCTGCGACTGGTTGGGAGCGTAGACACACCCAAGCGTGAACTGCGCACGGCCCAGCTGTACCGTGGCTCGGAGGAAGCGCCCGTCAGCACTTTTGAAAGGTTTCACGGATCCCCGCCTAATGCCAGCCCTGCATAGGATTGCCACCCCCGCTGTCTTGGTGTCAGAGGATGCCCAGAACTGTGTAGGGTATCTAGGGTGGGCCATGCGTTTGGTGTCTCCCCTGAGAAGGTGCGTCTCCTGGAGGAGGATAATGTCAGGGGCGTGGTGTAGGAGGTAGCGCCATACCTGCCGCCGCTTGTTGGGGGAGTTGAGCCCTTTGACGTTGAGAGAGAGGACTTTCAAGGGTGTAGGGATGTTCGCTGTCATAGCACTAAGGGGGAGTAGAGTCGCGCATGTCCCAGTGTAGCAGACCCTCCCGTAGACAGCACAGCGGCAGCCGCTTCTCGCCTCCAGCGCGGCAGCCCCCGCAGTACCCACCCCTCCACCCCACCGCAGGCGCGAGAGGGGCAGTATAAAAGTAAAGTAGGAAGAGGAAAGTGAGAAAAAAGAAGAAAGGCACAAAAAAGAGATCGAATCAAAACAGGCCAACAGGGCCAGCATACAATGTCCCAGGTACCGGACATCCTCTACCCGAGGGTTTGGATGAATCCAGGAATGTCACTTCCTACAGGACAAGGGGAGGAAGCGGAGTTCCGGGCAAGTAGAGTAGAATCAAATCGTCTCAGAGCCCGTCCACCCCGCTGCCCAGAGGTAGTCCGGGGGTGTGTCAGGCTGCGGGATCACTCAGTCCGTTTAGGCGCCAGTGGGGCGCAGGGGCCCTGCGGTGAAGTCCATGACCTGAGGGAGGCAAGGGGCGTCATCTTTTCCGCGAACATTGGGGGTAGGCCATCATGGAGCAGGGAGACACGCTGAGGTGCCTAGAAGGCGAGCGTGTGTACGGGGTAGCTGGAGTCACAGTGGCAACGTTCAATGGTCAGCCGGAGTTGAGGGGCGATCCCCACCCTCAGAACCTGAAGCAGGGGGCTGGGAGGCTCGCTCCTCGCGGTCGCTCTCGAGGGAGCGGATGTGGGCAATGATGTCCTGCTTAGTTTGCGAGGTAGAGAGTGTGTCCACCGGAGGGGACCGCCGTCGTCTGCGCACAGTGGACCATTCAGAGCGTGGAGGAGCCCTCCCCGAGGGGGGAGGGCGCGTCGGGCTGTGATCCGGTGACTCTGGCATGTCCAGTAGTTGTGCCGCCTCTCGGTAGGATCTAAGTGACCTGCGCTTGCCTTCCCATCTGAAGATGAGTGCAAAGGGATGCCCCCATTGGTAAGAGATGTTGAGGGTCCGGAGCTTCTCCGTGATCGGGCGGAAGACTCGCCGTCTGTGGAGTGTGGTGGGGGCCAGGTCCTGGAAGATCTGGATCTTGTGGCCTTCGTAGCGCAGGTCCGGGTTATCCCTAGCCGCCTTCAAGATGGCCTCCTTCTCGGTGAAGTAGTGGAGCCTGGTGACGATGTCGGGCAGGAGACCCGCTTTTCCCCCCGCTCCGAAGACACGGTGCGCGCGGTCCAGGCGCGGTGGGGGGGCGTCCTCTTCACCCCACACCGCTTGCAAGAGTAGGGCCACATAGGCCATGGTATTAGTCCCCTCTTCTCCGAGTGGCACACCCCGTATGCGGAGGTTGTTGCGGCGTCCCCTGTTTTCCAAATCTTCCTGCTTGATCTGGAGCTGGATATGTTGTTCCTCGAGGGTCGCCACTCTCTGCCAAATCTGTTCTAGGTCCTCCGTGCGGGAGTCGACCGTTCTTTCCAGGCCGTCGACGCGATCGCCAAGGTCAGTGACTTCTTTGCGCATTTCTTTGACGCAGGAGTGGACCTCCGTCCTGAGGGACCCAATTTCAGTCTTCAGATCGGCCATAAAGGAGGTCATGAAGGCCTGCGTCACCGGTGGGGAGTCGGGCGGCGGTGGGGGCTTCCCCCCTGGCGGTGCCGAGGGCCCACCGGTGGGTGATGGCGAGCCCGCCTTACCCCACATAGAGGCTACTGACGCCCCTCTGGTCGTCGTGGGTGTGGGGTCCGGTTTACTCCCCCTGCCGCGTGTCATGGTCCACGGGGGCCGCACTCAAATAGGGGAAGTCCAGGCCGTGGAGGGGCCGCCGGAGCTAGGGTGGGCAGCGCACCTGAGAAGATGAGGCAGCGCGGAGGCAGTGGAGGCGGCGGAGAGGTGAGGGCTGCAGAAGGGCCACAGCAGGCCGGGCCGGTGTTCGCAGACGGGGGGCCTCTCGCAGGCTCGTGGTGTGTCTCAGTACCCCGGCGCCGGCCAGACCAGGGCCTCCTCCCAGTGTCGTGCCCAGCCGGTCCCACCGCAGCCGGCAAGGAGTGTCCAGGAGGGTCCCTGCCTCCCAGCGGTGGGGAGTTCAGTGGCAAGGGGCAGCAGGCAGTAGAGATCCCTTAGGGCCCCGTGCGAGTACAGCAGGGTCACCCAGTCCGGGGTCCGCCAGGCGTGGTAGGGTCGAGTCTCGGCGGCAGGGTGGCCAGAGATCGGTTGCTGCAAGGCTGGGGCCCACCAAGGCCCAGGGGTCGCCAATGCACCGCGGTCAGCAGCGCGCCAGGCCGCAGTCCATGTGTCCAGGGCGGCTGGGGGCGTTCAGGCTGGGACCGTCGGTGTGTGGGGTCGGCCCGCCGTCAGAGGTGGGAAGTGGCGGGAAGAGCAAGCGTCGGGCCCCCCGGGAGATGGCAGGCGGGGGGGGGCAGCGCGCTGCAGCTCACCGTCTGGGCCCAGGACGGGCGATGAAGTTCCGACCAGGATTCGGGGGCCGCCGGCAATCTCACGGGTCAGGGCCTGGGTTTCCCGCCAAGGCCGGGGGCTCAGGTAGGAGCGGCGTCCGGGCCGCCGCTGTGCCTCCCGCTGGTGGCAGCCCGGCAGTCCGGCTCCAGCAGCTCCGGCGCGGCTCCGCCGGCGACAGACCGGGTCCGCTGCACCCGCACGGCCACAGGTGAGGCCAGGAGTGTTCCGGTGTCCCCTCCGGGCCGCAGTGTCGGTCTCCTCCCCAGGGGCTCGTCCCGACACCACAGCAGCAGCCTCAGGGCAAGATGGCGGTCTGCGACCGTTGGTGAAATCCCCGCCGGCTGGCGGTGTGGCCGCAGGAGCTTTCGCGGCCGCGCCTCTCCGTCAAAGATGGGCACCAGCAGGGACCGTGATGTGTGGGGGTCCCCCGGAGTGATCACCCCCCGAAGACTACGCTGAAGCAGGCGAATTAAAGCAGCGGGGCGACGGAGCTCAAGTGAGACACGTCTGCTCACATCGCCGCCGTAGCCACGCCCCTAAGATCTTTTTTATGAGTAAGTTCCTACCACAGACATGACAAACCACCAGCTAAAACCTGACATTGAGCTGAATGTTGGATAACAACTCAGGAAAAATCACAGAAAATCACCAAAGATATGATAACAATGGCGATTGAGATGATGCCAACCTGGGACGGGAGAAGATAAAGTCCTAAAGTAATATAATTAGTCCCCAACCTACCTCAGTGCATTATATTCTAATGTTTAAACAGATACTGATCTTTACATATTTTTATTTTTATACTATCTTCCTAAATCGTCCGGTATGGAATTATTCCTAACTTTGTACCTTTTAGTCTTATTGTATATTATATATGTTTGTGTCGCCTTATTGTATAGGTATGTGTTTTAACATATTCCATATGTTGTTAAGCGCTCTGATACCCATGGGTCATGTTCGTGCTATAGAAAACTGTTCAATAAATAAATAAATAGAGAATAATATCCTCACCAGCATAAACACATTATGCAATAACATCACAAGCATAAAAACAGTATGCAATAACCTCAGAAGAATAAACCTCAGATTAGGGAATAACCTACTAAACATAAACATAAACATAGGAGGCACAAATCACGGTGCATTAAACACATCTGGCATATTAGCATATAAATCCCAAAAGGCCTGGCGCCCTGCCAACCTGACTGACCACCTGGCCAACTGGCCTCCTCTTAGGGCCCAAATGCCCCATGTCCATAATGTCAGGGCGCGCTGCCAATGCAGCAGAATCCAAAAGTGCGCAATAGCGCTGGCACCACTGTGCCTCCGGGATCCCCACTGGGACTCTTAGAAATGAACTGGCCTAAACGTTGCAGCTGCCGCCTATTGCAGGCAGCTGTGCAAGTCCAGAAACAGCATCATTTCATGGGGTCACAGCCCATATATTTATACTGTATATTCTTCTTTGTCTGCAGTGCAGGGCTTAGGGGAACCAGCTAAAACTGGTTCGGGGGGAATTGGAGCACTCTGTTTACCAGGCTTTACCAGGCTTCTCTTTCCCTTAGTCAGGTGGGGGCTCGGTGATCAGACACCCCACAGGGGGCGGAGCCAGCATTGTACAGGGCAGGCACAATCTTATTCAGGAACAGAGGACTACTCCTCCCACTACTCCAAATGTAGATGTCCCATTCAGCCTAGTGCTGACTAACCCTGCCCCTCCTGGAGCCACACACCCCTCCCCAGCCCCTGTCACTCAAAAGCCAGACATGCAATTTACATCAGACAGGCAGACACATAGCACACAGAAATGCCAACTTCAACCTGTGGCATTTCTAAAATAGTTGTAATAAATCGGCGACCACCATTGCGCAGCATTTATTTTTACAATTCCAAATATACTAAACTTGACCACGCTGCTCCTTTCATATCAGGAATTACCACTGAAACACTTATCAGGGAACCCCAATGCATTCCTATAGGAGGGCAGCCTCACAGTAGTGAGAAACCAAAATGGCTGTTTGTCACTACCAGGACATGTCACACACAAACGGTACATGTCCTACCTTTTACCTACAATGCACCTAGCTAGGGCCTACCTTAGGGGTGACTGACATGTAGTAAAAGGGGTGTCACAGACATGGCACACACTTTAGGTGCCACGTCACAGCGGCAGTAATACTGTGTGCACAGGCCCTGCAATGGTAGAGGCCTGAGAGAGGTTTGAAAGGCTACTTTGGTGGGTGGTGCAATCAGCGCTGCAAGCCCACCAGTAGCATTGAAGTTACCAGCCCATGGTATATGAGATACAAAGGACTGGCAGGTAAATTAAATATGCCAATCAGGTGTAGACCAATCTTACCATATGTAACACAGAGAGCTCACACGCTTTACACTCAACAGAAGTGCTAAAGTGCCCATAGACCTAAAACAACCAACACCCTGTCAGGGAAAAGGCTAGGAGAAAGGCAAAACGTTTAGGGATGACCCTGCAAAAAGGGCCAAGTCCAACACACACAGTTTCCCAGAATACCCTGGCTAATCACAACACTGCCTTTGCAGCTTTGTGATTGGTCTTAGTGCAGTGGTTCAGCACTCAGACAGGGGTTTACAGGCTGTGCTTGTTCTCCACACAGGCTGTAGTACAGCCTGCATAGAGAGCATACAAAGTGAGCACGACGCTTTGGCCAGCCCGAGATTGCCGGCCAAAGCATCATGCGCACTTTAGGAACTGCCACCACTCCTACCCATGTGACTCACAGGTAGTGTTGTAATTTGGCAGTGATTAGGTCAGCATTAGCAGAAGCCATCCTGCATTTAGAGACTATCTTGTCCGTTTTGTGGAATCCATTTTGTACTTCTGTCAGCCATTTTGTTTGCCATGTGTTACCATGTGCTCGCCATTTGTTCTGTCCTACCTTTCTGTTAACTGCACTTGAAATCTGTCTAGAGACGAATAATATTGCATTTTCCACCTTCGCACATGCTCAGTTGAGCTTGCAGCTGTCTATGCAGCTGCTGTTAGTCTGTAACTGTCAGGATGTGTTCACCAGAATTAGCGACTGTTGGCTCTTTCCACTTGTTGATTGCGCATCTTCTGTATGACCTTATATGTACCTAAAACCAGCATTTTGTACTTGTACCGCCTTCATTTGAGCCCCTGTGTGAGTATAAAGGGACCAAGCTCCTTCCAGTCAGTGTTCTACTTCATACATTACCGAAGGGTGTTGTGTGAATGTAATTCCACCTCATGAGGTTTAATAAATCTTGTATTTTCTATTCCAGTTTCTGTGCCAACTTCTTCCTATTGGTCTGAGGACTCTGTGCAGAGAAGGGTGAATCCCTTGCACTTCTAGGCCTTGCTAAGGCTCACCATCACAAATTTGCACTTCCAACGCGGGGCTGATCGGTGACTCGGATGCCCGAAGGAGTGGTCGAGACGAAGGATTGGAATCTCGCTTTGGACGCGATCGCTTCCTGAGGAGACCTGAGTCTTGGCAACCACAGCGTTTTTCCTTTCTTTCTGATCTGACCATCCAGGTGGTGCCGGTCCTTGACTGAGATCTCTTCTGTTGATTTGCCATGCAGTGACCATTTGGTCGATTTGAGTACTTGGCAGTTGGAACCTGGATACCATTTGATTGGTAAGAGTCGTTCTGCGGCACTTGCTGTTGGTTTTTGATGCTTTAGATTGGTAAGGTAGTTTAGTAACACTTACTGCAGCTTTTGATTAGTATGATTGGTCAATATTTGTATTTGTATGTATGTAATATATAAATTGCAATTTATATAGGCAGGTAATGAGGAGATTTTTCTCTATTTGAATTTGTTTGAACAGCGCAACGTATGAAGAGTACCTTAAGTGCTACTTTGATTATAATATTGGATATTCTACACTATTTTTGGCATGCCTGTTTCCAGCACACTTCGTAGGATGTGTTGCTTTTGTAGAGGTACCAGTTTGAGATTTGATGAAGCAGAACCGCCCCTCTCCCCCCACCCCCCCTGGAGGGCCGGAGGGGAAGCCTAATAGGGACATGTATATTAAGTATGATATTTCTTCTGTAATGTACAGCACGTTATGGAATAAATATACTCGTAAGGGTCCTGAGTTGCATTGGCCAATGCATGGGTCATTTGATTTGCGAAAGATTCAGTATGTGGAGCAACGAATGTTTAAGCGAAAGGCTAGGCAAGACATGTTTGACTGTGTGCGAATGTGGGAGAAAGAAGTGCGTGAGCGAATGAAGCGTGAGCAGGCCTTGATTGAAAAAGGACAACGTAAGAGCATTCATGCGAAAGCATTGGAAATGAAAAATGGGGAAATGAAAGAAATTAAAGAGAGGGAAGATAGGGAGCGTCATTTACAGGTAAATGGCCAATACGCTGTTCGTAGACCTCTTTATCCTATTCTGAATAAACCCCAAGATGATTCTCTCTTATTAGATCGTTGTCCACCTCCGTATACTCTTCCTTCTGCTCCTTATGAGTCGGATGAGGACTCTCCTACAGACCAGGACAAAGCTTGAGAAACTTGTTCGATGTTATTTGCTGGGAGTCCATCTGACATTAGATCGGCTGCGCGTAAAGCAGTTCGTAGTACTACTACTGCTTCTGAACTTCTAGATAGTATAAAAAGTTGGCAGGACAGGGAGCAGATATGTTTTACTGAGGTATTTGCTGCAGAGGTTATTGAACGGTTTAGGAAATATTTGGTGGAAATGGAGCCCGATGATGTAGCAAATGATTGTAAGAAACTGCGTGAAGGTCTTTTTGTCTTCTCACAGGTGGCTGACACGATCAGACGTTTGGTTAAACTGCATGTTGAAGCAGCCCATTTGCGAGAGGAGAAAAAGGCAGCAGACGCAGCTGCACAAATATCCCAGATCAGCATGGCACGAACTTCTGCTCCTGAAACAGATAAGAATGTTGTGATTAATGTGAAACCCATGCGGGAAGCCGCGCCTTTATATGTTCCTCCTAAGGGATAAGACTTCTACAGATACAAAGGGTTATTTTGTTGATAATTGGGTTTACACTCCTTGGAATAGAGCAGATGGTATGGCCCTTAATAATGCATTGCCTGATCCCTGCAAAAATCCAGCAGCCTTTTATGAGGAAGTTGAGGGTGCTATTAGCTCTTGTACTATGACTTTGCTTGATATTGACCTGTTTTTTGGACTGATATTACCGCCCGATATGTGGAGAACTGTGCATAAAGTTAATGATCGTGCGACATTTGGAGCATTATGGAAAGATTTAGAGCATTTAGATGAAGACAGAGAATCTGCACAGAAACCGTGTCAGTTAATTTTAAATCTTCCGGCAGCTATATTAGTTAAGTTAATGACGATTATTCCCCCTAAAAAGATAGATTGGACAGTGTTAGTGTCTTGCAAGCAAAAGGTAGATGAATCAGTTTCTGACTTTTTTACACGCTTTGAGGAGGCATTGCACGTTTTTAGTGGCCAGTCATTGACAGATGACATGGGTAGGCATCTGTTTGTCGATAAATATGTCGCAAACCTTTTGCCAGGAATAGCTAGTCACCTAAAGGCCAGTGAGAGTTCATGGACTACCTCTTCTCTGGTTTCTCTTTTGACTATGGCTCAGTATTATAAACGCCAGGAATTAGAAGCAAAGGGTAATGAGGATAAAACGACTTAAGAGTTGAAAACAAAGGTTATGTTGGCTCAGGCTTATGGTCTGCCTTCTAAAGGTAATGATAGAGGTGGACGTGGATCTTATGGTTCGTCCTTTACTTCCTATACTCATTTGAATTTGTCTGTTGACCAGTGTGCGTACTGCAAGAAATTTGGACATTGGATTTCTGATTGTCCAGTGCTGCGTACTCAGCAGTGTCCACGTGGTCGGGGACAAATGAGAAATCGTTCAGGATATTCAGGGCCTAAAGGAAGCACAAATGATCGTGCTAGGTTTGATGCTAATACACGTGGGCAGGATGGGTTTAACACTTTTGATAGAAGGAACCATTATCAAATGTCCGACTATGTGCCGTCTGATTTTCAAGATTCTGCTTATGCATAGGATTGCCTAGGAGGGAGTAAGGAATCAGTTGACGTTCCAGTAGATCAGAGGGGTCCCTATGTTACAGCACATGTTTTGGATTCTACTGATCAGTTTCTGGTTGATAGGAGCTACTCGTAGAGCCTTATCTAAATAATTGGTTCCAAGGGCTCCCCTGTCAGGCTCAACCATTACATTGATAGGATTCGATGGAACACCCTCCCTTAGCCCATTGTCACAACCACTTGCATTCCATGTTGATAAGTTCACTGCTCCATGCCCATTGTTGCTCTCACCGAACACACCAGACAATATTGTGGGACTTGATATGCTCAAGTATTTCAGGGCTACGATACGATGTTCTCCTGAAGGACTGCGTGTTATTTTGAATGACAAATACCCCATGACTGAGAGATCTTGTTTGGTTAAAGAAGATACTGCATTAGTTTCACTCCCTAGTGCTTTGTGGGCTGATGTAGGACAAATGGTTATTCCACCAGTGCATATTAGTGTCAAGGAGGACGCCTCATTGCCGCGCTTGCCTCAGTATAAAATTTCTCAGGAAGGCGAAGAAGCACTCATTCGCATTGTCCATGATTTGATTAAAGTAGGGGTTGTGGAGAAAGTCCCTTTAAATGTTTGTAACAGTCCTATTCTGCCCATTTCAAAAAAGGATAGTGATACTAGGATTTACAGATTCATTATTGATTTGCGAGAAGTTAACAAGATTGTAGTACCACAATACCCAGTGGTTTCTGACATAACGACACTACTTACTTTGGTTCCCCCGACAGCGACTACATTTAGCGTGATTGATTTGAACAATGCTTTCTTCTCGATCCCTATTCATCCTGATAGCAGATATTTGTTTGGTTTCACTTTAAATAATCGGTCATACAGATTTTGTAGAATTCCTCAAGGGTACACTGAGAGTCCTAGTATCTATAGCCAAGCACTGAAACAACAGCTTGATTCTTTCGTTTTGCCTAAAGGAGTGGCTCTCATACAATATGTCAATGACATCTTGTTGGCAACTAATACGCCTGAACTTTGTGAAGAGTGTACTTTGTCTTTGCTTTCTTTTCTTGCTACACACCATCATAAAGTGTCACAGAAGAAATTGCAATATTGCAGACCGAAGGTAACCTACTTAGGTCCCCTTCTGTCTAAGGAGGGCCGTGCACTGACACCAGATCGCATTCAAGCAATTTTAGATACACCGATACCTTCCACTCAGAAAGATGTCTGTGCATTCATTGGTCTGACCTCGTTTTGTAGGCAATGGATATTAGGGTTTTCACACATTGTTAAACCTCTGCTAGGGCTTTTGACGAAAGACACTCCAGTGCCCCTCCATGGACAGATGAATGTGAGAATGCTTTTCGACAGTTACGTCAAGCTCTTTGTTCTGCACCAGTGTTAGGCACTCCAGGTTACGTGAAGCCTTTTACACTCTATGTACACGAAAAAGATAGATGTGCATTGTCAGTTCTAGTAAAAACACACGGTGACAAGCAGCGTCCCTGTGCATATTTTTCAGCCATCCTTGATCCTGATGCTCGTGCATTGCCTGGGTGTTTTCGTTCAGTTGCAGCAACAGCTGTGTCCATATGTCAGAGGGAAGGGATAGTTTTGTCACACAAACTGTTGGTGTTAGTACCCCATGCAGTAGATGCCCTTTTGAATCAGACTAAGACACAACACTTAACTAGTGCCCGTTTGACAGGATATGAATTGACACTGTTAGCACCTCATATTACCTTGAAGAGATGCACGACACTGAACTCAGCCACTTTGTTGCCATATCCTGCGACTCAGTCTCAGTCAAAGGAGCCTCATGATTGTATATTACTTACTGAGGAACAGACAAAGGGACGCATCGATTTGCAAGATACGCCCCTTGCAGATGTAGATGGGAAACTGTTTGAAGTTACCAGATGGCACGACCTCAGCTGCATATGCAATCACGACACTTGAGACAGTAGTGGAAACAGCTCTCATACCACAGAAGTCGGCTCAAGCAGCTGAACTGATAGCTTTGACACGAGCATGTGAGCTTAGCACTGACTTGTGTGTGAACATCTATACAGATAGCCGCTATGCTTTTGGAGTGGTTCATGATTTTGGCCTACTCTGGAAGGAAAGAGGCTTTCTTACATCCCGCGGGATGCAGATAATGCACGGAGAATTAGTGCATAATCTCTTGACTGCACTTACATACCCAAAGAGAATTGCTATTATGAAGTGTAGCGCGCACAAGAAAATCATTGACAAAATAGGACAAGGCAATGCCCTTGCAGACCGCGTAGCCAGTGAGACTGTAATGTAGCGAAGCACTACATCCATGTACGTAGTGAAATCACAAGCTGAGCATTGGCATGATGCTAGAGAGGAAGTATTGGATATACAGAGCCCTGCCTCTGTGAAAGAACTTGAGCAATGGTATAAAGAAGGAATATTGGACGATGAGGGTTGTTGGCACAACAAAGACATGGATACATGGAAATTGCCTGCAGCCTATTTACAACCTATGGTTCAAATGGCACATGGGCTGGCACATGTTGGAGCTCTAGCAATAACTAAATTGCTTACGCAAGTTTGGGAGCATTCTGAAATTGCCAGCACAGCTAAAAGAGTAGTACAGTCCTGTTTGATCTGTTGGCAGTATAATCCTGGTAAAGGGACACGGACTCCTACAGGAGGGTTTGCTACATCAACCGCACCGTTTGAAGTTTTGCAGATGGATTACATCCAACTTGAACGCTGAAATAATCTGAAATACGACCTAGTGGTGGTATGTGCCTTCAGTAAATGGATAGAGGCATACCCTACAAAGGATAATACTGCTCTCACCACAGCGAAGGTGCTTCTAAAGGAGTTTTTCCCTAGATATGGTGTTTGTAAACTTTTGTGGAGTGACAACGGACCTCATTTTATTGGGCATGTTGTTGAGCATGTCCTGAAAGGATTAGGGATCAAGCAGAAATTCCATGCAGTCTTCCACCTGGACGTCAGCAGGATTAGTGGAGAGGTACAATGCTACTTTGAAATTGAAGTTGGCGAAAATACTGGCTTCCGCGTCTTTGAAGTGGCCAGATGCACTACCCTTGGCATTGTTGTCCATGAGATCGGTGCCACATTCACGATCTGGCCTTACCCCATATGAAGTGGTCTTTGGGAGACCAATGAACATTTGGGGAGTTCCTAAGCCACGCCCCATACATGATGTTCCATGTGTTCTGATGAATGATTATTTGGCACAGTTAACCGACAGTTTGATTTCTATTCATCAACAGGTTCGAGAAGCTCTTCCTGACAGATCTACAGGTGAGGCCCATGAACTCCGTCCTGGCAACCACGTGATGGTCAAGTTCTCCGACAGATTGAACAGCTTGGAGCCGAGGTGGCGAGGACCAGAGCAAGTGCTCCTTGCAACAAGGACTGCAGTTCGAGTGACGAATCGAAAGAATTGAGTCCATAGTACTCACTGCAAGAGAGTACTACCTACCTTGATGGAACATGCTGTGTTGACCAACCATCGAGAGATTCTGGAGAAGGAGAAAGGTCAAGCTATCTCACCTGACGAATCTGCAGAATTCTTCCCGGACCACACGATTCCTGGAGCATCGCGATGCCACTTGAGACCGAGGAAAGAATCTATAGTGCTGAAAAAGGCTGGTTGAGGTACCGCCCTGGGTTAGTGAAACGGAGAGCCGATGTGGCAAGGGGGGGGATCAGTCCTGCGTAGTGTAGTGACACCCGTCTTGGCCCGTGGTGAAGAAATCAACGGCTGCCCAGGGATAAGAGCTCCAACGAGTTTGTAGAAAGATCAATTATCGCTGTTGCTAAAATGCATAACAAAAGAATCATTTGTGCTGTAGGGTTTGTTGTTGCTCTGGTGGTTATAGCAAAAAACACCTGGTTTGTTCAGAAGGTGGCTCCTGTTCGACAGTTTTTTATTGCCACTACTCCAGTGCCAGTGGAACATCACTACTTCACGCTTCCTTACCATGAGCAGAAGCATCGGCAATCCTACCTAAATAATACATTCATCCAGATGTTTTATCATACACACAATGCCACGAATACTACCAACTGTTGGGTGTGTGGGATGATACCTGCACACCAAAAGAAAGGAGGAACACCTTTTATTCCTCTACCGTTTTCCCATAATGGTTCATGTCAAGCTTAGTATGCACCTTTGTTTGCTTCCGGAAAGCCTTCAGTAGGTGGGGTTAACTTTCGTCTGAATAAAGTATGCTATCAAGATGAAGATGGTTATCCTCAAGCTAAAGGGACTAAATGGGAATGGGAAGAGTATCAACCTGACAATATTTCGACACCATATGTCTTCAAGAATATTAGAAACATTAAGAACATTTGACCTTTTGTAATTTCTGTGACAAGAGCTAAAGCAGATTTATGTATTAGCAGTGTTTGAAGAATTCCAGTGGGGAGAAGTGAATGTACCGTAATTCTAACCATTGAAGGTACTAATAACAGCAGTTTTAAGTCTTCACACAATACTTTTTTTGTGTGCGGAAATAAGGGATACTATCAACTACCTGTTGGGTGGTCAGGGATCTGCTATTTGTCCTTTCTATTGCCCCCTGTGTTTTTGGCACCTGCGTCATATCACCTCGACTTCAAATTGTACAATGACATTTCCAAGAACAGAAATAAGAGGACAATAAGTACTGATGAAGTGGACCAAACTGACACTGCTCTACAACAATATGTCGATTTTAACTTAGGATTGCTCTTCTTTGTGAGTGCTGCATTGAATAGCAGAAAGATAAGGCGATTGACTCGTGTTGTGGAAGCTGTCACCAATCAAACAGCTATGGCACTTGGGAACATTACAGAGGAGCTGCAAGATACGAGGATTGTAGCACTCCAGAATCGCATGGTATTAGATGTGATACTGGCTGATCGAGGTGGTGCATGCCGCATCATAGGCAGCAACTGTTGTGTCTTCATTCCGGATCACTCGCCTTCAGTATATGATGCAATCTCTAAACTGCATAAGATTGCTGCAGAAATTCACCCAGAGACTGGTACATGGACATTCTCGAACTGGATATGGACACTCTTTATCACTTGGGGCTGGAAGCTACTGACTATCTTATGTATACTATTGATGATACTATTTATATGCTGTGTATGTATACAATGTGGTCCTATGCATTGCTCCATATGCATCACTGCTTGTATACTTGCCAAAAGAAATATTGCAGAAATAAAAGCACAACAAATGTTAAATAAAGAGATCACTGAGATGATGAGCATCAATGTACAGGATGCATATCTAGATTACCCCAGATGAACGACTGTCTTCAGCTAATGCTAAAAGGGTCGTCTGTTGTAATTTGGCATCGATTAGGTTAGCATTAGCAGAAGCCATCCTGCATTTAGAGACTATCTTGTCCGTTTTGTGGAATCCATTTTGTATTTCTGTCAGCCATTCTGTTTGCCATGCGCTACCATGTGCTCGCCATGTGCTCTGTCCTACCTTTCTGCTCTTGAAATCTGCCTAGAGACGAACTATATTTAGCATCTTCCACCTTCGCACATGCTCAGTTGGGCTTGCAGCTGTCCATTCAGCTGCTGTTAGTCTGTAACTGTCAGGATGTGTTCAACAGAATTAGCGACTGTTGGCTCCTTCCACTTGTTGACTGTGCATCTTCTGTATGACCTTATATGTACCTAAAACCAGCATTTTGTACTTGTACCACCTTCATTTGAGCCCCTGTGTGAATATAAAAGGACCAAGCTCCTTCCATTCAGTGTGCTACTTCATACATTACCGCAGGGTGTTGTGTGAATGTAGTTCCAACTCATGAGGTTTAATAAATCTTGTCATTTCTATTCCAGTTTCTGTGCCAACTTCTTCCTATTTGTCTGAGGCCTCTGTGCAGAGAAGGGCGAAACCCTTGCACTGGTAGGCCTTGCTGAGGCTCACCACCACAGTAGCCCAGCACCGCCCGCCTGCCTTTAGCTGCAAGCTCAATGCAAAAAACCCCATTATAATAACGAATGATATTATTATTTTATCGTTTGTATTCAGCTTGCAGCTGAAGCAGTGGGGCGATGCTAATCTGCCCAAGCGGTGGAGCTGCCACTGTATATTTAGCTGTTTTTCAAGCAATATACAGTACCTTTCGCATGCTTTGCTTGGCTTCCACCAATCTATATATTCGTTGTCTGAGGAAACAGAGACTTAGAGGCAGCTTTTTTTATTTACCTGACAGTTAAAGTCTTCGCAGGACTACTTCCCATCTTTTCTTTAAGAAACAATTTAAAATGTACCTATTTGCGCTGTGGCTCTTCCTAAGGTAAGAAATTTTCTCTACTGTAACTCGAGCAGCAGGATACCCTTTTCTGGGCAAGAGTGCACTATATAAGTGACTCATCAATCAATCAATACATCAATAAATCAAATTAATCAATCGATCAATTAACCTGAAGTTCTCTCTTTTTAAGTTAACACCTGTCAAAACTTTACATGGAAAACAATCTGGGTTTATGTGCAGTATTAGCAAATAACTTGGATTACCAGGTCAATATTTTAGGGTTATTGAAGCCAAGGCCTTAGTCAGTGTCGGGCACTGAATGCAACGTTTTCAAAAGGAGTTAACAATAAAATGGTTGGAGGGGGCGTGGCTTGGACGCCGATCGGGATGGCGGCGTGAGCTCGTAGCTCCGCGCAGGATCCCGCTAATTCTCCTGTTTTCGGAACCCTGGGCGGCCCGGAGACGACTCTCCTGCCCTCTGAAGTGTGAGGGGACAGCTGGGTGCACTTGATGAACTGCTGGGGGACTGCCGCCCCCGAGGAGACCGTGCTGAAGCAGCGGCTGAGGTGTTGCCGAGGGTGCGAAGAAAATGGCGGCGGGGAGGTCGGAAGGCCCCGAACTTCAACCCTGAGCCGAGTTGTCGCCGACTGGCGAGGGATCCTGGCGAGAGATCCTGCAAGCCGCTGACTGGGGCGCTAGGGTCGGCGGGACTGTGCTCTGAGGCCGTGGTGCGCTGCCTTGGCTCGTCCGGAGCTTGGGGACCCTAGCTGGATACCGTCTTGGGACTTCTCCTCTTCCCCTCAGGCTCCCGTGGGGGCGGCCGAGTGGAGTGGGCGTCGCAGGCCGTGGCTCTTGTGCCTGTGAGTGTCGGTGGAGACATTGCACTGCCGGCGACCGGTGCTGCCCACGGGCGCTGACGGTAACCGAGCTCCTGGACTTGTGACGCAGCACCCTGGAATGGCGGCGACGAGTGGGTCGATGGCCGCGGGATGCACTGAGGGGGACTCGGCAACTTCCACCCAGCTGGGCGAGAGTCCCTCCTCGGAGCTCGATCGAGACCAACGGCTGAACCAGCGACTAGATGCCATACTTGATGCGATCGCCTCGACTAAGGACGTGTTGCACCAAGACATCGCCCAAGTGGCCGTGGGCCTGGGGCTGCTGCGCGCAGATCACGCGAAGCTAGCGGACAAAGTTAAGGACCATGACCAACTATTGCTGGACCTGAAACCGTCGGTGGTGGCCGCGGAACATAAGATCACTGATATGTTGGCCCGGTTGGACGCGTTGGAACGGAGGGCGGAGGATGCAGAAGGCCGCAATAGGCGGAACAACGTGCGGGTCGTCGGCCTTCCGGAACGGATTGAGGGGGAGGATGCAGTGGCCTATATGGAGAACTGGTTCCGCACTGTGGTGGCGCCGGAGGGGCTCACTCCTTTCTTTACGCTAGAGAGGGCCCACCGGGTACCTGCCCGCCCACCGGGGCTTGGTCGCCCCCCCCGCCCGATGGTGGTGAGACTCCTCCACTACAAAGACCGGGATCTTCTCATTCAGCGGGCCAGGATGTCGGGCCCCTATGACGTGGAGAATAGTAGGGTTACGATCTTCCCGGACTACACCCAAATGGTCCAGAAAAACGGGCGTCGTTCCTGGCAGTGAAAAAGGAGCTCAGGGAGGAAAGCATTCAGTACTCCTTGCTCTACCCAGCTAAGTTGCGGATCATGTTGGATGGGTCTACGCACTTTTTTCAGACTCCGGACGAGGTTTGGCAATGGCTGGAGTTGTACAGGGCGGGTACGGACAGATCGCATAAAAGCAGGCGAGATGAGCCCAAGCAGCCCCGGGTGAGACAATCGCAACGCATCCGATCCCGCAACAGGCGCCAACGGGAGAGGCGGGAGGCCCAAATGGCGGCGGAAAAGAGGGATGCACTCGCAGCGACGGCGGCCATTACAGGGTCGCAACAGAACAGTGAACGTGCGGACACTGACTCGGGAGGAGAAGGCGGCAGGTCGGGAGAGGAACTTTCAGAAGCGGACAGTTCGAAGGGGCCGGAGGTGACCCCACAGACCTCGGATGGTATCTTTTGCGGCTGACATTGGGTTGGATTGAGCTAGATCGGGACTTCATGGTGGGGTGGTATCCTGTTGATAGGGGGCCGGGACGCCGGGAGGGGGGGATCTGTGCTTCAAGAGGGATGGAGGCGCGGGGCGTGGGCTCCGCTCGCTGAGGTCGGCGGTGACTCACCCCCCTTGGGCCCTTAAGGCCGCCTGTGGTGGAGACCACAGGGTTATGAGTGTGAGAAGTTGTTTCAAGGTTTGGATGGGGGCGGACATTGGGTTCGTGTGCTCTGTCCTGGGGAGCGGGGTTTGGGAAGTTTTTCTGTTTTGGGTGTGTTTGGGGGGGGCAACTGCACTGGGGGGGTTATGAACATTCGTTATTTGATTTGGACTGTACGAAGTTGGAATGGGGACATTACCTAATCTGAAATGCCTAACGTGGAATGTCCGGGGGCTGCGAACTATGGTGAAGCGTCATAAGGTCCATGCATATCTTGTACGCAGGGGGGTTCAGATTGCTATGCTTCAGGAGACTCATCTCACTAAGAAGGAATGTACTGCCTTGCAGAAAAGATGGCGGGGCCAGGTGTTTGGCACCACCTACTCAGCGTATGCCAGGGGGGTGCTGATCTGGGTGAGGGCGGGGATACCCTTTCAATTGCTGAATCAAGTAGTGGATCCGGATGGCCGGTTTGTGGCGGTGGAGGGGAGGTTATATGGCCGGGATGTGGTTTTCTGCTGTGTGTATGCACCAAACACTGATCAAGCTCGATATCTTGATAGCCTCTCAGGGGCGTTAGCCTCCTTCCTGGCGGGCCCGATAGTGCTAGGGGGGGACTTTAACTCGATTACTGATGTGGCTCTGGATAGGTCCCATCCCCCTCTGGTGGACTCCCCGGTGCGCAGGCTGACCGCGCACAGGAAGGACTGGCAGGATAGGTGGGGGCTGCTGGATGTCTGGAGGGAGCGGCACAGGGAGACCAGGGATTACTCCTTTTACTCTGCGCTTCATGACCTGCATGTCAGGATTGACTCGGTGCTCTGTGGTGGATCCCTAGCTCCGTTGGTCTCCCATGCGGAGTACTTAGCTAGGACTATCTCAGATCATAATCCCCTATTGGTGCACATTCAGTGGCAGAGGGAGCGCTCAGTTATACCAACGTGGCGGCTTCGGCCGGAGACACTTGAGGATCCTGTCTTCCAAGACGTGGTTCGGCAAGGCATTGATAGCTATTTCGGAATGAATGCGGGCACGGCCACGAGTAGGTCCATTGAATGGGATGCAATGAAAGTGGTGGCGAGGGGAGTGTGTCTGGGCAGGTTCTCGAATGCTCGCACGGCTGTGTTGAATGACCTCGTGACAGCGGAAGATAGGTTGAGGGACCTGGAGCGCCGCAGGCCGGCTAGACCGGACTTACAAGCCCAGCTATTAGAAGCGAAGGAGGTGGTTGCCACTGAGACGGAACGTTTGCGATGCTATGACTATAAGCAGTATATCGTCAGGGCGCATGCGGAAAGGGACAAGGTGGGTACCCTCTTGGCCAGACTGGCCAACCCGGAACTTAGGGGCTCCCCGATCCTCGGCATTCGCACTGCGCAGGGGGAGATGGTGTACAACCAGGCAGCGATATTGGAGTGCTTTAGGGGGTACTATGAGGAACTGTACCAGAGTCAGCTGGAGGTGGGGGTCCAGGACATTGTGGAATACTTGGGGGAGAGGCAGCTTCCGGTCCTTGCTGAGGAGGACTCGAAGGAACTGGGCGGCCCGGTAACGCTCACGGAAATACGGGCGGCCATAAAGCATATGGCCCGCAACAAAACGCCCGGGGTGGACGGATTACCGATTGAATTTTATCAGCTGTATGCGGATATTTTGACACCCAGATTGCTGACGGTGTATGCTGAAGCATTCGAGGCTGGGGCGCTGCCCGGATCCATGCGGGAGGCCTTGATTGTGCCGCTCCTGAAGCCAGGCCGGGACGCAGCGGACGTGCGGTCTTACCGCCCGCTGTCCATGCTGACGGTGGATTATAAGATTCTGAGCCGGATACTGGCCACCAGGCTGGCCCCGTATATGACGGGCCTGGTACATAGGGACCAGGCCGGGTTCATACCCACGAGGAGCACGGCGCTGAATGTTCGCCGACTGGTGGGGATAATGGACGCCATCTTGGACGGGGAGGGTGCCCCTGCGGTCCTATCTGTAGACATCGAGAAGGCCTTTGATAGTTTGGAATGGCCGTTCCTGGACGGAGTTTTGGAGAGGTTTGGTATGGGCGAGGGGTTCCGCAGGTGGACAAGGGTCTTGTATGCATCGGCGACGGCGAGAGTACGTTTGGGCGGCCTGGTGTCTGCGGCGTACCCGGTGGGCAGGGGCACGCGGCAGGGGTGCTCTCTGTCTCCCCTGTTGTTTGCTCTGGCAATGGAACCTTTAGCGGTCCATGCGAGGTCGGGTGTCGTGTACTTGGGGATAGCCAGGGGCGAGCAGTGGCATTATATATCGCTTTATGCGGATGACTTGCTCCTGTACCTGGCTGACACCTCCCGGGCGTTGGCCGGTGCTATGGAGCTGCTGTCGGAGTTCGGCCGGCTGTCGGGCCTTAAGGTCAATTGGGCGAAGACTTGTGTGTTCCCGCTGCGAGCGGGTTCACCTGCTCCTGACGGAGACTTGGACGTGGTGTGGGAACCATCTTGTTTCACCTATCTGGGTGTTCGCATTTACCACGCTACCGCAGACCTATTGGAGGGCAACATTGGTCGTTGTGTCCGGGCACTGCGGGGCAGCTTGTCTTTCTGGTCGACCCTCCCGCTGACGGTTCTAGGCAGGATTGCCCTTCTGAAGATGGTGGCACTCCCCCGCTTTCTCTATTATTTCCGGACGCTGCCCATATGGATTCCCCAAGGGGTCTTCAGAGACTTGAGGTCGATGATTATTGGCTTTCTGTGGGGGCATGGCCGCCGTAGAGTGGCCCTGACCACGCTCCTCCGCCCGAAGATGGAAGGGGGTATGGCTGTGCCTGACTTTGAGCTGTATTACCTAGCGGCACAGCTGCAGGTTCTAACACAGAACGTGGCTAGGGTGTTCAGGGGTCCGGAGGAGGACCGGGATCGGGGGATGCAACGCCATGTGTTGTCCTATATTATCATGCAGCAGAGGCTTGAGTTGCGGGCCCTCACCGTGGAGGAAAGGACGCTCCGTTTGTGTTGGCAGAGGAGCCTTCGGAGAGCGAGGGCTTCGCGGCCTTATGCACCGGAGATTCCGATCGGCATGCTGACGGCCTTGCCGCACGGGGGTGATTGGTCCCCGTTGCTGGCTTGGGAAGAGATGGGATTGCAGGTGGTGGGCGACCTGTACATAGATGGGGCGTTGGCACCGTTTGAGGTGCTCCGGGACCAGTTTGGGCTGCCTGACGGGGGGTTCCTCCTACACGCGGCAGTGGTGGCTGCCATACAGAAGCACTGGAAAGGGGGGCTCGTAGAACCAACGACGACTATGGCGTGCCAATATGTGGTGATGGCAGCTGGTACGGTTAAGGCTGTGACGTGCCTCCATAATAGGATGCTGCATGAGGGTCTGGAGCCGCTCCTGGGGCTCAAGTCTAAATGGGAGGAGAGTGTGGGCCGCCCCATACCGGATACGGCGTGGGGACACATCCTGCGGCGTACGTGGAAGGGCACGAGAAATGCGCGCTTTCAACAAGTGCATTTCTATGTGCTTCATAGGGCCTATTTAACCCCGGAGAAATTACAGCGGTACTTCCGGGTGCCGGATGCCCGATGCCCACGGTGTTCGTCTTTGGGTGCGGACATGGATCATTTGTTTTGGGGGTGCCCGCAATTGGGGACCTACTGGGCAGAGGTAGGGGAACTCCTGAATGAAGTGTCTGCCAGGGAGGTGGACTTTGATATGGCGGCGTGCCTGTTGCTCTGGTTCCCGCACACCAAACGCACCAAGGTGACGAGCAAATTTATTGACCTGGGTCTGATACTGGCGCAGAGGGAGATATCGTGGCACTGGAAGTCCAGGGGGGGGCCCTCGCTGCGTAGGTGGAGGAATGAATTGCTGCGGTGGTCTGCTTGCGAGAGTGTGCTCCGGATGAAACAGGCTGTTAAGTTGGGGAATGAGAGGGTTCTGGACGCGGCGCGTGCATGGGAGCAGGTGGTGCAGGCCTTGCGTGACTCTATGGTGGATGACGGGGATGGAGAGAACTGAGCCGGTGGACACCACGGGGCGCACACTGAAGAGCTAATTTCCGCGCTGTGGTAGATCCATCCAACTCGACAGGGCGAGGGGTACTCCTAGCAGTTGCCAGGGGGGGGGGCTTGGGGGGGACTGGTTTATGGGACTTGGGGTGGGACGGAAGCCATTAGGGGGTGGCTAGCCTGGGTGCCTAGGCTCTATTAGGGAGGTTGCGTGCTGTGGCAGTGGGGGAGGGCTGGGGGAGCGGCCAGGCGAGTTGGGGCGGGGGCGCTTAGGGGGAGCCCCGAAGCGCGGGATGTTACTGCATTAGTTTTGGGATGGCTGACGGAGATTTTGTTGTGGGGGGGGGGGTAAAAAGCAGATACGTACGATGGCTTTTCGACCATGGTCCCTGTGGGACTTGCACTGTGATTTTCTCCTATTGCTTGGATCAACATGCCGCCCGGCCTCCGGGATGCGGGCTGAATGGCTGTGTACAGTTTGGATTTATTATTGGACAGTGGGGTGTCGCGGGGGCACGGGTTGATTGTTTGTATCCTGTGGTTTCTAACTCTGCAATAAAAATATGTTTAAAAAAAAAAAAAAACAATAAAATGGTTGGAGACTTAAACACTTAAAAATATCTGTCATGAATATTTGTGTACATTGATTTGAAAACATGCATTGGCAAAGCAAAGAGGTCTGGCGTTAGCTGTCAACCTTTTAGTTTTTGCCAATGCTTTGTAAAAATGTTTTAATAGTTTTTATATAACTTTATTAAAAAAATTTTATCAAATAGTTTGTCCATTTCCATTTAATTAAAAAGCACGCACTGGGGCGTGGTTAAGATGGCGGCTGAGTAGGACATGTCCTTTTGTCCCTCCGGCGCCGTTTGTTTTCCGCTTTGAGTATCAGCCCTCCTGGTGCCCATCCACGCGGGTGTGCGGGAGAGTAGAAGTTGCCTGCGGACCTCCCGCTCTAGTGGAGAGGCCATTTCGGCAGTAGGAGGCGGTGGAGGCCATTGTTTTACCCCGTCCGGCCCTGGCCTTGCTGCGGCCAGGCGGGGAATCTGGCGAGGCGCCGACGGAGGGGGATCCTGCCGCTGGAGAACCGGGGATTGAGCGGTGGTGCTGATCCAGAGCTGTGGTGCAGTGTCAGCCCCCCCGGCATTGCAGTGAACCGAGCGCTGTGTCGCCTAGCCCTGTGGAGGAGGCCGGACGGAGGGAGGCTGTGGGACTGCCTCCGGGCCGCCATTTTGTGTGGTGAGCAGCCTGGGCCTACATTCACGTGGCGGGCACAGCGGGCATTCGGAGGCTGGTGGTGCTTGCAGCGAGGAGAGGCGCCCAGGGCCGGAGTCCGCACCGGAGGAGGAGAGGTGGCATTGTGGTGTGCAGGCGGCAGGTGAGGAGGACGGTGGGCTGTGTGTGGCAGATCTCTGTCCGCGCATCGGCGGACGGTGAGCGTAAGGGTGGTGGAGGAGTGAGGAGCCCGTTGCACAGAGGGAGTAGTCTGCGGCTGCGGTGATTCCCGGGCGGCCGCGGCTTGTGGGGCTGGTTGGGTGGCCCGGTTATTGACTGCTTGCGGGTGCTGCCGGAAGCTAAGTGCAGAGGAGCAAGGCACTGCTGGTACGACTGGGCTCCATTCTTGCGTTCCCTTGCCACCATTATTTCTGAGCTGCTGACTAAAGTTCCTATGTCTAAGAAGACTGCCTAACATTAACGCAGAGGCATTTCACTCAATACTATGGACTCACCAGCTTGGTCTCTGTTGGGGACATTGAAGGCTACTCTGCAGGTGCGGCAGGCCTGTGGTCGTCCCGCGTGTTGGCGGGGGGCGGCCCATCTGTGGTGAGGCCTCGCAGTGGTGTGGCTGCCCTGTACTCGAGGCCTATATCTGGCCTGTGCACTGGAGGCGTGGAGCGCTGCATGGGTCCCCCTGAGCGGGGGTGGTGTACTGTGTCCCCCCCAGCCCCGTGGTGGTTGAGAATGTGAGCGGAGCTGACCCTGGGAGAGGCCCTGATGGAGGAGTGTTAACTGGCCTGTGCTGCTGCACCGGGGCCTGTGAAGCCGGGGCTGCTGGGTGCTTGGGGCCTGCTTGCTGTTCTACTAAGTTGCTTAGTGGAGGTATTGCCCTGGCCTTCCTGGAGTGCTCTTCTTCTTCTGACACCTGCTTGCTACGACCCCGGGCAGGGGCTGTGCTGTTGAGGCAAGGAGTGGGCCCCTAGCGGTACCTTCTGAGGGTTGGCGGTGTTCTTGCCTTGTTGTTGCGCCTTAGAGCCTCGGTGCCGCCGGGGGTGCCATGGGGGCCTCCAGGAACCGTAAGGATAACCCCTCAAAGAACTCCCGTAGAGTGTGGGGGGGCTGTCTACTTCTCCGCCTAAGGACGAATCCCTGGGCGCTGAGGATAGTGATGCACCGGCAACCAAAGCCTTCATGCTGGACTTGTTTTCCGCCATCAAGGAGGAAATCCTGGAGCTCCGCTCGCAGCTTACCTCGGACCTGCGCGAGATGAGGCGTGATGTTGACGCAGTCAGGGAACGGGTGGCGACCCTAGAGGAGCATGACCTGGGAGCAGCAGAAGATATCCATCAACTCCAACAAGATGTACTCCGCCTCACAGAGCAGAATTTGGACCTCCAGGCCCACGCCGAGGACTTAGAGGATAGGTCTCAGGAATAATATCAGGATTCGGGCGGTCCCATGGAAAGGAGAGGGAGATGATATACGAGGGTACGTCAGGGCTCTTTTCCAGCAGGTCCTGGGCGAGGAGGAGAGAGACCAAGACATTCAAATGGATCGGTCACATCGTGTGGGGCTGCCGCGCTGAGCTAAGGCCCCTCCCCCGGACATTCTAGTGTGTGTCCATGATTTTCAGCTTAAGGAAAGGATCCTCAGGAAAGCTCGGGACCTTAATCCCATACATTTCAGGGACCACCAACCCGTCCTTTTTCAAGACCTGGCGGCCTCTACCCTTGTTAAACGTAGGGAGTTTAAGACCATCACCAATCATCTGCGGGAGCAGGGCATTCCCTACTCATGGGGACATCCTTTCAGGCTCATCTTTAAACTCAACTGCAAGTTGGTCCAAGTGCGTTCCCTGGAGTCGGATTTCAAGATTTTGGGCCTGGAGAGGCCCGCTTCTATGCCCAAAGATGGGGCGATCACCTGTTTGGCAACGGCGGCGTTCTGGGGAGTGGCAACGGGTCACGAAGTCGCCTTCATCTGTGAAACCAGACCTGTCGGCAAGACTTCTGGAGAGGGGGGCTGCTGTGGCCTCCGTAGCATCGGTAACTGACCCGCCTGGGGTCTCTTGAAGATTGGCAGCTTGGCACTAGTTGGGACTAACTCGGGCGTCAGAGCAGGACAGTTTTTTTCACTACTGTGTTGTTGCACTCCTATGTTCCTGACCGTGGGAGTGTCTTGTATCAGGATCTGGAGATGGGTGAGGAAAGTGCCATGTTTCCTTGCCATTGGGGCCTGTTTGACGGACTGTTGTTATATTTTGTGTAATCTGCTTCCTTTTTTCCTAGGGGCACTCTTTGGGTTGGGGTTGGGGGGGGTTGCTTGGGGGCAAGGGGGGGGTTTGGGGGCTCCTCATCAGCTTTCGAGGGTCTTGGGGGGTTCGAGGGCTCCATCAGGTTGTTGTGACCCCACAGGAGTGCTGGGGTTAGTCGGGGCAGTGGCTCTTCTTACCTGCTTTAGCTATGGTTGGTAGCAGTTTGAAAGTTGTGAGCCTGAATGTTCGGTGCCTGAATAGCCCAGTTAAGCGTTCTGGTATCCTCTCCCTTTTAGAGAATGCAGACAGTGGAGTTTGCCTGTTGCAAGAGACACATCTCCTCTCCAAAGATGTTAAGCGCATGACGGACAATCGCTTCCCGCTGCAATTTTGGTCTTCAGGTCCGGCTAAGAAGCATGGGGTGGCCACCTTTTTTAGTGCGAGGGCGCACTGCAAAGTTATCTCCCAGGTGGTGGATATCAAAGGTAGATTTTTAGCCGTCCGCGTTCTGTGGCGAGAGATGCAGCTCACGCTGGGGTCCATCTATGCCCCGAATGAGAGACAGGAATCTTTCTTGCAGATGGCTTTCTCAGAGGTGTTGGCGTCACTGGATACTCTGATCCTGGTGGGTGGCGATTTAAATATTGTAATGGACTCGGGGTTGGACAGGTCTGCACAGAGGTCTTACCAAGCGGGGGCAATGTCGCAGGGAGGGAGGCTGTGGCTGCTTGATGGGGCGTTACATGATGTGTGGTGTGTTCAGCATCCCACTGAGCGCGATTATACTTACTACTCGGCGGCTCATAAAACGTATGCACGCCTAAATCACTTCCTGACCACGTCTTCTCTGTTGCCTCATTTGTTAGCTGCCGACATCACGCCACGCTCCCTGTTCGATCATGCGTTCATCTCGGTGTTGCTCACATCCCATGGCGACAGGCCGCCACCGTCGGGCTGGCGCCTCCTGCACTCTATGCTTCATTCGGACTCGGTGGTCCAGAAGGTACGGGATACTATTACTCACTACCTTGCCGATAATGATGTAGAGGGAACACCCCTGGCATCAGTCTGGGAGGCTTTGAAACTAGTAGTTAGGGGTGAGTTTATAGCGCTTCTGGCGACATATTCTCGATTGCGTGAGGAGAAGCTTGCTGAGTTGGAGAAGGAGGTTGTTGGCTTAGAGGCGATCCACAAGAGGACTTGAGCCCCGAGGGTCTGGAGAGAGCTGGAGATGAAGAGACGTATGCTAAAGCACTTAGACCTTGATAGGGCTTCCCATGCCTTGCTGCGCTTGCGACATAAGATCTACCTTAGTGGGGACACGGGTGGGAAGATGCTCGTGCATAGGTTGAGGGCGCGCACTCAACGGTTAGCTATCCCATCCATTAGGGACTCTCGGGCGAGTGAACAGGCAACTGATGCGGCTATAGTGGACACTTTTCTTGTGGCATCACGCCCCTACTCCTGGCTTCAGCGGAGGCTTTAGATGCCGCGATACGCGTCGAGGAGCTCATATCTGCGATCGCGCGCTTGAAAGTCGCCAAATCCTCAGGGCCAGACGGATTCTCGGCGTCATTTTATAAAACTTACTGTGTGGAGCTGGCTTCTCTTTTAACCTGACTCTTTAACTCCTTCCTTGATGTGGGAGCGGTGACTCCATCCATGGCAGAGGCGGCGATTAGGGTTATTCTCAAGCCTGGGAAGGACCCTAAAAATTGCGGTTCGTACAGGCCAATCTCGCTACTCAACATAGATGCCAAATTGTTTGCGGGCATTCTGGCTGCGAGCCCATTGATGGATGGGGTTATCGAGTTGGATCAAGGGGGATTTATCCCAACTCGCCAGGAGGGGGGGGGATAATACCAAACGACTGCTGCACTTTCTGGACTTGGTCCATCGCTCTCGGGCTCAGGCCTTCTTTCTCTCTATTGACGCTGAGAAGGCCTTTGACCGTGTCGAATGGTATTACTTGTTTGCGGTGCTGAGGGTCTTCGGGTGGGGGACAACTTCCTGCGGTGGGTACAGTGTCTTTATGCAGCCCCTAAGGTGGCGGTGCTTGCGAATGGATGTAAATCAGCCCTCTTCCCCATCACTAGGAGAACGCAGCAGGGGTGTCCCCTCTCCCCGCTGCTTTTTGCGCTCTATATGGAGCCCTTTGCCCAGCTTGTACGGTCTAATGTGGGTATCTCAGGGATCAAGTTCGGCGCTGATACCCATAAAATTAGCTTATACGCGGATGATGCTATTCTTTCATTGACCCAGCCTCACTCTTCCCTGCGGTGTCTGTCGGCTGAACTCCTCGCCTTTCGCAGGGCAGCGGGCTTTAAAGTCAACTTCTCCAAGTCGCAAATACTGACTGTCTCCGTCCCTAGTGCGGATGTACAGGATCTGCAGCTAGACTTCAACTTTCAGTAGGTGCATTCCGACATTCCCTATCTAGGCATCCGACTGGCCCCCTCTATTGCTAAAACGGCGTCTCTAAATTATGGTTTGCATGTTGACCACACTGCCAAGGCTCTCTCAGATTGGTCCCGTCTTAAATTGACCTGGTACAGACGGTTGGCTGCAGTAAAGATGACGATTCTTCCTAGGGTTCTTTACCTCTTCCAAATGCTGCCTTTGAGCCCTCCACCGGGCACCCTGCGGAAGCTGCAGGGGCTTCTCGATAGGTTTTTGTGGAACAATCAGCGACCACGGCTGGCGTTGTCCCTCGTTACTACGCCGAAAGCGGTGGGCGGGTTGGGTTTCCCCCTCTTGACAGCCTACTACCACGCGTCCTGTCTCTGCTATATTGCAGAATGGAATAGCCCCCTGTCTAGTAAGCATTGGAACTTTATGGATCAAACGGTGGCGGGGTGCAACATCTGGCGTGAGTTGTGGTTGCCGCACAAGCACAGGGCTTGGGGGCTTTATTCTTATCCGGTGACCTCCCCGACCCTGAAGGCCTGGGATCAGTTGGCGCAGCGCAAGGGGTGGACTACATTTCTCTCCCCCATGACCCCCATTGTCAATAATCCGGACTTTCCGCCGGGGTGTGCGTCCCCAGTCTTCCACCGCTGGAGGGAGGAGGGCTGTAAAAGAGTAGGCTCGCTTTTTGACCTGGACGGTCTGGTTCCCTTTGTCCGCTTGCGTACTGAATTCTTTCTGCTGCCGGAGTCTGATGCTTTTTACCACTCGCAGGTAGCGCACTGGGTGACCAAACCAGGCAATATGGCATCTATGTCTCGGCCCTTGACGGGATTTGAGAAATGGTTAGTCTGCAAGAAAGATGATCGTACGCTTGTTTCAGAATTATATGCAATGATTCTGCGCAACCCTAAGAAGCAACGTACGAAGGCGCAGGTTCGCTGGGAAACAGAGCTGGGGCGTCCTCTGACCAGTAAGGAGTGGGAGCACATTTTCTATTGCGTACACCACATGGCTTCTAATACTGCAGGTACTGAGTCTGCTTACAAGGCGGCATCCTATTGATACTACACCCCGTCGCGCATCAGGGAGTGGGATGTGGCGAAGTCGGGCATTTGCTGGCGGGGGTGCGGCCTTTGAGGGACTCTAGTACACTTGTTATGGCGCTGTCCGAAGCTGGAGCGCTATTGGAAACTGGTATTAGGTGAGCTGGATGTTGCGTTTCAGATTACACTCCCCCGGTCGCCTGAACATGTTCTTCTGGGAGTTCCCCATCCGAAGTCCTTTCCCTTGCGCTCGTTGAGGGGTAGGCAGATAGCTTTAGGTTTGTTGGCAGCGAGGCAGGTCCTCTTGGCGGAGTGGGGTTCCCTGGTCTTGCCTGACACTAGGGACTGGATTTAAAGGCGCTGGCACATTTTAGCCATGGAACGGCTCTCACTGGGCATGGATGGGAAAGGTTCTGAATTTGCGAAGCTTTGGGGTCCGTTTAAAAAAATCCTTGCTAAGGACCTTCGTGAGGTGACATGTCCGAAATATCTTCAGATCTTGCAACTTATTCCTTTGGAGCCAAAGGGGGCCACTGCAGAGGATTGAGAGGTGCCTGATGGCCTGAGGGGTACCTGGATGGTTATGGATTTTGGGGGGGGGGTGCTGATGCGGAGCGGGTGGGGGGCAGGATGGGGGAGTTGGGGGGTTTCTTTCTTCTTTCTGTTTCTTGTGTTTGTTCTAATATAAAAGTGGAGACTATTGCACAGGCGGGCTCGCTCTTGAGCTCCGAAAGTGACGCAGGGTCGCCCTCCGGGGTGTAGGCACAGACGCTGTGTTGAACCTGTGGGACTGAGCCCTGCCAGCAAGTTGATGTAGGCAGCTGGGCTGTTTACGGAGATCCTTTTCCACATAATAAAAATGATTGACTCTAAAAAGCACGCATTCAGGCCATTAGTCCATGGCACTAATGGGGAATGGTGGCGTTTTTATATATCTATACTACTATAATAAAGGAAGAACTTTCAGCCTTTGAGGCAGGTAAACTCGGGAACCACAGCGCCAATCCACACACCCGATACACCGTTGGAATCGTCACGGTGTGTAGATGGTTATAGGCTATATAAATAAATAAAAATAAGTCCCTCCGAAGTAGCGCCGGCCGCGACGTGCGTGCTCACGTCAGGAGCGCGGGGAGGAGCGGCATCCAGGAGCGCGACGAGGAGCGGCGGACATGGCGCGGGGGAGGAGCGGTGACATGAGGAGCAGCGGACAGGCCAGCGGCGGTGTGAGCAGCGGACAGGCGGGAGGAGCGGCGGCTCAGGTAAAGGGACCCATGTCGGGGCAGGCGGGGGACAGGCCGGGCGGGGGCACGGGCTGCTGCACAATGTCGGGGCGGGGGTCGAGGAGGCCTGTTGCACCCGGGGCAGGCGGGGGTCAGGGCAGGCGGGGGATGTGCGTGCTCACGTCAGGAGCGCGGGGAGGAGCGGCATCCAGGAGCGCGACGAGGAGCGGCAGACATGGCGCGGGGGATGGGCGGTGACATGAGGAGCAGCGGACAGGCCAGCGGCAGTGCGAGCAGCGGACAGGCGGGAGGAGCGGCGGCTCTGGTAAAGGGACCCATGTCGGGGCAGGCGGGGGACAGGCCGGGCGGGGGCACGGGCTGCTGCACAATGTCGGGGGCGGGGGTCGGGGAGGCCTGTTGCACCCGGGACAGGTGGGGGTCGGGGCAGGCGGGGGACAGGCCGAACGGGGGCCCGGGCTGCTGCACAATGTCGGGGCGGCGGGGGGCGGTGAAGCCTGTTGCACCCAGACAAGGTCGGGACGGGCTGCTAGTATATGTATATATAGATGTAATATGTGACGTCACCAGCAATGCATTGCGGGGGCGCGAGTTATAGTTATCTCTACTAACTATAACAGCCGAATTTCTCTGGTTTTGTACAAGTGAAATGTCCAACTAACTATGGTCAACTGTGGTTTTTTTCAGTGAATTTGTAAGGTTTTTGAAATGCTAATTTCTAACCATAACATCCCTGAAAGCTATGTTTTTTTCAGTGAATTTCTAAGGTTTTTTAAATGCTAATTTCTAACTATAACATCCCTAAAATGTATGATGTTTTCAGCGCATTGCTAAGGTTTTTAAATGCTAGTTTCTAACTGTAGCGTCCCTATTAAGGCCCGGGGAGCCAGCGAGCCCACCAGGAAACCTCCAGTAAGTGCCACAGAGCTGCGTTGCAGAGAGGTGTAAAAAAGGGTGTGTCCTCAGTAACCCTGGGTGAAGCACTACGCTACACTCGCGGAGTTTGCGAAGTTTTCGCAACTTCGCACTACACGAGCTGCACGTAGCACAGTGCGAACATGCGTAGTGCAGCGTAGCGTAGTGCAGCGGTCATTTTTTGCTTGTTCGCGGTCCTGAACGTCATGTTCGCGACCGCGAGCAAGCAAAATGACATCCCGGCGAGATTCTCAACGCGTGGAGGTCAGGTTTCTCATTGTGAGTGGTTGCGCATGCTCGCGGCCGCTCTCAATGAGAAACTACCTGTTCGCGTTGAGAAAGCTGCCGCTCGAGTAATAATCTACTCGAGCAGCAGAAAACTACAGCTCGCACTGTGCAAGATGCCGTTTTCAATGCTTGCACAGTGCCAGATGCTTGTCCGCACTGTGCAATCATTGAAAACGCATCTTGCACAGTGCGAACATGCTACTACGCAGCTCATGTAGTGCTACGTGAAGTTCGCGTAGTGCGAAGTGCACTTCGCGTAGCTTCGCGTAGCGCTACTTCGCGAACTACGCCCACCCTTAGTCCTCAGACCACCTCTCTGCAACGCAGCTCTGTGGTGCTTACTGAAGGTACCAGGTGGGCTTGTTGGCCCCCAGGGACCCTCAGTATTCAAGGGTACTTAATCCCCCAACTTAGAATGCACCAGGGGGCACGTTTGCAGAGTGCTGCAGGGAGGGGGAGGGGCCTCCGGCGAGTTGCCAGTTTCTTTTTTTCTTTCTTATTTCTCTGGTCCACTTTTGGCCCCAGGGACCCCATCCTCCAGGGCCTGAGCATTTTCTTTAAAAAAGAAATAACGGGAAAGGGGCCACTTGGCCCCCCTTTCCTGGGCCACTATTGCCCCCGGGGACCCCATCCCCCAGGGCCTGGCTTGTTTTTAAAAATGTTATTTATATATTTGTGGGGAGGGGGTCGCGTGGACCCCCTCCCCATAGCCATTAATGGCCCCGGGGACCCTATCCCCAGGGGAACGGCCCTTTGCATTGGGGACCGCGGGTGGAGCCCCAATGCCTCCTCGGTCCCGCTGGCTCCCCGCCTGCTGCGGGAGCCAGCATTGCTTTTGAGCAAGAGGAGCTGCTAACATGTAGCTCCCCTTGCTCAAAAGCAATAGGCTTTGCTTCATTGACGCGAGAGCAGGTTTGGAGTGTTGGCAGCCAATCAGAGTGAAGCGCGTGCCCAGGAGTGTTAGCGAACTCTCCTTGGTGCTCAGATATCGATGTTTTTCTTTTTTTAATTTCTCAGGAACTACTGAATGGATGTACACCATTTAAATAAAAGTCTCTCTCTGAATCAAGGGCTTTATTCTTGCCAAATTTGTTGTAAATCCATTCAGCAGTTCGGGCTGCAGCTGTGTCTTTAAAATTTCCTATGGCAATTAACATGGGGAAAATGCATTTGGGACCCCCCTTTTTTCTCTGCCCCCGCTTGACGAATCACCCCGAAACTTTCAAAACAGGAGCTGACCGGAGCGCCCCAATAGTTTTGACAATTTCGCGAAGATTCGTCAACCGGCGCCAAAGATATAATGGCTTTTGTCATTTTACAGCTTGGCAAGGACAGCACTGTGCTAGTCCTATGCCTAAAGACTTTGATATAGAAATGGCAAAAGACTTTTGGGCATATTATCAAGAGATATATTGCTGCTTTTTTGGCACGTAGTGCTGAAAAAGAGGCGATTTTTTAATGTCAATATTATCAAGGCATCGCTAACATTCATTAGCGCATGTTAGCAGCTGATTTTATAACACATCTCATGACAGCGATAGCTGTCGCTAATGAGATGCAAAGTAGATGTTCCCTCCTCAGACAACATGAGAAATGATCGGAAAACCAACATCGCGGTATTAACAACACGGCCCCTAAACAGCGAAGCGATATCAAAAGGCACGCTAAGCCGCCATTATAGCATGATTCTAACGCCTGCAAAAAAATGACTTAGCCGTATAGCCTACGGGAGGTGGAATGTATGGTTAAGTACACACTATTGTATCAGCGATCTTTTCTATTATCGCTGCTCAGTTATCTCTGGATTTCTCGCGATAATGGGTGTTTTCGCTGCTATCGCTGGATTTCTTATTGCCTTTAAGATGAGAGTTGATAATACCGCGCTATGACGGTGGTGAAATCCAGAGATAGCTTTAGGATAATTATCGCAACTCATTGGTAAAATGCCCCTTTGTCCTTTTCTATCTCAGCGTGGATGGCACTGTGCTAAACCTATGCTTAAAGACTTTGATAGAATACCAGACATTTTAGGTGAGCAGATCTAGAGTGTCACTGGTGTTGAGTATTACCAAGGTTTATCGCAAATGCGATAAAAAATGGCCGCAATGCATGAATATCGCTGAAAAGTCAGCGATATTCATGCATTACCGAGCAAATGCTCTTAGCCATGTTATCCACCTCTCATTGGATAACATGGCTAAGAACTGCTCAGGGCAGGTGTTAGCTTTTGGAGATATTCGCGCTTAGCGCGAATATCTCCAAAAGTTGGTAATAGGAGATAGCGATGTTAACGACTGTTTCCAGTCGCTAACATCTTGGCACGCCCACTTTGCATGTCATTAGTGATAAATATCACTGACATGCAAAGTGGGGCCCAAGATGGTCGCTATCTCCTACTAGCTGTCGCTAACTGGTGTTAGCGACAGCTAGGTAATAGGGAGATAATTTTATCTCAGCTTTCTTGGCTTTTAAAGCGGAGATAAACCCCCTTGATAATATGCCCCTTTGTCCTTTTCTATCTTGGTGTAGATGGCACTGTGCTAATCCTATGCTTAAAGACTTTGATAGAAAAGCTGACAATTGCGGTGAGCAGATCTAGAGTGTCGCTGGTGTTGAGAGTGCTTTATACAGGAGCTGCTTTCCACCTAAACTTGAGAACTACCCAGAGTTCTCTGCTTCTTTTTTGCATAATTTATTCTATACCCAATACATGGTAGGGATTTTTTTTTACTTATACTGGTTGCTCCCTTGTGAATGGACAAATATATACCTCTCTGAATTGCTCTATTTAGAGTAAAATACAGTGTCAGGGGTTGCTTTTACTCATTTCAGGTTGGCTTGGTTGGTATTTTACCAATTCAAAGCTGTAATACTGTGCCTGGAGTGGTTTGTTATTTTACAGCTCGGCAAGGACAGCACTGTGCTAGTCCTATGCTTAAAGATTTTGTTGTTAGAAATGGCAAAAGACTTTGAGGCATATTATCAAGAGATATCTTGCCGCTTTTTCGGCACATAGCGCTGAAAAAGCGGCCATTTGTTAATCTCAATATCATCAAGGCATTGCTAAAATGCATTCGCGCATGTCAGCAGCTGATATTGTAATGCATCTCATTACAGTGATAGCTATCGCTAATGAGATGCAAAGTAGGCGTCCTCTCCTAAGACAACATGAGAAATGATCGCAAAACCAAATCGCGGTATTAACAACGCGGCCCCTGAACAGCGAAGTGATAACAAAAGGTGCCCTAAGCCCCCATTATCGCATGATTCTAACGCCTGTAAAAAACCTGACTTAGCCTTATTGCTTATGGAAGGTGAATTGAACACTATCGTATCAGCGAGCTTTTCTATTATCGCTGCTCAGTTATCTCTGGATTTCTCGCGATAATGGGTGTTTTTGCCGCTAACACTGGATTTCTTATCGCCTTTGAGATGAGAGTTGATAAAACCGCGCTATCACGGCAATGAAATTCCAGAGACAGCTGGCGGTAAGAAAAACAGCGCTAAGGGCGCTTTGCGATAATTATCGCAACTCGTTGGTAATACGCCCCTTTGTCCTTTCCTATCTCGGCGTGGATGGCACGGTTCTAATCCTATGCTTAAAGACTTTGGTAGAAAAGCAGACATTTGAGGTGAGCAGATCTAGAGTTTTCGCTTGAGCTGAGAGTGCTCTTTACAGGAGCTGCTTTCCACCTAGACTTCAGAACTACCCAGAATTCTCTGCTTCTTTTTTGCATTATTTATTTGTCACTCTATGCCTGAAAGGGTATTTTCTTGGCTTATATTGGGAGCTCCCTTTTGTCTGGACAAAACACTATCTCTCTGAAGAGCTCTCATTAGAGTAAAACACTGTGTCAGTGGTTGCTTTTAATGGTTTTAGGTTGGCTTGGTTGGTATTTTACCAATTCAAAACAGTAATACTCTGACTGGATTGGTAAATGGCTTTTGTCATTTACAGCTCGGCAAGGACAGCACTATGCTAGTCCTATGCTTAAAAACGTTGCTGTAGAAATGGCAAAAGACTTTGTCCTTTCCTGTCTTGGCGTGGAAGGCACTGTGCTAATTCTATGCTTAAAGACTTTGATAGAAAAGCAGACATTTGAGGTGAGCAGATCTAGAGAGTCTCTGATATTGAGAGTGCTCTATACAGGAGCTGCTTTCCACCTAAACTTGAGAATAACTTAGAGTTCTCTGCTTCTTTTTTGCATAATTTATTCGTCATTCTATGCCTGAAAGGGGATTTTTTTTACTTATACTTGGTGCTCCCTTGTGTGTGGACAAAGCTAGACCTCTCTGACGAGATTTAATTAGAACGAAACACTGTGTATGGGGTTGGTTTTACTCATTTCAGGTTGGCTTGGTTGGTATTTTACCAATTCAAAGCTGTAATACTGTGCCTGGAGTGGTAAATGCCTTCTGTGATTTTACAGCTCGGCAAGGACAGCACTGTGCTAGTCCTATGCTTAAAGACTTTGCTGTAGAAATGGTAAAAGACTTTGTTCTTTTCAATCTCAACGTGGATGGCGTTGTGCTAATCCTATGCTTAAAGAGTTTGATAGAAAAGCAGACATTTTAGGTGAGGAGATCTAGAGTGTCGCTGGTGTTGAGAGTGCTCTATACAGGAGCTGCTTTCAACCAAAACTTGAGAACTCCCCAGAGTTCTCTGCTTTTTTTGCATAATTTATTCATCATTCTATGCCTGAAAGGGTCATTTTCTACTTATACTGGGAGCTCCCTTGTGTCTGGTCAAAGCTATACCTCTCTGAAGAGCTATAATTAGAGCGAAACACTGTGTCAGGGGTTGCTTTTATTCATTTCAGGTTGGCTTGGTTGGTATTTTACCAATTCAAAGCTGTAATACTGTGCCTGGATCGGTAAATGACTTTTGTCATTTTATAGCTCGGCAAGGACAACACTGTGCCACTCCTATGC
This sequence comes from Lissotriton helveticus, assembly GCF_964261635.1. Taxonomy (NCBI): domain Eukaryota; kingdom Metazoa; phylum Chordata; class Amphibia; order Caudata; family Salamandridae; genus Lissotriton; species Lissotriton helveticus. The sequence continues at coordinate 1,649,696,004 of NC_136063.1, read as the reverse complement.
TTAAAGACTTTGCTGTAGAAATGGCAAAAGACTTTGCCCTTTTCTATCTCGGCGTGGATGGCACTGTGCTAATCCTATGCTTAAAGAGTTTGATAGCAAAGCAGACATTTGAGGTCAGCAGATCTAGAGTGTCGCTGGTGTTGAGAGTACTCTATACAGGAGTTGCTTTCTACCTAAACTTGAGAACTACCCAGAGTCCTCTGCTTCTTTTTTGCATAATGTATTTGTCACTCTATGCCTGAAAGGGTATTTTTTTACTTATACTGTGTGCTCCCTTGTGTCTGGACAAAGCTATACCTCTCTGAGGAGCTCTAATTAGAGCGAAACACTGTGTCAGGGGTTGCTTTTACTCATTTCAGGTTGGCTTGGTTGGTATTTTACCAATTCAAAGCTGCAATACTGTTTCTAGAGTGGTAAATCGCTTTTGTCATTTTACAGCTCAGCAAGGACACCACTGTGATAGTCCTATGCTTAAAGACTTTGCTGTAGAAATGGCAAAATACGTTGTACTTTTCTATCTCTGTGTGGATGGCACTGTGCTAATCCTATGCTTACAGAGTTTGATAGCAAAGCAGCAATTTGAGGTGAGCAGATCTAGAGTGTCTCTGGTATTGGGAGTGTTCTACACAGGAGCTGCTTTCCACCTAAACTTGAGAAATTCCCAGAGTTCTCTGCTTCTTTTTTGCATAATTTATTTGTCACTCTATGCCTGAAAGGGTATTTCTTTTACTTATACTGGGTGCTCCCTTGTATGTGGACAAAGCTAGATCTCTCTGAAGAGCTCTAATTAAGCGAAACACTGTGTCAGGGTTTGCTTTCACTCATTTCAGGTTGGCTTAGTTGGTATTTTACCAATTCAAAGCTGTAATACTGTGCTCGGCGTGGATGGCACTGTACATGTCATGATCAAGAAAAATTGTAAATACAAACTTATTTTGTTCAGCAAAATAGTGAATACAATCAATATATAAAGTGCTGTACAAAAATATATACATTGCTATCCTATATACTGCAATAAATTATGTAAATACTATTTCATCAGTCCATTACAATTACTTTGTACAGACCATGTGATGGTCTCAACAAACACAAGGAAACACATTTACATATGTATATGTTTTTCAAGGAAAGAAAATAAAAACTCCACCTCATTCGGGACCAGCTATGATGCATTTTCATAACAAGTGGTGGACCAGAGTCGGAAGTATCTGTTAAAGCCTACCTAATTTACTCGGGGCTTGAACCCTGTAGGACGTCATAAAGTGACAAATGGTGTTAGTATCCGTTTAGTGAATTACAGCTCCTGTGTATTTTCTCCTTTAATATAATCTGAGCACATGCTTCAAGTCTTGTGCATGGACATTTCTTTATATCGTGGGTACTGGATGTAACTTGAGATGTATTCCCTTGTATATATTTTCTGCTTAACATGCAGTCCTTATGATCCTAAGATGCTTCGTGCAGGCTGTGAAGTCCATGCAAAATTCTTTGCATGAATACAAGTTAAATTTATTTAAAGAAGCACACACATCAACTCACATTCCTATAAACCCACTCTCCTACCCACACAACCACTCACATACCCATTCACAGGCCCATACAAGTACTCACATGATCACTCACTCATCCGTAAAGCCAATCAGACACCCACTCACTCACTCATACAGGCACTCACACAACCACTCATTCACCCATAAAACTATTCAAACAACCAGTCAATTACCCATATACCCACTCACAGTCACACACTCCCCCAAACAGCTACTTACACACATATACATCCACTCACACGCCCACTCACTCACCCATACAGCCTCTCAATACAGTCACTTACTCACCCAAACAAGCACTCACACACTTCCTTCCAAACCCACACAGCCACTTACATACCCATTCACACATCCATACAAGAACTCACGCATCTGCTCACTCACCCATACATCCAGTCACACAGACACTTACTTTACAATACAGCCACTCACACACAAGCTCCCTTAACGAAATAGCCACTCACTAACCCATAAAGCCATTTATACAGCTAGTCACTCACACATTCAGCTGTTCAGACACCCACTTACTTAAAGTCACTTTTGCACCTACTCACCTAATCACACAGCCATTCCCACAGCCACTCGCTCACCCATACAGTTACTGACACAGCCACTGACTCACCAAGATAGTCACTAGCACAGCCACTCACTCACCCACATAGCTACTCACATACCCATCCCGGCACTCAGACACCCCCTCACATACAGGTTCACAGCCATTCACATAATATATGTTAAAAATAGTGTCACTCATTAGTAGTATAGAAAGTATACTTATGTAGAGCCTTGGTATATATGTTTAACACTCATAAACTTTTAGAAAACAGGAAAACACTCACTGGATGATGTTATCACTGAAGTTATCAGTGATGTAATTTGAGATGTCATCAGTGATGTTATCAGTGTTGTCACCGACCATGTAATGAGTGGTGTAATATGTGAGATTATAAGCAGTGCTTATAACCTATATATATATTTATAAGCGAAAAAACAAAGGTTACAGGAATGTTATAGTTAGCAAATAGAATTTTTTTAAATTTACAAAAAAATTCACTGAAAAAACTGAAGGTTACAGGGACGTTACAGTTAGACTAATATTTCACTCACCAAAACCAGAGAAATTCAACAGTTATAGTTACCTGGCTTAACTATGACTTGCACCCTCTCAAAGAACTGCGTATAACCTCACATACCACATCACTCATGACATGGTCAGTGACATCACTGATTACATCTCAAATGACATCATTGATGACATAATCCAGTGACTGAAAGATTTTAAAAAGTTTATGAGTGTTAAATATATATAGCAAGGTGTAATTGGTGAACCAGGGTGTAAGTATGAAGCAGAGGGTGCTTGACTGATTGTATAAGTGAGTGATTAGGTGTTTCAGTGAATGTATGGATGAGTGACTAGGTTGTATGAATGTCTGTATCAGTCTGTATTCTGTTGTCTAAGTGACTGTATGGGTGTGTGAGTGGCTACGTGAGTTTCTCTATGGGTGCGTGATTGGTTGTTTGAGTACCTTTATGGGTGTATCACTGTGTGTGTGGGTTGGTTAGTGGGTGTGTAACTGCCTGTATGGATGAGAGAGTGGGTGAGTCATCGGCTGTATGAGTTTGTGAGTGCATGTGTGAGGGCCTGTATGGAGGAGTATGTGTATGGCTGTCAGTGAGTCAGTGTATGTGTCAGTGGTATATGGGTGACTAAATAGATATGTGAAAGGCAGTGTAGGTGAGTTGTGGGGTATGTGTGAGACTCTAGGGGTGAATGAGTGAATGTGAGAATGATTGTATGGCTGAGTGTCTGCATGGGTCAGTGGCAGTATAGGTGAATGAGTATGTGTTAGTATTTGTATGAGTAGTTGAGTGAGTGTTTGTAAGTGTGTGGGCGAGTAAATGGCTGTGTGGTTGACTGTATGGGTGAGTGAGTAGATGTTTGAGTAGGTCTATGGGTAACTGAGCAGCAGTGGGTATGTAAATACTGGTGTGGATATGGAATGGGTTTGTGAATGATTGTGTGGGAGTACGAGTGGGTCTGTGAAAGTTTTTATGGGGGTGTGAGTGGATGCGTCAGAGATTCTGTACAAGATGTCTTTTGAGATGTTGTCAGTGATGTCATCAGTGGTGTAATATGTGAGGTCATAAGCAGTGCATTGTGGGGGTGCAAGTTATAGTTAGTTTAGCTAACTATAACTGTTGAATTTCTCTGGTTTTGTACGAGAGAAATGTTAGCCTAACTTTAACATCCCTGTAACCTTTGATTTTTTCACTGAACTTTTAAGTTTTTTTAAAATTCTATTTGCTAAATAGAACATCCCTGTAACATTTGTTTTTTTCAGTGAACTTCTATGGTTTTCTAACTAGTAATCAGGTGTGCAGAGTGGGGGAGGAAGGATTACTGATAGGTTCTCAGGCGCCACATCCCCTTTCTTCACCCCTTTGCAAACACGGCTCCTAGCACACTACTAGTAGGGGCATGGGGTCCCCTTAGCTCCCGGGGATCCTTGGGGGCCAACTACCCCTCCTGGTCACTTTAGGAAGTCCCAAACATTGGGTTTACCGAGAGGTATTCGGTGGCCACATAGTGTACTACTAGTGGGAGAATGAGGTCCCCTTGGCTCTTGAGGGTCCTTGGGGGCAACTGCCCCTCCTGCCACCTCCAGTAAAAGTCACCTGGCTGTATTGCTGAGAGGTTGTCAGAGACCACGCCCCCTTTCTCTACCACTCTGCCAACGCACCTCCTGACACATTTCTGGTTAGAGGAAATAGTCCACTTTAGTCCTGAGGCCCTCAGGAGTAAGGTGGAATTCATTCCCCAGCCAGTAGCGAGCTAGGAGGTGTGTTTGCAGAGTGGTAGAGAAAAGGGGCTTGGCCTTCAAGTCCTCTGAGCAATCTCGCTGTCTGGGACTTACTGGAGGTAACAAGAAGGCTTTTAATTATATATATATATATTCACTGAAAAAACCATAGGTTATAGACCATATATAGTTAGGAATTAGCATTTAAAAAACCTTATTTTACTCACACAAAACCATTGAAATTCCATATATAGTTAGTTGCACTAACTATATATCGCGCACCCGCAATCCACTGCTGATCATGTCACATATTACATCATTCATGACATGGTCAGTGACATCACTGATGACATCACTGATGACATCTCAAATGACATCACTGATGACATCACTGATGACATCTCAAATGACATCACTGATGACATCACTGATGACAACATCCAGTGACTGTATGTTTCTGTAAAGTTAAAATATGTCTTACATATTGAAGAATGAGTGGATGTAGAAGTGTCTGAACAAAGGATTTAGTAGGTGCGTGACTGACTGTATGAGTGAGTGATTAAATGTGTCTCACTGAGTGCATGGGTTAGTGACTAAACTGTCTTAATTTGTGCATCATTATGTCTGTTGTTCTGTAAACTGCTGCATGTGTTGATCAGTAGCTATATGATTAACTATATGGGTTATTGATTGGTTGCCCAAGTATTTGTATGGGAGACTGAGAGTGTGTATGGGTGGCTGGGAGGTGTATGACTCTCTGCATAGATGTATGGGTTCAAAAGTGCATGTGGAAACAGCTGTATGGGCGGTTGACTGTGTGCATGACTGTATTGGTGAGTGAATAGATATCTCAGTGCTACATGTCAAAGTAAGTACATATGTAAAATACAGTACATGTGAGAGTTGACATATATAAATAACTGTGCATAAGAGCCAGTGAATGTGTGAGTGGCTGTATGGATCATTGTGAACTTGTATCCAGGATTGTATAAGTGAGTAAATATGTTTTAGTATATGTTTGAATAAGTAAGGTGTGTTTAACTGTATAGTTAAGGAAATGGAGGTGTGATTGATTGTTTGCATGACTGACTAGGTGTGTGTGTAACTTCATGGATGAGTGACAGTCTATGAGTGTCTGTTTACACTGAGTGTATCTAAGGTTATATTAGAGTCTGAAGAGGTTCATCGTATTATCACATGAATGATGTCATCAGTGATGTGATCAGTAATGTCAAATGAGATGTCATCAGTGATGTAATCAGTGATGTCATTTGAGATGTCATCAGTGATGTCATCAGTGATGTCATTTGAGATGTCATCAGTGATGTCATCAGTGATGTCACTGACCATGTCATGAATGATGTAATATGTGACATGATCAGCAGTGGATTGCGGGTGCGCGATATATAGTTAGTGCAACTAACTATATATGGAATTTCAATGGTTTTGTGTGAGTAAAATAAGGTTTTTTAAATGCTAATTCCTAACTATATATGGTCTATAACCTATGGTTTTTTCAGTGAATTTTCAAGGTTTTGTAAATGCTAATTCCTAACTATATATGGTCTATAACCTATGGTTTTTTCAGTGAATTTCATTGGTTTTTTAAAAGCTAATATCTACAGCTGTAAAATGTATTCTTCTTTAAATACAAAAATATATTTTATATGTTTATTAATAATTTTTTTTAAATATTTTTTTTGTTTCGCTCCCGGTCCGCGAACCGGGAAGCTTCCCGTTAGCTCAATTCGATTCCGCGATCCGGTCCGCGAACCGGTAACAAATCAACATAGTTACGGTATCGCGTTGCCGCGTAATGCGTCTTATGACGTACTGCGTTAGCGCACCCGGAAGTGCCCCGGGGCGCGGACCGAGGCGCGAAACGCAACTCCCCGGAAGCGATCCGCGGCGCGAAAGCGCGACGTATCGCGTTGCCGCGAAATGCGTCTTGTGACGTAATGCGTTAGCGCACCCGGAAGTGTCCCCGGGCGCGGACCGAGGCGCGAAGCGCAGCGAACCGGAAGCTAACCGGGGAGCGTTCCGCAGCGCGTAACATGAAAGTTAGAGTCATGTGACTTGTTAATAAAGCTTTTCATTGGTTCATTTCACTTTTAGTTTCATAATTATGGAAGGCTAGGTCAGGTGACCTAAAAATAACACTTTTCATTGGTTGAGAAGTATTGTTTTTCCCAAATGATGAAAACCCCTCCTTCTTTCCTCACTCTGACTTTCATCATTGTGAGAGGAAGACCTTCATTAGTATATCAGAAATGGCTTCAGTAGTTGCTTCAGCTGGTGGACCCCCACCACCACCTCCACCTCCTCATGGGAAGAGAGGACCACCTCCCCAGGTGATGACCAACACTGAGGAGGAAGAGGAAGAAATGGAGGAAGAGGAGGGAGAAGAACCACAGTTCTTGGAAGAGGTGCCCCGGGTTTCCCATAGGAAAGCCAGTTTCATCTGGCAGTTTTATTCAATCCCTCCAGGGCAAAAGAAAGTGAATGCGAGGTATGTGACCTGCCTCATCTGCAAAGAGAAATTATCAAGAGGGACTGATAAAAAGTATAGCTATGGGAACTATACCATGCATCGGCACATGACCAGGAAGCATCCACTTAATTACAGCCGGGCGGAAATACGGGATATGGAACAAAACCCAACAGCAACTCCTGTGGCCAGGTCAACATCGTCAATATCATTGACACCAGCAGAGGCACGGGAAACTGTGCCAAACATCCAAGAGAATTTTGGGCACATGAAACATACTTGTATGCACTGTGGTGCGTTGATATCATGTGGTAACATGAGTATTAATGCCATCAACCTGGCTTATGACAATCATAATTGCCCTAACCGCCCCCAGTAATTTTTTTTTGCTCCTGTTGAGCCCTTTTCAACGCCTGTTTTTTGTTGTTCCCCCCCCCAAAAAAACCCAAAAAAAATATAAAATCGTTCAAAAAATACAAAAAAAACAAAAAATGTTCAAAAAATACAAAAAAAATATAAAACAACAAAAATATAAAAAAAAAAGTTCTTTTCAGAACTACCTTCCCTTTCCAAAAAAATTGCTAGAATGTTTAGCACTCTGGCAAGCTCTATTTCTTTTGGTTCGCTTCCGGTTTAGCTTCCCGGTACGCGTACCGGGAGCTAACCAAAAAAAAAACTTTTTAAAAAAAAAGAGTAAGTATAAGGAAAGTAAACAGAGAGTGATGTTTCAAGAAAGACAGCTATAGGTAGTAAAGAAGAGATACTATTTAATAGATCTATTTACCAAAGAACAGACAGAAGATGGTATAATTGTGAAAAACAAAATAGATAACGAAGTGAAAGAAAAACAAGCATTGGCATAGCCAATAGGTATCGACTTTTGGACCTTCTAAGTCTTTAGTTATGCAGCATAATATCCTTGGTGCAGCAACATCAACTGTTGCATGGCTAAACACGTATAAGGTCCCAAAGGCGAGACCTATTGTCTATGCCAATGCTTGTTTCTTAAGTAGAATTGCAATACGTATGGCTCTTCCATGTAAAAAAATCTTATCTTGTGCTCTAAAGATTGCTAAAGTCTCGACAGAGAACAGGCTAGATTGTAAGTAGGGTAAATTGCGCTTGGTGATCTGTTTGAGGGAGCGTCTGCTTTGCCTGGTGTCTTTGGAGAGCAATTTTGATTGTTATACTGGACAATATAGCCCTAATGTAAATAACATAGGGGCATATTATCAACATAGGCAATAAAAGTTTTGCAGCTTTTATAGGCAGAAATGTGTCGCTAAAGCTGCTTTTGCGGCAGAAAACTGCCGCTAAAGCCGCTTTTGCACCAGTTTTCTGCCAATAAAAAGAGCAATAATTTTATTGGCTGCATTCATAATATGCCCCTTAGTGTGCTTCAACTACACAGAGAAAGCATTATGAACAAATAGTGATACAGTGATCAGTCAAAGACACTAAGAGTAATAGAGACGGAGTGAGTGAACAAGAGTGAGGAACTATGAAAAGAGAGGGACTGAGAAAAAAAGTGGAAGGAGTTGAGTAAGTAGGTAATAGAGAAAGGAATGAGGGAAGTAGCAAAGGCAGGAAACTGAGGATTAAAGAAATGAAGCAGTGGAACTAATAGTAGTTCAATGTGATAGAAATGTAACGAAAAGAGTACAAAATACTTACCTTATAATTGTCGTTAAATTCCTCACTTTTTATTTTTATACTTTCAATCTGTGAAAGAGAGAACAAACATTTGAAAAATATAAAAACATGTATTGAAAAATTACAAAAGACAAGGGCAAAGATTGAAGGACAAACAGTTTTTCAATAACTTTGACACTTACAGAAGCTACACAGTCCTAAAGATATACATTTTAAAGTAACACTATCTTGATGCAGATGAAGTGAGGCCTATCTTAAAACATGGTGCATCTTTTGCATTGCTGTTGTCTCAGAAAAGTGTCGCAAGACACTAAAATTTAAAATAATTGCTTCAGGATGCCAATAAGATGTCTACTATCCAGAGTTTTGTTTCAGGTGAGGCCTACTCAGGGTTGCAGATGAAATTTCAAGTTGTTGAAGAGAATAGAAGACATAATACATGTGAAGGTCTACCAATGAAGTGAGTCATGTCCACTGCAATCTTCAACAAAGTCCAAACCTCCTATGTTTCCCTGGACAGACCTAAACTTGATCTGCACAATGTGATTCGTAATGATAGGAAACACAGGTGATGTAATTGAAATACATGCAATTTATTTTGCTCATTTCACAATCACATCACTTCTGTTTCCTTTGCTTAGGTATCTCATTGTGCAGATGTAGTCTAGCATATCAAAGAATACGCAGAAGTGCAGCACTGCATGCAACAACTTTGACACTTACAGAAGCCTCACCTTCTCCATGCCTTCTACACAGTTCTACATATACATCATAAATGGAAACATTACAGAATTAATTATACATGTTAAATGGTTTATTTTTGCTGTTCTCAGAATGTATCAAAATTCACTAAAAACAGTGACTTGAAGGTATTCATCATGTAACAGCGGGGGAAAAAAAACACAATCAAAATGATTGTGTTTAAAAAACCCATACAAGATCAGAAATCAAAAATCAGAACTCCTTAAAGTTAACTTACTTTCCATGACGTCCAAGGATGTCCTATGAATAGCTTATACTCTTTTGTGCTGTTATTACTTTCAGCCCACCAGTTTCTGAAAGAAAATCTCCATCGTTTTTAAAAACATGTTACATACAATAAATGACTTCTTGCTCTCTACCACAAGATTCCACAAGGCCAAATTTTGTCAGAGCCATGTATAACTCTTGGATTTCTTGTTAACCAATCCCATCATTTGGCATTCCCGCAACTTTCAGAATTAAAATGTTGAAGATCATTTTCACAATCCTGGAATAGTAATATCTTCCCCTTCTTGCTCAGTCATGTTCTACATTTCGTATGACACTGATACTGCTTAATATGAAGCAGACTTACACTACCTCTATGAGTACTACAATTATTTAATTCTCTACATCACTTTTAATCACAAAGTAATGTAAAACAGTAGACAGCATTGCAGACTTACATTCCCTCTACTCCATGTTTTGATTGGCTGCTTTAATTAGCTTATGAAAAGAAACAGTTTTTCTGAACTCATTTAAACTGCACATACATGTCCATGATGTCCAATCCTATGATTAGAAGTTATGTCTCTGAACTACACTTATCCTCAAGGCCAAATTGTGTAGGAGCCATTAGAACTTCTTGAAATTCCACAGATCATATCCCGAGATTATTTTCCTAAAATTTTGGTTTTAAAAACACCAGGTAAGAGTTTTTAAGGTCATACGGCAATTTTTTTTTGAAAATTACAACAGAATCATTACAGAATGACCAGCCATTTCTAGACTTTAAATAAGCTGTGTAATGTCCTGATGATATTGAAGGGCCGTCATGATATATAATTGCTGTAGTTACAAAAGTCCTTCCTGATATTGACAACTGCGAAGCTACAAAATTTTTTATTAAAGTTGTCAATTTTGTTCCATCAGGCCTACATCGTTGGAACATTAAAATGATGTACTGGCCATATGTTCGTATAAATAATGTGGACATCATTTCAGATTTACATTGGCTACACTCCATGTTGTGATTAGCAGCTTTTACTAGCTTATTAAAGGAGACTGATTTACTGTCTGGCAAAGTTAAATATACAAATCTTTCTGAGTCTACACTAGTAGTACTTGATACCATACAGTTCTCGCAGTCATGCTGCCATTGATAAGAAAGCCCAAACAGCTGATCTACATCTACACCTTCAGCATGTAATACATGAAGCATATACATTAAAAACTCCTGACAATCTTGCTGAATATTTTGAGAGAATTGTGTTTGGCCTGAACATCTATCTAACAGATTTCTAATTTCAGACACACTTTCTATGTTTCTTCTATCAGTGGTACATTTCTCTAACACAGAATTTAACAAACTGCAAAATCTTTGATCAGAATTGACCACAATCTCTTCTTTTACATTTTTTAGAGAAAACAAAACATTCATTACTACATTAGCATAGCAGTTGACACCAGAACTGTTTTCAAACTGAAAACCAACAACATCTTCAACAGAATCCTCTTTGTTTCTGCTTGTAATTTTAGGTTCATTCACTTTTTTTCTTTTTGCTACAACCTGCCCAGTATTGTTCTCATTTCTTCGTTTCCGGCCTACCAGACGTTTCTCAAACAAAGGAAACTGAGGCAAATGTGGCGCATACTCTCTTCTTAACCTATTGTATTCCTTAACACAATCTAGATCTGCACAAATGTTTCTGACATCACAGTCAATCAAGTACAATCCCGATAAAGTTCTAACTCGTGACAATGCCACATATGCCATACCCTCCTTGAACACAGAACTGCCAATATTCACCAATGCAGTGTCTACACTTAAACCTTGCGATTTATGAATTGTCACCGCATATGCCAAGCAAACAGGGAACTGCTTACGGCGAACATATAAGTCTTTTACAAGCAAAAATCTAGCAGAACAACGAGCAATTAGCTGTACTTCCTCAATGCCATCAAATTTAATTTTTAAAAATTCAATTCCATCTCTATTTCTGTATTTCACAAAATCAACAACATTACCCATTGATCCATTTACCAGACCTCTTTCAACATGTAAATTCCTTCTTAAAATTATACGGCAGTTCAAGCACACATTCAGAGTCTTTTCAAAACCTGCAGTTTTAGATATACTCTTCTCTAATGAATCCAATTTTGTTTTCAGATTCTCAGACAAAATAATTGTTGATCCCATATGCTCTACTCTATCAATAGCTTCCACTTTCACAATCTCTTGCTTTTCTAAATGCAACATTTTGTTGTTAAATTTTGCACATTCTGCAAGAGTTGGCATCAAACATATTCCAGATTTCTTATCAGTAATTTTCTGAAAAATATTCTCAGGCACAACATCTTGTTCTGGATATAAATTTGACAGTAATCGTGCATGTAAAGCTTCTTTCCCATGCTCGGTCACTTTTCCAATTCTAACATCTTGTAGAATAGTCTTGTAAACTTCATCCTTTGCCTGACGCATATTTTCATGCAGTTCAGCATAATTGAAGTTTAACCATATATTGACGTTGCCAATGCTGCCTAGGCACTTCCTGGTATCTTCATGCGTGAGCATTTTGAACACAGGTTGCCCTTTCACTGGTGTCAGCTGCAGAAGATCTCCAAAAACAATGATGTGTTTGCCACCGAATAACACATCATACTCTGTTTTGAGAACTTCTTGCATCCTCAAATGCACAAAGGCAAGCATGACATTGGAAACCATGCTTACTTCGTCAATGATAAGAAGTTTCATTTTCCTCAAGATTCTTGAAACTTCAAAACAAGCATCTCCAGATAGCTTGTGATATTCTAATTTGTTGTCATGCTCCACTGGCAGCATCAGTAAACGATGTAAAGTAATCCCTTTAATATTATGTGCTGCCAGTCCAGTTGGAGCAGTGACAACACAAGACAGTGATGACTCTGTCCTTTCCTGCAAATAGCATGAAATTGCTTTAATGAGGAAACTTTTTCCAGTTCCCGCTTCTCCACTCACGTACAGTCGGACAGGCTTCAACGACGTACATGAGCACTCTTTCTTATCATGACTTAATCCATGATCAATTTGCATGGTAACTTCGTCATATATTTTCCTCTGCTCAACGTTGAGTTGCCTTTCCAACTCTTCTAAGTTAACCGCATCCTCTTGAGCATGTGCCATGGCTCTTTCCACCTCATTCATAGCAGTGGCAGCTTCATTTTCAATAAGAGGTCCTCCTAGTGGATCCTGACTCAATGAAGCAGAACTCTGACTGTCCTGAGAACTGTCTCTGGCAATCTCGGCTGCAATCGTTGCTTCCTGCTCAATTTCCGCATTCAACATTTCTACATATTTGGGAAAAGCAGGACATTCTATGGTCTCCTTGGCGGCATTGAAAGAGTCTTCGTAACAGAGGAAATCTCCAAGCAGTTCCTCTTCTGCACGCCAAGGCTTGAAAAGTTGCAAAAGTGCTAAATAGAAAAACTCCTTTTTTTCAGGAGATTCGCCACTCAATTTTCGATGGTTTATCAAGTGGCATTTTCTTTGCTTGACCAGACATCCCTCACTTCCTATTACAGCATACACTCCTTTCTCAGTATCTTCTTTGATGTTCCTCTTGAACATGTAATTTTGCAGAACCTCATACAGACAAACATTCTCTAGGTGACTGCTTCGATTTGGATAATATGTATCCAACATGTTTGTCTTCAAAATGTCGGTACTGTTTGGCTCCTTTTCCGCCAAATACTCAATTTCCCGCACAGGTTTGAGAACTCGATTACGCGTTGCAGCAAGACCAAGACTCGCCCAAACGATACTCCTGGACTTGGCATAGAGACTTGCTGAAGACAACCGGTCAGAACATTCGTACGCTCCGATTTCTCGATGCGACAACATCTTCAGACTGAAACTGTACAACTTCTTGCTGAGGCTCTTTTCATGGGAAATGTCCTCCCACATATCCTTCAATTCTGTCTTCTCTTTTTTGGTGATATACGACGTCACATACCGAGCCACAGCCATACAGTTATCAGCCACAAACTGTATATCCATGTTAGCATTCCACATGGACAAAATCACCGGGTTGTAGTCGTTGATATACTTGGACTCTTCGTTCCTCTTCAAATTGTAAGTGTTTTTAGGTGATTTCTTCATCACATTATGTCGCAGCGAAGACATCAAACTGTTTACTCTTCCTTTAGAAATCACCGGTCGTGGGAAGCCGAAACGACATTTGGTGTAGAACTTGTCTTTGTTTCGGAATTTACGACGGCAGTACTTTCCACATCGATGGCTTTGGAAACGCAGAACTTTTTCTCTTAGGCTTTTCTTCTCCTTTGCGTTTGGAACAGCACACGTAGAATACTGTTGGATGAAACTCATCACTGAGTCTTCTGGATCCGTTCCAAATTTAGGTGCATCCTTGATCCACAGCAACATATGTATATGAGGAGCTCCTCTTGCTTGGTACTCCTTTCTCCAGAAGAAATCCAACACCTCTCCAAGAGGTGGATTCTTCTTATTCATGATGAAAGACATCATAGCTTCAAATCTATGATTGAAGTACCTACATACATTGACTGGATCCAAAGAGCACAGTTCTCCGGGTGTCTTGAATTCGATGTTTTCTACGTTAGCATTTGCCTCTCGTAGAAATTGAAGTAAGTCTTCCCAGCCATACTCGGCACAACTCAGAGTGAGGAACCATGTGGGAGTACCTAAGTTCCTCAGCATACATTTTAAATCACCATGACGACGGTACCAGTACTCATTAGTACCACGCTGACACGCCATGAGATTAATCAGGTGAGATTCCAAAATACTATCTTGGACATTCACTTTATCCATAAAATCACTTGCCGAGATGTTTTGCATGTGTATACCACTTTTCAAGATGTGGTTCACTGCATATGACAGTCCAGACAGATCGCTTTCAAACAGGAGATGAAACAAATAAGGAATGCATTGTCGAAACCTAGCATCTCCTGCATACAATCGCAAAGTCCGGTATTCAGAAGCAGGAATTTGATGAGGTCGCTCATCATATCTTCCTCCCTGACCTGTTGGAAAAAGCTGTGGGAAACACCGAGCTTCCAAACTTTCCTCCCAAACACTAATGGGACTCCCTTTGGCTTGTTTCATTTGAAACAACTCAATAGCATTCCCCATGACTTCCTTTGAATGCAAAGGATGAACACTATAATGTTCATATATTTCCTCACTAGTAGAGGGTTCTACTTTCTCAATTTGACCAGCACACAAATCGCTATCCTCTTCCTCACTTACTTCCTCTTCTGCAACATATACATTCTTATAGTATTTATTATTTTTTTTCAAATACAATGTTGCCTTTTTAACTTTCCTAACATCTACTAAATCTTGCCATATTTTCTTATTCTTTGTCGGAACCCCATTAACTAAGATAACCAGAGGTTCCTCTTCCACTTTTTCTACTCCAATTGTGTTAATGTTTTTCTTCAAATCTAGAGGCAAATAAACAACTCTTCCCTTTAATCCTCTCTGTAAATCTGATGGAGGCAATTTCCCTGTCTTTGGCTCCATTCTTACAATAGCCTGAAAGGGATGGATACTTTGAATCAAAATAGATTCATAAGTATTTAAATCCTTCAATTCAGAAGGAATCTCAACCAATTCCAGATTATTATGAACTGCTCTAGCAGGCATCTGGTTTTGTTTTAATTTGTTACAACAATAAGTACACACACGTTGATACAATCCCAAATCAAAACAATTTTCTACCATCAAGTATGTTGCAAAATCCTTCCATTCACTATTATTTTCCCTTTCACTTTTTGCATATAAATCCACTAACTTAGTCTGATTCTTATAATAAGTGCGTCTACAACACACACAAGTGAAATTAGGCCTCTCACTTGATTTCATGTCAAACGTCGCAATTTCCCTCTGGAAATTATCTGTACTGGAAACCTGTACACTATCTTCCAAATGACCCTCTACTTCTTGCTCAATTTCAACATTCTCCTCTTTACTTCCAAAGTAACAAAACTCAATTTCTTCACATATATTCTTCACATCTATTTCAGAACCATGCAAAAGAGCAGCGCATAATTGTTTCAGCATAATTGCTGGACTCTTAGCATAATACAACAGTCTAACTAACTTCCTCACTTTGTTATGATGCACTGCTAGCATCCTGAAATGATGAAAAACACTCTGGCATACTCTCCTGGAAAGACAAGCCAGTGAATGACCATGCAAACCTGTCACTTCTCTCACTCTGCAAGGATCTAATTCTTGCAACAACCTTATTTTCTGCTTCAAACTTTTCTTGTTAAATGACCGTACAAAATCACAAAGCAAATTGATGGAATCCTGTCGCACACTGCAAATACTACTACACTTCCAGGTGTACACAGGACCCTTAGCACGTCTTCCTAAAACCTCATTACCTAACAACTCTTCTGCCTCTGTTGTCACAAGTTTTTCTTTTTCAACTGGACAACCATCTTTCACTTCATAAGCACGACCACTGATGTCAACTGCATGCACCAAATCATTATCCTGGAAATAACTCTCTTCATTAAAAAATGCCTCACAGCTTGAACTATGTATCCATTCTCCAGAAAAAACTTCACAAAAATTACTACGATTAACTATTCTCTTCCATCTACTATTTCTTTTGAAATCAAAAATTGCCTTGTTTAGCTTCCTAATTCTATTGATTATCAAAATAAATAACTTACGTTTAATTTCAAAAGCCTGATCAATAACTTTCTCAACTTTTTTTTTTCTCCTATAAAAAACTAATTTCTGTTGACCTTTCTTAATATTTTTTAACAAATTGCCAATTATCCTGTTACGGAACATTCGTTTACGAATCTCCGTAAACTGTTGTTTCCTTCTACTATCATGCACAGATTTATCTCTTGCTCTAGCAGTAACATTTTCATTTGTCCTTTTCTTTCCATTTGATTTACTTGTGTTGTTATGGATTGAAACATTTTCTGTACTAATATTTTTTTTATTAGAAATATTTCTTATGAAATATTTAGAGCTCTTACCCGGTGCTTTCTTCATCGCTTGAGAAATCTTTTTGTTAGAGGACTGCTGCATTTTTTTTTTCTCCTGCTGTCTTTGACGTTTTGCAGCCTTCATCTCTCTTATTTTTGTAGGCATAGTTGAATCTGAGGAAAAATATAATAAAAATGCTATTAAACATTATTATCAAACAGTAAATCAGTAATAGTGATCAAAAACATAACACACTACTTGACATTTTAAATAGAAGATTTTTTAGTCCTTGCAAATTTACAATACAGAAATAGCAGAAAAGAAATGAGATTTATATTTATGTTACCTATGCTATTTTATATGTGAATCTGATCTAATTTTATGAGCATATTTTAATATTTTATTGAAGACACTACACATAACCTGTTTTTGAAGGTGTCTTTATTTTTAAATTAAACGGTTTACCTTTTTACTTTTTATTGATTATAAATTTTAAAAATAAATGTTTATAATTCCAAAGGCTCAAGCAGGTCAGCTTCCCATCCTATATCATATAATTCGGACAAATCTGCATCCTCATCACGCTCTTCTTCATCCTCAGGATTTAAATCATCCAATGGATCAACATCCACTGATGTTTCAATTACAAGTTCAATGATGAGGTCAAAATCAACTGATTGCAGATTGTCGCTCATGTTGAGGTTGTCTTTATCTTTAAAGAAAGACAACAACAATGAGATGTTGCAGAGTAAGAGACAAATCTCACAGATTATAATAGTAAAATTATTTAACAAGAGTAACATTTTGCAGCTATTATTTAGCCATGTCCAGCGATGCTGAGCAGGTGAAGCCTATGTCTAATTTTTCACTGAACAGGACTCATCTGTTCTTAACCTTGGATAAGCCTCAACGACTCTGTGTCCCCTGCACATACTCAAATGTTAAAGTGCAGATTTATATTAAATGGCACATCCCCAGGCATGCACCAGTTAATGTGCACCACTGCTTTACCACCCATGGTGTGCCGCATTTACAATCAGATAGGAGAAAGCTGCTTCAAAACCCTGCGCCTGCTTGAAGCTGGCATAGGTCTTGACGCAGCATTGTATAGATGGGGCACCCCTGATCCTTGCTGGAGCTGCATCGCACTTACGATACAACTCCAGCAATGTGCCACCTTTACAGCACAGATGCGTCACGCATCTGTGCCTTTTTTGCCCCATGCTGCGCCGCATTGTAAATGCAGCACACCATGGGTGGCGGAACAGTGGCGCAGGATGACTGTCACATCCCTGGGGATGCGCCACTCATCATAAATCTATCCCTAAGCTTCTTATCTTGTTACAGATGAACTGCCATATGTATCATCAAAATATTTTACATATTATAAATAGCAAATTTTAAGGAATAAATAGCGATTCTTTACTATTCCTAATTTGCAATGAGCAAATTGCTAATTGCAAATTACCCATTCATTTCCATAGGCTAGGAGGCTCATAGGAATTAATGTTGCAAGTTGTGATTAGCAATTAGCTCATCACAAAATAGGATTTTTTTCAAGCGTGCAGGGGTATCTCAAGAACACCCTGCTGCACCCCTGAAAAAGAAATTTGGGAGCACATGTTACATCTACATGCCCTAATGGCATGTATGGGCGTCATATGGGACCTTTTTTTTTTTTTTAAAAAAAATGCTTTTTGAAAAGAATTTGCAAATTACCACAAACTAGAAGTTGGTGGTAGTTTCCAAATCCTTAATATCATTTTTTACATATTTTTTTTGATACATTGCATTTAAGGAATCACAAATTTTGAATTATTGACATTTTAAGTAATTTCCACATGTGCACTGTTTTCTAAATATAATTTGAAAATCGTTTTTGGGGAAAAGTAATGGTTTGCAAATTTATGACAAGGACATAATGGTGTATGCTTCTCTATAAGGCATTTCAGTATCTCTAATGTCATTTTTCCCATATTACATTATAAGACCTTTCCCCATGAAGCACATTCCTTGTAAATATGCTCCCACCAGTGCATTGCAAATTTAGATTTTGACTGTTTCAGACACATAGCCATGTTGAAAGTGACCCAAAAAAATTGCAAACGTTTTAAAAAAAAACATTCATGTGTCTTAATGACATTTTAAGTCATTTCCCCATGGACAATGTTTTCTAAGTGGCACAAAAGAGGTATACACATATCATAAATCTGTCCCTAGCATTATAAATGATTAAATCAGGATGACAATAAGATGTGGCCTATCCAGAGGTTTGTTTAAGGTGAGGCCTACTCAGGATTGCAGATTAAAGTTATGCTTGATGAAGAATACAGAGGAGATAATTTATTGTAAAGGCCTACCAATGAAGTAAGTGATTTCTACTTCATTGCACCAGTCATCATAAATGTATCCATAAGCTTCTTATCTTGTTAGACATCAACCGCCATATGTATCATATAACTATTTTGCATTTCCAAAAAAGCGAATTTTAAGGAATAAATAGCGATTCTTTACCATTCCAAATTTGTTTGAGAAAATTGCTAATTGCAAATTACCCATTCATTTCCATGGGCTAGGAGGCTCATATAAATGAAGGTGCAATTTGCGATTAACAATTTGCTCATCACAAATTAGGAATTTATTCCAAAAGTGCAGGGGTGTCTCAAGAACACCCTGCTGCAACCCTGAAAAAGAAATTTGGGGGCATATGGCGAACATAAATTTTAACAACATTCCTTTACCTCAAAAACGATTTTCAAATCATAACTTCAAAACACTACACATGGGAAAATTACTTAAATTGTCCTTAAGACACATAAAAGCGTTTTTTGATTGGCTTTCCTGCATGGTAGGGTCACTTTTAACATGGCTATGTAACATAAACATTCAAAATCAAAATTTTCAATGTACAGGTGGGAGCATATTTACAAGCAATTTGCGCCACAAAGAAAGGTCTGACATTAAAATGGGAAAAATAACATCAGGGACAGTCAATTGCCTTATAAAGAACCATACACCATTATGTCCTTCTCATGAATTTAAAAACAATTCCTTTTTCCCAAAAACGATTTTCAGATCATAATTTCAAAAAACTGCACATGAGAAAATGACTTAAAATGTCATTGAAACACATGAAAGCGTTTTTTTTTTGGCTTTCCTGCATGGTTGGTTCACTTTTATCATGGCTATGTAACACAAACATTGATAATTAAAATTTTCATGCACATGTAAGAGCATATTTACAAGCAATTTGCGCCACAGAGAAAGGTCTTACACTAAAATGAGAAAAATAACATCAAGGACAGTCAATTGCCTTATAAATAACCATACACCATTATATCCTTGTCATGAATTTAAAAACAATTCCTTTTCCACAAAAACGATTTTCAAATCATAATTTCTAAACACTGCACATCAGAAAATGACTTAAAATGTCATTAAAACACATGAAATCATTTTTTGATTGGCTTTCCAGCATGGTTGCGTCACTTTTAACATGGCTATATAACAAAAACATTCAAAATCTAAATTTTCCATGCACATGTGAGAGCATATTTACAAGCAATTTGCGCCACATAAATCATAATTTTCTCCTTAAAGCACACTATTCTCTATCTAAAGTAAAGAAATATTTTCTCACCTTAGCAAATACTTTGAGTTTGAAAACAGTCTCAGAAACACACCAATTTGTCTTCAGCAGAGCAAAAGGTATGCACTCCAGAGTCTGCAGCTATCAAAAGCACAGAAATGGTGTAATTCTTCACACATATTTCTCATGTCACCCAATCAAAACTCTTCCCTCACTTTTTTTCAAATGAAAACCCTTCCCCCTCTGCCCTTTCTGCCTATTTTCCATAGCAACCACCTCTTGGAGAAACTCTGGTGTTTGCAAATTCACACAACAATGTTGCAATTGAACTCTGAACTCTCAGTGCACCTGCATATCCAGTGCTTTCTTTCATTTAATGATTTTTTATTGACCACTCAAAATACATCTTTCAAAGAACACATCTCTACACCCTAACTTTCTGTTTTCATCAATCAAAATCCACCAATCACTGTTACTACTTCATGAACACAGAAACTCCACAGTTTTTTTCATTTCAAACTCACATTTTTTCAACTGCCATTTCATTGCCACACTTCATCTGACTGCAGGAGAACCTTCTCTCACCATGTTTTCTGTCTGGATTGTTGGTCATAGTTATATTCACTGGGCTCAAAGGTACGTTGAAAGCAGGAATTTGCCTAACCTCAATTTACAAGATGTGGAAATTAAGTGGTTTGGCCACAGAGGATTAAAATGTCACCAATTGATACCATTGGTGAAAACCTTTATGCATTTGCCCAAACCTGACCTGTTAATTGTGCACTGTGGAGGTAATGACTTGGGCACTTTGACTGGTGTAGGTCTGGAAATGCTTTTAAAGGACACCTTTGAGCAATTGATGGCACTTTTTCCTCAGACTGCCTTGGTATATTCAAATATATGCCAAAGACAGAAATGGAGGTGGTCAAACCAATTTTGTCCACAAATTGAGAAGTCGAGGAAGCATGTAAACAAATCTGTTTCAGCTTACATGAGAGACCATGGAATGGGCTCCCTGTACAACAATAACTTGCGTTACTACATGCAAGATATCTACAGAGGAGATGGAGTTCACTTCTCAGATGAGGGCAACAGAGTTTTCACTCTGAATTTAAAAATGTGCATTGGTACCTACTTATAAGTACCAAAATGTACCATAAACCCAAAAGCTCTTCTCAGAGCTACCCTACATCTAATCACTCACAATTATTATTTTACTCTAACTTTTTTTACTAATTTTCAACAAAGTACGCTCCCTGGGGCGCTACCCGGTACGCGTACCGGGAGCTAACCTCGCGAAATTTAAAAAAAAAATGTTTTTTTTTCGCACATATGGGCCTCCTCAGCCACCCTCACAAAACCTAGGGGGTCAAGATAAGTCTACCATGCCCCCTTCTACCTATTCTGAACATTATTTGCCCTCCATCTTGTATCATAATTCGACCGAAACACAAAATGGTGGACTCCCGTTACGCTTAAGGTTCGCGTACCAGGGCGCTCACCGGTTCGCGTACCGGGTCGCTTCCTGGGAAGCGCACCATCAAAAAAGGTGGGAAAGTAGTTCACAGAAAAGCCACTGGAGACAATTTCACCAAATATAGATTAGCTCATACTACATACCAATCCCTACCATTTTCACAAATTTGATTGGAATTCCATTTAGCGATTTAGCCTATAGAACTCACTAAATACCGTGAGGTAAATTACTTCACAAAACACATCTGAAGTGTTGGAATTGACAACCAATTAAAATGTTACTTTCATTTTCTACTTTTTTTACCTGACATTTGATTGGTTATGTACCCGAATATATATAAAGGAAGAGAAGGAAACACAGCCATTTTGACTACTACTTCCTGGTGTACATTTCTATTAGAATTTTCATTAATAACTTCAACTTGTTTTTAAAGGTAAGTTGTTATTTTTAAAACTGAAGTATATTGAGCACTTTAAGTTAATATGGCAAACTTTTTCTGTTAGTTATATACTATCCCTCTGTAGTACTTATAAATTTAGATACACTTTTTTATATTCCTACTTCCACTCTGATACTATACACTGCCCAAAGATAAATTCTCTGTTAAAAACTGCCTATCTAAAATTAATCCCAACAGTGCCCTACCTCTACTAATATATATTTTTTTTATGCAAATTTCAGGAAAAATGGAAAGTGAACAAAACATTTCATTTGAAATTGTCCTTCCAGAGTCCAACACAGAAATCATTGATCCAAATGAGATTGAATTTATGGATGAATCTTGGGACCAAGAACTACTGCAATGTGTACAAGCAGTAGATAACCTCCTTGCAAATGAGGACATTTTACAACCTCAGAGACTACAATCTATATTCCATGATTATGAAATTTCTGACAATGAAATGTTAGAAAGTTTATTAAATTATGAAACACAATAAAAAAAACTTTAAAAAAAAAAAAATAATCAACAAAACCAACAATCAATTAACATACAGCATTTGAAAAGTCTATCATTCATTTTTCATTGTGATACGCTCCCCAGAACGCTTCCCGGTTCGCGTACCGGGCGCTAACCACGAAAAAAAACAAAAAAAAATTATTTTTTTTTGCTTCGCGGGGCCCCTTTAAAGCCTCCACATCAAACCTAGGGGGTCAGGGAGGATCTACTATGCCCCCTTATAGTTATTTCCCCCTTTGTTTTGGCCTCCTCTTGTCTCTCAATCCTACCGAGAGACAAGATGGCGGCCGCTCCGGACTGTTTAGAATGTTGACAGACACCGGAGAGCCAATCAGCTTAGCTACGCGAAGTTCCGGTACGCTTAAGGTCCGCGGACCGGAGCGCTGCCCAGAGCGCGCTTACAGATATATATCTTTTTTTAAACGTTAATTTCTCAAAATCCACTGGAGCACATATATTGAGACCTACAAAAGGCACATCGGGCTATCAGTCCCTAATATTTTGCCAAGTTTCGTGCAAATCCATTCAGCCGTTCGGGCTAAAAGTGAGGTTAACCGCCCTATGGAAAACTCAATGTTAAAAACACGTTTTGGGACCCCCCTTTTTTCTCGGCCCCCCCTGGACCAACTCCCCCCAAATTTCCAGTGGCTGCTCAGAAACAAAATGTTCGATTTTCCAGAAAATTTCATCCAATTCCGTCCACAAACGCCAAAGTTATTAGACATAGAATTTTCAAAAATCCCATAGGGAAAAAATCCTAACTATATATACCTACTGGCGACCGCCAGTAGGTAATATATATATATATATATATATATATATATATTTACTGAAAAAAACATAGGTTATAGACCATATATAGTTAGGAATTAGCATTTACAAAACCTTGAAAATTCACTGAAAAAACCATAGGTTAGAGACCATATATAGTTAGCTGGACATTTTATTGACATAAAACCAATGAAATTCCATATATAGTTAGTTGCACTAACTATATATCGCGCACCCGCCATCCACTGCTGATGATGTCACATATTACATCATTCATGACATGGTCAGTGACATCACTGATGACATCACTGATGACATCTCAAATGACATCACTGATGACATCACTGATGACATCTCAAATGACATCACTGATGACTACATCCAGTGACTGTATAAGTCTGTAAAGTTAAAATATGTCTTACATATTGAAGAATTAGTGGATGTATAAGTGTCTGGACGAAGGATTTAGTAGGTGCATGACTGAATGTATGAGTGAGTGATTAAATGTGTCTCACTGAGTGCATGGGTTAGTGACTAAACTGTCTTAATTTGTGCATCATTATGTCTGTTGTTCTGTAAACTGCTGCATGTGTTGATCAGTAGCTATATGAGTAACTATATGGGTTATTGATTGATTGCCCAAGTATTTGTATGGGAGACTGAGTGTGTGTGTGGCTAGCTGGGAGGTGTGTGACTCTGTGCAGATCAATCTGTACTTGTATCAATGATTGTATAAGAAACTAAGTATGTGTTAGTACATGTTTGAAAATGTAAGGTGCTCTATGTTTAACTGTATAGACAAGAAAATGGAAGTCTCATTGATTCTTTACAGGACTGACTAGGTGTGTAAGTAACTCCATGGATGAGTGGCAGACTGTGAGTGTCTGTATAGGTGTATGAGTGCATATGATAGTGTTGTAAAGATGAGTGATTGTATGTATGAATGATTGTATGGGTGAATGAGTGAAGGTGTGTGTAGACGTAGCAATCAGTGAGTGCGTATGTAGTAACTAGTATTGGTGTGTCAATGGTTTCAAAAATTATACTCTTTTTAACACTGGGTGAAACAGAGGTTATATTAAAATGTGAGGAGATGCATTGTATTGTCACATGAATGATATCATCAGTGATGTGGTCATTGATGTCAAATGAGATGTCATCAGTGATGTCATCAGTGATGTCATTTGAGATGTCATCAGTGATGTCATCAGTGATGTCACTGACCATGTCATGAATGATGTAATATGTGACATCATCAGCAGTGGATTGCGGGTGCGCGATATATAGTTAGTGCAACTAACTATATATGGAATTTCATTGGTTTTATGTCAATAAAATGTCCAGCTAACTATATATGGTCTCTAACCTATGGTTTTTTCAGTGAATTTTCAAGGTTTTGTAAATGCTAATTCCTAACTATATATGGTCTATAACCTATGGTTTTTTCAGTGAATTTTCAAGGTTTTGTAAATGCTAATTCCTAACTATATATGGTCTATAACCTATGGTTTTTTCAGTGAATTTCAATGGTTTTTTAATAGCAAATATCATAAGCTGTCGAATGTCAAGTACGTGGTAAGTAAAAACATTTTCGTGTTTATGCACACTGATCTGCTTTGAATGCTGCCCCCCACCCCTCATTCAGGAGTACTCTCTCTTTGCAGATAGTGAAGGGTAGTTAACGCAGCCCTTTGCCCCCTTTGTAATCCGTCGTGCCTGCTTCTCTCTCCATTTGATTGATTGTTCTCTTTGGTTCATTCTCTATTTACAAACAAGCACAGAGTCGCAATACTCTGTTTAGTCTTTGCAGATAGCGAAAAACCGTGTAAAAAAACAAAAGGAATCGAGCAAAATCAGTAGGCCACTAATGGGATCTCTTTTTGACCTCGCTAAAATAGAAACATTAGGAACAACCTGTTGAAAATAGCAATGCGTATGTACATAAGCGGCGTTCATTTGTGTTCACAGTACCCCTTGTTGATTGTTTGAATCGAGCATTGAATTGTTCGAAGTTGGTTCTCTTAAGGATCTTCTCTGCCTGCAAACGAGGAAGAATAGGAATATTCTCTCTCCCTTTGCAGATAGTGAAGGGTAGGTAACGCAAGCCTTTAACACGTCGTACCTATTTCATTCCTCATTGATTGATTGATTGTCCGAACATTGACTGTTTGGGAATTAGTTCTTTTTGGAGGTATTCCCTGTTTGCAAATAAACGTAGGAAAATCTTTGCAAGTAGTGAAAGGGTACGTAATGCGGACCTTTCTCCCCCATTGTAATCTGTCATGCCTATCTACTCCCCACTGATTGATGCACCTGTTTCACCCGGACCATTTACTAGACATACGTCATCTGGCCCGACCAGAGAGCACCCCTAGTGAAAAGGACATATGCAATAATAACGAAGTGATCACTGTATCCTGTTAACAGAAACTTTAGCATGAAACAACCTGGAAAGAAAAGAATAGGAAAACGAAAATCAGTAGGCCACTGATGAACATGAACTTTTATTAAACAACGAACAAAGAAACGATAACATAACGTAATGATAAAACCTGTTAATGTCCTAGAAACAAGAAAACGTTAAAATATGCCATTGGTGAGAGACCAGAAAAACAGTAAGAGAAACCAAATCACCCCTCGCTGTCCCACTGCCTGCCACGCCAAAAAAATCGATAGACTAGGGAAAATGCAAGTCAGTAGAACATCCGCCCCCACTCTGGAAACTTCCAAGGTGGAGCAGGGTTCCGGCTACGCCCAGCCGGGAGCAGCCCATATAAGGCAGGTCCTGCTGCCACGCCTCGGCCAGGAGATCCTAACGTAGGGTGTAGCCGGAGGAGAGGCCGAGACCAGCGGGACCCGGCCAGGGGATTGCCTTTACAACGCTGAACAGTTGCAGGGGGGGGGAATGTCTCCTCGACCCTCCCCTCTCTCTCCCAGTCCGGCCGCGGTGGCCCTTGAGAGTTGCAGGTAGTCCCGCCACATGCTCTTCCGGTCCGGCCACCAACGGTCGGGGGGCCGAGGCCGACGGGATCCGGCTGCAGCCGATAAACCAAGAAACCCGTTCATGGGGCCAGAGCCAGGGGCGTCCGGCCGACATCTACCGGAAGCCCGGCCCGAAGACGGACGGGACACTTCTTCTTTCTTGTATAATTGCTGCAACAACCCTGGGGGGGGATGTCTTGCACATGCCTCCGACCCCCCCCCCCTCGTCCTCATCGCCTGGTCCGGCCATAACAAATATCAAGCGAGACGCCGTGGGGTGCACTGGGAGGAAGAGACGGTGCGAACAGGCCTCTCCCGCCTCCCCAGTGGAGGCTTCCCAGCTGCACCCTCAGCGCTCCAGGCGCCCGGAAAAGAGTTCTTCCACTGTGGCCATGCTGCAACGTCTCGCCCGGCAGGGTGGAGCCCGTCCGCTCATTTGACCCCGCGATCGCCAGTAGCTACCGAACTCTCAAAATGGCGGTCGACCTGGCAAGAGCGGGCCCAGCATAAAGAAATGGCCCGGTCACTGGTTGACTCCACCACCGTAGTCCTCCACGACCTTGAAGATTCTAGAGGAGCCGCGGGAGTCTCCGACCCCCGATGGGGAATGACTGCCATGATCACCCGTGGAGTGACGAAACTGTATTCGCGGGACGTCGGCGCCAGCCTCACTTTGAATTACTAGAATCCTGCAGACCTCACTTCCGGTAAAAGCACAGTGTGACCCGGTAGGAAAAATTGTTGCACCCCCTCCCCTTTTTGACTGATAGTTCAAACCACCGATCCTTTCCTTTGCCCTTTTAACGGAACTTTGGACTGCCTCCCCCTCTTTTACATTTTCTAGAGAAAACAAAACATTAACCACTACATTAGCATAGCAGTTGACACCAGAACTGTTTTCAAATTGAAAACCAACAACATCTTCAACAGAATCCTTTTTGTTTCTGCTGTGACCCTGCTACAGCACAGGCATTGTCCCCAGCAGTAATTCTGCAATGCCGGTAAGAATAGCTGTGGTGCCTACTGGACTCACTCACCCCCGCGGCGCCCCACGCCGTTATGTGCTGGGCGGCAACTTGCTAGACATCACTTTAGTGCCATCTAGATTTCAGCGCGTTCTGCTGCCTTGGAACTATTCGCACAACAGACCGCTACTGACAAGAATATTTCATTATTGGTGCTGTCAATTTCAATAAATCTATTGGATAATTCAAAAGAAATTGCCACGGTCTCTTCGTTGTTTAAATGTTTTTACTGTTTTTGTTTTGTTGTATATATTTATATGTTATTAAAGTTTTATATTCCTACTACTTTGTTGGAGTGCTATATATTTTTAATGTGAGACATAATTGTAAAAACTTTGATGTACAAAGAGTCATTCCTGGAATCTTCCGCTTCAGGCTCGATCCCCTCCCCAATCACAATACAGGATAGTTTTCAGATAGTAGGAACACGTGTGGTGTGACGGATCTCATCGGGTGTGGGCCTTGATCTACTATAACTCCTTTGAAGAGGGGTGATTCTTTACAGCTGAGGCCATAAACTACATCTGCAGGGCTAGCTGATAGCCTGGACAATCGGACACAGAGGAAGAGGAGTGTCAGAGGGTGCGGTAGTGAATAGGGCGAAAGGGAGGTGTCGGGCGGGCACAGAGTGTGATTCTCAGGGAAGAGCAGCGCAGATGGGGGGAGGTTTATTGCCCATGCATAAGACAGAGAGCGGGGGTGACCAGTGCCTGTGGAAGATGCTTGCGAGGGTGAGGAGCCATGCTACGAATCGACAGCGTGCAGAGAGTGGGTCTGGTCAAGACATCTAAAATGGCTGCCGTGCACGACAAAAGTGTGGCATTTCAAAAAAGGCAAGATGGCGCAGACAATGTTTTTCAACACTTCCTCATTTCCTTCGAATCGAACGTTAACAGACGTTGGGGCATATTACCAAAGTTAAGCGATATTTATCGCTAACGATGCTTACCAACGAATTTTTTACCGCTAAGCATCGTCAGAAATTATCAAAGATAAACCTTGCTATTATCAAGGTTTATCACAAATGCGATAATAAACGGCCGCAATGCATGAATATCGCTAAAAACTCAGCGATATTCATACATTACCGAGCTAATGCTCTTAGCCATGTTATCCACCTCCCATTGGATAACATGGCTAAGAACTGCTCAGGGCAGGTGTTACTTTTTGGAGATATTCGCGCTTAGCGCGAATATCTCCAAAAGTTGGTAATAGGAGATAGATATCTTGCATGTTGTAATGCAAGTTATTGTGGTATATGGAACTCATACCATAATCTCTCAGGAAAGCAGAAACTGATCCTTTTGGGACCGCCTAAAAAGGCCTAGGGGGTGAGGAGTACTCTACTTTGCCCCCTTTTCACGTTCCGAACTATTTTATTTTACTCTCTTCTGTAATTACACAAAATAGCACCGATAAGATGCATCGGAGACACACAGTGAGAGAAAGGAGGCCGGAGATGAAGAAGAGATGTCAAATACACATTGGAGATAATATAGTGGCAGAAGGGAAGTAAATATGAGTAAACTTACCATGTAACATAAAAATGTTGCACTCTATACTATAAGTCTCATTTTATACTACAATCACTTCGCTACAACCTCATAAATTAAAAATAAAAATGAATAATGTCTCAAACTATTTTTGATTTCTAAATATAAATTTATTCTTCAGAATTTTCTAAATTTGAAAGAACTAGTAACATGTCCTCATCAGTCATCAGCAATGTCCTCATGAAAAGTCTGCAATAATGATTCTTGTAACTCTATCGTCTCCAAACACTCGATAAATTCGCCATCAAGAGATTGATCAAAAAAATCATTCAAGTCATCTCCTCCTTCTGACAATATTTCCTTATTGGTGCTGTCAATTTCAATCAATGTAGTGGAATCATTCAAGTCATCTCCTCGTGACAATATTTCATTATTGGTGCTCTCAATTTCAATCAATGTAGTGGAATCATTCAAGTCATCTCCTCCTTGTGACAATATTTCATTATTGGTGCTGTCCATTTCAATCAATCTAATGGAATCATACAAGTCATCTCCTCCTTGTGACAATATTTCATTATTGCTGCTCTCAATTTCAATCAACGTAGTGGAATCATTCAAGTCATCTCCTTGTGACAATATTTCATTCTTGGTGCTGTCCATTTCAATCAATCTAATGGAATCATACAAGTCATGTCCTCCTTGTGACAATGTTTCATTATTGGTGCTCTCAATTTCAATCAATGTAGTGGACAATTCAAAAGAAATTGCCACGGTCTCTTCATTGTGAGCCATTTTATTTTGAAATTGCTTGCTGTAAATTGCAGAAAAAAATAATCACTTTCATTTATCGTTTTTAGTAATACATAATATAAAACTAACTTTATCAAGTATTTAGTATAACAGAAGGACTGCAAATAAATAACAGAAAACATTTTTCAAATTATCTTCAAGTGTACAACATAGTTCCCCTTACAAATTAACAACTCACCTTTTCAAAAGTAGGAAAAGTGTTAGTACTGTGTAAATCAAACACCAGAAATTCACCACCAAAAATTCCTCACAAATGTACCTCAGACAGTAGTATCACAAAATGGCTGTGGTTTCCTCTCATTTGACATATATACATAACCAATTAACTTTCATCACACACAAATACAAAACCAAAGTAACATTTTAATTGGTTCTAAATTTCAACACTTTCAAATGTGTTTTCCCCATGCAATTTTCCATAGGACATTTACATACGTCTACAGCCTGAATGGCTGAACGGAATTACACCAAACTTGGCAAAATGGTACATCAAACCTAAGAGGTCAGGAAGGATCTACTATGCCCCCTTATGGTCATTTCCCCCTTCGCTTTGGCCTCCTCTTGTCTCTCAATCCTACCGAGAGACAAGATGGCGGCCGCTACGGACTGTTTGGAATGTTGACAGACGCCGGAGAACCAATCAGCTTCGCAAAGCTCCGTAACGCGAAAAGTACGCGAAGCGGAGCGCTGTTACAGATATATATCTTTTTTTGAACGTTAATTTCTCAAAATCCACTGGAGCACATATATTGAGACCTAGCAAAGGCACATCGGGCTACCAGTCCCTAATATTTTACCAAGTTTCGTGCAAATCCATTCAGCCGTTCGATTATTATTATCATTTTTTTTTTTTGCCCCGCGGGGCCCTTTTAAAACCTCCACATCAAACCTAGGGGGTCAGCGAGGATCTACTATTCCCCCTTATGGTCATTTGCCCCTTCGCTTTCGCCTCCTCTTGTCTCTCGATCCTACCGAGAGACAAGATGGCGGCCGCTACGGACTATTTGGAATGTTGACAGACGCCGGAGAACCAATCAGCTTCGCTTCACAAAGCTCCGTTGCGCGAAAAGTCCGCGTCCTGGGCCGCCGCCCAGTCCGCTGTTACAGATATATATCTTTTTTTAAACGTTAATTTCTCAAAATCCACTGCAGCACATATATTGAGACCTACAAAAGGCACATCGGGCTACCAGTCCCTACAATTTTGCCAAGTTTCGTGCAAATCCATTCAGCCGTTCGGGCTAAAAGTGAGGCCAACCGCCCTATGGAAATTAACATGGGAAAAACGCGTTTTGGGACCCCCCTTTTTTCTCGGCCCCCCCTTGACGAACCCCCCCAATATTTTCAGGGGCTGCTCAGAAACAAAATGTGCCATTTTCCTGAAAATTTCAGCCAATTCCGTCCACAAACGCCAAAGTTATTAGACATAGAATTTTCAAAAAACCCATAGAGAAAAAATCCTAACTATATATACCTACTGGCGACCGCCAGTAGGTAATATAAATATATATATATATATATATATATATATATATATATATATATATATATATATATATATATATATATATATATATATATATATATATATATATATATATATATATATAATTTTACTAAAGTCAAAAGTTCTTTGCTAATTTCAGACATAAGAACACATAGTGCTATATAAAATACTTAACTCATTCTGAATGGTCATTAATAGAACAGAACTCCCCGGATTACAGACTCATAGTTAAGATATTTGTGTAACACTATTAGGTGTAGTAAGCTTCTGCACAATCTTCCAGAGTGACACTCACTTTATCTGTTTGCTGTTGTAACTGTCATGAGTGGCGATGGAGACTCGCATACAGTGACAGCTTCCTTGATTTGGAAACCCAGCATGTTCCCATTGTATTGTGTTGGCAGTTGAGTATATATCAAAACACACAATATGATGGACGGAATGTTGCACAATGGCATAACATTCACCCCAGTCACAAATCTGGGTTTAATCCATTGTTATTTTGCTCACCAAGCTACCCCAGTTCAGACATGGCCATATGCAAATCAGTCTTGACCCTGTGCCCCATGGGAACAGTCCAGATCGAACTGCCAAGCCATGTTTTCCCTGGACCAGAATCAAGCATTCTAGGACCGGTTTCTGGCTATCAGCCATCTTCAGCTAGAATAGCTTGACTCCAGTGGCTTAGTGAGCACGGGACCTACGTCTGGGCATACCCTTCCCTTTTTTAATTTATTTTAAAAATCTTTATTTTAGGGCATCAGACATATATAACAAAAAAAGAAAAAAGCAGAAACACATTATATCAATTCCATGTATGACAACTATAGATACATTGGTATATCTGACACCCCATTTTAAGAAATACTATCACCACCCCTCCCCCCACCCCACCCAGATGGATCCTATTGAAAGGCTAAACTATAGCCAAATTAATCCATTTGGTTAACAATCCCCAAATCTTTTCTCCTTTCCTTCTAGCATTTCTACCTCTTCTTTTAAGCACCGATATTTCCCAATGATATACAAATAATAATTTCCTGAACCAAACATGAATAGATGGTGGAGTTGGTTCCAGCCAATCTGCAGCGAGGCAGAGTCGTAACACCACCATTGTAATAAAAACCCATTTACGTTCCGCCTCAATCACAGGTTGGTTAGAAATCCCCAACATAATAGTCTGGGGAGTCAATACAATTGGATAACCCAGAATCTGTTCTAAGGGCTGCTCAATTTGACCTTTTAATTGAAACAGACTAGGACAGGTGGCAAACATGTGTGTACTATCGGCTGCCAGTAATCCGCATCGAGAACAATTAATCCCGGAGGTCCCCCCCATCTATGGATGCGGGCTGGCGTTGTGTACAAATCACACCATGTTTTATAGCATTGTACTTGAATGTTTGCAGAGATACACGCTGTTTGACTGTAAAGAATAGAGTCCTCACACACGCCCTGCCCAGCTTGTAATATTGTTTGCCATCTGTTAAAATGTTTAATTAGATCATCAGGTCTTTTATCATTAACCATTTTATAAAAGGATGAAATTGTAGGGCAGCCCGCATTTAACTTCTTCAATAACGGGACTTGTAACCATATCCCAGCTCTCCTCAATAAAAAATCCCTGACCTGTAAATATTTGAAAAAATATTTATTCTCTACCTCATATCTATCTTTTATGTCCTCAAAAGACATTATAGCTGTATTAGATATGAGATCCCCAATACAATGTATCCACTTATTCATCCAGTTTTGAATGATGAATCTCGAAATATTTCAAGGAAAAGGGAATTCATTAGAAAGGGAAAATAGATATGTAACCGCCCAACTCCAAACATTTTCCTCATTGCTGTCCAAACCCGATAAGCACTTAGTAAAACTTTAAATTTAACCCTTGTTAAATAGCCAAAATCGATATGCCGCAATAGAAGGCCCTTCGCCTCTATCCCACAAATCATTTGGTAAATAGAAATCTCTGATGTATCTGCCTCGGCAGGATTTCCCACATTTAACAGGTCCCGTATCTGTGTAAGAGTATTCGCCCAATAATATGCTTGAAAGTTGGGGACCGACCATCCCCCCTATCTCTAGACAGAGTCATTAATCTAAGGGCCCTTCTAGGTCTTTGTCCAGCCCATAAAAACCAAGTGACTGCTTGATCCAATTTCTTAAACCAAACTTTGTCTATCCCAAACCGGATTGCACGAACCCAATATAATATTTTGGGGAGAAATATCATTTTAATGATATTGCACCTACCCATTAATGTTAGATGTAGATTGTTAATCCTACGAGCTTCTAAATTGATATTATGTAGAAGTGGCTTTAAATGAATCTCAACTTTCTCCTCTACCTTTGAACTAATTTATATGCCTAAATATCTGGCACTAGGAGTAATCTGATGATCAACAAACCCTATGTTATCATTACAGATAATTTGCGTTTTCCCTCATTTAAATGATATCCTGAGATCTTGCCATATTGCTGAGTTGAGACCTTAATCTGACATAAAGCCGGTTGAGGAGAACCTGTCACAATGGCCTAGTCATCTGCATATCCCAGGATTTTGACATCGGCCCCTCTGGTTTGAATAGGATAGATGATTTCATTAGCTTGGATCTTCCTAATTAGGGGGTCTATGTAGATTGCGAATAATAAAGGAGAGCACGGGCACCCCTGTCTCGTGCCGCGTGTTATGTTAATTACTCCTGACTGTGCTCCCATTGCTGTGACATAAGCTATAGGATTCTTGTACATACTTTGATTCGCGCCAATGAATCCCTCCCCTATACCATAAATCCTCAGCGATTCCCATAAAAAAGGCCAGGAGACCCTATCAAAGGCTTTCTCCGCATCTAGCAGTATAAAAGCCATAGGGTCTCCTGTAACCTTGGTATAGTCAAACAACGTAATAGCACGCCGAATATGATCAATGGTTTCACGCCCAGGAACAAAGCCATGTTGTTGTGGCGATACCATTTTCTTAATCACTGATGACAATCTATTAGAAAAGATTTTGGAATAGATTTTAATGTCGGTGTTGATCAATGTGATAAGACGGTATGAGCCAGGCTCCGACAGCGGCTTCCCTTTCTTAAGGAATGTAACTATCTTTGCTATTCGCCAAAAATCTTTGGGATAAGCTGCTGTTGATATGTCCTATATAACTCCCCAGGTATAAGATCTGGCCCCACCGCCTTCCCTGTTGGTTGTGAGACTATAGCACTAATTAATTCCTCTAATTTTAAAGGGGCATCTAACATATCCGAATCTTCAGGGGATAACGGAGTTATTGCTAGCTCATTCAGATAATTATATATTTCGGTTTGAGTCTCACAGCTATCACTAATATCCTCCAAGTATAAATTTTGATAACGTTTCTGAAAAGCCAGGAGAATTGCCTCTTCCTCCGTAACCAAGCCTATATCTGGATCTCTCATACTGGCAATCCGTGATAATGCCACTTTTTCCTTTGGCTGAATTGCCAACATATGGCTTACCCTTTCATTACATTCATATACTTGTGAGCTGGGAATACCCTTCCCACATAGGGTGAACAGCAAAACACACAAGATGATGGACGGAATGTTGCACAATGGCAAAACATTCACCCCCAGTCACAGATCTGGGTTTAATCCATCGTTATTTTGCTCACCAAGCCACCCCAGTTCAGACATGGCCATATGCAAATAAGTCTTGACCCTGTGCCTCATGGGAACAGTCCAGACCGAACTGCCAAGCCATGTTTTCCCTGGACTGGAATCAGGCATTCTAGGACCGGTTTCTGGCTATCAGCTGTCTTCAGCCAGGATAGCTTGACTCCAGTGGCTTAGTGAGCACGGACCCACGTCTGGGCAGTTGAGTATATATTACATATTTCTGTATGATCTATATATCCAATATGTGTCATTTACCTTAAAATTTTAAAATAATGATTACCCATTTTCCCACCAGTTCCCCTGGTACCTACAACGTTTTCTATGAAGTATTATACATATGTGTTTGTTCTTTTTTTTATTTTTTATTGCGAGTTCATAAAAATAAGATATACTTTACAAGATGCATTTAGTAATGGAATTAATGCAGTACAGGACACAAAAAATACACAAGCGTGTTCAAATTTCACCAATTCAGAAACTTACTTCTAAAGTGCAATGTGAATAAATATAAACAGTCTGGCAGACTAATAAAAAAAGATGCGGTTACAATTTAAAAATATCGACAGAAAACAAACTAGGATTCAAATACACTCCAAAACTATTCATATTTCTTGAGGGCCCCATATCTCAGTGCATATTTTCTTTCCCTGCCCTGGGTTTGTAGTAGTTTTCCCTTCCATGCCTGAAAGGTTTGTACACGATCTGTTTTCCAGGACTGTAAAATTAGGGATTTCACTATTGTGTTTGTTCTGTGCTCTCCACCATTGTCGCAGAGATCTTGGCACAGAAAAAGTAGGAGAGGCGGAGGTGGAAGTCTCCGACTGTAGATTGCTGAACTGCATTTTGTGGTATGTGAGTAGTACTTTTGTAGTACTACTTTACGAACTATAAAATGCAGTTTGTGTATTGGACCCTCTTGGACTGATTCACAAAGGTAAACTTACACTTTTGTGTAAGTCTACTATGTTTTGGTAAAAGCAAACTATGTACAGAGTTTTACATCTCTGCACTTCTTATATTTATAGTTGAGGAATTCTCTGCATTTAGAGACTCCACGGTCGTGGTGAAGTGCTCTGCACAAATAAGTATATGGAGTTCAGGGTTGTAAAACTCTGCACGTAGTTTGTGAATACCAAAAAGTAGTAAACTCACACAAAATTGTACGTTTATTTTGTGAATCAGGCCCAGAGTCTTTTGTTGTATTGCGATTGTCACAGGCACCTGCTGTTCATTTGTGGATCGATGCGGAGGCAGGTTTCCATATATTTTCACTTCGCACCTGTCCACACAGACACCTTCGGTCATCAAAGTCATTCATGTGTAATCAGAATAAGGTGATTAAGCAGAGTTTGTGGGCATCTAGGTAAGTTTGAGACATTTAAAAAATGCAGACACTCTTCTTGTGAAGTGGCCTTGGGTGGGCCATAGGGGTCTATTGGTGAAGGTTGGGGAGCGCTATGCCGCCCGGCCTACCCCAAAGTAGATGTTTTCATTTTCATGTTTTCCCCTTGCAATAAACTCATTGACATCAACAGGAGTAACACCTATCATAGTCTGCAAAGTCTGTGTACCATTGAAATCCTCCATCATAGCCATAGCACACACAGCCTACAAGGCAGCATTAAAGTGAAACAAATTAGAGAGCATGTAAGCCTGTCCCAGCATAGAGGATAGTCCATCAACTAGGCAGACAACACGGGCAAGCGCGGTGACAGGACTTTATCCTGTTAAGAAACATAATTAAAAGAGCTTGACAAGGTTTCTGTTAGAAAAGGTGATAGGGGAGATAAGAGTACTGAACTTCAAGCGTATTAAGGATGGGAGGAAATACAGAGACATGGCATTCGCTTACGCTTGGTAGAGAAAAGGCTGACAGCATCACTTTTAAGTGGGTGTACAGCAGATCACTTGCAAAAGGAGTAACTGACACCAGCAGTGATACCATTGTAAAAGGTACGAGCACCGGACGGAAAATGCAACAGTGACATGCAAACGTTGAGGGGAGGACGCCTTTGAGAGTCTCGGTACTCGGTCAGGCAAGTAGGAGGGAGGAGCGATGACAGGAAACAGATACAGAGAGAAGGAGATGTTCTTGATTTCAGGCCGAGTGAACTTCATAACAAAAAGAAACTCTTCACAGCTCTCCAGTGAAGAAAGCGCAGGCCTCTTGCCCGTGCAAGGGTGTGAACCTGTAGTCCAGCAGGGAGCAAATACGTCTAATGGGTAGAGATTTATGAGGGATAATTAGAGGAAACGATTGCACTTATCTTTACATCGTTGATTCTTTTGTGTGGATATTTTCTTTGCATCAACAACCAGGTAGGTAGGTAATCATAGGCCGGTGGGCCCCATGCTTCGCAGGTTTGTTTAGTGGTCGACGTCGGGCGAAAACCAGAGGGGTCTGGAAGAGTATTAAAGAGGCATTCACTTGTTATGTGACACCACTGCAAGCGCGCATTTTATGGTTTTAAACAAAGCGATTTGTAATGGCGGAAAAAAATGGGTGAAAGGCAAGAGAAGCTTGAATGCATGTGGTTTATTATAAAAGGAAAGAGGAAAATCTACGGGGTCAGCTCGCAGGTAATGGTAATATGTGGAACTCATTCACCTTTTTTTCTAACAGCACTCGGCCTTCAAATTTAGAAAAAAAAACTGGTTCAACTTTGAACTCCCTCTTGCCAGATAATTCCAAGAAGTGCCTCAAGGATTTCATTTGCGTAAACTCAGTGGTGGCTGTACAGAGGGTGGCGCAGCAGGTGAAAATAAATAAATAAATGAATAAATGAATGAATGAATGAATGAATAAATAAATAAATAAATAAATAAATAAATCAGACTTACCTTTCTCTGTGATGTCCTCCTTTGGTCTTCTGGTAGACTCCAATGCCAGACCCAGCACCAACTTCCCTAACCAATCCTGGCGCTGCTCTCACCAGCATGAGAGCACCAGGATTCGAGGGAGCGGCTGACTCAGCACTCCTAAGAGCACTGGAGGCCTGCACTTTCTCTAACCTAGCTGTCTATGACAGCTAGGTTAGAGAATTTTTAAATGTGGCCAAAGAGACATGCACAATTTAAAGCGCACAGCTCCCTACTGCTACCACTTGACACAGCAACACTGGCCCGCCAGTACTGTCACTCAGTTCAGGATGGGTTGGTTGCTGAAAAATAAAACTGTAATAAATAGACTTTTTTACCATGGGGCTTTGTTAGTGGGGCGATTCTCCTCCGCTCCTATGTAAACTTCATTTTTTCTTTACCGAACGGTTCACTTTCGGCCTATGGTGCTTTAACAATTTTTGGTGTAGGGGTGCAGCTTTTAATGTTTCATCACAGAAGTCATAGTTATTGTGCAAAATCCAGGCAACACTCAAAGAATACGTATAGCAAATGAGCCACTGCAATCCAGCAAGAGAGTAGGAGCATGCTGTCACAAGTATATTACTACAGCATGTTGTGGTGCTGCACTACCACTTACAAACAACACTTTTTCCATTGAAGTGGGCACAAACTTTGAATTCACATTTAGTTTAACTGATTAAACTATAGCGAACAGACAATAAATTGGGGACATTCCGTTTTAGCAAATAATTATCATTTTCACATCTCTAAATAA
This sequence comes from Lissotriton helveticus, assembly GCF_964261635.1. Taxonomy (NCBI): domain Eukaryota; kingdom Metazoa; phylum Chordata; class Amphibia; order Caudata; family Salamandridae; genus Lissotriton; species Lissotriton helveticus. The sequence goes on along the minus strand of NC_136063.1, from coordinate 1,649,657,689 downwards.
AGTGCCTTGATTTGTGTTTATCCGTTTAAAATTTTACTTCCATCACTCTTCAGAATTACCACAAAAAAGTGCTTAGTTTGTATTTCCCAACTGCTACAGTTCATCTACAGGTATGTAAATGTTGCTGTGTGTTAGAAAACCCGAATGTTCTTACAGTCTTCACTTTACAAAGCCTCTAATTTTGTAGTCAGAGAAATAAAGGTAAATACTAATCTACAAGTTAAAAAATAGAAGGTTGACATTTAATCTGTCTTTGAATTCATAGCAAAAGTGGAAAGATAAAAACCAAATTGAAAGACATCTTTATTGTTCATTAACATTTTGAACTCAAGCACTCCAATACTGGTTCAACGCAGAATTCGCCAGATTTCATTTTTATATACAGACATTTTGAGATCTCATAATATTCCGCCCATTTTTTACACAGATTGCTGTTTGGCTCATTCGTCGTTTAGTGTGCTGCGAGCCGGTAAGTCCAGGACTTGGCCATAAATGTAAACGTCAGTCACATACCTCAACCATATACTTAGGTGGGATACATTGTCCCATCTGATTAGCTGGTCAGGAAATTTAGCTGAAAACAGAATATGTATTTAATGTGATTTTTTTTAACAAAAACGGACCTTTCATTTCTATTCGTCTGAGGAAAAAAGCTAGGTTTTAGTGTCTACAGCTTTGAATTTATTATCCAATTTCAGCTCTTTAATGCCCTCTTTGGCCAGATCATTGACAGTGCACAGGCGCAATCATCCACATACAGTATATAGGAGTGTTTACAATATTGTAACACAGCAGCAGCTCACAAATATTACGGCAAATAATCTCTGCAATACCCTCCCATTCCTCATATCTGAGGTCCTGTTTTGATCTAAAGGAAACTTTTTAATGGATGCTGCATGCGGCATAAACACAACATTTCTCAGCAAAATGTCTGTGAAAGAATCTCACACATCTCAAACATTAAAAATAAATCAAAGGAAATGGTATTTAAAACAATCTGTTTAAGAATTATTCAAGGCCATCAGGGCAAGACACTGCAGGATTGAGCTTGCTCTATCAGGCCCCCAGAAAGGCTGGGGCCCTGGGGCATAGCCCACTTTGTCCATGGTTTAAAACGTCTCTGACCCAGGATGAGGCGTGGGGTAGCATGATGACTTCTCTCAAGTCAAACCAGTGGAAACCCTGGGGGTCCAAGGCATAAAGAGTTTCAGTAGTCCAACCTGGATAGGCCAATTGCTTGTATGACAGTTTGTTTATCTGAGAATGGAAGATAGTGAAGAATTATATGCAAAAGATACAGGTGAAAACAAGCTGCCTAAACATATTTTGCTCTCTGCATCCATCAGAGGGAGATTATTTTCAGAGCAAAATCCAAAATAGCAAACTGTGGAGGTGGCTAGAGGATTGTTCCCTAGTTCCATGGGCCATCAGTGAGACGACCTGATTGAGGGCTATTTGCCAACCACCAGAACGTCGGTCTTGCCAATGTTGATTTTTATTAATCGAGGATATCTCTTTTATTAGGCAGTTACTGAAGCTGGCACAATCATCACAACTGGGTTCATTATCAAGTTAAAATCTTGTTTACATGTTACTGTAACTATTCATGGTGTTAAAAAAGGTTTAAGGCAGTAATGTAGTTGGAACAGTCATTCCAGCAACGCTGTTTATGCGCTGCCACCCCCTGCAATGCCATCCCCCCTGTGCTGCTGCTCCCCCTGTCCCTGTGCCTCTGTTCTCCCTGTGCTACCTGCTTTTCCCGTGCTGTTGTTCCCTCTGCCCTGTCCCTGTGCTGCCGCTCCCCCTGCGCTGCCTGCTGTCAATGCGCTGCCTCTCTCTCTATACTACTGCCCCCCTGCCCCTAAGCTGCCTGCACTGCCCTGCCACTGCTCCTGTATCACTACTCTCCCTGCCCCTGTGCTTCCTGCTGTCCCTGCCACTCCCCCTGCACCGACACGCACCCTGCACTGCCTGCTGTCCCAGTCCCTGCATCACCACTCCCCCTGTCCTTAAACTGCCTGCACTTCTGCTCTCCCTGAGCTGCCGCTTCCTCTACACTGCCAGTCGCCCCTTTCCCCCGCTGCCCGTTGCCGGTCCTTACTCAGCACCCAGGACCACTAGGACTATCCATCAGGACCAATAATGGAGGCCACCACGTGCTGCCAACCCACCAGCGGTTGTACAACACCCAGCGCCAGTACGCCTGGCCCTCAGCCACCCGATGGTACACTGCCAAGGAACTCCTGGACCTTGGACCCTGGAGGCATAAACAACAGCTGCATCTCCTCTTCCCCACAATCCACCAAAGGAATCTTCACCTGCTGGCACTTCTCCTGCGACACAACCTCTGAAAGAGCTAGCTCCACTCCTGCCCACAAATCCAACAACACACCGTAACTGCTCCTTGTATCCTGCTCAACATCTACTCATTCTGCAAACACGCCACAGAAATTTGGGCTACCATAACTACCCTCTCCAAGGACACTGCCTTCATCACTGAAATGAGGCTCAAAACCGCCTCGAAGCCCGACTTCACCATCGCCACTACTGAAGGCTACAACCCTATGCTTCTCATGGAACATCTCAACTTCCCACTTCAAACTGACACCAAGACCACGATAATAGGTACCCTCACCTACAGACCCCAAGCAACATTCTGCAATGCCATCCCCAACCTCAATGCCCCCTAGCAATCTTCTCTCACCACTATGTCCTACTTGGCGATCTAAACTACCACATACATCGACAACACCATCAACGCCAATTGTATCGCCCTCCTGGAGAACTGAGCAACATCAGCTTCACCCAACTGCTCACAGAACCCACGCACAAAGCTGAACACACAATCAACCCCATTTTCACCTCTACCAACAGAATCCAATTCATCCACACCACCGACCTCACCGGGACTAACCACACCATCGTACACTTCACCTTCACCAACACCAGGATGACATCACCAGGCATCAGATCTACTCACCGCAGCTGGAACAATGTCCCGAACCTTTGAGGTCACAGGCCTTCACCACCTCCTAACCCGACAACTAAACACACCTCAACCAAGCTGTCAAGAACTTTGCGCCAAACTGAGTTGCCCCAATGAAACCTCCAAAATCTAACAAAAACGTTGTACATACCAGCTGGTATACACCACAGAACTCAGAAACACCAAGCCTAACTGGAAAAATGATGGCGCACCACTAAGAACCCCATGATAGATTAGATCACAAAACAGCCCTCAGCAACTATCACCAGCACATCAAGGAAACCAAGAAAGCAAGCAGCACCACCCCCATAGACTCCGCGGCCGACTACACAAAGGTACTCTTCAAAATAGTGTTAGAATCGAATGTACCATTGCCTCGTCCCTCATGACATTTACTGTGTTGTGTTAGCATTCATGTAGCTATTTTACATTGATTGCTATTGCAAATGTGTGTGTGTCTAGCTTTTAGTAAAGTTGTGCAGGCTAAAGTTAGCATCTGAGACGCCATTTTCCTTTCTGTAGATGCCATGTTACGCTGCAAGAAGAACTCAGCCTCCGTGTCCCCGCTCTCTGCTTGCTTCAGCAGAAGCTGCTGTTCAGCAAGTTCCCTTATCTCATCCAAGGTTGTGACCGAGAGGCACAAAGAGAATAGTTTATTCAGCTTTGCATGCCTCTCCCTGGACATAGTTATGCTTCCACACTAGAGAGAGCTGAGACTGAGTAAGATGACATTGGGAGCCTGATAATGTGTACCCATTCTGCAGGTGTTAGCTCATCCCTCAGTGCCACCTTTGTTCAATTTGCTGCCCAAGCAGTGATTTTTCACCAGGTGGGGGAGGGGGGGAGGGTTGAGAGATGTTGGAAGGCTTATTCAAGTGTTCTGAGGCCAGACCTCGACAGCTATCCCATGAGGCTGGCCAGACTGGGCTCCACTGCAATATATTTACTAATAAAGGTGTTAGATTGTATTCTTAGCCGGATAAAGACAACTCCTAAGGCGGAAGCCGGGAGGAACGATCGCCGTTTTTTAAAGCACTGAAACTAATAATTGATTTTAATACCTGTTGTTGCACATCTCCTCGAGCACTCCCCCTCCTTAGAGTTGCTCACTCACACCGCGCAGCCGATCTGAACACTGCCGCGGGCCTGTCAACAATCTGCCGCCATCAGTGAGGGAAGTGAGGCCACGCCCACCGCCCTGAGGCCATGCCCCCCCTGTAGACTATATAAGCCGCGCCAAACCCCAAGCCCGCATTAGCCTGATAAAGACAACTCCTGAGGCGGAAGCCGGGAGGAACGATCGCCATTTTTTAAAGCACTGAAACTAATAATTGATTTTAATACCTGTTGTTGCACATCACCTCGAGCACTCCCCCTCCTTAGAGTTGCTCACTCACACCGCGCAGCCGATCTGAACGCTGCCGCGGGCCTGTCAACAATCTGCCGCCATCAGTGAGGGAAGTGAGGCCACGCCCACTGCCCTGAGGCCACGCCCCCCCCACTTCCCACAAAAAGATGTGCCTCGGCCGGACGCGCGCTGCGGGCGCGCCGCCAGCACGTCGAAGGCGCGCCAAAGGTAAGCCCGTCTGCCCCCGTCATCGCCAGTACGAACCCAGGGCCCAGTGCCCCTGTTCCTCTCACCTCGCCAACCTTTAGCTACTCCTCAGACACCCTTCGCAAACTGGCAACACGCGCCCCTGACCTCTGTCTTCATTCAATCTCTCCCGATGAGCACCATAACAAATACAGCCCAAGCTCATACAGACTCACCCCCCACTCACCTCTTAAAGTCAGGACAATCAAAATGGCTCTGCTCAACTGCAGATCCCTCCCTAAGCACAGCACCGAGATAAACCTCCTAATACTGAACAACGACATAGAAGTGCTGTTCCTCACGGAAACATGGATCATTTCAGCATCCGACCAAGACATAGTCCAAGCCCTACTCTCGGGCTACACAATTAAACATCTAGATATACCTCAAGGATCAGGAGGCAGCCTAGCAATAATCACCAAAGCCCATCTCACCTGCCATCTCAAGGACAGTCCAATCCTCAACTGTGAAAATGTTCACTTCTCCCTACATCTCTCCCCGGAGAAAACTCTGTTGGGTCTTCTCATATACCGACCCCCGGGCCCACTTGGACAGTTCCCTAACTCCCTGGTCGAGACAGCCACCTCCCTAGCCTGTTTATCTTCCAACTTTACAGTGCTAGGAGATCTTAACATCCACTTTGATGACCCAGGGAACAAAATAGCGGGAGACCTCAAAGAAAATCTCTCAGCCTCTCTTTCAAAAACCTTCTGCCCACCCATAACAAGGGCCATCTCTTGGACCCTATCTTTTCTAACATTCCAGAAATCACCACCTCCTCACCCCTACCCATCCCCTGGACAGATCACCACCTTATCATCCTCAAAATTCCAATCTCCACCGAAATCACCCCCAGTCTCCCAACCCAAGCACCCTCCCGCCCGTGGCACAAATTAGACACGGATGCCTGGACCAGCCAGCTGATAGCCTCCACCCCCACCCTGAACCCGGATCCCTCACTAGCAGACATCCAAATCCGAGATTGGATAGAATCTTCCCTTGACACGGTTCTCCCCGTCAAACAACTCCCTAGTAAGAGGGGTTCGTTTAAGTCTCCCAGGTTTATTTATTTATTTTATTTAAAACATTTGTAAAGCGCGAACGAAGGCCCTAGGGCATCTCGGCACTAGAGAACTGCTGTGTATAACCCAGGGAGGCAGGAAGTACGAAGGTTAAAAGAGATCAGAGGTTAAAAAGCCAGGTTTTAAGGTTTTTTCGAAAGGACCAGAGGGAGGTACTGGTCTTAATTGAATATGGGAGTGTGTTCCACAATTTCGGTGCAGCTACTAAGAACCGCCTGTCACCCCAATTAACAGTTTTGGTTCGGGGGACCGCCAGATCAGATGAATTGGAGGAGCGCAGTGTTCTAGAAGGGCAGTAGGGAGTTAGATTTTGAGTGAAGAACACTGGTCCGGCATTATGTAAGGCCTTGTATGTCAAACACAGTGCCTTAAACTTTATCCTCTTTTTCACTGGAAGCCAGTGAAGTCGCCTTATAGTTGGTGAGACCGGTTGGTATTTAGCGATTCGCCCTAGAAGCCTTGCAGCGGCATTCTGGATAACCTGCATTTTAGCTAGCACTCTCTCCTGAGCACCTAGAAACAGGGCGTTGCAATAATCTAGGGTAGAGAGAACCAGGGCGCTTACCAATGTTTTGGCATGATGTTCAGGTAAAAAGGGCAGAATTTTTTTTATAAGCCGGAGTTTGTAGAAGGCTGAGGAAGAGATCTGGTTGGCATGAGGCAGGAAGTTTAAACGATTGTCGAACAGGACACCCAGGTTCCTAACCTTATCAACCGGATCTGGAGGCTGGCCCATAGACGAAGGCCACCATAAAGAGGACCAGTCTGGGGAAAGATTGCCGAAAATTAAAACTTCTGATTTTTCAGAGTTTAATTTCAGGCAATTATGGGCCATCCAACTGCCCATTGCCTGCATGCCTTGATTAAGCATGTTGGCTTTTTGTGGCCCATCGTTCTTAACGGCTAGGATCAATTGGGTGTCATCTGCGTAGGACGTTAGGCTCATCCCAAATGCCCTGATGACTTTGGCAAGGTCCGACACATAAATGTTAAAGAGTGTCGGACTGAGGGATGAGCCCTGGGGAACTCCACATGGTAATGACAGTGGGGAGGACTCGAAAAGTCCCACAGTGACAACCTGGGTCCTGTTAGCCAGGAAGGAGGCAATAAGATTTTTGGCGTTGCCTCGGATACCTATGCTCTCGACACGGTCGACCAGAGTGGTGTGGTCGACCGTGTCGAAGGCCGCCGATAGGTCCAATAGGATCAGGATGGCAGAGCCTCCTGCATCCCGGATGGATCTAATGTCATCTGCCGCCTTCACCAGAGCGGTCTCAGTTCCGTGACATCGGCGGAAGCCAAACTGCGATTCGTCCAGCTTTTTGTTCTCCTCAATAAAGAGGGAAAGTTGGGTGTTCATAATTTTTTCCACTATTTTTGCTAATAGTGGCAGACTGGCAATAGGCCGGTAACTTTTGAGTTCTTCTTTATCAAGGGAGGGTTTCTTCAGAAGCGGTTTTATGAGTGTTTTCTTTAAGGTGTCCGGGTAAATGCCTGTGGAAAACATGGAGTTGCAGATCTCGGTAATGGATGGGAGAACTGTGTCCATAATCGGCCGCATAACCTTCAAAGGACATGGGTCCAAGGCCGACCCCGATTTAATAGAGGATATGGTGTTAAATACCTGGGGGCAGGTCACCTCTCTAAACTGCTGAAAAGTTGGTCCTTCAAGCTGGGTAAAGGCCTCGTGGGAACTGGTGGCAGTATTGGCAAAGATTCGATAAATGTCATCCACTTTGCTAAAAAAAAATTTAGACAGAGCATCACAGAGGGCTTGGGAGGGGGGGGGGTGTGAGATCAACAGAAGAGCCAGCTAACTGTCTGGTAGTCTCGAATAGACATTTATTTGAATTTTGTGCGTTTTCTATTTTGTGGCAGTAGTGCTTTTTCTTGGCGTCTATAATGAGATGTTTGTATGTCGTTACCGACTCTTTGTACAGGGATTTAGATTCCTGGGAATAGTCTTTCCGCCAGTGTCTCTCTCTATTCCGGCACTGTTGTTTTTGTGTGCGTAGTTCGTCCGTGTACCATGGGGCCGAGGGGGTAGCTCTATTGCGTGACCGCTGCTTGACTAGAACCAGATCTCTGGCTGCTGAACTAACCCAGTGGTAAAATTGAGAGGTGGCGGTATTAGGGTCAGTGGTATCTGTGAGCAGATTTTTTAGGCTACATTCATCTGTGTTATCCCATGCCAAGTATGATTGACGAGGGTTACAGTTGGATTTATTAATCGAGAGATCGTGAGTTTGTAGCGATGAAAGAATAAGATGGTGGTCAGACCATGTTAGAGGAAGTATTTTTGTAACTTGAAAACCTGTGGCATTGGAAAAAATGCCATCTAACATGTGACCTCCTTCATGCGTGGGGGCATGAACCAAGGTGGCCAGGCCAAAGGTAGATAAGTCGGCTAATAGAGTGGCTGTGTCAGGATTATCAAGGGCATCAAAATGAAAGTTAAAATCACCTAAAATGGTGAAAGGGGTATCTAATGCAGATACTTCCAACAATGACCTGAAGGCGCCAATAAAGTCGTTTCTAGGCCCTGGGGGGCGGTAAAGGAGGATCCCTTTAAAGGTATAGGATGGAGACATTTTGATAGAAAACTCAATGGCTTCACACGAGGTCTGTGCAATAGTGGTGAACCTTACAGTGTAGGTATCACGGGCAATAATGGCGATGCCACCTCCCTTTTTCTTGATTTGCCTATCTAGTCTATGGGTAGTATACCCCACCGGAACTGCTATGACCAAGTCCGGGTCGGATGCTGCGCCCATCCATGTTTCTGTCATGAACAGGAGATCTATTTTGTGGTCATGGATCAACTCATGAATGTCTTGGCTGTGCTTGCCAAGCGAGCGGACATTTGTGAGTGCTATCGTGTGTGTTTTCATAGTGTGCGGTTTACTATCCGGGGGTTTATGGATAGCGGGGATCATAGTATGACATCCAGAGCAGTAGGTTACTGGGCTGGTGAGCAAGGAGATCGGGTGGGAGATGGAACAAGTTTGACTAGTCATGGGGCGAAAACGCAAAAGCTGGGCAGCAGAGTAATGAATGCGAGGAGGCAGGTCAAGCGGGCCAGGGGGGGGTGGCCCTAGGCCCGGGCCAGGCGCGGACGGGCGCAGACGGGCTTGCCTTTGGCGCGCCTTCGGCGCGCCATCGGCGCGCCCGCTGCGCCCCTGCCCGCTGCGCGGTCGGGTAGGCCCTTTGTTTATATACATGGTAGTGGGCAGAGGAGGGTGGGAGGGGCGCCGAGCTCGCCGGCCAGCCTTCCCTTTCCAAGATGGCCCCTGAAGTTATGACTGGGGTTTCCCAGCGCCAGGCAAATTCGGCGTGGTGCAAGAAAATAAGCCTCGGCGAAGTGGTCTCGTCACGAGGTGGGCACAGTATTTAACAATGTCTAAAATCACACTGCTAAAATATAATAAAATTTTTAAAAACGTAGGACAAGATTATTAATTCAATCTACTGGTAAATATGGCAGGGTGCAAGGAACACAGAAAAACCTCCGGCTTTCCGTCTCAGAGGGATCACATGAAACAGAATCACTTGGAGCACGAGAGACTTGCCCTTAAATATCCAGGGAGGGCGGGAGGGGCGCCGAGCTCGCCGGCCAGCCTTCCCTTTCCAAGATGGCCCCTGAAGTTATGACTGGGGTTTCCCAGCGCCAGGCAAATTCGGCGTGGTGCAAGAAAATAAGCCTCGGCGAAGTGGTCTCGTCACGAGGTGGGCACAGTATTTAACAATGTCTAAAATCACACTGCTAAAATATAATACAATTTTTAAAAACGTAGGACAAGATTATTAATTCAATCTACTGGTAAATATGGCAGGGTGCAAGGAACACAGAAAAACCTCCGGCTTTCCGTCTCAGAGGGATCACATGCAACAGAATCACTTGGAGCACGAGAGACTTGCCCTTAAATATCCAGGGAGGGCGGGAGGGGCGCCGAGCTCGCCGGCCAGCCTTCCCTTTCCAAGATGGCCCCTGAAGTTGTGACTGGGGTTTCCCAGCGCCAGGCAAATTCGGCGTGGTGCAAGAAAATAAGCCTCGGCGAAGTGGTCTCGTCACGAGGTGGGCACAGTATTTAACAATGTCTAAAATCACACTGCTAAAATATAATACAATTTTTTAAAAACGTAGGACAAGATTATTAATTCAATCTACTGGTAAATATGGCAGGGTGCAAGGAACACAGAAAAACCTCCGGCTTTCCGTCTCAGAGGGATCACATGCAACAGAATCACTTGGAGCACGAGAGACTTGCCCTTAAATATCCAGGGAAGGCGGGAGGGGCGCCGAGCTCGCCGGCCAGCCTTCCCTTTCCAAGATGGCCCCTGAAGTTATGACTGGGGTTTCCCAGCGCCAGGCAAATTCGGCGTGGTGCAAGAAAATAAGCCTCGGCGAAGTGGTCTCGTCACGAGGTGGGCACAGTATTTAACAATGTCTAAAATCACACTGCTAAAATATAATACAATTTTTAAAAACGTAGGACAAGATTATTAATTCAATCTACTGGTAAATATGGCAGGGTGCAAGGAACACAGAAAAACCTCCGGCTTTCCGCCTCAGAGGGATCACATGCAACAGGTTCACTTCGGAACTGCGTGAACTCCTGAAAAAATGCAAAAAACTCGAACGCCTCTGGAGGAAAGATTGGAACTCGAAAAGCAAAGAAACCTACAAATCGGCCATGAAGCAATACAAAACCCTTATCAAAAATACACAAGCCTCCTATTACGAAGGGAAAATCCTAGCTGCCTCCAACTCCTCCAAGGAGACTTACCGCATAGTAAAAGCTCTCATGAAAGTTCCCGAACCACAGCCTGCTGCTGATCCCACTGGTGCCAGATGCACCCAACTCGCGGAGTTTTTTTCATCTAAAATCCTCAAGATCATAAAGACTTTTCCGACGCCCTATCCCCTAACAGACCTCCCAGCTGGGACCATTGACCAAGACGCCCCCGTCCTGGAAACCTTCTTCCCCATCTCCACCGAGAGGTTGGTGGACACTCTCAACCGTGTGAAGAGTGGATCCCCGGACGATCCAGCTCCCATGAGTAAACTGAAACTAGTTGCCCCCACTATATCCCCCCTGCTTACCAGGCTGATAAATGCCTCTCTCTCCAGCGGGATAGTCCCCGTAAACTGGAAAAGTGCGACAGTTCGGGCACAAGAAACCCCACCTAGACCCCTTGGACCCTTCAAACTTCAGACCCATCTCCCTTCTCCCAGGCATCAGCAAAGTGACTGAAAGAATTGTACATGAAGAGCTCTCAACATTCAAACAGACTAACAACCTCCTTCGCCACTCGCAGACAGGATTCAGACCAGGTCAGGGGACTAACACCGCCCTTCTGGCCGTAACAGAGGAGACAAGGTCCATCTTGGACGCAGGAGGATCAGTGGCAGTGATCCTCCTGGACCTGAGTGCCGCCTTCGACACGGTGGACCACACCATTCTCCTCCACCGTCTCCAAAAAACCGGCATCACGGGGACGGCCCTGGCATGGTTAAAATCATTCCTGGAACATAGGACCTTCCAAGTGGCCGACAGCTATGGTCACTCCAAAGCTCTCCTCCTGAACTGTGGGGTTCCTCAGGGATCCTCCCTGAGCCCCACTCTTTTTAATGTTTACATGGCCCCCTTAGACGACATCGCCTCACCATTCGGCATAAAGGTGGTCATGTACGCCGACGACACACAACTAGTCGTCTCCATCAATCAGGCCGATCAATCTATGGAGAACCTAGTCACCTGCCTGCACAATATATCCAAATGGATGGGCGACTCCAGACTCAAACTCAATGGTGAGAAATCGGAAATCATGCTCCTAGGCGACCCAAACAAACTTCCCAAAACCCTTGCCTGGCCACCCAGCATGGGCACCCCTCCCACACCAAAACAAGAAATCAAGAGCCTGGGTTTTTGGCTCGACCAGGACCTTAGCTTCAGAGCCCAAGCAAGAAAGACACCCGGACCTGCTTCGGGCTCATGCGAGCAGCCCGTAAGATCCTTCCTCTTATCCTCCTCCAGTCTAGGAAAATTCTGATCCAGGGCCTTATCATATCGAGACTAGACTATGGAAACGCCTTGTACCTGGGCGCGCCAGTAGCTGTCATAAAAAAACTTCAGCACGCCCAGAATGCCGCAGCAAGACTACTCACGGGGGCGAAATCAAGATGCTCAGCTAAACCTTCCCTCAAGGCACTTCACTGGCTTCCCATCCAAGAGCGCATTGCCTTTAAAGCCCTATGCATCGCTCATAAAATCCTACAAGGCAAAGGCCCACCTATATTAAAACCTCTCATCAAACGTCACAAAGCCACCCGACAGCTCAGGTCGGACTCCCTATTTTTGGCCAGCGTCCCCAGAATAAGGAAAGCACGCACGGGCGGCCGCCGTTTCTCATACAACGCCCCTAAGCTCTGGAACAGCCTCCCCCTCAGTATACGCAAAGAAAACAATCTGCTCGCATTCCGCAGACTACTGAAAACCTGGTTGTTCCCCCAATAATCCTTCCCAGGAGAACTGTTAGGCTGTCACGATAGCGCTGGGACGCCCGAGGGAAGCTACGTGCTCTACAAATCCTTAATCAAAATCATCAAAATTAAATCCGCTGCTATCCTGACTCTACATTTTTGGGAAGGCCGACAGGTGGTCGCGAGTGACCCGGTTGGCCCATTTCGGGTCACTTCCTTCAGTTGGCTCCTGAACAGGTACTCCATCGGGCTGACCCATCTTTCCCGGAATCGGGTGTAGAGGTGGACCGCGTCCAGGATCACCACATGACCAAGCTTAGTTCTTTCAGCTGCCCCGCCTGCCTGTTCGGGTGGCACCTCACCCAGCGGTCAGTCCAGCTGGGTTCCTGAAAAGGCAAAACCCTTGATCTGATCGTTTGGTCCGAAGAGTCGGTGGTGGAGAATAACTTGGCCCTTTGATAATAGGTTGTTGTCAGCCCTGGCACTTCCCAAACGATTGGCAATAGTGAAGTGTAGTGCCCATAAAGCGATTACTGGCGATGTGGGAGGGGAAATGAGTTTGCAGACCAGACAGCTGAAGAGACAGCCACGTCCAAGATGAACAGAATGTACGTGGCAGGGCCAGCTAGATGGGTGCCTGACAATAGGATGTTAGAGGACCACCTACAAAATGTGAAAGAAATCCAGAGTGAGGCAACAGTTAAGGAGCTGGCAATGTGGCAGGAGAGTATGGGACGCTTAAATGAGGAGGGGTGCTGGACCGATAAATCAGAAAAACAGATATGGATGTTACCAGATGTATATGCATTCCCTGTAGTTAAATTTGGCACATGGCCCAGCCCACATTAGTGCGAAAGGGATATGTAAGGTACTGGACCCCGTATGGCGAAATGACAATATTCCTGAAGTAGCTGCTCATATAGTGAAGCACTGCATGGTCTGCTTGACGCATGATCCTGGGAAAGGTACTCCTTTACCTCCTGGTAATTTTGCACCCCCTTCTTTCCCTTTCGAGGTTCTCCAGATGGATTACATCAAAATGGAACGAGTTAACAACTTGAAATATGTGCTGGTGGTTGTTTGCGGGTTCAGTAATTGGATTGAGACTTACCCCACTAAAGAGAACACAGCGATGGCAAAGGCCCTTTTGAAGGAGTTTTTCCCACGCTTCGTCTTGCCCCATTTGATTTGGAGTGACAGTGGGAGTCACTTCAATGCAAAGGTGATGCAGCTGGTGTGCGATTGTCTGCACATTAAGCAGAAGTTTAATGCAGCGAATCACCCCCAGTCAGCTGGTTTGGTTGAGAAGTACAATGGTACTCTCAAGTTGAAGTTGGCAAAGATCAGGGAGAGCACAGGATTGCAATGGCCAGACTTGCTACCCCTTGCCCTATTATACACAAGAGTGAAGGCCAATTCTAGAATACGATTATCCCCGTACGGTCATTTTGGGATGCCCCGCAAATGTGTGGGCATCCCCCGCCCACGCCACTTTTCTGAGACTGAATATCCATTGCTTGTAGATTACTTGTGTGAACTAACACAAAATTTGCGTTCTATCCATCAACAGATACATGAGGCACTCCCACCAGCACCTGAGGGGCCCGGGCACAGCATCCAGCCCGGTGACTTCGTCCTAGTGCAAAACTATCAGAGGCGAGGGTGTTTGGAGCCGAGGTGGAAGGGGCCCCTGCTGGACCTGCTTGCCACGAGGACAGCAGTGAAGGAAGATGGCCGGAATCACTGGATTCACTCATCGCACTGCTGGCAAGTTCCATTGCCCCTCCCCTATGACAACTGGGTCTGTGAAGGAATAGGGGACCACAAGACGGAGCAGGTGCCTTGCTTTGTTCCTTTTTCTGATGCCAAATTGACCTGGACACAGACGGAAGAGGAGAACAATGCTTTTTTGAATGAGGTGACCCCTCCAAACAATAAGGGCTGCCTAGGTATCTCCTCCATCTGGTCCACAGGAGCTTGAGTCTTAGTCCCCTGTCTCCCCTGAATTTAAGATCGTTTTTCGTGATGAGGCCGTGCCTGGATTAACTAGGTATAATCTGCGTCCCTGGCGAGGGGACAGTGCCCCCAAGGGAAAGTCAGGATAGTAGGGATGAACTTCTTGGATGAAGAATATGATCCATGTACGTTGCCTGTGGTAGCAACAGTAGTTCAGGGAAAGAGAGGTTGGTGCGTTGTCTGAGACTTTGGACAGGATAAATGGGGGGTGCCTTCCCAGGAGAGAAGCTGCCCTACCCTGAGCGAATACACAGAAAGGGCTGTGTCCGGGCAGCCCCACGCGAAGTGGTCAGTAGCACCATTGTTAATGAACAATAAGACTCTACAGACACTGAACAGTGTGTTTTACTTTCTTTTTTCAATTTTTCCCTTTTTTCCTTTTTTTGATATCTCTGGCTCCATAGCACAGATTTTCCTCTGGTAGTTTGATATATTTATAATGTACCACTTTGGGCGCATTGTCATGGAAGAAGAACAGCCTTTAGAAGAACACCGTCGTGACCGACATAGCCCAACTTGGTCAAGCTGGCCCACCAAGACTAAGATAGTGTTCCTAGTGATAGTTTTCACTGCATTGGTAGCAGTGTTAGGGATCCTATGGTTCCTGGAAGAAAGACATCCTGTACATTCAGATTGGAAAAACAACATCCCCTGAACATGTCTTTGTCACTTTGGTACCACATAAAGAAAGACATATAGATAGAATTACGTGTATAATGTCTTCCTGCAGATGCTCCACGAGGCCCACCATACCACCAATGTCACCGATTGTTGGGTTTGTGGCTTATTCCCCTCAGTAATGCATAAAAATGACCTGTAACTGCCCTCTCTTATCTGGCCATCTGTGAAGCCTGGTTTCAGTTGTTCACCATGGTATATATCCATTATCATTCAGATGCAATGAATATGAAATACCTTGATTATGAGGCTGTGCTGGGTTATATAGCAACTTGCCAAGGATTTACCCAGGGAGGGCTGGGACCAGTGACACCCTAAATCCCGATGCCTGCATGAATGCACATGAAAGGAAGAAAAATGTAACATGGCTTCTGGATGAGATGGTAGATTTCCAAGTTTTTAACGTCACTGAATAGTTCCGGTCCTTCCAGTTACGTAATATTACTCAGGATAAGGCAATGCCAGTTCAGGTGATTAATACAACAACTAGTTTCTGTGTCTGAGGTTTTGGAAAGGTCCCTGTAGGTGAAAGTATTTGCAACTACACTTATGATTTTGGCACCACTAGTAGTCCCCCATTGCTTCCGTTCCACAATGTGTACTTCGTTTACAGGTCCAAGCTTACATATGGCTTCCTAGGGGATAGTCTGGTGTGTGCTATGTGTCCTTTCTCTTGCCTCCTGTGTATACTGCACCATCCAACTATCATAGAGACCACAGATTACTACGCAGGAGTGTGTATCTGTCCCGAGTAAGAAGGGTTCTTGACACGAATGATATCGATCAGACTGACACTACCTTGCAGCAATTTACAGGTGCCATGAAGGCTATTTTGTCATTTTGGGGCCCAATGCATAACAGCCGTTGTATACGCCGACTCACAACGGTTGTAGGAGGAGTTATCAACACTACAGCAGGAATACTGATCAACATCACGGCTGAGCTTCAGGCTACAAGACTCGTTGCTCTTCAAAACAGGATGGTGTTAGACATCATCCTTGCTGATTGGAGTGTGGCCTGTCGCGTCATTGGTAGAAGTTGCTGTGTGTACATTCCAGACCACTATGTAGCAATGCAAAATTTGCACAGACTAGCGTCTGACATCCACCAGGAGAATGGCACATGGTCCCTGTCTGGGTGGTTTTGGGGTCTGATAGGAACTTGGGGCTGGAAAACACTCTTATTTTTAGTAGCCATAGTGGGTGTTGTATTCAGCTGTTGACTGTGCATCAATTGCCTTCCTGTCGGCTGTTATTATTGCATGCAAAAGTTAACACCCAAGCCCCCTGTTCAAAAGCTAACAGCTAAACACTCTATCATGATGGTACAGGCTGTTCATGATTTGATGTCCATCAATGAGGGTATTTTTTAATATTGATATGTGTATCTGCCTAACATTTCTGACGATCACCCAAAAGGTTAATAGTTATGTATGTAACATCATGTTCCCCCTCTATTAGAATTGTAAAGACCCTAACCTGATAGCTACAATAAAAGATTAGTGAGAATTCTCCAACCGGACAGCCACAGAGAACACAACCCACCCCTCCCAAGAACTCTGCAACACCCTCTCGGACTACTCCACAGCAAGCCAGAGCAAAATCACCAATATCTACAACAATTGCAACCTCCAACCCGCCACCCTCAACATCAATGACCTCAACCAAAGAGCAAACATCAGCCAAACCATTACCAACTGGTCTCACCTAATTGCCCATCATGTCTTCCATCCACGCTGGGGTACCCACCAAACCCTGCCCCCACTACCTCTATAACCTCGTAATGAATCCAATCGGCATGCAAATCACCAGTATCCTCAACACCTCCATCTCAAACGCAACCTTCCAGCACAGATAGGAACACACAGACGTGGGACCCCTCCTAAAGAAAGGTTCTACCAACCCCAGCAATCTCAAAAATTATCGTCTGGTCTCCCTGCTTCCCTATCTGGCCAGAGTACTTGAGAAAACCATCAACCAGCAGCTCACTTAATTACTGGAACATAACTACTTACTGGATGCCTCACAATCTGGATTCTGTGCAAACCGTAGCACTGAGATTGTGCAGAGTGCTAGCACATACCACACCAGAATACTCCTCGCCCGCAGAGAAACTGTGGCCCTGATCCTCCTCGACCTCTCTGCGGAGTTCAACACTATCTCCCACAACACCCTCATCAACAGACTCTACAACATAGACATAAAACAATACGCCCTCAAGTAAATCGCCTTACAGGGCCCACACAGAGCATTCGACTGCCTTCCTTCACCTCTCCAACCAAAGACAACAAAGGCGGTGTACCACCCTGTTCAAAATCTACATGACCCCCTTCGCAGACATTGTCATATCCCACGGACTCAGCATTATTTATGATGCAGACAACAACCAATTGATCCTTTCCATTACCAACTTCTGCAATGCCATGACCAATGTAGCCAAATGGAAGAGAGACAACTGCCTACAACTCAACTTCAACAAAACTAAAGTCCACATGAACACAGTCCACAGAACTCAGACCTAAACTCACATGGACCAATCATGCCAGCAACTTCAGCATCATCCTCAACAGCCAAATGACATGAAACGACAAGTCAATGCAGATGCCTCCTCCTGCTTCCACACACTTCACATGTTCAGTGGAATCTTCAGATGGATCCCAAGCATCACCAGAAAGACCGTCACTCAAGCCCTTGTCACCAGCCGCCTCACCAGCATCTCCACCCAGCTCCTGACCATACAGATACACTGGAGCCAGACTCAATCTGGACATTCCCAAATGAACCCTTCATTGCTCCCCCAACTGAGAGACATCCACTAGTTCTCCATTTAAAAGAGATGCCAGTTCAACATCCTCATGCACGCCAACAAAACTCTCCACGACCTAGGACCTACCTACATCAACCATCGACCGAACTTCCACCAACCCACTAGATACCTGCGCTCCTCTTTATTCGCACCCACCCCCTGCATCAATTGAAACCATAACGGTGGCTTCACCTTCTCCTACATCATTGCCAAGACCAAAAATAACTTTCCCCTCCAGCTCCGTACAGCCTCCTCACTGGCAGACTGCAGAAAAAGATCCAGGACTTGGCTCTTAGACTGAGACACGGTGCTAAGATACCCATAGGGGTGACAGCGTTGTGCTTTACAAATGCTGTTTGATTGATTGATTGACTGTATCATGTTGCCTTGTTGGTGAACAATGTAACATACAGTAGCTTGAGAGAGCACAAATCTGAAATTTTAGAAGTGCACCATATTTACAAGCACGTAGTATTAGCTTAGTGTGGAATATACAAGAGTGTCAACTTATATAGAGAAAATATATGAGTGTTTGTTTTTAATTTGAATAGATGCATATATATGTGTGAAAAACTAATGTAGAGGTTGTAGAAATGTTAAAAATGATGTTGGAGTCACACGTTAGATGGCTAAGTGAAAACGAAATGTAATTCTGCAAACCATGAAAATGTGTAGGCCACATGGCATTTCACAGGAAACGAAAGATGCTGCTACACTTTTAGTGACGTGGATTCTAATGTCATTTGAGTGCAAATGTATTATTAGGCATAGTATTGAAGTATATGTTTTACATAGATGTGTTAGATTTTAGTATATGTGTGTTAGTAAAATATCGTTTAAACAAAGAAATTAAATGTGCATATTGCAGAGGCCCGTTTCATGTAATTCTGGTAGGCCTGAATAGATAAAGTCGTTTCTTTGATCTGCATGAGCTCGTTAAGGAGAAGTCGCACAGAGCACGAACGATAGGTCTGTTCAAGATGTTTTATGACTCTTAGATATGGTAGAGACTGGAATTTGGGGCCTACCGAGAGAGTGTCTGTTTGCAGGTGCAAGGGGAACTTAAATCAGAAATAATGAATAGGCCCTTGTTCAGAAGCGCCAGGCACAGGCCTGTAGGAGTCTTCAGGAATTTTAGGGGGTACCGCTTGGACGGAGAGAAGCCTGGGAAGCAAGGTCAACTTTAATGAAGAGTCCAGAGGAGCACCAGTCCGGAATTTGCCGCTCAAAACTGCACCACGTGAGAGGCGTCTACAGGGGCGTTCCTATTAGAAATGTGATTTTGTATTAGGGAAAGCACCCCGGGGTGGTGTTAGAGCAGATGATCTGAGGAGCCTAAGAGAGCGGATGGGTAGGCAGATAGAGAACTGAAAGACTTCGACTTTGAGACAAAGACTAAGGGAAGTGTGTGATCTTCTTTGGAAGTCACCACTGCTGACACCTTTTTAGGTAAAGATCTTGTTAAGTAGGGATGTCACTTAGTCTAGTGTAGGGACAGACTAACCTGTATTTTTCTTTTCTGTAAATGACTCTCAAGTTGCAACTCACAGCGATTCTTGCAACTCTAATGGTATTTGAGATATTTTTGATAATTTCCTTTTGTCGATTGAGAGCATTCAGAGAGTTCCTTTTTATATTGATACCTGTATATCTTTTGAACCTTATTCTGAGATGTTTGTATCTCCAGATACTTTTGGCTTTAAATTAAACTTTTTAACCTTTTACAGTGGTAAGTGGTTCTTTAGAGTGGTGTAAGTTCTTTTCTGATGAACCTAGTAGTGGATTGCCTTTTACTCAATGACAGGTACCAACGATTCAGTCGACCTGAGCTGGGATCTGGTAAGATAACAGAGACCAGAAATCCCGCGTTATCAGTTGGTAGCAGAGTGAGGATGGTTATCTTCTTGAGGAAGGTAATCTAGACTAGGTTAGTTTACCCCAAGGTCCCTAGAGTTCGAGAGGTGGCCTGCCGAAGAAGGCGCTGACGGAGAGAGAAAAGCAGCAGTATCGGATGAGAGTGAGTATAACAAGGGTCATGCGTGGACAGATTGCGGTGTTTCTTGTTGTATTTGTATTGTAATGTCTTGCGGAGTTGAATGCCTGTAGTGTGATTGTGAGAAGGTTGTGAGCGCGCGCAACCTGGTAGAATCTTAAGTTCGGGGTAGAGCTTAAGTGGTTTGGGTGTATCGAACATCCAGAGTAATTGTCGACCAGAGTAAGGGGGTCATGAGGTACCATTGACCGCCGCAGGACCGAGATAGGGGGAGTGTAAGAGTGAGTGTGTGAGTAACGGACGCTGGTCGAAAGTTACTGTGTGTAAGTAACCTATCAGAGAAGGCGATTGTCTGGACGTAAACGGAAAGACATTTCGCCAGTTAAGGTGACAATTACAGATTGACTGTGGGCGTACAGTCAAAGAAAAGTGATCGCTTGGACGGAAGTAATCATTTTTCGAAGTATGAATGGGACGCATGCTGCGAAGGGGGACGAGTGACGTCGGCAAGAGCCGCGCTGAGATAGGGTGGCTAGTGAAGAGCCGCGACGCGATAGGACGGTTGGTGTGACGTCGGCAAGAGCCGCGACGGGATTGGGCGACTGGTGCGACGTCAGTGAGAAGTCGCGTTCTGATAGGCCAGTTAGCGAGAACCGAGCTGAGATTGGTGGATTGTTATCGGGAAGTAAACAAACGCGGAGAAAATAGAAATATTGTAGGCTTTGAACATGAAGTGTTTTAAATGATTGAGAGGGATTTTTAAGAGAAAAAGAAGGAACTCTTATTACGGGGAAGAGGCACCGCCAGAGGGTACACCAGCTTACTATATGGCAGCGAATGTTGGCTTGCATACGATACTATGGATTAGTGAATGGAATAAGATTTCGGAAGGGAATGAAGAACTGACGTTTCCTAAGTATGGAACGTTCAAGTTAGAGGCGTTACATAGGCTGAAATCAATTATGTCCTCATTGAATCCTCAGCCTAGACCAACCCAGTTCGAGGCCCTTAATGCGTGGCTTAGGGCGGCACACGATAGAAACATGAACAGGCGCCAAGACAGGTTGAAGCGATCAGTAAGGGCAGTGCGAGATGCCAAATGGGATGCGGACGCCAAGAGATGGAGGGTACAGGCTATCGAGGTGGATAAGTTATACCCAGTGAGAGAGGTGACAGGAGAACAGAGGCTCATGGAAGAGGATGAGGAGAGCGAGTCGGAGGACAACTTGATAAATAGGTTGCTAATAGATAGACCGCCTCCGAACGTTGGGAGAATGGAGGATAGGGGACTCGCAAGGGATGATGGGCCTACCATAGAGGGATATGTACCACTCCCTATATCAGAGTGGACATCACCCAAAGGTGAGGAGACACCTCAGCCTAGTACAGTACCGACAGTAGTCGGAAGGTTTGTGGTGCAGAAGGTACCGGAAACAGAGAGAGTTGAGTCCTATGGGTTGCCAGATGCTCTACAAGTACCCGTTACGATAGGTCCTATAGTATCGATTTACAACCCTGAGAGAGACAGAGAGGAAGAACAGATGAGGTTAGATAGAGAGAGAGCAGAAATGGAAAGGAGAAATAACACGACAAATGCCTGGAGACAATTGCCAGGACCAGTGACGTGGAGCACCCCGTTTGAGCCAGCAGTGGGTCCCGCAGCAGAAAAGGGGGGTCAGAGAGGACCGATGGACCTGAGGGGACCACGGCCGAAATCCTTTAAGGAGTTGAGGGTCGATTTGAGAGAATGGGAGGGGTCCACAGAAGCACCAACCAGTAGACCTAGAGAAGAAGCAGAATGGGGAAGCCGAGGCAACGGAACATTGTCTCCCTGCGGGGCTAGTGCAAGTAGTCAGGAGTGTGAAGGTAACAGGCCGGAGAGTAGAGGAGCTATACGTCATACTGACGGTGGGAATGAGCAGGAGAGACGGGAGAGGAGTACAAGATGTGGGGAGACACCTCGTTTCATTCAAAGCGAGGGAGATCAGCGGACCCAAGAATACAGAGAGAGGTTTAGATGTACGCACCATGCACCTAATGAGAATGTACAGCACTGGAGTCGTGGGAGCACGGGGAACAGTGAAGGATCTTGCCATGGGTCGAGAGATCAGGGACCACCGGCAAATGATGAGGACAGGGGGAATAACGGGATGTCTTACCATGCATCTAGGGAAACCATGCAGGATGGGACTGGTGGGATTATGAGAAATGGGAAAGTGTTTCACCATACACCCAGAGAGGATGGAACTGCATGGGACCTGGAGAGGTGGGAACAAGGGAGGACTCCCCATAACTCGCCTGAGCCTAGACGTAGGACTCGGAGCTGGGATGGGAGAGATGTGAATGGACCCCCCAGAACTAGTATACTGAGAGCTGCAGTAAAGGCCAAAAGACTCGATGTCACTAGCTTAACATCTGACCTGGATGAGATAATAGATGGGACGTTGCCTTTAGAAAGGATTGATCTATATGAACAAGATGAGTTACTGTTCATAGCAAAAGATGTTACCCGAAAGGCAAGAGCAATTCATGAGAAACTGTCTGGACTGGCAGACAAATATATGGTAGACTTGTCCAGAACGAGGACATTACAGAGTAACCATAGGTTGCAGTATTCAGATCAAGACTTGGATGAGAAGAGAACTACAGGGTTAAAAACACACATAAGGGAGTTGATAACAGGAATAAGAGTGTGGACAGATCTGGACAAGTGGGAAGAGAGGTGGTCCAAACGGGGTACTGTCAGGAGGAGCACGAGTGTGATGTCTCCGGAGGGAAGGGTAATGCAGATGGAGGCATTTCCTTTGAGAGAAATATCGAATGGGAACTATGTGCATGTGCCCTGGAGTAGAGGAGATTTAGCTGCATTTACCAACTCATTTCCGAAGTTGAGGGATAATCCCGTTGAGTGGTATAAGCAGGTAGAAAGGTTTGTAAAAATCTCGAAGGTATTGTGGATTGATTTAAACACCTTGTTTGACATTGTGGTGCCAGGAGATTTGTGGACAGCATGTAAGACTAGTGTCGAGTGGCCAACGGTAGAACCAGAAAGGAATGCTGCCACAAATGGACCGTCTGAAATTGATATGTTGAAATATGAAAGAGTAATAACTTGGTTGAAGGAAAAGGTCCCACCACAAGACATAGATTGGGTAAAAATAGACCGAACAAGACAGGAACCCAAGGAGACAGTTCATGAGTTTTATGAGAGATTGCTGAAAACATTCAAACAATACAGTGGACTCGATGTAATGGACCCCAAGGATATAGGACAGTTTGTGTCAAAGTTTGTATTGGGGTTGAGACCTGATATTTGTTTGATGATTCAGCAACATTTGATTTGTTGGCAAAACAGACCCTTAGATGAGATTTTGAGGTATGCCAGGTAGTGCAGCGATGAAATAGATTCCAAAGCAAAGAAGCTAAAAGAGAAGCTGGTGGTAGTACAGATGCAGTCAGCTGGAAAGGGCGGACAGCAGCAGCAGGGTACAGGGACAATGAGACGGAAATCAACCAATCAGAATAAGAACAGTGAGGAAAGCGTGGGACCTAGAGTTGACATTGCTACGTTAAAGAAAACGACAAAGTGCCACCAGTGTCAGCAGGTGGGGCATTGGAGACGCGAGTGTCCCTATAAGCCTGAGAATGGGGAACTAGAGCAAGAGGAAGAGGTTCCAGAGGTTCCAGTTCAAGGGGTACCAGTGCCGAGAATCAAGGTGGCCAAAGGGGGGACTTCGGCTCCACGAGCTCAGTTTCCGCAGCCACCAAAGATTTCGACCGGGGGAAAGGTTTTTAGACAAATGCCTCTTTTCATAGACGAGGGAAAAAGTTATTACATTGATCCATTGACTGGCCAACGTGTAAGCAAAGAAGAGGACTGTACCCTCGGGGCAGTTCTGGAAGTGGATCAAAGAGGACCGTTTGTTGAGGCTGAAGTGGCAGGGTGTCCTATGACATTCTTGGTGGATACTGGAGCTACTCAATCAACTTTGAGGTCAGCAGTGGTTCCGGATCTACCAATGTCGGGGGAAACAATTCAGGTGGTAGGAGTCGCAAACAAGAGAATGACTAGCCCTTTGACAGAACCAGTGTCAGTAAAGATCGGAAATTATATGAATGAACATCAATTTGTAGTATGTGATTCAAATCCTGTGTGTTTGTTAGGAAGGGACTTATTGTGCAAACTGAATTGCACCATATACTGCACGCCTCAGGGGGTAGAGGTAGAAACGACAGATGATGATGCTACCTTCAAAATTGGGAACTCCAGAACATGCATAGAACTGTATCCTACTCTAACTGTGGAGGATCTCCCTTGGGACTTACGCGAGGCAGTATCATCAGAAGTATGGGATTTTACAGGAGAAGAGATAGGATTGGTCAAAGGGGTAGAGCCAGTGAAGATCATAGTGAAACCAAATATTGATTATCCAAGAACGCCACAATACAAGCTGTCCCAAGAGACGATTGCAGGAATAAAGCCCGTGATCGACTCCATGATTAAACAGGGAATACTGAAAGAAATCGTGGGAAGTCCATGCAACTCCCCGATTATGGGTTTGCAGAAACCTAGTGGGAAATTTAGAATAGTACAGGACCTACGAAAGATTAATAACATTGTTGTTTCATGTTGTCCAGTGGTACCGAATCCATCAGTAATACTGTTTCAGATACCATTCCAAGCTGAGTGGTTCACAGTGATAGATCTTTGTCAGGCTTTCTTTTCAATCCCATTAGACGAGGAGAGCCAGTATCTTTTCGCGTTTAAAATGGAGAATCGCGTCTTAACATGGTGTAGAATCCCACAAGGGTTCACAGATAGCCCATCAATCTTTAATCAGTTACTGAAAAAGAATCTTGAAAGTCTGGTACTGCCCCAGAATTCGGTTCTGGTC
Source organism: Lissotriton helveticus (assembly GCF_964261635.1). Taxonomy (NCBI): domain Eukaryota; kingdom Metazoa; phylum Chordata; class Amphibia; order Caudata; family Salamandridae; genus Lissotriton; species Lissotriton helveticus. The sequence continues at coordinate 1,649,633,156 of NC_136063.1, read as the reverse complement.
CAGTACATAGACGACCTACTTGTTGCGTCAGAAACAGAAGAGGCTTGCAAGGAAGACACCACCGCCTTGCTGAACCATTTAGCTGAAAATGGACACAAGGTATCTCCGAGTAAATTGCAGTACTGTTTGACAGAAGTACAGTACTTGGGTCATCGGATAGAAAAGGGAAAGCGTAAGGTGTCACCGGATAGAATAGAGGCAATCATGAAGATGAACTCGCCTACAACACAGAGAGAAGTTAGGATGTTTCTAGGAATGGTTGGTTATTGCCGACAGTGGATAGCTAACTTTTCACTGAAAGCAAAACCCTTGCAGAAACTGACGCACAAGGAGGTGAGTGATCCGGTACCATGGGACAATGAGTGCTTGATGGCGTTCCTACAGCTGAGAGATGACTTGTGTCGTGCTCCGGCTCTGGGGATGCCGGACTATGAGAGGCCATTTTCCCTCTATTGCTGCGAAAGGGAGGGCTGTGCTTTGTCAGTCTTAGTGCAAGTACATGGGAATGCCCGTAGACCAGTTGCATACTTTTCGGCTACTTTAGATCCAGTAGCCGCAGCGTTGCCCGGATGTCTCAAATCCGTTGCTGCAACAGGTGTCAGCATTGAGCGTTGTGAAAGCATAGTTATGGGACTCCAGTTAGGGGTGTATGTACCTCATTCTGTGGAACTGTTAATGACCAGGACCAAGACCCAGCACTAAACCAACAGTAGGCTCACGCGCTATGAGCAAGTTATTCTTGCTGCAGAGAACGTGACCCTTAAGAGGTGCTCTGTCTTAAATCCTGCTACTCTGATGCCACTTCCTCATGACATTGAGAGCGAAGACTGTGAAGATCACAATTGCCTTGATGTGACTGAACTATGCACGAAGCCCAGACCAGATATTGTGGATGAACCATTGATCGACCCAGATAAAATTTACTTTGTCGATGGTTCATGTTTAAGAGACGATACTGGTCGGTTGAGAGCAGCTTATGCTGTTTGCACCATTACTGGAGTTGTGGAAGCCGCTTGCCTGGAAGGAGTACACTCCGCTCAGGTAGCAGAAATTGTTGCATTGACCCGTGCCTGTATAGCAGGTAGAAAAATTAAAGTCACCATCTATACTGATAGCCAATATGGTTTCGGTGTAGTTCATGATTTCGGGCAATTGTGGTCTCAGAGGGGTTACATGACCTCCTCTGGTTCGCCAATCAGAAATGGAGAATTTGTGCGGCTGTTGTTAGAAGCATTACAGGGTCCAGCTGCAATAGCAGTTGTAAAGTGTGTAGCTCATACGAAAAATTCGGATTTTGTGTCACAGGGAAACAGATATGCAGATGAAGTTGCCCGCTATTGTGCGGAGCATGATTATTCTTTCACGGAGGTGGAAGTAAGTGGGGCTCAGGAAAGGACAGAATTGAGCATGATGTTAGAGACAGTTGATACTTGGGAAGATTTGAAACAAATGCAAGACAATGCACCTGAATCTGAGAAGCAGGCGTGGGAAACAGCAGGGTGTGTGAGAAGCGAAATGGATTTTTGGATTTCAGCAGATGGAAGGGCTGTGTTACCTGAGGAGTTAGCGAGCCCAATGGCACGACAGATACATGGTCCAGTACATTTGGGAAGGGATGCCATGCTGAGGGTGTTCAGGCAGACTTGGTATTGCCCAAAGTTTAGGATTGCAGCAGAAGCAGTGTGTAAGCGATGTGTCACTTGTCAGCAGTTGAACATAGGGAAAAGAACACCAGTTACACTGAGTCACATTGGGAGGTCTGGGGGGCCTTTCAACAGAATGCAATTAGATTTTATAGAGATGCCAAGAGTCAACCGCCTTAGGTATGTTCTGGTGGTAGTATGCATATTTTCCAGATGGGTTGAAGCATACCCTACACGCAGGTGCGATACACTCACAGTAGCAAAATTGTTGCTTAGAGAGCTGATACCGCGCTTCGGGGTGCCTGCCTCTCTGGAATCGGACAGAGGGACACATTTTAACAGCGAAGTTGTGAAGATGCTTTGCTCTGCATTGAATATTGATCAGAAATTGCATTGTAGCTATCGACCAGAGGCCTCAGGTATCGTGGAACAGATAAATGGGACGTTGAAATGTCGAATTGCTAAAGTGTGTTCATCAACTTCCCTAAGTTGGCCTGATGCTCTTCCTTTGGTTCTTATGAGCATGCGTAGCACACCCGACAGGAGGACAGGTCTCTCTCCACATGAGGTGTTGATGGGGAGGGCAATGAGACTTCCAACTATCCCCACAGCTGCATTGCTAAACATTACAGATGACCTGATCCTGGATTACTGCAAGGGGTTATCTGACGCCATTCATTCTGTGTCCCTTCAGGTACAGGCAGCAGAAGTTCCAGCTTCAAGAAATCAGTGCCACGACCTGTGTCCAGGAGACTGGGTGTTGGTGAAGAAGCACGTCCGGAAAAATTGCTTGGACGTGCGCTGGAAGGGGCCTTTCCAGATAGTCCTAATCACTAACACCGCTGTGAAGTGCGGAGGACTGCCAAATTGGATCCACGCATCCCATACTCGAAGAGTTCCAGCACCCCTGGAAGAAACAGCTCCTCTCACAGACGAAAATCCAGTGGTGGAGGAAGAAGCTCAAGAGGGGATCAGTCAAGCTGTGGGGGTGTCTGAAGAAGTTGGGAGTGTCACAGATCCAGAAGAGGAAGGAAAACAGGACGGCAGTGAAACTGAAATTGCCACTGAAGGAGAAAGCTGTTGTGAAACCAATTCAGAGACAGAGCAAGTTCACAGTGATCCAGAACTGAGTGAATGGACAAGAAATAGGAGAACAAGGCGTGGAGCGGCTACCTGGCCTGAAAGAAAAAGGAGGCCAAGCTTGAAGCCAGCTCGAGAGGAAACTCTTGCTCCTATATCCGAAGACTCAGATCCAGAAGAAAGTGCACCAGGACAAGAGCAGGAAGGTCCGAGAAGATCAAGGAGGGTGCGAGTGCCTTGCAGAAGATACGCTACTCCTGAGTGGACCTACCTCGCTACAGATGTCCTCAGCGGGTCGCAGAACTGGGAGGGTGAGGGAAGTGACCCTGACCAGAACTGACCCAATCATCACAGTGGAAGTAAAGTTCCTGTTACCAGGATTGGAGGTCGAAAGACTGCTGACACTCAACATCGTCTATCCTCCTCTCCTGAGCGGAATAAGAAAATTGATCTTTGAGACTGTTGAGTTTCCGTGTTGCTGTTCAAGGAGTCCAATACTGGAGGGAGTCCTTCTTCGTATGGAAATATTTGAGCTAGTGGTGGAAGCTCTGGGAACACGCATAGTTTTGGACTATTAAAGACTTTGTAAATAGTGTTTGAAAGATAACCTAGCGCCGAGTGGAAGGAGAAAGAATTAGGGGCTTCCCTTTTAGTGGATGGAGAAGGGCTAGGGTTGCCTATTGCTACAGAACTCAGAGACTGTTTTGCGGAGGGGATTTTTCAGTTTCCAGGAGGTGTGGTTCGAAAGATTGGAGAAGCAAAGCAAAGAGACTTGTGCTGTGAAAGAAACCCAGAACTACACTGTTTTGAGACCATGGAGGCTGGCAACCCGAACCGCAGGGCAAAGTGCATAATAGGCACACTTTTAGGGGTAGTGATTTCTCTTATAGTTTTAGTAGTTACTGTATCATATATAGTGGGACATGAAAATGATGTGAAAATAGAAAAAGAAGCAAAAAGTGTACCAACACAGAAGCCTCCTGTGGTTGGTAAACAGGGGGAAAATACAGCGAAAGAGAAAACTTTATTAGATGCTGAAATAAAAAGATTACATGCAGATGAGTCACAGGGGAATTTTAAAACGAATGCTTATGCCAAATTGCTTTATGAATATATTGATGTTATGGAGGCGAAGAACTGCTACGTCTGTATGCAGTTGCCAGCTTCTGTAGATGAAGGCATCAGATACCATCATCTTCCATTGACCTATGGAATCTCATGTAGTTTGTTGCTGAGCATATTTTATGAACGAGAGGGGTTTGAGTATTATTTTTCGAATTTTGATTCGGTACTGCCAGAGGTGCCGAATTATAAACATCTAAACAAGTGGGATTATTATAAGTGTGAGGACAGGTTACAGAAATTTTTCATTCCATGGAAAACATTAGATACTTCACATGCCCGAAGAAATAATTTGACTTGTAAAGTGTCAGAAATTGAGAAAAAGTTTATAGGGCAGGTGGATGATCGATACAGGAGACAAAAGATCTTAAAAATGTCGGGACAATGGAAAACAGATTGGACCCGAGAAGAAAGAGAACACCAAAGAAAGGGTAGCAGTGGTCCAATAGCTTTAGACCGGGAGAAACGGGGAGAGCTATGTATACACAGAAGTCGAACATATTATGAGAATGGGTTTGTAGGAGAAGTTCATTGTGAACATGCTTTCCAATTAGAGTATTATTCTAAGGATTTCCTGAAGGAAAGGCAGGTGATCCCAAATGTATATTTTGTCTGTGGAAGAAATGCATATGTGAAACTACCAGATAATTGGTATGGATCATGTTATTTAGCAATTGTCTTCCCCAAAATATACCATGCTGAGAACATAGAAACCAAAAAGAGAGAAACATCAGCTAGAGGAAGAAGGGGTGTAAGCGCTGAGGAGGTAGTTGGAGATGTGTTTGGTGCTATGTTTCCTATTTTAGGGATAGCACTAAATGATGTTAAGATAAGAAGATTGGCAATAGTTGTAGATAGGTTGTCCACCAGTACTGCTAGATCTTTAATGCTGGTGGAGGGAGAGATGCAATCGATAAGGGCAATGGTTCTTCAGAACCGACTTGCTCTAGACGTTCTATTAGCAAAAGAGGGCGGAGTCTGTAAGGCTTTGAAGGTCCAGGAATGTTGCACTTACATTCCAGACAATTCAAAACCTCTAGAAAAGTACATTCGAAATATTACTGAAATACACCATGAGATAGAAGATTTGACGAAGATAACAGTGTGGGAAAAGGTAGGTCAAGGAATGGGTAAGGTTGGAGGTTGGTTTGCCAACCTAGGGAAGAATATCATTTGGTACATACTGAAACCTATCATCATAATAGTGATTTGTATAATTACCTTGTGTGGATTGGTGAAACTGTACAAATGGTATAGAGCAAACAGGTTGCAAAGATCTATGCGAGAGCAGGGGAGGAGATTAGCTGCGATGCAGGAGAATCAGTACAGGAGTCTGAGGGCTTTAGAGGAGATGAAACGAGGGAAGGTTGCAACGACTTCAGTTTGATGCTCTGTACCTTAGCGAGGGTGTTGTGATGATGATGACTACTGTAAGTCATCAAAGGGGGGATTGAGAGAGCACAAATCGCCTTACAGGGCCCACACAGAGCATTCGACTGCCTTCCTTCACCTCTCCAACCAAAGACAACAAAGACGGTGTACCACCCTGTTCAAAATCTACATGACCCCCTTCGCAGACATTGTCATATCCCACGGACTCAGCATTATTTATGATGCAGACAACAACCAACTGATCCTTTCCATTACCAACTTCTGCAATGCCATGACCAATGTAGCCAAATGGAAGAGAGACAACTGCCTAAAACTCAACTTCAACAAAACTAAAGTCCACATGAACACAGTCCACAGAACTCAGACCTAAACTCACATGGACCAATCATGCCAGCAACTTCAGCATCATCCTCAACAGCCAAATGACATGAAACGACAAGTCAATGCAGATGCCTCCTCCTGCTTCCACACACTTCACATGTTCAGTGGAATCTTCAGATGGATCCCAAGCATCACCAGAAAGACCGTCACTCAAGCCCTTGTCACCAGCCGCCTCACCAGCATCTCCACCCAGCTCCTGACCATACAGATACACTGGAGCCAGACTCAATCTGGACATTCCCAAATGAACCCTTCATTGCTCCCCCAACTGAGAGACATCCACTAGTTCTCCATTTAAAAGAGATGCCAGTTCAACATCCTCATGCACGCCAACAAAACTCTCCACGACCTAGGACCTACCTACATCAACCATCGACCGAACTTCCACCAACCCACTAGACACCTGCGCTCCTCTTTATTCGCACCCACCCCCTGCATCAATTGAAACCATAACGGTGGCTTCACCTTCTCCTACATCATTGCCAAGACCAAAAATAACTTTCCCCTCCAGCTCCGTACAGCCTCCTCACTGGCAGACTGCAGAAAAAGATCCAGGACTTGGCTCTTAGACTGAGACACGGTGCTAAGATACCCATAGGGGTGACAGCGTTGTGCTTTACAAATGCTGTTTGATTGATTGATTGACTGTATCATGTTGCCTTGTTGGTGAACAATGTAACATACAGTAGCTTGAGAGAGCACAAATCTGAAATTTTAGAAGTGCACCATATTTACAAGCACGTAGTATTAGCTTAGTGTGGAATATACAAGAGTGTCAACTTATATAGAGAAAATATATGAGTGTTTGTTTTTAATTAGAATAGATGCATATATATGTGTGAAAAACTAATGTAGAGGTTGTAGAAATGTTAAAAATGATGTTGGAGTCACACGTTAGATGGCTAAGTGAAAACGAAATGTAATTCTGCAAACCATGAAAATGTGTAGGCCACATGGCATTTCACAGGAAACGAAAGATGCTGCTACACTTTTACTGACGTGGATTCTAATGTCATTTGAGTGCAAATGTATTATTAGGCATAGTATTGAAGTATATGTTTTACATAGATGTGTTAGATTTTAGTATATGTGTGTTAGTAAAATATCGTTTAAACAAAGAAATTAAATGTGCATATTGCAGAGGCCCGTTTCATGTAATTCTGGTAGGCCTGAATAGATAAAGTCGTTTCTTTGATCTGCATGAGCTCGTTAAGGAGAAGTTGCACAGAGCACGAACGATAGGTCTGTTCAAGATGTTTTATGACTCTTAGATATGGTAGAAACTGGAATTTGGGGCCTACCGACAGAGTGTCTGTTTCCAGGTGCAAGGGGAACTTAAATCAGAAATAATGAATAGGCCCTTGTTCAGAAGCGCCAGGCACAGGCCTGTAGGAGTCTTCAGGAATTTTAGGGGGTACCGCTTGGACGGAGAGAAGCCTGGGAAGCAAGGTCAACTTTAATGAAGAGTCCAGAGGAGCACCAGTCCGGAATTTGCCGCTCAAAACTGCACCACGTGAGAGGCGTCTACAGGGGCGTTCCTATTGGAAATGTGATTTTGTATTAGGGAAAGCACCCCGGGGTGGTGTTAGAGCAGATGATCTGAGGAGCCTAAGAGAGCGGATGGGTAGGCAGATAGAGAACTGAAAGACTTCGACTTTGAGACAAAGACTAAGGGCAGTGTGTGATCTTCTTTGGAAGTCACCACTGCTGACACCTTTTTAGGTAAAGATCTTGTTAAGTAGGGATGTCACTTAGTCTAGTGTAGGGACAGACTAACCTGTATTTTTCTTTTCTGTAAATGACTCTCAAGTTGCAACTCACAGCGATTCTTGCAACTCTAATGGTATTTGAGATATTTTTGATAATTTCCTTTTGTCGATTGAGAGCATTCAGAGAGTTCCTTTTTATATTGATGCCTGTATATCTTTTGAACCTTATTCTGAGATGTTTGTATCTCCAGATACTTTTGGCTTTAAATTAAACTTTTTAACCTTTTACAGTGGTAAGTGGTTCTTTAGAGTGGTGTAAGTTCTTTTCTGATGAACCTAGTAGTGGATTGCCTTTTACTCAATGACAGGTACCAACGATTCAGTCGACCTGAGCTGGGATCTGGTAAGATAACAATAGACCAGAAATCCCGCGTTATCAAGCTACTTTGGCAGACCCTGTAGAAAAGCAGTTGGCAGCACTTTTTCAAAGTGAATGTGAAACAGTGCATTGAAACCTACTAATAAAAGCAGAGAGGATGCACAGGAAAACCCTACCAACAGCATTCTCATGATTCAGGCCTCAGCCAACCACAAACATCACCTGATCCTTTGCATCTACCTGCACCAAAGTGCTAAGGTGACCGAGATGGATAATCAGGGGCAGATTTACTACTGTTTGACGTAATGCAATGCAACAACCAAAGTTGCTGCTTTTTGTCAGTGGAAATGATGAAAACAGCGCCATATCTACAAAGATAAGGCACTATTTTCATCTTCCCGAGTGCTGGTGAACTTTTAGCTTCCATGCGCCTTCACAGGGCCGTTTAACCATAGTACAAGCAGATACTTTCAGTACAAAAACTATGTTTTAATACTTTTCCCACTTTGTATGTGTGTACAGTGCAACACATATGCAAAGTTTGAAAAGTTTTCAGAAAAGAAAAATGTTGTCAAACCTTATGTTTGCTTCAAGTTATGTTATGTTAAGTGCATTTTATAAAGCGCACTGACACCGAAGCTTCCTGGCGCTGATAGACAGAACGGATGAGGGGGGAACAGAGGTGACGAGATCTAGGCAGAGGTGGGGAAGAGGTGGGTTTTTAAAATTTTTCTAAAATTCGAGAGGGAAGGGGAGGATTTGATAGAGAGAGGGAGGAGATTCCAGAGCACAGGGGCCAGGTGGGAGAAGCGGCGGCCGCCGAATCTTTTAGTTTTGTTTTTGGGGGTGATCAGCAGATCGCGGTGGGCTGATCGAAGATTGCGTGTGGGACAGTGAGGGCGAATGAGGGATTTTAAGAAAGCGGGACCAGGGCAGTGAAGTGCTTTAAAGGTGAGGCATGCCACCTTGAAGGCGACCCTTCAATCGACTGGGAGCCAATGAAGGCGCGTAAGCAGAGGCTTAGCTGATTGCCATCTGGGGGTTCCATGAATCAAGCGGGCCGCCTGGTTCTGGACAACTTGAAGGCGTTGTATAAGAAATTGCGGTAAACCATGGTAGATGGCATTAGAAAAGTCCAGACGGGAAAGTACCAGTGAAATAACGGTTTGGGTGAGTGCCGCCGGGGGAAGAAGGTAACGAACTTTGCGAATCCTCCGAAGTTGATACATACAAGAGGAAACCACCGCTCCGACTTGAGCCCTGAGGGAGAGCTCAGTGTCAATGATGACACCCAGACTCTTTACTGTTTTTACTGGGGTAGGAGGGGATCCAAACTCTGGCGGCCAGAACTGTGGACCCCAGTAAGCGTGACTGAGCCCTGGGAGAAGGAGCTCGGTTTTACCGGGGTTCAACTTCAATTGGTTCTGGTTCATCCAGAGTTGGATGTGAATCATGGCTCCGTGGAAGGTTTTGATGGCGTGTGGTGAGTTGAGGGAGAAGATGATTTGTAGGTCGTCAGCATAGTTGTAGGTGACGATATCCCATTTCGAGAGTGACTGAATGAGTGGCCGGAGATAAAGATTAAAAAGGAGCGGGGAAAGGGAAGAACCCTGGGGGACACCGCAGGACGTGGGGGTTTGTTTGGCGGTGTAGGGACCTAGGCGGACCGCCTGTGTTCTTCCCGTAAGGAAGGATTTGACCCACTCAAGAGCAACGCCCTGGATGCCTGCCTGCTCGACACGGCGGAGGAGGATGTTATGATCCACCGTGTCGAACGCGGCAGACAAATCCAATAGGACGAGGGCTTGGGGGATTCCCGCGTCCGCGTTACTCCTGAGTGTGTCAAGAACTGCCAAAATAACGGCTTCAGTGGAGTGGGCAGGTCTGAAGCCGGCCTGATTCGGCTCGAGATAACAGGTGGATTCTATGAAGCTGGACAGGCAGCGGGTAACATGGGCCTCCATATGTTTGGAGAAATAAGGGAGGAGGGAAATGGGGCGGTAATTCGACGGCTCCGACATGTCCGCACCCGTTTTTTTAAAAAGAGGTACCAGGATGGCATCCTTAAAGGACTTAGGACAAAAGCCGCTGCGGAGAGATCTGTTGATTAGATGTAAGACACTATCTGGTAGGTTGAAGCAGATACTCCGCAGGACAGAAGGTGGGCAGCAATCATTCGGAGAACCAGATTTCACACGAATGGCTAGTTCCGACAGGGAGGTGGAATCTAGAGCAGGGAAGGAAGTGAGGATCGAGGAGTTGTTAGAGAAATTATCCGGTAGTGGCGATTGGGGAAGTGGAGGAATGGATTTTTTTATTTTTGAGATTTTTTCCACGAAGAAGGAGTTCAGGGTATCACAGGCCTCCTGAGTGGGGGTCTGGGCTGGGAGGGTTCTATCATCTGTGGTTAACTCATTCAGAACTCTGAACACCTCCTTAGATTTATCGGTTGCCAGGGAGATCCTGTTGGCAAAGTGTTCCATTTTGGCAGAACGGATAGCTGTTTTAAAGTCTTTACGTGCGGCCAGATAGGATTGTTTGGCTGCGTCGGAGTAGTCATGTCTCCAGGCGCGTTCTAACTGGCGTATTTTTAATTTCCGGGCTTTAAGATCGTCGGAGAACCACCTGTGAGAATTCCGATGTCTAGTACAGGGGAATTTGACTAAGGGGGCAAACAGATCGCTAGCCGACTCTAGCCAGGAGGCAGTATCTCGTTCTAGTCCATCGATGTCGTTAAGGTCGTGACTGACTGGGCAGGAGTCAGCCAGGGCGGTGAGGAAGCCCTGGGAGTCGTATGAACTCCATTTACGGGAGAAGCCACCAGCCATCAGGGGGACGGGAGTCTGACCGACGACTGTGATGGTGGTGTCCACTAAATAGTGATCCGACCAGGCACATGGGAGTATGTCTGGTGGGGACAGCGCCAGATTGCAGGTCCAAATCTGGTCCAAAATGTGTCCCTTAATATGGGTGAGTTGAGAGACCTGTTGGACGAGATTCAAATCTCTAAGAGTCTCAAACAGCTCGGTGGCATGAGGGCCAGCATTAGTGTCGCCGAACCAGTAGTTTAGGTCACCGAAGATAGCAAAGCGAGAGCACAGTGTAAGGAGAGAAGACAGTTGTTCACTCATAGTGGTGGAAAAGGATGGCATAAAATGTGGAGGCCGATATAATAGAAGGAAGGTAAGAGGGCCGGTATTCGTTTGCACGCTAATGAGGAGATTCTCCACCTCAGGGAGGGGAAGAGAGTAGGAGGAGATAGAATTCAGGCGTTTGGATATGATGGCCGCTACCCCACCCCCGGGCCGGTCGCCAGGACGGTCGACGTGAAGAATGTAATAATCGGGGGGGAGGGCCGCCAGAATGTCTGGCAAAGATTCTGAGGTGAGCCACGTCTCTGTGAGTAGAAGTATATCCGGATTGGAACTAGAGAGCAGGTTGAAAATGTCCTCAGAATGTTTTACTAACGAGCGAGTATTCAAGTATGATACCCTGATGGATGTGGAGTTCCTAGTCGACGTAGATGGAAGTTGGCAACCGTCGACAAGGGATTGGTCAAGGCGCGTAAGACCAGCAGCAGAGATGTGTTGCAAAGCCATAGAAGATGGTAATATGGCAGTGTTCTGTAAATCTCTAAGTGCTTGGGGGAATATCTGATGAAATGGTCAGCATGGCATGCCCTTTAAGGAGTGTTGGAAATGGGATCCCCGGCTGGCCAGGGCTTTCGCCAAAGTCAGTCAGAGACCACCACACCCAAGTCAGGGCAAGGGAGTTACACGCCAAGATAACCCCTACTCACCCTCTAGGTAACGTGGCGCGAGCAGCAAGGCTAAACTTGGAGGCGATGTAGGCTAAGTATTTGCGCACGCACCCCAGCAACAACAACCAAAGGCCCACCACTGGACGTAAACGGAAAGACATTTCGCCAGTTAAGGTGACAATTACAGATTGACTGTGGGCGTACAGTCAAAGAAAAGTGATCGCTTGGACGGAAGTAATCATTTTTCGAAGTATGAATGGGACGCATGCTGCGAAGGGGGACGAGTGACGTCGGCAAGAGCCGCGCTGAGATAGGGTGGCTAGTGAAGAGCCGCGACGCGATAGGACGGTTGGTGTGACGTCGGCAAGAGCCGCGACGGGATTGGGCGACTGGTGCGACGTCAGTGAGAAGTCGCGTTCTGATAGGCCAGTTAGCGAGAACCGAGCTGAGATTGGTGGATTGTTATCGGGAAGTAAACAAACGCGGAGAAAATAGAAATATTGTAGGCTTTGAACATGAAGTGTTTTAAATGATTGAGAGGGATTTTTAAGAGAAAAAGAAGGAACTCTTATTACGGGGAAGAGGCACCGCCAGAGGGTACACCAGCTTACTATATGGCAGCGAATGTTGGCTTGCATACGATACTATGGATTAGTGAATGGAATAAGATTTCGGAAGGGAATGAAGAACTGACGTTTCCTAAGTATGGAACGTTCAAGTTAGAGGCGTTACATAGGCTGAAATCAATTATGTCCTCATTGAATCCTCAGCCTAGACCAACCCAGTTCGAGGCCCTTAATGCGTGGCTTAGGGCGGCACACGATAGAAACATGAACAGGCGCCAAGACAGGTTGAAGCGATCAGTAAGGGCAGTGCGAGATGCCAAATGGGATGCGGACGCCAAGAGATGGAGGGTACAGGCTATCGAGGTGGATAAGTTATACCCAGTGAGAGAGGTGACAGGAGAACAGAGGCTCATGGAAGAGGATGAGGAGAGCGAGTCGGAGGACAACTTGATAAATAGGTTGCTAATAGATAGACCGCCTCCGAACGTTGGGAGAATGGAGGATAGGGGACTCGCAAGGGATGATGGGCCTACCATAGAGGGATATGTACCACTCCCTATATCAGAGTGGACATCACCCAAAGGTGAGGAGACACCTCAGCCTAGTACAGTACCGACAGTAGTCGGAAGGTTTGTGGTGCAGAAGGTACCGGAAACAGAGAGAGTTGAGTCCTATGGGTTGCCAGATGCTCTACAAGTACCCGTTACGATAGGTCCTATAGTATCGATTTACAACCCTGAGAGAGACAGAGAGGAAGAACAGATGAGGTTAGATAGAGAGAGAGCAGAAATGGAAAGGAGAAATAACACGACAAATGCCTGGAGACAATTGCCAGGACCAGTGACGTGGAGCACCCCGTTTGAGCCAGCAGTGGGTCCCGCAGCAGAAAAGGGGGGTCAGAGAGGACCGATGGACCTGAGGGGACCACGGCCGAAATCCTTTAAGGAGTTGAGGGTCGATTTGAGAGAATGGGAGGGGTCCACAGAAGCACCAACCAGTAGACCTAGAGAAGAAGCAGAATGGGGAAGCCGAGGCAACGGAACATTGTCTCCCTGCGGGGCTAGTGCAAGTAGTCAGGAGTGTGAAGGTAACAGGCCGGAGAGTAGAGGAGCTATACGTCATACTGACGGTGGGAATGAGCAGGAGAGACGGGAGAGGAGTACAAGATGTGGGGAGACACCTCGTTTCATTCAAAGCGAGGGAGATCAGCGGACCCAAGAATACAGAGAGAGGTTTAGATGTACGCACCATGCACCTAATGAGAATGTACAGCACTGGAGTCGTGGGAGCACGGGGAACAGTGAAGGATCTTGCCATGGGTCGAGAGATCAGGGACCACCGGCAAATGATGAGGACAGGGGGAATAACGGGATGTCTTACCATGCATCTAGGGAAACCATGCAGGATGGGACTGGTGGGATTATGAGAAATGGGAAAGTGTTTCACCATACACCCAGAGAGGATGGAACTGCATGGGACCTGGAGAGGTGGGAACAAGGGAGGACTCCCCATAACTCGCCTGAGCCTAGACGTAGGACTCGGAGCTGGGATGGGAGAGATGTGAATGGACCCCCCAGAACTAGTATACTGAGAGCTGCAGTAAAGGCCAAAAGACTCGATGTCACTAGCTTAACATCTGACCTGGATGAGATAATAGATGGGACGTTGCCTTTAGAAAGGATTGATCTATATGAACAAGATGAGTTACTGTTCATAGCAAAAGATGTTACCCGAAAGGCAAGAGCAATTCATGAGAAACTGTCTGGACTGGCAGACAAATATATGGTAGACTTGTCCAGAACGAGGACATTACAGAGTAACCATAGGTTGCAGTATTCAGATCAAGACTTGGATGAGAAGAGAACTACAGGGTTAAAAACACACATAAGGGAGTTGATAACAGGAATAAGAGTGTGGACAGATCTGGACAAGTGGGAAGAGAGGTGGTCCAAACGGGGTACTGTCAGGAGGAGCACGAGTGTGATGTCTCCGGAGGGAAGGGTAATGCAGATGGAGGCATTTCCTTTGAGAGAAATATCGAATGGGAACTATGTGCATGTGCCCTGGAGTAGAGGAGATTTAGCTGCATTTACCAACTCATTTCCGAAGTTGAGGGATAATCCCGTTGAGTGGTATAAGCAGGTAGAAAGGTTTGTAAAAATCTCGAAGGTATTGTGGATTGATTTAAACACCTTGTTTGACATTGTGGTGCCAGGAGATTTGTGGACAGCATGTAAGACTAGTGTCGAGTGGCCAACGGTAGAACCAGAAAGGAATGCTGCCACAAATGGACCGTCTGAAATTGATATGTTGAAATATGAAAGAGTAATAACTTGGTTGAAGGAAAAGGTCCCACCACAAGACATAGATTGGGTAAAAATAGACCGAACAAGACAGGAACCCAAGGAGACAGTTCATGAGTTTTATGAGAGATTGCTGAAAACATTCAAACAATACAGTGGACTCGATGTAATGGACCCCAAGGATATAGGACAGTTTGTGTCAAAGTTTGTATTGGGGTTGAGACCTGATATTTGTTTGATGATTCAGCAACATTTGATTTGTTGGCAAAACAGACCCTTAGATGAGATTTTGAGGTATGCCAGGTAGTGCAGCGATGAAATAGATTCCAAAGCAAAGAAGCTAAAAGAGAAGCTGGTGGTAGTACAGATGCAGTCAGCTGGAAAGGGCGGACAGCAGCAGCAGGGTACAGGGACAATGAGACGGAAATCAACCAATCAGAATAAGAACAGTGAGGAAAGCGTGGGACCTAGAGTTGACATTGCTACGTTAAAGAAAACGACAAAGTGCCACCAGTGTCAGCAGGTGGGGCATTGGAGACGCGAGTGTCCCTATAAGCCTGAGAATGGGGAACTAGAGCAAGAGGAAGAGGTTCCAGAGGTTCCAGTTCAAGGGGTACCAGTGCCGAGAATCAAGGTGGCCAAAGGGGGGACTTCGGCTCCACGAGCTCAGTTTCCGCAGCCACCAAAGATTTCGACCGGGGGAAAGGTTTTTAGACAAATGCCTCTTTTCATAGACGAGGGAAAAAGTTATTACATTGATCCATTGACTGGCCAACGTGTAAGCAAAGAAGAGGACTGTACCCTCGGGGCAGTTCTGGAAGTGGATCAAAGAGGACCGTTTGTTGAGGCTGAAGTGGCAGGGTGTCCTATGACATTCTTGGTGGATACTGGAGCTACTCAATCAACTTTGAGGTCAGCAGTGGTTCCGGATCTACCAATGTCGGGGGAAACAATTCAGGTGGTAGGAGTCGCAAACAAGAGAATGACTAGCCCTTTGACAGAACCAGTGTCAGTAAAGATCGGAAATTATATGAATGAACATCAATTTGTAGTATGTGATTCAAATCCTGTGTGTTTGTTAGGAAGGGACTTATTGTGCAAACTGAATTGCACCATATACTGCACGCCTCAGGGGGTAGAGGTAGAAACGACAGATGATGATGCTACCTTCAAAATTGGGAACTCCAGAACATGCATAGAACTGTATCCTACTCTAACTGTGGAGGATCTCCCTTGGGACTTACGCGAGGCAGTATCATCAGAAGTATGGGATTTTACAGGAGAAGAGATAGGATTGGTCAAAGGGGTAGAGCCAGTGAAGATCATAGTGAAACCAAATATTGATTATCCAAGAACGCCACAATACAAGCTGTCCCAAGAGACGATTGCAGGAATAAAGCCCGTGATCGACTCCATGATTAAACAGGGAATACTGAAAGAAATCGTGGGAAGTCCATGCAACTCCCCGATTATGGGTTTGCAGAAACCTAGTGGGAAATTTAGAATAGTACAGGACCTACGAAAGATTAATAACATTGTTGTTTCATGTTGTCCAGTGGTACCGAATCCATCAGTAATACTGTTTCAGATACCATTCCAAGCTGAGTGGTTCACAGTGATAGATCTTTGTCAGGCTTTCTTTTCAATCCCATTAGACGAGGAGAGCCAGTATCTTTTCGCGTTTAAAATGGAGAATCGCGTCTTAACATGGTGTAGAATCCCACAAGGGTTCACAGATAGCCCATCAATCTTTAATCAGTTACTGAAAAAGAATCTTGAAAGTCTGGTACTGCCCCAGAATTCGGTTCTGGTCCAGTACATAGACGACCTACTTGTTGCGTCAGAAACAGAAGAGGCTTGCAAGGAAGACACCACCGCCTTGCTGAACCATTTAGCTGAAAATGGACACAAGGTATCTCCGAGTAAATTGCAGTACTGTTTGACAGAAGTACAGTACTTGGGTCATCGGATAGAAAAGGGAAAGCGTAAGGTGTCACCGGATAGAATAGAGGCAATCATGAAGATGAACTCGCCTACAACACAGAGAGAAGTTAGGATGTTTCTAGGAATGGTTGGTTATTGCCGACAGTGGATAGCTAACTTTTCACTGAAAGCAAAACCCTTGCAGAAACTGACGCACAAGGAGGTGAGTGATCCGGTACCATGGGACAATGAGTGCTTGATGGCGTTCCTACAGCTGAGAGATGACTTGTGTCGTGCTCCGGCTCTGGGGATGCCGGACTATGAGAGGCCATTTTCCCTCTATTGCTGCGAAAGGGAGGGCTGTGCTTTGTCAGTCTTAGTGCAAGTACATGGGAATGCCCGTAGACCAGTTGCATACTTTTCGGCTACTTTAGATCCAGTAGCCGCAGCGTTGCCCGGATGTCTCAAATCCGTTGCTGCAACAGGTGTCAGCATTGAGCGTTGTGAAAGCATAGTTATGGGACTCCAGTTAGGGGTGTATGTACCTCATTCTGTGGAACTGTTAATGACCAGGACCAAGACCCAGCACTAAACCAACAGTAGGCTCACGCGCTATGAGCAAGTTATTCTTGCTGCAGAGAACGTGACCCTTAAGAGGTGCTCTGTCTTAAATCCTGCTACTCTGATGCCACTTCCTCATGACATTGAGAGCGAAGACTGTGAAGATCACAATTGCCTTGATGTGACTGAACTATGCACGAAGCCCAGACCAGATATTGTGGATGAACCATTGATCGACCCAGATAAAATTTACTTTGTCGATGGTTCATGTTTAAGAGACGATACTGGTCGGTTGAGAGCAGCTTATGCTGTTTGCACCATTACTGGAGTTGTGGAAGCCGCTTGCCTGGAAGGAGTACACTCCGCTCAGGTAGCAGAAATTGTTGCATTGACCCGTGCCTGTATAGCAGGTAGAAAAATTAAAGTCACCATCTATACTGATAGCCAATATGGTTTCGGTGTAGTTCATGATTTCGGGCAATTGTGGTCTCAGAGGGGTTACATGACCTCCTCTGGTTCGCCAATCAGAAATGGAGAATTTGTGCGGCTGTTGTTAGAAGCATTACAGGGTCCAGCTGCAATAGCAGTTGTAAAGTGTGTAGCTCATACGAAAAATTCGGATTTTGTGTCACAGGGAAACAGATATGCAGATGAAGTTGCCCGCTATTGTGCGGAGCATGATTATTCTTTCACGGAGGTGGAAGTAAGTGGGGCTCAGGAAAGGACAGAATTGAGCATGATGTTAGAGACAGTTGATACTTGGGAAGATTTGAAACAAATGCAAGACAATGCACCTGAATCTGAGAAGCAGGCGTGGGAAACAGCAGGGTGTGTGAGAAGCGAAATGGATTTTTGGATTTCAGCAGATGGAAGGGCTGTGTTACCTGAGGAGTTAGCGAGCCCAATGGCACGACAGATACATGGTCCAGTACATTTGGGAAGGGATGCCATGCTGAGGGTGTTCAGGCAGACTTGGTATTGCCCAAAGTTTAGGATTGCAGCAGAAGCAGTGTGTAAGCGATGTGTCACTTGTCAGCAGTTGAACATAGGGAAAAGAACACCAGTTACACTGAGTCACATTGGGAGGTCTGGGGGGCCTTTCAACAGAATGCAATTAGATTTTATAGAGATGCCAAGAGTCAACCGCCTTAGGTATGTTCTGGTGGTAGTATGCATATTTTCCAGATGGGTTGAAGCATACCCTACACGCAGGTGCGATACACTCACAGTAGCAAAATTGTTGCTTAGAGAGCTGATACCGCGCTTCGGGGTGCCTGCCTCTCTGGAATCGGACAGAGGGACACATTTTAACAGCGAAGTTGTGAAGATGCTTTGCTCTGCATTGAATATTGATCAGAAATTGCATTGTAGCTATCGACCAGAGGCCTCAGGTATCGTGGAACAGATAAATGGGACGTTGAAATGTCGAATTGCTAAAGTGTGTTCATCAACTTCCCTAAGTTGGCCTGATGCTCTTCCTTTGGTTCTTATGAGCATGCGTAGCACACCCGACAGGAGGACAGGTCTCTCTCCACATGAGGTGTTGATGGGGAGGGCAATGAGACTTCCAACTATCCCCACAGCTGCATTGCTAAACATTACAGATGACCTGATCCTGGATTACTGCAAGGGGTTATCTGACGCCATTCATTCTGTGTCCCTTCAGGTACAGGCAGCAGAAGTTCCAGCTTCAAGAAATCAGTGCCACGACCTGTGTCCAGGAGACTGGGTGTTGGTGAAGAAGCACGTCCGGAAAAATTGCTTGGACGTGCGCTGGAAGGGGCCTTTCCAGATAGTCCTAATCACTAACACCGCTGTGAAGTGCGGAGGACTGCCAAATTGGATCCACGCATCCCATACTCGAAGAGTTCCAGCACCCCTGGAAGAAACAGCTCCTCTCACAGACGAAAATCCAGTGGTGGAGGAAGAAGCTCAAGAGGGGATCAGTCAAGCTGTGGGGGTGTCTGAAGAAGTTGGGAGTGTCACAGATCCAGAAGAGGAAGGAAAACAGGACGGCAGTGAAACTGAAATTGCCACTGAAGGAGAAAGCTGTTGTGAAACCAATTCAGAGACAGAGCAAGTTCACAGTGATCCAGAACTGAGTGAATGGACAAGAAATAGGAGAACAAGGCGTGGAGCGGCTACCTGGCCTGAAAGAAAAAGGAGGCCAAGCTTGAAGCCAGCTCGAGAGGAAACTCTTGCTCCTATATCCGAAGACTCAGATCCAGAAGAAAGTGCACCAGGACAAGAGCAGGAAGGTCCGAGAAGATCAAGGAGGGTGCGAGTGCCTTGCAGAAGATACGCTACTCCTGAGTGGACCTACCTCGCTACAGATGTCCTCAGCGGGTCGCAGAACTGGGAGGGTGAGGGAAGTGACCCTGACCAGAACTGACCCAATCATCACAGTGGAAGTAAAGTTCCTGTTACCAGGATTGGAGGTCGAAAGACTGCTGACACTCAACATCGTCTATCCTCCTCTCCTGAGCGGAATAAGAAAATTGATCTTTGAGACTGTTGAGTTTCCGTGTTGCTGTTCAAGGAGTCCAATACTGGAGGGAGTCCTTCTTCGTATGGAAATATTTGAGCTAGTGGTGGAAGCTCTGGGAACACGCATAGTTTTGGACTATTAAAGACTTTGTAAATAGTGTTTGAAAGATAACCTAGCGCCGAGTGGAAGGAGAAAGAATTAGGGGCTTCCCTTTTAGTGGATGGAGAAGGGCTAGGGTTGCCTATTGCTACAGAACTCAGAGACTGTTTTGCGGAGGGGATTTTTCAGTTTCCAGGAGGTGTGGTTCGAAAGATTGGAGAAGCAAAGCAAAGAGACTTGTGCTGTGAAAGAAACCCAGAACTACACTGTTTTGAGACCATGGAGGCTGGCAACCCGAACCGCAGGGCAAAGTGCATAATAGGCACACTTTTAGGGGTAGTGATTTCTCTTATAGTTTTAGTAGTTACTGTATCATATATAGTGGGACATGAAAATGATGTGAAAATAGAAAAAGAAGCAAAAAGTGTACCAACACAGAAGCCTCCTGTGGTTGGTAAACAGGGGGAAAATACAGCGAAAGAGAAAACTTTATTAGATGCTGAAATAAAAAGATTACATGCAGATGAGTCACAGGGGAATTTTAAAACGAATGCTTATGCCAAATTGCTTTATGAATATATTGATGTTATGGAGGCGAAGAACTGCTACGTCTGTATGCAGTTGCCAGCTTCTGTAGATGAAGGCATCAGATACCATCATCTTCCATTGACCTATGGAATCTCATGTAGTTTGTTGCTGAGCATATTTTATGAACGAGAGGGGTTTGAGTATTATTTTTCGAATTTTGATTCGGTACTGCCAGAGGTGCCGAATTATAAACATCTAAACAAGTGGGATTATTATAAGTGTGAGGACAGGTTACAGAAATTTTTCATTCCATGGAAAACATTAGATACTTCACATGCCCGAAGAAATAATTTGACTTGTAAAGTGTCAGAAATTGAGAAAAAGTTTATAGGGCAGGTGGATGATCGATACAGGAGACAAAAGATCTTAAAAATGTCGGGACAATGGAAAACAGATTGGACCCGAGAAGAAAGAGAACACCAAAGAAAGGGTAGCAGTGGTCCAATAGCTTTAGACCGGGAGAAACGGGGAGAGCTATGTATACACAGAAGTCGAACATATTATGAGAATGGGTTTGTAGGAGAAGTTCATTGTGAACATGCTTTCCAATTAGAGTATTATTCTAAGGATTTCCTGAAGGAAAGGCAGGTGATCCCAAATGTATATTTTGTCTGTGGAAGAAATGCATATGTGAAACTACCAGATAATTGGTATGGATCATGTTATTTAGCAATTGTCTTCCCCAAAATATACCATGCTGAGAACATAGAAACCAAAAAGAGAGAAACATCAGCTAGAGGAAGAAGGGGTGTAAGCGCTGAGGAGGTAGTTGGAGATGTGTTTGGTGCTATGTTTCCTATTTTAGGGATAGCACTAAATGATGTTAAGATAAGAAGATTGGCAATAGTTGTAGATAGGTTGTCCACCAGTACTGCTAGATCTTTAATGCTGGTGGAGGGAGAGATGCAATCGATAAGGGCAATGGTTCTTCAGAACCGACTTGCTCTAGACGTTCTATTAGCAAAAGAGGGCGGAGTCTGTAAGGCTTTGAAGGTCCAGGAATGTTGCACTTACATTCCAGACAATTCAAAACCTCTAGAAAAGTACATTCGAAATATTACTGAAATACACCATGAGATAGAAGATTTGACGAAGATAACAGTGTGGGAAAAGGTAGGTCAAGGAATGGGTAAGGTTGGAGGTTGGTTTGCCAACCTAGGGAAGAATATCATTTGGTACATACTGAAACCTATCATCATAATAGTGATTTGTATAATTACCTTGTGTGGATTGGTGAAACTGTACAAATGGTATAGAGCAAACAGGTTGCAAAGATCTATGCGAGAGCAGGGGAGGAGATTAGCTGCGATGCAGGAGAATCAGTACAGGAGTCTGAGGGCTTTAGAGGAGATGAAACGAGGGAAGGTTGCAACGACTTCAGTTTGATGCTCTGTACCTTAGCGAGGGTGTTGTGATGATGATGACTACTGTAAGTCATCAAAGGGGGGATTGAGAGAGCACAAATCGCCTTACAGGGCCCACACAGAGCATTCGACTGCCTTCCTTCACCTCTCCAACCAAAGACAACAAAGGCGGTGTACCACCCTGTTCAAAATCTACATGACCCCCTTCGCAGACATTGTCATATCCCACGGACTCAGCATTATTTATGATGCAGACAACAACCAACTGATCCTTTCCATTACCAACTTCTGCAATGCCATGACCAATGTAGCCAAATGGAAGAGAGACAACTGCCTAAAACTCAACTTCAACAAAACTAAAGTCCACATGAACACAGTCCACAGAACTCAGACCTAAACTCACATGGACCAATCATGCCAGCAACTTCAGCATCATCCTCAACAGCCAAATGACATGAAACGACAAGTCAATGCAGATGCCTCCTCCTGCTTCCACACACTTCACATGTTCAGTGGAATCTTCAGATGGATCCCAAGCATCACCAGAAAGACCGTCACTCAAGCCCTTGTCACCAGCCGCCTCACCAGCATCTCCACCCAGCTCCTGACCATACAGATACACTGGAGCCAGACTCAATCTGGACATTCCCAAATGAACCCTTCATTGCTCCCCCAACTGAGAGACATCCACTAGTTCTCCATTTAAAAGAGATGCCAGTTCAACATCCTCATGCACGCCAACAAAACTCTCCACGACCTAGGACCTACCTACATCAACCATCGACCGAACTTCCACCAACCCACTAGACACCTGCGCTCCTCTTTATTCGCACCCACCCCCTGCATCAATTGAAACCATAACGGTGGCTTCACCTTCTCCTACATCATTGCCAAGACCAAAAATAACTTTCCCCTCCAGCTCCGTACAGCCTCCTCACTGGCAGACTGCAGAAAAAGATCCAGGACTTGGCTCTTAGACTGAGACACGGTGCTAAGATACCCATAGGGGTGACAGCGTTGTGCTTTACAAATGCTGTTTGATTGATTGATTGACTGTATCATGTTGCCTTGTTGGTGAACAATGTAACATACAGTAGCTTGAGAGAGCACAAATCTGAAATTTTAGAAGTGCACCATATTTACAAGCACGTAGTATTAGCTTAGTGTGGAATATACAAGAGTGTCAACTTATATAGAGAAAATATATGAGTGTTTGTTTTTAATTAGAATAGATGCATATATATGTGTGAAAAACTAATGTAGAGGTTGTAGAAATGTTAAAAATGATGTTGGAGTCACACGTTAGATGGCTAAGTGAAAACGAAATGTAATTCTGCAAACCATGAAAATGTGTAGGCCACATGGCATTTCACAGGAAACGAAAGATGCTGCTACACTTTTACTGACGTGGATTCTAATGTCATTTGAGTGCAAATGTATTATTAGGCATAGTATTGAAGTATATGTTTTACATAGATGTGTTAGATTTTAGTATATGTGTGTTAGTAAAATATCGTTTAAACAAAGAAATTAAATGTGCATATTGCAGAGGCCCGTTTCATGTAATTCTGGTAGGCCTGAATAGATAAAGTCGTTTCTTTGATCTGCATGAGCTCGTTAAGGAGAAGTTGCACAGAGCACGAACGATAGGTCTGTTCAAGATGTTTTATGACTCTTAGATATGGTAGAAACTGGAATTTGGGGCCTACCGACAGAGTGTCTGTTTCCAGGTGCAAGGGGAACTTAAATCAGAAATAATGAATAGGCCCTTGTTCAGAAGCGCCAGGCACAGGCCTGTAGGAGTCTTCAGGAATTTTAGGGGGTACCGCTTGGACGGAGAGAAGCCTGGGAAGCAAGGTCAACTTTAATGAAGAGTCCAGAGGAGCACCAGTCCGGAATTTGCCGCTCAAAACTGCACCACGTGAGAGGCGTCTACAGGGGCGTTCCTATTGGAAATGTGATTTTGTATTAGGGAAAGCACCCCGGGGTGGTGTTAGAGCAGATGATCTGAGGAGCCTAAGAGAGCGGATGGGTAGGCAGATAGAGAACTGAAAGACTTCGACTTTGAGACAAAGACTAAGGGCAGTGTGTGATCTTCTTTGGAAGTCACCACTGCTGACACCTTTTTAGGTAAAGATCTTGTTAAGTAGGGATGTCACTTAGTCTAGTGTAGGGACAGACTAACCTGTATTTTTCTTTTCTGTAAATGACTCTCAAGTTGCAACTCACAGCGATTCTTGCAACTCTAATGGTATTTGAGATATTTTTGATAATTTCCTTTTGTCGATTGAGAGCATTCAGAGAGTTCCTTTTTATATTGATGCCTGTATATCTTTTGAACCTTATTCTGAGATGTTTGTATCTCCAGATACTTTTGGCTTTAAATTAAACTTTTTAACCTTTTACAGTGGTAAGTGGTTCTTTAGAGTGGTGTAAGTTCTTTTCTGATGAACCTAGTAGTGGATTGCCTTTTACTCAATGACAGGTACCAACGATTCAGTCGACCTGAGCTGGGATCTGGTAAGATAACAATAGACCAGAAATCCCGCGTTATCAAGCTACTTTGGCAGACCCTGTAGAAAAGCAGTTGGCAGCACTTTTTCAAAGTGAATGTGAAACAGTGCATTGAAACCTACTAATAAAAGCAGAGAGGATGCACAGGAAAACCCTACCAACAGCATTCTCATGATTCAGGCCTCAGCCAACCACAAACATCACCTGATCCTTTGCATCTACCTGCACCAAAGTGCTAAGGTGACCGAGATGGATAATCAGGGGCAGATTTACTACTGTTTGACGTAATGCAATGCAACAACCAAAGTTGCTGCTTTTTGTCAGTGGAAATGATGAAAACAGCGCCATATCTACAAAGATAAGGCACTATTTTCATCTTCCCGAGTGCTGGTGAACTTTTAGCTTCCATGCGCCTTCACAGGGCCGTTTAACCATAGTACAAGCAGATACTTTCAGTACAAAAACTATGTTTTAATACTTTTCCCACTTTGTATGTGTGTACAGTGCAACACATATGCAAAGTTTGAAAAGTTTTCAGAAAAGAAAAATGTTGTCAAACCTTATGTTTGCTTCAAGTTATGTTATGTTAAGTGCATTTTATAAAGCGCACTGACACCGAAGCTTCCTGGCGCTGATAGACAGAACGGATGAGGGGGGAACAGAGGTGACGAGATCTAGGCAGAGGTGGGGAAGAGGTGGGTTTTTAAAATTTTTCTAAAATTCGAGAGGGAAGGGGAGGATTTGATAGAGAGAGGGAGGAGATTCCAGAGCACAGGGGCCAGGTGGGAGAAGCGGCGGCCGCCGAATCTTTTAGTTTTGTTTTTGGGGGTGATCAGCAGATCGCGGTGGGCTGATCGAAGATTGCGTGTGGGACAGTGAGGGCGAATGAGGGATTTTAAGAAAGCGGGACCAGGGCAGTGAAGTGCTTTAAAGGTGAGGCATGCCACCTTGAAGGCGACCCTTCAATCGACTGGGAGCCAATGAAGGCGCGTAAGCAGAGGCTTAGCTGATTGCCATCTGGGGGTTCCATGAATCAAGCGGGCCGCCTGGTTCTGGACAACTTGAAGGCGTTGTATAAGAAATTGCGGTAAACCATGGTAGATGGCATTAGAAAAGTCCAGACGGGAAAGTACCAGTGAAATAACGGTTTGGGTGAGTGCCGCCGGGGGAAGAAGGTAACGAACTTTGCGAATCCTCCGAAGTTGATACATACAAGAGGAAACCACCGCTCCGACTTGAGCCCTGAGGGAGAGCTCAGTGTCAATGATGACACCCAGACTCTTTACTGTTTTTACTGGGGTAGGAGGGGATCCAAACTCTGGCGGCCAGAACTGTGGACCCCAGTAAGCGTGACTGAGCCCTGGGAGAAGGAGCTCGGTTTTACCGGGGTTCAACTTCAATTGGTTCTGGTTCATCCAGAGTTGGATGTGAATCATGGCTCCGTGGAAGGTTTTGATGGCGTGTGGTGAGTTGAGGGAGAAGATGATTTGTAGGTCGTCAGCATAGTTGTAGGTGACGATATCCCATTTCGAGAGTGACTGAATGAGTGGCCGGAGATAAAGATTAAAAAGGAGCGGGGAAAGGGAAGAACCCTGGGGGACACCGCAGGACGTGGGGGTTTGTTTGGCGGTGTAGGGACCTAGGCGGACCGCCTGTGTTCTTCCCGTAAGGAAGGATTTGACCCACTCAAGAGCAACGCCCTGGATGCCTGCCTGCTCGACACGGCGGAGGAGGATGTTATGATCCACCGTGTCGAACGCGGCAGACAAATCCAATAGGACGAGGGCTTGGGGGATTCCCGCGTCCGCGTTACTCCTGAGTGTGTCAAGAACTGCCAAAATAACGGCTTCAGTGGAGTGGGCAGGTCTGAAGCCGGCCTGATTCGGCTCGAGATAACAGGTGGATTCTATGAAGCTGGACAGGCAGCGGGTAACATGGGCCTCCATATGTTTGGAGAAATAAGGGAGGAGGGAAATGGGGCGGTAATTCGACGGCTCCGACATGTCCGCACCCGTTTTTTTAAAAAGAGGTACCAGGATGGCATCCTTAAAGGACTTAGGACAAAAGCCGCTGCGGAGAGATCTGTTGATTAGATGTAAGACACTATCTGGTAGGATGAAGCAGATACTCCGCAGGACAGAAGGTGGGCAGCAATCATTCGGAGAACCAGATTTCACACGAATGGCTAGTTCCGACAGGGAGGTGGAATCTAGAGCAGGGAAGGAAGTGAGGATCGAGGAGTTGTTAGAGAAATTATCCGGTAGTGGCGATTGGGGAAGTGGAGGAATGGATTTTTTTATTTTTGAGATTTTTTCCACGAAGAAGGAGTTCAGGGTATCACAGGCCTCCTGAGTGGGGGTCTGGGCTGGGAGGGTTCTATCATCTGTGGTTAACTCATTCAGAACTCTGAACACCTCCTTAGATTTATCGGTTGCCAGGGAGATCCTGTTGGCAAAGTGTTCCATTTTGGCAGAACGGATAGCTGTTTTAAAGTCTTTACGTGCGGCCAGATAGGATTGTTTGGCTGCGTCGGAGTAGTCATGTCTCCAGGCGCGTTCTAACTGGCGTATTTTTAATTTCCGGGCTTTAAGATCGTCGGAGAACCACCTGTGAGAATTCCGATGTCTAGTACAGGGGAATTTGACTAAGGGGGCAAACAGATCGCTAGCCGACTCTAGCCAGGAGGCAGTATCTCGTTCTAGTCCATCGATGTCGTTAAGGTCGTGACTGACTGGGCAGGAGTCAGCCAGGGCGGTGAGGAAGCCCTGGGAGTCGTATGAACTCCATTTACGGGAGAAGCCACCAGCCATCAGGGGGACGGGAGTCTGACCGACGACTGTGATGGTGGTGTCCACTAAATAGTGATCCGACCAGGCACATGGGAGTATGTCTGGTGGGGACAGCGCCAGATTGCAGGTCCAAATCTGGTCCAAAATGTGTCCCTTAATATGGGTGAGTTGAGAGACCTGTTGGACGAGATTCAAATCTCTAAGAGTCTCAAACAGCTCGGTGGCATGAGGGCCAGCATTAGTGTCGCCGAACCAGTAGTTTAGGTCACCGAAGATAGCAAAGCGAGAGCACAGTGTAAGGAGAGAAGACAGTTGTTCACTCATAGTGGTGGAAAAGGATGGCATAAAATGTGGAGGCCGATATAATAGAAGGAAGGTAAGAGGGCCGGTATTCGTTTGCACGCTAATGAGGAGATTCTCCACCTCAGGGAGGGGAAGAGAGTAGGAGGAGATAGAATTCAGGCGTTTGGATATGATGGCCGCTACCCCACCCCCGGGCCGGTCGCCAGGACGGTCGACGTGAAGAATGTAATAATCGGGGGGGAGGGCCGCCAGAATGTCTGGCAAAGATTCTGAGGTGAGCCACGTCTCTGTGAGTAGAAGTATATCCGGATTGGAACTAGAGAGCAGGTTGAAAATGTCCTCAGAATGTTTTACTAACGAGCGAGTATTCAAGTATGATACCCTGATGGATGTGGAGTTCCTAGTCGACGTAGATGGAAGTTGGCAACCGTCGACAAGGGATTGGTCAAGGCGCGTAAGACCAGCAGCAGAGATGTGTTGCAAAGCCATAGAAGATGGTAATATGGCAGTGTTCTGTAAATCTCTAAGTGCTTGGGGGAATATCTGATGAAATGGTCAGCATGGCATGCCCTTTAAGGAGTGTTGGAAATGGGATCCCCGGCTGGCCAGGGCTTTCGCCAAAGTCAGTCAGAGACCACCACACCCAAGTCAGGGCAAGGGAGTTACACGCCAAGATAACCCCTACTCACCCTCTAGGTAACGTGGCGCGAGCAGCAAGGCTAAACTTGGAGGCGATGTAGGCTAAGTATTTGCGCACGCACCCCAGCAACAACAACCAAAGGCCCACCACAAAGGAAACTCCACACAAGGTTATATAAAAATAGCCTTTGTATTACACCAAAACACATTAGATAAAACACACACTTTACAATGTGCCAGAGGCACGGGCAGAATTTACAAGGGATATGTACAAGACAGGGCCACCTGGACCACTGTCAGGAATCAGAAGTAGCACTTTCAGAAATAGCACTTAGTACATAGAATATAGCACAAAATAGCACACAACCAGTAATCACTGGTAACCAGGACCTCACTAGCACCACCTGTACTAGGGAGAAAACAACCACCTATGTATTACAATACCTGTAGGGGTGTAAGAGGAAAACACATGATGCAATGCATAACATTCATTCAGAGGTGTAAAGAGGAAAACACATGATGCATCACAATACATTCAGAGGTGTAAAGGCACATGACGCATAATCAATACATTCAGAGGTGCAGAACAAATACCAACTTCCCCAAACTCACCAGTCACCACCTGTGACTGTCCCGGTGTCCCAATGTCAGGGCCTAAACGTGGTAGTTGCCCACAAAGTGCTGGGCAACTGGAGCAGGGAAAGTTAGCGCAAAGTTGGAGCCTCTCTGGGCTCAAAGAACCACCACTGTGGCACTGGTGAGCCTCTCTTAGGCTTTCTCACCAGCAAGGGGGGCTGCTGAGCCTCTCAGGGCTCCAGCAACAGAAAGGTACAGCCTCGCTGGGCTGGGGGGTCCCTCGCTCTGGGGACCCAAAGCAATAATGCTGGCCAAGAGCCTCGCTGGGCTCTAACGCTACTGGTGCCCCCGGGGCACCTCGTGGCTCCACAAACGCGGAGGTGCTCTCTCTCGGTGGAGCCTCTCTGGCTCGGGTTGGAGTCCCCCTCTTGGGGACTCGGGTCGCTCACAAGTGCCCGCTGAGCCCTCAGGCTCAAAACACAAAGGCGCGAGGTCGCGCTACAGAGAGGGGGCGGGGCGGACACCGGCAATGTGTCCCGACGCTCCCCCCTCTTCTGCAGGCACCTACCGGGTTCGCGCTGGGCTCTCCAGCGGAGGCGGGTCTCTCCCGCTGGTCCCGGGGCTCTCCTGGGCGGCGGGGCTCTCCACACCGCGACGGAGCCTTGCCGGCACCTTTTCTCTGCTCTCCTCGCTGCTGGGCTCTCCTCTCCCGGCGGCGAGGCGGAACTTCCGGTTGCTTCTCCCGGGGCCGCGCTCTGATTGGCCGACCGCCTCACCACTTCCGGGTCGCCGCGGGCAGCGCGGCGGCTCGCTTCTAGGCAGGCAGGCGGCTTCCCAGATGATCCGAGGAGTGGGCTCCCTCGTAGATCGATTAAATCACGGGCACAACAAAGCGGCGAGGAGCGGGGTGGCACCCGCGCCGCCAAAGCAAATATAAAGCGAGGTAGGCACTCGCTAGGCCACCACGAGCAGGGTGGGCACCTGCACAGCAATTGGCGCGCTCCCAAGCGCTAGGCAGATAATCACAGCGCTCCAAGCGCTATAATTCAAAATAAAGCGCTCTCAGCGCTGGGGTGAAGGCACAGCGCTCCCAAGCGCTACAAGCCAAATAAAGCGCTCTTAAGCGCTATAAGTAAAATAAAGCGCTCCCAGGTGCCCTCAGCAAGCAGGGCAGATTCCCAGCAGTCCTTGGGCAGGCAGGGGGGACCAGGCTGGGCCCAGAGCCAGCACACTGGGTCTCCAGGCAGGGAGACACCCCAAGTGGCGGTCCTCTGGCCCAGCGACAGCAGCAACAGCCCCCTCAGGATCCTGGAAAAGAACAACTTCAGTGGGGACACAGCCCCATTTTTATACAGTGCATTCCTTTGTCTGAGGGTGCAGAGTGGGGGCGGAACCAGTCGCAGCTGGTTCTTGAGTACTCTGTTTACCTTAACCACCCTCTCTATTCACTGGCAGGGCTTGGGTCATTAGACACACCACAGGGGGGCGGAGCCAGCATTGTGTGGGGAAAACCCAGCCCATCCAGGACACAGGTACACTCCTCCCACACATTACTCATGCTAATCTCCCACTCACCACCGGGCAGACCCATCCAGACTTCCTGGAGCCTGGCATGCCAGCCAGCTCCAGCCAATCACACGCCAGCACCCTCACAGCACACGTACAGCCATGTCTAGAAATGGCGCTTCGCTACTAGACACATACATGCTGCATACACCATCTCGCAGCATTCACTCTCACGAGTTCACACATACCAGACTCAAGCCTGTACACCCCACGCATCAGGAACTACCAGGGACACATACATTCCCCATGCATTCCTATGGGCGGGCAGGCCTAGCTCAGCACATGCACTCAGAGTGCGCACGCACTTTCCACTGGGACACAGTGAAAGTGCGCAGAATCCAAAAATCACCATCTCCAGGTCACCATTTCAAGCAAAAAGTCTCGGGGTGAACCTGCCCTAAGGGCCAAAGTCCAACATAACCCCCTTCCAGCCAAAACGCAGGGGAGACCAATCACCACCGTGATGGACTTCCCTGCTTGGGGCGATAGAACACGGACGCGGGCCCACAACTGCAGGGACACCCTCCTGTTCTACGCCATGGTGAACCCAGGGGATTCCTTCTAAACACACTGTCTGGACCAACTGGGCTACCCCACTGGTACTCCCAAGTTGTCCGCGCCAGGACCAGGCCCTGGGCCACCCAGGTGCCACTGGTCCATGCCAATTCGCAGAGCGGGGGGTAGTAACCCCTGGCACATAGGAGCCATTTTCCTCTCTTCCTGTCTGCAAGACAGGACTAGACTGCCTCTGGTTCTCCAGCCTAAGGCCTACAACCTCAGGCGGACCAGGAGTCTCAGGGAAGGCTCTCCTCCCCCTACCTCTTCTCCTAGGGTTCCTCCTCCCTCTGCGAGGGGTACCCCTAGAACGCCATTCCAACCCAGGACTTATCCACTCAGGTTGCACCGGGGTCAGAGGTGGGCTCTCCCACCCTCTGCACCCCCTTCCAGAGGTCTGCCCTCTCCCACCTGGAGAAGTTCCTCTGGAAGAAGAACCGGTCAGGACACTGGTTACAGTCGTCCTACCCTTCAGGTCAGGCTGACCCTGAACCTGGCCTTCCAACCTCTGGTCTAAAACCTTCGGTGGAACAATTGCCTGGCACTCCAGGACTTCTGGGGACTTACCCTCCATCCCCCTGAGGCTAACAAATGTCACATCTGTTGTGTGACTGTCTGTCTGGCGCAGATCTCCCACCCTCTGTCCACCTGACAGTGCGTGACGATCCCCCAGACCAGAAGTGTTGTTACCATGGTCACTACACGGGAACCTAGCCCAACTGGGTAGTCCCTGACCCACTGGTCCTTCCACTGGGGAACTCCCCCAATCACTCCTCACTCTGGACTCCTGTACCCTCCCTACCGGAGCGGTACTGCCAGACTCTAGAACCACAGGAGCTCTGGTTACAGACACTCCAGGTCCTCTACTCACTAGGAGATCCTCCTCAAGTGGACTAACAGGACAGCCTAGGTCCCCAACCTGGTGTTCCCTCAAGAAACCACCCAGGTTCTGAGACAGGGCTTCGGGCCTCTGGGGGCTCTCAGCCACCCACTGACTCCTGCTCCACTGAGCCAGGCAGTCAGCCCCTACACCCTTCTCACTAACCAGGGACCTAGCTGGGCTACACTGAGCCTCTTCCACCACGCTGGGCTGGAAGATCCCTGACCCACTACTTTTGGAGTCACTCACCAATGACTCTACAGAACCTCTGGTCCCTTCCCAGCGGTCTGCTTCCTCTGCCAGCTCACATGGTTCAGACAATCCACACCCTAACAGGTGTTGGCGCAACCCTGGTGAACAACAACTGAGCAACTGCTCTCTGAGAAGCATATCGAACAATAGGTCCCAATCACATTTCGTGGGCTCCCGTACCCAATCACACAGGGCTTCACAACAGTCATCCTCAAAGTCTTCCCAAGACTGATGAGACGGTTTCCTAAGGTTCCTAAACCTCAACCTATTCTCCTCCTCTGGGGAAACAGGAACCATACTCTGGGAACTGGGACTTTCTAGACTGAGATTTAAATAGCTGCCACCACTGGACCCAACCCTCCCTGGGGGATCCAGACACTCAACACTGCGCGCAGGGGATAGTCTACCCTCCAGAGCTACTTTGCCTCTGGTGGCGGCCCTCTCAGCCTCCTCTATCCTGTCCTGCGCTAAGACCCTCTCGGTCTCCAGCTGTTGCTTCTTAACCTCCAGCTGTTGCTTTCTAATGCCCAGCTGTGCCATAGCCTGGGCATGCTCCAACCTGAGCCTCTCTAAAGCCAGCTGGTGCTCCCTTTCTCTCCTCCTATCTTCCAGCTCCTCTGGGGACAGGGAAAGGGATGAGGCGCTGCCTCCTAAACTGGACCCAGCAAGGGACTCCCTATCTATGGGGTCCTCACTCTCTGCTGGCGTCCCTGTGCTGTCATCTTCTTCCTCCTCAGACTCTTCAGGGCTCCCCTCTGACCCACCACCCTCATGGTGTGAGACCCGGGCCCTCTCCGCACTGTGCTCACGCTCCCAGTCATCCTTCTGCCATTGGATCAGGTTACCCCTAAGTTGGGACTGGGTGTCTGACTCATTCACTGCAATGTCTCTCTCTTCGCAAAACTCTCTCAGTTCATGCAAAAACAGACCCCAGACATTAAAAGCAGACTCCATCTCGGCAAGATGCTCACAGACACGTGCAACACAGGGGACTGAACAATCTGAAGTAAGAGGACACAATTCCAAAACTTCAACAATCTCCTTATCAAAGAGAACTCATACTCATGCGTCCAGGAAAACACACCATTCATCCACACACACCCTCCCCTCGGATCGGTAAGGCAGTTTCTACCACCCCTGACTTCTCAACCTGACCAAAAGCGACACAGGTACCAAACTCTGGAAGCAGGGCGGGGGACAAATGTACTGAACACAATCAAATGACACTCTTCAGGAGAAGAAAATAATGAAACTTCCAAAACAATGCAATCCCCTAAAATGTGGTCATCTAAATGCAGAGTTTTGTGGTATGGCCAGTTACTACTAAGGTACAACGCAAACACAAATCCTTATCCCACCGCTTGCCGCCAATGTTGGAAATGGAATCCCCGGCTGGCCAGGGCTTTCGCCAAAGTCAGTCAGAGACCACCACACCCAAGTCAGGGCAAGGGAGTTACACGCCAAGATAACCCCTACTCACCCTCTAGGTAACGTGGCGCGAGCAGCAAGGCTAAACTTGGAGGCGATGTAGGCTAAGTATTTGCGCACGCACCCCAGCAACAACAACCAAAGGCCCACCACAAAGGAAACTCCACACAAGGTTATATAAAAATAGCCTTTGTATTACACCAAAACACATTAGATAAAACACACACTTTACAATGTGCCAGAGGCACGGGCAGAATTTACAAGGGATATGTACAAGACAGGGCCACCTGGACCACTGTCAGGAATCAGAAGTAGCACTTTCAGAAATAGCACTTAGTACATAGAATATAGCACAAAATAGCACACAACCAGTAATCACTGGTAACCAGGACCTCACTAGCACCACCTGTACTAGGGAGAAAACAACCACCTATGTATTACAATACCTGTAGGGGTGTAAGAGGAAAACACATGATGCAATGCATAACATTCATTCAGAGGTGTAAAGAGGAAAACACATGATGCATCACAATACATTCAGAGGTGTAAAGGCACATGACGCATAATCAATACATTCAGAGGTGCAGAACAAATACCAACTTCCCCAAACTCACCAGTCACCACCTGTGACTGTCCCGGTGTCCCAATGTCAGGGCCTAAACGTGGTAGTTGCCCACAAAGTGCTGGGCAACTGGAGCAGGGAAAGTTAGCGCAAAGTTGGAGCCTCTCTGGGCTCAAAGAACCACCACTGTGGCACTGGTGAGCCTCTCTTAGGCTTTCTCACCAGCAAGGGGGGCTGCTGAGCCTCTCAGGGCTCCAGCAACAGAAAGGTACAGCCTCGCTGGGCTGGGGGGTCCCTCGCTCTGGGGACCCAAAGCAATAATGCTGGCCAAGAGCCTCGCTGGGCTCTAACGCTACTGGTGCCCCCGGGGCACCTCGTGGCTCCACAAACGCGGAGGTGCTCTCTCTCGGTGGAGCCTCTCTGGCTCGGGTTGGAGTCCCCCTCTTGGGGACTCGGGTCGCTCACAAGTGCCCCCTGAGCCCTCAGGCTCAAAACACAAAGGCGCGAGGTCGCGCTACAGAGAGGGGGCGGGGCGGACACCGGCAATGTGTCCCGACGCTCCCCCCTCTTCTGCAGGCACCTACCGGGTTCGCGCTGGGCTCTCCAGCGGAGGCGGGTCTCTCCCGCTGGTCCCGGGGCTCTCCTGGGCGGCGGGGCTCTCCACACCGCGACGGAGCCTTGCCGGCACCTTTTCTCTGCTCTCCTCGCTGCTGGGCTCTCCTCTCCCGGCGGCGAGGCGGAACTTCCGGTTGCTTCTCCCGGGGCCGCGCTCTGATTGGCCGACCGCCTCACCACTTCCGGGTCGCCGCGGGCAGCGCGGCGGCTCGCTTCTAGGCAGGCAGGCGGCTTCCCAGATGATCCGAGGAGTGGGCTCCCTCGTAGATCGATTAAATCACGGGCACAACAAAGCGGCGAGGAGCGGGGTGGCACCCGCGCCGCCAAAGCAAATATAAAGCGAGGTAGGCACTCGCTAGGCCACCACGAGCAGGGTGGGCACCTGCACAGCAATTGGCGCGCTCCCAAGCGCTAGGCAGATAATCACAGCGCTCCAAGCGCTATAATTCAAAATAAAGCGCTCTCAGCGCTGGGGTGAAGGCACAGCGCTCCCAAGCGCTACAAGCCAAATAAAGCGCTCTTAAGCGCTATAAGTAAAATAAAGCGCTCCCAGGTGCCCTCAGCAAGCAGGGCAGATTCCCAGCAGTCCTTGGGCAGGCAGGGGGGACCAGGCTGGGCCCAGAGCCAGCACACTGGGTCTCCAGGCAGGGAGACACCCCAAGTGGCGGTCCTCTGGCCCAGCGACAGCAGCAACAGCCCCCTCAGGATCCTGGAAAAGAACAACTTCAGTGGGGACACAGCCCCATTTTTATACAGTGCATTCCTTTGTCTGAGGGTGCAGAGTGGGGGCGGAACCAGTCGCAGCTGGTTCTTGAGTACTCTGTTTACCTCAACCACCCTCTCTATTCACTGGCAGGGCTTGGGTCATTAGACACACCACAGGGGGGCGGAGCCAGCATTGTGTGGGGAAAACCCAGCCCATCCAGGACACAGGTACACTCCTCCCACACATTACTCATGCTAATCTCCCACTCACCACCGGGCAGACCCATCCAGACTTCCTGGAGCCTGGCATGCCAGCCAGCTCCAGCCAATCACACGCCAGCACCCTCACAGCACACGTACAGCCATGTCTAGAAATGGCGCTTCGCTACTAGACACATACATGCTGCATACACCATCTCGCAGCATTCACTCTCACGAGTTCACACATACCAGACTCAAGCCTGTACACCCCACGCATCAGGAACTACCAGGGACACATACATTCCCCATGCATTCCTATGGGCGGGCAGGCCTAGCTCAGCACATGCACTCAGAGTGCGCACGCACTTTCCACTGGGACACAGTGAAAGTGCGCAGAATCCAAAAATCACCATCTCCAGGTCACCATTTCAAGCAAAAAGTCTCGGGGTGAACCTGCCCTAAGGGCCAAAGTCCAACAAGGAGGATATGTTATTGGGACAAATTCCTACCTACAGATTACTGTCAAAGACCATGGGTGGTTACATGGGATTCCCCAAGTACCACCAATGTAAATCTCTTGAAGCACAGTAGAACACAGCACTACTTTGTGTTACTTTAGGCAATTTTCCAATGAAAATTCCAACACTTCATTTTTTCCTCGATTTGCCTCACTTTTGTTACACAAACCTAGTTCAAAGTGTTGATGAATTGATACATTTGCCCACAGTCTTAAGAATCTGAATCAAGTGTTGGCCAGTGGATTTGAGATATTGGTGCCAAATGTAATGTCATTCATTCACTCTTCTGCTAACTGATACGCCTTTTATTGCAAGTCTGCTCATCTTAGATTCTTTTAAAGTTATTTACAAATTTCTTGTCCCTAGTATGTTCATTCACTATAAACATGGATCCAGGGTTCATGTGTCAGGTGCCAAATTGTGCCACCAATGCCCTCGATGTGGGGACTGCAATACAAGGATTACAGTGCAGCGACTATATACTATGGGCCTCATTTATGAAAGCCTTGCGCCACCGGTGTGTCACTTTTTCCCATGTTAAAAGTGACGCACCGGCGGCGCAAGTCCTTCATAAATAAGGCCCTATGATCTTATTGGTCCATGACTGGATTGGCCTGAGACATCATATATTGCAGTGGTACTTAACCGTTTGACTTCTATGGACCCCACTCAATTATTACTGGAATCTGAGAACAACCACTAAATCATGATTGGAATTCGGGGACCGCTGCTGAGTCATTACTGGAATTTCCAAGATTTTAACCTGATAACAATACACAAAAATACCGAAAGAAGCATTCATCAAACAAATATACAAATGATTAAATATTTTTGATCCATTCAAAAACTAATATAAGTAAATCAAAACTTTAATCTTATTGGCAAAGTTGAGGCTTTTATGAATTCATATGAAACCGCCCATTGTCAATACTATAATCTGACACATTTACTTTGCTCCCATGAATAAATTTGAGCACAGCAAATTAATCTTAGTCTCCAATTTCAAATTCCATAACATTTACGGAACATTTTTAAATGGTTAATCTTACATTTTGTATCCTTATTTAGATATGGGTTATTAATCTGTTATTATTATTATTATCTTTGCAGTCGCAGACCCCCTGAGTAGGCATCGCAGACCCCAAGATTCCTCGGACCACAGGTTAAGAAATACAGATACATAACATTAATCTCTCTTAGCAACGTTTTACAACTTTCTGATATTTGTAGTTTTCAAGAGCTTGTTGGCTAGTTCAAATGATGCATAACAACCCTTTGAACTGTAAACATAAAATCCAGCATGCTCATCCACTTGAGCTACGTTAAAAGGGCTTCTATCCAGCCAGTTCAGCTCATAACGCAGCAATTTATTAAAAACAGTACTTTCCTGACACTCAAGTGGAACAGTAATATGCTATCCTTGTAGTGAGCTCAAGTATAGACAAAATGTATAATAAGTAAGCCATTCTATCATTAAATGAACGTTAATAGTTCCATCACGTAATCTTCCTGGTTGGCCACATTGACTGGAACTAAGATAACTTTTGTTGAATCAGGCTAAAAAAACTTACATTCAATTATATTTTTGTCCCCCATGAAGTGGATAAATAGCCCCTTAGAGAATGTGAAAAAGTAACAATGCGACTGTTGGACTTGGCCCTTTTGGCAGGTTCACCCCTAAACTTTATGCCTTGTAATGTGATCAAATACTAGTAGTTTTTGGCCTCTGCGCACTTTAGCACTATGTCCCAGTGTAAAGTGCGTGCGCACTCTGAGCGTATGTGGTGAGATTGGCCTGCCCTCCCATAGGAATGCATAGGGAGATATGTGTCCATGGTAATTCCTGGTGTGAGAGGAGTGCAGGGACAAGTTTGGTATGTGCGAACTCGTGAGAATAAATGCTGCGCAATGGTGTGCGCAGATTTGTTGTGACTGGTGGAGAAGTGCCACTTTTAGAAATTGGCATTTCTGTGTGCTGTGTGTCTGCCTGCCTGATGTGGAATGCATGTCTGGCTTGTGATTGACAGGGGCTGGATGGTGTGCTTGGCTCCAGGAGCCAGGATGGGTCTGCTCGGTGGTGAATAGGGAGTTCTGCATGTAGATGGGAGGGAGGAGTTGCACCTGGGACCGGAATAGGGCTGTGCCTTCCCTCTACAATGCTGGTTCTGCCCCCTGTGGTGCATCTGAGCATCTAGCCCCCACCTGACAAAGGGGAGAGGAGCTGAGCACAACAAAGTGCTCCAAAGCTCCCCCAAACCAGTTGCATCTGGTTTTCCCCCAGCCCTGTGCTGGGTGAACAAAGGAAAATTATGTATAAAAGAAGGGGCTGTGACCCCATGAAAGTTGTTCTCTTTGTGTTTCTGACTTGAGGGGGGCCTGCTGCTGGGCACCATGAGGAACCGCCACTAGGGATTGTCTTTGAGCTGGCCTGCCTGATCCCAGCCTTTGCCCCCCTTCATTCCAAGACTTTCCCTGAACTTTGCCTTTCTTTGAGAGAGTGCTTTGCTCTTTGTTGCTGTCCAGGGTGCTCCATTCTTTTCCCTAGATTTTGGGGACTTCAAGCGCCTGGGAAGCGCTGTATCTTTATTTCCTGGTGAGCGCGCTGTTTTTCCGCACACGAGGAGCAGCGCTTCTATTTTCACCTGCAGCATGAAGCGGCGATCATCTTTGTAAGGGAATCCTCAGCGTGGAGATTCCCCCGCAATTCAACTTATTTACAGAGCGGGAGCCCACCCCGCATTGCCTTCCACACTATACCAAGAAGACGGGAGCATACCCCGTAGTGGCGTCCTTCTTGGGTGCCCACCCCTCATTGAGGGATTACTCGACAAGCGGGTGCCCACCCCGTCTTGTCACACACGAAGGAAAAGGAAAGGACGAACCCAAGCTGGCACCCGCACCTGGCAGTGTGCGGGCTGGCTGAGACAAAGAAGAGCCTCGTGGGCTGCATTTCCGCTTCCCCCGGCCGGGAGGAAACTGTTCCGGGCATCGCGGGAGCCCCTGCACAGTTCCGGTCCCAGGAAGGGGGACTGGGCCAAGGGAGATAGGCAGCACTGAGTTTGGAGCAAAGCGGGGCTCCCATTTGGTGAGGAGAGCCTCGCGTACTGCCCACAGCCGCCAGAGAAGCCCCGGTGAGGGGGGCGCCAACGAGCAGTACACGCACCAGGAGCATCGCTTGGGGGAGTCCCCGCAACAGTCCAGTGAGTGGAGTAGAGAGGGAGCCATGTCTTCCTCCTACCAGTGGGGCCTGAGCCTGGCCAGTACTTTGGTGCCCGTGCCCGTTGGTACCAGTGGCCCCGAAAGAGAGCGGGCCGCTGCAGTGAGGAGCTCCCCGTGCTACATTTGCCATTGGTGCTGGCGTTACTTTGCACGAGGGAAGCCCTGCAACAAGAAGCTCCACAACGGCTGCGGCGCTAACACGCTAGGAGTGATTCTCCTTTCACTTTTAAGTCCCAGAGTGGGATTTGGGGCCATTTGGATTTAAGGGTCCCAGAGTGAGGCTGCAGTGGCACCGTGGTGCCTGGGTTCATTCCCCAGGTGCCCTGCGAGTGCGCAGGCAGCTGCAACGTTTGGGGGAATATTTATTTTTTGCTAGGGTCCCAGAGAGGGGCTCATAGGGCACGCTGGTGCCCATGCTAATTTCTGGCTGCCCAGCAAGTAGTGGTCAGCTGCCACATTTAGGCCTAAGCTCTTGCGCACTCTTCTTTTGCTGCATGCGCAGCCAGCCCTGACACTGTTGGACAAAGGGCATTTGAGCCCCATGGAAGGCCAGTTGTGATTCTTGCGCAAGGTGATTGGGGTACACTGTGCTTATTATGGTAAATACATAATATATTCATACGGTGATGCCTATTGTGTAAATGTGATTTAGGCCTAATGTGATTCTTGCCTCATGTGTTTATGCCTACAGTGATTGCATAATATTTTCTATGCCTAATGCGATTATTATTGCATAGTGTGTTCCTAACTTTTACCAGTAGGTATTGGTTGTGCTCTACATTTATTATTTGTGCTACATTTACAATTGGTGATTTGTCATTGTTCTGACAGTGGCTCAATTGGCCCTGTCATGTGTATATAATGCCCTGTAGATACTGCCCAGTGCCAGTTGGCACAGTGTACATTGTGTGATAATGGTCTAATGTGTTTATGGTAACACAAAGGCTATTTTTATACATCACCTTGTGTGGAGTTCCTTTTGTGGTGTGCCTAGTGTGTTGACGCTGTGTGTTTGTGTTGTGCAAACGCATTACACATTGCCTCCGGGGCAAGCCTGACTGCTCGTGCCAAGCTTCCAAGGAGGTGAGCAGGGGTTATCTTCGGCAAGTAACTCCCCAGTTCTGACTAGAGTGGTGGTCTCTGCCTGGCTTTGGCGCAAGCCTTAGCCAACCAGAGATACCATTTCTAACAGCGACTCACAGGGGGCTTGTTGTGCGTATAGGCCTGATTTTGAGATTTTCCGATAGGGCACACCTTCATAAGTGTTTCCTAAGTACTTTGTCTTTATGGTTCACTGACTGTATTTGAAGTTGGACGGACCATCATGTTTACAACAGTGGTGGTCCGCTGGCTCTGCAAAAGTGATCTTACACCACCAGCCCAAAAGAGTTGTGACCATCAGTGTACTGGCTTCAGTCCATCTGCTCTAAAAGGCAGATGGACTGGCATAGTTATTTTCAGTACAGTACCACCAGGTAATCAATATCAACCGATCAACATATTTTATAGAGCGTGCAGCTATCTAAAAAGGTGTCCTAGTGCTAGCGATGAGCGTGTTCGCCAAGTTCAGGGGCAGAACCAGATCAAGAGGGGCTTGTTACTGAGTCAAAGAGAAACATTTTAATCCTGTTCCTGAAAACTGTTTCGGATGGGCAGCTTCGTAAAGCCAAAGGTAAAGCATTCCAGAGTTTGGTCGTTAAGTAAGGAAAGGAATGGACTCTTCTTCTGGATTTAGCAATCTGAGGGGTTTGGAACAGTTTAAGATTATTGGAGTGAAGGGATCATGCCTGTAGCGAGAGAGTGAAATACTGTTTAAGATATGAAGGACCCCTGGCGTTAAAGATCTTGAATGCAAAAGTGACGGCTTTGAACTGAATCTTTTTGCCAATCAGAAGCCTGTGAAGCTGGCGCAGGTTATCCAAGATAGGATACCAGGGAGGAAGTTTAACGATCAGTTGGGCCGCAGCGTTCTGAATAATCTATAGCCAATATATAAAATAGGAGGGGAGTCCAAATTAAAGGCTATTGAATTAGTCTAGTTTGGAAGTGATTATGGCATGCACTATGACCTTCTACTAGGCGTAAAAAAACAGGAACTAGATAGAGATTTTATTTGAGGTTCAAAGGTGAGCAATGCATCATATTGAACCCCCAAGTTTCTGGCCACCTGGGTGGGACAGGGTGTGTTGCCCATCTCAGGTGGCCACCTTAGGTTTAAATTGGGTTTGTTTTGGGACCAAGGAATAAGACTTCGGTCTTCAATTTCAAGAAAATGGCATTCATCCACTGTAAAATTGAGTTAAGAAATGTTTTCAGAGAGGTCTATGTGTAAGGATCACTTTCCTGAAAAGAGGGGAACAGCTGTGTATCATCCACGTATGAGATAACTCTAATTCCGAAAAACTCACAATGTCCATCCAATGTCCATCCAGTGTTGATAGTATGCAAAATCCTTTGTACTTCTTTTCTAATTGACAATGTACACCAAACAGCCAACGCGTTTCGTTATATTA
This sequence comes from Lissotriton helveticus, assembly GCF_964261635.1. Taxonomy (NCBI): domain Eukaryota; kingdom Metazoa; phylum Chordata; class Amphibia; order Caudata; family Salamandridae; genus Lissotriton; species Lissotriton helveticus. Next base: position 1,649,591,963 of record NC_136063.1, on the reverse strand, counting down.
GAAGAACTTCTTCAGGGCTATGAAAAGCGTTTAAAACATACATGTAATACAACATATTACCTATACATAAATACACCCTTATTTCAAAAGATATATACAAAGACAGAAGACATTTGTTAAAATTTCCCTTGATCCAGGTTCATATACAGCATCTAGTAACAATAGGAGCACTTGATCTCTCAGGCTTACATGTTCAATTTAAGTAAACATGCAACATATCTTATGACGCCCGCTTTAAACTTCCCATTGCAGCCTCCTCGTTGTTAGTGTGCATTTGCAAAAAAGAGACAGTTGCTAGATAAATATGGCACCCAATACCAGACCACCTGTTTCAACTTTGGCTAAGGAAAAGAGAGCACGACATAGAGAGAAAAAGATTGCTATGGGAGAGACTTGCTAACCGAGCATACACCATATAGTTTCAAGCCTCTCATATTACTTTGCACATCTAATTGCCTAATAAACTCAATTCTACTCTATGTAAAGGTAGTAAATTACACCCATCAAATATATTTTTGCTAAATGAGCACAATCCTACATGCGTACCCCTCTATGTAAAGGTACCCAAATACACCTACCGATTGTATTGTTGCTTGTAACTTTCAACAAAGAAAGCAAGGTTGTCCGCTTTAAGAACTCTCCATTTCGTGCCACCTCTAATACGGTGTAGGCAATCGAAGATAAAGTGTGTCTTCTATGTCTATAAAAATAGGGCATATAGATTTTCAGATTATAATCTGTACAACAATATCACATGGATAAAAGTACACCTAACGTGATTTTACTAAACTCATGTCCCAATACACACTCCCTTCGTTGAACGTGTCCCAACTATACAATCCTTATTAAGCTTTAAATAAATGTCAATAAGGTGCACCGCCTTACCTATTAAGCTGCCTAGTCAAGTGAAAATCCAAATCCGATGACACTGTATTGTAAAAAAGGGCAAAGTGCCTAGGAAGAAAATACAAACAATAAATGTATCTTCAAGGCGAGAACGGTAAGAGCGAATAATTCTTGATACGCACTCACACAAATCACATTGTGTTGGCCCCATTTGGGAAATCCATACGAGAGAACATATTGTCCTATCGCGCAATAAGATCTACAGGCCCCGCCTGCAGGTCAAAACAACCTTAGTGCACGTCTTAAAAATAACGGTCCTCAATTAATTAGCGTCACCTTCTAGGTTTGTAGCCTCTATTTTCAAACCTCTTTTTGGTGACTTGTAAATTCTCCAGAAATACATTATTGTTGCTACAATTCCTGCACACCCTCACCATTTCTCCATACGGAATATTATTGATGGTTGCCTTCGGATGTGCACTGGTAGCATGTAGTATGCTATCGCTCTCAGCTGGTTTGTGATACAGTTTACTCTGGATTTTTTTCGCCTCCACATAGAATGTTATATCCAGGAAATCTATCTGGTCAGCAGCATGTGTCATTGTGAGTACCACATTAAACGGATTGTTGTTAAGGAAGGCATGGTATTCCTCCAGTTGACTAATAGATCCATTCTACAGGAGGATAATGGCATCAATATACCTCCCCCAGAAGATGATGTTATCTACCCAGGGGGAGGTTTATCCTGTGATTCTGGCAAATCACTTACGGCCAGATTCATCAATGTCCCGTTTTGCGAGTCCTTAATAGCGATTATTAAGGAATCGCTATTAAAGACTCGCAAAACGGGATTCAAGTAGAAATCGCAAAAAAAATTGCGATTCATACAGCTTCCTTATTTGCGATTAGCAAATTGCTAATCGCAAATAAGGAATAACTCCCCATTCATTCCAATGGGCCTAAAGGCCTAAAGGCCCATAGGAATGAATGGGGAGTCAATCCTTATTTGCGATTAGAAATTTGCGAATCGCAAATAAGGAAGCGATTACAAGGGTGCCCGGGTGTCCAAAGGACACCCTGTAGCACCCCTAAAATGCAAATGTACACAGGTGTTGCGCACACACATGTCCAAAGGACATGTGTGTGTGTAACATACAACTTAGAAAAATGGACTAAAGTGCTTTTTTCTAAGTTTTCGCTATTTACCACGAAGTTACACTTCGCTGTAAATAGCGGCCCCATATTGCGAATTCGCAATTTTAAAAAGATACATGAATAGCATTTAAGGAATCTCTAATTGAGATTCCTTAAATGCGATTCCCCGCAATTAAGCGATTTCGGTAATTGCGATTTTTGCATTTGGGATGATGAATCCCAAATGCAAAAATAGCGCTCGCAAAGGGCCGGATTCTTAGAATCTGGCCCTTTACGAGCCGAATTTACAATGATGAATCTGGCTGTTAATCTCCTCCTGCTTAACAAAAAATGAATGTGTGCTTGTATAACCTAACTAGTGCTCATGTAAAAAGCTCCAATACCTTTGGTGTCGAGCTCGTGCTATATAAATCTGCAACAACAAAAAATGTTTTAGAAGTCTTTCCAAAATGATTTGCATGTACATGCCTTCTGAGAGTGCTTTTGTGTAGCAATTGAAACCCTTTTGTGAGCAATGGTTCAACGTTGATTAGGAGATCATGAAAATATTTTTAGCATTTGTAAAGGGTGGTCCTAGGAAAGGCTGCACACCAGGTTAGTCAATAAGTGTTTGTTGAGTCGTGTTTGGTCTTTGAATGCATTCAGCTGGGGCTGAGCGTTCATTTTCTTGAAGTACCAAAAGTATTTTATTCATTCTTCGTACTGCACAAAGGATGTTGTCTTTGTGCTTGCTGAAGTGCCTTAATTGTAATAACAGATTATTAGTTGACAATCAGTACTTGCTCCTCTGGCATTCAGGTTTCCAATGAATTTCAGTCCTCCATTCTACCTCTATGAGGATTTGAAATGTAACTTTACAGCAAAATAATCTCCATGAGTGCACTCCAGAACTACAAAATAATTTAATTAAACCACGGGTCAAGCAGCCTCTTTTGACGCCTGATCTCTCTTAATTCCAACATCCGTGAGGTCTCCAGTTGGAGGGAACACATGGGGTGTAGTTATTTTTAAATCCGAAGTCGAGAAGCAGCTTTGAAAAGAGATGAACAATGAGTCGAGAGGCCGGCAGCGGAGGCGCGGCAAAAAACACGACAGAGACCAGCCCTCTTTAGTTGTTTCAGACGAGAACAAGAGGCACTTACTGCTGGTGCTGCACACGACAAAAGAAAGATCCTTGCCTCACGCCTCTCTTCCCGCGGCAGATTACGGGCACAAAATGGCGGAGGCTGTCTCACGGAGTGTTGAGGTATTTTCCTTGTAAAGAGCTTAGACATTAGCGGGTGAAAAGACTGGCTCTTGTATTGTCAAAGCACTCATCGATGTAATGATTTTCAGCCACATTTACCTGCTTCTTTGGCTAGCTGTTATTGTCGGAATTGGATTCTGCACGCCTCACGCAGCATCCCCTCAATAAAAATCATTGAAATCATTGGCAACAACATTGTTAAAAGAAGTACTCAAGTGTGGCACACACGTCTGGCTATGAGATGCCCGCTTTTTCATATTTGCCGAGGTTTTAAGTGGCGGTCATCGGCGCATTTTCATCTCTTTCAACTGAAATGGGCCCCAATAGTCGAGGGGAGGGGGATGCTATCATGAAGGAAAGAGCTTGGAGCCTGAAGTTTCAGCTAAAAAGAGGCTGGGATCTTTCATAATATGTCATGTTGCTCACCCCAGGTGCTCACATTTAGCCGGTACTTATTGTTTCTTGCGGTTTTTATATGCTTTAATGGCATATTTAATTAGTCTATGCATAACATACGTCTGCTATTGGAATTCGGCCCTTCTCTTCAGCTGGCCCTGAATCTATTAATAAAAGCTTCTCTGTTTCAGTCCCATCACCTCGTCCACCTTTTGGTCCTGCCTGCTGCTTGCTGAGCTGAAGCACCATTTCTTTGGAGAACACCGCCTTTAAACTCACGTGAAGCTTCAAAAGTGTGCACACATCAAAAACACACTGACATCGTACCTTTGAAGGGTTGATTTTCTACATGCTGGCTCTATGTAGACCTAAGAGTTTATTTATGAGCGGCTTGCGTCGCCGGAACATCACTTTTTTGGCACACAGGCCTCTCAGCCACTCTGAGTAGCTTTGCATAGATCCAGAGTAAGACAAAGCAGCGCAAACCGCTGCCTTACTTATTCTGCGTCAAGTAGGCCTTCCATGGGAGATGCGGTGGGTTTTCCCATGCAGCACCCATGGATTTTGATGCTGCCCCAGATTTATTTATTGATTTAAACAGTGCCAAAAGCTTACTAGGCCCTAGAGCAGGCGTAACGAGTAGAAATATTTTTATTTCTAATTGTTTTTCTTCACTTTTCATATGTGCTGTATTCTGCAGCATACATAGAAAGAGGAATACGCCTCTGGATTGTTTTTGTGGAGGAAGGTACCCTTCCTGCACAAAAATAATCCGGCTTGCAATGGAAACACACTTTCACCACAGTGCAAGGGTGCCTACTTTGGCGCTAGGCAGCACATTGTGCATCAGCACAGGGGCAAAGGACAGGAATGCACATTATTTCACAAATACAGAGCATTCCTGCCCTTTCACATTTTGGCGTAGGGTTCTGCAGCAAGAAGACTTGTGGAGCTACCCTATGCCAATTGTTCATAAATGAGGCCTTAGGTTGGCAGGTGACATCACATTTGGAAAACACTTCGGGATCTAAGAGCGAAGGAGATAAAAAAGTTTAGAATGTAACCCATTTATGTGATTTGCCCAATTGGATCAATTTAAAGACGGTTTGTGTATATATTAGATGATTGTGAGGATTGAAAAAGCTTATGCATATTTAGAGCCATCATTATATATGGATAACTTGTAGGAAATCCCCATAAACAAAAGCTCCTCATGGAAGACCGTATCTATTTTTAGATTGTCTGAATTTAATCTGGTGAATTCCCAAAAATGTTTGCATTCACACCGGTAGGCAGATCTACCATACGAATGCTGTCTGTTTGATACACCACTGGATTCCATTCCCTGTGCTGTGTGAACCGAAGATGTTTCACTTTGAACAGCAGGGAATGGCTCTTAATGGTGGTAATCTTAGAAGAGCTGAGACCGAAGAAAGATAATAAGATATAGGTTATTGCAAGATTGATGTCATGTTTAATTAAAACCATTCCATTAATATGACAGTTTGCAGACCCAATTCACAAAGATTGTTTTAGGGGAAGAGTTACTGACAGTTGCACTTTAAAAATATGGAACATATATGTGATTTACAAAGCAGAAACATTTAAATTAATTTTGAAGTAATTCAAAAAAGTACATATTATGGGAAATTTAGGCAAACATGGCACAACTTGACTATGAATATTTTAGTAATTTTAAAGTGCAGGAGTTCCAGGGTTATAACCATCTAAAAAGAGAAGTGTCAGAGAAAGAGAAGTCCTGGCTTGGCAGTTCGGACAAGACTGTTCCCATGAGGCACAGGGTCAAGCTTGATTTGCATATACCTGGGTCTGAAATGGATGGCGAAGTGAGCTAAATAACGATGATGGATTCAGCCCTGATCTGCGACTGGGGGTGAGTGTCTGAAAAGTTTCAGCGCTCCGTCCATCACCTCCTTGTGTTTGCTTTGTTCACCCTAAGTTGGCAGGATATGCCCAGTTGTGGGTCCTTTGCTCACTATGCCATTGGATTCCAGCTAGCCTGGCTGATGAGGGGTGCTACCTGGAAACTGGTCCTAGGAAGCTGCTTTCGGCTCTTCGGATTGGAGTGTTCCCATGAGGCACAGTGTCAAGACTAATTTGCATATTGCTGGGGGGAACTGGGGTGGCAAAGTGAGCTAAAGAACGATGATGGATTCCACCCAGATCAGTGATTGGGGGTTAGTGTCTGAAAAGTTTCAGTGCTCTGTACATCATCTCCTTGTGTTTGCAGAGATATTTTCTAAGACATGCAATGCATATGATGCCCACTCCCCTGGGTCATGATAATGTTCCCCTTAGAAGGCCACAGACAGCTTCCTCAAATAAAGGTACCTCACCTGATTCAATATCCTTCCTCTCTGGCCATGGCTCCAAGGCTGTCCTGTAGCAGTGTGAAGAAATTGAGCCCCCACACCTCGAGTCCCTCCCCTGGTTCTATTGCTTTGAGGCCACCAAAAGGGTTCTCTGATTTTTCATTTACATTCCCGAGTGCCTCCTCCAATTTCGGCTTTTTCGCTTTTCATTCTGGGACTGGTGGTGCTTATTTGATAATGTAATAAAGAGGGTAACACATTCAGAAGGCAAAGGAAAAAAAACCATGACTGAATAGCTGCCTCAGAAGTCTGCACTCTCAAGGCTTCATGTATGAATGAATGAATGAAAAAGCTTTATTCGATTTCAAAATGCAAAAAATAATAAAAGCAACAGGTTAATTTTCATATACAAAACATATATCCCGCACATATACAATCATAAAAATAAAGACAATATTTTTAAGAGTTAATTAAGCTTTTCCTTTTTTTAAAAATGCTTTTTAAAAAGCCTGTCATGACAGCCACACAGTGTACATCATTTAAAGATAATAAAAACAATAATGCCGGACGGCATTGACGCCATGTGCCTTGTTTGTTTAAGAGTGGTTTGATCCACCGAGACCTTTCTACATCATAAAATTTACAAAAACAAATCACATGCAGTGTGGATTGATTGGACAGATTATCGCATGGGCACTTACAAAGGATTCTACTCCAGTCATTCGGTTTAGGAAATGTAATTAAACGGAAAAAGACATCAAACCTAAATCTTGTCAGTAAATAACGATCGAAGCCCTCCAGACACCAAATTAAATAAGGGTGAATTGAATAAGAGACTAGGGTAAGTTGATGTTGCATTACAGTTTTCTTGGTTAATTCTACTACTAGTCTGAGAGCTTCTAGGTGATGCCAGCACAACAACTTCAAGTCCTTCCTTGATATAGTACACATAGAAACAGGGTGACTAAAACACTCAGGTCTTCCTAGGTCCATAGTAAAATTGCAGATGTAGGACAGCCAAGGTATCCTAATGGCCTTGTCCAAACCCATACAGTCAGTAATAATGTCTCTGTTGAGCATAAGATCGGGTGATGTCCAAACTCTATGCCATAACAATAGAGGTTGCATACTAATGAGATCACTCACATATCGAATGCCCAACTCTGAGTGGCAGTTAAATACTGGTGAACTTTGGGGGGTTGCCAAGATAAATCTTAAAAAAGCGTTCTCTACCTTCTGAATAGGGGTAGAATCGGAAATTCCCCACACACCTGCCCCGTAAATGGCTGTACTAATGCATTTGGCCTTGTAAATTTTTATCAGGATTTCGGGAGGTCTTTTTCCCATTTTATTAGAGAAACACATAAGTGCTGCCGTGGCTCTTTTAAACATCATAGTCCTGTTTCTAATGGCAGGCCCCCAGGACCCAGTTTCTTATAAAACAATGTCCAGGTAAGAGAAAGTTTTTGTAGAGGCAATTTTATCCTTCCCAACAGATAAACGGCACTCTCTCTTCTTGTGTCTACCACAGGTCATAACAAAAGTTTTAGTTACATTGAGTTTCAGACCCCTGTTATCCATAAAATTTAAGTAGGTGTCTAATGCAGTTTGTAAGCCTCTTTGTGTGCGTGCCATAATCACGGCATCATCCGCATACAAGAGAGACACAATTTGTTTGTGGTTAACCTGTGGGGAATCACGAACTTCAGCCACCAATTCTTTTTCCAAATCGTTAGTATATAAATTAAAAAGAAAAGGGGCGAGTACGCATCCTTGCCTTACTCCCCGCTTTACATTGAACGACTTAGTGCATTCCCCGTTGTTGCCGTATCTCACTTTCGCCCTGGCTCCAGCATAAAGTTGCCTTAGGAAAGAGATTAACACCTCATCCACCTTCAGGTCCTTTAAAATCTGCCATAGACGACTGTGGATTACACAGTCAAATGCAGCGCTTAGATCAGCAAACACTGCATAGAGTTTACCATCCTTAGCCTGTGTGTATTTCCCTAAAAGCATCGTAAAATTTAAGACCTGTTCAATAGTACCCCGTCCCTCCCTGAATCCGTATTGTACGGGGGATAAAATGTTAGCATCTTCTGCCCATTGTTGCAGGCGATTCAAGATTACCCTCCCTGTAACTTCCATAAAAGAATCCAGGAGGGATATAGGACGATAACAAGAAGGATTTTCCCGGTCCCCTTTTTTAAATATCGGGATAATTATTGAGTCAGACCAAGTATTAATAAAACCCAAATCACAACTTGCCATAAGGGCGCATGTAAGTAACGGGGACCATAGCTCACTCCAATATTTAAATAAATCTATAGGAACGCCATCCGCTCCTGGGGCTTTATTCCCCTTACTCTGTGTAATGGCCTCTGAAATTTCCTTTACTGTGATCACTAGATCAATTGGGACAAGTTTTTCCCGATACCCATGAGTTTTTGTCCCCGTATCTGCAATTTTGTTTGCCCCGCCCGGATTATAGACTTCTGCAAAGAAGTCTATCCAGGAATCTTCAGTTATTGCCACTACCATTCTCGCCATGTCCCCTGTACTAAAGAACGGTGCCTTGACTGCTTCCCAAAAAGAGGAACCATCCCTTTTCAACGAGGCCTCGTATAGGTTCACCCACGCATCATTTTTAATTTTACTTTTACAGGACTTTCTTGCTAAGTTATACTCATGCCTACATCTTTTTATTTCTTCCTGATTTCTTGGGTTTTTATGCAGGGCCCCCATTAGTTGTGCATGAGTCTTCGTGCAGATTGAATCAAACCATCCATTTTTACAAGGTTTCTTGCCTCTATTAGAGCGCTGTAAATTCACTTGGATAATCCTAGTGATATCAGCAAAAGAATCGAATACTTCTGGGTATGTGACCTCATCCTGCAGACATTTGGTAATAGATGGTAGGGCTTGCTTAATTATATTTATGCTAGTGACCTCCGGATTGCTATATGACCATCTAAGAGCATATCCATTTAGTCTATTCACTGTGCAGTTAGTGGTCCAAGCCAACCTTTCTACCAGTGTACATTCTTTAGCTTTAGGAAGTTGAATACGAAAGCTAAGTGGGAGGCGATCACTTATTCCTATCATATGGGTTACAAATTCAGTTAGCCAAGTTGCATGGGTATTTGAGATAGTAATAAAGTCGATCATCGTGCTATGCCCTCTCCCCATATAGGTTGGACTGAACTCCACTGTAGGTGTACATAGCATGTTAACAAAACCCATATTATATGAGGCCATCATCTCGTTAAAAGAATCTCCCCCATTATTATGAGAGAAATGGGGTTGGTACTCGAGATTGTCTGCCTCTTGATCTCCACATCCACTCTGAAACTGTTTGCAAAGATTGTGGTTAAAATCGCCTCCCCAGATAAGAATAGAATCCCTCCCCAGTTTATCCATCAAAGTCCTTACCTCCTTATTAAGGGTGTTTACCATACCACTTACTAAACCCTTTTCTAAGTTGTTGTACATATTAATAACAATTAACTCAACCTTAGGGGACACATGTATTACAATAATTTGATAGTTGCTACACGACCTCACTATTTTCAACAATACTACCCCCAATAGATTTGTTACATAAACACTAAGCCCCCCTTTGCTTCTCCCATGATTAGATGAACCTGCTGGTACATGATATGTTTTAAAACCGTCCATGAAGATTTCATCGAGAGTCCAAGTCTCTTGCAGGCATAAGATGTCTACATCTTTGATAAAATCTGCCCAGATTGGGTTATTTATCTTGGAGCGAAGCCCCGCAATGTTCCAGAAAGTAACCCTCAAACCTTTCATGGTATAGACCCCTGGCGAAACGTATGAGGAATATCCAGGGCTAGGCTTACCAGAAATAGTCAAACTAGCAGTACTATTGTGTAAGGAATTACACCCATCAAAACAACCAGTATTCTCCTCGAGGTGAGATGAATAAAGCACAGTATCTCGCAAAATCGTGGAATTCGAGGACTCAGTCCCAATCCCTAGACTCACATTCAGATCCGTTTTTAATACACAATGATCCCCCCTAGTTTCTTGTGAGGGCTCAGGTGATCTACTCGTAGGAATAGAACTAGCGGATGTATGACGTTACAAAGCATACTTTTACCACGCATACCTTTACAACGCGGTTATTACCACGCATACCTTTACAACGCATAGCGCTTAGAGGTGCTGGATAGTGGTAAGTATAATTTTCTATTCCAACTCCAGTCCCCGTGGACACTAGGGAAGGTGTTGGATAGAAAATGAAACGTATTCCCTATCCTAGAGCGCCCCCCCAGCGCAATGCGTTGTAATGGTTTGCATTGTAATGCCAGCGTTGTAATGGTATTGCGTGGTAAAAAATGCATGGTAAAGGTTGTATACCGAACTAGCACTAAAAAGTTTGTTAGCTGTCTTACAGTTGTTCAAGCACACTTGGGTGCTTCCTACTTGGGGAGCAGATGATATCAGTCATTCGTTTGCGTCTAACCCAGAGAGGGGTTCGAACAAATTGTGTGGTGGAATATTCCAGTACTCATTTCGATTAGTGGGGAGATATCTATTGCCAGGAGGAAGGATGAACCTATTTGAGCGTTGAGGTGGGAAAAAAGGGGGAAAACTGTTTACGTGCTGTCTTGAAACAGTAGGGTGCGGATTACGATAGGAAAATTGCAGAGAATCAGAGCGACCCAGTATTGGTAGGTAATTAGGAGGCGTCATCAGAGCTTCAGGGTAAAAATAGCTCAGATTGCGAGATGATACATTACCCTCGCCTCTCCCTGGAAACCAGTCACTGATATACGTGACTACGCTGTCATCCCTGAAATTTACTATCACCACATCCCCCTGTATGTCTTTAGGTCAAAGACCCACCCAGTTGCACCGCCTTACAGATACTATATATCTCCATCTAAATGTGATGGGAGGGTCTATTGTTTCGCAGCCAATGAATGATTTTATTTTTAAGGCTAATATAGGATTCTAGGGTTCCTACTGACACGACAGGGACTCCAGTCAGAATAATAACGTAGTTGGATGATTCAGGTGGTAGATCTACGTTATTTTTAAAGTTAGATTTTACTGTATTCATTTTGGATGGCTGCGTTAAAGGAAGATTTCTGGTAACAGGGACTTTCGGGGGACCTAATTTAGCCTTCTCTTTATGTGAAACTTGCATGGCCACCGAGCTAGGAGAGTTGGTCATTTTATTAAGTATGAGGTTATCCACTTGGGTCGTTTTTTTAGGTATGGGGTTGTCCACTTGGCGCCTTGATGTCATATGTATAGGATGTTTCGTTACTGGACATATTTCCCCTGGATTGCTATGTTTTGGGGCTTCATTTAGATTGGAAGCTGCCAAAATACAATCCATTTTTTCCCCCAACCGCTTAACTCTCTCTGTGAGTGGCAACAGAAAAGATTTTTGAAGGCTTTCAATAGCCTCCATTATCCCTTTACCCAACAGGGGCTCTGGAAACATACCTGTTTTTGTTATAGAACCCGTTAGTACTTCCTTCCCTAGCTTTTTCGTTAGGTCCTCTGGAGGTAAGGATATATTTGAAATGTTCCCGCCTTTTCTAAACCCTCCCTTCCTCCTCCTTTTTTTTGGTGGAGAACGGTGAGCTCCCTGGTGCCTCTTAGTTTGTGTCTTTTCTTTAGATACATTAACTACTGTCGGTGTTTGTAACCCCGTAACTACTACAGCCTCCTCTAGTAAGTTAGGTAAAGGAAATGAGGAGTTAGTGTTAGCCTGAGACTGGGAAATTACTAACACTATTGGGGAGTTTAAATCAATTAAAGGGTTCGGTGTGGTAGGCAGCCAATTATTAGTACTATCATGATTAGTTTCAGTGATGCATATTAATGGTGACCTATCCTGAAAGATTAGTGGGATACTTTCAGTACTAAAAAGCTCTGCGTCTACATCTGCTGACATAGTGTCATATGTTTGTGAAGTTGGTGGATCCTTCTGGGCCAGAATTGGGGGCTTATTTTTGAGAAGTTCGATAGAAAAACGGCGCTCAGCACGTTTCTCGGCCAGCAAAATCTCTCTATCTACCTCTCTAGTAGCCCTAGCGAAATACTTATCTAAAGGCCCAAGTATAGAAACCCCAACGGTGGAAGGTAAAGAATTCGGTACGCATGTAGACATCCTGGGTCATGGAGTCAATAACAATAAAAGAAATAATCAGAGGACGTCAAATCAATCACAAGTTTGCAAACCAACCCCGAAACGGTCAATAGTAAGTTACAGAGGATGAGGGTCGGGCATAAAAAACTTACTATCACAGAGTCCTGGATGTTAGAGGGCGGGCCCAGCCCAGCCTCCTCTTGCCTCTGATGGACTCAGACAGCCCGCCCTTTGCCCGGGCTTTGCCCCGCGCTCCGACCCGCGCGCGTCCCGCGTGACGCGGGAGTCACGGTTGTTATATACAGGAAGGAGGGGGCGGGAAGAGGACCCAGCTGCAGCGCAGGTGTTGGCGCTGTGCAGGCTGGTCCTCGCAGTCCCGCCCGCGGTGTGGCAAAGTTCTCGAATCAGCCCTCAATCGGCGTTTGCTTAGGCAGTGTCCCAGGTACAATACAGATGCAGTATCCAATTAAGAAAGTCCGGTTTTTAAGAACACAGGGAATAGCACGTCCTTATACAAGTCTATACTCCTTCAATACTACACTTATGAAACAGTACTTTTAAATATTGATGTTGTTTCTAAAAGATGATTCAATTCTTTGGAGTACTACTCTTTGTTCAGATATGACTTTAAACACGCCTCCAAGGCTAAACCAAACAATTGCAAGGTGTTCACACGATATAGTTACAGGGTTCTGGCTTCAGCAACAGCGTTTTACAAATACCTAGGAAGGACACACTGGATAACCAGGAAACCTTTACTCAAAGAGTACAAGATGACCACCACGATTACAAAACACCGTGAGTGTTGTGTGCTTTCTTAGTAAACAAAGTTATCCAAATTACACCCTTCAAAGATGCAAAGCCTTTCACCAAACAACTCCAAATGCACCGCCAACCTTTCCTTCCCTGGAACATGGCGTGGGAGGCTCTTGTGAGTTTAAAGTGTTGCTCTTGCACATACCCTGAGCTTGGATAGGTTAGTTAATACCATAGATGTGCTCACTAATAAATATGAGGAACATAGGAGGTACATCTTGATGTAACCAGAGGGTATGCAGCACTAGTACAGCATCCCTCTCTCCAACACCAAAACCTGTTCATCCAGCCAAGTCAGTACCATCTATTAGTGGCAGTGTACTTGATGTGCAACCAAGACTATGCCAATTTTGGCACCCACAATCCTGACAAAAAATCCCAGTTGCAACAGCAACGGATTATTTCATGGAGTACTTATTGGAAATTTGCTCATTAGTATGACTAACTTGGAATTGAGCCAGTTAAAGTGTTCCTTCCCCCTTCTTGTTTTGAATGTTATTTATTTTATATGCATGCACATTTGTTTAAATGGTCCATATTTCCCTTTTTTCCCATGTGTGTCATTTTCATCAAGTTATTACTCCAGCCATGGGGGTAGGCAATTTTTCTGTTCTGTTTTTCTGCTTCTACTGTTAATTGCAAGAGTATAATGTTTGATTCAAATGGCTTAAGTGTTGTCTCTTTGGATGTTTTTGACCATAGAGACTCGTAGACCCATTCATACAGCTATAAGCTAAAGCAGAAATAGGTAGGTGAAAGGCACCTACAAAGCTCCCAAATGTGCTTTATGTCTTTCTTTGCTACTATGGTAGTGAGTTACAGCAGGCAAGTGACCCACTGGGGTGTGGCCCATGAAGCTCAGGCCCACTGTCAACAATTCAGTTATCAGAGTGCAGCAGGAAACTTGTCAAGCTGGAAGGAGGGCTGTTAATAGCAATCCTCACCACAGAACTGCCAGAAAGATGAGTTAGGTGAACCTCGATTCCCTCTTCCCCTCGTTTTTCTCCATGTGTATCAAATGCCCCAGGTAATAACTTACTGTTACATTTGATAGAGCACTAGCATTACCACGGATGGCAGCCATTTTCTTTCATATTTGACCACTCCATATTTCCTGTCCCCAGCTATGAAGGCAGCCAAAACACTTACAGGCCTTCCAACTTTTAAAATATTTTCACCATGTGGGAGGGAAAAGGGTGAATGGGGTCAAGGAGAGGGTGGGTCTTAGAGCCCAATACTTACACCAACAGACCCTCCTGACCTCACCCCACACATTAACAATTGTCTCTTAAGCTGACACCCATGTCCCAGGGAGGTAGCAAAGCTCCTGAAGGGTGTCAGCAGTGCAAAGCATTCACACAACCTGGAATCCCTTTCTGTGAAAGGGTTTCTAGCTGGTTTCCAGCTCATCTCTTCTTGCACCGTGACATATTGGCTCCTCACCACTAGACCATGTGAGGAGAGCTAGTATAATGTGACACACGGTGGCACTGTGTGTATTGCGTGCTTGTGATTGTGAAAATGAATGGAAAGTGTTTGGTATTACAGCCACATCTTCTGGACATTTTCGAAACGTTGTTCCAGAGGGAAATAAATGTGCTGTAGCCAGTGCTTCCTTTGAGCCAGTGGTTTTAAGTGAGGCCCACCAGCACTCATTTTTGAAGACCAGCAAAGGGTTTTCCTAATCAGACTTGGATCCCAAGCAAGTGCGAGAGAATCACTCAAAAGGAGGAAAGAAGAGGGAGAGGGAAGAAGAAGATTGAAAAACAGTGACAAAGGGAAAAGGCAGGCGTCAAAAAGAACCTGCAAGAATAAGTAAAAAGCACTAGGCAGTATCTGGTGGTGGATGAAAGAGGCCTGAGGTGGAATCAAGACCAAGAAGACTTGGTATTCCATACCCCGGCATTCAGAAGGCACTGACCGTTGGCCTCCAAGAAAAACCTGGGGGTCTACCAAATATTTATTTACAAATTAAATACTGCTGCTGCCTAACAATTTCCTAGCAATTTTCATTTCTCCTCTGTCACTTTCCAATAATTTGGGTAAATATTGGATTAGGAGGCTATTTTTGACAGTGAACCTTCCGCCTGAATGCATCACCTGCCAAAGAGCTCACATTGAAGTATGTTACCTCAAGCGCTCTGGTGTTTTGTACTGAATGAAGCCTACCCTTGTCAAGGATGGAGGGTTCATGGAAGAGGCCTATTTCTCTGTGAAATTGTTGAGATGGAAAAGTCCTCTGCATGGTAAGAGACGTGTACCCTTGCTTTGAAAGCCCAACAGTACTGTTGTCAGATCCCTAATTCGAACTTGTTGTCACAGGCGAACACTAATCATGGTTGTGCGCTATAACATAGGCTTGTCTCATGGATTCTGGTCTTGTTGGACAGGGAAAGGTCCCAAAGTGCTACCCTCATAGTAGTGGAAGGCTACTGCCTTCACCACCTTTATCCGGAGTTAAGCAGCACAAGCCCAGTGGCGGCCGCATACGGTGTAAAGATCAGTAGTAGTGAATAGTACCTTTTTACCTCTGTCACTGAAGTGAGGCGTACAGACTTTGATACCATTTACAAGGTTCCTCTGCTGTGCGCTCATCTTACCATTGGCCTACATCCGGTAGATGTGGAGTGCTGCATAGATTAGGAGTGGTGACTCTTCATTGGTTGTATGTGTGCCTGTGAAGGGTATAGTACAAGGATGGTGCAGCACTGTTCAGCACATGTGCGGTTAGGGCTTGTGCTGGGTGTATGTATGTCAGAGAGGAATATATTACATAAGAGATGTAGTGCTGTGCAGTGCACACACATGAAGGATATTAGAACTGTCAGCCATAGACTGTCTACCTCCAAACCTTTGGCTTGTTTCCCTACAATTTTTCTGGAATTCATTTTTGTTGGCCTAGGGACTCTGCACTTTACCACTGCTAACCAGTGCTAAGGTGCCTGTGCTCACTCCCCTAAACGTGGTTAAATTGGTTTACACCTGTTTGGCATATTTAATGTACTTACATGTCCCTTGTAGAGTGTTATACCTTATACCCAGGGCCTGTAAATTAATTGCTACCAGTGGGCCTGCACAACATAGTATGCAACCCCCTTAAGTAGTCCCTTAACACATGTCCCAGGACTCCCATTGCAGCCTAAATTATATTTTGAACTGCCAATTTGACTTGGCAATATAACTCCTTTGAAAGGCTTAAAATCCCTTTTATTGCATATAAGTCACCACTACAGTTGGAACTAGGTAGGCCATAGGGTAGGGTGCATTGTAATTAAAAGGTTGGACATATGCATGCCCTCGTAGTGAAAAACCCCTACAGTTGTTATTTACTACTATGAAGCATATCTGTCACATAGGATAACATTGAATTACCTGATTATATTTAATAAGTGCAAACATTTGATTAGGGATAGATAAGCAATTCATGCTTGGTATTAATGAAATTGTAATAAAAATGCTCTTTTATGGTAAAGTCACATTTTAAATTAAGATTTTGAAAATGCCACTTTTAGAAAGTTGTATACAAACTTGATATCTCGTGGCGTTGCTTGTCAAAAGTTTAACAATAAACAAGCCGATGTCCTTCATTCATAAGCCTGTGTGATTTATTTAACTTTTTCTTGTCTTATTCAAAAAAATGTTTAATGCATTCTAGTCATGTCATCATGAAGGGCAACACATGATTTTTCAACACATTTACCAACAAAATACAAAATACATAGAATACAATGATATATACAAAAATGACATATACAACATTATTAACATGTAAGTTTATAAGACATGTATGACCAGTCCCTTACTGAAATCTGAAACACTAGGTGGAAGATTTGACTTTAAAAAAAAGAAAACCTTTTTTTTCCTGCCAGTGTACGTAGCTCTGGGAACTTAAGTTGTCGATTGGAGAGTGGTATTAATGCAAAATCTCTATCAAAATACACGGCAGGCGCCTCATCCCAGGAGCTGCGGACAATGCGTTTCAAACCCCAAATCTCTTATGGGGTTCTCATCAGGACCTGGACATGGTTGTATCAGCTTAAGTAATTTGAAAGTGTGGAAGGCCGCAATTGTCCTCAGTGAGAGTTTCTGTGAAAAATCATGGGCGGAGCCGTGATTCTTTTCCAATTCCTTTGTCTTTTGAAACACTATAGTCCTCAGTTTGATGATGACTTCTAAGCCTCGTTGTATGAACTCCACCTGAAGTACTTTTGTTGCTCCATTCTCGCGCTGCGTGCCTCCTCACAGGGATCTCCAATCGACAGCATTTTAAACCTAAGTTCACATAGTTACATTTTTCTGAATAAGACAGAGAAAAGTGAAATAAATCACACAGGCTTATGAATTAAGGACATTGGCTCCTTTATTGTTAAACTATTGACAAGCAACGCAACTAGAGATCAAGTTTGTATACAATTCAGAAGTGGTCCTATCTAGTTTGCTTAAGGACCCAAGCCTCCTTTGGGTTACAGCTTTTAGAAAGTTGGCATTTTCCTGCCTTTAGCTGTTTAGTACCTGCAGCCTCCCCTAGGTAATATGACTGGATGCAACTGACAGACTTTGTGAATTCCTCCCAGACAATCACAGAATAGAGGGATTGTGTGTCCCTGAATTGACCATCTGCTGGCAGGATTGGGGGCGTGGCTGGAAACAGCCCCATTTGCAACTGAATAGACTGTGCTCTACCTTTCACTTAAACATCTTGTCACCACCTCAGTGTCTCTGCAGCCAGCTTGGAGCCAGGGCAGGTAAGAAATTCCAAACACTTCAAAGAGAAAACTCTTGCATCCTTTCCCAACTTCAAAAAATGCACCAGGTACACCAATTGAGCCCTATGATCCACTCTTCAGTTTATTTTCATGACCTGGGCAAGAACTCTCAGAGAAATGCCTGTCGTTGTGGCCTTTTGTGCACTGCACAAGACTGCTTTGCTGCACCTGGAAGTACTGCTTTACTGCTTCCTGGATCCTGTCTTTTATTCACAGAGGCTGGCTCTGTTGCTTGAGCCCTGCATCTTCACCTGAACGCAGGACTACCAGGGTTACTCCAAGGGTTAGTTTGCTGGCCTCCTCTTCAGAGCCGCAGGGCCATAAAAAGCTCCCACCATCTTGATTCCATACTTTGACCCAACCTGAGTGAGTCTTTGAACCTTCAAGTGGTGTCCTACCAGTTCTGAGCCCTTGGTTTGGTGATAAAGGTGCTTTGATAGCCAAAATCCGAAAACCCAAACTTTTTGGCTTTAAACTGCTCAGATAACTAAGGGAAGACCGGGACCAACCTGTTTGTTGTGTCACCCCAGGTGTATTGCCAGTCAACCTCACTTCATGATTGATCCCTCTACGTTGTTCCCTGCAGCAGCAAATCCTGTTCATCAAAGGGGCATCTGACCACCTAGAGCAGTTTTTGGCTACAGCCTCTTCCCTTGTCCGGAGATTTTTGACTTCCAATAAACTGGCTACGTCAGAACGTAGAAATCTTCATCGCGACCTCGTCCAGTGGTTCCCTGATGACAACGCTCCTTCCTCTGAGCTTTACCTCTTGAGACCCTTTTTTCTTGAAAACTTGACTAAGTCCAAGGTAAGCACCAATCAGGCCCAATCCCACATCTTGTATCCAACCACGCTCCTTTGCGATCAACTCTATTTTTTTACTTTGACCCAGTTTTGCATGACTAGAAGCCCACAGTTGGCGCTTTGAACTTTTAGGCCCTAGTCTTTATTAAAAAATGTAAATAAATGTATAAATCCTGTTCTACTGATTGAGTTTTGTTATTTTGGTGTCAAATCAACAACCCCAGTTCCTCATAGATCACATATGCTGGGTGTATGTGTGCTTGCATGAAGGGAGAAGGGTTGTGCAGTGCACATAGTGAGTGTGTATGCTGGCAGTGCAGGCTTTTTAAATTAAGCACACCCTGGCTGATTTTAGAAATGCTTCGGTAAGGAAAAGTGTGCCCAGGTTGAGTGTGTATACTGTACTGTTGTCTGATTCCTTTTCATAGGCAAACACGTATCATATGTGTACACAATGATATAAGCCTGTCTCATGGATTGTGGTCTTGTTGAACCGGGAGTGGGGCCAGAAAAGCTACATTCATATCAGTGAAAGGTTAACACCTTCACCAGGAGTTGAGCAGCACAAGCCTGGTGTTGGTAGCATAGGGTAAAGTGGTCAGTAGTAATGAACAGGACGTTTTTACCCTGTGTCACTGGAATGAGGCCTATAGGCTCAATCACCATTTTAAAAGTTAAGCTGCTTTGTACTTAACTCACCCTAGACCTACATCAGAGGTAGATGTGGAGTGCTGCATAGCCCAGGAGTGGAGACTGCATTGGTTCTATGGGTGCCTCAAAATGGTACAGTAGAAAGATGGGCCACTACTGTGCAGTACATGTGCGGTTAGTACATGTGCGGGGTGTATGTGTGCCTGAAAGGAATACATTACATGAGAGCTGTAGTGCTGTGCAGTGCATGGGCAGGGATCGCATGTGCTGGGTATTTGTGTGCTTGTGGGCAGTACAATGCATGAAGGGTGAAGAGTTGTCTAGCGTGCAAATAGTGAGTGTGTATTCTCGCAGTGCATGTGTTTTAAAATAGGTACACGCTGGTTAAATATCAAAAAGCTTCAGTACTGAACAGTGTGGGAGATTGAGTGTGTAAGTGACTGCATGTGTGCTGGTAAAAGTACAATGCATAGAGGTGTTAGTGCTGGACTGAATGTGCGCTGGGGAAGTACGTGTGCCTGCAATTGTACATTGAATAGAATACCCTGGGTTTCATTTTGGGTATGCCCAGGCCCACCTGGTGAAGACATGAGTAGGAGAAGAATTCCCCCAGACAGATGGTATATTGCTGCATTCCTGCTAGTTGAGGTGGGGGCAAGCTGGAGGGAAAAGGATGAGACTCCTTTTACATTTCAAAAGACTGCTCTTTGATTCAGTGATAGATCACAAGGAAGGGGCCTGGGCACATGTAAAAGAAGGGAGACATGCATATGAGGATCATAAAGACTAGGGCTGGGGGGCTGGGATTAACCTTTTGATGGACATATCATTGTGGCTGGCATCCAGGTGCGTACTATGGGCACATCTATGAATTGTGCTGTCGACAATCAGCTTCGGAGTTGTGCATGACCTCTTTCATTAAGGCAGATGAAAAGGAGAAGTGCCCACTTCAAAAGAAGCAGAACCTCAACATAAAGCTTCAAAAACCCAGATTCTGAATTGCATGTGGTGTGTTGAAAGGGACTATAAAAAGGGGAAGTTGAGTCCTTAAAGATTTGTCATCAGCCAAGCCGCCAGACGGGCTATGTGAGAAAGGGACGCTCTGTAAGACTTCTACCTGTGACCTGTACTAGGACCTAAGGCCTGCTAGTCTTCCTGCTGGGTGAGAAGACATCACGCAGAGAAACCAAGACCACCTGCCCTAGAGCCTGGAGCAACAGCTTCTACTTGCTAAGACCAGTGTGCCCTGTGAGTAAGTAGAGAGCATTGGAGGGAGCAAGGTCCAGTGAGGACTCACTGTGAGAGGTGTTAGGATTCAGCTGTTCAGTGATCAGGCCATAGCAAATGTGCAAGACTTTTTTCAGAGACCCCTGTATGTCAGGACTGGGCTGCAATAGACTGCGCCAAGTTTTAAGTGCTGTGTGAAGGGGGCAGAGCCCACATGGCTTTGTTGCAGTGACCCTCTATTCCAGAGGGGGCCACCTGTGACTTAATTTGGCCAAAGCTAGAGACTTTTGTTTGCCATGTGTTGGGCAGTCACACCAAAGACTCTGCGCCTGACAGTGAGCAATGCAGCAACCCCTTATGCAAGAAGGGGCAGACAGTATGCAGTGGTCAGCTGTGAGGGTCATGGCCCAGATAAAAAGATTTCTGCAGTGATCTGTGTAGAGTTAGAAATACAACATAACTTTTTCCTATGAAAGCGAGTATTTGGCTGGACATTGATATATTGTTCATACTGTCTTCGTATTGAACCAAGACAAGTCATCGTATTGCTATAAAGGTTCAGCAGGTATGATAACCATGCAGCGATTAAGTCATAGGACATTTGCACAATATTACTGATCGCATGACTTTGAGCCAATCATAAACAAGTGTGTGTGTCTAAATAAAAAGAGGTGAACAGGTAGCCCATTTAAAAAAACATTCCACGTTCCAAACCATGGTATGCAGTTCTAATTCAGCACAAAAGTTGAACTCTTATATTGTTAAAGAAGCTGCAGATAACATTTTACAGTCTGTGATTAAAACCACTTTGAAAGCAACACCTCCTACTCAATTCCACATAAAAGAAATCGCACACATAATGTGACTGAAAATAAATTTTCTACATGCGGCATTACACCTACGATAGTGATAAAAACAGGAGCAGCTCTTAGGAAAAAAAGGAAACAGAGCAATTTGCATTTCCACAAAGGCATAAAATAAACATGGTGCATACATATTCTGAGGTCTTCAATGGATTAAGATTCAACGTAGGTGTAATTTCTCATTTTGATTGCAACAAGCTATTTTTACTATTCATTCGCACCCTGTCCTTGCAGGTGTGTGGATATACAGGGTTATCATTTATCAAATAAAAAAAATAAAAGCAAAAAAGCAGATCTCAAAAATCTTGGAATACCTACGCAAGTAACAGTCCCCACAGCTATGCGATATGCATTGTCAGCAGGCCCTGCTCTCTACCACACACCTCCTTACATTCACTTGATAACACCCAATGCCACAATACCTTCAACAACCGTATTATAGCCAATTCTCCAACAGCATTCTCTCTATACCCAACCATCGGTACTTAATTTGTAAAAACAAAAACAAAACAATAATAATATAATTAACAAGTGCAGGGCCTCAAAGGTTTTCTTCAATACCATATGCTTGAGTTGTCAAACACCAAGGCCGCCAGATATTGATTCCACCTCATTTCATTTTCTTCTTCCAACCTACACTTCCCTCCTCTTTAGCTTATTCTTGCTGTTTCTTTTTCATCCATTTTTTCTGCCGTTAGCACTGTTTTACCAGCTTCCTTCTCTTTCTCTGTAGCAAATTTTGATGATAACAAATAAATTGTTGGGCCCCAAAAATGAATCCCTGTGTCCACCACCTGCAACCACCATGTGAGAAGGTGGTTCTGACCTTCTAATCTTCCTTGATTTTTCTCTTTTTGATCACCTGGTTTTTTACCTTTTACTGTGGGAGAGTCTCATTATCTGTTACTCACCCATGGTAAATTCATTGTAAAATAGACTGCGGGTGTTTACTGCCAGTGTCTGCCTTTTAAGATAAGGCTGCTGTTAAGCAGTGAGGGTAAGAGACACTTGGCTGGTTATACGTGTATACGTGTGCACACGTGTGCACACATGTCAGGGTTGTGGGTGGCAGGCTCCTGAAATACGAAACCCGGGAACTGCGCTCGGTTAGCCTGGTGCAGAAGGGACTCTGCAGGGTTAGGTTATTAACCTGGGGTAGGCTTTATAATGTTGGTGTGAACAGAAATAAAAAGTTAGTGTGCTTTTCTGTCTGTGCTGCAGTGACACTCTATTTTACAGTAAGGGGGCAGACTGCCTTAGGGTGCAGCTCCGCTTCCCTAGGTCCAAACAGCAACACCAGCATCATACCAAGGTACAATGTAACTTGTCTGAAAAGAACAATGCTGTAAAAGTCCAAAGTCATATCTGTACAGCTTATGTGACATCCAGGAAAGACATGTTTATCTGGCTCAGCTCGGTATCAGAGCCCAGGCCTTTTGTCACCCTGCTGAGCTGGGCTAACTACTTTTTTCTCCAGCAGCAGGAAGAAAGGCCTCCCCTCACAAAGCGAGCAATTACTCTTGATTAGATCTGCTCCTCAGAAGGAAGAGGTAGAGTGGACTGCTCTGCATCAATCAGCTAGCTGTCATTCTGTACCAAGAAGAGGGTGAGTCCAAGCCTACTAACCAAAGGGAGGGAGCTCCGACACTGGATCTAGACCAGGAGGGGGGCTCCTTTGAAGTTTTGCTGTGGCCAGTCCTGGCAGTGATGACATTGAAGGGTGGTGCTCAGACCCCCCAGAGAACATGTGGCAAGCGAGTCCTGGGAGACGCCATCTTGAAGTATCACAGAAGGCTGTGCAGGATGGTTGAAACAGGGGCGTAGAGGTGACGTGGCTCCTCAGAAAAGGCCAGAGATGCATCCCTGCTGGTACCTTCCGCTCCCACTTAAAAGGTCCTGTGCAAAGGGGAGAACTCTCTCTTGGATGTGCTTTTCTGCTGGACACTGGGACTGGAGGCTGACGCCATTGACAATTAGAAGAAAGTACCCACTGACTGCAATCGAACCTAAGGACTCTGCCCCTGATCGACCACAGGACCAGCAGGACACTCCCCCACTGTTCCCCTCACATCCCCTGAGGACCAGTTGGGGGAAAAAAATAAAGGGAGAAGCCCATAGGAGAAGTAACGTGAAAGGCTGGGGCAGGGAGCCAGTGAAAGTAGCTCCCAGCAAAGTTAGTCCCCTTTGAAGACGGGCGACCTGAAGAAAGTGCTCCAGGTGGCTAGGGCTCACCACCAGGAGCAAAACAAGATCAACATAATTGGAATTGGTCCAACAGGGCCCACGTTCTGTAGTTGGGTAACCTTCGACCTTATGCTGAGCAGGCAATGAAGCACGTGTGACCCCATTGATGTAATTCGACTTGCATCCAGGCTGGGCCAGGGCCCTGAGGCTGCTCCCAAGAATAGGAAAATGCAGGGAATGGCCACTGGACTTTCCCCATAAGAGGCAGGACCCAAGAACCTATCCATGGGCCCAGGATTTAAGATACACCGAGGGAGTGCTGCCATGTTCCCCCACGAAGGAGGAGGGGGGGCCAGGACGTATTGAGTATTGTGTGAGTAATAAATGTTCTTTTCCACACCACACCATTTCCCGTGAGTAGCCCTTGGACTGCTCTGCTTTTCTACACTGTGAGAGTCAAGCGCTACAATGGGGTGTTTGATTCCTAGTTAAGGACAAATGTAGACCCATTACTTGTGTATGCCATACACAAAATGACTCATTTTCAAACAGACTGTCAAACAGTAAGCATTACAACTGATGGAGCGAGGTTCAGAATAAAATTTTGTTCTGACTCGCAAAGTTAAACTTCCATAATGAATAACCGTATTAATTGATTTCTGGTGAATTATTAACCAACCTAGATTAAAATGCATTTACATGACACGAGGGACTAATACATGTGCTCTATGTTGCACTTGCAAGTACGTTGAAAATAATAAACTAACCTTGTCTATTGTCTTTGTCAGTATTAAATGCGGCTGTTTAACTAATGGCATGTGCTTATTTGTGTGCCTATGTTATGTCTTTTCGTCTTTATGTGGCATCAGTTTGTGGAGAATTCTGTGGCTTGTGCTTAAGCTAGGTAACATAAATTAATGGGTTAATATTTAGCAAAGAGGGTGGGTAACAGAATGGGTCTCAATTCTCTAATTAATTAATGTCTTGTGTTTGTTTGAATACTAGTTACCGAGAGAGAGGCCTAAGGCCTAGCGTTTTAAAGATGGTGTTTGGAATCCTGTCCAGAGTGGAGCCCTGCACGTATTCAGAAGTGGAAACTTTACCACATCAACAGTTGTCAAAGAAATATAATGAATAGTTTTCTGTGCAAGACGTGCTCTGAATGTGACAAAATCAAGGACAGGATGCGGCAAATCTAACAAGTTAAGGAAGTAACGGACTGTTACTTGAAGATTGTTGCGTTTCCGAGGAAACTGATAGACATGTATTTTGTCGGACAATGAAGTCAAAGAAAAAGGCTCGGTTTTGGGATGGGAACGTGATGAGCTAATATGGACTGACATATGTCAGCCAATAAGAACACTGGATGGCAAAAGAAAGAATACATTTTAGTGAGATTAGCTAGACAGAAAAGGTATAAAACTTGGCCCCTTTGTCAGGAGGGCGCTGCTCGCTTTCCGATTCCAGAAGGGTGTGTCGTGCTGATGGACTTTGGCGCACATAAGGATAATAGGCCCAAATGATTTTTCCCTTACAGGTGGAGCAAAGATTAGTTAGGGAATTAGCTTGAGGGATTGGAAACTGTAATTTTGCCTTAAACATGCTTATTGGATTGATTTGAAATGTCAGTCTAATTGATCATCCCTCATTAAATGCTGCTTATTTGCTAATAAAATAATGATTTATTAAATAAAATGCTTTTTCTTTGAAGAATAAAATTAATAAATTAGATTATTGAAACGACAAGCTGGTCTTGTTTATTCATGGTCTAGTTACCAGCAGCTGATCATTTACCGTAGTGACTTAATTAAAATGATATTTGCATAAAAACCATGGTAAGAAATGATAAACTGCAGATGTATATAAATGTGTAAATAGTTTGTGAATAGGTTCTGATTAATTAGGTCACATGATTCAGTTGCCCAAAAATTGTCTCGTTAGTTTATGGGCCTTGTGAGTGATTTATGATTAATGGTGAGTATCATGGTGTAGGGTAGCGTTGTTGAGACAGTTTTTCTATAGGGGCACTGGATCAATTCCTTGGTAGCAGAGTTACGGTTGCTATGGTAACTGTCATGCTACATGGTAATTACATAGGATCGATGTTTAACATATGTTAAGTTTGTTCAGTCGTCATATGTAGTCGAAAGGTTTTTTCCAGCAGTGTGCAAATTCCTGGTTTTGTACCGGTACAAGAGTAGTGTAACAGGTGAAGTTGCACAGTGCATTTGTTCTGTTTCAAAATAGTGGTATTGACATATATCACAAGTGTTGTGGTTGTACAGCACAAGTTTAGGGATTCTAGGTGTGCTAGGTAAAATGTATAGTGAGGATTGTCTATGAAATCGTAGCTTAAGGGTATAGGGACTTGGTGCCTGTTTTAACACTCACTGTGAAAAGAGTAATAGATTTTATCCAAGCTTGAGTGAAGGGTAAGGTAGCGTCGTCTATTCTTATTGGCGAGTGAGGATTTCTTTGGTTGGTTAAAGTCCTGCCAAGATTCATGTATGTATGGCTAGGGTTTCTTCAGTTTGAATGTGCGTAAATGATTTAGTAATATTCGATTGAGTCATACTTTGAATTGTCATTTTATGTGCATTCAGAGGGAAACGAGTTTGTTATTACCTGTTAGAAAGGTAGAGTAAGGCAATTTACTTTATCAACGAATTTAAATATTCTGTGAGAATAGCGTCGTCTATTCCACGCAAAAGAATATCTGAGTGTCAGAAAAAGCTATCACTTTATTTTAGCGAAACAGACAAGTGGTTTGTTTTGTGGAGTTACTAATTGTATACCATTGAAAAGTTTTGTTAAAATGGCGCTGTGAAAATATTTTGTGAAGGAAGGGTGAGTTCTAGGAGCGAGAGACGAGAAGCTGCAGCGGCAGTGTACGTCACAGGGTCCGCGCTGTGATTGGTTAACATTCGTCACAGCAAGCGCGCTGATTGGTTCACGTGACTAAAACGAGCTGACAGTTGATTGGCTTATCCTGAAAGCAGTCTTTCTATTGGTTGAGCAAGGTGGTGATGTAGCGTAACCTGATTGGCTCGTTAGTGAGTTTCGCGCACGGATTGGCTGGTGCAGCGGAATACTAACTTCCTTGTTACGATCTTTACTAAAGCAAGGGAAACAGATTTAAAACATGGATTATTATTATATTAAGCAGAAAAAGAAACTTTCATGGTTTCAGAAATTGAAAAATAAATTGGAATCTGACAAGAAAATTGAAACGCGAGGTGGAAAGTTACTTCATAAATACAAAACACCTGCAGCATATATGGAAGGTGAATATGGTTATCATACTTGCCTATGGTTTGAGAATTGGATGGATTATACCAAGAATGATGGTGTTTTAGCATGGCCAGAAGATGGTTCCTTTAACATTAAGGTTATGAAAAATTTAAGAGACAAGATGATGACACTTGAACCAAAGCCTAGACCTACACAATTTGAGGCTTTAGCTGAATGGGAGGATGAGATGTTTCAATTGGAAAGGGAGAATAAAGGTATAGCAAGAGGTACCAGATTAGGCATTGATCCAGAAACTCATGAAGATAGAATGTGTCGTGGAGACGTAGTGCCTGTGATGGTTTGTATCCAGCAAGATTTGGTGAGCCAACTAGTCAAAACAATGCCCGAAAGAAAAATAATAATGCTGAAGAAAGTGAATTAGAAGATTCAGTCAGTTTTAGAAGAAATTTATATTACGAAACCAAAAAAGCCTCCTCCTTATCAACCAGCTTGTACATGGTCTTCCCCGATGGTTCCTTCAGGAACTTCACCAAGTGCACCTCCTAGAGAAATTATTGATGAGGCATCACCCAGATTATATCCAAATAATGCAAAAACTCCTGAAAGAGTAGAAACAAGATCTAGTTCCAGTATATCTGGAGAAAACAGAAATTATGTTGAAACCCCAGTTCGCAGAACTGAAACCCCAAGAAATGTAATGAGAACAGAAGGATGTGGGGAAATGCCAAATACTTCAGAATATTTCAGATCAAAAGATGAATTAATACAGCAGTTAACTAAAAGCATGGAAGCAGTAACGGTACCAGTAACAATTGGACCTGTTCAACCAGTATTTGATCAAAAAGAAGTTAGACACTCAGCTTTAACTATTCCATTAAATGCAGAAATTCAGAAAGTGGCTGAAAATTTTTATTCAGATTTATCAGAAATTCACCGAGAAAAAACAATGATGCCTGATTTAACTTTTAATCAAAGTCCATTATGTAGAACACCAACAGGTGCAGAATCTGATGCTGAATAGCCAGAAAAGAGCATAAATAAAATAGATTTAACGCATACCCCAAAGACTCCAGAAATTAAATTACTTGATGTTGCAAAATTAAAAGCAGATTTGGAGGAATTGATTATTGGCACAATTGGACCAGACAATTTAAAGCAATATCAGGATGATGAATTATTGTTTATTTGTAAAAGCATACAATGGAAAACTAAAACAAAGTATGATCAATTAGAAGAATTAGATATTGAATTGGAAGTTGATTTGAATAGACAGAAAAATTTGGGTAAGAGTTACAGAGTGGATTTCTCTGAAAAAGACATGGAGAGCATGAATACCACTGGAAGAATTATTCACATAAAAGAATTAATCGTGTTCCTAAAAAGATTAGGTGAATTAGGTAAAAAGAGAGGAAGAAAGAAGAGAATGAGGAGCAGTAGCTGGTCAGTTTCCAATGAGAGAAATTGCTGGTGGTGGGTATGTGCATGTTCCTTGGACAAGGCAGGACATCTTATTGTTCACCAATGATTTCCCTTGGCTGAGAGAAAAGCCTGTAGAATGGTATCGACAGGTGGATAGATTTATCAAGGTTTCAAAAGTTCTGTGGATTGATCTTGATGGATTCTTTGACATTGTTGTCCCATCGGATCTTTGGACAGAATGTAACATTTTTGTAAGTTGGCCCAAAGAAGAACCTCTTCGAGATAGAGTAACAGGTGCTCCATCAGCAGATCTTATGGATCTCTATGACAAAGTAATTGTGTGGTTAAAAAACAAGATTGCCCCAAAAGAAGTTGATTGGGTTAAAATAGACAGAACAAATCAGGAGCCAAAAGAATCAGTACATTCATTTTATGAAAGATTACTGCTAGTATTCAAACAATACAGTGGCTATGAAATATTAAGTGAAAAGGACATGAGCCACTTTATATATAGGTTTGTTTATGGTTTGAGACCTGAAATTGGTGATATGATTAGAAACGGAATAGTTGGTTGGCAATCACTATCAGTTGATGACATTTTGAGAAAAGCAAAATATTGTAGTGATGAGATAGATGCCAAGCAGAAGAAGCTAAAGGAAAAAGCTATGTGGGCACAGGTGAAGGTAGCTGAACAGCAAATAGCAACCCTGGAAAACAAAAATGTTAACCCCTTGTATGCTGGTGACGAACCCCAGCCGTCACGCTCCGCGGTGCTCGTGTGCTGATGATGGCTGGGGTTCGTCACGGCCACGCCCTGTTCGTTTGTTTACCGCACAGCGGCGGAAATGGGCCAGCAGCGAAGGGGTTAATCAGAATCAAGGTAAATTTAAAGGTAATAAGCCTAGATTGATGGGAAATATTGAAGAGCTTAAGCAAAAACTCCCATGTTTTAATTGCGGCGAAATTGGACACTGGAAGCGCGAATGTAAAAATCTGCACAGAAATTTTAAAAATGCATTATTAAATCCGCAGATGCAGAATGAGGTAAATCAGCAGCAACAGCTACATCAACAGCTACAGCAACAACTACAGCGACAGGTAGTGAATCAGCAGAGTCAGATTCCACGACCGCCACTTCCAAATTGTGTGAATGTGCAGAGATACAATACAGAAATGGGATTCTGCGGAGGAAAGCAGGTAAACAGATCGCAAAGAGTGAATGTGCAAAATGTTTCTCAACAATATTTGTTGAATGAAAATGGAGGGAGTGATTCTGAGGATTATGACGGTGCCTGAGAGAGGAGGAAGAGTGTGTGCTTGGAGCCACTCTTGAGGTAGACCAATCTGGTCCATTTGTAAATGGTAAAGTGAATGATGTAGAAATCACTTTTCTTGTGGACACTGGTGCTACCCGTTCTACTGTTAGATCAGTGGAAATAGAAAACCTGCCTCTCTCTGGTGATACCATCCAAGTAGTTGGTGTAGCTAATCAGCAAATTAAAACAGATTTAACCGAACCTGTCAAAGTTGAAATTGGAAAATGTAAAGACAAACATAGATTTGTAGTTTGTAATAGCAGTCCTGTAAACTTGTTGGGAAGGGACATATTGTGCAAGATGAATTGCAAAATATATTACTCACCAGATGGTATAGAGCTCCAAACTCAAGAGGAAGATGGGCTTTACAAGTTAACAATGTTAATGGTTGAAGCAGAGGAAAGTAAATTATTTCCTGCATTTGATAAAGATAATCTTCCAGAAGAATTAAAAGAGACAGTTAATGCTAAAATTTGGGATTTAACAGGAAGTGAAATGGGTTTGATGAAAAATGTTGACCCAATTAAAATTACAGTGAAACAAAGAGTAGATTTTCCAAACATTCCTCAGTATAAAATGAAGGCAGAAACTATTGAAGGTGTCATACCTGTAATTGAGAAATTCATAAAACAAGGTGTTCTAAAAGAAATTGAAAGCAGTCCATGCAATTCACCGATTATGGGAATTAAAAAGCCAAATGGAACTTTTAGGATTGTTCAAGACCTGAGAAAAGTTAATCAAATAGTTGTTCCATGTTGCCCAGTTGTTCCAAACCCTGCGGTAATTCTTCATCAGATTCCACATGATGCAGAATGGTATACAGTCTTAGACCTCTGCAATGCATTCTTTACTGTTCCATTGCATCCAGAAAGCCAACAAACTTTTGCGTTTAGGTTCCAGGATCGCATATTAGCATGGTGTCGTATCCCACAAGGGTATACAGAGAGTCCATCTATTTTTAATCAGTTGCTAAAGAAATCCTTGGAAAATTTAGATTTACCTGGAAAGTCAACATTAGTGCAGTACATTGATGACCTCCTTGTGGCTGGAAAAACACGAGATAACTGTGTAACAGATACCATTACTCTTTTGAATCATTTGGCAGATGAGGGACATAAAGTGTCTTCTGCAAAATTACAGTTTTGTAAACAAGAAGTAAAATATCTTGGTCACAGGATTGCAAAAGGAATTAGGCAAGTAACAATTGAGAGGATTAAAATGATTCAGGGAATGCAACCTCCAAAGACACAGAGACAGGTCAGAATGTTTTTGGGAATGGTTGGTTATTGTCGCCAATGGATTAGTGGATTTTCAGTAATTGCAAAACCACTTCAGAGACTGACAAAAGCAGACATAAAAGACCCGATTACTCTAACAGAAACTGAGTTAGAAGCTTTTGAGCAGTTAAAAAGAAGTCTCTGTGAAGCACCTGCATTGGGAATGCCAGATTACGAGAAAGAATTTGAGCTGTATTGCAGTGAAAGGGAAGGATGTGCATTGTCAGTTCTAATTCAAAGACATGGACAACTGGGAAAGCCAATAGTCTATTTCTCAGCAGTTCTTGGTCCTGTTACAAAAGCATTACCTGGCTGCTTAAAAGCAGTGGCTGCAACAAGTGTAAGCCTTGAACAGAGCGAAGGAATTATAATGGGATTTCCTGTAAAAGTTTATGTACCCCATTCAGTTGAAATTCTTCTTACCAGAAGCAAAACACAGCATTTGACACGTAACAGATTAACCAAATATGAGAAGGTAATTTTGGGATCAGATAATGTCTCAATAGCTAGATGTGTGAATTTAAATCCTTCCACATTGTTGCCTGATGGTACAGTAACAGAAATCAAAAATGAGAATGACATTGATCATGAATGCCTGGATGTTTTAGAATATTGCACCAAACCCAGGCAGGACATTAAAGATGTCCCTTTACCTGAATCAGATTTTGTTTACTTTGTTGATGGTTCTTGCTTAAGAACAGGGAAGACTTCTGCACCACTCTCTCGAACATAAAAAGTGGTTCTCCTTCCGACCCTGCCCCGATGCACATCCTCAAACAGATCATGAGTACCATAGCCCCTATGGCCACAGAGCTGCTAAACATTTCATTTACCACAGGCATTGTTCCCCCGAGCTGGAAACAGGCCAAAATCAAAGCGCTCTTAAAGAAACCGGGTTTAGACACCTCGGATTTGGCCAACTTTCGCCCTATCTCCCTGCTTCCGGGATTGGGCAAAGTGGCCGAAAAACTGGCGAATAGGCAGCTCTCTGATTTTCTAGAGACTAATAGTCTATTGAGCAACTCTCAAACGGGCTTTCGCCCAGGCCAGGGCACCGACACGGCCCTCATAGCGGTGACAGAGGAGGCCAGATGCATCTTGGACTCAGGGGGATCAGCTGCTCTGATCGTCCTGGATCTAAGCGCTGCATTCGACACCGTGGACCATGTAACCCTGATCAAACGTCTCGCCAACTTGGGCATCACAGGATCTGCCCTCAAATGGCTGGAATCATTCCTGGAAAAACGATCTTTCAGGATATGGGAAAATGGTTCCATGTCTAAATCCACTCCTCTTCAGTGTGGGGTTCCTCAGGGCTCCTCCCTGAGCCCCACACTGTTTAATGTCTATATGGCCCCGTTAGAGGAGGTAATAGCCCCCTTTGGGATCAAATCCATCAGCTACGCAGACGACACACAACTTGTCGTCTCGCTGGCACGCCAAGGGGGATGCCCAGATGATCTCCTCAAATGTCTAACTGCAGTCTCCGCGTGGATGACCGATTCTAAGCTCAAATTAAATGGAGCTAAGACAGAGATCATGCTTCTGGGTAATCAAGCGACATCCTTGCCCGCTGAGCTCTGGCCCCCCTGCATGGGTGAACTCCCTCCACCCAAGGAAAAAATTAAAAGTCTTGGGGTCTGGTTTGAACCGCAATTAACGTTTAAGACCCATGCAGAGAAAGTTGCCGGAGGTTGCTTTGGCCTTCTCCGAGCAGTGCGGAAGGTACTCCCTCTTCTGCCTTTCCAATCAAGAAAGTTACTAATCCAGGGCTTAATCCTATCTAGATTGGATTATGGTAACGCCCTCTTCTTGGCTGCACCTCAGGCCTCCATTAATACTCTCCAACGAGTACAGAATGCCGCAGCCCGGCTGCTCATGGGGGCATCGAGGCGGGCCTCAGCCAAACCTCTGTTAAGAGCCCTCCACTGGCTCCCAATTCAGGAACGAATCTCTTTTAAATCACTCTGCATCGCTCACAAAACACTGCAAGGCAAAGGCCCTCCGGCCTTGAGAGACATGATTCGCCCCTATAAATCAGCCCGAACCCTCCGGTCCGAGGGAGAAAACCTGGCCTCCACTCCTAGAGTGAGGAAAGCACGTTCAGGAGGCCGCCGGTTCTCGCTGAATGCGGCAAAAAAATGGAATGCACTTCCCAGGGAGCTCCGGATGGAAGCCTCCTATCCGAAATTTAGAAAGGCACTCAAAACCTTTCTTTTCCCTAACACACCCTAGATCTTTCCCTTCTTGAGTTCTCTGCTATGATCACTATTGTTTATTATTTTAACAGTGCTGGGACGCTCGAGGGCAGCCATGCGCTTTATAAACCCAATTTCATTTCATTTCAACAGATGAAGATGTTCTGAGAGCAGCATATTCTGTCTGCACAGTTGCGGATGTAGTTGAGGCTTCCTGTCTCGAAGGAATTCGTTCAGCTCCAGTAGCAGAATTGATTGCTTTGATTCGTGCATGTGAAAGAGCAAAAGAATTAAGAATTACCATAGTGACTCATAGTCAGTATGGATACGGTGTGGTTCATGATTATGTAGTGTAGTTCCTATTATCCCAATAGGCTCTGCGCATTGGAATAATACCTTCAATAGTATAGGCCTAGACCAGACGTTAACTAGGTCTACTACTGTCGATATTAGACTTAAAGTTTTGGGTTTGCCAGCTAGCTCAGAGTTCACTAGAAACTTTCTCGAATAGGCAAGGAGGAGTTGAACCTCCCTGGATAGACAAGAAGGGATTTAGTTTCTGACAACCATAGAACATGACAACTTTGCTCTCCCCTAATCAAGAGTGTATCTCGAGAGTCGTGTGAACAAAAGGCAATTTATTTTACTCAGTCAGTACGTGCATTCTTAGTCTCATCAGATTGTAGAGAAAAGGAAGAGACGGGCGTGTTCAATAAAAGATGTTATTTATTGATCAGTCTCTTTTCTCATACAAGAGAAATGGATCGATATTATTGCAATACTTATGGTTAAGTAAAGTGCATACATTAAAAGCAGAAGTATAAAATAATA
The DNA here is from genome assembly GCF_964261635.1 of Lissotriton helveticus. Taxonomy (NCBI): domain Eukaryota; kingdom Metazoa; phylum Chordata; class Amphibia; order Caudata; family Salamandridae; genus Lissotriton; species Lissotriton helveticus. Next base: position 1,649,558,256 of record NC_136063.1, on the reverse strand, counting down.
CTGTAAAAACATTGATATGGTTTCTAAGCCATATGAAGGTTTAAAATGAATAAGATATATTACATACACATATACATTTGACTAATCGTACTCAACTGGTGTTTCTAACTACGCCTACCCCGTGTACCTGACCTAAGTCTAATGCGTGGGCGGGAATAGAAAGTTACCGTTTAAGTTAAGTTTGTTTTGCCAAGTGACTGACTAAAGAATTCTCTGTGAGGGGTTATTCAGTTCTGTACCTGGAATCTAGGATGGATGAGGGATGGTATCTCTCGTCTCTGGTCTCGATATTCCAGGCTGCCTGCGAGGGCTACCCGGAAGCGCCGGAGCTGGATTTCTCGGCAGGAGAATAGACAGCTTCTCGTTCTCAGCGCGTCAGGAAGGCGGGGCTGCGCCAGCGGGGTCTGCTCTGCTCTTGGCTTCGGCAAGTCTGGCTGCTCCGATCTCGTCACCACCGCGTGTGTTTGCATAGGGCAATTTCGGTAATATTTATACCTTTAAGGTGCCGAGATTGACGTAAGGATGGACATAGATACGTCAATAAGGATGTCATACGACCAGGTCGTTAGCACATTCTTTTGCTGAAGTTCTCGGTGAAATCAAAACAATGGCCGCAGGGTTTTTCCCAGGTTGTCATAGGTTTGATTTGTTTTGAGAACTCCGTATGCCTTATCAGGGGCTGGAGGAATATCGCTTGTCTAATTAGATGGCAAGCGTTATGACCTAATCAGATAACACGCTCCTGTGCCGTAGTGTGGCTTTATCAGATAACGGTTCCTGCATCATGGGGGTTTTCTGCCTCATGGGATGGCTGCTAGTTAACTTGTTAGTTTGTTAACCAGAATAGGGTCAGGAATAGGGGGATCGATACAGAACCTATAGGAATACATCACACCCACTACTCGCTAACTATGGACATATTTACTAATCTATGCATAGTAAAACATACTGTAGAGTATCGTGTATACCTTACCACCCCAAAATACATAAATGCATTTTGAAATTATCAAATATACGGAAAAAAAAGCATTTACATGTATTGTATGCACTCAAGCTGTGAAATAATGCTAAAGTAATCACGCATTTGTATACATTATTGCTAAATGGTATATGAGAATTTACACATGAAATGGCTCTTAATACAGAAAAAAGTTTCGAGACCATTCCATCACAGAATAAAATAATTATGAACATACCAGCGGGCAGCTAATGTCTATAAGCTATCTAAAAGTAGAAATCTTAGTTCTCTAAGAATAGTTCTTACTTTAAGCAGAAGATAGTGTCCCGAAAAATATGCAAAAATATTTTGGGGCTGCTGAAAAAATTGCTGTCCGTGAACTGGAGGGAAAAATGTTCATGGTATTTTGCTTTTCTAGTTGAAGGCCAAATTCAGGGAACGCCGTGTACGAGCTTGCTCAAAAGTCTCTATTTCTGCTCTGGTGAGAACATCATATCATTTAGACTCTCGAAAAAGTTGTCAACAGCTTCCTGGGAGAGTTCCACTAACTCGGAAATAGGTGTAACCATGCATTCGTGCGCATGATTGTCTCCATTGACATTCTGATTTGGATTGCTGACAGAAGGTCGTACCTGATCGATGCTGCTTTCATTTTGAACCTCACTACCCCTTAATCGTAGTGGTGAAGCTTCCACGAATGCCGTCATCAGGATTGGTAGCCGTTGAGGGCAGCACAAAGCATGAGCCTTTGTTGGACTCAACAATGTTTCTGCATCCATTGGCGCATCCGATTGTAGCGTCAGACAGGTGTCTAACACGCATTCTTCTCCGCATAGCAGGCACCTTAATACAGGTAAAACACATCGATGCCACATTGGTCGAAATGAAAGAAACCAAGTCATGTTCAGGTCTCTAAGCCGGGGTAGTCCCAGGATTTTTGATATCCGGTCCCGGTATCCAATGGCTAGGATTGTTTCTTCCCTTGTCGCAGGTGTTTTGTCTGTGACATGGTTTGCCATAACGAAATATAAGGACTAAGAATATGATTCCTGCAATTAGTCCTAAAATGAGGGGAAGTCCGCCAAAAATCGAATGGACGAAATCTGGAAAAATACCCAGTATGGCTTTGAATGGTGTTAATGCCATCGAAAATACTGTCTTAAATACTTTTGAGACTCCACTGGTATCAGAAATATTTAAGTTTTCATTCAGGATTTCTGCGAAATGTATGGGGGAATTAGTCGATAACAATGAATGTATCTCTGCAGTCGTCCTTGCGACTAGGAGATCATACGTTTCTTTTGATGACGTGAGCCTTGTCGGCGTCTGAAGAAGCACTGTTTTCATTCTGCTTAAAGTATCTATTCGAATAGAAGTAATTTTCAAGTTGGGCCATGCCCTTGCCTCCCTGTCTGGAAAGGAGCTGGGGAACAATAAGCGTCCACAGCACTTGACCTTCGCAGTCGTAGTTACGAGATAAGGAGTCCCGGGCATAAGACTACAGCATCTGCGGTCCACAATTAGAATGTAACTCCCATTATAGAGTCTTTGAAAGAATGGTTCTATCTCTGTAGCAGGTGTGCCTAGCTGGTGACATGAAAGGTTATTTGAGTTCCCTTCACAGGCTCCATGCAAACTAATTCCGTTACACAGAAGTGTACCGCTTAGTGACATCGCACAATTATTGCCACTAAGAAACACTTTCTGTCCTTTATTACTGACACATGCATGTGAATAGGGCAGGTTCCATGTTGTTTTAATGTATCCTTTTCCCAATTTTTCGTACATGCCAGCCTGTATATATTTTTGGCAGTATTGAAACCTGAAGGTTGATATAGGAATATTAATTATCCCATGTATTATCCATTCACTGACAGGTCGTTCTGACATTGTCACTGGTAATCTTTCGAGTTTCTCAATGCTCAGGATTGTATAATCAGCACCCTTCTGGGCCATACTGATTTGTTTATCAGTAAGGTTAAAGATATTGAAAAGTGACATTGTGTTGATTAAACGCCAAGGCACATAGCCTGAACGCAGATTTTGTAACGTCCAGCCAAGCTGTACAATAGAACGCAATTGAGACTGACCGTGTTGTAACAACAGTAAGTCTTGCGATATTATGTCGATTGCTGAAGACACAATGCTGTCCAGAGAAAAAATTCTGGAGGACAGAGTCATTAACCCATTGTCCACTACAGAAAGTGATTTTTCCAAATTAATACGGTCAATTTCCCGTATTCTTTCTGCTGTCTCAATTTGAGTAACCTTCCAGGCCTCGTTGTATGCTGCATATACAGAGGCTCCTATGAAACGCTTTTGACGCTGTTTGCGTGGTCCCATAGTGAAATCACGCAAGTCAGCACCATCAGTAAGTAAAGTTAGGTGTTGCCTAATTTCTGCCAGTGTGGAAGTTTGTAGCCATTGAAGGCATAATTTGCCCACACTGTAGGTGGTTATTATCCCTGGGTGATGTCTTTGGGGATATCTAGGGTCTGGCCTGGTCATTTTGAACCCCTGTGTTTTGTTCAGGAATCTGTCTTGACAGTTATTAGTATCTGTGGGCCAGATCAACCACTGTTTCCAATCTGGATGTGTTCTGTTTTGGTTTAATACATAGTTTATGTCTATCTCCTCATCTGTAGAGCTATTGCTGTTCATTGTTGGTTTTGGAATAGACGGTTTATTTAAGTCTTTGATTTTGGCTAAGCCAAGACAGGTAGTTTGTTGAACAGTGTCATTTAAAAATATAATTTGTTCTGGGATCATGCAGGCTCTAATACAAAGATTCTATACCCTGTACTTGCCATTCTTTTGTACCCCAAACACTTTTTACTTCAACATTTTTGTCCCAATAATCAAAACCAAAAGTATTCATTTGTTCAAAGAATGAGTCTGAATATATCAATTTTGTGTTGGTTATCATGGTCTTTGTCCCTGTCTTATTTGACAATTTGAAATAAAATGTTTCAGCATTACTTATGTTAAAACCTGAAAAGTATGAATATTTGTCAAAAAACGGTTCTTGAGCTTCCTTTTGGAGGGGTTGCACAATGTTCCCATTGATTATAATTTAAAACATTTCTAGGTTGTGCAGATCTATGTAAAAAATGGTTACCATAGTGGTTGTAGCAATACATTCAGTTTCAGTTTGTTTATTTATTTCGAAGGTTAAAAACCATCATGAAAATACATCATAATAAAAAACATGATCATAAACTTTCTCGACAACATCTCATTAAAAAAGAGAGGAAAGGGGCATCACATTTAAACAGGAGAGTTATTGATACTAAAAGGGCCAGAGTGCAAATGACATACAAAGAGTCCAAATCGCATAATAGATAGCTCCGTTGCCTACCAATTTCAACAGCCCATAGTGTTTCTCAGTTTAAAAGCGACTTTAAGAAAGCTTATAATGGCACATAAGGTTCGCATTTCAGTGGCTCTTTGCAGAAACAGTAAGGCAGATTTGGCATGGATGATTTTGGAGTCTTTTAAAATCCCTGCTAAAAATCTTTGACGGGGTGTTTTAAAATAAGGACACAATAATACAAAATGAAGGGTGTCCTGCGGAGACCTATTGTCGCAGCCGCAGGCACCCTTCTGCTCAATTGTTAGAGTAAACCCTGCTGGGTGAGCTAAATTGTGGTGCAACAAATTGAGCCTAAAACGAGTCAATAAAAACCTCTCGTGCTGACTATGCAATAAAAAGAGGTAAGGTTCCATGCCAACTTGGTTTGAGACTAGTGAATGAGCCACTACCGAGGATTTAGTAACACATACTATCATAATTTGTAGAACCCTGCAAATAATCATGTTTGGTAAATTTAGCAGACATCACTAAGTCAGACATCATATTGTTTATACTTTCAAAGTCCCAATCATCAGCAAATGTGCTTGGTTGGTTGGTCACTCAACGAGATCTTAATTTGGTGTGGATATTTCAGGATTTCCACCGGACCATAGATTTCGTAGTCAGTGTTGTCCCATGCTACCCCACCCGGTATAGGATTGGCTGTGAAGTTGACTGAAGAAAGTTCTCTTTTCTCGACGTGTGAAGATGTGTGTGGTTTGAGGATCAAGTTGATTTTCTGACTTGCTGTGTCCATTTTAGCATATTTTCCCTCAATGAAGCGTCCCAAAGTTAGTATCATGATGAGCCAAAGTATGAGGATAAATGCACCAAAACCCACCCAAAATTCAATCCATGGAGAAATCAGATATGTTTCTTTCAGTTGTTTCAAAAGTTCTTTAGCTTTATCTTTAAAGGTTTTTGATGATGGCTGTGTTTTTGATTCAGCGAAGCCTTCGGAGGAATCATCGAAGTTTATGAAGTAGCCGGATGCAGTTCTGTCAATTGTTCCAATTGTTTCAGGATTACTGTTTCTTGCATAGTCGTTTGTTACTTCATTATAGGTTGGTGTGTCTCTGCTAAATGTTTTTATTTGGGTGTTCAGAGGTCTAAGTTCCATTGCATTATTGCATAGTCCTTGTCGTTCTTCTGTAGGCGTTTCGAATGTGATTAGCCTCTCAGTTAGGACCTCTGTACTGGTAGCAAACCTTGGTGTTCTGCTACTTATTGGGAGTCCACTTGGCCTACTATTTGTTATCGGCCACATGATTGTGGTTTTACCAGGTCGATGGATACAACTCGGTTCTCCTTTTTACCAGCAAGCGGCGGTAGTACTACTGATCTTGTCCCGTTGACAGACAAGACAGGAACTGCTTTTCTGTAAGAAGGCCCAAATCCCTTCTTTACCCCGATCTTTTCTCTGACTAGATCCCCGACTTTTGGAATCCAGACAGGTCTTGCTGGGACAGGTGGTGGTTCTTCAGTGGCTGTTGGCTGCTGTTTCAACTTTATGTTGCTCAGGTCTTTTCTTGTTTCGTTTAAGTCCTGTAAAATAGCCAAACGATCTTTGATATCAAAGCTTTTTTCCTTTACCACTGAAGTCTGACTGTCAAGGTCAGAGATTAACATCCTAGTTCCAAATAATAATTCGTACGGACTGAATCCCTTCAGAGAATTTCTTGGCAGGTTATTTAGACTACGTTGGACACTTATTAGATGTTTGACCCACCCAGCTCCCGAACCTAATACCTTTGCCGTTATAGATTGCTTTATGTCACGGTTTTTTCTTTCAACAATTCCGTTCCCCTCAGGGTGAAATAGACAAGAGTACCGCAATGTCACGCCCATGCTGACCATGGCCTCCTTATAAGCTCTAGAGCTAAAAGCAGGACCATGGTCCGAATGCAGCATGCCAATTGCGTATGTGCCGATAAAGACTCGCAAATCTTTTATAACAGTTCTGGCGTCAGCCGTTCGCTGGGGCCACATCCATATGAATCTCGTACATGAGTTCACTGCAACCAAGATATATTTATAGTTACCATCCCTTTGTAAGGGACCACAGTGGTCTAGGTAAACACAGGCTAATGGTTTATCCGAGATTAGAAGGGGCGTCTGCGCTGGGCGTCTCTCCGTTGATACTTTCATTCTTTGACATATTTCACATTCTAAAACATAGTTCCTTGTTTGTCTTCTCATTTGTGGTCACCAGTATCTCTGTTTTAATAATGATACTGTGGCTGAGACGCCAGCATGTATAGAAGCAAGCCCTTCGTGTGCCGCTATTATCAGTCCTAACCTATGTTCCATGTTTGGAATTGCCCTATCCCCCACTCCAGGGATTCGAGCAAAAGGAACATTGTTTGCATCAGTTATGTATGAGTATTTTACTGGAAAGCCTTTCGGGAGTGTTTCTATCGAATCCTTTTCTGTAGCGCTGACAGCCTGTAATATTTCGCTGTCTATTTTTGTTTTTGACCGTGTGATGGCAGCTACGGAAGCCGTTTGCACAGCTGCCTTCGCTGCCTCATCAGCCAATGAATTCCCTGCAACGTGAACGCCATCACGTTGATGACTCAGCGTATGTATCACGTGAGTCTTTGGTAGTTCTTTCTGTAAAAGAACTACTTGTTCCCAGAGCATTTTATGCTTGATTGTGCCACCTTTCGCATCCTTGAAACCATTCTGAAGCCAGATCTGCAAGTATTCATTGTAAGATTGAACGCAATAATACGAAACGCACACTATGAGTGTGAGGAATTCTCGATCGGTATTTTCAAGCGCCATCTTGAACGCCAGTAGTTCAGCTCGCTGAGCTGTACAATCTCCTAGAGATTGTGTTTTAGTGATAGCTGGTTTAAATTTCCCTTCGTGCCAGCGACCTTTAACGATCGCGCACGCAGCACTGTAGGCTTGTTTACCCTCTACTGCGGGTTGTGCTGATCCGTCTGTGTATATTATACAGCCGTAATGTTCTAGAGGCAGAATTTCGGTCGGCGGAGGACATTCAAATTCATATTGGAGAAATTCTTGTGTTTTTAAGTTAGGATCAAATTCGTATGCCACGTCTGTTGCAGCAAGAGAATTAGCCCATTGTATCCATCTCGGATGGAGCGCTTTAGCATTTGGAATGCTTGCCTTTGTTACCGCCTCTAGGGCTGGTATCGGTGTCACGATTATTATTCGTTTACCTTGTGCCAGGGCTCGTTCTTTTGCTATAGCTGTCTGTGTTGCAGTTAGAATTTTTTCCGTTGGGCTGAATTTCATTTCAGCCTTAGTGTACAAGTGTGATTTGAATGCAATTGGTACCTTTTCTCCCTCATTAGAGGTCAGGTATGTGAATCCGCATGTTCCTGGGATGACTCGAATCACAAGATTGCGTGTGTTGTCACGTGTTTCTAATTTTGTTTTAATTAGCATGTCTGTTTGTAAGGATCTCAGAATTTCTGTGTGTATTTGAGTCCAATTGGTTATTTTAAAATCTGGTTTTATTAGATCATAAAGGGGTTTGACCCTTTCTGCGTAATTTGCAATGTATGTTCTTCCGAAATTTAGGAAGCCTAGAATTGACTGTAGGTTTTTTAGTGTTCTAGGTGCTTGGAGTACGGCACATTTCTCTAGAAAATTGTCAGCCAGGCTTTTGCCTTCACTTGATAATTCATATCCTAAGAACAGGACTGTCAGATGGGCAGTTCTGGATTTTTTAAAGTTGAATTTGTAACCCTCTGCTGCGAACCCAAGTATTATGGTGTTCACTCTCTTCAAGTGAGTCTCCAAGTCATCATCTGTTAAGTATATGTCGTCGACATATGATAATGCTTCATCCTCATATGTTTGTAGTAATTCTGTTACTCTCGCTGAGAATACTCCCGGGCTGTTCTTGTACCCCTGGGCTAACCGACAGAATTGTTTTTGAGTGCCATTTATTGAGAATGCAGACAAATATCTGCTCTCTGGTGCTATGTTTTGACAAAAGAATCCATTAGATATGTCTAATGTTGTTTTGTATTTTTTGCGCACTATGTTATTCATTAGTGCAGCACTATGCGAGTTTTGTACTGCAAAAGTTTTGCAACATGAGTTAAGGTGTCGGTAATCCAAAACTAGACGATATGAATTGTCTGGTTTGGAGACCGGAAACAAAGGGTTGTTCATTTGTGAGGTGCAAGTTTCAATCACCCCCTGGTATTCTAGCTGATCTAGGATTTCTTTTACCGGTTTTTTAGCTTCTTGCTTAATTGGGTACTGCCTCTGTGCAGTAGGTTGTGATTTTAACTGGATTTTATGAGGAGGAGAGTCCTCATCCCATCCTACATGATTTTTATATAAAGCAGGAGCTAGGGCTACTGCCCACTTTCTAGCAAGTGTGTATTTTTTATGAATTGGGATCTGATTTGAGAAGGCAGGCATAATTATTTCTTCGCCATGAGGGCAATCCCTGACAAACTCTGGTGGCCAGTCTTTTTCAGCTAGAAGGATGTCATAGCCCTTGGAGAGATTATCCCAAAATAGTCCCCTTATTTTTCTAGTCTTATCCCCCTCTATACGTAAAGTTATTTCATATATTTTGTGAGGTTTGCTAACTCTGGTGTCTGCAGTTTCCACTTGAAGATATTCATTCGTGTCCACTGTCTCCAGATGATTCATAAGGACTTTGCGAGCTATGCTCACTTCTGCTGCGCTGTCTAGCATTGTCTGAGCCCATTCTCCGTTTTTCAGTTGTGTCCTCAGTATTCTCGGCATTGTTAACTACCTTGATACTGGCTACCTTCTTTTTTTGGAAATTGTAATTTCTTTTTTAGCTGAGCAGGTTCCTTGTCTTTGGACTTGGCGTGCTCTTCTCTTTGTTCTGATTGTCCTCTTCTTTCCGATTTCTGCGAGGAAGTCTGAAAAGATTGAGAGGGACGTGTATCAATGTCTTGATATCTATGAGGGCTTCTTTATATTATCCCTATTTCTAAGGTTATATCTTTTCCCAGAGGGGTCACTCTGGGGTGACCTGTGTCTTTGGTTCGGAGATTTTTCTCTTCGCCTAGGAGACCTTCCTCTGAACTGGAATTTCTTTTCTTTAGGATTGGATTGTTTGTTTCCATCCCAGCTCTTTTTTTGTGATGTTGAATTATTATTAAAAAATATTTTTTCAGGACTTTCAATCAGTTGTGGTTTTACTGGTATTCCACCTAAACTATCTCCACCTAGTTCCTCATAGGATTTTTCTATGATTCTGGCAATTTCAGCTGGTTGGTCTGCTATATCTGTCTCTTTTAGCCTCTGGCGGATCGCCACGTTTGCTGCTTCTCCCTTTATGTTGGCTAATAATATAGCCGAGACCTGCTTGAAGTCTTTTAGTAATTTCATACCAAGAGTTAAAGCGGGTTCTGGACCATATTCGTCTTGAATTTGTTTTAGCACATCTGGTATTACCGAAATGGATGGAACACCGTGCGTTTTTGTGTAGATGGAAGCAAAGACTGTACCCCAAGTGTCACAGTCCTCAATGTGTGGTGCGATTCCCATTGGAAGACAGATAGTCAGAATCCTGTGTTTTTCTAACGGGGTGGTGTCTGGAAACACAGCCTCTATTTGGGTGATTTTTTGTGCTAACCAGAATGGTATTTGTTCCCGTTTAGCTGGTACTTTACCTAGGCAGGATTGTATGTTCTGTGGTGTAATTTTATTTGTGTTCCCCTGGTGAGGGGTCAGCTGTGGAATTTTAATTGCTGGCTGAATTGTTGAAGTCCGCATCACATATTGGACTAATTGTCTATGTATCTTTATTAATTGTTTTAGTTGTACTAAAAGATCTGCTGCAGGCATTCTTTCGAACTCTGGATGTGGTGTGTATCCTGCTAGGACCGGCCACGTTGCTCCTGGTCTCCCTAAGGGACCGAGCCTGGTGATGTGATTATTATGTTTTAGGGCGCCATTAAATAAGAGCAGGTGCTCTTGAAATTTAAGTGGTACTTCCACCTCCTCGAAAGGAGTGTACTCATTAGGAGGTTTCTCTGTTTTGTAATAGTGGAAGTACTTTGTTACAGCATTTGCTGCTGGAAAATGTATCCATGAATAGTATACCTCTGTCTGCCGATATTCGTGTGCCTCAATTACGAATATGACTGTACCACCTCTAGGTGTCAGTCCATTTTCTATAAGTTTTAAGGTTATAGATTTCCTTTTGATGACCGGGATGAGTATTATATCCTGGTCTGCTTCTTGCAGTGCAGTATCATCTGCTGCGAGTTCAGTTGCTAATCTAACTGCCTCTCTTTCATCATCACTGTCTACCATTTTACCGACAGGATGGTTACTTTGTTTGTTTGCAGATCAGGTTTCTTATGGAAACAAAGATTAGATGCACAATATTTTGGAACGGTTTATCCTTCAACGTTGACTAAACCAAGTACCATAAATAGGAGTTTCCTCCTGCGAGGTTTGGCGGATATTACCTTTCACCCACTCCAGACGTCTTTGGAGTATTATGGAAAAGGGGTCTGAGTGAGAAAGCACGACTGAGTTACTCTAAATGTCTTACTTTAGTTTTATCGCCCTTCCAAACGCGTTGGGCGCCATGTAGTGTAGTTCCTATTATCCCAATAGGCTCTGCGCATTGGAATAATACCTTCAATAGTATAGGCCTAGACCAGACGTTAACTAGGTCTACTACTGTCGATATTAGACTTAAAGTTTTGGGTTTGCCAGCTAGCTCAGAGTTCACTAGAAACTTTCTCGAATAGGCAAGGAGGAGTTGAACCTCCCTGGATAGACAAGAAGGGATTTAGTTTCTGACAACCATAGAACATGACAACTTTGCTCTCCCCTAATCAAGAGTGTATCTCGAGAGTCGTGTGAACAAAAGGCAATTTATTTTACTCAGTCAGTACGTGCATTCTTAGTCTCATCAGATTGTAGAGAAAAGGAAGAGACGGGCGGGTTCAATAAAAGATGTTATTTATTGATCAGTCTCTTTTCTCATACAAGAGAAATGGATCGATATTATTGCAATACTTATGGTTAAGTAAAGTGCATACATTAAAAGCAGAAGTATAAAATAATACTGTAAAAACATTGATATGGTTTCTAAGCCATATGAAGGTTTAAAATGAATAAGATATATTACATACACATATACATTTGACTAATCGTACTCAACTGGTGTTTCTAACTACGCCTACCCCGTGTACCTGACCTAAGTCTAATGCGTGGGCGGGAATAGAAAGTTACCGTTTAAGTTAAGTTTGTTTTGCCAAGTGACTGACTAAAGAATTCTCTGTGAGGGGTTATTCAGTTCTGTACCTGGAATCTAGGATGGATGAGGGATGGTATCTCTCGTCTCTGGTCTCGATATTCCAGGCTGCCTGCGAGGGCTACCCGGAAGCGCCGGAGCTGGATTTCTCGGCAGGAGAATAGACAGCTTCTCGTTCTCAGCACGTCAGGAAGGCGGGGCTGCACCAGCGGGGTCTGCTCTGCTCTGGGCTTCGGCAAGTCTGGCTGCTCCGATCTCGTCACCACCGCGTGTGTTTGCATAGGGCAATATCGGTAATATTTATACCTTTAAGGTGCCGAGATTGACGTAAGGATGGACATAGATACGTCAATAAGGATGTCATACGACCAGGTCGTTAGCACATTCTTTTGCTGAAGTTCTCGGTGAAATCAAAACAATGGCCGCAGGGTTTTTCCCAGGTTGTCATAGGTTTGATTTGTTTTGAGAACTCCGTATGCCTTATCAGGGGCTGGAGGAATATCGCTTGTCTAATTAGATGGCAAGCGTTATGACCTAATCAGATAACACGCTCCTGTGCCGTAGTGTGGCTTTATCAGATAACGGTTCCTGCATCATGGGGGTTTTCTGCCTCATGGGATGGCTGCTAGTTAACTTGTTAGTTTGTTAACCAGAATAGGGTCAGGAATAGGGGGATCGATACAGAACCTATAGGAATACATCACAATTATGGTCAGCTCTGGTCTCAAAGAGGTTATTTAACTTCTGCGAGAACCCCAATCAGGAATGCAAAATGGATCAAGAGATTGATCGATGGCATTCAGCTGCCAAAGAAAATCGCTGTCGTGAAATGTACAGCACATAAAAGGGGCGACGATTATATAACTAAAGGAAATGCTTATGCAGATGAAATAGCCAAGTATTGTGCAAAGAATAATTTTTCAATCAATCGGGAAAAAGACAATGAACATGTTTTGAATTCACTTATGCTAATATCTGTAGTTGAGACATGGCAAGGAGTAAAAGATTTACAAAATGAGGCAGATGATGAGGAAAAAGACACATGGCTAAAAGCAGGTTGTAGACAGCGAGAAGAAGATGAAATTTGGGTTTACAAAGATGACAGACCAGTTTTGCCAAAAAGCATGATTGCTGACATGGCTAGAATGTATCATGGTCCAGGACATATTGGAAGAGACTCAATGATTAGGTTGTTCAGGCAGACATAGTACAACCCAAAGTTCAGACTAATTGCAGAATCTTTTTGTCAGAGATGTTTGATCTGTCAGCAGATCAACCCAAACAGAAGAACATTTGTGATCATGGGAACCATAGGACGGGAGGGTGGTCCTTTTACAAGATTGCAAATGGATTTCATTGACATGCCACCCCATAACAAGTGGAGATATGTCTTAGTGATAGTCTGTTTGTTTTCAAGATGGGTGGAAGCATTCCCAACACGTCACAATGATTCAGTTACTGTTGCAAAACTGCTTTTAAGGGAGATCATACCTAGGTACGGATTTCCAGTGACTGTTGAAACTGATAGAGGCACACATTTTGAAAACAGACTATTACAAATGATTTGAGTAAGCAATAAATATAAAACAGAAGTTGCATTGTGCCTACAGACCAGAAGCATCACTTATGCTAATATCTGTAGTTGAGACACGGCAAGGAGTAAAAGATTTACAAGATGAGGCAGATGATGAGGAAAAAGACACATGGTTAAAAGCAGGTTGTAGACAGCAAGAAGAAGATGAAATTTGGGTTTACAAAGATGACAGACCAGTTATGCCAAATAGCATGATTGCTGACATGGCTAGAATGTATCATGGTACAGGACATATTGGAAGAGACTCAATGATTAGGTTGTTCAGGCAGACATGGTACAACCCGAAGTTCAGACTAATTGCAGAATATTTTTGTCAGAGATGTTTGATCTGTCAGCAGATCAACCCAAACAGAAGAACAGTTGTGAGCATGGGAACCATAGGACGGGAGGGTGGTCCTTTTACAAGATTGCAAATGGATTTCATTGACATGCCACCCCATAACAAGTTGAGTTATGTCTTAGTGATAGTCTGTTTGCTTTCAAGATGGGTGGAAGCATTCCCAACACGTCACAATGATTCAGTTACTGTTGCAAAATTGCTTTTAAGGGAGATCATACCTAGGTACGGATTTTCAGTGACTGTTGAAACTGATCGAGGCACACATTTTGAAAACAGACTATTACAAATGATTTGTGAAGCATTAAATATAAAACAGAAGTTGCATTGTGCCTACAGACCAGAAGCATCAGGTGTTGTTGAGCAAATAAATGGTACAATCAAGAATAGACTAGCTAAAATGTGTTTAGCTACAGGAATAAAGTGGACTGACGCACTTCCACTTGTTCTGATGTCTCTGCGAAGTACTCCTGATAAAAAGACACGTTTGAGCCCCCATGACATACTTATGGGTAGAGTCATGAGACAAGCATTTGTTCCAGTTGGAAAATTAATGAGTATAAATGATAGTGTCATTTTGGAATACTGTAAGAACCTTTCTGACGTCGTGACTTCTGTGTTCCATCAGGTGGTAACTGAAGTGATAACAAGAGGAAAGGAAAAAGCTCATGATCTGTTACCAGGAGACTGAGTGAGGACAAAAATACATTGGAGGAGAAATTGTCCAGTACCCAGGTGGCGGAAGCAAGACAGGTGATTCTTGTCACAACAAATGTAGTAAAGTGCAGAGGATTGAAAAGGTGGATTCATGCTAATCACACCATTCATGTGCCAACACCTGAAAATCTTGATGAAGGTGACACTACAACTGATTCAGATTCTGAAGAAGAACCTGAAAGAAATCCAGATCCTGAAGATCGACAAGAAGGTCAACATCTGGAGAATTCAACTGCGAATGAGGCATTGAATGAAGATACTGAAGAAATTGTGATACTTGACTCAGAAGATGATGAAAATCTGCTAGAAAAAAAAAGCAGAAGAAGAGTCTGATCAAGTTCAAAATCAGGAGTGTATTGAAAAGCAGATTGGAAGCTCTGAAGGCAGGAACGGTAATTCTGAAACTGGGAAGTTGGAAGTTATTGCAGAAGAAGAAGACGAAATTCCGAGTACCAGCTATAAGAATGATGTTCCTAACGGAGTGAAACTGCCGAGTAAAGAAGAACCTAGTGATTTGAAATCTCAGATACTGAATCAGATGAAAGTGATGAAGATTATGAAATAAGAAATTTTAGAAAAAGAGCTTGGAGAGAAGAATGTAATTCGACTGAACCAAAGAAGAAATTATCAAGAAAAGGAGATAACTGGCCTTATGAGAATGAAGGTCTGAAATTCAAATTAGTTAACAGATCAAAAGAGCAAATTAATGAGATATCAAGTCAAAAAGGAGATACAGATAAGAAGATTCAAGTAGGGAGAAAGATTGAAGTTATTAGCAGTAGGGCAAAAAGAGTTGTGAAACCTAACCAGAAGTACAAGTCTCCTGAATGGACATATATAATCATCCCACCTGTGGTGGAGGTGAATAGTAGTAGTCAGGAAGATTTGGAAGATACCAGTGACAATGATTGATTTTGTTTTTATATAGAGTTAAAATTTGCTCTTGGCATAAGGCTGAAGAAATTGTGTTAGGTGACACAAGGTCGAAGAAATTGTGTTAGTTGGAAAAATACATTGATGTAAGACGCAAGGTCGAAGAAAAGCTGTTAGAAAGTAGGGTTTTTGTTATTTAAAAAAAAAATTCAAAACAGGGGGGGTGTATATATTTAGAAATTTTAGATTTTTTATTTTTTCTGTAAGGCTCTTGTTCTGAGTAAAAGATGCCTTATGTTAACAATAATTCAAGGTGTTCCATTTTAAGGAGATGTTGCAAAATGTCTTCTATTTGTGTGGTTTTAACAATCTTGGTCTGGTTAATTTTGGCTGTCATTTTTCCTTTTGGAGTTGATAAAGAAATGTACAAAGCTAATATGACAAGTAAAGCTATGGCTAAACAAGATAATCATGATACAGCAGGCAAAACTAACAGAGTTATTGATCACAAACCAGAGATCCACCAAGATAGATCTGTCGGTGATTTTTCTAGTCATACTTATTTCGAGGCTTTTATCTGAATATGTTAAAGTAATGGATGTTAAGGATTGCTACATTTGTGTAGAATTGCCTGCTTCTGTTTCTGAGGGGGTCACATACAATATGCTTCCCCTTACTTCTGGAATAACCTGCAGTGTTATAGCTGGTCTGTTTTATCAAACAGGTCGTTTAGAGTACTATTATTCAAATTACGACGACATTTTTGCAAACTTAAAGGTTGACAAGAGCTTGAATAAACATAAACAAGCTAAACAGATGAGGGAATTCTTCATTGTTACTAACGAACTTACCTATGAATATGCTTTTGGAAACAACTTAACTTGTAAATTGAGAGCTGAAGAAAAGTCTTTCTTAAACTTAGTTGAAGAGAGAAGAGCAATTTATAAAAGAAATGAGATGCTGAAACAAACCAAATCTAAGTTTTGGCAGATTGAGGACGAGAAACTCAATGGTAGAACTGGAAACATAGATAAACCTGTTAGTGGAAAGCTTTGTATTAGGAGAGACAATACGCTTTTTGACAACTACTTTGTGGGTGCAAGTCAATGTGAGGATACTTATCAAATCTTGGGTGGATGGGGATTTAAAGGTGGTAAAGATCCAATTTTTCCTGGAATTTATTTTGTGTGTGGAGATGAGGCCTATTATAATCTCCCAGATCACTGGTATGGCACTTGCTATATCGGTTTAGTTTTTCCAAATTTTTTTCATGTTGATCGAAATGAAAAGGGTTCATTTGAAATTAGCAATCATCTGAGTAGATTCAAGGGAGAACGTTTTTCAGAAATTTTGGGCGATATTTTTGGTGCAGTAATACCTTTTGTGGGTATAACCCTGAATGCAGTTAAAATCAGAAAATTGTCCACAATTGTTGACAGATTGTCCACTGATACTGCTGGTGGTTTCCAGCTAGTGGATACTGAAATTATTGCTATGAGATCTATGGTTATGCCCTTGACATTCTGCTAGCAATAGAGGGAGGAGTTTGTGGAATTTCACATGTCCAGCATTGTTGCACATATATTCCAGACAAGAGTCGGAATATTGAGTTGTACATTAAAAACATCACAGAGTTACATTCGGAAATTGTACCTATAGAAGATCAAGATTTTTTAGAACGCTTGAGCAAAAGATTTGCAGCAATCAAAACCTGGTTTCATGAGAATGGTAGTTCAATTTTAGGCAAAATACTGACTCCTTTATTAGTTATAGTTTTCGTGATACTTATGTTGAAAATTAGTTGCATGTTACACAAAAGAAAGAAATATCTAAGGGAAAAGAAGAGAATTTATAAGCTCAGAAAGGAACAAGATAAGGAAATAGAACTAGAAGAGTTTCGTAGATCACAGTATGAGAGTTACAAGCAGACAGCAGAAACAAAACTTTAGAAACACTAATACAGTGAAAGTCAAAATATGTTCAAGGGTTTAAATTTTGCTAAAAATTTTGGGTGTAGTTTGGTGATTTTGAAATCACCAGATGAGGGAGTTGATGGAGCGAGGTTCAGAATAAAATTTTGTTCTGACTCGCAAAGTTAAACTTCCATAATGAATAACCGTATTAATTGATTTGTGGTGAATTATTAACCAACCTAGATTAAAATGCATTTACATGACACAAGGGACTAATACATGTGCTCTATGTTGCACTTGCAAGTACGTTGAAAATAATAAACTAACCTTGTCTATTGTCAGTATTAAATGCGGCTGTTTAACTAATGGCATGTGCTTATTTGTGTGCCTATGTTATGTCTTTTCGCCTTTATGTGGCATCAGTTTGTGGAGAATTCTGTGGCTTGTGCTTAAGCTAGGTAACATAAATTAATGGGTTAATAATTAGCAAAGGGGGTGGGTAACAGAATGGGTCTCAATTCTCTAATTAATTAATGTCTTGTGTTTGTTTGAATACTAGTTACAGAGAGAGAGGCCTAAGGCCTAGCATTTTAAAGATGGTGTTTGGAATCCTGTCCAGAGTGGAGCCCTGCATGTATTCAGAAGTGGAACCTTTACCACATCGACAGTTGTCAAAGAAATATAATGAATAGTTTTCTGTGCAAGACGTGCTCTGAATGTGACAAAATCAAGGACAGGATGCGGCAAATCTGCCAAGTTAAGGAAGTAACGGACTGTTACTTGAAGATTGTTGCGTTTCCGAGGAAGCTGATAGACATGTATTTTGTCGGACAATGAAGTCAAAGAAAAAGGCTCGGTTTTGGGATAGGAACGTGATGAGCTAATATGGACTAACATCTGTCAGCCAATAAGAACACTGGATGGCAAAATAAAGAATATATTTTAGTGAGATTAGCTAGACAGAAAATGTATAAAACTTGGCCCCTTTGTCAGGAGGGTGCTGCTCGCTTTCCGATTCCAGAAGGGTGTGTCGTGCTGATGGACTTTGGCGCACGTAAGGATAATAGGCCCAAATGATTTTTCCCTTACAGGTGGAGCAAAGATTAGTTAGGGAATTAGCTTGAGGGATTGGAAACTGTAATTTTGCCTTAAACATGCTTATTGGATTGCTTTGAAATGTCAGTCTAATTGATCATTCCTCATTAAATGCTGCTTATTTGCTAATAAAATAATGATTTATTAAATAAAATGTTTTTTCTTTGAAGGATAAAATTAATAAATTAGATTATTGAAACGACAAGCTGGTCTTGTTTATTCATGGTCTAGTTACCATCAGCTGATCCATTTACCTTAGTGACTTAATTAAAATGATATTTGCATAAAAACCATGGTAAGAAATGATAAACTGCAGATGTATATAAATGTGTAAATAGTTTGTGAATAGGTTCTGATTAATTAGGTCACATGATTCAGTTGCCCAAAAATTGTCTCGTTAGTTTATGGGCCTTGTGAGTGATTTATGATTAATGGTGAGTATTATGGTGTTGGGTAGCGTTGTTGAGACAGTTTTTCTATAAGGGTGCTGGATCACAACCATCCCTCATATGCACACACTTATAGGTGTGTGCAACTGTGCACACAGACACATTGAAGATTTTATACACAGACATGCTTTATAGGACTGGAAAGTGATGTAAGTCTGCTCTGACAAGAATCAGAACTTGTAATAGTATTGCACAGTTGACTCAATGACTGAACCAGATCCCTCAACATGACAAAGGTGTACTATTTGTGGTGAGGAGTGGTAGCTGGTGATCTTTGAGAGTAATGATGCAAAATACTAATCCCAATTTTTATAGGATATTTCAGGACTGGGAAAGTTCCCCAAGAAAAGTTTGATTGAAACAGGGACCAAATAGTCCATAGTACTGCAACATTTTCACATGAATTGGGTCAAAGGCCATTGGTGTGCCAAGCCAATATAGCCTGCCACTCCCAAGGAGTTGAGACAATTGTTTTCAAAAGTTTTTCGAAGAGGTGCCGCTCATCTGTCAATAATTATCTCCATTATGCCAGGGCAGTATTTTGTCATAGTTTCCCCCCATGTGAAATGGGTGACCCTCCTATGCCAATAAATACATCAAATATGCCAGAGTCACTTTTGCCATTGGTGCCATCCATATTCCATTGGAAACTCATTTGTACAATATTTCCCCTAATATGACAGCTCCAGGATTTTGCCATAAGTATCCCATATGCCTAGAATTACCGCCAATATGTCAACTCCAGCATTTTACACTGGGTATCTCATAAGCCATGAATTATCTCCAATAAGCCACCTCCTGCTTTTTTTAGTGAATACCATATGTGACAATTATTACCTCCAATATTCTAAGGTTAGTGGCAGACTTGCAAGCATAACACATTTGTACTCTCACTCATGTTCAGTCATATTCTTTAATCCACATATTCGCACCTGCATTTACACTCAATGGCACTCTTTCTCATTCACACTCACTGTCACACTCACTCATTTGCACTCACTCTTGCTCTCACTCGCTCAGCCTCACAACCTCATTCTCATTTAGTTTCCATTATTCTCACCAATGCTGAATCATTCTTTCTCATTCACAGTTTCATTCAGTCTCACTCTCTTTTCTGTCTTCCACTCACACACAATCTCCCGCAAGCTCACTTACATTCATTTATTCACTTTCTGACACTCATTCCCACACTCAGTCACACCCTCACACTCTCAAACTCAATTGTTCTCACTCACTGTCACAATTACTCTCACTCACTCCCCTCATCTTAATCCCAGCATACTCTCACTCCCGGTTTTACTCTTGTTTATTCTCACTCACTGTGATACACTCATTCTCACTCATAGTTTCATTCACTTATACATTTCCTTTGAGATTGTTCCCAATTATATGAGCGTTACAACTATATATCGTCTTTATTTTAGATGCTCCCCGATGAAGGGCGGTGGCCCGAAATGCATTGGAGCGGGATCCAATAATATGTATCTTTGAACTTGGATTGTTTCTGGAAAAACTTTGCAAATGGATATGAAATGAATACCATTTTTCGAAAAGAAAATAAATAATGGTTGAAACGTATTTACCACTTTTGTGAATAATTTGGAGGAATATACCAGATTGAGTGCCTTAGGGATGTCATCAATTTTCCATTGATCGCACTGTCTTTGTAAAAATAAATTAGGGCAGAAGTCAAGGAGGACTGAGCCGAATGCTCATAAACGTGAGCCCCCACTGTCAATGTGTTACATGGTTGCTGGTGATATACGTGGTGATCAAAAAGTTAAGAGTCTAAATCCTGGCAAGCATGAGTGTGCATTCCATCCTTCTAATATTACTAACTCGATTACCAAAACATTGTTAATACTAAGACCTGTTATTTATTGTACTTAGTGATGGTAAAAGTAGGGTACAGTGTGATGTTCCTCTCAATGAACTTGAGTCACGAAACCACGCTGAAAGCTGGAAATGTATCAAAGAGGCTCACATGTATGTTTGATGTACATTTCAGAGTTTCATCGAATTCTCAAAGCATGTCAGGCGTGTTGCTTGAAAGTGGAATCTACAGCAATAGCAGTGTTCCAGGAGTACTCAGATGCACAGCCATTCATGCACATACAGAAAAGTTTTGCTAACATACATTCACACTTGTTAACTGTTTTGTATCTACACAGGAACATTTTGTCCTGTGGAGGAAACCCTTCACCTATACCCATGTACGTTTAGGAGATTGTCCTGCCCCATCCCACTATGAAAGTGGATATACTTCTGCCCTTGACAGGAGTAGGGGCCATATGTATCAAGGCCAAATGGATTCGCAAACGCCGAAATTCGCAGAATTTCGGCGTTTGCGAACTCATTTTCGAAAATGGTATGTATGAAAGAATTTGGGTGCAAAATAAGGAATTGCTAAATTTGCCATTCCTTATTTTGCGATTGCATTTAAGGAATCGCAAATTTTGCGATTCCTTTATGCAATGTATCAAGCAAAAAAAAATCCAAAATGCCCTTAAGTAGGCGCAAATTACCACCAACTTCTAGTTGGTGGTAAGTTGCGATATCCTTGAAAAATGCACATTTCAGCATTTTTCAAAGTGCCATGTGACGCACATACATGCCCTTAGTGCATGTATGTGCACCACATGTGCACCCATACTTATTTCAGGGGTGCCACAGGGTGTCCTTTGGACACCCCTGCATCCTTGAAATTATTCTCAATTTGCGATTAGCAAATTGTGAATCGCAAATTGTGAATAAATTCCCATTCCTTCCTATGGGCCAGGAGGCCCATAAAAATGAATGGGAAAGTATTTCTTAATTGCGAATTCGCAATTTGCGAATTTGCAATTAAGGAATATCAAGAAATCGCTAAAAAATTGCATTTTTCTTGATACATACCATTTTACGATTCTGAAATAGCGATTTCTTAAAAATCGCTATTACAGAATCGCAAAATGGTTCCTTGATACATATGGCCCTAAATTCGAAGCGCGTGTTAAGGTGTAAAACTACCTACAGAGGTTTGGGAATACTCACGTATCAGTGAGCTCCTGGGGTTCACCAATTTTTGCAGATTAACCCACCTTGCCCTGGAAGACCCTGAAACAAGCTGTTGCAAGCAGATTTGGTTGCATGGAAATTCCACCACACTGGTTAAAAGGTGAACACAGATTTCTTGATTTTGTGACTCATGAAAGAGAAACTGGAATTGTAGAAAAGTGCTCATATAGTAGGGTACCAGAAACACAACAGGACAATATTTCTCAAAATGATATTTAGGAGGAAATATTTATGTCAGATGACATTTCCACATGTGCTATTCTAACATACATGGCAAAAACACACAGTGCCCACACCACAATTACTCATTCAATATTCAAGAAGGATAAGAAACCAGTTTATTGTAACCACCCTTAGACAGCATTACTCAGTGTCTATCATTTTATGCTTTTTTTCTAATTTTCAAAAAATCATAACAGAATAAAGGACTACGTATTGGAATATTTACAAGACTAACAGTGACATGTTCGCGGCTCTCCCTCCCCCCTTTTGAACTGTTTAAAATGGCTCCCGTGAGCCAAACGCTGACGAGCACTGGGAGATGCCTGCACACCGGGAGCGGTAATTGTCCTGAGAAGATGACGGTGGCATGTCGAGCAACCTCGAAAAATAATTTTCCCTACTGATGAAGGTATTAAACCAGAAACACGTGTCTAGGGATATGATGTAAGAAGAAATGGGCACTGGCCTTGAAATTTTTGAACTTTTGATGCTTTGAACTAGACGAAGAATAATGAACCACAATAACCATGAGGCAATGGGGTAATCCGGCAGTGACATGTTCGCGGCTCTCCCTCCCCCCTTTTGAACTGTTTAAAAAGGTATTGATTGAGTAATTGTGGTGTGGGCACTGTGTGTTTTTGCAATTTAAATATAAGGTCTAGCCCCCACTACGTGTTTATGGACCTATCCCCTTTTGGTTCTCAATTCTAACATACGTGGGCACAAATAACTTGATGTTTCTTGCCCAGGGGAAGCAGGAAATAAACATCCAAACCAAGAGCAACAAATGTAGTTTGAAAATAAAAAATATGTAGCTAGACCTTTGATAAGCTCAAAATAGATTTGAAGGTGCTAACAGTGGTAAAGTGAAAAGAATACAGCATCTGGCTTTATTAAAAACGTTGTTTCCTGAGACTAAATAAGGTAGGGCAAATTATATAAAAAGAATAACAAAAT
Organism: Lissotriton helveticus; assembly: GCF_964261635.1. Taxonomy (NCBI): domain Eukaryota; kingdom Metazoa; phylum Chordata; class Amphibia; order Caudata; family Salamandridae; genus Lissotriton; species Lissotriton helveticus. Next base: position 1,649,535,489 of record NC_136063.1, on the reverse strand, counting down.
GCAGACAGGTTTGAAAAATTTCTCAAAATTGACTCAGTAATGAGTCTCCACTTTTAAAGACGTTATTACTTAGCAAACTCCTGGCATTTCTCCAATCCAAAGAGTACCTTCACAGACACTGTGATTGTCCCTTAGGTGGATTCAGCAACATTTTCTCCTAGGTACCCATTTAGGAGCAAGACATATGAGGACTGGTTGAGAAAGGTATATTTACAAGAGTAGATCTACTGAAGTATATACTTATTCCTATACCTAGGAGTGCCTAAATGAGATGGCAGAGCCCCTTGCAACATAATATATGACCATAAAGATACACTCAGTAACTTTCCAGCTGTTTGCGACAAGGCAGGGATCTCCGTTTAGGAATATGCTGGGAATATTTGCTAAACGTTTATTTTTAGCATAACAAATGTTAACTGTTGCTTTTAAAAATCATTCAGTGAGTGTACCTAATGATGTGGTATTACTGGTTGTTATTCTTGCTTCTTGGGGAATTGGTGGCAAATTATCCACTATGCACTGCGTCAGTTGCATAGGTCTCAACTTAATAGGCCATCACAATAATGTTATAAGATCTTTGGATTGCTTCCTATTCCACCTGGTCATAACATTTTGGAAATGTGTGGCAAGTGGTGCAGTTTAAGCACATTTCTTTACTTATTGTTCTATTGAATGACAGGACTGTTGAAATACAATGTGTAAAGTGGACATGTTGGTGCTAAGGGATAAACAAGGGAAACGTGGGCACTGCAGTGATGTAAGAAAATGTAAGATTTTTTTTAATGGAAGGACAGAAGACTGTCACACAAGAGCTCAGGAGGGAGCGAATGCCAGTGTCTGTCTAATTTTATAAGAGTGCAAGACTTTTGCTGTCACATGGTGGAGGGTTTTGGAAGCAACATAAGGAGTGAAACAATACTGAAGGAAGAGATAGTCTGTTTTTCGGAGTGCACTAGGAAAAATAAGCAATGATTTGAAGGAAGATTGTTGGTGACTGTAAGACAACGGAGAGCAAAATGCTGAGAAGAGATAGTTGAGCAGGAGGACAGCCCGTGGGTGAGACATGTGGCTATGTATTCAATTGTCTGAAGTTGTAAATGCGAAAGGCAGGAAATCCAAGATAAAAGTTCCATAATCTATTTGTGGGAGGATACTTGAATGTACTAGTCTTATGATAAAGATACAGGAGAAAAGTAATAGTTTTGCACACCATACGAATGTAATGAAAGCAACTTGAAGAAAGAGAAGGAAACATCATGGCGGAAAGTGAAAGCAAGATTATGTGCTGACTCCAACTTCGGTGGACAATGGGCCCAGCTTCACCTGTCACCACTGAGAAATTAGCTCAGGCGGTCTTCTAAACATGTGTACTCTGTTGCTATTGAGTTTTAATTAGTTATCATTCTGGATTCAACGACTGGGATGCAGGACTACATTTTTCTTATAGACCACAGATCATTGCAGAAGGAAATGATGATTTGGGTGTTATATTTTTGGACATGAGAGAACAATGAAAGGGTCATAGGAATAAAGCTAAAAGGATAAGGAGCTTAGGTATCAGAGAGAATTGAGAGGTTTAGTACATGACTGAAATGAGGAAGGGGAGGTGTTAGTGACCTATTGGGGATAAAAGTGGTAAGGCGCACCGAGGCAGTACCTTGAACCCTAATTTGTTCCAGTGGAATTATAAACATTGGGTGTGACATGCAGCGCTAAGTTCTAGTAATTTCAGGCTGCTTTATCTTTTGATAAGTAATCAGGTGCAAATTGTCTGGCCCAGCAAGGACATCTTTACTGTCTCACCCAGAGATCGAAAGGCAGCTTCATCAGGGTCAATGTGTGAATTATGTTTGATGAAGTAGATGAAAAGGTTGACTTCATTTTCAAAGATTTTAGAGGGCAAAGGCAACAATGTGATTTGTATGGGGTTGCAATAAATGGACTGACATACTTTATTGAACCTAATGCCAGATGCAAGATTACTTTTAAATAGAGTTGTGCATCATCACTTTAGTCACAGAAATAAATACACATAGGTTTATGCTCAGATAGTATACACAATTTACTTTTCTTTCTATCACACCACTGCATCACTGCCTGTTACTAACAATCTGTCGCAGGTTCTGCCCCTAATACATCCAGCTATATCCTTCACCACTGCCTCTGCCACCAGGCTATTTCCTTCTCTTACTGGATCAGTCCCTCGTATATTCACTAATTGCTACTTCTCTCCTTTTATTTTCTCTCGCTGGTTCTAACTTTCTTACGTTCCTTTCAATCCCACATGCTGTAACCTTCACCTCTCATCGTTCCACAAGCCTGTTACCTTTTCTAGATGATTCAAGCTGGATTGTTCAAATTGGAGCAGGGTTTGATTTGCATATGGCTGGGTCCAAACTGATGTGGCATGGTGTGCAAAATAACGACAAAAAGAGGCAAAAAGAACCTTGAGGCTCATAACCCCGTCTGACACGTTTAAGCACAATTTTAATTTGAAAGATCACGATGTATTGTTGTCATTACCCTCTCATATAGGTATAGAACAATTCCTTGCAGACATTTCTAACACCCTCCATCTTTGTGCCCCTAAATCAGGGAATAAATTCAAAGGCAGAACAAAATCAGAAAAGTGGTATTCCACTGATCTCACAATTTTGAAAAGAAAGTGTAAAACTCTTGAGCACAAGTGGCGATTATCCAAACTAGATTTGGATAGACAGCTATATAAGGCGGAGATGAGATGCTATAAAACTGCCATTAAAAACGCCAAAAAGAGCTATTTTGCTAAGCGTGTGAATGATAATAGTAGTTCACCGAAAGAACTTTATAAAATAGTCAAAGAGCTTTGCAACCCTGTCAATCTGTCCTTTACCCTGGTCCCCTCCACCGAGGAATGTGAGGCTATTAGCAATTTCTTTGTCGATAAAATTGCAAAAATGTACTCTTCATTTAAGGAACAGCACACAGTGGACAATCTAGATTGGGGAACAGTTAACCCACACCTGATGCCCAAGTGCATCTCTGAAACTTCGACCCCTTTACAGAGAAGGAGGTGGTAAAAGCAACGGCGGAAGTTAAATCAGGGTCTTCATTAGACCCTTGCCCCCATTTTGTCTTTTCCCTGATTGCTCCAACCATATGCCCCTATGTTACACTAATACTCAATCAATCGCTACACTTCGCTATATTTCCTGAGATTTGGAAAAAAGCCATAGTAGTTCCCCCTACTAAAAAAAGGTGGGAACTGACGTGCAAAATGCGGCAAACTATCAACCCATATCTCAGCTGCCATACCTATCCAAAGTGATGGAGAAGCAGGTAAACAAGCAACTAATCAACTACCTTGAGTCTAATGAACTCTTGGACATCACCCAAACTGGTTTTCGAGCCAATAATAGCACTGAGACAACTCTTCTGGCAGTACTAGATAGCATCAGGTATGTGGTCAACCAGGGTAGAGCCGCCGCCTTGATCCTGTTAAACTTGTCGGTGGCTTTCGACACAATTCCACACAACCGCCCTGTATGAAAAAGGTGTTTATTCCAAAGCTATTCAGTGGCTCTCCTCCTTTTTAAACAATTAACCACAGATCATACAGGTGGGTGCGTCAAACCCCTGTACCAATCAAATACGGCATACCAGAGGGCACCTCCCGAGCCCCACCCTTTTTAATGTTTACGTATCTTCATTAGCTAAAATCAGCGAAAAATGGGGCATCAGTATCTGCTCCTATGCAGATGACACCCAACTGATGTTTGCTCTTGACGGACATGATGATCAAGATCAGACTCACTAGCTGTCTTTTTGAAATGGCTGCTTTGATGTCAGATCACTGTCTGAAGTTAAATGCAGACAAGTCACAATTCTTCTTTTTGGTGGACCACATTTAATTTGGAATGCCACTTGGTGGCCCTCCTCACTAGGGAATGCCCCTGCCCCCAAACAAGTTGCAAAAAACTTGGGCATTCTTGTACACAGTGCACTCACCATGCAGGATCATGTACATGCATTCTGTGGGAAGAGCTTTGCAACACTCAAGTTGTTGAAAAGACTCTTCTAATGGATCCCCATAGAGTGCAGGAGAACCCTTGTCCAAGCCCTACTTATAAGTAAGATGGATTATGGGAATGTTCTTTTTGTTGGCATGGCTGACTATCTTTTCTCTCGACTGCAGCAGGTTCAGAATGTGGCTGCTAAATTGGTATGCAACAAGAATAAGTATAGCTTCTGAGTCAATGAGGACACACCACTGGCTCCCAGTAAGACAAAGGGCTAAATTTAAGTTGCTGAGCCACACATATATGGTCTTACATCATCGTGAACCGAGAATCCTACAGGACAGAGTTAAATTCTATGCACCCACTCGAAACTTGAGGTCACGTCACCAGGCGCGGGCAGTAAGTATCAGGAAGTCCAGAGTGGGGCTTCGCTCCTTCTCCCATCTTGCTGCCATGCTCTGGAACGAACTTCCTCTTGAACTTCGACTCATAGACAACTGTATGGCGTTTAGAAAAAACACTAAAAACACACCTTTTCCACAAGGAATAATAATTCATAGCACAGTCCCTTCCAAAGAAATGACTCATTAACTGGGTACTTTCCCTTGGAACCCTCCCGTGTAGGATGTGCTCTACTTAGAGCCGTGATATCCTTGCGGATGAATGTTGCGCTTTATAAATAAAATAAATAAATAAATAAATGATGGATTGAGATGCGGCCCAAGTAATTACCAGTGACTGAGATTAATTCAAGCATTTCATCCATCAACTTTTGTATACTTCACTGTGGGTCATAGAGAAGCAGTCATTTTCTTTTCACTTTAATGTATCATTCCAAGAAGGTGGATGCCCATTTTGGAGTGGTAAATTATAATATTTAATATTTTAATATTTTCCCTTTTATAGAATAAGTGGTCTAGCAGCATTGTAGCTACTGGGTTCTTTAAAAAAATAGAAATAAATTAAACATATAATGGCAGGAGCAATGGTGGAGTAGGTGGTAGGGAGGAAAGCAATTACAAATTAGCAGCATGTTGAGTGGGCGACCAATGGAAGAGCTAGATGGAAGCTTGAAAATAAACAAAAAAAGCAGAGCGATGTGGGGACCAGGGAAGCAATGGTAGCAATGGAAGAACTTTGATGGGGAAGCACCACAGAAAGTGTGTGGAGACTGGGATGTGAGGCAAAAGCAGCATGCTATAGAAAGAGCAAGAAAACTGAAGCTCTCCAATGGAGTATTGAAGACAAAAGAAAAACATAGTTCCCTAATGTGGGGTTGTGGAAGTATCCATGTAATCCAATTGAATGAATGGTAAAGCAGCTATTCTCTATTCTCTAGGACCTACCAACACTAGCACCACACCTGCCAGCTCCACATGCAGAAACTGAAAAAAGGTATCAGAAGACCAGTGGAACAACAGATTCAACTTCCACCTCCCTGACACAACATCCAGCTCAGAACAGTCTACAAAGAACTACTCCCAGTGGATCACAGAATGGGCCTACACAATTGCCCTCACCAAGGCTGTCAAACCAAAAGGACCTGCCAGAAGAGCCAACTGGTTCACTGCAGAGCTGAAATCCAACAAACGCAACTGCCGGCAACTAGAATGGAAATGGTGAACCAGCAAAATTACAGGAGACCGGAAGTGGTTCTATCACGCTTGCACTGCCACTTTAAAAAACTTAAAACAGGTCACCAATAGCTTACCATCAAACACATCAATTATTCGAGCAGGCAGGCAGGCAGGATTACAGTACAGCTCTATATCGAAGGAAAGAAGAAATAGGATCTAAGGCTTGTGCTGATTTGGAACAGGCTTCAGAAACTAGAATAGACTTTTCTGGGAAGTTGTAAATAGCCCTTTCTTTTCTTAGGGTCACAAACAGAGTATGGGTCACCACATAATGGCGGATGCTTGGATCTCACACTTTTATTTTTGACTCAAACAAGCAGGTGTAAAACCAAATCCCTAAGATCTTATCCTCCATAGTGAACACAAACCTTCTCAACTAAATATTACCATTGCTGTTTCTGATGTTGCCAGGGTCATTTTTAGATAGCTCGCCAGGAAGCACTGGACTGTGACGGCATCCCTATAGATTTATTTAGGCACAACTGTACTTTCTGGGCCCCTCTATTGACAAATGTGTTTTGAGCTGGTATTATGGGATCACTGATAATATCAGGGAGGGAAGAAATTATCGTGCCAATTTTACCCAAAAAGGGGACAGAAACCTTCCAAGTTCCTACCTCCCTATTTCCTTGTTGGATGCATTAGTTAAGATTCTCAGCTGAGTTAACAGTGAGAAGTTGGAAGATTGCGTTGAGGCTAACTCTTTTTTCTCAGCTGTCCAATATGGGTTTTCAAACATGTCTGGGTACGTTCCTAATGATGGCTAACTATATCAAAGCCAGTAGAGGTTTGTTACACCTGGCCTTCATGGACCTCCCCTGTGCTTTTGACTTGGTCCAAAATGACTTGGTGAATAGGCTTAAGCTCTGGCAGCTGATGGAAAAGACAGGAATTGAGGCTCCCCTGTAAGACCTGATCAAGCATTTGCTGTGGGACACTACTATCCATGTGTGTTTTAATCAAAATGGAGATTGCACCAAACTGATCCAGTTGTGCCGTGGTGTAAGGCAGGCATGCATCTTAGCCCTCATTTTGTTTTCATTTTCTATTGATGCCCTGGACTGTGTGGTTGTTGAAACTGGCAAAGATCTTCCTATGGTTGGGCCTCGTTTAGTCCCCAACCTTTCATACGCCAACAATGTGGTTTTTAATAGCACATACAGCAAGCGGGCATAAGACCTTGCTTGGTTCTTTTAATGGTTTTATGGTTAACCTTGACCTTAAGGTGAACAATCAAAAATCACATATTGACGCGGTCCCAAGAATACCCGTTCCCGAAAGTTTTTCCTAGGGGAAATTCCAATCACCAAGTTCCCCAATTCTAACTAGTTGAGCATTTTTTTTTTAGGTTAACTGAAAATTGGATAACTTATGCAATGAGTACAGAAGCTTACAGGGGCATGTGAATCAGTTTTCAGTTTCACAAGGAATCTGAGCCACAAGCCCATAAACAGTTGGTTTCACTTTACCAAAGCGAATGTCTCCCGATGGGGCTATATGGGGCAGGATTTTGGGGTTATACTAACTTAACCCATCTCCAATCCTAAGAAAATAAATTCCTGTGTAGGCTCTTAGCTGTTCCCAAGACTACTAGAAGTTATATTGCACATGCAGAATTGGAAATGTCCTACTTGGAGGATCTGGTGAAAATGGCTTCCCTGCTCTTGTGGATTAAAATATGGTCCTCTCCGCAGACAGGCTTTTCTCTTCTGGTCCTGAAGAACTGTATGAGGTTCGACAATATGGTGCTAATTCCCTAGTTCACTTACGCTAAACACGCCTTTCAAGATATTGGCAGGCCTGACTATTTTAATCATCCTCGCAGTATTGATTCTAAGTCCAAAGGAGTGGTAGAGTCGTTATTTTAACAGTCCCATAGGAAATTTAGATGGGCTAGACTGCGTACCATAGATTCTGTTCTCGATATTCTCCAATCTCGACCACTGACTCAGTGAAGCCCCATTTATTATGGATTACACACCCCAAGTTTAGTTTATATGCCTTAGGTTCTTGTCTCCTTCCTAATAACAGGTTGCTGGTCTTCCTCCCTGCCTTGTTACCCATGCGATTTGACCTCATCACATTCAACTGTTCATTTTTTGCTTTTTGTGATTTTAATAAATGAATTTTTCATAACAAATATAAGTTGCCTTGCTGTATGTTTATAATTGCTGTACGGGTCCTTTAATCCTTAGTGGATTAGTATTTTTTTTAATGCTTTGAGCTTGATTGAGCACATGGTTGATATTCTATAAGCCATTACCCAAGAGACACTTCTCTTCTTACATTGACTGTATTTTGCATCCGTCTCTTGGTGAGTTTGGCCACTCCCTTTCTATTTTATATAGCTCCCAGTTAACACCAGAAGGATCCAAATGCAGGCCCGCGCCACCAGCAGGCTGGACTACGGGAACACACTGTATGTAGGAATCATTGCTCACCTCCTGAGGAGACTACAGACAATACAAAACTCAGAGCCAAGACTCATCCTCAACCTCTCCAGACTGACCCACATCACACAGCACCTCAAGAAGCTACACTGGTTGCCTGTCCAGAAGAGATGCCAGTTGAATATGTTGACCCACACATACAAGGCCCTGCAAAACGAAGGACCATCATATATCAACATATGAATGACTTTTCACCAACGGACTGACACCTGAAATCCGGACTCTCATTCTATCACCTGGCAGCCAAAGTCTGGAACACCCTCCCCTGCACCTTAGGACCACCTCATTGCTCCAGGAAATCAGGAACTCAAGACCTGGCTGTTCAAATGAACAACGTAGACAACAAAGACCGTACAGCAACCCCTCCTCAGATGAAGGGAGTTCTACCGATGGCTCCACTTCACAAAGAGGAGGCACTCCCTATGGAAGACCACCAAGAAATAATGCACCTCTCAAGCCTTCTGAAAACGCCTCCCAAACCAGCGCTTCAACATCTGGTGTCTCTTTTTTAGAGAAAGGCCCAACCATCACCGTCGAACCAGGCGGAGTTGAACCCCCAAAAGAGAAAACTACAACCATAGCTCAGGCAACCAGGAGCAAAAAACCTTGGTTATCAACATCTCAAAAACCAAGCTAACCAACTTACAATTTGTCCACTCTCGAACGAGGCATTTTGTTCGTCCCGACATACAACACCTCTGAATTGGAGATTGAAGTGAGTGTATACAAATTCATGCGTACCTTGAGACTTCGTCACTTTTTCAATAACGTTTGCCCACCCACCAGTTCTCCAGTGATTCATACCTGTAAGGATTTGAAAAGCAAGAGTACATTTTTGGCCCCAGTGAGCCATAAAATATTTGATTCATACGAAACCATCACTATGAATTCCATTAAAGAATGTTTCAAAAAACCTAATCCTAAGTACAACAACTTCAACCGCAGAGAATCTAGAGCCCCGAACCAGATTGTGAACAATCCTAACATCGTTTGCTGCAAAGCGGATAAAGGGGGAGCACTGGTAGTTATGGACTGTGATTACTACAACAAAAGCGTAACTGACCATGTCCATGATGCCAACCTTTACATGAAGTTAACGCATGATCCTACTGAATCCTTCTCCAATATACCTAAAATCCTATTGGATAAAGCTGTCACGATGGGAACCATCACCGATAAAGACCATAAATACTTGACACAATCTCACCCTAAATGTCCTAGCATACATATGCTTCCTAAGATTCATAAAAATCTTAATCAGCCACCTTTCCGTCCTATCGTCTCGACAAAAAATTCCATTCATGAACCGACAGGGAGGTTCATTGACCTATACCTTCAAAACATCGTTAAGACTATGTCCACTTCTCCTACGTGACACTACAGATTTTTTTAATCGACTTCAACAAGTGATCCTGGAGCCTGACACTTTATACACTCTAGTCACTATTGACGTATGTGGCCTATACACATCGATCCCACACAACAGGGGTATTGAAGCTATTGAATCTTTTCTGCTGAACCACCCGATCGATGATGATCTGAAAGTTCTGATACTTGAACTCATTCAATTTACACTGTACCATAGTTATTTTTCATGGAACAATGACTACTATTTACAGCTCGTTGGCACTTCAATGGGCAATTGCGCAGCTCCCAGCTACGCCATCCTCTTTATGCATCGCATGGAACTGGACCATATTTTGAGCAACAACAAATGGGCTAATAACATTCTGACCCTGTGGCGATACATTGATGACATTTTTTTAATTTGGATTGGTCAACCGAAGGAAATTTCTGACTTTCTAAAGTACATCAACATCCTTGACGATCATATCCAATTTACCCATACCATCAGTTCTAACAGTTTACCATTCCTGGATGTTCAGGTTACTTTACAGGACAATAAACTCAAGACAGACTTATTTGTTAAAGCCACTGACAGAAACAATGCTCTTTTTTTCACCAGCTGTCACCCAACCTCTTTGAAAACTCATTTACCCTACTCCCAGCTGCTAAGAGCCAAAAGAATTTGCTCTGAACCTGAGCCATACGATCTGTCTGAACAAAAGATACTACAAAGATACAGAGATCGCAAATATCCCGAAACCACGTTACAGACAGCCAAAACACGCGTCGCCGCTAAGACACGCCAAGATCTTTTGATCCCACACAGCAAATCTACCGGTGACCAAAGATCTGTTTTCGTGTATAAATACTCCACTAGAAGCTGTATCATTAAGAACATCATTTTGAAAAATTAGGACATGATCCGTTATGAACCAGATTTTCAGGGTATCTTTAACCACAGACCACTGTTCGCCTACCAGAGAGCTAAAAACATCAAAAACATCTTGGAGACAGAAATTACAGACTCCTCTATGAGCTATTCCGGTACAAAACATTGCTTGAACTGCAGCCATTGTCATAACATTATCAAAGGGAACACCATCAACCACCCATCATCGGGAAAAGTCATTAAACTTTTAACCAGTGCAACCTGCGATTCTAAGAATGTTGTTTACCTACTTAAATGTCCCTGCGGATTACCCTATGTAGGGAAACCCGAAAGAAAAATTAAAGTCCGTTTGACGGAACACAAGAGCACCATCAGAAATAAGACAACCAAAGCACCACTCGCGGCTCACTTTATTACACATCACCACAACGTGAGCCAATTGAGGTTCCTGGTTTTGGAGATTGTACCGCTGAGTTCAGGCATTGATAACAAAAAAAGACTCCTACAAAGAGAAACGGTTTGGATAAAGAGACTTGATGCCTGCCAACCCAGAGGTCTTAATGACAGGATTGAATATAGTTGTTTTCTCTAACTAACATGAAGTCTCACTTGCTGTAAATCCAATTTCTGACCCTTTCTGATTCTTTGTTTTTACCAACTTCTTCCAATCTTCCCTTTCCCAATCTTTCTCTCAGTGTGGTACCTTAGATGTCCTTTTGTCTAGCCTAGAACCTTCTATACGTTGCTTTGACATTTTACACCATATGCCATTGTTGATGCTTAAGTTGTGGATGTCTTGATTTACCCAACCCATTCTCAAAGCATTATTCCTTTGTTCTTCTTACATTTTCTGTACTTTTCTTTAATTTTCTTTTTTCCTTTTACTATTATGAACCACCTTACGCTCTTGTTGCTTTACTGATTTCGTGGATTGCCTAAACCTTTTGCTTTTTTTACCCACGTGTATCTTCTCTTTTTTTACCCACGTTCTTCTTTTTTTACCCACGTGCATCTCACTCCTCATAAGGTTTCTCACCCTGTTCTGTACATCCTTTCATTTTTTCCTCAATGACCCCTATCATTGGGTATTCTATTACTGACGACTGAACCTTAGTGATGTTATATTCTTCCAAGATGGCCGCCGTTAGTTGTCCCTTTGTTATGTTTATCCTTATATGTACCTTTCGTGACTGTGTTTTTTAATTGTGTTCATTTTATATATTTTATTTGTACTGATGCTGGGTTTATACCTCAGTGCTCGTTTGATTTTCAATTATTAGTTTGGTTTACAATTTCAAAGCGTGATCTTTCTCCACTATGGTCCGTCTTCAATTTTGTTCAATTTTATGTACTTCCGTGTTTTCCGCACGGAGTGCTGACCCACTAGTTAGATTTGCTATGTGCTCTTTATGCACGGTATACGGTAAGCTCTGTTTATTGCATATATTCCTTTACTGTTTGACCGCATGGGTATATTATATGTAATGCGATCCGCCCGCGTAATCTATTCATTGCGCCATGATCACAACTGATTCTTTTTTTGGCACGGGTGATGCTCACGCCACTCTCGAGTCCTGCACCCCTATTTAATTTTCACGGGATTTTCATTATGACTTCACTGCCTCTACGATTTATGTTTTCATCGCTTCACACGACAGACTCCCGACATTATGTTAATGTTTTCCTGATTATCACTTTTTTTATCACGTGTTTTTTAACCTGCACAGACTTTGGTACACCGTTGGTTCTTGATTCCTCTGTCACTTTTCAGTCAAACATTACAAACCACTGAGTTGACTGTCTTGTTTTCTCATTCACACTTCTTTTTAGTATCACTTCACTGGTCTGGACATCTATTTAAGTTTACCACTCGACCATTTATTTCTTGAATGATGTACTTAACTTTGTGGTAGATAGCTCTCCTTCCTGATATGATATCTTTCATTTGAAGATTGTTAATTGTCCCCTGATGAAGGGCCTCATCCCGAAATGCATAGGGACACCATCATTACAATTGGATGTTGTTGACAAATAATTCATGAGTATCATTCTCCAACATAGTCACTATGATGTAATATGTGACATATAAAATAAATTCATCCTCAAATGGAGCACCAATGAAAGAGACATTCCTTTGTTTTTCTACATTGATTACTAACATTTGAATTTTGCTGAAGGAGCTCTCGTCTCCCCAGGTGTGCTTTGGGAAGTAGTGCGGGTGACTCCTGCACTCCCCTTATTCTTGAGTTCAAACTTTGAGCCCCTACTGGCCGGGAGGGACTCTTTCCCTGGCACCCGAAGACACGATTATTATCGTATTGATACTGACCTATCTGAACGTTCAACGAGGAGTGCCGCCATCCCCACACAACTTGTCAAATGAACAGAGCACCACAAAACTGCTAGTAACTCCAGCGTCATGGGACCATTACGGATTATTTGTCGCACTTTATAAATCCTAATTGATTGATTGATTGGAAGAACAAACATAAGAACAGGGAGGAAAGCCATAAAACAATATGCAAGCAAATAAAACTGACAAGAAGGTTTACCAATGTAAAGCAATCAGCTGTCCCACAGCTCACTGTCAACATTGGTATCGTCCAAAATAGGTCTTAGACAACAGACTACTAAAACCTGTTTGTGGGACAGACCTGAAAAGGAATACAGCAGATTTTACACAAATTCTTATAAAAGTACTGGCTCCATGCCAATCCATAATTTAAATGCATTTTTTCGTCTTTTTTATCTGGAAAAGGTGGCAACCCTATGGTCACTTATCAGAGAAGTGTGGCTCAGGGGTTAGAGGCAGCAGACCCGGAAGCTGAGATCGGTCCTGGACCAGGGTTCAATTCCCCGCCTTGGCGGGGTCTTGGGCTAAAAATTCCACGGACTTGATAATTCTCGCCCCGGTGCCTCCTCGACTCACGGGTTCACACTCTGCGACTCTGGGCAATAGCTTGCTTAATCTCCACAACGGCCCCTCGCGGCGGGATGCCTGACTTTCACCTTGTGGATACCCTGCTATCTCACAGGGGAATACCAGGAAGGGTTCCCTAAGCAAGCGCCGGGAAACCCACTGCGGGTAGCTGTGCGCTATATAAGCTCAACTACATTTACATCTTTCCCCTTTACTGCTCCCTTAATTCACGCTTTTCTGATTTTTCTCTCCTCTCTCAAGTCTCAAACGCCCATTGTGATGTGATCTCCCTGCCCTTCTTATGTTGAGAGTTTTAAAGAATACCCTACTGTTCAGTACAGGACGATTAGGGCACACGTCATACTTATGGATAATTTCAGTTGCCATCTCGACAATGTTATCATGAAACTGCAGCGATTAGATCGAGCAGAGCCGGGCAGGGGAAGCACCTACCAAAACAGAGGACACAAGATGACTGCAACAACTTGCTTGTGGTGATGTGAAACCCACTGCTGTATGAAGCCCAATATAATACTTTAGATAACGTTGGAATAGGGGCCAGCAGACCCAGCCCATAGCACCTGACGAGGGCAGGGCAGAGGGGGATAGGGCTGATCCCCTTTAGCCCAGTGGTTATTGAATGCCTGAAGGAGAGTGGGGTTTTAAGCTTTGCCATGTGGTCCTTTGGAGCAGGTGGGCACACTTCATATGTAGGGCTGGGAAGAGGAAACATGGGAAATGGAATATAAAGCTTCCACGCCCTTGGTACTTCATATTCATTCAATTTCCAGAGAGGAGCGACAGCAATTTATGAGCTATATAAATGCACTTTTACTTCATAACCTTTACTCGTAACAACTTTCGAAGGAGCAATCTTCTTTAAAGGCTGCGAGCATGAAGACAATGTGTGAATACTCAAGGGAAATGTTTATTTTCTGCTGGATATTACCGAGTTCTCATCTTTTTTCACATTCCTAGTTTCATTGCAATTAAAAGCTTCCACTTGTATGTTCTCTCCAACTTTAAAATTCACAAAGCATGTTGATTCAATCATCCGGTTTTGATTGGCTCCATTCGTGCATGATTTTTCCAACCTTTAGTGCAGGTCTATTAAAGTCTGGAAAGCAATTTATTCATTATTTGTGCACCGGTTGGTCTCTTGTGTTCTTAAGCGTGCTTGTGGATTTTCCGTGAATGCGAGTTTCGTACTGAATTGAGTATGACAATATTTGTAACAAGCATTGCCAAAGCCAATAGGTCTGGTGTTGACTGATAACCTTTTAGTTTTGTCAATGTTTTGTCACACGTTTTGTAAAATTTTACTGTAGTATGAACTACCAGACCGTCACAAAGATAAAACAAGATTACATTGGCTAAAAACATGCTCTTAGTCACATTTGCCATGGTAGTTTTTTGCACTGAAGGAAACTATTTTGTGTGCAGAACTGATTTGTTCCTTGTAGAAGAGCTGAACTCCGTCCCTCACAATGAATGTAGCCAATAGCTAGCGTCGGCTGACCTATTGCTATAAGCTGTGTAGTAGTGGGTGAAAGAAAAATGTGAATGACAACAACAGACCAGCTCGTCTGCTCTGCAGAAACCTATTAGGCTGCAGAGGTTGAACACTTCCCTCAATATGGTGCTGCCTCCCTGGCATGCATAAAGGGGGAAGTGTGTCATCATGACAACCTGTTCTTTTTTTCCTGCTTTGCAGTCGCGGGTACCTAGCGTGGCCATGTAATTTGGAATGCCTTACTTTTTGTTTATTGTTTTTCATGACTTGCTATAGCAGTCATGCTGCTGTTTTTGGCCTGCATGCCCTGCTCAGTGTGCGTTGGTCTTCCTTTCGGGTCACAGAGTGTCCTGAGACCCATTCTTGGCTCCTGCTATCTTCATTATGGCTCCTGCCTGTATGGGCTGTTTTCATGGTTACGGGGGCTTCCTGCATGTCAGAGCCTTCCGCATGAGGTCGGGCTGCGAGACCTTGTATCCATTGAAGCGGGTCTCCTGCAGGAAGCGCCCGTCTTCATTGAGTTGCTTGCGATCATTGAGCCTCTTGCGATCCCACTGTGAACGCACTGCACCTCCTGATCAATGAGGCTGTTGTGGGTGCGTTTAGGGTTCGGGAGGCTGATGGTCCTCTTGCTAAGGTGCCTCTCCCTGCTCCCCTGGCTGATGTTGTTGATCTTGATGAGGAAGATGGCAAGAGGGATCGCTTTGTGCAGCGAGCTGTGTTCCCCGACTTGTTTACCCATGTCAGGAATAATCTGGGTTTACTTCGTCTGCAGTGAATGACTTGGAGGATTATTTCTTTATCCAGTATCACCAACCTGATCCTGACTCTTTGCCTTTGTACAGTGATGTCTGCAAGGTGCTAACCTATGAATGGCAAGACATGGATAAAACTGCTTTTCCTTGCTTTTTGGATAAATGTTATGTTTTGGAAGGATTTTCAGAGGAGTTTCCTCAGTCTGTCAAGGTGGATAATTTAATGGCTTGCCTTTCTTCATAGGTCACGGTTTTTACCGATGATGCCCTTCCCTCCGACCCCATAGACACGAAGGTGGAGGGTGCTGTGACGAGGTCTTATGCCACCGCCAATTTTTCCATTCAGGCTACGGCCTATACCACTTAAATGGTACAGTCCCTCTTTAAGGATTTCCAGACTTTAGCTCTTCAGTTGGGTGAAGGAGGGGATGCTTCCTCTCTGTTGGCTCTCATGGAACTACAGGTTTGTTACCTGTCCAACATATACTTCACGTGCAGCTGTTGTATTTGTATGTGGTCTTGGAAGATGGAGGCATCGCAAAAGTCTGTCCTTCTCAAATTGCCATTTGAGAGTTCTAAGGTGCTTGGCCCGCAGATGGAGGAACTGGTCAAACAGTAGGCTGAGAATCAGAAGCTGGTGGCTACTGTTCACCTTCCCTCTCAGGTCACGGTTTTGGTTATTACCGATCTTTTGCTCAACAGCCCTTTTGTGGCAGGGGTTGTAGCCGGGGGACCCCTGGAGGTGACAAGCCCTGGTTCCAGTCAGGTCGTGCGACCTCCGCTCCTTTTCAAAAGCAGTGACTATCCACCTTTTCAAGTTGGGGGTCGCCTTCGCTTCTTTGGTCAGGCCCAGCAGGTTCTTTCCGATGCCTTGATGGTTCAGAAGATGATCTCCAGTTAACGGATTGAATTTTCATCTCGAACTGCTCCTGTGTTCAGAGACATTCCTTTGCCATGGGATCCCCCGAGGCAGATCGCCTTGCTGGAAGCATTCAGCTTCTTTTGGAGAAGGCAGCAATTGTGGAGGTTCCGCCCCTGGACCGAGGCCTGGGGTCTTATTCAATCTTTTTTCTGGTTTTCAAGAAGGATGCCACAGACTTGCACTCCATGTTGGATATGAAGGGGGTACATTTCTACATTCCTCATTGTTGTTTCATGATGGTGACTTTGCAGTCAATCCATCAGCTGGTACGCCAGGGGTGCTTCCTTGCCTCCCTCGACCTGATGGACGCCTACCTGCATGTTCCCATCCATCTGGCGGATCAGCAGTTTCTGTGCTTTGTGGTGGGCTCCTGGTACTTCCTATTTTTATTTGTCAACAAGACAGCATAAACAACAAGCCAAAGAAAAAATAAAGCTACATATCCACGGCATATGAGAGAAAGAAAAAAAAAGGTTTCCCATTAATCATACAGAAAAATAAGATACAGATATATACATAAAACTAAAGTCAAATTCAAGTTTTATCTCTATTACAATAATTCTTAGTTCATATATAGATATAAATGAAAATTTAAGCCCCCATATAGCGTTCAATTTAGTCAGAGATTGGATGCCCCTTACATTTGCCAACGCATATTCCATCTCATATGTTTCCCTAACCAGCATCCACTAATCAATTGTGAGTGGAGGGTTCAGGCTAATCAAGAGCCGAGCGATTACCAACCTAGCAATTACAAGCAGTATCAAAAGTAAGCGAGCCTGTCTATGATTCGTATTTTCAGGACCAATCATAATTTCCCTGATCATAAAAGAAGGATCTATCCCCAGTTTCTGAAAGCATATTTGGCCCACCTGCTGCCAGTATCTATCTAGTTTAGGACATGTTGCAAACATGTGTGTAAGATCAGCTGCATAGAGGTCACATCTAGGGCATTTTGTTCGAGTGCTTACAGAGGCCGGAAGAGCCCACTTAGAAATTCTCTCTGGTGTATAATAGAGAAGGCAAATAGTATGAAATTGTTGTAATTGTATATTAGTAGAGTGGACAGAGTTACTAATTACACTTAAGTTTTGTTCTATATTATTTGCCGTAACCCCTGCTCTCAGTATCTTACTCCACCGTTCAACTAATTTATTACAATCCCCTTTTCTATAGCTAGTAAAACATTTATACATATGACTTAGAAGACATTTTGCCTTTTCCTGATCTAAATTGTTCCAAATCTCTGACTTGGATATTTTTGTCAAATTTAAATGTTTCAGCAAGTAATCCCTGATTTGTAAATATTTGAAAAACATGTATCCTGGTAGTTTAAACAATAGTTGTAGATTCTCAAAGGATGCAAAACCGTTATAGTCATACAAATCACCAAGAGATGTAATGCCAAAGCTAGCCCAGCGTTTACTAGTGATATCCTGAAAAATCTCCCAGAACATTGGATTGCCCCATAAGGGGAGTCTATCATGATAAGTCACATCTAGATAGAATAGCCCTCCATATAAAAGTAATATCTTGCAAGGTCTTAAATTTAACCTGTTTAAAATAATTCGGATCATTAATTCTATATAGGTACATAGTACTATTCTCTGCCAACATAAGTTTATAAAAGAAAGTCGTGCATAAGGGGTTTAAAAGACTAGGGAAACGACTAGCAAATGCAGACCAAAAATAAATTTTGAAGTATGGAAAATCTATTCCACCCTGTTTAAATGAGAGTTTAAGCAACTCTATGGTTCGCCATGCTTTTTTGTAGCCCCAGATAAAACTACTAAAAAGACCCCCTAATCTTTTAAAGAAAATATTGGGCACCCGTAGAGGGATAGATCGAAATAGATAAAAAAATGATGGTAATATTTTCATCTTAATAATATGTGACCAACCAATGATACCAATAGATAATTTATGCCATTTTTTCAATAGTATAGCTGTGTCTTTAATTAAGGATTCATAATTCAGAGCCAATACCAAGTCTATCGTGAAGATAGTTTGACCCCTAAATATGTAGCAACAGAGCAAACACCATATATTAATTCCCTAGGTTTAAAATTAAGAATTATTTGAGTTTTTTTGGTGTTAAGTTTATACCCTGATATAGCGCCAAACCCAGCTGCTTCATCCTCAATTAGTTTCATCGCTCTAGCTGGCTCAGTTGTAAAAACTGCTATATCGTCAGCATAGGCAAGGACTTTAAGCGAGGTTGCGCCATATACCAGTGGTGTAATTTGAAGATTAGATTGTAGTGCATAAATAAATGGTTCGATATAAAGGGATGAAAGTGGACAACCTTGCCTGTGCCACGAAGAATTGGAAAAGCAGATGATTGTAACCCTAGATACATTAGTTTAGCTTGTGGTTATCATATAGTGCCTGAATCCACCATTTGTACATTCCCTTCACCCCAATGTTTGTTAGTATAGCCCATAAGAAATCCCAATCTACACTATCAAACGCTTTTTCCGCATCTATAAGTAGCATACCAAGGGGAATATTTACTTTTTCTGCAAGATCAAAAGCGCAGATGGCGTGTTAATATGGGCAGTGGCATCTCTACCTGGAATAAAACCATGATGATGAACAGTTACCAAACCCGAAATAGCTGGAGCAAGACGGTTTGCAAGTATTTTTGCGAAGATTTTTATGCATCTGCATTAATAAGTGAGATTGGCCTGTATGAGCCACACTCAGCAGAGTTTGTTTTTTTTTAGAAAAAATACTATTCGCGTTAGGTTCCAGGATTCGGGAACTATACCATTGGTTCCGATATATTGTATAACCGATCTAAATGGGTCAATTAACAGACCTTTAAATAGTTTATAAAATTCCAGAGGTAGAGAATCTTCCCCGTCGCCTTACCCGAGGGAAGTGTAGATATTGCTTAACCTATCTCTTCTCTAATAATGTCCCTTCCTATTGTACTTATGGCCTCCTCGTTTAATATAGACATGTGTATACGCTGTAAGTATTGCTGTACATCTTCCTCTTTTGTCAATATATGAGAGGTGTATAATTCTTGATGATACATTGAAAATTGTTTTAAGATCTCCTGCGGTTCTGCATGCAGTGTACCATTTGCCGCTTTTATTCCCCTTATGTAAGTGGTAGCCCGATCATCGGCTACCTTGTAAGCAAGAACTCTCCCTATTTATATTGTGCGAGGCGATGTTTGTTAAAGCTAGCTTCTATTCTTTCCCTAAATACTTTTTTAGTGGCAACTCTGAGGTCTGTCAGACTAAATAGCAGTTGATCCTGATTATGTGACCCAGACAGGACAGCCTCCATATGTTCTATTTAAACCCGTTGTATAGCTAGGATACCTTCTTTGGTTGTAATTTGCCTTTTTTTTTGTTTTGTTGTAATATATATTGTTGTGTAATTCCTCGGATAACTGCTTTCCAGGTATCCCAGACTATCAATGGAGAAGCCGACCATATATTTTCTTGAAAAAATATTTCTAATTGTTTCCTGACAGTATCTATATACGTATTGTCTGATAGCAAGTATCTTGGGAAAGAAAAAGATCTATGTCTTTTGTCTCCTGCTAAGACACGGAAAGTTAACATTAAGGGGTTATGATAGGGATTTAATGCGTGGGCATGTTTATAAATCTGATGTCAAGAGTATTCCGTCTGACACCCATTCCATATCAATTCTTGAGTACAAATGATGTGGGGAGGAAAAATACCTATATCCTGGAGTATTTGGATACAAATATCTCCATGCATCCTTGATTAGCTGGAAGCGACACATTCCACTATTGCAGCCCTTGTTTTACACATTCTGTGGGTGGCCCCCTGTCTAGTTGTGTCAATACTGTAATCCATGATACAATTAAAATCGCCCGTTATCACCCTTTCTCCCTCCCAATTTAACAATTCCATATTTAATACATTAAACATTGAAGGGTCATCCACATTAGAACCATATAAAACAGATAGAATATATATTTTCCCCATCTTTCCACCAGTGCAATTGCCCATCTGCCAGCCTGATCAGTCAAGGTTCTCTGTATCCCGCATGAGAAAAGCTTCTGTTTTAATATTGCCACTCCTCTAATAGAACATGACTGGGACGTGCAAGCAATTGTTTCATAGCCCAGGTGTGACAAAAAATTATGATTCTTGTAAGAAAGGCATGTCTCAGCAAAATAAACTGAGGGCTATACATTTTTAGCTCTTCAAGCAACAATTGCCTGTTAAGTTTGCTGTTAAGACCAGCGACATTCCAAGCTATGCATTTAATCTGATCCATTACCCAATTTTCTTTTTTGCCTCATATGAATTAAGTGCTCCTGGCACTTCCAGTTGCTTCATTTCAGCCTTTCATTGGGGCCAAGGGCTTTTACAAAGCTCTTGGCCCCCCCTTTGTGGATATTCTCCATTCACAGAGCATTCAGGTTTTTCCTTACCTTGATTATTTACTGGTTATCCCTCCTCGTTTCTCTCAGGCCATGAAGATGTTTGTCAGGTCTGTCTTCTGCTGGATTCTTTTGGTTTCCTCATCAACAACAGGAAGTCCTCCCTTCAGTCCTCCAAGTGTTCGAAGTTCCTCGGGCCCGCTTCAGGATGGATCTGGGGATGGTGTTCTTGTCTCCCGAAATACTATTGACTCTGTTCCAGCATCTCTCTTGGGTCCTGTCCCAGTCTCAGGTGTCTGTCAAGCTCTGGCTGTGGAGTATGTGAGAGATGGCCTCCACATTGCATGTCCTCACCTGGGCCCATCTCCACTTGTATCCCCTCTTGCACCACAATCTGCACCACTGGGATCCTGCTTCTCAGGGCTATGAGGCTCTCACTTCTGTGTCTTTCGTGAGTCTCTTCAGTGATGGTTGTCCCCCACAATCTTTCCAGGGGTTTCGATCTTCTTACTTCTCCTGGCTTGGTGGTCTTGTCGACTGATGCAAGTGACACAGGGTGGGTGCAGTTCTGGGGGATTCCAAGGCCCTGGGCCGGTGGTTCTGTCTCGAGGCTCTCCAGTCCTCAAACTGGTGAGAGTTGATGGCAGTTTGGCATGCCCTTCTTTAGTTTGTTCCCCTCCTGCGGGATCAGGCTGTTTGCATTCAGACCGCTAACCACGTCATTCGTGCTTATTTCAACAGGCAGAGGGGATGGCCAGGCCTCTGTTTCTCCTTTTGCGGAGGATCAATCTGTGGAACCTTCTTTCTCCCTCTGCAGTTCCAGGGAAGGAGAATGGGCCTGCGGATTCATTGAGCTGGGTGATTCTCTCGTCAGTGACCATGTGTCTGTCTCTCCTTTTTGGCAGATTCTCCCCAGGTTTGGCCTTCCTTGGCTGGATCTGTTTGCCTCAGAGGAGTTTGCTATTCATCTGTATTCTTGCAGCCTGGTTCCCTCAGGGTTGGCCTGGATGATAGATGCTTTCTCCATCCCATGGTCCCAGGGGCTCCTGTTCGTCTTCATCCCCTTTCCCTTGATTCCCCGAGTCTTCTGGTTGTTATGGAGTAGTCCCGGAAGCCCTGGTTCTCCCTTCTCCTGGATTTGGCTGTGTGTATCTATTGGCAATTTCCCCTGTACCCATCTCCGCTGTGTGCTCCTCTTCTCAGCTCGGCCTCTCTCCTTTTACTCGGGCTGGTGGTCTGGTACATGAGAGGACTGTGAAGTCTTATGTTCAACACTGGAAGCATTTTGACTCCTGGTGTCAGGGAAGGGTATGTCTTCTTTTTCTTCCTGCAACCCTTTCAAGGCATTGGATTTTTTAAGGGATGATTTTGTCATGGACTGGCTGTCTCAACTCTCTGTGCCCGGTGGTCCAGCATTCTTGTCTTTCGGGGTTCCGCTGTGTCGGTGTGTCTCCCTTGGTGCCCCACCTTTTGCTTCAGCATGCTGTCTCCTCAATCAATCAATCAATCAGGTCATTTGTATAGCGCACTACTCACCCGTAGGGTCTCAAGGCGCTGGGAGGGGGGGGGTGCCGCTACTGCTCGAACAGCCAGGTCTTGAGCTTCTTCCTGAAGGAGAGGTGGTCTTGGGTCAGGCGCAGATTGGTCGGAAGTGAGTTCCAGGTCTTGGCGGCCAGGTGGGAGAAGGATCTTCCTCCTGTTGTCGCTCTTCGGATGCGGGGGACGGTGGCGAGGGCGTGGTTGGTTGATCTGAGGAGGCGCTTGGGAGTGTAGAAGTTGATCCGGTTGTTGAGGTAGCTCGGGCCTTGGTCGTGTAGGGCTTTGTGCGCGTGGGTGAGGAGCCGGAAGGTGATTCTCTTGTTGACCGGGAGCCAGTGCAGATCTCTCAGGTGTCCGGAGATGTGGCTGCGTCGGGGGATGTCGAGGATGAGTCTCGCCGAGGCGTTCTGGATCCGCTGGAGTCTCTTCTGGAGTTTGGCAGTGGTTCCGGCGTAGAGGGCGTTGCCGTAGTCCAGTCGGCTGGTGACGAGGGCTTGGGTGACCGTCTTCCTCGTCTCGGTGGGGATCCACCGGAAGATCTTACGTAGCATGCGCAGGATGTTGAAGCATGACGAGGAGACGGCGTTGACTTGTCTGGTCATGGAGAGGGAGGAGTCCAGGATGAAGCCCAGGTTGCGTGCGTGGTCCGTCGGTTTGGGTGCGGTGCCCAGGGCGGGGGGCCACCAGGAGTCGTCCCAGGCGGAGGGCGTGGAGCCCAGGATGAGGACCTCCGTCTTGTCTGAGTTCAGTTTCAGGCGGCTGGTCGTCATCCATTCGGCTACGTCTCTCATCCCTTCGTGCAGGTTGGCTCTGGCGGTGGCGGGGTCGTTGGTCAGGGAGAGGATCAGCTGGGTGTCGTCGGCGTAGGAGATGATGTTCAGGTTGTGTTGGCGTGCGATGGCCGCGAGGGGGCTCATGTATACGTTGAAGAGGGTTGGGCTCAGCGAGGATCCTTGGGGTACGCCGCAGATGACTCCTGCTCTCCGGTTCCTGTTAGAGATTTTCCCTTGGCGCCTCAGCCGTTGACTCTTTGAACCACAGCTTTCTGTTGACCTTAAGTTTCTTTCAGCTAACGTTCTTTTTTGGTGGCCATTTCTTCTGGTCAACAGGTTGATGAGCTTGGGGCTTTGTTGGTTTCTTCCCCTTTCCTATGTTTTTGCCCTGACAAGGTGATTTTGTGGCCTATTCAGTTTTTTCTTCCCAATGTCTTGTCTGACTTCCACTGTCAGGGGTATATTGTCCCTCCTGTCTTTTTTCCTGATCCGTCTTCTCCAGAGGTTCTCCATTCTCTGAATGTCTTGCGGGCCCTTCGCCTTTACCTGGATCATACCCGCGATTTTAGGAAGGTGGAATACTTGTTTGTTCCTCTCTCTGGCATGGGTCTCAAACCTTCCTTGTCCATTTTGACTCAATGGGTGAAGTGTGTGGATCTGTTGTCATATGAGGCTGCTCACTGTCCTCTTCCTTCTTCTGTCCAGGGGTGGTCCACTCAGGGGGCTTCCTCATCTTGGGCCATGTTTAAGGGTGCCTCCTTATGTGTTATTTGTAATGCTGCAACATGGGCCTCTCCCCACACTTTTGTCTCCCACTACAATCTTCAGTTGGGGATGGCGGCTTCTGATGCTTTTTGCATTCGTGTTTTGTCTGCTGCACTGGATTTGTGATTTTTACTGTTTTTCTTTTGTTCTTAAACTCACCTGTTGGTTTTGTTGCATCCTTCTGGTCTCTGTTGTTCAATCACCATGCACTTGGGTATGGGCTCATTGTAAAGGAATGGAACGGGAAGATGGACGAGGAGGTAGTACTTGGTTACTCACTGGTAATCTTCATTACTCCAAGTCCTGGTTTTCCCGTTCCATTACTGAGTCCATCCCTACCTCCCTGTTTCTGTTTTGGTGATTGTTTTGTGTATTTCTTTTCCTTGGGTGTCTTTGGTATTCTCAGGTTGTCATGGTGACCACTTCCCTCTTTACACATGCCAGGTAGAAAGCGCCATATTGGAGGAAGTGTTAGGCCTCTTTTAGGAAATAGGTTACTGCAGAGCAGACGAGCGGCTCATTGGAACACGTAGACCAGGACTTGGAGTAAGGAAGTGAGTAACTGGGCATTAGTAAGTATATTATATATATAATTTTAGTAAAATCAATAGGTCTTATCTAACGCCAGACCTAAAGATATATTCAGAAAGAAACGCTTATTAACTATGTTCATAAAAGAATGTTAATAGAAAATGGATTTTAGATTTCTCATGATAAAATACATAAATGCCGCCAGAACAGTACATAGAACATGGTGGATAGGTGCACAAAATGCATAAGGGCATGCTACCATCCCCAAGATGGCAAGGCTGTACCTATAGTTCAGCCTCAGTAGTACAGGCAAACTTCAACAAATATAGATGTGCAGATGCAATCAGTACTTCAGATTCAGCAATTTTGATTTAACTATCAATTACAATTATGGGACAGAATATGTTAATTTAGGAAAGCTGTGAATATTTCTGTGATAGTCATAGATTCAGTAGTGGTCGCAGCTGTGTTCATATGTAACATTCCAGAACATGGTTACAGACACCATTACTGTACTGTGATAGCGATTGCTTTCTGTGCAAAGGACTGCTTAGTCATGAGAAATATCACATAGGTCTAGTCAGTGAGGGGAAGTTAATATGTAAATAATAATGTTGATATCTAGCTGCACAGGAAATACTATTTTTGCACCCTTAGTAACTTTGCCCTCCATAAGCAATATGTGCTACACTTAGAGTGCAACATTTTCTGCAGACGTGTCAAAGGTCACAAAAGGGGGATTGAATCTAGTGACCTTTCTAATTGACACTGAAATCGCCATAGACCGCATTCTCCACAAAGTAAAAAAATTGCTGCACAATAATCCATTATACTTTGCATGAATTTAGGGCCCGCCACCTGCTTCCTGCCAGTCGCTTCCTACTACCCGCTTCCCCATCCCCCCTCGGAGGACCTACTTAATGGAGGTCGCAGCACGGCCCCATTGAGCATGTCCACACCAGCTCTCCCTTGCCAATACTGCTACTGGTCTGCCATTTCCTGCCCCGCCTGCCTGCTCCTGCCTTGGAAGCAAGCCGAGTCAGACAGACAGATAGCCTCTGACTTCAGCTCAGTCCTAGATTCCAGGTCCCCAGAGCTACTACCCTAGATACCTCCTGCTTCCCTCACCCACTTCCGGCAGCCCACCTCCCAGCTCCCCTCTCAGGAACGACTTAATGGAGGCTATTGCATGGCCGCGCTGCGAGCAAACCAAAGGCACACAAAAGGCAATCCCGTCTGCACCCGTCTGTGCCTGGACAGTGCCCAGGGTCAAGAACCCTGGCCCTTTGACCATCCTCCAATATACTGCCGCCTAGCTCCCCACCCTTGGCTCCAGAAGCCACAACAACTGCTGCAGCTCCTCGCCCTGATCTACAGAAGGACCCTGCACCTGAAGCCACCAACCTACACAGAAACTCTCGCCATGCACACCCAGAAGGCCAAGGACACTGCGTAACTGTTCCAGTGCATCCTGTTCAACCCGCAGTCCCTCTGCAAACATATCACAGAACTCTGGGACATCATTGCCTTCCTTACCCAATGTGATCTTCATAACTGAGATCTGACTCAACGCCTCCTTAGCCTCTGACATCACAACTGCACCACCTAACGACTATAAGATGATCCATCCTGACTGCACCAACAAACAGAGAGGAGGTATTGCCATAATCCACAAGGAAACGATCTATTGCACTGCCACTGAAGACTACACCACATCATTCATGGAAGAGCTGAACTTCCAACTCCTAACCGACTACAAAACCACCATCAAAGGCCCCCTCGCCTGGGCCATGACCAGCATTCTGTAATGCCATCTCCGAATTCATAGCCCTGCTAGCAATTGACTCTGAACACTACGTACTTCTGGGCGACCTCAATTTCCACCTCGATGATCCCAGCAACACCAACTCCACCAGTCTCCTAGAAAATATGAGAAACATCTACCTTACCCTACTGGTCACTGACCGCACACACGGCACATGACACTCTTGATCCGATCTTCACACCAAGCGACAGAATCAAATACAACTATGTCTCCAAACTCACCTGGACCAACCACTCAATAATCCATTCCACATCACAGGCTCACAGAATACCACCATCAAGCCACCCAGCTCCTCATACCGCAGATGAAACAAAGTAATGGAGACCCAATGGAGAAAGGCCCTCAACACCTCACAGCCGGACACCGTGTCAAACCTGGAATAGCCTGTCTAGAACCTCTCTGACTGGATCACCAAATGTGCAGGCAGAGTTGCCCCATTAAACCAGGCAAACCCTGCAGATCTCCCAGAAGAGCCAGAACTCACAGCCATCAAGTGCAACTGCAAATGACTAGAGAAACAATGGCGCACCACCAAAGATCAGCCCCCAAAAGGTACCACCAATGCATCAAGGACATCAAAAGGGATTATTTCACAGACTGCTTTGAAACAAGTGCCAATAGAATGAAGGAACTCTTCAACATCGTCAGGGAATTCTCTAACCTGTTAGCCACTGAGAACATGGTCTACCCTTACCCAAACTCTGCAACACCCTCTCGGAGTACTTCCATGGCAAGATAGTCACCATCTACAACAACTGCAACACCCAGTCCACCAACGTTTATTTAATCTCCTGAGCCAAACAAAGGAAACCACCTCCTCGATCACCACATAGAGTCTGATCAAAACACAGATCACAACATCCCTCTTGTCCTGAATCCTAGCCAGAGCACTCACAGACCCGTGCCCTCACCATTTCTTCAACCTTGGAGCCCAAGAAATCAGCACAGAACTCACCAACATCCTCAACACCTCTATTTCCACAGCAACCCTCCCCGGCAGATGGAAACATGCAGAGATAAAACCGCTTCTGAAGAAACCCTCAGCCGACCCCAGCAAACTCCAGAACTACCGCCCTATCTCACTGCTTTCATACCCTGCCAAAGTCCTTGAGAAGGCCATCAACCACCAGCTCACCAGATACCTAGAAGAAAACTACCTCCTCCACACCGCCCAATCCGGCTTCCGCACACACCACAGCACAGAAACAACCCTAATTGCCATCACCGACGAAATCAGACTCCTCCTCGACCACGATGAAACAGCAGCCCTGATCCTCCTTGACTTCTCAGATGCATTCAACACTGTATACCATCACACCCTCATCAACAAACTCAACCACATCAGCATCCAAGGAAACACAAACAAATGGATCTCATCCTTCCTCACAGGATGAATTCAGAGAATCTGCCTGCCTCCCTTCACTTCCGAACCCAATACCTTCACATGCAGCGTCCCCCAAGGAACGTCCCACAACCCCACCCTGTTCAACATCTACATGACACCCCTCGCAGACATTGTTCATCAGATCCCATGGGCTCAACATCATATCCTATGCGGATGACACACAACTCATTTTAGGAAAATTGCAGTTTTGGAAATACAAAACCATGAGCCTAAGAACCCCTTGAAATACCCCCCAAAAAAGTGGTGCACCTATAAAGCACTCAAATTCCCTTAAAGCGTGTTTACCCTCTGTGCCATACAAAAACAGCAGATTTGTGTGCCTTTTCCTATTTTGCATGTGATTACCATAGATTTGCAATCAAAGGTAATAGCCTTTACTGAATGCCCATTTCGCATTAGTAAATTGCTATTTACGATTTCATATTTTGGGAATCGCTAAATGAGATTACTACTGTGTACATGTCAAAAGGCAATTTAACATTTCTTAACGGTTCAAGATAGTGTTTCGGACCATTCAGAAATGCTAAATAGCTTTTGTATATGCCCTAGTGCTTTTTATGATTTGGTGAACTTTCTTCCTGCCATGTTTGTATCCATTTGTCCTGCATCAGCATACTGCTATACAACCATATATGTTTGCAAACAGGTGAACGTTCCTCACAAACCAAAAGATTTGAGGACATTGCCCATCCATTGAGACAGTGTACTCAGAGTACAGCTCCACCATTAGTGGTCACAAACATTAGAGGTTTGGTAACCTACTGCAAGCCCAGCAGGGTGATGCCCACATCCTTACAATGCTGCAAAAGTTGACTACGAACAAGTAAGGAAAGCTGGACTACATTACACATGAGGCGTAGGACACTTACATGGAAACATCAACCTGGAGCTATACAACTACAAGGAGACCAGCTGTACATAGAAGCCCAATGTTTGTTCACTCTGCAAATATGCACTTCACTTAATTAGATGTTTGTAAAGAGAAAATGTAAGGTGCTACATCACAGTCAAACCACACTATATGTATAGAAAGAGACATAAAGCAGGTGCAATAGATTTATATGAATACTCAGGCAATCCTACACTTTGGTGCAATGTGAAATATGAGTCCCCAAAAATATATCATGGGCCACTGCATGACTAATGAGAAGCAAATGACTGACATGGACACGAGACATGATATGACAATGGTCACTAAACACCAAAATCGACACACACATTCTAAACACTAGGTAATTATATGGGGAAACAAGTGAGACGTCACCCCAACAGAAACATCAACCCCGTTGACCTACAAAGCACAATTTAAGTTGTATCATTATCAAAGGAGAGAGAGAGGACTAGAAAGCTAGTCCGTATCCAAAAGGTTTATATGTGAAATCAATAAGGACTAGCCTATTTGTGAATTTACATAGACTCAAAACTGAATGCTAGAGTAGAAACCCTTTTGTTTGTTCATGAAGCCCTCCCCCACCAACCTGGTTGATGGCATGCTTCATCATCGGGCACACCCAGGGACACCGAATGTGTCCCGGGTGTGCTTGATACAGCGGAGCAGGTATGTTACTGAGTGTGCAGTGTAGTGGCGTGAAGGTGAAAGTTTAAAAGCTATACAGGGATCCCAGTACCCGAGGGTAAATTATACTTTAATAACTGGGTCACTGTTAGCATTAAAAAAGGCTGTTGGATGTAATAGGAGTGTCTATTAGGGTCTCCTGCATTCAAGTGTGGTCTACATGTTTAAGACAGGCCTTTATGATTAAAACTGGCTTTCCTCAGGACCAAAAAGTGAAGGTGCAATTGTCTTAATTTAAGGGAATGTGTGATTTTGAAAAATGTGGAGCACTCGCTAAGGTGCTCTATGTGTGCTAGAGGGATTCCCTCCTAAAGTATCACTGGACAAACAACATGTGTTACAATAGAAACATACAAGGAAGAGTCTTAGAATGGTAGTATATATTCACAAACCAATGCAGGACATTTAACCTGGATTTCTATTGGAATTCTATAACGCATATTAGCAAGCCCATTAGCGCCGTTTTAGCGGCAGTTTCGTGCCGCTAAAACGGCAATACCTTTAACCAGGTTCTTGCTAATATGCCTCAAAAACAAAAAACAAATCATAACCCCGCAATCAATTTGTGTATCTCATTGTCTACATTCCAGTGCCTTTAAACACCCAGGGCCTGATTCACTAAAGTAAATATGCACATTTGTATGAGTTTACTCCTAGTCGTTATTCACAAAACTGCAAATTAATAGTAAGTTTAGGACTGGTGAGACTCCGTAGTTGGGGAGGAGAACTCTGCTCATAAAAAGACAGGTCTGACAATCTTTTTATGTGTGGAGTTCTCCACCTGACTGCGGATTCTCTGCAGTCCTAAACTTACCATTAAATTGTAGTTTTGTGAATACCAAATAGAATTACATTTACACAAAAGTGTAAGTTTACCTTTGTGACTCAGGCGCCCCCCAAAAATTATCGACACACAATTTCAACAAAAACACTGATCATGCAATTGTTCACTTACATTACATAAATAAAACAAACATTGACAAGGCCAATAGGTCTGACTTATGAATGAAAGTGACTTTTGGGTTGCTGAAGGGTTTAGGCACTAAATAAGTCATCATACATTCACTCTGTCACTCATTATTGAACTCATGCATCTATTCATCTGTCCGCTAACTCATTCTTGCATTCAACCTCTGACACAACCACATTCATTAACACACACATAAACTCAACAACATATGCCAGACGAATGAAATTAAAATAAGCAGAAAAGTAAAAAAAGGTGCAATACAAACACGGCAGCCATGTGCTTACAATAACTAAACTAAGCATACCTGGGGATGTCTATCTTAAAGTGGCGTTGTACATGGTCCTTCATTGTTTTAAAATTAATTTCAGGATGGCTGCCACATTTAGAACTAACGTGTTGGACAACTAGGAATGGTAAAACAATGATGCTCTGTGGACAACAGTGTTCGGTAATGGTTGTCTGGTTTAGAGGAAGAGGCCAGGTGGGAAGAGGCACTGTGCAGATTACATGAGTGGCAAACAGGCCGCCTGTTAGCATTGTCCAGTGAGCTAATGTATCCTCTTAAGAAACTGTCAATGAAAAGAGCAGAAACAAAGAAATGAAAGGGAAACTATTAAAAGAGAAAATATTAAACTGAAGGACAATCCAACCAGCCCTGACACTGAAGCACACTAATTTTCAGGTGGATCTGCACGTGATCAGGAAATATCATCATTCACAGGGCAAGAGAGCCAGTGACTGAAGAGGATCATAATAATATCCCATGCAGTATGCTCTCATTGATGGAAGCAGAGTGTAAATACCATGCAGACAGACCAATGGCATGAGAGAGCTGACACATATGCCCTCTATAAATCTATATCAATATATGGTTATATATGAATGTATGTATTATTTTATGATTTTCTTTATTACAAGATCCCGGCAGACAACTTAGCAGCCTCCTGAAGAGGTGTTAGCTTAAATTATTCCAGTGCAAATCCTGTTTATCACAGAGAGTACATACAACAAACTCCTTTCCTATAAAGATAATCTGTGAGATGAAGTAACAAAATACTTGACAGCAGCTTTAACACAATGCAAAAGCAATTAACAGTTAAAGGCCTACTAACTTTAAAATATGTGTTTCATAGTAAATTAATTAGGCTTAGTGTATTTGTCATAACTTATCAGAATAGACAGATCAGACCTATGGAATCTGGAATAATCTTTGTCAGTGCTCCAAATTGGCCTATAGCTGTTGTTGTTGGCTTGTCACCATTATATAGAGTCCATTATATAGCGTTATATAGCAACCATCAAGCATACAGTCAGGAAAAGTGTACAAATTACAAGTGACAAAGCAAAATACTATTTCTCCAAAGGGGGTCTAACATGGATTCTCTTCTATACCCTGAGGGGGTCACCAAGACAAAATGTAAAATGGTAGGCTGTGAGCCTGCTTGTAACAAAAAACCTATCTGTAGGCTTTATGCTTGAGTAAGAACAATCCACTATTAAATGCCTGAATGCCTACTGACTGCAACAAATGATTTTCCCAATCAATATGTTAGTCCTACTGCCTTTTTTGTAACTTTTCATAATAAATAATCAGGCCTATACTCTTTAACATTGGATTGTCACAATAACCCACTCAGGCTTACTGTGTAGTGCATAGAGTATCCCACAAAGTATCCATCAGGTATACAGTAACAAAATTAGAAATATGCAGCAAATTACAGCCATCAAAGTAATATGAAATCCCTCTTAATAGGGCCTCATTAGGATTATCGAAAGGGGCGTGGCTTGACGCCGGACAAGATGGTGGTGTCCCGCTGCAACCCTAGGATCGACGCATGGAGCAGCAATACAGAGAGAGTTTCCTCAATAGGAAATGCCTCTTTACACAGTGTAGGTGACTGTAGGGGATGGCAGCCTGCTGTTTTCATCCTTTCCAGTGCTTGGGAGCGCATAAATACTTGGGGCCTCATTTACTATATTTTGACGCACATCAGCGCAGCTAGCCTTCCTGCTGCACTGCCATGTGTAAAAATAAAAGGGCAGGAATATGCAGTGCCTACAAGTTATGGCACATTCCTGCCCTTCTCCCCTGTGCCGGTAGGCAGACACACTTGCGCCTTGGTGCAAGAGTGCCTGTGTTGCAAGGATAATTATTTACATGCAGAAATGGACACTTACCTGCCCATAAACAATCATTAAAGGTGTTTTGCTCCTTCTATGAGTGATACAGAAAGCAGCACACATAGAAAGAGCAAAAAAACACATTGAACAACTCCTACGCTTTCCCTGCTGAAACATAGGATCCTGACGCATTCCGAGGTTTACAACACTTTATAAATCTAGGAATGGATCAGGTTCCAAGTATGTTGCGTGGGAACACCCACAGCAACACCCAGTGAATGCCAATTCTCACACAGATTAATGCATGAGAGAGGCCCTTATTTACAAGGCCATGAAAAGCCATGCAGGTCTAAAAAAGTGACACACCGGCATCGCAATGGGCTTGTAAATGAGGCCCTTGGTTTCAGCGGAGTGCTCATGTACCTCACACTTGGTCATTATGTTGTGTGTGAGAGACATGCAATGAGCGCAAATGGGTGTACTTCAACTGCAATGAGTTTCTGCTTCATTTAACAGGAACTAGCCGAAGCCTAGTAGATGGAGGTAACATCTTTGCCTTTTCTGAATACTTTCTTCTAAATATGTGCCATTGTTTTAGTAAGCTGTAAGGGTTTATCAATATCCTTTCCTGTTGCATTCTTTCTCTACTCAGTTGATTGACTTTAAAATGTGCACCTGAGTTCCTGTGTTATGGCATATATTGGTGTTCA
This sequence comes from Lissotriton helveticus, assembly GCF_964261635.1. Taxonomy (NCBI): domain Eukaryota; kingdom Metazoa; phylum Chordata; class Amphibia; order Caudata; family Salamandridae; genus Lissotriton; species Lissotriton helveticus. The sequence goes on along the minus strand of NC_136063.1, from coordinate 1,649,502,468 downwards.
CTCTATAATTCATTTGATCTGCTATTGACTCCACTTTATGGCCAGCTTAAGGAATCTCAAACTCCCCCGGGCAGATTTTTCAAGCACTCTCCAGGGTTTTCATTGGATCCTGAAATGGGAGATTCTTTATCACATAAACTCCACTTGGCCTTCTTCCGTGACCGCACCCAACATTTCTTCACAATCTAATCCTAGAAAGGCGTCAATTAAAATATTTAAGAAGGACCCACCATCCCCCACAAAATCTCTTTCCAGTGCCTCATAGCTTTATGGAGGAAACCAATGCTAGGTTGCAGAACCTCAACGATAGATTGTCTCATATGGAAGAGAAATTATCTAGTGCAGAGCAGCAGACTTACAGCCTTAACCATACAGAATCAGGTTGAAAAGCTGGAAACTTGCAAGAGGAAGAACTGCCTCCAAATTTACAGTCTGCCTGAGGGAACGGAAGGGATGAAACCTCTTTTCATTCTTCAAAACCTTTTTTCCTCAGATATTGAAACTACCTGTGGGCCGGCCATTCAACATCCAGTGGGCACAGAGATAGGGTCATCCATCTATGGTCTCGAACACTTCAAACAATCCTAGAGGAGTCATTCTGTATTTTTTGGAGTACACCATAATAATGCAGGCCATCTCAGCTGCCAGACAACTTAGGCGTATCTTCTGGCCTGGTCACAATATCTTCTTTTCCCAGGATTATACTAAATGTACTGCAGGTGAGGGGATTTCCTAAATATGCAACAAAAGCTTCACTCACTTGGAGCACATTTGGGCACACCCATACTTGTCTTTTTAAAGTCACATAAAACAATAAGGCAACAACTTATGAGGGCCCATCTCGCCTACACGCTTTCCTTCAACATATAGAGCACAGGCTATGGACATCACCACGCCGACTCATTCGTTAAAATGATTTTTCTATTTCTATCCTTACCTATTCCATGTAGGAAATAGAGTTGTTATGTTGCTGTTACTGCTTTCTCATTTGATTTCATAAAGTAGTAATGCTGAAAGATATTACATGGCATTTATGTCAACTTATCTTAATGTTCTTTTAATTGCAGGAGTTCTTTTCTTGTTGTTGCATGTTCCCATCGCCTATTTCACATTATACTGCCCTTCACATTCCTTGTTTCCCTCTGAGGTTTGGATGTGTTGTCTTTTCCATGTCATCTCCCCACCTCCCTCATCGAAGTATTCATAGGCATATTTTCCTTTTTTGTTACCCTTTTCTTCTTTCCCTTTCATTCCATCCTCACCGTACTTTATTTTTATCCTTTTGTCTCATCTCTTTGCCTCTACCTAGTTCTTCCCTTTTTATTTTTTCCATTGTACTGGACCTATTGCTGTATCACACTCTTTTTATGATGTTCTTTCTTCTACCATTTGTCAGGCTCTTTTCTTATCTGTTTTAACATTATGTCTGATTGTATACTCCATTTTGTTTTTTCTAAATGATTTTGACAATGTTGTCTTGGAATGTCAGAGGTTTGAACTCCCCAATCAAAGACAAAGATCTTAACACATCACTTAAAGCTTAATGTGCATAATGATTACTTTCAAGAATCCCATCTCACAGAAAGCGAGTCTATGAAGCTATGTAAAGGATGGATGAGCTAAGTATTCTGCTCGCCGGCTAACAGTAAAAAAAACATGGCATATGCACAAGGAGTTAACGCCACCGTAGCATAATTGTTTGACGTTACGGTTACTTTTTTCATTGCCTTATTTACAAGTTGCCGCTAACCTCAGTTAGTGGCAGTTTTCCGTTGAAAACTTGAATTTTTAAGATTGTAATTTTTGTTAGCTGGAGTTAACAAAAATGAGAAGCAAGGTAGGCTTTCCTGTGCAAAAACTGCTGCTAAGCCCACTCCGCGATATTTGCAAGGAACTCCTGGTATCATGCAAAACCAAAAAACTGCCTCTACCTGCAGTTAGAGGCAGTTTTTATAAGACCAGAAAATAGCTGGTCTTAAAAATGGTGCAAACACTTGAGGCCTCATTTCAGAAGGTTTTGGTGCTGTTCAGCACTATAAGGAATGTTGCTGCGCTGCCCTGCTTCAAAACTACAGGGCAGGAATGCGCACCATCAATAAGATGGGGCTCAATCCTGGGCCTCATTCATGAAAAGTGTTGCATTGCTGCGAAAAAACAGCGTTGCACCACTTTTCACTGTGCCCTTCTTACGACACCATGTATGCGTTGCATTCACAGTATGGAGCTCCATGTCGCAATTAATGACAGATACGTCTGGAATCCTGAAGTATCTGTCAGCGCTAAAGTCATGCATTGCTGCAGTTGTGTCACAAGCATGACACAACTCCAGCAATGCATGGGGCCAGCCTATCCCTGTGGCACGGTGGCACCAAGGTACTGACGCCGTGGTATCCTACAGTTGTTGCAGTGAAATCTGATGGATTTCACTGCGCCACACCTATGAGGCCTTTGTTGCATGGGAATGCCCACCCTGCATACATCATACCTGATGCAGGCATAATGTGGCACAGGGCTTCACAAGGTCATGCATATGCCTAGATGCATCACTTTGAAAATACGGCACAATGTGGTGCAAGTATCACGCTGCAAGTACCTCAAGAAAATGTAAATGTAAATGTAAATGTAGGTGTACTTATATAGCGCAAACCTGTCACCCAAAGGGCATCCTGGCGCTTGCTTAGGGAACCCGTCCTGGTATTCCCCTGTGAGAAACCCCGGCAGGGTGTCCACAAGGTGAAAGCCAGGCATCCCGCCGCGAGGGGCCGTAGTGGAGATTAAGCAAGCTATTGCCCAGAGTTGCAGAGTGTGACCCCGTGATTCGAGTAGGCACCGGAGCGAGAATTGTCGAGTCCGTGGAATTTTGAGCCCGAGACCCGCCGAGGCGGGGAATCGAACCCTGGTCCACGGTCGATCTCAGCTTCCGGGTCTGCCACCTCTAACCACTGAGCCACGCTTCTCCACACACTGGAGAGTGAAACTGTCAGAAGGGGCTCATGATAAGCCCCCCTGTCTTTTTCCCCTACGCTGGCACACAATGACACGCAAATATGCAGGCTCCCTTGTGCCATGGTGCAAGGGTGACTGTGTTGCGAGGTTGATTGATGTTCTGGCTCCATCACTTCTCGAGATGTCTGCAGGTGCACCTGGACTAGTGGCGGTGGGAGTGAACCAGTTGGCCTTCTTGGAGTGTTGTTTGCCTGGCCTTGAGGGGTGCTGGGGTTTTGGCGCAGTTGGATATCCATCGGTGAAGGTTGCGTGCTGCGGTGTAGTCGCCTGTAAACGTTGGCGGAGTGGTGGTGCTGAGGAAGTTGATGAGAAGTTCTTCAGTGGCCTTGATACAGCTGCGAGGGGGGGGCTACTGGCGGTGGTGTAGAGTGGGCGTGGTTAATACGTGATGTATACAGTGATGGTTGGTCCAGGAAAGTCCGGTGGTGTGGCTGTAGTTGCATTTCCCGCTGGTGGAGAAGATATGCTTGAGCGTGTGTCCGGCTATGTGGTTTGGTGGGGTGACTAGCTGCTTGAGTCTGATGTTGGTGAGGTTCCCCAGGAGGGGGGTGGTGGTCTGGCCACTGGGGTTGTCCAGGTGGAATTTGAGGTCTCTGAGTAGGATGTTGTCGGTGGATGGAAAAGCCTGGGGTGCAATGAAGCCTACAATGGTATTGGTGAATGTTGGTCCATAGCCCAGGGGGCCTGTAGATGAGGGTGGATGGAGTTGAGCCTGTCGGTGCGCTGTTAGTTGGCTGGGCTCCAAGAGGCGCTGGTGTGCTAACGTGGCAGAAGGTGCGTTTGCAGTTTTGACAGGCGCAGGGTAGAAGGGTATTCTTTGGTGTTGTTAGATGGCAGGCGGCCTGGCATCCATGGTTGAGGGTGAGGAGGGTACTGGCATTGTAGCGGTTGAGTGTCCGATAGGCAGGGTCCCTGGTGTTGGACAAGGGACAGGGCCCGACAAACACAGACGGGCTTGTCTTTGGCTTCACTTCGGAGCACCAGTGACACGCACGCTGCGCATGGCCGCACAGCATCCGCCATTAAGTAGTGCTGCAGGGGGGCTGGACAGCTGTGAAGCGGAAACATGGGAAAGGACAATGGAGGGGCAGGGAAGTGGCAGATCGCAGTGGCAACAAGGAAGAGGATAGGGAAAAAGGAACTACAAATAAGCACAGGAAGAGCAAAGCCAAACATAGCAAATAAAGAAAAAGGTAAGAAAGCAATGGAGAAGAGCAGAAAGATGAACAGGAACAGCAGACGAGATGGACAGGAGGACAGTCAAGCTGCAGAGCAGTGACGCTCTACCACTGGACCACCAGGGATGATGCGCAGGCAGGATTCTGCACACGGAGGAGAGACTCAAACACCTGACCTCCGTGTCAGAGGAACCAGCAGCAGCAGAATGGTATATCAGCAGCAACCAGACGGTGCAGCGCTGTGGAAAGAGGAATTCCACTAAGGGTTAGTCTCCCGTACACCCAAAAGCAAACTAACAGGGGGCAAGGAAAGTCAGTACCACCCGGTTGCCTCTTCAGATCTGACAGTGGTGACCAGATTCCATGTTGCCCAGTTCCCCAGCAAGTAACAGTGGATCAAGCTGCATACCTAAGGGCCTGGGCCAGAGATGGCTCCTGTGCCCCTGGCAACCACTGCCAGGGGCATACCACGCATCAATTACAATGAGGTATGTTACATCGCAGTTTTACTACGCAAGTTGTTATATCAACTTGCACTGGAGGGCGCTCTAGACTAAGGAATAGTGTAAATTACTATTCCAATACCTTCCCTACTGTACATAGACTGGAGTTGGAATAGTAATTCACAATGCCCCTAAGTCCAGCACCCTCCAACGCAAGTCGATGTAACGACTTGCGTTGTCATGACCTCAATGTAACATACCGCATTTTAATAGAACGCGTTGTATCGTCATACATCCCTGCCCCAATGGCCGTTCTCAGCGAATTAAGCGAGTTAGTGGAGTCTACCTGCAGTCTTGTGTGGTGCCCTCAGTGATGTAGGTCAGACGTAGAGCAGAGATTGCTCAGGCAACGGTGTGTGTCACCCACAGGTGCTAGGCTTAGGCCTGACTAGCCCCTGCCTCCTCCGCTGCACGTCCCTCCTTCTCCTCACCAGAACATTGACACCGGGGCTCAATGCGCTACACTCTCGCCAAATCTGTGACTCAGCCAGCAGGAGCCTCAGCCAGATGGGATTTCACAAGCCTGGGGACAGCAGTCAACGCCAAGTCCGCTGGGGAACCTCCCGATGCAGGTGTGGCAACAGGGTCCCCTTAGGCGCAAAGTTGCAGCGCTCCCACCACACAAGTTTGCTACAGCTTAGGGGCCTCACCCTCCACAGCGTCCGGTCAGCACAACATCCTACAGCCTGTGAAGCAGAGAGGCATGGCACACCATTGATAAACTCCTACGTGCACCCCTTGGTAGTGGTGGTTCGTAGTATGCAATGCAGACCTCCCTATGTTGGTGCGCAAGAGCACCTCTATCATTCACAGCTCCAAGGGGCGCAAGGCAGTCTTTTCACACAGGTCAGCAATGTGTCTCCATGTGACCTGCTATATGTCACCACTAGGTAAGGGCAATCGCCGTGCCTCAATGTCACCCCCATGGCCCAGCGACACCACAGCACCTCTGCATCCCACTCCGGGTCCCAGATGCATGCCCAGCGAGGTCTCCTGGCCCCGGGGACTGTCCGTGCTTTCAAGATTTTGGATGCCATGGTGTTGCAAGGAGTGCGCAATGAAAAGTGATGCATCACTAGTTTGGCTCAGCGATGCGCCTCTTTTCATAGATGTAGCCCTGAATTTCCTCTTCCAATGGGACTCTGGCTGGTCATCCTGATTGTTGGGGGGCTTGGGGGGTATTGATCTGTGCAGCACTTGGCCTTGGCTGCTCCATTCTGCATGCCTTTGGTTTTATTACCTATTTTTCATTGGAGTTGGCTTATAGGCTATTTTTGCATCTAGAGGCAAAAAAAGTCACGTTTGGCTGATTACATGAGTTTTTTGCCGCTAATGGGCCTTTTCTTCAGTTTTTGCCTGCTAACATCAGAATTTGTATCGCCTTCACGCTAGTGTTACCGGCAGTTTTCACCGCAGCTACCTGAAACTATTGCCATGTAGCAACATATTGCAAATACATCGCTAGCAGGGCGATAGTTTTTGGTGATAGGCCACGTTAAGAAAACTGCAGCTAACTAGCGTTAGCGGCAGTTCTTGTATATATGCCCCATAGAGTTATGTTTCTATGTTACAAATCTTTACATGTTCAACTGGTGTCTCAGGAAATACACACAGAGGGGAGGTGGTTATCACTTAAACTGTGTATCAATAAGGTTGAAATTGTTCTTTTTTCTGGACAAAGTCCTAACACTTCTGATTGTCAGTACTATCTCTTAGAAACTCTTGAAACACCCCGATGCTAACCTAATTTTAGGTGGTAACTGTAATAATTTTGTAGATCCCTTTTTGCGCAGACACTCATCATCGCATTATATCCCAAACAAATCACTAAAAGCATTTGAACATTCAACAATGTAATCTCACAGATTCTTGGTGATCGTGCAACCCCACACTAAGGGAGTATACATCATTTTCTCTGGTGCTCCACTCACAATCTTGGATAGACCATATATTCACTTCACACTTTCTCACTTAGGGCCAGATGTAGGAAGGCAAATACTGGTCGGTAATGGCCGATTTCGGCCGTTACCGAGCGGTATTTGGAGTTTGGGATGTAGGTGCATGTTAAAATACAGATTCGGTATCTTTACCGAATCAGTAAAATACCGAATCGGTATAATTACCGAATCTGTATTTTGACATGTAGGTAGCACCAGTGCTACAGGGGTTTAAGAATTCTTAATTTACCACCAACTAGAAGTTGGTGGTAAATTATGAAAACCCTTTAAAAAGCATTTCTTTTGTTTTTGAAACAGTGCCATGTTGCAGACATACATGCCCTAAGGGCATGTATGCCTGCAACATGTGCACCCATGCACAATTGAGGGGTTCAACAGGGTGTCAAAGTGACACCCTGCTCCCTTCAATGTTTCCCCCAATTACCAAATCGTTATTTACCGATTCGGTAATTGACATTCATTCCTATGGGCCTCCCGTATGATTCGGTATTTAAGAAAGGGTAATCTGGGATTACTACATCTGGCCCCAAATCTTTACACAGCAAAGATCGGTTCCATCGTAATCTCTGACCATGCGCCAGTCTCTGTCCATCTAGACCTTTAACCTGAACATGTCTCTCCCAAAAGGTGGAGGTTTAATAACTCCTTTTTGTTAGAGACCACTTTTACTTCTTCTGTCCCTTCTTTCTTTCACAAATATTTTCATTTTAATCATACTAAGAGTAACCCTATTCACACAATATGGGATGCTTTTAAGGACTCATTTCGAGATTTTATCATTTATTTGGTATCTAGAAACGGAAACTTTCTCAGGTCCTGTGGAAACAAATCTTTGAGGAAATCAAACGTCTTGAACACTCATGTTACATTGTACACAACACTCATTACATCTACTGATTAATGCTAAGCTTCATTTCTACAAGGCAACCACCGAAATTGCATCCTCCTACCTGCTTAAATATTAATAATAAAGAGGTCAAAATAAATCTGGGAAATTAATGACAAATTATCTCAAAATTAATCCTAACAAATTACTCCGCAAATCAATTACAGATGACACTGATATGACCTATTGTAAGGATTGAGACATTTTAAACTAGACCTTTTACACCAACAAGAACTTTTACACCAATTTGTACACACCAGAGCCCATACCATTAGACCCTGAAATCTTACAATACCTGTCCTCTGTTCAAAACCCGCACTTCTCCTAAATAGATTTCCCATCCTTAGAAGCCAATATTTCACATACAGACCTACATCTTACAAAGGACAAAGCTCCAAGACCAGACGGTTTTACATCAGAATTTTACATATACTTTTCCAACTTCTTTTTCCCAAATGATGTACGCTTATTCACTCCTTCATTGATTTTTCCACCTCATTCGTTTTTTTTCTTTCTAGACACACTATCTGCCTCATCCCAAAGGATGTGAAGGATCCACATTATTGCAAGAATTATATGCCTATTTAGCTTGTTAACTTAGATTATAAGACTTTTTCCTAAAGCATGAGCCTCTAGGTTACAATCCTTTCTTTCCGATCTTCAGGGAAAGGAGTAATCAGGCTTTGTAAAAGGCAGATACCTTTCAGACAATACTCGACCTGTTCTTTGACATTATCTTCAAATCACTAACAGCCGTTACCTTTGATGCCGAGAAGACTTTTGATCGGGTAAATGGGGTCATTCCTCTTCCACACCCTACCTTGGTTTGGATTTGGCCCAAAAATTACCACATTAATTCCTCTTTTATACTCTTCTCCCCAATCTGCCATTTGTGCCAATAGATTGACCTCCTCATATTCTACCCTTGGTAGGGGAGTCCGCCAGGGCTGTCCCCTCTCTCTGTTTCCTTTTAACCTAGTTATTGAATCATTCTTGCCAAGGATCAGGCAAAATATACACATATATAGCTTCACACATAACCCTCGGCACGTCAAATTAGCCACAAATGCTGATTATATTTGGTTATTTTTATCATAACCTCATTCTTCACTTACCACCTTCTTGGCAGAAGTTACATCTTATGCTTTCGTATCTGACTATAAATTGAACCATGATAAATGCAAAATCTTAGCTTTGAACAAATTCCCTTTTAAACATGCCTTTTCATCCTCTAACTTTCAGTGGCAATCCACACAGAAAAAGTACCTTGACCTTCAATTCATCCAGTCCCTTAACACTTCTATTTCAATCAATATTGATACCTGCACCCATAAAATCACCTCATTAACTAGTAGATGGCACCCTCTGCACTTTTTCTGGTGGAGTCGACTTGATACCAAGATGTTGGTTCCCATTATTCTTTTTACTATATCTAACATTCCTTTGAATTTTCCTCTTAAATCATACAAAGAAATGTACTCACTGGTATCCTCTTTTCGTTGGAATAATAAAACGCCCTGCATGTTCTTACTTAAACTAAAGCATCCCAAGGCTGAGGGTGGAGTGAATTGTTTGGATTTCACCAAATATCATAAAGCATTCTTATGAAAACAATCTATGCATTAGATTACACCTTCCTTACCATATACTCCATTATGGGTAGATCTGGAGTGCATGCTCCTGTTGCCTTTTTCATTTAACAAATATTTAACTTTCTTATGAAGCCCCAAAAACTATCTAATCCAATCTTCAGGAATACATGTATATTATTAGTTTCTGTTAGTTCATACTCACCCACAGACTTGAGTTTCATGTTGGATTCTACCATCTGACATGATCACTATATACAAATAAAAAATGAACTTATAAATTGGCAAGCTTGGAGGACCAGAGGGCTAATTTGGTTTAATCAATTATATAACCAAGACTCCCTTAATTCTTTCTCACAGGCTAAGATACTCGTTGGTTTACTATACATTTTTTGACATAGAACTTTTAAGTCTACAGAACATCATTTCTCAAGCATACACTCACTTTAAATCTCTTTCTTCACCTACTCCAACACCACCAATAGTCTCTCTGACCATTTACACACAAATCCAAAGGCTTCTCCCATCTATTCACTCTTACAATGTATCTCTATTCATAAACCTAAATCCAGTATTCAATTAGCATGCGAAAGTGATCTCTCCATCACTTTCACTATTTCAACCTGGAAAGAGATTTGGATCAAAATCTTGAAATCCTTCCGGGCAGCAAACACAATACAAACACTTATTTTCATATACAATAGACTTTTTGTAACACCCACATTCCTACCTAAGATTAACCCGGACATTCTGGATACTTGCTGGACATGTTCCACACAACAAGCTGATTTGAAACACATTTTATTTACATGCCCTTCCATTTCTACTTTTTGGATACACATTTGGGGCCCAATCAATTCTATATTTCATTGCAACATACCTTCTTCGATTTCTATTGTGTTTTTAGGTAGTATATCTGATGCATAGGCAATGGTTTCATTTAATGTGAACATAGTGGACCTTTTGTTAGCAATTGCCTTTCAATAAATATCTTGGAAGGATTTTACTCAATTATTATCCAAAGCAAGGTGGTATGCAGTCTGCTATAATCATAGATTAGGCACTGCTTACATGCATCCACTATACCTTGTTTTAAAATAGAAAGACCTTTGGACACCAATTACATAGTTCCTTGATAACTTTGCAAACTCGTAGTTTGCCCTTCTACCTAGTTTGCAAGAAGTCCTTCAACTTCCCTGACTTTCTAACTCTGATCATATTGTTTTTTATACTATGTACCACTTGTTATATATTTCTCTGTTTATTCTCTACTTACAATTGTCAGGAAGCAAATTAATACCATTGTTTGGGAAAAATTCAAAAAGGCACAGAGTCTTCGCTAGACCATCTAACTACAACCTGTGGTTGAATGTTAGATAGGTAGGACAAGTTCTAAGATGGATGCCACGTTAGTTATCTTTGTAAATAGTTTTGTGCGGTGATTTGAATTCTCGCGGGACTTGAATGCTTGAGCTGCGAGATTGCACTGTCATCTGCGCACTTCAATTTGCCTGAGTGAAGAGAAGTTCCTGTTGAGGTGCACTCCGTAAAATAGTTTTTACGGGAGCGCTACACTCCGGTTTCCTAAGTCCGCTTGGAGAAATGTTCTGAGACCATTGTTCCTGTGAGGCCTCTCCGAGGTTTCCGAGTTTACCAGAGGTTCCACACTTCGTGAGGATGATTAAAGAAAGACGTGTCTCTTCTTTCAGTCTACTCCTCTTGCATTCTTGTGGAAGTTCCGAGATGGATGAGAAAGGTCCACTGATGAGTGCCAAAACAGGGGATGAGGGTGAGCGCTTAGTTCAAGGGCACCCTAAATAAGATGACATGTCACACGTATCTTGGACTAGTTATAAAGATTCTCCCAAGCAGGGATGTCAGAAGTGCCGCTGTGGTAATCTCAAATAATGAGGCGAAGTTCACCAATTGAGGTCACCCAATAAAGAAGATATGTGGACGCTATCAAGGTAACGTGGTCAACGTTTGATAGAGGTTTCACCTTCAGTATGAATAAGTATCATAACTTCTAAAATCGGAAATCGAGCAGCATGGTAGCTTGCTTGGGAAAATCTTTATAACCAGACCAAGGTACGTGTGACAGATCATCTTATCGTTAATTGCCTTGACATTTCTATGTCTCATACATGAATGATCACGAAACAACTTATTCTACAGGTTACTGAACCTACACATTACATGAGCCCTGACGAAGTTCCCGTGGCACTGGGGAATGAAACGCGTTGACTGTGTACCAGTGTTTTTACAAGAACTCAATAAAAAAAAGAATTTATGAAGTATTTATTTGTCGCCTATTCTGACTTCTATCAAGTGCACCTTACTTTTGTTTGAACAATCAGACACTTGTATGTATAATTCATGTATATACTAACCTGTTTCTTTCCATTTGCCTGCTACTTAATTGTTTTTTGTTATTGTTTTTTAAATTTATTTTTATTGAGATTTACTGATGTCATACAAAAAGAATAGATAAAATGTCATTGTTCCATTAATCCTTTAAACAATACAAAGAGAGCAGATGACAGATTCCTAACAGTTACCAAATATATAAATAACATATAGCCACAAAAATTGTAAAAAGCCAGACTGTTAAAATATTGCAACAATTCATTTGACAATACATATTCTTGATAGAGTAAACATTTGATTATAATCTAAAACTTCTCCATTTGGCAAGTGGAGCCCAAATATTTCTGCCTAGTACCCTGGATTTTTTACCCTTTAGCTCGTATAGACAGGACTCTATGTTGTGCATTCCAAGCAACCTTGCCATCCACATTTGAAAGGGGGGGGGTGGTATCCTTCCAACCTGCTGAAATAAGAATGCGAAGGACCGCCACAGACATAAAAACCAGTGCCTCTGCATCACTACCTAGGTTCAGTTTACTATATGTGCCTAGAAGCATCAAGGTAGGGGATAGAATGATTCCACAATCTAGTAGCCCCTCCAAAAAGTTGGTGATTTCTCTACGTATTAAAGTTAACTGATCACAATAGTGGAACATGTGGAGTAAATCTGCGGGACCCGCATCACACCTGGGGCATTTATCATTGTCCCTCATACCCCAGGCGAACAGCTTCGCCGGGGTATGATATAAATTAAACAGCGTTTTGTAGTGCTGTGTCCGCAGATTCGAAGATCGAAATAGTCTCTTGTTTAATATAAGGGCTAGATCTAGGTCAACATCTGGGTCTCCTAGCTTCCCTGCAAGTGCCGATTCAGTTTTCTCCACATCGTCTTGCAAGCCCAGCATTAGCTGGCTATACACTACTTTAATTTTATTACCCCCCTTTCTTAGGTAGTCAATCATGGGGATACAGGTTGTTATGGAGATCCTGGGTCTAAAGGCCGTCAGCGTTCGAACTAGCGGCCCATACAGGAACCAATGATTGGGTGGAATCCCATGCTTACGCTGTATCTCTTCAAACCTAAGGATGTCATCCCCCTCCATGATGTCCCCTATGGTCCTTATTCCATGTTCTCTCCAGAACATGCAGTTCCTATCTGTACCTAAGTGAGGAAAAAGTTTAGAGTTCCAGAGGTGGAGGTGCGTATTAATTTTTGGTATATTCAGCAGCTTTTGAGTAGCTTTCCAAGTCCCCCACACCCCGTCCAAGATCTTGTACCGGGCCTTCTTATAATATCTGCGATCTACTTCACGCAGCAGTAGACCAATAGCCTTCTTCCCCAAAAATAGCTCAAAAATAGATGGAGGATTCTGCCTATCTCCCTGGACAGCTGCGGGACTATGGTCCGATTGAAAAAGCACGGTCATTTGTGCCAAGAGACATGTCCAGTGATATAAACAGAGGTTTGGCAAGGCCAAGCCCCCCCTTTCATATGGAAGCGACATAAGATTCATGGAACGCCTAGTCTTCCCATATTGCCAGATAAACCTATTAAATATTGATTCCAGATTTTTAATTAATTTGTCCTCAAGCATTAATGGGATGGCCCGAAACAGATATAAAACTTTCGGGAACATCGTCATTTTGAGGACACTTACCCTCCCTATCAAAGAGAGGTGCAGGACATCTAATCTTTTCAATTCGGCTTCAATTGAGCCCACAAGGGGAAGGTAGTTGTCTGTGATGATCTTATCCACTGAGGCATTAATTCTTACCCCTAGATAAACTGCTGAGTCTACATATCTACTGTCTGCCTTTCTGATGTTTTTGGGGAAGATTATCTGAGTCTTTCCCTCATTTAGCAGATATCCTGAATTACTTCCAAAATCCTTAGCCAACTCAGTCAGAATGGGCATCGCCTGCTGTGGATCGATAGTAAGAACCGCCAGATCGTCGGCGTATGCTAACAGTTTGTTTGAATACCCATTAAGCGACACTGGATTAATCTGGGGGCACCCCAGGATTTTTTGGATCAGGGGGTTTATATATAAGGCGAAGAGGATCGGCGAACAGGGGCATCCCTGTCGTGTCCCCCTTTTGATTACTATAGTCTCCGAGCTCTCTCCCATTACTGACACCCGGGCTATCGGATTTTTATACATCGCTCTTAGAGCTCTGATGACCTTGGGTCCGAATCCCCTACCTACAAGGATGCCCCACAGATAATCCCAGACACCGCGGTCAAAAGCTTTCTCCGCGCCGAGGAGGATCATGGCCATATCTCCCCCTGCGGCAGCATGGGCATCGAATAAGGTGATAGCTCGACGAGTGTGGTCCGTAGTGCCTCGCCCAGGCACAAACCCATGTTGCCATGGAAAGACGAGACCGCCAATGATCCTCCCCAATCTTTTGGCCCAGATTTTAAAATACAGTTTTGTATCCGCATTAATGAGATATATAGGGCGTTATGAGCCCGGGTTCTCCTTAGGTTTGCCCTTCTTGTGGAAGATAATAATGTTAGTTTCCTTCCAGGAATCGGGTATATCCCCTGAACACACTATACCATTGAAGAGATCCAGCAGTATTGGAGCGATCTCAGATTCAATGCTTTTATAAACTTTCAGGGGAATTCCGTCTGGGCCTACCGCCTTACCGGCTGCTAGCTCCCGTAAGGCACCTATAATCTCACTAATGGTCAGGTCCCTATCCAGCTCTTCTCTAGATTGTTCGTTCAATCTTGGACCTTCATCTCCACTCTCCTCACTCTGCTGACTCTGACGACTCTCTTCAACATACAGTTTTTGATAAAAGTTTTTAAAGACCTGTACAATTTCCTTAGACTCTGTATGGTCTTTACCATCCTCCTGTATGCAGGATATTACATTTTTACTAGCTGTCCTGTCTAATCCGGAGCGCCAGAGCCCTGCCTGCCTGCTCTCCTGTTTCATATCGTTTGGCCCTGGAAGACTGGTATTCTCCTATCGCCTTCTGTGTGACCATTTTTTGGAGCTCTGCTTTAATAATAGTCAGATTCCTTTGGCTCTCCGCCCCATCTATACCCCATCCGATATCCCTTATATGTAATTCTTCAGCCTTCACTAGTTCCCCCATAAGTCTGTCTAACACTCCCCTATCCTCCTTCCTTAGTCTCTCCGAGCAGCTTATGGTTTCCCCCCTTAGACCCGCCTTACAGGATACCCAAACGCCATTCCTGGATGTGCTGTATCGGTTTGCATCAAAGAATTCCCCTGTCCACTTTTTGAGGTGTTCCACGAATCTTTGATCAGTTAATAACCTCCTTTCAAAGGTCCAGCTGGTATGTTTTTCTCTATTTTTTCTATTCTACAAAATAAAATCAGCGGATTATGATCCGAAATTACTCGTGGGATTTTCTTGATACAAAGTTTATTCAGTTCTGACGTTGTGATGAAAAAGTAATCTAATTTAGAGTACTTTTGGAAAGGGTTTGAGAAATAAGTGAACCCAGGATTCTGTGGTTCCTTCTCCCCCATACATCCTTTAACCCATGTGAGTGCATTAGGGCAGTCAAAGCACGATACACACTTGGTTTCCGTCCTGAGTACGTATATAGATTATGCCAGTAAGTGGATATGTTTAAATCACCACAGACTATCGTGGGAGTGGGCCAGCCAGCTAATTCTCCTTCCAAGAAGTCAAAAACATCAGGATCATCACAGTTTGGCCCATATATTGAGCAGATTGTATACCCCACACAAAGATCTGCTAATACCCATCTGCCCAGACTGACAGTATTGACCCACTTTGCCCCCCTAAAGATGATCTAGCTAAAATTGCGACCCCCCTAGTTGTTGACGTCTGAGATGTACATGCTATCAGTTCAAAACCTCTTAAATATAGCAGTTTCCGTTTTGCCCAGGGCAAGTGGGTCTCTTGGAGACAAAGTACGTCAATCCCATTGTATTTAACAAAGTGATCCAATCTTTGACGTTTTTTCCAATCATTCAACCCACTTACATTGACTGTGCATATTCTAATGTTCAACATTGTGGTGATTTCTGTCGATCCTTACCCCTTTCTGACATATTTGTTTCAGTATCTTCAATATCATCATTACAGCGCTGCTTGTGCCACTCTTAAGGCAAGAAGGTTCTCTACAGCACCAGTTTATCTCATTTTTCTTTTGTCCCCCCTTCACCCAGTTCCCCCCACTCCCCTCTCACCCACCCCACCCCCCTTGCTCTCCCTCAGCTCCCACTGCTGACTCCCCCGAACCCCCCATACCCCACCCTGCACCCTCCCTGATGAGGCGCTCAGACCTAGTCTGTGCATGTGATGGATCACAGCGGACGCAATGAGGAATAATAAGAAAAAACCCACGACATCCAGTCAAAGTGCCCTAAATACTCTTCAATTTACAGCAAATGGCAGCACCCCAAGACCCACACTTATACCTGAAAAAAAAGAGAGAAGGTAAACCAGTGAAAATGCACCTAAAGTACCTAATACAAGACTAATACAAGACTAGTTGCCCAGTGAGTCCAGGTACTCCTTTGCTTTGATCTCAGATGCAAAGTAATGTGTCCTCCCCTCATTAATTATCTTTAACTGGGCAGGGTTGATCAAGTCGGCCTGCATCTTCTTCTCTTGAAAGGGTTTAATCAGCTGCCTTAACCTCCATCTCCTTTCCACAGTAACATGGCAGAAGTCCGGACGGACAAAGAATGAAAACCCCTCGCAGGTCCTCCTCGCATCAGGTCTTGCCTTCTCTGCAACGATTTGCCTTAATACAAAGTTGCCCAGGAAGATTAAAATCACCCTGGGCTTATCTCCTTCTCTTGCATTTTTCTGAACTTTGAACGGAGTACGATGTACCCTCTGTATTTCGCATGGCCAATTCCAGCTGGAGAGCTCAGGGAATGCCTGTTCAAAAAGCTTGATGGTGAACGCTCTGATGTCTGAACCTTCGGCCCCCTCCGGTATTCCAAGGACCCTAAGATTGTTCCGCCTGAGTCTATTCTCCATGTCCTCAAGTTTCCATTGGATATCTACCACTTGCGAACAATGAGCGTCAACTTTACTCGTGGCTGCTGCAGCCTCAGCCTCCGTTGAGACGACTCTCTCCTCCAGGTTTGATACTCTGTCGCCCAGGTTCGTACAGGCCTTAGACAACTTCCTCACGACCCCCTGCATTTTCCTCATCGTGGCTTGCGATTTCCTACTGTCCTGGCGTGTCTCCTCCCTATGGGCAATGATTTCCTGGTGTATCACCTCAAGGAGCGACATCTGGGATGACTCAATACTGGGACTACCCTGTAGCGGCATAGCCGATGAATGATCCCAACTTAGCTCGCAGTTCTCTTGCCCCTTTGATATAGCTAAGGGCCTGACTGCTGTGGCTGGGGGATCATGCTCCAGATCGCTCTCAGTGTCTGGAATGCATCCTCCAGAAAGGAGCTATGTTCGTCCTCGTCGGACCACTCTGCATTCTCGGATACCGAGAAGAAGCATTCGCTAGGGACTTTCTCTTTTTCCAACAGGCCTCCAGAAGCTGCCCCACAGGTGGCGTTACTGATAACTACATCAAGGCTACCAACACCCAGAGTCACACCCACCTCAGTCCGCTTGCCCCCCTTTCCTTAGGGAGGACAATTAGCAAGTTGGCCTACCTGAGTAGAGGCACCCGCCGCAGCGTCCTGGATTTTTTGACCCTCTCTTGTTCCTACTGCTGCGGGATCCAAGCTTACGGCATTTACAGGGCTAGTTGTTGTCGCTTGCTCAATAGCAGGCTGCAGGGTACCTTCAAGTGCTTGATGGCTAGATAGCACTTCAATAGTCTTGTGCAGACTGTTCTCTTCTTGACTCATTTGTTGGGGATTAAATATAAAGAGCGGTTCTGTCGGGTAACAACACAACTAATTTGCATATGCTATTACATGCAATAGAGGAACCTCCTTCTGACATACATACTAAACAGGATCTTACAATAAATGGAAAGAAAACCTGTATATAGTTCTTTATCTTTTATCTTTATCAAGTTCATTCAAGACAATTTACAAATGACTGTCAATATATTGAAAAAAGTGCAAAGCGTGACAATAGTGAATAGTGATCACGTGACAAAAACAATCGAAAAACAAGCGATTTCAAATGATATCAAATGATAAAAAGTCAGCTGACTTTTTGCAGCCGATGGATGTGCAGCCGTACACCACAGCGAATATCATTTGAAATCGCTCGATTAAAGGACTTTGTGCCAACTCGCTCCAGGTGACTTACAAGCACTTGTGAATCAGGACTGTTGTGCCTTTGAAAACCCGTCTTGAGAAAGACCCGCCGCGACCTCAGACATTGGCGCTCGTAATGGTCGAAACGTCGACATTTCTTCATAGGCCTTACCACTTCAGGATCCCAGCATTCTGACAGAAACAAATTAGGATTCTGTAAAAGTCATATTAGTAGATGGCCTACATGAAATCATAACTTGTATATATTTGTACAGATTGTTTATATTGAAATTGATCAGTGTTGTATAGATTGTTTTTGTCACGTGATCACTATTCACTATTGTCACGCTTTGCACTTTTTTCAATATATTGACAGTCATTTGCAAATTGTCTTGAATTAACTTGATAAAGATAAAAGATAAAGAACTATATACAGGTTTTCTTTCCATTTATTGTAAGATCCTGTTTAGTATGTATGTCAGAAGGAGGTTCCTCTATTGCATGTAATAGAATTTGCAAATTAGTTGTGTTGTTACCCGACAGAACCGCTCTTTATATTTAATCATTAACTACCCAGGTTCTGAGGGACACAGGGTCAACCCCGTTTTTTCAAAAAATCATTTGTTGGGGAGGCAGCTTGACTTGACCCCCCAGTTCTTGCATTACCCCGTCCCTACCTTGTCGTACGACCTCCTTTGCACCTTTCTCCTTGCCGCTTTTAGTAAACAGGTCAGCAATTGATGCAGTTGCCTGCCGTGTCTTGACCGTCAGCTGCTGTTTCCTTACTGAGGGTGATTGAGATTTCAGCCGGGAATCACCTTCCTCCACCGCCACCGGCACCCCCTCAGCCCTGCCTTTCTTCTTAAGTGTTGCCGCTTTTGAGGTGTTTGTTTTCGGGGCCATTGCTCCTCTATATCGTTGCCAACCTCTTCTCCTTCCTCTCCTCTGGTCCCAGGACGTGCCTTCTCCTTGATTACTATCGTTATCGCTGCTTCTGGCTCCGTTTCCGAGCTTCAGTTTTGCACGGAACTCCGCTCCACTCCGCAGCCTTGCTCGCAAGCCCCGCCCACCAGCAAACGCGGGTTGCCGGTGGCAGGCAGAGAGGACAGTAGCGGCCAGCCTCAGAGCCCGGAGCAGATGCCATGCCGATCCGGGACACGTAAGCGGGAACATCATTCTCCTTTGTTCATATTTTAATCCTCATCCCATATGTGGTTTTCTCTTGGCTGCCAAATTCGTGATTTAGCCAATCACGTCCTCATTGCTCCGCTGCTTACAGGCACTGCTAAGCGGCCGCCATCTTGCCCCGCATTGTTTTTTGTTATTCTAATGCACTATGTTTTAAGTATCATATGATTGTATCATTTTTTCCATAATAAACTTATTTTTTTAAACTTAAAATAAGGATTGTCGCAGCACACATCTCATTTCTCCATGGTCTGACTGGGTGGGTCACCATCACCAAAACCATTGCCTACTGCGGTAGTCTGTGAGTTTCCTTTCAACATAAAACCTGACTATAAACTTTAGCACAGTGTAATAACAATCCATCCTGAAAAGCCTATTGCCTTTAACACATGTTTTTAACAATATGTAAGTCAGACTGACTTACTTTGTCATAACATTTCCTGTGAATTCCTAAATAACACAGGTCCATTATAAACTGGCAACCAACATGCCTACAGTTATACATTTACAAAATTATAGAAAAAAACTGTTTACATAGCAATACACAACCCCTCTCAAGAGGGCTTAACACGAATCATCACAGTGAAATGTCTCAGGCTTTGTCGGAGCTAGTGGCTAACACCAAAATCCTTGCCTATTATACACATCCTGAGAGACTATGTGTAAGAAAATGCATGTCTAAAACCTGCAACACAACATGATAATGACTGCCCACTGTTAATGACTGCCTATAGGCTTTAAAAAATGCCTGTCAAAACACAATTTCAGTTTTCACAGACTCTTTCAGTAATTCATAATACTAGAAAAGGGACCCAAATTGCCCTACTGTGCTTAGCATATGAAGTATGCCCCAATTGCAGCATCTTCAAAGCATACATGGGATATTCAGCAATTTGAAGTGCATGTATTGTTTCTACAACCTGTGAATTTCACATAGCAATGCTTGATGGGTAGATCTGAGTTAAACATAATTTGCACATTGATGGCAGTACATCAATTTGTGACTGAAACATTCTCTCTGAAGTATTTTGGGAATAATACATAGATTGAAGGAGTCAAGAGTGCCTACTATGTAAAGGGGAGATGGTAAAGATTTACATATTGCTTTCACTACAGCTATATCAGAGATTAATCTTTGAAACTGGATTTAGGACCTTATTTTGTGTTGTTTAGAGGCCTGAAAAAGATCCAAATTCTGGTTGAAATTCTAAATAAACCGTAAAACCCATTAGCTGAATTTTCCTCACCATAAGGATATTGTTGTGGAGTAAATTCAGATGGTGGATTCTGTCTCTTGTTTAGTTTCCTCCATAAATTTGGAGGACTGTCAATTACTTCTCAACTCTGAATGAGGATTTATTGTCCCTTTTCCCCTACTATGGGGCCTATTATGATCACGGGGGGACACGACACCGCCCGACGGCCATTTACCCCTGCCACATTAGCAGGGCGGGGGGTACCGCGGCGGACGGAAAGACCATCCGCTGCTTTTCCCCCGGGAGGCAATCGTCATGATCCACATTAGATTGTGTGCGTGGGGCATGCCTTTCCATGACGGAGACTCCGCCATGGAAAGGCATGTGGAGAATGCCTGTGGGGGCCCGTTGCGGGCCCCCAGAGAGGTGAATGCCTGCACTTGTTGTTGGCATGCACAGGGTGGCAGGCACCGCGCGGTGCCTGTCTCGTTGTGCATGCCAATGCACAACATGCATATTTTGCATTGCGGCGGGTGTTGCTGACAGCACCGCCGCCGGAATGCATAATATGCAGGATGCGACTGCCAGGGTGGCGAGGGCATCCTAATTGGCATTGCGGGACCACCGCACTTCTGGCGGTCGTCCTGTTTACCGTTACAGTGGCAGACAGACTCGTAATGGGCCCCTCCCTAACACTTCCAAAACTTGTGAAAACTACAAACAGAAAATTGCCTTCTAAAGTCCCACAGGAATTGCTACTGTACCCTAACAGTGCCAAAACTGTCGATGTTTGGTGCAGAGATCCAGTGCAATCTTGATGCAACCAAGCATGCCTAAAATGGTCTCTTAGTTCAGATTATGCATTTTTTAACTTTGTTTAACTTTTATGTTAAACAAGCTGACACAGTTGTAATACATTCTTTCCTTCCACAGACAAGGGACTTGGGCATGCATATGCTATTTACTTTTTTCCAGTTACAGTTCTATTAACCTGATCCATTGAAAGTAATCTTTGCAAATGGTGTGCCATGTTTTTGAGATAAAATGGCACAGCACCAGATGTTATCCTACCATCTCCTTTATGTTCTCTTTCTGCTCCTTTATCTTTTCCTATTTATACTTTTCATACTCCTTTTCCTATGCCTGTTACTCTTGCCACTCCTATTCCAAATCATTAGCCTACTCATTTTCCAAATCCTACTTCTACTCCTACTCTTTGTCCTGCTCTTGCACATCGGTTGCCTACTCCTACTAAACTTCTCATGCTCCTTCTAATATTCTTCTTTGACTCATTTCACAATTATTCTCCTAATCCTCTTACTCCTACTTTTTCTTCTACTTAGACTCCCCATCTCTCTAACTTCCTCTACTCGTTGACCTGCAATGCTTAGTTGTGAAACAAGAAACTAACAAAAAACAAACTCATAACACAAGGTGACTTTTTTTCTTATACAACACTACATTCAGTTTGCATTAAGAGCTTTTAAAGCTAACTCTTAAATAAGTATTTTGACCTGTATATCAAAATGTGTACTCTCCTGGATGATTTACCATTTGGTAGGAAAAGTAACAGGAGCCCCAGGTCAGACAGGCGTTACTGGGCTCATACCGTAACTAACAGAGCTCCGACCATGGTATCCTAGGACTTTACTTCTGGTCAGCATGTATCTCCATTCAGCACTTGACTGTCAGGTCAGTGACTTAGAGCAACCCAATGCCTACTCAGGGAGGTGATGCAGGGTAGAAGCTGAGAGCTCAGTGAAACATATGATAACAGTTAATAATTCATTTTGAAGCTAGTATTTAATACCTTACTTCTGATGCATAAACTATACTGTATAGGGCTTTGATATAAGGTGCGCTTACACAGCACAGCTCCTGTTATCTATAAGCAGGACACAGCCAATATTAATATAGGAATGATCCATTGGACAAGGTACAAATTTCCATAGTACAAGTCAAGACACATTGGTCCTACGAAGTGTGAAGAGGGGGGTAATATTCTTGTGACTCCTCTTGGCTTCCCCCTCTATCCCTCCCGAGTATTCATGGTTCAACAAAGCATGATGTGTCCAAACAAGCTCCTTAGAATGTCTTTTTGTCTTTTTCCCTTTCTCTAAAGCTTTCCTGTGTTTGTCATTGCTGTCTTTCACAGGCTGGGCCTGTAGTTAGCGGCTGAAGTATAAGGGCCATGTTGCTCCTTATGTGCATGCATGAGGTTCTGATTGCAAAGAGTATAAGAGCGGCAAACACTGGAGGGACAGGGACAGTGCACTTTATTGGGTCTGGTCATAGACGGACAGATCGTCAGCTGAGAATTGTTTCTCAGATCCAAGAAGAACCTGACACCCAAGCAAGTGAAGAACCCACCATGGGCTGTATTCTAGATGAAGGTTTAAGTCTGTCTATCAGATAGGGCGGAATTTGTGTAGTGGCGCTACGTAAAGCTCCGCGAAACGGTAAAAAATCTCTGCGAGCACGCAGAGTTCCGTGAACACGCAGAATTGCTTGTTCTGCCCGTTTGCGATGCTTTTTTCCTGTTCACGAATGCTGTTTGCGTGCTCGGGGGGAAATATCTTGTGAACACGAATTTTGAAAGCACAAACAAGCAAAAAATTTGGCAAAGCCGCGGATCACGGAATTTTTGGCAATTCTGCGTTCTCCTTGGAACACGAAATTACCCAAATTCCGCAAATTCCTGCGAGCGGAACGGAATCTACCGCCCAGGCCTAGCCTTAACAGAATGACACCCAGCTATATCTGCCTACTGATTGTCATGATATCATTTCTGAGAACAATGTTGAACATGCCAGAGGTCACAGTCCAGGTTCAAGCAAAATACCCCTTAGCATGACCATCGAATGGAGCATTGGTGAGAGCTTTTAGAAATAAAAAACAAAAATGTAAATCTGCAGCCAGCAGTTTTGTGGTAGGGGAGATTTGGGCTTTGGTAAATGTTGCATTGTGAATGAAGATTTAAGTCACTGCCAATCACAGTGGGTAATTTGGTTCTATCGCCAAACTTGTTGAGACACTTTGGCGATGTTGCTGTGACCATTTACTGAATTCACAAATTTATAAACACCAAGCCATCACAGGTGCCGCCTATGTTGTAGAGATGAATGGGAGAGGCACTTGTCATTTTCATAAGTGCACTGTCCTCACTCTGATTTCTTAGCAGACCCCACAGGCATCAAGGACTCACCCCCTTGGCCTGGTATTGCAGGTTCTTCCCCTGTCTGTAGGAGGTAGCTTATAATTGTTTCTGACTCAGGTCTCTGCAATCCTCCTTTTCTAGGTAGCATCTTCTTCTTGCAGCAAGGGTACCTCCAGCCAAGATAGGCTGAAGATAGAACATCTCCTCTCAAGTTGTGGACCTTTTTCCAGGTTCACGGTTCCAAAGATTGGAAATGAGAGTTGGAAGTCTGCCATCCCAACTCCGACACACAAAATAATTTCTTGGTCTCCACTTCTGTGGGACTCTGAATACTGGTAATGAAATCTTGGCACACTGGCTGGCATTTGAGCCCTATACATATGCCAAGCTGACAGATATTGTGTATTGCACAGGTTTTACAGGACTAGTTTCATGCAATTTGTGCCCTTTGTATATTCCTCACAAAAGATGTGCAGCCATAGATGTTGTCTCATAGTGTTAGGAGGAAGGTGGGTGAAGTTGGTAGTCATAGTTTCCCGGTAGTCTCCTGTCAGGGGAGACACAAAAACAATGGCACTAAAATGTTAACTAAACAGGTAGAAGCCTTCCCAATTAACTACCACCTAACCTGTTGGTAGAAATAATTCTTGGGAATAATGAGGCCTGAAGGGAAAAGGAGCACTCTAAATATGCTCTCTGCCTCCGGTGCTCTGCACCACGAGACTGGTCCACTACAAAGAACTTCAGAAATGCTGTGGCTCTGCTTTAGAATGCAGATTGCTTTCAGGGCTATCTCCATCATCCATCCTAAATGCCCCTCAGCTCCAGGAATCAACATGGACTCTGGAACTGCCAGAGTCACATGCAGCACACTAAATCCATGCACATTCTACTGAACTTGTTTAAGTTACATACACACACATGCCATCCATGCACCATGTGGATAGAGTGAAAACCCTGGTTGCAGAGCACTAACAGACACATTTAAAATAAGGGAAAGGCCAATAGGCAAGTCTGACTGACAGACAGTAGGTAAAAAGGTGTGTCCTTATCCTGGAATCTGTTGGTGCCATCATTGTCAGTCTTCTACAGCCTAGTGAGCTTACATTAGTAATCACCAGAAAGGTGGGTTCACATGATGTGCTCCACTAGGCCACCAGGGCCACAGCAATGGGAGGGCAACTATGGCTCTCTGGCCTAGGGATTGCACATTTTGGGGTGACACTGTCCTACTACAAATGCTAATAATGAAACAGAAGGTCTGCCTTATTCCTTAGTGAGAGTAATGCTGCATCACCAATGGATGGAACAATATGTGTTTTCACTTGCCATAGAGCACACCTTCCTAAACACAGGCAGCTTTTTTCTCTCTCCAGTTTCTATATAGTGCGAATTCAACCCGAACGTATAGTAGCGCTCTACATGAGCACCCAGGGCAAAGTCGAGGGTACACATGGGGAGACAGCGTCTACCCTTTTTTTCACAGGGTGGACATCATCTCCACTGCCAACGTCCCACGGAAATATACTGAACTCGTCCCTGGGTCATTTTCTCACTACAGAACACTTTCAGTAGCACCTGCTTGTTGCCTGCTTTCATTCCAAGCAGCAATATGCAGGCTGTGAGAGGGCTTTCATATTGCAGAATCCAGCTGTGTCCATAACAAAGGCTGAACTTAAGTGGACGTAAGGCCTTCTTTTGATTGAGTATCCTGGCTGGGAGCTATCTGGATCTTCACACCTTCTTGCAAATGCAAAGGAGGGGAAACAAAGGCTCACAGCTTGTTATTGCTTCACAGGTACTTAAGAGAGGCATGCCTTTGACTTTGTTCAAGCTCTGTATGTAAGAGTATGTAAGACATATGCATGCACTGTAAAAATGTTGTGTTCTGTCCCAGTATTTACACAAATAACAATTTAAATACCACTATTTTGTTTTGTTTCTTTTAGAGCACTACTCATCCCAATTTAGGGCATTTAAGCACTTTATATCACACATACACATTAATATTGACAATAAATCATATGTATCTAAATCAATGTACAGGATGTGTATCATAAGACAGTGAGGGTTATAAAGTGTAGGAGTCACATGTCCTTCATAGCTCACTGTGCTGTATTAGAAGGATTACAATTTATGAACTGCAAGTAACAAAAGGATCTCTGTGTTAAAAGCAGTAACCTACTTACCCATCAGCATAAAATACAAATCTTCCATTTGCGTGTCACAGGATGTGCTTTGAAGAAGATATATTAACCCTCTATGCTACTTTGATTTAAAACTTGCACTAGACAAAACACAGATCTCTCTAGCAAGTGCATTAACCTCCAAGTTATCTTACCATTATTATTATTCCCTAAGATTTATTGGGCACATAAAGATTTATGCAGCAAGTGCCATAACCCCATAAGATATTTTAAAATGCAGACTTTGCAACCA
This sequence comes from Lissotriton helveticus, assembly GCF_964261635.1. NCBI lineage: Eukaryota > Metazoa > Chordata > Amphibia > Caudata > Salamandridae > Lissotriton > Lissotriton helveticus. Next base: position 1,649,476,795 of record NC_136063.1, on the reverse strand, counting down.
TTTAAGCAGAACAGATTTACTGCTACGTTTCTTCTTGTTGCAGATTTCTTTGCAGCAGAGTTTAAAAAAATAACTGTACACCTTAAGGTCCAAATTTTGCGTTGGGGTTGTGTCACTTTTTGTCACAACATATGGTTGTTTGCCACTCTGAAGGGGTCTGTGAGGTAGAGCTACCTCCCAGTCAACTGTTTTACAAAGTCTGATATGGACTGAATGATAAGTGGAATGGTACACTTGGCTAACATCATGGTGCTAATCCACACATAACAAATCACATATACCATAATGTTACTTGAGAACTAATTGTAGCTACTGTACTCAGAGCCACGTTGTAGCCTAGGGGATCAGAAAGGAAGTCGTTAAACAGAGTGACTAACTGTATTTGAAATAGTCACCTGTTCTTATAGTGAGGCTTAGAGCTGAGAATACATCTACCAGGGTCTCCAGCTCCTCTGGATTTAATGGATGGGCCCTATCCTCTGTAGTGCATGTCATGATTGCTTCCAGAGGTGAAAAACAGAAATTAGAATGGAGGAGGTGTTGATAGAAGCAGTATCAGGAGGAAGGTGAGCTATTTTTGCAACCGCTGCGTACATGTATGCCACGTATGCGGTCATCAGTGTCGGCGCACACAGCCATTGGCCCGTGACCTTCACTATCCCTAACGCTAGGCTATAGCTGTGACCGCAGTGCATATGACCGCCCAGCACGCGGTCGACTTCCGGCGGCAGCCAATGTTCGACATGTCCTATAAACGAGGTCCAGTAGCCGCCATGATAGCGGTTGTCAAAACTGTACATAGACCAAATGTGCGCAGCGTACTGTACACCATGTTTGGCACTATTTTCACATGATCTGTTCTGCTACCCTCACCATAGTGGAAATTTAAAATTTTCAGATTTGATGAAGTGCACAGTTCAGTTACAGACCTGTGAAGGCCACCTTGGGGATGACAGGTGGATGGCCAAGATTTGACAAAAATAATGTAAAATGTGTAATGCTTCATTAAGCATTGATTTTAAGACAAATGCCTGTTGCTTTACTCTTCTTGTATGTTACACTGCACACTTTGACAAAAATACATATTTTGTGTTCCACCTTACATAGGTACCCTGGGAGAGGGAGGAGAAACCAGCCCCCTGTGTACCGCCCATTTCCAGACCTACACACCATGGAAGAAAGACACATCATCACAGTTTCATTTAACTAGGCAAACAATTGTAGATCTGTGTCATCAGCTGGGGCCGACCTCCTACCTCACCTAAATAATCCCACATCAATACCACCACTTGTCAAACTCATGTCAGTTTAGCATTTTTTGGTCACAGGCTCATTTCAATTCACTGTATCCATTTCTGGTGGAATGTCACAACCGATGTTCCGTCGGGTCCTCACGGAGGTGCTTACAGCAATGTTGAGATATGTGGGCAGCTACATCCAGTTCCCCAGACGCGAGGATTTAGCCACAGTGAAGGCAGATATTTTGGGGATTTGGACACATGCTACTTGTGATTGGATCTATTGATGTCACCCATAATGGCTTAGTACCACTACTCGACAGAGAGCTAGTCTACTGGAACAGTAAGCGCCACCATTCTATCAACATGCAAGTTGTTGCCTAGCAGATTTGTACATCTCAATTTGTCTATGCACAGTTTCCAGGATCTGCCCATGATGCCTCCAAACTGTGGAACCAAAAGACACACAATTGATGAACGGAATGCAGAACAAATCAAAACATTCACCCCAGTCAAGAGATCTGGGTTAAATCCATAATTCTTTTGCTCACCACGCCACCTCAGTTTAGACCTGGCCATATGCAAATCAGTCTTGACCCTGTGCCTCATGGGAACAGCCCAGCCCAAACTGCCAAGCCAGGTCCTCCCTGGACCTGAAACAAGCATTCTAAGACTGGTCCCTTGTTTTGGAACGTACTGTGGAACAGCACCATACCCCAGCCTATGTCACAACTTCTACTGGAGAGGGCCTGGCTTGTAGGTAAGTGTGAGCTGTCCTAAATGTGTGTGGGAAATGTCAGGTAGTATGATCGGAAAGTGTGTAACTAAATGGTGCCGTTCTGTCTGTCTTCCACCTAGGAGATTCAGTGTATCCCAACCAACCATGGTTGCTGGCACTGCTGAGAAAGTTGTCTTCAACAAGGCCCATGGAAGAACACAGTAGTCAGTAGAGGGGGCTTTTGGGCTCCTGAAAGCCAGATTTAGATTTTCTGTACTTTTGGAGCCATCCTCTACTCACCCAGGAAGGTGTGTAAGATCACCGTGGTCTGCCTCATATTCCACAACATTACCCTGCGACGGAACATACCTTAAATCGCAGAGGATGCAGGCTATAAAGAGCCACTGGTTGGGGACCCTGGAATGCCAAATGAAGATGATGATAGTGGTGAAGAGGAAGGAGCTGACTAGCATTCGGATTATAATCCAAAACTGCTTCTCCCGAGTGTAAGTGATTATTTTGACTATTCTTGAAACTCTTACAGTGATATTGTGAGGAGGATGTTCATGCTACACACTAGGAATATATGGGTCTGGCAATGTCTTGGGAAAGGTGTTTGTTTTGCAAGTGTAGCTTTGTTCAGCTGTAAATGTTTTTCTTGGCTGTGTTCTATAGAGGTTGACAATGTGATGTGTTTCATATGTATGTTTCCTTGGCTAATCTCTCGCTGTAGGTCTGTTTTAGGTACCTTCACCATAGCGTCTTCATTTGGACATTTCAAAGTTGTGACATTAGCAGGTATATTATGCTGTTCAGATGTACGAAGTGGACATGGATTGGTCCTGGGAATGTCTGTCATAGAGTTTGGGTGTACAAAGCTGGTATCAAGACAGCGTGCACAGCGGGAGGATGGAAGTTACCAGGTTTCCATTGGACTTTCTACTTTTGGGGTGTTGCTTTTAATGCAATATGTGTGGCGTCAAGTGATCCAACACAATGTTGTGTTGTGTTCAATTTATGCTATCCTGTGTTAACCTTGGCTAATTCCTCATTGTGTATGAACTGGTTGTAGCTGTTGATGTGTCTCCACATTGTAGCTCAAAGTGTTTGTGGCACATCACTGATATTTGTTTGTGACTGTCCACCAGTGGCATGCAACACTAAATTGAAATGACCCTGTGGTCAGAAACTGTTACAATGACATGTGTCTGATTATTTATTTTTTTGTTGAAGGATTCCATTTGTGATGTAGGCAATGTGTCTCCTGCTGACGATGTGGACCTAATTGATTGTTGCCTATTGTGTAGGATATTGGCAGATGTATCCCTTCCTTTCGTGTTGTAATAGACTGCAAGTGATGAAGTGATCACTGACCCAGAAACACTGAGTCATGTCTTATTTGCTATTTTTGCTGACATCTTATCAGCCTATGATTTGAACAATGGAATAAAGATGTTCTCGGCCCAGACACTTGTATGTATGTGTTGTTGACACATGTTAGTGATCCTGATTTGAACATTGTTTACATACAACATATCCATGCTTCCAGAAGTCTCTAGTTTTGACATTGCAAAGTTTACATGGCGATACATTCCCATTGTTATATGTAAGAATTCTGACAGGAGTCAATGCTTTGGTGACCTGTTTTTTAATGAAGTGGGCAGAGAAGAAACATAAAATTCAACAGTGCAAAACAATAAGTGAAGCCTTCAGTCATGGTGGATGAAACCATTGTAGTAGAGTCAAAATGGTTATTTATGAGTACAAAGTAGGCAGGAATGGTCCAACAAAGTGAACGTGTAGCACACACAGGAGGACATAAGGGTAGAGGTTTCCTACTGGCAGTAGTGGGTGTCTTACCACACTGAGCTCCTTGGTATTTGGGTGGACGTCCCCTCTTTTTGCCAGAGAGGTGATCAGGAACTACTGAGACAAGGGATGCCCTGCCAGGCATGTCGACCTCTGGCAGGGCATCCCTTCCTGTGGCTGCGGCATATGTTGATGGTGGGGATGTACTAGGACCACAAGAAGGGGTAGATGCAATTGGAAAATCCCTGGAGAGGGTGGTGTTAATGTCCTGCAGCATCCCGACCAGGGAGGCCACTTTGGTGTGGATGCCGGCCACATCGATGTAGATGCCAGCCACCTTGTTGTGGATGCCAGCCACTTCAGTGTGTGTCTTGCTGCAGCTCCTTCATTTCCCGGATTTTGGCCAATACCTGGTCCATGACATGTTGGGAGTCCTGGTAGACTCCCAGGATCTGGGGGATGGCAGCCTGTTTGACCGTGGCCTCTATGAGCTCACACTGCCGGCCCAAAGCTACCATTCCACTATGCCTACCCCCTTGGCCCTGTGCCCTTGGAGGAGACTGAACCCTCCCACTGGGTCCTGGTTCCTCCTTGGCTGGGATTGTGTTAACCGTTGAAGAATCAAGGACTGTGGTGCACCGGATGGTACTGACTGTGCTAGGTGCACAGGTTCAGGGGGCAGTGGTTGGCTGGGATGTTTCGGCGGTGGAGGGGGGTGTTGTAGTAAGCACAGTCAGCCACACTACTGGTGTCTGCCCAGGCTGAACTTATGGGCCAATTGCATTATCCACGTCCACTTCTACAGGAGAGTTGTCATCACTGAGGGCTTTGTACTGTGGGGGAGAGGAACTCTATTCAGTTTCTAATCTGTGCAGGTGCAGTGGTGGATCGACCTGTTGAGAATTATAGAACATTGTTAATGTTGGAATTGAGGTAGCTACATCCACGTTGTTTGTGTAAAGGTAAATGGGAACCTAGAATAGAACCAAATAGATGGAGATTAGTATTGTCATCTATTTGCTTGGAGTTGAAGTTGGTTACTAGTAGGGGTGGGCAGCAAATTCCACTCCGCTCGCGGAACTTGCGAAATTTCGGCATTTCCGCGATCCACGGCGGAACGGAATTCGGGGGCATGAGGTATTAAGTAAACCTCACCAGATTATAAATAAAGCAGACGCCTGAATATAAGCTCAAATTCAATAATGAATTAATCAGCCCCAAAAAATTGTGAGCTTGGTCGAGGCTGTGCAGGTGTGCTTTCTCCACATATCTACGGTCGAAAATTAGCTCCAATCCTTGATGGAGGTCTTTGCATCCATGAGTTTCTCGAGCGCAATCCCCGTGTAGTTCCTGTGACCAGGAGGCTGCTTTCTCCTCATCTGCTGCTCTGATCGGCCTCTGAACATTTATAAACAAGAGGCATGTGAACTCGCATTGAAGCCCCGCCCGTTTGGAATTGCCCCACTCACACTATCAGTATGCAACGTCTTCCCGCCATTTCCCTAATATGATGGGCAGCTCACTCAAGGGACCTCGGCACCATTCGGCGCGGTGGCAAAGTTACAGACACACATGGTCACTGGAGACAATTCTTCTGTCCCTTTACGCAGCTGTAGTGTAGGAAAAGCACTATACATTTACCCAACAACGTAGTACTTACTGATTAGCCAGTAGAAAGTACTCCAGCTGAGTAGAGGAATTGCACAAAATGGTGTCATCTTCTTGGAGAAATATGCAGGGCAGGATTCATTCTGGCACAATGCTCGTCTGCCCCTGTGAGTGACCCTGCATAGATTACAATGGGCACAGCGAAATCTCTGCGAGCACGTGAAATTTCCGTGCTCACGGAGATTTCTTGCCGTTTCATGGAATTTTGCGTAGGGCAACTCCCCAAATTCCGCCCACCCATAGTTACTAGACATTTGTTGACATTCATTAGATGTAGTAGATTTCATCAGCTCATTTGCTGTGCAGTTATGTGGCATTAAGGCTTTAGGGATGGACATGAAATCTCCGAAACTCTGCTACAAACACAATGTGGTCTTATTGTAAATGTTTCCATTCCAAGGCCTAGTTGTGTCTAATACAGGCAAACACCCAGCTTGGTAATATATTTAGCATTGTTCAACATGTGAGACATGTAGGGTCAGGGGTCAACTGAAACTGCTAATGAGCTGAGTTTCCTTCATGGCCCGCATATATTAGTGGTACATCGTTGTTATGGTGTCACTGATGCCACCATTAGTTTGAGATGATGGATCCAGAACACCATCAAGCAAAGTTTTCAACCATATATCTGAGTGGAGCATTGACTGTACATTGCACAGTATATGAAAGAACAAGAGAGGGACCCAACAACCAAAGGAGGAGGGTACCAAACAAGACTAAAGTCAGTCAAAAAAAAACCCTTTGGGTCAAAACACATTACTCATATCCAACATGCATACCAAACCTTTAATCGCCAATGTGAAACCAGCGGGCGGAGAGACAATGTAACTACAAGTTGACTGATATAAAAAGTGCACATTTAATTCGTAATCAAAATACAATTGTCAGAATATCAATGTATGTCACATAAAATGCATTTAAAAAGATAGTGTCCTGTCTAAACTACATATAGACAACACAAATACATATAATAAACACATTTAATAATAATAATAATAATAATATTAATAATAGCCAAACACACAGTATAAAAATAAAAATAATAAAAAGTTGCTGCAAACAAATTGGGAAACCTGATAGGAAGAATACTTCCAATACACAGAAAAGTACTACTAAATCAAAAATAAAGCAATCGTAATCATACCACACATTATTCCATGGATCATATGTAGTACAATTGTTCATATAGACTTAAGGTACACTTTTCTTTTCATTGTATCTCGAAGCATTTCGGTGGGCACTACTATAGAGCCATCACCTTCTTCAGGAAAAAAACTTGAATAGTTCCCAATATCAATTTAAAATCTGTAAGAAATCAACATAAAAACAAGCATTAGCTGTACCACTCTGAATACATCATCTCTCCCGAACGATACACACACAGGTGACAAGATAAAAAGGTTTCCAATTCATTCATTTCACACACATACATTCCATTCTAGTAATAATCCCAGGCTAACATGGCCAAGGAAAAGATATAGGGAGACAATGCTTCTCAGAGGGGGTGAACTGAGCATCCTCCTCTTGTTCTTGTTCTTAAAATAGACCTATACCTATAAAAACAGTCTTACTGAGATATTGTTCAAAGGGCTCATTTTTACCTTGACCGATGTCTGATCTCTATGGATACGGACAAAATTAGCCTCCAGAGGCAACCTTTCAAGGTGCAAAGGTGCCAATGAGAAGGTACCAATAATTTCAGTGCCTATTAATAAAAAAACAAGAAACACCACCCTCATTCAAGTTTCTGGTGTCTGTCTCTTTCTTGGGATATTTATCAACAGTTTAATTTATTCCCTCAACAAGACATTACCTCAAGTACGTGTCAAACTGTACTGGTAATTTCTGGGGATTTTTCCCTTTGCTCAACAAAATGGACTGTAGTAGCTTTTCTAGACGTGTTGATATATACAGCATATCATACATAGTATCAGTGCAGGTCATACCGATAGATAGAAACATGCTATTTATCACATTGTTCTACTATTAAGATTTGTACCGTCTAATAATGGGCCTACAACAGTATAGTTGTCCTGCTTAAAAGATCCTTATCATTATATCACTATCTCAGAATTACCTAGTATCTCTTATTTTGGTTAAAGATGACATAGTTCCACTTACAGAGATGACAATATTCCACCCACTAGGTTCTTTGCTTTTTAGCATTTATACTAGCTATTCTCCTTATACCTATTTGCCATGCCAGAACCTACTCGATATTATTCAGTATTTCACAGCCCTAGTTACCTTAAAGCTTTTATGGGTGCTCATAATCCTGTGCAGCTGTCTCTGTGAGCCTCCTGTATCCTATCCCCTCAAGATACCTTAATGTCTATTAATCCTGTTGCTGAGTCTGCAAAAAACCAGTCTGATATTGGGGGACATAGATAGTTCGTTTTTGCAAATATATGCCTAATTTAAACGTGACACGGAGCACTGAAAAAACAGCACATACCTAAATTTGATCAAGGGTTCTACTACGGGGTGTTCGCCTCCGTGTTCAACCTGTTCGTCCTATTCCCTTCGGCTACCAGGATGTCTAAAAATACAGTTGCCAAGTCTGCAGAAACATAGTGAGACTTCATGAAACAACAATACTTTGTTTATGCAGTATCAGCCCTATTAAAAACGTGTTCTGACCATTGCACAGTCCATGATGAGTGAAGATCAGTTATAACATGGGAGCCAAAAGGAGTGTAGTATCTTGGTTATAGTTGAAGCAACAAGGCCTCATGGTAGTTGTAGTCAGTTTAGTCTCATTTTAGCAACACTCGAGTAATGGTAAGCTGCAGGACTAGTGAACTTCAGAAGTAATATGGTAGACAAGTGAGAAAAGGCAAAAGGAATGTAGCATCTTGGTTAGAGTTGGAGTGACAGGGCCTCATGGTAGTAGTGGTAGCTTTTCTATCTGAACTTACCAACACTTGACACATGGTAACCTGCATGATGAGTGTAGTTCAGTAGTAACATGGGAGACAAGGGAGCAGGGGCAATAGAAGTGTAATAGCTTCATTATAGTTGGAGTGACTAGGATTTGGTGTAGTTGTAATCACGTTGTTATCACTTTAGACACACCTGAGTAATGGTAGCCTGCATGAGCGGTGAACATCAGTTGTAACATGGGAGACAAGTGAGAAGGGGCAAGAGGAGTGCAGCATATTGGTTAGAGTTGAAGTGACAGGGCCTCATGGTAGTAGTGGTAGCTTTTCAATTATACTTTAGCAACACTTGACAAGTGGTAACCTGCATGATGAGTTAACATCAGTTGTAACATCGGAGACAAGTGAGAAAAAGGCAAAAGGATTGTAGCATCTTGGTTAGAGTTGGAGTGACAAGGATTTGTGGTAGTTGCAGTCACTTCAATGTCACTTTGGCAACACCTGAGTAATGGTAACCTGTATGAGTAGTGGACATCAGTAGTAACATGGCATACAAGTAAGACGGAGCAAGAGGAATATAGCATCTTGGTTAGAGTTGGAGTTCCAGGGCCACACACTAGTAGTGGTAGCCTTTCTATCTGAACTTGCCAAACACCTAAGTAATGGTAACCTGCGTGAGTATTGGACATCAGTAGCAACATGGCATACAAGTGAGAAGGGGCAAAAGGAGTGTAGCATTTTGGTTATAGTTGGAGTGACTAGGCCTCATGGTAGTTGTAGTCACTTCAATATTGCTTTACAACACTTGACAAATTGTCAGTATACCACAGCTGGTGGTCAACATGCATTTGGGATGGACCATACATTTACATTTTAACACATATCATGCGTCCTGGATAGATATTTTGATGGAAATGCACTTACGGGCAGCATTGCAAAATGTGGCATGTCCTAGGGTTGGATACATGTGCTCTTATAAGCAACAATACACATTGCCACAGACAAACCAGCATCTCAGATACTTCGAGTACTTTGAGTATTACGTGTTAGGAAAATAGATAGAGAACAGAATAGGAAACGCAGAGTTGTGAGCAAACAGTACATTGTGAAGTGTGGCTCAATGGTTAGAGCGGCAGACCCTGATGCAGAGGTCTGGCCCGGGACCAGGGTTCAATTCCCTCCTCGGCGGCTCTTGGATTCAATTTCCCTGGACCTGATAATTCTCGCCTCGGTGCCTAGTCTAATCATGGGTCCCACTCTGTGACTCTGGGCAATAGCGTGCTTAATCTCCACAATGGCCCCAGCAGCGCTTGGATGCCTGGCTTCACCTTGGGGGTGCCCAGGAGTGGACATTTCACAGGAAAGCCAGGATGGGTTCCACAGCAGTATGAATACAGCGCTACGAGGCCTCCGGGTAGAAGTGCGCTATATAAATACAATACATTTACATTTACATTGATGCTGTAGCAGTTATTGAAGTTTAACTTACCAGAGTCCACTCCCCCTCTATTTCTGACATGCCCTCAGTATGCACAATGGCCAAGACCTTCTTCTTCCAGGGCATGAGTTGTAATGGTGCACTGAGAGGGCCACTACCATTCCTCTGAGTGTCCAAGTGGTGGCCTTTGTACTTGGTCTGGACCTCCAGCCTGAGGTTATTCCACCTATTCCTAATGTCTCCATGTGTGCAGGGTGGTATCAACAGCATTCTCTCTGTTGACCACATTTCTATTTTCCTACTGAGAGGATTATGCTGGATTTGGGACCCAAAAATATGTGGCTCTACTCTAATGATTTCATCCACCATGACTGTAATTTCATGCTCAGTGAAGCTAGGTTTTTTTCCCAGGCATGGTGAAAAAACACAAAAATGTGCACGAGTATATGAATGAGGAACAAACAAGTGATGGAGGTGAAAAGGTACAAAAATAAAAAAATACAGGTGGTGTAGAGTGCTAAATGGACTGATTAAAAAAGGGGTGCCTTATCTAAACCCGCAGAAAAGGTCTTTCTGTCTTATGTGCTGCAGTTTGAAAGCAAAGGATGTTGATTATGGGATAGTATGTGTTTTATAGTGTGATCTGCAGGCATGTCCACTTGCAAAAGCACATCAGGTGTGTAGTTTTTAAATCCATCCAATTGCCACAGCTTTTTTGTTTCCTGGCGTGTACTGCAGTGGTCGACTGCTGTTGTGCTATTGCCGTTTGTTAAGCACTGCTATGAGACCGCGAGTACGACTGTGTAGTCGTAATGCGCTCGGCGGGTGGACTGCGGACCTGGCGGCATCGGGGGATACACTGCCAATATTGCAGACCACCGTGGTCCTGTCAGGTAGAACACTGTGGCTGCGGTCAGCGTTTCAGACAGCACAACTCATCATACGGCGGGTGGTAGATCTCTGGCGCAATGGTAGTGTGAACGACGCAGGTGGGGTTCTCAGGCGGTTCCACCGCCAAACTCGTTATAAGCCCCTAAGTGATTTGCCCAGAATCACAAGATGTTGAGCCTCCAGCTGGGACGTGAATCCAGTTCCCTAGCTTCAAAGTCGGTGCTCTAGCCGTTATGCCACATCCTCTCCCCAGCTTGCTGATTCAGAAACATGAGTGAGCACCAGCTGTGGTCGGTAGTGGGATGAACTGCAGGGCGGTGTTGTGGGGAGGGGCAGGTAATGTATGGATTACGGAGTTTTACAGGTATGTAAACATAAATAAATAAAACAAATTTTGTTGCGTGCACTGCATCACCAAATGCGATGCAGTGCGAGCCCCGTTACCAACACAGAGGTCTGGGATACAAATTACACCTTCGAGGACCGAGGAAGGGCTGAGGGTCCAAAGACAGAGAGGCAAAAATCTAGATAGGGAACCTCAAGCAGAGGGGGAGTTAAAAATATTATCCTGGAACATTGCGGGCCTGGCAGGAAAATTCAACAACAATGAATGGAGACAGTACATTAGTGGGTTCCAGATAATTAGCCTACAAGAGACCTGGGCGGTTGACAGTAACCCCCTCCATATGGCAGGGTACATATGTTTGTTCGTGCCAGCTCAAAAAGCTAGTTCAGGAAGAGCGATTGGAGGTCTATCATTATATGTAGACCTAAACTTGGAAGGAGTTTGGACCAGCCCCCCTTGGTCATCACACACTATCCAGGCGTTAGGATTCACCTGTGTTGGGCTAAGGTTGCCTTTGTTCAAATTATATAATGTAGGGACTACAAGAGGAAACAATCCTACATTAAAGGAATTAGACTATAGACTTCATCAGGATCTAGCCCACAGAAAAGAGGCTTTAGAAACCTCTACACTAATAATGGGTGATTTTAACTGTCATATGTGTCCAACCCTGTTCCCCTTGAATGTAGACTGGTCTTGATGTCCCATCGAGAAGGGCCCACACTTTGAACACTCTCCAGAGGGAACAGTCCTTAGTAATCTCCTAAAGACCTATGATCTGGAACACACGATTGATTTTGTCCGCCTGGAGGAAATTGGGTCCCTTATTCCAATTTTTAAAGGGAGAGGATGTTCCTCCTATATAGATTATATATTAGCCTCCAGGCAAGCAAAAAACTGGATCAGTACAGTGGGGATTGACTGGAGTGCAATTAGCGATCATAACCCCTTAGCCTTAAAACTTAGACAGCGGGGTCGACCCAAGATATGCCCCCAGGTGGATAGTGAGTTGAAGGTAACTGACCAGGGAAGGCGGCTTAGATGGTCGAAAATTGACGGTGAAGCATTCTATAAAGAATTAATGGTAAAGGGGAAAGCACAGATTGATGAATGCCTAGATCCCACGATAGAAGGGAGCAATCTGATCAGGGCATTTAGGTCAGTGACTAAACTGGTAGATGGTCTACTAAAGACAAAAGCCCCCACGAGGAAAAACATGCAGCTGAGATGGTTTGACAGTAAGTGCTCGCGAGCCCTGAGAGATTTAAAACTTAGTTTACAATCTAACCCCAGGGACAATCCAAAAACAGCTCAGTGCAGACGGTTATACAAACTCGTGCTGAAACAAAGAAAGATCGCTCTTCAAACTAAAGCATGGGCAGACCTAAGAGAGGCTGGAGAAAGAAGGGACATGACTCATTTTGGAGGATAGTTAATAATCCATGTTTCCAGGATAGTAATACCCCTGGGATTGGGACGAACATCTTACCAGAACAGTGGGTATCACATTTCGAGGGATTGTACAATCACAACCAGGATACATATTTGGAGAGGGGGAGGGTTGAACAACAGGGCAGAGTTATTGAGTTCTCTCTAGCAGAAATAATAGAGGGGATCCAGGGCCTCACACGTAACAAAGCTCCAGGCCCCGATGGCTCACCACCTGATTTGTACTTGAGCAATGTAGATCTTTTGGGACCCATTCTTACTAGAGTGTTAAATGTGGCCGTCCAGCATGGTTTACCTCGCTCCTGGTCTAATGCAGTCATTGGTCCCATCTTTAAGAAGGGCAACAGGGATAACCCGCAATGCTATAGACCAATCTCCCTGATTGACGTCTCAGCCAAAATCTTGGGTCGGGTAATCTTGCAACGGCTCATGGAATGGACAGAAGATCAACACACAATCACGGATATCCAGTATGGCTTTAGAACAGGGAGGTCTACAACTGACCAATGCCTTAATCTTTACCTGCTGGTTTCAAAATATACCAAAGCCAGCAATGAAGCTATGTATCTGGGGTTCATGGACCTAGCAGCTGCTTTCGACCACGTTAATAGGAAAAAGCTATGGTGCTTGATGAGGGATATGGGAATTGACGCAGGTCTGATCAACATCCTCAGAGAGTTGCACCGGGACACGACAGCCAAAGTTCGCTATAACACAGAGGGGGGGGGAACACAGAACCATTCCCTTGTACGAGCGGAGTGAGACAGGGCTGCATTCTTGCTCCCTTCCTGTTCTTGCTCTATATTAACAACCTAGAGCAGGCTTTGATCGCTTTAAACACAGATTGCCCAAGAGTAGGACCGCGCCATATACCGGTGCTTTTATACGCGGATGACGCGGTCCTGCTTGCCCGCACCCCGAGGGACCTGCAATGTTTAATTGATGGTTTTGTTAAATGTATGGACACCTTGGATTTGTCGGTGAACCTGAGCAAGTCCTTTCTGATGTTGGTTGGAACTAAACCTTGCAAGAGGTTCTCATATAAAATAGGGAACCACACACTAGAAAAGGTACAGTCTTTCTCTTACCTAGGGTTACTATTTGATGGAGCACTAAAATTTAGATCCCTATTGGAGGATCGCTGCACAAAACTAATATCCGCAAATGGTGGCATAGCAAATTTTGGCTGAAGGCTGGGTCGTTGGTCCCCGGAACAGGTCATGAACCTTTATAGTTCAACAGGCTGTTCGAAAATCACGTACGGATCAGAAGTGTGGGGCTATGTCAACGTGGAGCAATTACAACTGGAGGAAAATAAATATATGCGAAGGATTTTAAAAGTCCCCCAGAGTACTCCAGCTGCAATTGTACATAGCGAATTGGGGAGTCCTTTCATCGAGGACCAGGTCAAGCTAAGACCCATTATGGCATGGTTAAAAATCTGGGTAAACCCTGAGGCAGATTTAAGCAGACAAATTTTGAAAGATTGTCTGCACAGGGACAAAGGGTTACAAATCCCATGGTTAAACTATGTCAAGGCTACTTTGGAGGGTATTGACCGGAAGGACCTTTTTATTAACCCCAGCACTATTTCACACCTTGATAAATCGAAAATCAAAAGATTGTTGTCTGATCAGTTTTCCACACGTAGAGCAGAAGGGGAGATGACCAAACACTCTGTAAGTGCCCATAGTTTTATAAAGAACAATGAGGGCATGAAGCCATATCTGTATTTGATGCACAACACACAGGATAGGTTTTTAATGACCCGTTTTAGGCTCAATTTATTACCACATATACTGGCTGATCCGCCAGGTTTTCCATTGACAATTGAGCAGATGGGTGCCTGCGGCTGCGACAATCGGTCTCAGCAGGACACCCTTCATTTTGTACTTTTCAGCCCTTTTTTTAAGTATCCTAGGCGTAAATGTTTGGTCGAGATTCTAAAAAAAGAGAAGTTTACTCATGCCAAAACCGCTTTACTTTTTTTGCAAAGAGCAAATGACCCATGGACACTTTGTTGTATTATGAATTTTATTAAGATAGCAGTGAGGTTAAGAAATACAAGAGGAGAGGGCTAATCTTTGGATCTGATTTTATATGCAATTCAAGATGTTGTTCAGATGTAATTTAATTCTATTTTAACTTTGTATATATTTGTACTTTTATGATGTTTTTTAATCATCGAATAAAGATCTACTGAACTGAACTGACATGTTTACTTACCTGTAAAACTCCGTAATCCATACATTACTACCCCCCACCCTGCCACTCCCCACGTCACCGCCCTGCAGGTTATCCCACTACCGACCACGGCTGGTGAGCACCTGTAGACATTTTGGCCCTCCCCATTGACGTCAATTAGGAATTGCCACGGGTTGCATCTTCGACCCCTAGGGAACCCATTTTGACCCCTGCCCCTTTGTATGATGCCCCCTTTGCCAGGTAAGTAAACACCATTAAAATGATTGGCCTCGCCTCATCCCTAACTATTATGATAAATATAGACAGTAATAAGAATTATGAACCTGTACTGGCTGGCAAGGCTGTCATCCTTCCCTTTGCCTTAAAATGTGTAGTTGCTTCATGGCTTCGAGGGCAGCGGTTTTGGAGTCACCTCGGTCACAGGAAGTGGCTTATCATCTTTTCTTCTTCTGTGTAATTGCAGATAGTGAATGCGCCCTGCGTGGCCTGCTGCATTCACCCCAGGCTCAGGCTTAATGATTTTCAGAACCAGTGCCACTTTCTCTAAAGACAGTATGGACGGTGTCAACAATGACGTAGAAGTAAGCGGGATGTATGCCACTGCCGCAACTAGACACTGCAGCCGTGTCCCTGATATCCTGTCTCGGAGCTCCTTGCCGCACTGCCAATGCATACGCAGGCAGGCCGGGCCTGGAAAGCTCACAGAAAGACAGGGAACTACAACGTTATATTTTATTTTATTACTATAGAAATTCTTAACAGGTCATTGATTCCCAGGCCATTCCCACAGTTCGAGAGCAAGAGTGAATGGAAGGGAAATTATTTTAAAAACATACTAATTGTGTTGAAACTTCTTGTAGACATTAGTTTGAAAAGCATCTGCATTCAAAATGAGTATCTAAGCAGCCACTTTCGCCTACATGCTACGCATGTCTGCTTCTGACCATAATCAGAGATCGTGCTGCACGCCAGAGTCTCAGAGGCAGTGGGTAACAAAACTTGTGGGGCCCTACTGCAGAGTACATGGAGGGGACCCCTCCCCCCCTCCCCCCACTCCCCCCACTCCCCTCCCCCCTTCCCCCCCCTCACAGGGCCAGTGGGGGCGCTCTGGAACTCAGGGGCCCCCGCAATACGGTTGCTGCGGGAGCTATTGTTACACCATTGATCAGAGGCCTGGCTGAGAAATAAGAAATGTGTTGTGCTGCACAATGGTTATAAAGTTCCTGGTGCCTTCTAGCAGGGATCTGCATCCTTATCTGGCCTATTTTGATTTACTTAACAGCAACAGCAATCATCGACTGATTTTCCAATAATGACTGTAATAATAACCTTTGAGGTAATTAATGAAGGGTGACCAGGCCTCCCGGATTTGCCCGGACGTTCCGGGATTTTCACCAGCTGTGGCAGCAGATTTCAAGAAATGTAGCTAATGTCACGGTTTTTAAAGAGGTTCGACTGAAAACTGCATCAGGTGCGCTTTTATGTTTTACAAAGCAGGGATAGTAAGCAGTTGTTTCAAGAAAGCAATGTCATTAACAGACAAGATACTGGGCTTAAAAATAACATGTTATGTATGTTCTTACTGCCTGTTCTGTAATTCTCTGCTGAGGAGCGCTGTCCTAAGCGCTCGTTTGAAGTAAAACTGTAGTGCTTCTTCTAACTTTGTGAAATGTATTGGTTTCTGGCTTTAAAATTCTGGACACCCTAAATTAATATCAGACATGCATTCTCTCTTCACACGTTATTTGTTTCAGTTCACCTTGCATTCCCTAAAAGTATTTGCTTTTATTAGATGATATGTGTATGACGTTTTTTTTACAGAAAACATGGCTGTTGTGTGGTGCACACTTTGACTTGTGCTACCTCTACGTTTGTATGTGAAAGCTGTGGATGGAGTATAAACTGAAGGCCGCGTTTCTCACAGTGCCCGTCAGTGAGTCATAAAGGTGCTGTGATCATTTACCCATCCAATCTTTGGCCACTCTGCAGAGCGATGGTTATGTATGAGCTGACTGTAAATATGGGAACATCTATGAAGGAGGTACACCGCTGCAGGAGCGACAAAGGAAAAGAAACTGCAGTGCTAATAGGTGAACAGCTTTGGTTATGTGCTTGGGGACAGTGAAGTCATGGAGATGAAAGTAAGCAATAGGGTCGGAGAAAGTGAAAATATGGTGCTGAAGAGGAACGAGATAAAGTGAGATATTCTAATGAAAGATCAGGGAAGAAAAATGTCATTTGTTGAACTGAGGGAAAGACTGCAGAGGAAAAAGTGAGTATTAGAGGGAAGACCACTCCGAACACCACTCACTATTCATTCAAAGGACCTCAGTAAAGCTTAATTCACAGTGCCTTAATTTCACTACTGAAACATTTTGAGTTGTAATTATGCACAACAGAATCATTATTGTTATACATTTTTATACTGCTCACAAGCTTTGACGAAGGCAATAGTTCTGGCTTGTTTTAGGCATAATTCCATTATTGATTTATAAGTCTGAATGCAATGACTGCAAACTCACAGACGAGCCCCAAAGTATCAGCCAGCTCCGTGTGAACCACAGGATTTTACTTCGTATATTTTAAGCTACGTCTTCAATTGCAAGTCGTGCCTCTTGGAAAGGCCTTAGTTATTCTTCTTTGGCCACGGCCTTATCAGAGACCCTCCACCTTTTTCAGCTCACAGTTTTATTTCCCTGCTAGTACACTTGCACAGCGCCCACTTATTGGATGGTATGGGTGCACCTGAAGAAGTGCTTTCTGTATGAACAATGGAAGGTATGCAAATATTGGTAATTGCTCAACGATCTTCAGTGTATATTGTTCATTTAGGTGCTTTCAATCTAGCCAGTGTATGTTCCATCTTGTACACTAATAATTCTTCACCAATGCTGCATTATTTAAACTCCATATCTGAACATACTGTCTGATAACAACCTATGTAAGAACATTTTTAATAGCATGTGAATAAAAATATGTTTGTTTATAGAGTATTTAATTCGTATCAGTTGCAGATTTTCCAATCCCTGTGTATGATGTAATTAACCAAAGGTCCGATGCATCACTTCCTGTGATAGCCCTAGGCCAACAGATTGTGCAATGGCACTGTCTGTGATGTCATGCAAGTCCAAAGGACACGTGATGTAACTTACTGTGATGTTACCAGGTGAAAGGTTGTGTGATGTCACTTCCTGTGACATCATGGTGGGTGTCAAAGGGCAATATGATTTCACTTCCACTATCCTGGGCATTTTGTTAAATCGAATTCCATGGGCCCCCCATTTCAGTTTCTGACATCGCTGCAAGAACACAAAGCCAAGCTATGGGTCTCATTCTGCGCCACAAGAAACCCTCAATGAACATGCATGATTGTTGTGTGTGCTGTGGCAAATATGAAAAACTTACAGCTCCTTGCTGTAGGAAACTCACGGCAAGGTCACTCACTCTCCAGAGCCATACATGGAACCTTTTACGCCCCAGCATGTTCCAACTCATGTCCTCGAATATTTAAGGACAGGGCTTTGTGAGACTTGTACTTTCTGCAAATCAGGGGAGTAAAAATACCAACATGCCTACCAGCGACGGAATCCCATTGACAGATTGGGAGGGGGGAGGGGGTGGGTGCAGAGACGGAATGCCCTGAGTCTGAAATGAAAATCCTCCTCGAGAATTGATTGTGCTTTCTGCGACATAAAATATAATTTTTATTTTCACCACTAGATGGTGCCCTTTAAACAAGTAATAATTTGCTGATGGTGTCCACAGATAACGTCTTTGTACAACAGCGCACAGCTATATCTGCCGTCTGATTGTAATGATATTATCGTTTGTGGAGAACAATGTTCAACATGTCAAAGGTCACAGTCCAGGTTCAAGCAAACGGACCCCTTAGCAAGACCACTGAACGCGAGAGCTTTTAGAAATACAAAGCAAGACTGTAAATCTGCAGCCAGCAGTTTTGTGGAAGGAGAGATTTGGGCTTTGGTAATTGCTGCATTCTGTGCCCGGAGCTATGCGAAGCATATGGTCTCCTGCCGCAGGGGATGTCAGCAGCCCTGCGCCGCACCGCCCGGGGGGACTGAACTACATTTCGCCTCCCCACAATCGGCACCGAGCAACAAAAGCGACAGATAAAGGTTAATTTATTGCCGCGCGGCACCCGTTTTCGAGCAGAATAAATTAACACGCTCTATTAGGAAGGTGGTGCAACTATTTCTGCATCTGAGTTAATAAAATTCCGAGTGGCGGGATGTTTACCTTTAAAGTCGAGAGCTGCTTTTTTTCTGTAAAGTTGAAGTGTTGGTCGGTCGGCTGTATTTAATTCCGCACGTGATGTGCAACGGGCCGTTAACGAGCTCTGACGTTTTGATTGTGATATTGGCAGTTGTTCGTTTCTATGGAATATCAGTGGAAGAGCTCAGACACATAATATAGTTTAGCTTGGAGATTGTTAAGTCCAGGCAATATTTTATTTACCAAAACACAGCAGCATATATTGAAAATAGCTGTGGTGACATTTTGCCCTGTTTTATGTAGGACTGAACGTTCACGGTGACTGGTATTTTTATAAAAAAAAAAAAAAAAAACAGAACACCTTAGGTTCCAATAAGTAAAACCATTATTTAAAAGCTTTTCACTTTCAGTTGTGTTGTAAAATTGTGGTAGGGCCAGGTCTTGAAGGCTTTCCTAAAAACTCAAAAATTCTGCAAATAATCTCTATTCAATTACTTGTGTGTGAGGCGAATGGAATTCTGGGTACTGTGATAATTGCCCCCCCCCCCCCCTCTCAATTCTATGCTGGTAAATGTTGGCAGTTCGAGCCTGTGGGAATTTACCAAGTGATAATGCAGTGGTATTCTCTAATACATGTGGAATTTGTGAACAAAGCACCAAATCCGCATAGAGGTCCTCAATTTCCCTAGAAAATTGAGGCACAGGAAGCATATACTTCCCCAGTAAATGCTGCATCTCGCGGTATTCATATTTATTGGGTGTTGTGAAGCCCACACCAGTACCCGGCCATTTTATAATCAGGGTGACATTCAGCAAGATGGGGTGCTTAAAGTGCAAAAAAATAGCATAGGAATCACAAACTCTCAGGTGGTAGATACCAGGGAAAATGCTGGGACATTGGTACAGACTCCCAAACTGTATGAGTTCTAAGCACCCCAGCCTGAAGACCCATGTAAGTATTACAATTTGATGTGTTTATGGATATATTTAACAGATAGACAAGCTTGATAAATACGTGTACCCTACTACTAATTTGAAGGCAAGGGCCCAGATTCACAAAGGCATTGAGTGTATTAATTCCACGTAAAGGTGCACATATCTTGATTTTCGAGGAAAGGAATTTGCCAAAGGGGAATTTGTGCTTGTAAATATATTGACCCAAGGATAAGATTTGCTGATGATAGTGTTCTAATACAAATGGGTAAATCCCATGGCGGGGATGCTCTTGTGGAGTTTGTTTGTATTCACAATTTTCTCTACAAGCCCTTTCCACCCTGAGTGTCATCAAAGAGTCCATCTTGGCAATGTATTTTGAAACCCACTGTGAAAGAATCTGGATCAGAGGCTAGGAGTGTGTTTTGACAGGTTCGCACTTTACCGGGCCCACAGTAATAGGGAAATAGTACTCTTTCTTGAACTCCAAACAACAGCCAAGAAGGAAGAAACCACATAAGCGTGAACAAAGCAAGGACACACACAAAATACATTAACACAAGACACCCACGACGTACAATGAAACACATGAGACGGCAAGGTCACGGGCATGGGAAACTGGAGCACAGACAGCAACAAAAGCTAGCATAATCAATACCATATGACATTCCTTTGGAACAACAACATTAACAGAAACACAAAAGTGCCATTAGCAATGCTTTAAGGTAAGAAAGGAGGCAACTGCAAAGGTAAACAAACTCATTCAAGGCATGTGTAATGGAACTCCGCATGTATTTACCACGCATGCCTTTAATACGCAGTCTCTATCCAAACTGTGACGTTACCACGCGTTCCTTTACCGCGCAAGTCGCTACAATGACTTGTCCTATGTGGGGCGCTGGACTTTGGAATAGTATAACTTATTATTCCTGTAGGGAGGGTGTTGGACTTAAAATCCAATACCAGCCCACAACTCGCCCTCGAGTGGTAAAGGAACGTGTGGTAATGTCACAGTCGGCGCAGTGACTGCATTGTAAAGGCAGATCGTGGTAATAAGTGCGTGGTGAGGAATGATTCTCTATTCAAGTAACCAGTCTTCTGATAACCACACTGCTTTTCCTATAGCTTACATTTTCACCATTATTAAACCAGATTGGCAAGTCTAGACCTTGATCCGAAAAACATCTGGATTCACCTACCAAGTCTTGTTCAATGACAGATACATCTTGAGGATGATGAAGAGACATTAGATGATGGAAAAGGCTGACATAGTAAATCCAGGTCTTCTGCATCATCCTTTTTGAGGAAATATCATTTTTTACAGAAGAAAGGAAACACATTCATTAGACAAAGTGACTGTGTTTATAGTCTACCACTTTCCATCATTCACCGAGAGAATCGAAATATTTTTACAACTTTGTGTAGAAGCATACATTTCGAACTGTCTTTTCACCAGAGAATAGGGAATTTCTTGTAATTTGATTTTGGATACTTTGGAACCAAATCTTGAATTATACATTTTCTTTCATCTTCTGTTATTTCACTAAAGCACTGCACTTAGATTGCTCATGTATATATTTATGAAGGACTTGCTGTTTGTATTTAGTCTGGCCCACAGAGTTTATACCCAAGAAAAGAACTCCATTTCTGAGTAAGACAAGCTGTGAATACCCTGTAGTTGCATATGGTGTTAAATTCCACATTTTTTCTCATACAAAGGTGTAGACATTCCTCCTACACGAACCTGCAAACTGCAACACCCTTGCAAAGAATTCGGTTTATTGTTTTCACTGAACCATTTGATTTTTGAGAATAAATAGGTGCGCGTTTGTGCTCAATATTGTGTTTAGTAAGAAAATATTTCAGGCTGAGAGATAGAAATCCTACTGCATTGTCTCCACTAATGTTGTTTTGAGAAAATTTCCCTGCAAAAACATTAATCCAGAAATTCCAATTCAGTATCCGTATTAGGTGCACTGCCAAACTTCTATTCAACCCATTTATAATAATCGCCTACCACAGCAAATATGTATTTGCATCCATTTTCCAAACACTGGAGTGGGGTTTAAAAACTATGGGGCATATTACAAAGCAATAGCGATAATTATCGCTATTGCTTGGTTAGAGACAAAAATTTACCGCTGAGCTGCGGCGATTTTTATCGCAAATAAACCTTGGTATTACCAAGGTTTATCGCAAATGCGATAAAAATCGGCCGCAATGCCTGAATATCGCTGAAAAGTCAGCGATATTCATGCATTACCGAGCTAATGCTCTTAGCCATGTTATCCACCTCCCATTGGATAACATGGCTAAGAACTGCTCAGGGCAGGTGTTAGCTTTTGGAGATATTCGCGCTTAGCGCGAATATCTCCATAAGTTGGTAATAGGAGATAGCGACAGTCGCTAACATCTTGGCACGCCCACTTTGCATGTCATTAGTGATAAATATCACTGACATGCAAAGTAGGGCCCAAGATGGTCGCCATCTCCTACTAGCTGTCGCTAACTGGTGTTAGAGACAGCTAGGTAATAGGGAGATCATTTTATCTCCGCTTTCTTGGCTTTTAAAGCCAAAAAAGCGGAGATAAACCCTCTTGATAATATGCCCCTCAATGCCTACAAGTTCCCACAGTCTTTCAGCACTCTCGACAGGTTGCAAGGGGTGGAAATGATCTTCAATGACATCAGAATTGGAGCAAAAGGAACAATTCTTTACTACATTGCTAATCATAGTATCCCTATATGGCCACCAAAATCTAGTTCTGACTACTATGTTGGTATTTGTTTCACCTCCCATCCTCGTTGCACAATTGTGAAATAATCATGATAGAGGCTTAAAATGTCTTTTGTAAGCTACGTACTTTAATGGGCCCACAGCCGATAAGAGCTATACAGCAATTGTAGACAATCTTGAGCCTTAAACAACAGCTGAGAATTAGGAGCCTACATAAACATAAACAAAGGAATGACACACATGCGACACATAAACACAAGATGCCCATGAAGCACTCTAAATTCACGAGACAGGAAAATCTAGAGCAGAGAAACTAAAACACTCCGAAAATTGCGCTCCCACATTTCTTTTTTTTATATATATTTTTATTGATTATAATACAAGAGGAAAAATGGTCATATCGGGAGTCATACAATAGAACACATTACAGCAGCGAGCGGACAGATAGATAGGCAAAATACATATTAATTAAAGGCATCTGCAAATCAACAATAAAGGCATACAACTGGAGCAAAACAATGCGTTACAGATCCCCAACAGCCACCATTATCAGAGCCATTCCACCCGTAAATCAGGATAATAGATATCAACTACTTGACACCCGATTATGAGGAACAGTGCAACTCAGGATAATACGCCACATCTCTTGTAAAAAGGAAAGAGGGAAAAGGAAGAAAAGGCCATAGAAAGAAAATACATTTTAAAAAAAATAAACCCGTCCCCCCACCCTGCACCCCTGTAGATGGCTACGGCCTAACCCCACTAGCAGCGTGCCTGTCGGCCACTAAACTAAACCCCAAGGAAGGGAAAAGATGGAGGAGGAAATGTCACACAATACGAGCTCCCGGACTCCCCCCCCGTCAAAAGCAGACCGTCCCTACCGTCATACAAAGCGAGTTAAAGAAAACAAGTGAGCAAACAGATAGGGGAGTTATAAAAAAAAAACGCCCAACTCCCGGAGCAACAGCGGCAGCAGATATCGTATCAAACAAAGCCATTGTATCGAACTCAGATAATCAAACTCCGCCCTGGCCCCTCCGATCAATCGTACGAACACCACCCGGCAGAGCCAAAAAGAAAGTCATTGTATTGAACTCAGACAGTCGAATTCAGCCCTGGCCCTTCCGATTCATCGCACAAACCCCATCCGGTAGAACCACCATATTAGCAGGAGAGTCAGAACGTTTTAGGAAATGGAGACCAATACAGCCAGAGGGGGTCAAAAATGTTAAGTCTCGAAGTCCACCAAATATACAAAAGTCAGTCCAAAAAGTACTGAAGGAAGTCTTCAGAAGTAAAAGAATGAGTGGGTCCTGCGCGGGCGATGACTCTGTTGATCGTGCCAGTTGTTCAGGGGCTCCAGTAACGTACCACTTTACTCGTGCGTAGACAAATGGCACCAGGTCTTGTTTCTGTTCGGGGGCCTCCTCTCAGGTTAAACCAAGCTTCGCGGGGATCACCGTTTGTTGCAGGTCTGACAGAGGGCCGGAGTCCGGTCTCAAACACACAGTCTCGATCCTTACAGTCAGTTTGTGGAAAATGGCTTCCATTTGCGAGTGAAGAGCCCCGATGGCGGCCATTACGGTCCTCAGCGATGGCCCACACTCCGTCCGATCCATCTCCGCTTACACAATAACAAAGCAGATCCTTAACCCCGGAGGCCGGCTACTCCGGGGAAACAGGCAGGAGCGGGGTGGACGGAAGCAACGGGCGACATGTAGGTTTAGCGATCTTTACATCGCCGCCGCGAGCGGGGGTCCCACCCGCGGACCCCGAGAGAGGCAGCAGGGTCCCCGGGACCTGGCCCCCCACCCACAGCCGCAGACACGTCTTGTCGCCGTCTTTTCAGTATTCGCCGGGACCTGAAACCACCACCAGGATCGAAAGGATAAACTTCACTCCGATGAGACCGGACTCCGCCAGGTACCCGCGGCCGATGTTGTTCAACTGAAACCCGGCTGGGTCAGTACTCGAGGCCCCGGCTCACACGCTGGGATAGGCCGGAAATGAAAGACGGTGTAACTTCGTCAATCCAGTCGGTAAAAACTCCGGGATTGCACCCCTAGGCTCAGCAACGATTCAGACAAACGGGTGTCGGGCGGGAGGTCAGGATTTATTACAGGATAGATCCGCAAGTGACGGAGGTCGACGGAGCCGGGAGCTTATGCGGCCATCTTGGTTGCTAGCGTAGCTCCTCCGCTCCTCCGCTCCTCCCACATTGCTAAAGTTTAAAAAGGGATGGCAAAAACAAGTTTGTGAAAGGAGAACTAAACTTCCCAGTTCTACCTGCCACGCAGCTAGGGTGACTGACTCCGGAATCTGGGGATCACGGTTCGATCCCTGGCACCGGCGGCAGATTAGCCCAGCACCATGTGACTCTGGGCAATAGCTTGCTTAATCTTCCCGACGGCCCCCAGCGCCTAGAGACCCTTACGGGTGATTGTGCGCTTTACAAATGTGGATTATTATTATTATTAATATATAAGCTTATTTTATTATAAAATAACTGCCTACCTATTGTTTCCCACTTGTTACCCTGACTGTAGTAAATGTAATCTTTATTTACCCTTTTACTCTTTTAATTTATATTTTTAAAGCAGCGGACAATTACCCGCAGAACTATCACATACTTTCACAAAATACTGGGCTCACTTTATTCCAGCCGGACATGCCCATGTTTCGCTTTCACTTTCCTCAAAATCTTCATATAGCTGCAAACTCCACACCAACACCTTGTGTGGCCAGAGCAAGTGACTTTCTCTGGAAGGAAAGGGAAAGGTCAGGTGGCCTCTAATCAAGGTCATTACACTGAAATTAGTGGTAGCCAAAACAAGTACTGCACGCACAGAGTTTTTATTCTGATGAATAAGACCTCCAATCCAATACACAGAAGGTGTTCCACATCTCCAATGTAGAGACAAAAATCCATGATAAGCACAGCTGAGCCATCCCACCAATATTACGTTGAACCTCGCTGCTTGCCTGGATGTTTGCATTTTTGAAGCCCCTAATCCAGGGACCTCTTGTACTGCAGGCCTGGTACTTTCGAGGGAAAACCTGGGTGTGGTGTGAAAATTGGAAGAACCTTCATTGGGTCCCCCTACATATAGTCTCCCGGGGCAGCCTCCTTTATTCCCCAGTGTTGAAACCTGAGTTAGGGCAGCTCAATGTTGTTTTTTGAGTGCCTACATGCACCCAGGGAGTTGTTCAGTCAAGAGGTTAGGAAAAGATGGAGTCTTCTTCCATGGATACTTTTTTATGTGTTTGCAAACTTTGTGCTTCATCATTGCTAAGATAACCCTTTGCACATTAAACGTTAAACATTGAAGCAGACACATAAGGGAAAGATTTCATGAACATTAATGGTACACCTGTTACGGTTCCTTGTAATTGTTTGTGAACAAATGTGGCCTTGTGTGTCTTGGTAAATATTATTCAAAGTTTTGCATCAACTTTGCGCTCCCTTGCAAGGCACAAGGGTGAAGCAAACACATGATCAATATGGGGACAGATGTATATTACACTTTGTGTGAATTCATCACCCTAGAATAACTGTTAGAAAATAGTCAGCCCTGTATGTCACCAACTCTTTTAAGCTTTAAAGCAGCGGTAATCATTTTTGAGGAGAAAGGAAGAATTTATATGTATCTAAAAATATTTGGCGCTAGCCTACACCTTCCGGTAAAATTAAAAATGATTGAGTTCCCTCATATGGAAATGCAACTATGTCAGGACAGGGGTGAAGAGCAGCTTCTTCCATTTAACAATATTGACACTCATCCTAGGACTACTTTCAGAAAACAATCAAGCAGTAATATCTGATATTTCAATAAACTCTAGACTAGATTACTGTAATGTCAATATTTTGAGCGTTTCCAATTGAGCGACATCATAGAGTCCAGAAGTCAATCATTAATCAATCAATCAATCAGGATTTGTATTGTGCAGCTGCTTCAGCCGTGAGGGTCTTGAGGCACTGTGGGGTCTTGCTGTAGGATTATGCTGCCTGTTCCTATTGGCTGAACATCCAGGTCTTGAGGTTCTTCATGAACTGTTGAAGTGACAATGATGCTCTGAGGCTCTGAAGGAGGTTGTTCCAGGTCTTAGCCGCCAGGTGGGAGAAGGAGTGGCCTCCGCTGTTAGCCCGGCTGATGAACTGGGTAGCTGCAAGGGAGAATGATCGGTGATGGAGTTCCCTGGTAGGTTGGTGGAAATCCACTCGTTTGTTGAGGTATGCCAGTGCTTCGTTGTAAAGTACTTTTAAGCGTAGATGAGCAACTTGAACTGGCATCTCTTCGCTGCTGGTAGCCAATTGAGTTTCCTGAGGTGGGGGGTGATGTGCGTCTGTCTGGGGAGGTCGAGGATGAGTCTGGCCATTAGAGTCCATTCTGGTCATGGAAAACAAGACTGTGTCCGCACTCCACTGGCTACCTTTAGACATGCACATTCATTTTAAGATAGCCTGTCTGGCCTATTAGATACTTAATCATTTTGCACTAGTCTAGATTACTTCTAATCTCAAGCCTTTTATCCTTGCTAGAGAACTTCGCAGCAAAAACAAGACTTTACTGCCAGTTTCCACCTTCCTTATCTTCTACAGTGCTGGCTGCCCATTTTTGGTATAGGTTGCTTTGATATAGAATATTGTGCAGATGGACATAAAACAGGCAGGTTATTTAATAGCTTCAGGAAAATCCAGAAGTATAGACTGCAAGTTTCCTAAGGTCAGTGCCAAGAGCCCTAGTTGGGTGGTGTGCACTATAGAAATGTGGTCAATCACCCAGTCACTTATCACCGTTGCTCCTTAAAAATGTTGCAAAAATATAATTATTATTATTATTATTAAAACATTTTGTAGAGTGCGTAGTCACCCGGAGGTATCCCAGCGCTAAGAACCCTATCCTTACAGGTCGGTGGGCCAGGGGGGGGGGGGGAGTAAAAGAAGGGGAGGGGGGGGGGAGTTCGGGGTTCCATAATTGGATACAAATATTGTGTACAAGTATTGTGATGACAAGAATAAACTGAGGCAGAATATTACAGGTAAGAATATTGTTTTTGGTAATTGTTTAACATTGTTTTATTGAATATGTTGGTAAATTGTAATTATTTTGCAATGATTTATTGGTTTGTGTGTTATATGTAAATAATATGTTATTGGTAATTATTTGTAATTGTTTAGTAGAGTTTATTTTGTTTTAGTTTGGTGATATAATTAAATAACTATTTTTGATTTCATTTAATTGTTTGGTATGTAGGGGAGTATGTGGGGAAGTGTTTTATTATGTAGTTTATAGTTTTTAAATAAATTATTTATAATTTATTTTAATTATAATTGGTCGGATTATTACTTACATGAAATAGTTAGTTGAATAATCACTTATTTATTTAAAATGCTATTCATTTGTTTCAATTCATTCCTTTTAATGTATTATGGTTTAATTTTAGTTTAGCCATTTTAGTGTAATATTTGTTTTTTGTTGTGATTTGGTTAATATTTTGAGTAGTTTGATTTTTTTGCAGGTTGTTGGTTTTGCTGGTGAGTAGGGGAAGTGTCTTAAGTATAACATAATGAAATATAATATAATGTAATATGATATGATATGACATAATATAATGTTATATAATACTTTATTTTTATATGTTTCATTTGTTAGATTGTTTATTCTTTTTTTAATTAAGAATTGGGAATGGTAAATCTGTGACCTGCAAAGTCTCACACTTTACCTAATGTTGCTTTGGTTGGAGGTAGAATATTAAATCTGCCCTCTTCAAAGTCCATCATTTTTCCTAGTGTCGCTTAGGTTGGAGTGGCAATAGTAAATATGACCCCTCCAAAGTCCAATACTATCCCTACTGTTGCTTAGGTTGGAGTGGGAATAGTAAATCTGTTTTATTGTTTTTTGTGTTTTATGTTAACATGTTATTGTTGATTATTTGTAATTGTTTTAGTAGAGTTTATTTTGTGTTAGCTTGGGAGCATATTTTAGGAATTGTTTTTGATTTTACTTTACTTTATGTATTGTCTGGCTGTTGGATTTGTAGGCAAGTAGGTTAGGAAGTGTTTTAATATATATTATATATACATTATATATTGAACTGTAATTGGTGAATTAGAGTATTACATAAAATAGTTTATTGAATAACCATTATTTATTTAAAATGCAATTCATACTAGGTGGGGTTCTAATTCAGGTTCATACAAAAAAAAATATTTGCAAATTCTTGTATTTTCTTACTTTTGTCTGGCATATACGAGCAGCAATGCTGAACTTCCAGCATCTTGCAGACACCACCATTCTGTGTGAGCAAACTGTCCAATTCTAAGCTTTTTTTGTCAAACCATGCATCTAACAGCTACCATTGCTGTCACAACTAATAAAGCTCCAGAAGTGTTTGTTGCCAACTTGTCAACAACCGTTGAAAGCTTTCTAATATTTAATCTAATAGCTAGTATTGCTGTCACAACTAATAAAGCTCTAGAAGTACTGGTTGCCAGCTTGTCAACAACCGTTGAAAGCTTTCTAATCTTTTCGTCATTTATTATGACTCCTACCTGTGGTATAATTGAACCAAAAATGTCTCCCATTAATTGAGTTCCTTGTTCTGCACTACGTGTGTGTCTGTGTAATAATGTCATTGTTAAATCATCTATACTATATACATGATACATCTCAGGAAACAATATAGCTAAATAGCAAATATCCTCATAATCAGCAGGTAACTTGAAATAAGCATTCTTTCCACAAACAAAGTAAATTCCTGGATTAGCTGTTTCTTCACCCTGTAAAATTTGCCATGTGCCTCCCATAATTTTAAATGTGTGTTCGTAACTACTAATTTGCTCATGTCTAGTTGTGTTTAAACACTGATTTTTCCTTTTTGTCTTCTAATTTTAGTTTTGGTAGACCATTTTCTTCTTAAACTCGTTTTCCTCTTTCAGATGTTTTTCAAAACATTTGCCTTCCTATTCTTACTACATAATGTTAGTGTTTCTTGCCTCTAATGTCATAAAGATTACTTTCTGTTAAGGTCTCATTAAGCGGTCAAGTTGTTCTCATAAGCCTCAACACTATCTATAGGCATGGATGGTCTTACATAATACCAAGCCTTGTCCATTTCTTTTGCTTGCGGTTGTAAATTCATGCTTTGTTGCAACGGTACTCTAGAAAACACCAAGGCATAATTTGAATAAAATACTCAAAATGTTCTCGCCTATATGCTAATGTAAGCAAATTACTACATGTGATTGCGTATGACAATGACCTGTGGTAATCAGTGACTTCTTCTGCAGCTAATGAAGGTAAGTGGGCACAGACATAACATTGTTTTGTGTCCATAGCCTGTGTGTATACATGTAGTATTCTAGAATAAATGTTAGTTGAGGAATCGTCAATGTTGTAGATTGGAAATGTTTTTAATTGCTCCTCATCTGTTGTGTGTGTAGACGCTGTAGGTGCCTGAGTAGATCTAATCGCCTTATCATGGGTAAAATAGACCCTCACTAATACTATTGCAATTACTAATACTGCAACTAAAAAGACAATACACATAATACATTTACATCTATTTCTAAGGCAACACATGTTTGTCTGCAGTCATATCATTGAAGCAAAAAGTGTACAGCAATAAGTCAGCCGTTCAGTTCAAATTTTCTCAAGCACTTTTCTTAAGCAGTTTTTCTTTAAGCAGTCTATTTTACACAGTCACTTATTTTCATAAGTCTTTGTATAGTCAATTTTAACCCTACTCTGTGTTCTTCTAAAAATAGCCTTGGGTCTTATGTAAATCTTCTTAAAACAACAAAATAAATATTTTATTACAGTCCTTTTGCACTCTCTCACTCAATATTACTTCAAATGTCTTTCAAACTGTGGATTTCTTTACAGATATCTTTTCAAACAGCCTTATACAAATTGTTTGTTTTAAAATAACATCATGGGGGTTCAAACAGTTTCACTTCACATACTTCATCTAATGACACATCCAGAACTTTATTTACATGGTAAGTCCACTCAGATGCAGAATACATTCTACAAGGCACTCTTGATCTTTTTAATCTCCTCTCTCTTTGTTTATCTTCCTTTGTGTCATTTGTACCAATGAATTCTGCAACCTGTGCTGAGGTAACTCCTCAAAGCCATGAAGCTTTTACAATATCAATAATTGTGTAAACACCGTAAGCTGCTCTCAGGGTGATTTCATTGTTTCTCAGAAATGAGCCATCATCAAAGATTATATAATCAGGCTCTTTCAAGGTTTCGTCTTTAATGTCTGGCTTTGGCGTAGTGCATAAATTAGGCCTGGGCGGTGAACTTCGCTCTGTTTGCCCAGTTTGCAGAACTTTCTGCACCCCACATTCCGCTGAGCTCACGGAGTGCAGAAAACTCTGCTTTGCAAGGTGCAGCAGAGTTTTTTCGCCGCTAGCGATTGCAAATGGAGTAGTGGAGTAGTGTGGCTCACTGGTTAGAGGCGGCAGACCTGAGAGCAGAGGACGGCCCGGGACCAGGGTTCGATTCCCGACGCGGCAGGTTTCTGGACCAGGGTCAGCGGACTCGATAATTCTCTCGCCTCGGTGCCCACACTGATCAGCGATCACACTTGGCAACTCTGGGCACTAGCTTGCCTCATCTTCACTAACGGCCCCACCAGACCGCCGGGGATGCCTGGTCTCACCCTGGAGATACCCATTAAGGGACCATCTCTCAGGGAAGCCAGGAAGGGTTTCGCAGCGGTCGAAGCGCGGAGGTACCCCTTCGGGAGTGATTCCAGCGCTATATAAGCACATAATTAATTAATAATTAATAATTAATTAAAATGGTAAATTCACAATTGCGAACAGTAAGTACGCGAGCGTGAGCTACAGCTCCGGTAGAATTTCTACAGAAGCTGTTGGAATACCAGCACAAACTGCAGTTCACACTGCACTCCCCCACTCGCGGAATTTCGTGGAGAGTTTTTTTGTAACTTTACGGCGTTCCGCGTAGCAAAACTCCCCGAACTACACCCAGGTCTAGCATAAATCAGTGACCTCTAAATAATCATGTTCAACTTCATCACACATGTTTTCATTAATAGGTAAGAGTGGTGAGGGGCTCAGAAGTTGACATCTTTTAAAGACAGTGTCAAAGACTAAGATTTATTGTTCATACTTTTTTAGCTTATTGTGGGTCATGTACTGAGGATTCTTTCTGGTAAGCAAAATCTTAACCGAATAAGGGACCAAAAGAGTTAATGGAAGTGCCATCACTATGGTCTCAATCCTTTCAATACTGACACCGATGGCCGTGACCACTTCAAGGGAGCCAGACAGGCCTGTGGCTACATGGTCAAGGTAGTCAAGAAATAGGCCATATATCTTCGAGCATCTCCATGCATCTGAGAAAGCACTGAGAGAGCCCCGTCCTCTCTCTCACTACAAACCATTATAAACATCTTACTGTAATAAGGCATTTCTAGTGCCAGGCATGAAAGAGACGTTCTTTCAGCTCTAGGAAAGCTTTCAAGCAGTCATTGTCCCATGAAAAAAAATCAGGCACATCTTTGGGTGTCAGCCTCAGTAAATGCTTAGCCACTAGGGAAATGTTAGTATCCACTACCTGCAATAGCCAACAATTCCATAACATCCTGACTTCTTTCTGTGTTCGAGGTGGATTCGTAGAATCGCCTTTACTCTCTCTGGTGACACTTTTCTCATTTCTTTTTCAATGGTATTTTCCAATTACTGGACTTCTTTTTGACAGTTTTGCATTTTAACTGGAGACATTTTGTGTCCTTTCTTGGCCAGGTGTTTCAAAAATGCAATTGAAACCTTTTTATAGGCTACTCAGGACTTTCAGGCCACAAGTAGGTCATCAATGTATGACCTGAGATCTGAATTGTTAGGCATCTGCAATGACTCTGGATTCTTTTCCAAGATCTGGTTGAAAATGGGAGGAATCTCTGTATACCCTTGTGAGACTCAGTACCTTGCCAAAACTCTAAGTAGAAAAACAAAGGAAAATAAAAACTATGTATCTTCATGCAATGGTACTAAGAAAAAAAACCTGCCAAAGGTCCACAGCAGTGAACCATTCTGCAGTGTATGGAATTTGAAAATGTATGGTGGCTTGGTGTTAGAAATGGTGGTCTCTAGGGTGCAGAGGTAGGTACCTTTGTCCAAATAGCGACCCTTGCTTCTTGTCAGGGTATGGGGGATACACTTCTAAAATAAAGCCTGCTCACCACCTTGGAAGCTTGGCACAAGCAAACAGGCTTGTGTAAAGCATTTGCAAACACATACAGTAATACAGTGAAACACTACAAAATGGACACCACACCAGTTTAGACAAAAATAGGTAATCTTCATCTAAACCAAACAAGGCCAAACCACAAAAATCCACAATACAGTAACAAAAATATGACTTTCAAATGGTAGGAATAGTTCAGTTCAATGCAAATTGCAGATGCAACACTATCCAGATAAAGTACCTTGGATGCATGGCACACACAAACAAAAAGGGACAAAGGGAAGGTGATGTGTTGGTTCTTTATACTCCGGGAAGGTGATGCATTGGTTTCTTACTGCATGGGGAGGTGATGTGTCGGTTTCTTACTGCATCCTCCAACGATGCGACAGACCAGGCACCTCGATGGGATGCAACCATCTGGGACAATGCATGGGTTCTTGCAGCCAGACAGCAGGCCTTGCATCGGAATCTGTGCAGTGATCTCGGACTTCGGAGATCAGTGCACTCGATGCGCTGTGCAGCGATTTCTTTTGCTGCGGGCAGGCGCTTCGACGATTTCTTCTGTGATGCGTCAGAAACAGGTGTGGATGCATCAGGCTTCTTGTTGCTGTGTTGCTTTTCCAACTCCCAACAGCCAGAACAACCTCCAGAGGCCCAGAACAGCTACAGGTACCTCTTGGCAGGTCAGAACTCCCAGCAAGGAAGTTAAGGGTAGCTGGGGGTGTAGTCTTTGTGCCCTGAGACCTCAAAACAGGAGGCAAGCTCTTCTTCAAGCCCTTCTTCAAGCAAGGGACACAAAAAACAGCAAAGTCCTTTTTTCCTTTCCTTGGCAGAAAGTAGCCACTGCAGGCCAACCCCAGACAGCAAACCGTACAGGGGCCGTATTCCTCCTCTGTTTCTCCCGCTCTTCTCCTTAGCAAAGGTTCCTCTTGTTTTCCCAGAAGTGATCTTTGAAATCTTTTTTATCCCTGAGACCTCCAACAGGAGGCAAGCTCTACTTTAAGCCCTTGGAGAAAACTAACAGCAGGATGATAAAAGCACAGTCCAGTCCTTTCCCTATCCAAGACAGAAGCAATCACTGCAGGCCAACCTCAACAGCACACAGCACAAGGGCAGTACTCCTCCTCCAGCTTTTCCGGTCCTTCTTCCTGGCAAGTTCCTTAGTTCAGCAGTGATCTAAATGTCAGGGGTCTGGACCCCTCTTTTTATACAGTAAATCTTTTTTTTCTCCTGGCCCAGGGCTTTGAGCCCAGTCCAAACCAGTTCTGGGGGGCACTTTGCAAGTGCGCAACAACCCCCATTGTCAGTGTGAGCCCTGGGTCCTGACCCACCACAGGCAGGTGGAGCTATCATTGTGGAAGGCATGCACAGCCCTATTCTGTTGCAGGTGTTACTGCTTCCCCCACTCCAAATGCAGATCAGGCCTATTCAGCATAGCGCTGTCTCTACCAGACTCTCTGGAGCCACTGCATATCCCCAGTCTGTGTCACTCCAAAGCAAGGCAGTCAATACAAATCCTTGCAGAGGCACACTGGAAGGCTAAGCAAGAAAATACCTACTTTCTAAAAGTGGTATTTTCAAGCACAGAATGTAAAAATCACCCTCACTAAAAGATGCATTTTAAAATTCTGAGTTCAGGCATACTAAACTTTATTTTCCTACCTTGTTCCAAGGGGTAGTTGTTAGACCTGGCATCCTTGGCGTGGTTTCTCCCTATCTTTTTGCCTCTACCTCCTGTATTTTTGATGCTGTGCTGGATTTCGTTTTTGCTGGTTTAGATGCTTTGGACACTCTGCCACTGCTGATCAGTGCCAGAGTGTAAGTGCTCCTTATGGAAATTATTATATTGATTGGATATACACGATTGGCATATTTGTATCACCAAGAAGTCCCTAGTAAAGTGCACTGAGTGTGCCAGGGCTGGTGAAGACAAATGCTACTAGTGGGCCTGCAGCACTGATTGTGACACCCACATGAGTAGCCCCAAAATGGTGTCTCAGGCCTGCCACCGCAGTGCCTGTGTGCAGTCTGTGGCCTGCCA
The DNA here is from genome assembly GCF_964261635.1 of Lissotriton helveticus. NCBI lineage: Eukaryota > Metazoa > Chordata > Amphibia > Caudata > Salamandridae > Lissotriton > Lissotriton helveticus. Next base: position 1,649,441,984 of record NC_136063.1, on the reverse strand, counting down.
TGTCCTCCTGGCCAGTGTCCCCACTGACCAGGCCTAACCCTTCCCTTTTTGTACACATTGGACACCCCTATGGAAGGCCCAAGGTACCCCCCTGGACAGGGTGCAGTGTATGTAAAAGCTAGAGCATATACCGGTGCAGGTGACATGCTCTGGTAGTGAATGCCAGCCATTTTCGTTTTTCACTATTGTAAGGCTATCTTGCTCCATAGATTAACATGGGGGATGCTGGCTACAGTGGGTACCAGCATTTCATCTCATAGGAACAAGATAGGACATAAGAGTTTAGTATCCCTGAACTCAGAATTTAATAACACATCTTTTAGGCAAGGTTGTTTTTAAATCCTGTGTTTGAGAACAGCACTTTTAGAAAGTTGCTGTTCTCTTGTCTGACCCATCTGTGTGCCTTGGCCTGTTTGTGTATTGACTGTCTGGTTTGAGAGTGACAGGGGCTGGGGATTCCCCAGGAGGCTGGCTGAGTCAGCCCTAGGCTGAATGATTGCATTTGCAACTTGAGTGGTGGGAGGAGATAGCACCTGGGCCTGAATAGGGCTGTGCCTGCCTTCCACAATGCGGGCTCCACCTCCTGCTGGGCGGCTGACGACCCTGTCCCTCACTCTGAAAGGAAAGGAGAAGCCAGGTAAACAAAGTGCTCAAGCAACACCCAGAACTGGTTGAGACCGGGCTCAGGGCCCACTTGCACAAAGAGAACAAAGACTTTTAGGGGTATAAATACAGGACCCCTGACAACAGAAAATTAGATTTCTACAATCAAGAGGAACCTCTGCCGGAAGGAGAACAGCTGAAGAAACTAAGGAAGACTGCCCTTGCTGTTTGCTCGGGGCTGACCTGTTTTGCTGCTCATCTAAAAGAGAGAAGAAGGGGACTTTGCTGTGTGCTGTGACCCCTGCCTGCTTGACAAGACTTTGCTGTGTGCTGTGTCTGTAAGAATCTCCAAGGGCCTGAGAAGAGCTGGCCTCCTGTCCTGGAACCCAGGGTTAAAAGGTTCCCAAGAAACTCCAAAGACGTCGTGAAAATCGTCCTGTGTTCACCCTCGGTGCGTGATTGCAACTGCTGGCCGGGTGGGAGGATCGGTGTGCTCATCGGCACATAATTGCAGTTGACCGGAGGATCGTTGTGCCTCCTTGCATAAGGAATCACCCCAAAAGATCTAGTGGCCTCGTGGGTGATCCGCCAACAACTTGCGACCTGAATTTGCCCATGCCGCTATTCACCGCTGCTGCCCGGGGCCTGGAATTGGCAGAAAATTTCGCCGTCCCCCGCCGGGGCCGCGGAGAATAAACCAAAGAGGCCTTGCTAGGATTGGACCGCTGTCGGGGGCTCATCTCGCGGGGCCGCGCTCTGATTGGCTGATCCCCGGAGAAGAAGCTGCGGCGTCACAAGGGGCTCGTCTCTGGAGCCGCGCACGGATTGGGCAACACAAGGAGTCATCGTCTGATGGCGCCGGGAGCCGAATCGAGGTAGCGCTCCCCCTCCCTCGCAACCAAAGGTAATCTGGCCAGGAAGAGGAGCCGCGTTCAAGTGTGGAGAACGCCCTGTCCTTGCTGAGGGAGCCGCGTGCATCACTCGTCACCGGCCGCACCTGCCTCCAGGTAAACAGACTCCCAGCCGCTCGTTGGATTGTCGAGAGCGGGCTGAGAGCTAGCGGGACCGGCAGGGACTGCGTGAGGGTCTTTCTTGCAAGAAAGACTTCCTTTGTGTAAACACGGTGCCGGCGCCTCAGTAGAACAGCACTAGAGATACGGCATTCTTGCTATTTTTAAGTATTACAACCTCTACACCCATTTTCCTTTGCTTTTAAAAACTGAGACTGAACTGTGATTCCCCAATATCTTCCTAGAATAGCGCAAACCTCAAGAAGAGTCAAGTGATTTTCTAGTTGTATATTACCATTGGTTTGCTTTGCCTAAACTGAAGGTAAAGTTATATATTTTTATATACTTACTTGTGTGTGTTAAGTGCAACTACCCTACACATTGCCTTGGAGATAAGCCTGTCTGCTCGTGCCAAGCTACCTAGGGGGTGAGCAGAGGTTATCTACAGTGTGTAACCTTTTACCCTGACTAGAAGCAAGGATCCCTATTTGGTCATAGGTACTTACCTCCGCCAACTAGAAACCCCCAATTCTAACATTGTTGGACAGCGGTGAGAATTTGAACTGGTATTTGCACTTGACCTACAGTAATTTTGTGTACACAACTAGTTTAGTTTAGCACAGACCACGTCGCAGCCACATACTGCACCTATTTCTTTTAATCCTATTTTTGGAAAGCCTAGGAAGCATCGTGTCTCAGAAGGAAGCAGGTGAAGAGGTGGAATTGGAATTTGAGATTCAGGATTTGCTCACATACAAGGAGCACTTGAAACAAGTCTGCAAAAAGCTTGGATGTCCCATGAGGGGCAGCTCAAACAAGGAAGAGCTACAAAAAGCTTTAAGGGCCTGGTGGGAGGCCAAACAAGTTGAGACAGAGGATGTCACTGGAGATGGGGATGCACAGGAGAATGGTTTTGTATCCCAGGATTTACCCGTGAACAGGCCAGCTTCTAGGGCTGGCAGCGCCCATTCCAGTAGGGGCTTTTCTCCAGAGGAGCTGGAGGAGAATCAGAGGATCAGGGCCCATGAGTTAGAGCTTTTTAAACTCCAGGCTCAAGCAGAAGAGAGAAAGTTACGCCTTGACAGTGAAAAGGAGGCGGAGGAGAGCAGGAACGCTCTCGCTTTGGAGGAAAAGAAACTCCAGTGGGCTCATGAGTTGAGTCTAAGGGAGCTGGATCTCAAATCTAAACAAGCGGAGTCCAGTTCCAATGGTGGCAGCGCACAGCCAGTGCAGGCGGGTAAGGTGTACATACCCAAAGATTTGGTACAGAATTATCAGAGGGGTGAGGATATCTATGCATGGTTTAGATCCTATGAGCTTGCCTTGAAGATGAATGAAGTGCCTGAGAGGAGTTGGGAGCAGGTTTGTGGAAGCATTTTGAGGCCTCTGGGAGGGATGTCTTGGCACCCTTAGAGTCAGCAGGTACCCTAACCTACCCCGCTATGAAGGAGGCCTTATACCTCGGGTATGGTCTTACCCCAGAACAGTACTGCCAGAAGTTTCGAAACTTCAAGAAACTTGATTCTAGTACCTGGGTGGAGTGTGTGAGTATGTACACGCGTGCACTGGAAGGTTGGATAAAGGCAAGCAAGGTAACTGATTGTGTGGGGTTGTGTCACTTAATTAGTTGGGAGCACTTGAGTAGTCTGTGTGTTCCAGAGCTGTGCCAGCATCTTTTGGATAGTAAGTTAACTGATCCCAGTGAGCTTGCTAAGGAGGCAGACCGCTGGACTAGCACCAGGGTCCACAAGGGGGTGGTAAGTACCCCAGCCAAAGGTGGGCAGGGTCCCCAGCCGAAGGGTGGGGAGGACAAGGGTAACCGTAAGGAGTTCTCTAAAGGGCCCCAAAATAGTTCCCAGGAGAAGGAGTCCCAACCCCCAAGCCTAAGAGGTCCTGGCCCCCTAAGGGCAGAGAGGACAACCGAGCTCAGCCCACATGTTATGCATGTAGGGAAGTGGGACACATTGCCCCTTAGTGCCCCAACAAACCCCAGCACCTGCTGATCCCCAGCCCCAGGGTTAGCCAGTGTAGCTTTGGGAGGGGATTTGATTTCCAGTGGGGAAGAGGGTCTCATCTCGCAGGGCCGCGCTCTGATTGGCTGATCCCTGGAGAAGAAGCTGCGGCGTCACGAGGGGCTCGTCTGTGGAGCCGCGCACGGATTGGGCAACACAAGGAGTCATCGTCTGAAGGCGCCGGGGGCCGAATCGAGGTAGTGCTCCCCCCTCCCTCGCAACTAAAGATAATCTGGCCAGGAAGAGGAGCCGCGTTCAAGTGTGGAGAACGCCCTGTCCTTGCCGAGGGAGCCGCGTGCTTCACTCGTCACCGGCCGCACCCGCCTCCAGATAAACCGACTCTCAGCCGCTCGTTGGATTGTCGAGAGTGGACTGAGAGCTAGCGGGACGGGCAGGGACTGCGTGAGGGTCTTTCTCGCAAGGAAGACTTCCTTTGTGTAAACACGGTGCCGGCGCTTCAGTAGAACAGCGCTAGAGATACGGCATTCTTGCTATTTTTAAGTATTACAACCTCTACATCCATTTTCCTTTGCTTTTAAAGACTGAGACTGAACTGTGATTCCCAATACCTTCCTAGAATAGCGCAAACCTCAAGAAGAGTCAAGTGATTTTGTAGCTGTATATTACCATTGGTTTGCTTTGCCTAAACTGAAGATAAAGTTATATATTTTTATATACTTACCTGTGTGGTGTCAGTTTGTGGTGTATCCTTAAGTTATTGTGTGTGTTAAGTGCAACTACCCTACACATTGCCTTGGAGATAAGCCTGTCTGCTCGTGCCAAGCTACCTAGGGGGTGAGCAGAGGTTATCTACAGTGTGTAACCTTTTACCCTGACTAGAAGTAGGGGTCCCTATTTGGTCAAAGGTACTTACCTCTGCCAACTAGAGACCCCCAATTCTAACAGTAGTTATATTTATGAGATGTTATAAGCAAACTCCCCATTCTATCCTATAGGAAAAGGTAGCCTTGCAATTGTAAAAAACACAATTGGTAGTATTTCACTATCAGGACATGCCACACACACCAAGGCATGGCCTACCTTTCACATACACTGCCCACTGCCCACAGGGGTACCTTGGGCCTACCTTAGGGGTGACTAAAATGTAAGAAAATGGAAGGTTAGGGACTGGCATGTGTGTGCACTTGCCAAGTCAACACGGCAGTTCCAGACTGCACAAAGGCTCTGTAATGGCAGGCCTGAGTCATATTTACAGGATGCTTATGCAGGGGGCACAATCAGTTCTGCAAACCCCCTAGCAGCATTTGATTTACGGGCCATGGGCACACACAGTGCACTGTACTACGGACTGACAAATAAATCAAATATACCAGTAATTGAATCATCAATCCATAACACAATTTACAGGGAAAGTATATGCACTTTAGCACTGATCAGCAGTGGTAAAGTGCCCAGAGTCATTAAACCAACAAAAACAGGCCAGACACAGAAGGCCAAAAAGCAAAAAGTCTAGAGATAAACCCGCTGGACAAGCCAGGTCTAACACTTGGTATCACAGGACAACATGGGACAACAACGCTGTTAAACATTTGGAGATCCTGCAAAATATAATATTTACCATTGGGCTTCTGCAAACCCGCAATCAGAGATTAGCACAGACTCCCACCTACTTCTTTTAGTATTCCTTTGCTTAGCAAATCTTCAATTACGAGTGTTATTCCTGCAATAGTTTCTGTGGTCAAATTGTATGGTTGTTCTTGGATACATCACATTTTGTTTCAACGTGACTCAGACAAGTTTGACACCTTTAATCAGTCCGATATCTTTCCCTGTGAAATCCCACACTTCTGGGTTTATTGTCTCTTTCAAATCAGGAGGTAACCCTGCAATTGCTCTCACTGGGAACAACCTACAGTCTCTTGGCAAGCCATTTAAATTTGACGTCTTCACCATGTGTTTGAAATTCTATGCCATCTGGAATACAGTAGATTGTGAAATTCAACTCGCACAACAAATCTCTTCCTAACAGATTCATTGGACTTGAATTGCAAATAACAAATTGATGTTTTTCCTGATATTACCCTATTTTAACAGGAACTTTCTCTGAGACTGGATAAGTATTCTGTTCATTTGAAATGTTTACAACTTGGATCTTCTTTCCCGAGGGAGGTAGGTCTGGCATGTCCGCTGTTCTAACAGTGATCGAGGAGAGATGAATGATTGCTGTGCATACCACATCTCAGCCTTGGTGCAGTATGCATATTCTAAGCTTGTTGCATTGTTACTGTAGCACAGTAACAGAGGAAAGGGACTATGTGGCATTGAATCTCATCTCCGATAAGGTCAGTGTCAGAACCTCATCCCTGAGGAGGTCAGTGTTAGAACTCTGACTGTGGGTTCTGACAATGTGAGAATTCCATGTTGGGCAGTTGCTGCATGTTTGGCAGTTGCTGTGCCATCACTGTTGGCTGAGGTGATAACATTAAACCTCTCTCTGACCTTAAGAAGCTTTGTGTCATCATTTGCAGAACACCACAATTTCTGGTGACGATCGATGGGTGAAGACACGGTGTGCTGAAATTAGACTGTCACCTCAACAAGGTGAGAGGCGGGTCTGGATTGTAAATGGTTAATTGGAAATGGAGCTTGGCCCAGTTTCATTCAGGTCGGATTTCCTGAAGAATCTTGTTTCATTGCTGCAGTCTCGGAAGAGGAGTCTCGCTCGAGAAAATTAGCCGGATTGTTGTTGTTTCCGAGGGTCTTTTTCAGGCTGTGACGTGACGGAGTTGTGGTCACAAGCGTCTGGTTAAGGTACGTGCTGTCAAAGAAGATCTTTCGGCTGAGTGAGGTATGTGCACACCCTTTTCTAATGGGCTAAGAGGAACGTCTGCTTGCCCTCTATCCTTTGCCTGTGTGCATTGCTGTCAATTGAATGAAGGGAGTTCAGAGGAACAGCCTTTCGCCCTCTAATTTCCTTGCTGCTTTGTAACATTCTGCGCATGTGTCATCTTTCCAGCCCTGTCAGTTTCTATTACGCAGATCATTTAGACCGCTTAGGTTCAAGTTCAGAGGAACATCTTTTCGCCCTCTAACTTGTATTTTATTGTTTAAGGATTTCTGCATTGTGTTCACCTAGGTTTTATGTTGTTTATATCACTCTTCATCGCTCAAGGTTATTTTTAAATACTTGTCTGCATTTATAGTAGGAGCGAGGTGGAACATCGGATCTAGTCTCCAGCTCTCCGTTTTATGGGAATAACCACTCTAACTCATCGTCTGCTTAATTGGTTATGACGAAAGTTTGACTTTTCCGTTTTTTTAATTCACTTTTTCATTATAATTCACTTATTCATGTTACTTGTTGTCTAGAATAAGTTCTGTCTGTGATACAAAATGCAGAATGTTACATGACCCCCTTTTTTGCTACCTTCTCCTGGTGAACCTTTACTTGTGTGGTCAAAATGGAAAAAGGTTTTTGGGAATTATGCACGTGTGTGTGGCACTAATTTGAGTGCAGAGCGTAAACATGCTTTGTTGCTACATTGTTTGGGGGCAGAGGGCCAGGATGTTTTGGAAAATTTACCTGAGTTTCCACATGCTGAAGCACGTGATTTAAATGAGTTTGAGATCTCTTTAGCCAAATTAGATCGTCATTATTTGCCACGTGTGAGTACAATTTTAGAGAGATACCATTTTGGATTAAGCTCTCAGGGTAAGGATGAATCAGTGGAAGAGTTTGTAACTGCCTTGAGGAAATTAGCCTCAAAATGCAAATTTGGGGTGCAGCTGAGTAGAGGATTAGAGATCAGTTTGTGTTACGATGCAACAGGGACAAGTTGCGAGAGGAACTTTGGATGAAAGATGAACCGCCTCTTGAGGAGGTTCTTATTGTAGCAAAACAGGTGGAACATATGATGAAGTGTGAAGGTGAACTCAAGTCTGGGAAGGAGGTGGATTCTTCAGAAAATGAAAAAGTCGAAGTGATTAATGCGGTTAAGTCTCAAAGTGTTCCTGAGCGGAAGCAGATCTCCAAAGTAAAGGGTGTCAGGAGAACTGAACAGTCCTTCAATGTTACTTGTTTTAGTTGTGGGTTTGTTGGCCATAGAGCCAATAATAAATGTTGTCCTGCCTTGTCCCAAGTTTGTAACTCCTGCGGGATTAAGGGACATTTCAGTAAATGTTGCAGAAACAGAGGTAGAAGGAATAGCAAGGGTGGGAGCAAAGAAACCTGCCAAGAGATAGTGTTAAAGGTTGATGAGCCCAAAAGAATGTTTTCTTCTGAGGTGGTAAACATTGATGGCAAGGACATTGTGATGAAATTTGATTCCTGCTCTTGCAATTCTATTATTTTTGAACAAACGTTCATGGAGTTGTTCTCTAACAATAAGTCACTCTCTCAGATGGACATACAACCTGGAGGGTATGGAGGGTGCAAAATTGACATGCTATGGTATTTTGAAGCAGCCATAAGTGTATGTGGGAAATGTACATGCAGGAAGATATATGTCTCTTGTCAAGGTGATGATCTTTTGGGTTGGGGCCATCAGAAGGAGTTGGGTGTTAATTTGCATCCAAACAAAGTTCCTCAGGTACAAATTGATGAGATTGAATGTACTCAAAACAAATTTGTAAAAGAATTCAATGTATTATTTCAAAACAAACTTGGTAAGTTTGTCGGTTACAAACACAGAATCAAACTAAGAGAACATGCTTTTCCTGTAGTGGTGCGAATGTGTTTAGAACATTAGACCTAATGTAGGCTTATCATCAGGTTGAATTGCATGAGTGTTCACAAGATCTGACTGACTTTACTACTCCTTTTGGCACATTTAGTTTTAAGAGGATGCCATTTGGTTTGGTTTCTGCTGCTTCAGTTTTTCAGAGGATTATGTCACACATATTGAAAGATCAGATTGGAGTCAGATGCTATCAAGACGACATAATCATTTATGGATCTAACAATGAGGAGCATGACCATTGTGTCTGTGAGGTATTACACAAACTTCACGCAGCAGGTCTGACTTTGAAAACGGAGAAGTGCAGTTTAGGGTCACTGAAGTGAGTTATCATGGCTATAAGGTTACGTCTACCGGTATCAGACCAAAAAAAGAACTTGTTGATACAATAAAAGCTCTGGTGGAACCCAAAACGAAGGAGGAACTATCTTCTTTTTTGGGAATGGTAGAGTATTATAGTAGTTTTATCAAAGACTTTGCTAGTAAGTCATTTAATATGAGGAAACTGTTGAAAAAGAATACCGATTTTGTGTGGGGAATTGAATGTTCACAGGAATTTACAATTGTTAAACAGGAGTTGAGCAATGCTCCTTCTCTTCAGTCCTTTGAGGCTTCTAGTAGCACCAAAATTGTGTGTGATGCCAGTGGAAAAGGGCTAGGAGCTCTACTCATTCAGATGCGAAATGGCAAGGAGAATTTAATTGCATGCATTTCAAGAACTACCAGAGACACAGAACGCAATTATTCTGTCATTGAGAGAGAGTCACTAGCTGTGTTTTGGCCCATCATGAGATTTAAGCAATTTCTCTGGGGTACTAAATTTAGTGTACAGACAGATCATAAACCCTTAGTTGAAGTCTTCACAAAAAAGGTCTTGATTCGATATCCTCTTGAATAAGGAGATGGGTTGTGGGATTGCAAGATTTTTGTTTTGATGTTCAGTATGTTCCTGGTGCTAGCAACTATTCTGCTGATTGTCTATCTAGGCTTGTAGATTTGACCTGCTCACAGATTGACAGTGATGATGAGTTGGATGTGGAAGATGGAGTAAGCGTGTGTGAAGTATCCGAAGGTACCATCAGTTAAGATGAATGGTTGACAGAGCTGCAGAATGATGAAATCTTGTGTAAAGTTAGGGAGATCGCCGGTTGGGCACTAGGAGTAAAGTTGAGCTCAAGGTTTGTGAAGGAGGTTGGGAGAAGATTGTGGTTGAACTTGCTGAATACAAAGGGTTTCTATTGAGAGGCTCTAGACTCATTCCTCCTGTGAATTTTAATGAGTAGAATTTTACATTTAGCTCATGAGGGTCACATGGGCATTGTTAAAACAAAAGGGAGACTTCTGAGATATTTTTGGTGGCCTTCACATGATCGTTATGTGGAGTGTATGATAAGAGATTGTGTTGAATGTGTGATTTGTGACAAGGGGCTTAAGACTAATCAGTTGCCCATGGTTTGTAGAACTCTTCCCAAATATCCTTGGGAAGAGGTTGCAATGGATATACTTGGACTCATAAGAGGTAAGCATGCTACGCCTTATGTCATTGTCTTGATGGACTTATTTTCCAGATGGGTTGAAGTGTCTTGTGTTCAGGACATCTGATCGTCAGCTGCGGTTAAATTCATGAAAGGTGTGTTTAAAAGAGAGAGTTATCCAAGGTACCTACTTACTGACAATGGGGTGCAGTTCTGCTCTCATGAGACGGAATCATATTTGTTGAAATGCGGGATTGAACATGTGAGATCGGCTCTCTATCACCCTGAGATCAATGGAGTCATAGAAAGGGTTATTAAAACATTATAAGAAGGAATAGAACTAGCAGGAGTAAATGGTTCGGATTGGAAGAAGGAGTTGTCAAATAGATTGATGTGCTTTCGGCTATCCCCTTCATGGCTCCACAGGTAAATCTCCTTTTGAATTATTCAAGGGAATATCCCCGTCAACCAAAATGTGTCCTGGTTGGTTGAGTTGGAGCAAAGGTTGCGTTGACAACACACCTGGTGAATGGAGAGAGAGGGAGATTTCCATTCAACACAGGAGAAAAGAAGTGTTTGACTCCTGCAAGTCTGTTAGGAATATTGAAGTCAGTGTGGGAGATTATGTCAAAATTAATGTTCCCAAAGGCTGTGCTGATTGGTCCAAATTTACTAAGAGATTACAAGTGATTAAATGTTTCAACAATGCCATAAAAACACATATGGTCGCATTTGGAACAAGAGCAGGGTTGCTGGTATAAGACAACCACTTGTTTCTTCTGATAATTCAACCTTAGCCTCTCAACCGTGTGGGAGTAAGGTTTGTGATTCAGGTGTGTGGGGTTCTTGCATTCCACAGCAGAAGTGATAGGGAGACTAGGGAGACTAGAAATCCTGCTTATCTTAGGGATTTTGTTGTGTAAAGTTATTTTCCTTGTTTCTTTGCTCTACATTGCATCATCCTGTTTTTTATGAGAGTAATTTGTTCAGCATGTGTCATTTTTCAATTTTGTTGTATGAGAGGGAGAAGTGTGGCATTGAATCTCATCTCCGATGAGGTCCAGTGTTAGAACTCTGACTGTGGGTTCTGACGATGTGAGAATTCCATGTTGGGCAGGTGCTGCATGTTTGGCAGTTGCTGTGCCATCGCTGTTGGCTGAGGTGATAACATTAAACCTTTCTCTGACCGTAAGAAGCTTTGTGTCATCATTTGCAGAACACCACAGACTACTCTGGTCCTCTCCTCACCTGTTATCCCCCTAATCTTGCCCTGTGTGCTCCTGGGACTGTAGTGCTGAAGTCTGAGAGACAGTGTTCATCTCGTCCTGCCACCCCACCCAGCCCTGGCATCATCAAGACAGTCCTGTCTAGTACCGATCGTGTGTCTAATTGCTAGTGTTGCAGAGTGCAAGCCAGCAGTTGCAGACACAAAATAGTGTTAGTCACTCTGTGCATTGGAATATCTTCTTCCTGCCATCCTGGGCTAAACCGTAGAGTTGAATGGCCCTAGATCTGCAATCAGAGATAGTAGGAGAGTTCACACATTTTGTGTCACACCGTGTGGGCGCCATGTGCTGACCCCTGGCGGGTCCCATGCAGCTGGGCCGGCCATGGATTTACCCACAACAGCGCAGCAGGCTCTGAGTAATGAAGCAGGAGTCAGAGAGCAGTTTCTTGTGCACCAAATCCAGGCTACTCTACAACAAAATCAACAGGCCCAACACTAGGGACCTTATTTACAAGCCCCTGTGCGCAGCCGGAACATTATTTATTGACGTGTCGGTGGCGCAAGTGCAGTGCCATATATACAAGGCCATGTAAAGCCACCCTGTGTGGCTTTTCATTGCCTTGTAGATATGGTGTGAGGCAGTGCAGCGCAAGTTGCTGTGTTGCCTCACACTGCGATGGGGAGGCGTGCCATGGGTGCTAGAGTGGGTGTTCACATGTAACACTCATGGCATTTGACACACTCCCAGATTTACAACATTCTGTAAACCTGGGAATGCGCCAAATGCATAGGGGAAGCGCAACGAGGAGAAATCACTTGCTTTCTTCTTGTTTGTTCCTCTTTCTATGTATGCTGCATTCAGTAGCACACATAGCAGGAAGGAATCATCTTAATTGATTGTTTTTGTCCAAGAAGGTGTCCCTTCCTGCACAGAAACAATCATTCCTACCCTACAGACACTCTTGCACCATGGTGCTAAGGGTGCCTGCGTTGGCGCATGGCAGCCAATTGTGCACCAGTGCTTGGGAATAGGATAGAAATGAGCCATATCTCATAGATACAGCTCATTCCTGCCCTTTTACTTTGATGACGAGCAGTGCAGCATGAAGGCCTGCAACACTGCCCTATAACAAAAGTTTGTAAAAGAGGCCCAATGGGACTAGCAAGAAAGTTGAAGTTCCAGATGGGTGCTGATGGGTGCTGATATATTTCTTCAGAACGACTGTAACCTCCCTAAAGGTAATCCATGTCAGTGACGCAGACCCTGTTTACATTGCACATGTTTTACTACATCTGGCATTCCATACGAATATTTGCTTTCTCCAGAAAGTTGTGTTTCTGTCAGTGGCGGCTCCTCGAGGGAGTGCTGTGGGGTGGGGGTAGTAAACTCCGGCATACGGCAGAACAGAGTTAATTAAATAAATAAAGAAAGGTAACGAATTACATTGAGTGCGCTGCATCGCCGATTGGCTTTGCAGCGTGCGCAATGTAGTTCATTTTTTTCTTTCTTTATTTACCTAACTCCGTTCAGCCGTATGCCGGAGTTTACTACCCCCCCACCCTTCCTCTCCCCCGCCCCGCCCCACTGGCTGCAGCACTCCCTCGAGGAGCTGCCACTGGTTTCTGTAGTTTTTTCAAGTAACATACCCTGAATTCTGTGAACCATTTAGGCTCTAGGTGTCTGTGTGAGCTCAGGTTGTGGGAGGCTGTTAATGATGGGGCACAGTTGGGAGCGCCAGACATCATGAGTCTCTCACTGTGACTGGCAGTGGGTCATAATAGTACTGAGACTAAAAGCTCATTCAATCCTTGGTCTCTCAGCAGAGCGATTATTACATGAGTGCTAATATGAATAACCATTATATATGAAAGTGTGTGAAAGAGTACACAGCTCTTGAATACCAACAGCTCAGAAGGAAAAGAAAATGTGTTTACAGGTGAGGAGAGATGGCCATATGAGTGTGAGTGAGAGGAAGCTGAAAGAGAGCAACGGTCGTCCATGCAAAAAGATATAGTATAAAGCAAGTAATAACGTGGAAAGTGTTGAGGTTGAAGGTTCAATCTCAGGGAATACTTACTAATAGAAAGAAGAACTTGGCACAGAAGCTGAAATATGAAAAGACATCTTTATTAAACTTATAAGTGAGGCCACGTCACTCAGAAGCCGTAGCAACTGAATGAGGCGGTCTAAAGAGTACAGAACACAGAGGCCTTTTATATGCTTAGGGTTACAAACTCAGCATAAAAGGAAGGGGCAGTCCTAGCTTTTGCAAACATACAAAATACCTAATATGGTCATACAAGATCTGCCAAATATTAGCGAATAGGCAAACGTTAAAAACAAGGCATCATGTAACCAGAACATCCCCCTAGAGTCGTGCTCTGCCCAACCCCATAAGTCAATCAATGACAGCACCTACAGGTCATTCAGTAATGGCAGAACATGTTTGCGTGCTTCAAAGGAAAAGGTTGTGGAATAGGAAAACACAGGGAGAGAATAGCGAAGGCCAAAAGATAAGATACAGCACGAGAAGAATGATAAAGGCTAACAGATAGTTGATACAGGGATTAGGTGGTCCAGACAAGAATTAGTTAGGCCAGCTGGTGTCTGAGATGAGTTACAAAACAAGGACAGAGGGGGTTTTCAACACATTGCAGTCCAAAAGGGCAGAGACACTTTGTGAATCATGCAGCCTGTGTAAAGGCAACACAAAATGGAGTTTGAATGTAAAATGGAATCAAAATTAAGGAACCTCAGCCCCTCCTTTTGCCATTACACAGGCAAATCCTAATTCCTTGCTAGGTAAGTATTTTACTCATTTCATAGAGGCAGATACATGTAAGCTATTAGCAGGAATACAAAGAGAGCAAAGCATTCAACATTCAAATAGCAGAAGAAAGAGAGAGTCCGTCCAAGCCTCTCCGGCAGGCTTCTATTGTTCATCAAATCCTCTTCTGTTGTTTTCTTCCGCATGGGCCTCTTCATTCAGGCCTTTCATGAAAATGGTCCTTCTCAGTATCTGTTGGAGTGCCCTCCTGGCAAACACTCGCAGCTTATTTGAAAGTCTCAATGTCTCAAGGCAGTGCACCAATATCTCTCCTCTGCGGCAGGCACTACAGATAGTGTGCTCTTCATTGATCATGCGGTACAAAAGGGGGTGGTGATGGACGGAGCATCTGAATCAATCAAACACTCACACCCAGTCAAAAGATCTGGGTTTAATCCATCACCGTTCTTTAGCCCACTCTGCCACCCCAGTTCAGACATGGCTATATGCAAATCAGTCTGACCCTGTGCCTCATGGGAACAGTCCAGCCCGAACTGCCAAGCCATGCCTTCCCTGGACCGGAAACAAGCTTCCGAGGACCAGTTTCTGGCATTCCAGCCGTCTTCAGCCGGCTTGCTTGAATCCAGTGGCAAAGTGAGCAAGGGACTCACGTCTGAGCATACCCTGCCACACTTATGGCGGCCAAAAGCGGTAAAAAAGGGGGTGGTGATGGACGGAGCATCTGAATCAATCAAACACTCACACCCAGTCAAAAGATCTGGGTTTAATCTATCACCGTTCTTTAGCCCACTCTGCCACCCCAGTTCAGACATGGCTATATGCAAATCAGTCTGACCCTGTGCCTCATGGGAACAGTCCAGCCCGAACTGCCAAGCCATGCCTTCCCTGGACCGGAAACAAGCTTCGGAGGACCGGTTTCTGGCATTCCAGCCGTCTTCAGCCCGGCTTGCTTTTGCATTTGTCACCCCGAGTGGGATGGGTATGCTCAGACGTGAGTCCCATGCTCTCCATACCACTGGAGTCAAGCTATCCAGGCTGATGAAGGCTGATAGCCAGAAACCGGTCCTTGGATGCTTGATTCTGGTCCAGGAAAGACATGGCTTGGCAGTTCGGGCTGGACTGTTCCCATGAGGCACAGGGTCAAGGCTGATTTGCATACATCCATGTCTGACCTGGGGTTGTGTGGAGTGCAAAAAAATGATGGATTTAGGCCCAGATCTCTGTACTGGGGTGAATGTATTACATTGTTCAGCATTCTGTCCATCAATTGTTGTTTTTGCATTTGTCACCCCGAGTGGGATGGGTATGCTCAGACGTGAGTCCCATGCTCTCCACACCACTGGAGTCAAGCTATTAGGCTGATGAAGGCTGATAGCCAGACAGCGGTCCTTGGATGCTTGATTCTGGTCCAGGAAAGACATGGCTTGGCAGTTCGGGCTGGACTGTTCCCATGAGGCACAGGGTCAAGGCTGATTTGCATACAGCCATGTCTGACCTGGGGTTGTGTGGAGTGCAAAAAAATGATGGATTTAGGCCCAGATCTCTGTACTGGGGTGAATGTATGACATTGTTCTGCATTCTGTCCATCAATTGTTGTTTTTGCATTTGTCACCCCGAGTGGGATGGGTATGCTCAGACGTGAGTCCCATGCTCTCCACACCACTGGAGTCAAGCTATCCAGGCTGATGAAGGCGGATAGCCAGAAACCGGTCCTTGGATGCTTGATTCTGGTCCAGGAAATACATGGCTTGCCAGTTCGGGCTGGACTGTTCCCATGAGGCACAGGGTCAAGGCTGATTTGCATACGGCCATGTCTGACCTGGGGTGGTGTGGAGTGCAAAAAAAGATGGATTTAGGCCCAGATCTCTGTACTGGGGTGAATGTATGACATTGTTCTGCATTCTGTCCATCAATTGTTGTTTTTGCATTTGTCACCCCGAGTGGGATGGGTATGCTCAGACGTGAGTCCCATGCTCTCCGCACCACTGGAGTCAAGCTATCCAGGCTGATGAAGCCTGATAGCCAGAAACCGGTCCTTGGATGCTTGATTCTGGTCCAGGAAAGACATGGCTTGGCAGTTCGGGCTGGACTGTTCCCATGAGGCACAGGGTCAAGGCTGATTTGCATACGGCCATGTCTGACTTGGGGTGGTGTGGAGTGCAAAAAAACGACGGATTTAGGCCCAGATCTCTGTACTGGGGTGAATGTATGACATTGTTCTGCATTCTGTCCATCAATTGTTGTTTTTGCACCTTCATTGATCATGGGCACAGATCATCTCATGCAGACCCAAGTACTATTAATCAGGAAAGAGCAACAGGCTCAGCAACACTTTCAGACTCCAACACTTGCTTTTCAGTGTCAGAGGATGCTCTGGCTGCTCTTTCATTTAATCATAGGTACCACAATGTAGTGCATTTTTCCAATCTTGGATCCTCCGGTGCACTGCCTTTCCGTTGGAGCAAAGAAAAGGGGTGTGTGGCCAAAACTCAGGCCTAGGGGCTCAATGGACTGCCTACTGTCAGAGGTTACCAGCACATGACAGGTGAAAAACTAAAACCTCAAAACAACTGGAATCCTTCTCTTTCGCTCTTTTGCACTGAAACTGGTTCTGTGATGTCCAATGTCGTCTGATGGAGCAAGTACGATTCTTTGGAGATACCATGGATGGCGCGCTGGCGATCGCTGTCCAGCCTTGCTGCTTTTCTGGGTGCTGGGACTGTCACTGATGGGAATTAGCTTTTAATCAAAGGTCCGCAGGTTATTATGACTTAATCCCGCAGAACCTAGTGACGTAGGAAATGGGACACAGTTATTGGTTACCTTCAATTTAGTACAAAAACAGTTTGTTTTCAACAAGAGGATTGCAAACAGGTGGTCTGCAATCTGCGAGGGAGTGGCCAGACGCCATGAGACAATTCTGGTCTAGAACACACTGTCATTTCTCAAAGGTAATACAAAAACAAAGGCAGTAGGCAAAACAGTGCCTCTAGCCTCTTCAATTCATTTTCCATGTGAGAGCATATCCTCTACCATCTAAGGGTAGATAGCGACATGGGTATTCTATCTGAATGGATGTCCTCATGCATGGTGACATCGTCTAATGGGGTAAACATATATTTTTTTCTCTCAATGATTAAGTCTGGGCATTCCTAAATTCCTTATCTAGAACATCTCAAAAGAGAAATTGCATGATACAGATTATCAGGGACATGTAGATACCTCCCTTTTAATAACTGTGCATCAGGTGTACTATGCAATACACAGGCTAATGATCAAAATGTGGAAACTTGTCTTATAATAGCATTGAGTCAGTTAACCAGTCCATCACTACCTTGACGGTCAGACTGGAAAACATCAAGGTAGACCTAAAGAAATTTCTTAAAAACCAGTCTGGTTATACAAAAGGGATTTATACATAATATGGGGTCTCAGGTACATTACTGCAATCTGGAAGTGTGAACCTAATACAATAATAATAAAAAAAGAAGGCTAACTGGTGAAAGGAATATGGAAAAGGGAAAATGGGACTAGGACACAGCTAAAATCCCTAATTACTAGGCACGATGCGACATCAATTAGGGGAGAAGCGACAAAAGAAAAATCTATAGGAAGAACAAGAAATTACTTGGGTGATTGTCAGGCATGTGACACAACACCAAGAGTGGGGGTGATACATAAAAATCAAAATAGTTCACGAACGTTAGCTCTACCGCTGGCCGCTACACCATATACGGTAATCTCAGCTAATGTTCCAGTTCCTTTTTCAGGGAAAAAATTAAACCTTGTTTTCTTTATGGTACAAAGCCATACACTATTCAGGAAGCAGAACAAAACTGACTAATGTAATATAAAAATGAGGTCACCATGCACAAACGTCACAGATCTATAATTTATCCTTACGTCCAATTCAGGATACATAAATTTAGGGCTGCCTGTTCCTTACAGGAAAGGGGGCAGTAACATGACTGTAGGTGAAACCTTGTTTCCTGTATATCTCTTTTATTTTACTTCAATACTATATAGCCAAAATAGACATGCACTGGTGAAGTGTTGTCTGTCTTGCTCACAGGATGAAAAAATATCATATCTGTGAAATTTAGTGCAAATTCACCCAACTATTGTACAGCGATATACATCGTCATGTAGAACCCTTCACAACACAGGTGAACTTGTAATAGTATCTAAAGCAGCAACATAAAACAAAAAACATGCAAAAAAACACACAAAACGGACATGTCAAGCCATCAAATATACTTGCTGTATATCAAGCACAAAAAAATAAAACATAGACAAACAATAGCATGTGTGAATGAGCGGTGACGCACACACTTCAAGTCCTGTACTTTATGCACTGTGAACCTACAGCCCAAAACCCACTATTTAGGCCTTCTTAATTTGTCAGGTTTAAAATCAAAATTACACTTTCTTTTACACACTTTCTCTTACTTCCCTCACACTTACTTTTACATCCCTTACCCTCCTTTTGACAGCTGATCACTAGTCAGTCGTGATCGGCTGGCAATACAATCTACTGTCACTTCTGACATACAGGACCATCAAGAACAATTCATGATAGGACCAAATACAGAAACATGATAAACACCTGAACATTCCTTTCCAAAGGAGTTAAGCAAAAACACATCTCTTTTCAACCAACCAAACTCACATGTCTTGTCAGCCTTAAAATCACCCAGAACAATCCATGAATGATCTGCGGGCAGAAGCAAAAAAAAAAACACAACACACAAAAGAAAGACATTTCTCATAACAAACAAATATTCTTTATAACTTGTAATCAGAAGACAAAGCATGATACACATTAACAGACACAAAAATACATTTCCATTACTTAACTGTTACCATCTTGTCGGTCAGCTTGCAACATTAAGCTAAAACTAAAATTCTTTCACTGACACTCCATGTTAGCTTTGTGCCACTATTTCCATTTTGAAAAATTATTCTTAATTGGCAAATCGTTCTCACTGAGGGATGTAGCCTTCAAAATTTTAATAAAGAGCTTCCTCTTATTTTCTGTCTAAAACTTAATGCAATGCCTCATTTTCTGTCAAATAAAAGCAACTGTTCTTATGGAGAAACCAGAAACCCCCCTTTTAGAGGCCCGTTTAGCAAAGTCATTCTGCACTTCACAGAGACAAGGCCCTAATTTACGAAGTCACAGATGTCGACAAGACAGCCTGATTCCATTGTTTACAGGGAAACTAAAGATAACACCTCAGCGCGACTCGAGCCGGCCTCTGCAGCTCCTAGCCCCCAGCTTCTGCTCACTAAGAAGTTGGTCAAAGACAAAAGGCCTTCCTAATGCCTCCTAACCTGCAATAATTCACTCTATTTAAAACACATGTTATATATATTACTCCTGATAGGGGCTACAATTTATTTCTATACTTACATTATTAAAACATTTACTGTGAATAATTTGCAGAACATAATAACACACATACCAGTTTTTAGAACAATTGCTTGTTTGCCATGGTACTCATTTCATCAACCTTAAATAGATGAAGGTCTCAGTTAGGTCCAGCCAAAGTTAAAAACCTTCAACCCTGATATTAAACTCAAACCTCTGCACCAGGCACATTGGCTCACTGAGCCATTAAACGCAACCCCAAATGGGAACAACCTGCAAATTTGTGTTATACCTAAATGTATGCATTTACTGAAGCCTAAGGCACTTTAAAGCTATTTTAAATGGCAAGAATACCCAAATTTGACTTTGATATTTGGGGCACTTAAAAATAAATACCCTACAATTATGTTACATATTAATCATCCTCAGAATGTTCTTTACACATTACAGAGATTAGACATTAGATATATCTCATGTAAATCCTTAGAAAAATGAGTTTTTTACGCCTGCGCTAAGTGAAATTTCATATGCTCATGTCCTCATTATGCAGTGTAACACAACTTAAATTAAATTATAATGCTAGGAGGTCACAGTATGAGCATTCAGCTTTATGAATAGTAAAAAAAACGAATTTTGTAGCACTTATTTTTAATAATTATTTTTAATAATTAATAATTATTTTTAATAAACTCAATCATTTTTGATAATTTCACATATAGAAGCAAGCTGCATCCCTTGCCTATAATTTTAGACGCATTTATTTATAAGTCTAAGCACAGAACCCTAATTTGAAACATGACAGAATTTGGCGCCATATTTTTTCATTCTAAAAAGGACAATTTTATTTAGCAACAGAGCCAAGAATATGCGTACAAAAAATGTTTAAAGAGAGGAAAACCCTTAATTGAAATGTCTTCCTGTAATACAAAATAATGAACCTTAGTTTGTAACCCTTTTAAAACAACATTCTGAAATGCCAAGATTCACCCGTGTTTAGCTAAGGGCAAAGTCCTGGCTGAGTAAATACTCCTGTTTATTCTGTGACCTGCAAAGACAACAGCTATTTGCTCAGAGGTAATAAAAGCTCTCCTCTCAGTTTTAACATGAGCACCGTGGCAGTCTTTTTTCAAACGAAGACATATCAATGCGTCTGAGTTCAACAAAAAATTTACTTCAATTGAAGTGTTTGCCTGTTAATATCTAATACAATGTGTGTAAGTAAAAAATGCTATAAGGTTGTTTTTCTACGAAACACAAAATGTTCGTTTTTGAGGCCTTTTTTATTCCTAGTGAATGTGAATTTGTAATTTTAGTTTTTAAGCATTTAGACATTTTTCTTAATAGACTGAAAACATCAAGAAACCCACGAACAAACATTGAGCTCATTTCAGACATAAACAGAAAGGGTCAAACATTTAGGACACACAATACGGCACGCTTTAGCCTTATTTCGTGAATAGCGCCATCGCTATTCACTTACAGAAGTTGCACTAATGGAAAAACCACATAGACATGTAAACACACATTTAACCCACAAATCAATACTTAGGACAGAAACCAAGGACAGCCCACAGACTGTACTGAAACCAAACCATTTGCAAATACTAGTTGTAAGTCAAATTTACAAGAAGCGCTTTTCAATAGTGTTCCAAAAGACTTCAAAAACAGCCCAACAGACTGATGTATGTCCAAGAAGCGAAAATACACTCAATTCACTAGCTTTGGCTAGCAGAACACCAAAAATCGTTCTACATATTAAAAAAAAATGCACAGAACAAAGGATCCTTGTTTGTATTTTGTCATATTTTAATTCCCTGGGGATTACAGAATCACCAAGGAATAAATATGTTTGTATACTTAAACCTATTTAAGTATTCCCTTTTTAGGGGAGCTGGCTAATTTACTTCACACAATAAACAACACATTCTTTAATGTGAGCTTGAAAACAGGCATGCCCAAAAATACTGCCGAATAGGCAAGTATTATAATCAAAAGTAGTGCTTAATGTACTTTTCATACGTGCACCGTTTCAACAAAACCAAATAGAGAAAAATCTCCTCATTGCCTGTCCACGCAAATTGCAATTTGCATATCAAATACATATCCAAAGTTGGCCAACACAAATTCCAAAGATTCCAAAGCTACAGTAAGCGGTATTAAACTACCTTACTCTTACCAATCAAAACGTTATTCAAATTCTAACTGCCAAGTTCTAAATGACCTAACAGTCCTTTTTTCAGAATACTCACGCCAAAAAGGTTCTCAGTCAGGAGTGACATCATGTGGAGGATCAAAATCAGGAAGATCAGAAATATACCGGGCTGCAAAGACAGAGAATCTCCAGAATCCTTGTGCACAAAGTAGCAGAGTCCCGTCCTCTCCTCCTCAGTAGATTTCAGTCTCCTGACAAGATCACTCCTTCAGAAAGTCACTTCTCTGATGAGCCCACATTGTTGGGCGCCATTTGAAGAAACTGAAATCTTCAATCTCAGGGAATACTTACTAATAAAAAGAAGAACTTGGCACAGAAGCTGAAATATGAAAAGACATCTTTATTAAACTTATAAGTGAGGTCACGCCACACAGAAGCCGTAGCAACTGAATGAGGCGGTCTAAAGAGTACAGAACACAGAGGCCTTTTATATGCTTAGGGTTACAAACTCAGCATAAAAGAAAGGGGCAGTCCTAGCTTTTGCAAGCATGCAAAATACCTAATATGGTCATACAAGATCTGCCAAATATTAGCGAATAGGCAAACGTTAAAAACAAGGCATCATGTAACCAGAACATCCCCCTTGAGTCGTGCTCTGCCCAACCCCATAAGTCAATCAATGACAGCACCTACAGGTCATTCAGTAATGGCAGAACATGTTTGCGTGCTTCAAAGGAAAAGGTTGTGGAATAGGAAAACACAGGGAGAGAATAGCAAAGGCTAAAAGATAAGATACAGCACGAGAAGAATGCTAAAGGCTAACAGATAGTTGATACAGGGATTAGGTGGTCCAGACAAGAATTAGTTAGGCCAGCTGGTGTCTGAGATGAGTTACAAAACAAGGACACAGGGGGTTTTCAACACATTGCAGTCCAAAAGGGCAGAGATACTTCGTGAATCATGTGTAAAGGCAACACAAAATGGAGTTTGAATGTAAAATGGAATCAAAATTAAGGAACCTCAAGGTGTGAGGTACGCTTATGGGGAATTTCAGAAAGATACGGGGAGGGTCAGGGATAGACTGAAAGCGCCTAAACGAGTGAGAAACTGCAGAAGACAGGATGAATAAGAGAATGTGGCTGATTGAAGCACTCTGAAGCCAACTTCCATTTCAAAAAGCGTTGTAATGCTTAATTGCGTTTCTAATATTTTCAGAAAGGAAACATTTTTAGTCTAGTTCACAACACAACAGTTTTAATTACTCATTCGTCTGATACTGCTAACAAGCATTGTCAACACCAACAGGTTCGGCTTGCGATTATTGTGTTACATGTCTTCATTCAACTCACAAGGAACACAAATGCTAGTTTTTGGTTTGATTTACTCATGAGAAAGTGACACTCAAAGTGTCACATATTTGGCAGTAGAATGTCACTCACTCACACACTGAGAGCATATAAGTGTCGCATATTAGCAATCTCAAAACTTGGCACATATGAATCATACTGAGGTTGACTTTGGTTCACACTTGCTATGTGCGGGTGGTGTGTTCAGGTCGCACTGAGCATGCACTGACCGATTTTGTCCATTTGAGACTCCTTTCTGTTCACACTGAGCATGTGATTGTGAACACGTTCTTCCTTCTACAGGGGTTGACTTTGCTGCATCTTGAGCATGCCTTGCAGAGCAGTGTCTCTCCAAATAGCCCTATCAGTGATACCGTGTTTGCCACCATGTGCAGAGAGTGGACGGGCTCAATCAATGCTTGTTAGGTTTGGATTTATGAATGACTCCTTTCTGTTCACACTGAGCATGTGATTGTGAACACGTTCTTCCTTCTACAGGGGTTGACTTTGCTGCATCTTGAGCATGCCTTGCAGAGCAGTGTCTCTCCCAATAGCCCTATCAGTGAGACCGTGTTTGTCACCATGTGCAGAGAGTGGACGGGCTCAATCAATGCTTGTTAGGTTTGGATTTATGAATGTCGCTTCATGGGTTAATATGCCAAAGTTAAATGGAAAAAGGATGGGCTGGAAAGAAACAAGTCAAATTTCAGGCTGTGTGGTTGGATGGGTTATTGAAGTCATCTTTTACATTGAGGTTTTATGCTGCAAAATATATATACATTCTGTGTCGTTCAATGTTTCCCTGGGGTACCATTTAATAGCTATCTTGTTTTTAGAAAACTTACTTAAGCCAGACAGTGAATTGCATGATAAGGGTTCAGAGTCTATTTTATATTTCAAGTAGTTCATTACAACATTTTTGTGCATGGAACTCTTTGGGGGTGAATTGAAATATAAACATTGCTTATTAAAAAAAAGATAGTAATGAGAAAGGTAAAGTAAAACAAGTTCCATTTTTATTTTAAACGCCTATTTGGTCAGAACGAGGCTACCAAAAAACCCAGACTCCGCGAAGCAGCAAATGTAAAATAAGTCACATTTTCAACCTCATAAAAAGATTCTGACTTCTTGAAAGGAAAGCATAGACACTTGGTATTAGAAGGTGGTTCTGACACTATGGGCCGCAGGGATTTTTCCCATTTGAGCACCTAATTGTTGAGCTTTTACTGTGGGGGAGCCTCATAAGTTGGGACTCACCCACAGTGAACTCAGGATGAAAGAGACTGCATGGGGATTTTACTGGTGTCCCCCTGGCTTGACCCGGCCACTGCACATTAGCTGGAGTAAGGGACACCGAGCTGGTTACATGCAGACACAGGTGTACATGCGTGTGCACATGTGTAGGGGCTGCGCAGGGGAGATTTCTAGCGTGCGCAGTCCAGGAGCCGCTACAAAGTGACTGGTGTTTCAGGACTTATGCAGAATGGGGTGGTGACATGGAATAGGCTCTATACAGTGGCAAGAAACATGCCAGGGAAAGTCAGTGTGCTTTACTGTGTGTATTCCATTATTCTCTTATGGGGATAGGGAGCACATGTGCTAGTTTTACTTTCCTAAGACCTAGAAATTCCAGACACACACTAAAGTCCACTGTAACAGGTGTGAGAAGAAGTATTCAGCAGAGTCCAAAGTCATAGTTGTACTGCTTTTGGGTCATCCAGATCTGTCATATTTTTCTGAGCCAGCCATAACCAGTCCTGGCTGGGGGCTGACCTCAGTAGTCTTGATTGATGACCTTTTTCCCCAGAGTGATGACCTCCTCTCCACACAGAGAAGATGGGCAGAGCTACAGGCTCGTCCATCAGCAGCTATAACTGGGTGCCAGGCACCAGACTGAACCAAGGAGGGAAGGCAGCAAGGGGGAAGGGGCTTTTTCAGAGACCATGTGGCCAGAGACCCTGGACGATGCCATCTTGAACCAACCCAGAGGCCTGGGCAGGAAGGAGGGAGCAGGTGCAGTGAAGTGAAGTGTCGCTGTTTGATAGGACAAACAGAGACTTCCTGCCAGCCCCCACCCAACTTTTTAAAACTGCTTGCACAGTAAGAGAAGCTCTCTCTGGACGTGGTCTGCTGAGACAGAAGGTGCAATGGGCAGTTTGAAGGATGAACCCCCTGACAGTCCCCAGGGTCCTGAACAGTGCCATGAGTAGAGTCCAGGACTAATGTGCAGAAGCAGGGGCCTCTGCGCAGGGAGAAGAGAGGCCCAGGAGGAGAGCAGGTGAAAGGCTGGTGCAGGGAGCCAGTGATGACAGCTCCCTGCTGAATCCCCCTCTTATAGACCCAGAGAGCGAAGGAGAGTACGCCCAGTGGCTGGAGAGCACCACCAGGAGCAAGAAGAGATGACAATTGTGCAAATTGGCCTCCTGGGGCCAAGATATGCCCCAGAAGATAGGCGACCTTTGACCCCTCAGTGGACCAACGACGTAGCGCGTGGTTCCAACTATGCCCCAGGGGTGGGTCAGGTCCCGGGAGCGCCGTCACGCTCCTCGTGAAGAGGCCCTGCAGGGGGGGCCAGGAGCCCACCCTGGCCCCCGCCGAAGATGGAGGTGGGGGAACACCATCACGCCCCCCGCAAGGAAGTCTGTTGGGGCACGGGACCCCAACTCTGGGCCCGATGTGGAGAAGCACAGCGGGGAGCGGCGCAACGCCCCCGGGAAAATAGAGAGGGGCCTGGGACCCCATCCCTGGGCCCCCGTGTGCAGGTGGAGGGGGGAGTGCCGCCGCACAAAGGTGGGGAGCACTGTGAAAAATGTGCCCCGGGACCCCATCCCCAGGCCCCGAAGAAGACGATGCGCAAGTCGGGGATGCCGTCACACCCCCTTGAGAAGGGGAGGAGGTGGCCCGGGACCCCATCTCCGGGTCCCCAAAGTGGTGAGAGGAGGGGGGAGTGCCGCTGCACTCCCTCGAGGCCAGCGGCCACGCTGGCCTCCATGTCTGCCCGCCGGAGCGGGCAGACCAGACTGCAGGGCCGGCTCCCGTGGCAGCACACAAGGGCGTTGGCCGGGCAGGGCAACCGAGGGTGGGCTCCCTGGGCTGCCCTCCAACAATGAAGTCTGAAACTGGGATGGTGCAATGAGCTAAAAAACGGTGTTGGATCTGGCCCTGATCTCTTGACTGGGTGAGAGTACTCTGCTTAATTCAGAGACTCTGTCCATCACCACCCCTTGTTGTAAATTATTTTGTCCACCCTAAGCGTGGAAGGGTATACTCAGATGTGAGTCCCTTGCTCATTGCACCATCAGGATTCAAGCAAGCCGGGCCGAAGACGCCTGAAATGGCAGAAACCGGTCCCCGGAAGCTTGTTTCCTTCCCAGTGTAAGAATTGGCTTTTGTAGTCTGGTCTGCCCTGTTCCCATGATGCACTGGGCCAGGGACAGACTAATTTGCATACAGCCAGGTTCTGAAACTGGGATGGTGCAATGAGCTAAAAAACGGTGTTGGATCTGGCCCTGATCTCTTGACTGGGTGAGAGTACTCTGCTTAATTCAGAGACTCTGTCCATCACCACCCCTTGTTGTAAATTATTTTGTCCACCCTAAGCGTGGAAGGGTATACTCAGATGTGAGTCCCTTGCTCATTGCACCATCAGGATTCAAGCAAGCCGGGCCGAAGACGCCTGAAATGGCAGAAACCGGTCCCTGGAAGCTTGTTTCCTTCCCAGTGTAAGAATTGGCTTTTGTAGTCTGGTCTGCCCTGTTCCCATGATGCACTGGGCCAGGGACAGACTAATTTGCATACAGCCAGGTTCTGAAACTGGGATGGTGCAATGAGCTAAAAAACGGTGTTGGATCTGGCCCTGATCTCTTGACTGGGTGAGAGTACTCTGCTTAATTCAGAGACTCTGTCCATCACCACCCCTTGTTGTAAATTATTTTGTCCACCCTAAGCGTGGAAGGGTATACTCAGATGTGAGTCCCTTGCTCATTGCACCATCAGGATTCAAGCAAGCCGGGCCGAAGATGCCTGAAAATGGCAGAAACCGGTCCCCGGAAGCTTGTTTCCTTCCCAGTGTAAGAATTGGCTTTTGTAGTCTGGTCTGCCCTGTTCCCATGATGCACTGGGCCAGGGACAGACTAATTTGCATACAGCCAGGTTCTGAAACTGGGATGGTGCAATGAGCTAAAAAACGGTGTTGGATCTGGCCCTGATCTCTTGACTGGGTGAGAGTACTCTGCTTAATTCAGAGACTCTGTCCATTACCACCCCTTGTTGTAAATTATTTTGTCCACCCTAAGCGTGGAAGGGTATACTCAGATGTGAGTCCCTTGCTCATTGCACCATCAGGATTCAAGCAAGCCGGGCCGAAGACGCCTGAAATGACAGAAACCGGTCCCCGGAAGCTTGTTTCCTTCCCAGTGTAAGAATTGGCTTTTGTAGTCTGGTCTGCCCTATTCCCATGATGCACTGGGCCAGGGACAGACTAATTTGCATACAGCCAGGTTCTGAAACTGGGATGGTGCAATGAGCTAAAAAACGGTGTTGGATCTGGCCCTGATCTCTTGACTGGGTGAGAGTACTCTGCTTAATTCAGAGACTCTGTCCATCACCACCCCTTGTTGTAAATTATTTTGTCCACCCTAAGCGTGGAAGGGTATACTCAGATGTGAGTCCCTTGCTCATTGCACCATCAGGATTCAAGCAAGCCGGGCCGAAGACGCCTGAAATGGCAGAAACCGGTCCCCGGAAGCTTGTTTCCTTCCCAGTGTAAGAATTGGCTTTTGTAGTCTGGTCTGCCCTGTTCCCATGATGCACTGGGCCAGGGACAGACTAATTTGCATACAGCCAGGTTCTGAAACTGGGATGGTGCAATGAGCTATAAAACGGTGTTGGATCTGGCCCTGATCTCTTGACTGGGTGAGAGTACTCTGCTTAATTCAGAGACTCTGTCCATCACCACCCCTTGTTGTAAATTATTTTGTCCACCCTAAGCGTGGAAGGGTATACTCAGATGTGAGTCCCTTGCTCATTGCACCATCAGGATTCAAGCAAGCCGGGCCGAAGACGCCTGAAATGGCAGAAACCGGTCCCCGGAAGCTTGTTTCCTTCCCAGTGTAAGAATTGGCTTTTGTAGTCTGGTCTGCCCTGTTCCCATGATGCACTGGGCCAGGGACAGACTAATTTGCATACAGCCAGGTTCTGAAACTGGGATGGTGCAATGAGCTAAAAAACGGTGTTGGATCTGGCCCTGATCTCTTGATTGGGTGAGAGTACTCTGCTTAATTCAGAGACTCTGTCCATCACCACCCCTTGTTGTAAATTATTTTGTCCACCCTAAGCGTGGAAGGGTATACTCAGATGTGAGTCCCTTGCTCATTGCACCATCAGGATTCAAGCAAGCCGGGCCGAAGACGCCTGAAATGGCAGAAACCGGTCCCCGGAAGCTTGTTTCCTTCCCAGTGTAAGAATTGGCTTTTGTAGTCTGGTCTGCCCTGTTCCCATGATGCACTGGGCCAGGGACAGACTAATTTGCATACAGCCAGGTTCTGAAACTGGGATGGTGCAATGAGCTAAAAAACGGTGTTGGATCTGGCCCTGATCTCTTGACTGGGTGAGAGTACTCTGCTTAATTCAGAGACTCTGTCCATCACCACCCCTTGTTCTAAAATATTTTATCCACCCTAAGCGTGGAAAGGTATACTCAGATGTGAGTCCCTTGCTCATTGCACCATCAGGATTCAAGCAAGCCGGGCCGAAGACGCCTGAAATGGCAGAAACCGGTCCCCGGAAGCTTGTTTCCTTCCCAGTGTAAGAATTGGCTTTTGTAGTCTGGTCTGCCCTGTTCCCATGATGCACTGGGCCAGGGACAGACTAATTTGCATACAGCCAGGTTCTGAAACTGGGATGGTGCAATGAGCTAAAAAACGGTGTTGGATCTGGCCCTGATCTCTTGACTGGGTGAGAGTACTCTGCTTAATTCAGAGACTCTGTCCATCACCACCCCTTGTTGTAAATTATTTTGTCCACCCTAAGCGTGGAAGGGTATACTCAGATGTGAGTCCCTTGCTCATTGCACCATCAGGATTCAAGCAAGCCGGGCCGAAGACGCCTGAAAATGGCAGAAACCGGTCCCCGGAAGCTTGTTTCCTTCCCAGTGTAAGAATTGGCTTTTGTAGTCTGGTCTGCCCTGTTCCCATGATGCACTGGGCCAGGGACAGACTAATTTGCATACAGCCAGGTTCTGAAACTGGGATGGTGCAATGAGCTAAAAAACGGTGTTGGATCTGGCCCTGATCTCTTGACTGGGTGAGAGTACTCTGCTTAATTCAGAGACTCTGTCCATCACCACCCCTTGTTGTAAATTATTTTGTCCACCCTAAGCGTGGAAGGGTATACTCAGATGTGAGTCCCTTGCTCATTGCACCATCAGGATTCAAGCAAGCCGGGCCGAAGACGCCTGAAATGACAGAAACCGGTCCCCGGAAGCTTGTTTCCTTCCCAGTGTAAGAATTGGCTTTTGTAGTCTGGTCTGCCCTCTTCCCATGATGCACTGGGCCAGGGACAGACTAATTTGCATACAGCCAGGTTCTGAAACTGGGATGGTGCAATGAGCTAAAAAACGGTGTTGGATCTGGCCCTGATCTCTTGACTGGGTGAGAGTACTCTGCTTAATTCAGAGACTCTGTCCATCACCACCCCTTGTTGTAAATTATTTTGTCCACCCTAAGCGTGGAAGGGTATACTCAGATGTGAGTCCCTTGCTCATTGCACCATCAGGATTCAAGCAAGCCGGGCCGAAGACGCCTGAAATGGCAGAAACCGGTCCCCGGAAGCTTGTTTCCTTCCCAGTGTAAGAATTGGCTTTTGTAGTCTGGTCTGCCCTGTTCCCATGATGCACTGGGCCAGGGACAGACTAATTTGCATACAGCCAGGTTCTGAAACTGGGATGGTGCAATGAGCTAAAAAACGGTGTTGGATCTGGCCCTGATCTCTTGACTGGGTGAGAGTACTCTGCTTAATTCAGAGACTCTGTCCATCACCACCCCTTGTTGTAAATTATTTTGTCCACCCTAAGCGTGGAAGGGTATACTCAGATGTGAGTCCCTTGCTCATTGCACCATCAGGATTCAAGCAAGCCGGGCCGAAGACGCCTGAAATGGCAGAAACCGGTCCCCGGAAGCTTGTTTCCTTCCCAGTGTAAGAATTGGCTTTTGTAGTCTGGTCTGCCCTGTTCCCATGATGCACTGGGCCAGGGACAGACTAATTTGCATACAGCCAGGTTCTGAAACTGGGATGGTGCAATGAGCTAAAAAACGGTGTTGGATCTGGCCCTGATCTCTTGACTGGGTGAGAGTACTCTGCTTAATTCAGAGACTCTGTCCATCACCACCCCTTGTTGTAAATTATTTTGTCCACCCTAAGCGTGGAAGGGTATACTCAGATGTGAGTCCCTTGCTCATTGCACCATCAGGATTCAAGCAAGCCGGGCCGAAGACGCCTGAAAATGGCAGAAACCGGTCCCCGGAAGCTTGTTTCCTTCCCAGTGTAAGAATTGGCTTTTGTAGTCTGGTCTGCCCTGTTCCCATGATGCACTGGGCCAGGGACAGACTAATTTGCATACAGCCAGGTTCTGAAACTGGGATGGTGCAATGAGCTAAAAAACGGTGTTGGATCTGGCCCTGATCTCTTGACTGGGTGAGAGTACTCTGCTTAATTCAGAGACTCTGTCCATCACCACCCCTTGTTGTAAATTATTTTGTCCACCCTAAGCGTGGAAGGGTATACTCAGATGTGAGTCCCTTGCTCATTGCACCATCAGGATTCAAGCAAGCCGGGCCGAAGACGCCTGAAATGACAGAAACCGGTCCCCGGAAGCTTGTTTCCTTCCCAGTGTAAGAATTGGCTTTTGTAGTCTGGTCTGCCCTGTTCCCATGATGCACTGGGCCAGGGACAGACTAATTTGCATACAGCCAGGTTCTGAAACTGGGATGGTGCAATGAGCTAAAAAACGGTGTTGGATCTGGCCCTGATCTCTTGACTGGGTGAGAGTACTCTGCTTAATTCAGAGACTCTGTCCATCACCACCCCTTGTTGTAAATTATTTTGTCCACCCTAAGCGTGGAAGGGTATACTCAGATGCGAGTCCCTTGCTCATTGCACCATCAGGATTCAAGCAAGCCGGGCCGAAGACGCCTGAAATGGCAGAAACCGGTCCCCGGAAGCTTGTTTCCTTCCCAGTGTAAGAATTGG
This sequence comes from Lissotriton helveticus, assembly GCF_964261635.1. Taxonomy (NCBI): domain Eukaryota; kingdom Metazoa; phylum Chordata; class Amphibia; order Caudata; family Salamandridae; genus Lissotriton; species Lissotriton helveticus. The sequence goes on along the minus strand of NC_136063.1, from coordinate 1,649,411,054 downwards.
CTTTTGTAGTCTGGTCTGCCCTGTTCCCATGATGCACTGGGCCAGGGACAGACTAATTTGCATACAGCCAGGTTCTGAAACTGGGATGGTGCAATGAGCTAAAAAACGGTGTTGGATCTGGCCCTGATCTCTTGACTGGGTGAGAGTACTCTGCTTAATTCAGAGACTCTGTCCATCACCACCCCTTGTTGTAAATTATTTTGTCCACCCTAAGCGTGGAAGGGTATACTCAGATGTGAGTCCCTTGCTCATTGCACCATCAGGATTCAAGCAAGCCGGGCCGAAGACGCCTGAAATGGCAGAAACCGGTCCCCGGAAGCTTGTTTCCTTCCCAGTGTAAGAATTGGCTTTTGTAGTCTGGTCTGCCCTGTTCCCATGATGCACTGGGCCAGGGACAGACTAATTTGCATACAGCCAGGTTCTGAAACTGGGATGGTGCAATGAGCTAAAAAACGGTGTTGGATCTGGCCCTGATCTCTTGACTGGGTGAGAGTACTCTGCTTAATTCAGAGACTCTGTCCATCACCACCCCTTGTTGTAAATTATTTTGTCCACCCTAAGCGTGGAAGGGTATACTCAGATGTGAGTCCTTGCTCATTGCACCATCAGGATTCAAGCAAGCCGGGCCGAAGACGCCTGAAATGGCAGAAACCGGTCCCCGGAAGCTTGTTTCCTTCCCAGTGTAAGAATTGGCTTTTGTAGTCTGGTGTGCCCTGTTCCCATGATGCACTGGGCCAGGGACAGACTAATTTGCATACAGCCAGGTTCTGAAACTGGGATGGTGCAATGAGCTAAAAAACGGTGTTGGATCTGGCCCTGGTCTCTTGACTGGGTGAGAGTACTCTGCTTAATTCAGAGACTCTGTCCATCACCACCCCTTGTTGTAAACAACAATGAAGGCAGGCGGGGTTCCCGGGTGGGACCGGGACCCCAGAAACTACAGAGGAGCACCTTTGGGCCCGGGTGGGACCGGGCCCCTGAATGTAAGCAGATCGGCCAGGGGTGGGCTCTCCGAGCCGTGCAGTCACCTGGGGGTCCGGGTGGGACCGGGCCCCCCACCGAGGATGGAACGAGACGCGAAGCACCATGAAAAAGTGCAGCGCAGCTCTCCCCAGAGCAGCGGGGGAGCTGCTGCTCTAGTATGCAAATGATCCCACAATGCCTTGCAGGCCAGAAGCGGCTTGCAAGGGCAAACCGCTTTTTTCTCTGTGTGTGGTGGGCCCAGGAGAACGGGGTCACCACCAAGTGAGTGCCAGGGTGCAGGGGGAGCTGCAGGAGAGCGCAGCCTTCCCCAGCACGATGAATGAAAAGTCCATCCCTAAGTCTCCTGGGGATTTGAAAAAGATAATCCTTTAAGGGCTCATCCAGCATTTTAATTTCTCTTGGGCTGGAACTTTCGTTCTACAGCTGGAGGAGAATTGAGAAGTGCACCAAGGGTTGAAGGGTTGAAGGGCTGAGGTGGGGATGCCTAGAGAAGGGCCTCCCTGGAGGTGAAGAGGTGTAATTGCACCCGTAGTGCACTTACTAATGTTATTGCTTTTAGAGGGACTGAGGTTCACATGTGTAATGTGAAGATCCTGTGTAAGGTGATATCATAAGCAAAGTGGGGTTATGTTGCCAGACATTCCTGCTAGGGTGTCTGGCTGTATATGCGTAATCCTCTGATTTAATCTGTGATGCCTGTAGAGGCTGTAATTGCAATGCATTCTAATGACCCACAAATGTGATGAGTACTGTCATTCTAACGTGAAGCTTTAACATGTATTCCTGCTGCTGCACTTAGGTGAAGAACCCAGACTGCTAGCCCTTAAGAAGCCCTTAAGATGTAGAGGTGTATACTTCATGGTCAGTAGAAAATGCCTAGTCAGGGCTATGTGTCACCAAGGCAGGGTTACCTATTATAAATGCGTGTTGAGGTAATGGGGTAGGTCACCATTGGGATGGTGCCAGTGCGCAGGGCCCTCCCTCCAGGGTATGTTCAACTAGCAGTAGAGAGGCTGACCTTTGTGAATACTTTTAGCGTACTATCCAATCAAGTACAAAGGTCAGTGTGTAGACATTGGAAGATCCTGAAAGTGGCAAATGAAACTATTGCTACCCCTCTTTTTTCATTTAAGAGAGGAACGATTTTGCGAGACTGTCTAGTCCACACGAGACCAAGAACCCAAGTACAGGATTCAGTCAACACACTCTGGGGCCTCCCAGCTGTCCAAGGCCATTATGCGTGCGGATCCTGTACGGCATGCCCTCAGACTCAGACAACTAAAACTGTCGATATAGGCACTGGGAGACCTTGGATTTTGAAGAGACACACAAACTGTAACTCGGAAAGGGTGATTTATATGATCACGTGTCCATGCTCATTAAGATACATTGGCATCACGACATGTAGGATCAAACAAAGGATCAGTGAACACAAGAGCACGATTTTTTTGTTTTTTTGTTGGAAATCACCTTGTCTTACCGGACAGTCTGAGTGTATACAGCAATGTTTTTTTACATCCATTAACCTCAAGTTACATACATCATAGCATGAGGGCCAACTGTGGGTCTCTGGTTTTTCCTCGAATATGAGAGTGATCTCATATGATACTGGATTTTATAAATACAAAGGACTCTAATGATATGCATTTGGGTCAGAGAAACCATGCAGAGAGGCGATGAGTAATGTGTGAGTTTTTAATGCAACAGGGCTTTTGATTAATATGGGAACTTGATCCACAGAGGAGCTTACTCTGGCTGTGATCCGTTTTGTTCACCCATTTCTAGACCGGGGCCTCATATCCCTGAGCAGTCACCAGGAGAGGTGAGGAGTACTCCCACATAAAGCTGGGTGAGTACATGTACATTTTATGATTTATATTGCTACCAATGAGTGGTGAATTGAACACTAAAATGCCATTTTTTAATAATAGAGATATTGAACTACAGTGCTTCCGGATGTTATAGGTTAGAGTTGATTTGTATAAATTCTTTATTGTATATTGTTTTGCAGGAATGAATCCAAGGTTACTGTGTCATCCGCTCACCTGAAGGGAGTCACAGGACATGGTGGGCTGTATCGCACTAACCATTTAAGTTGTTGAGCACTAGATTTCAAATTTTTGCAATAGCGTTCTCATATAGGTCCTGACGAAAGCCTGGATAGAAGTAGTCCATGTGGCTGAAACATGTAGACCTGCCATTTCACCGCATAGGACAGTTATTTTTTCAAACTGTCAAGCACTCTGTTTTTAGATTTGACACTAGGATAGTGTTCATTAAAGTTTTCGCAATATCCTAGTAGCCAATTTTAACATTTACACCTTTCTTTTCACTTTATTGCACTGCAAACTTTCAGCACCACTGTTCAAAACTGGCTAGTGGCTGTACCGATCACTGGGGTACAAAGCAAGCATAGTTTTGATATCATCTCTTGCTGGTTGCACGATTGGTGCAACCGACTACAAATTCCAGATGATGATGGGTCGCCACTAAGGTGGGCTGATGGGATTTTTTTCCACTTTATGAATTATTTTTCTCTCTGGTCTAGGCATTTCATTCTCGCTGTTAGTCTATGTCTCATGGTTCATAGACCGCTAGGTTCATTGTGTTTTTTTCAGTTGTGGAATGGGGATGGAAAGCTGCCAGGTCTTTAAAAATAGATATTCCCTAGGACCCTCTGTATAAAGTTGTTGTGTAAGTATGTTCAACTAACTGCATGGGGGGCAAGATGATGTGCATATATGGGAGTGATGGTACTAGACCCCACCACCCCCCGCGGGAGGGGTGGGGATGTTATGCAATGTTACAAAGTAATTCCAACAGCTTATGTATATTTTTTAATTGGTGCACAGTATTGAGTAGTGTGTGTGTTTAATAAATGTACACTTACTTTTATAAAGCAAAGTACAGACTGGACAATCAATTATTGAGTGTTATTACTAGCCCACACCACCTCCCTTGAGTAAGCCTCAGACTGCTCTGCAACTCTACCCTCTGAGAGTCGGGCGCTACAATTGGGTATTTGGTTCCCAGTGAAAAACAAATGTAGTCATGTTATTTGTGCAGGCCTCACAGATACTGCCTCGTTTTCCAACATTTGGTGAGAGAGCGTTCACATGCGACAACATACGTACGCATTTGCATCTCAGTGAAAACATTGTCTCATTAAAAAAAATATTGGCTTGTCAAGGCCAGACTTCTTGGTTTGTTACTGGTGATGGAGCAAGGTTTCGCAAATAAGGAGCTTGCTAGGATGTAATCCTCTCATATAACCTCGTAATAATTAATAATAACGTCTTCAATACTATTTTTACATGATATTTTTACATTTACTAGACAAGAGGGAAGCTTGCCTATGTGTCTACTAACAAGTAACCCGAGTACGACTCAAAATGGCTACTAACCATGGAAAATTTACTGCGCATGTGTCAACTGCATGACGTCATAACGCTTAAAGGGAAAGCTTTGCTTCTGTGCAGTAACACTCAATATGGCTGCTTAAGAACTCACATGCTAAGCTAATGCTCTGCCCAAAACTAAACTGTGTTATGTACTAAGTGCTAATGCATGAATAGTAATTTTTATTAAATGGGATTAGAGTAGAGATAAGTGGTATACAGTGAAATCATTTTATTTGAATGTAACATCTTGTATTTTTCACTTCTCTGTTAGTTCGTAATTGGGCCTCAAAGAGTGTTAAAGCCGATAATCATGTGGTCCCTAAGCACAGGTGCAATAGAGACAACTCCGGAGTCATAATCTCAAGTCTTGGAACCTGATCAAGGATACCACTTTCCCATGTCCTGGGAAACAGCTGAAGACTCAATGGACAAATGTATAAATGGTATACAATGGTAATAAAGACATTATGAAAACGGGTGGGAAATAAAGCTTGGGAGATACAAATTATTGGGCAGGAACATAAGACAATGCTCTTACAAAAAAGTATTAAACTTAGCATGGTGTGATGATCATCCCCTTGGCTTTTCTAATCAGAATTAAGAGTTTCACTAGTTTGAATCATTTGGGGGTGGAACATATCTGAAAGCAGACTTCGAATTTTTTAACAAATAGAACTAGGAAGGAGTTTTGCGGAAGATCCAAGGAGGCAATAGAAAACTAGGAAGGAGTTGTGCGGAAGATCCGCGGAAGCAATTTAGCATCAGAGAGGTTTGATGCTGGTGTTAAATCCAGAAGAGTTTACCCGCCCTTTCCTAATCCTGTCCTGAACTTGTCACCTGAAACTTTCTGAGGGGCCCAAACTCTTGGCCAGAGGGATCTGTTCTTTCACCATCTTAGGTAAATATAATCTGTCAATGTGCCCTTTCTGTGTATCCTATCTTTCCTGAGGTACTCATCACTAAAATGTAGAGTCTCATTTAGGTAAACAATTCTTACCTCTTCAGAATGATGGAGTTAACACTGTAATTTGTATTTTGCTTCACTTGGAAAAATTCAGATAAAATTTTAAATCTAAACTGAGTCTGTGGTTATTTAATGAATAAACCAGGTAAATACTACTTAATTAAATTATCAATTCTAATCAACTAAAATAGATCCATGTGTAAGAAAGGGCTTAATAATTAAATAGGCTTAAATTTGTAGGCAAATCGGACATATTGAAAAGCCCTATAAATTGATCTCCATCGAGGTTTCATCGACCGGATATTGTAAGTGAGTATGGTTTATGGGCTCGAATGTGTGTGTATTAGTGATAATGTCCGCAGGTTGGTGTCCTCCGCTGGATCACTGGTGTCCCCTCACTGCATCGAGGGCTGTACATCAAGATTGAAAACATTGAAGACAATACATTGGGATTCACTATATGACAAGGACATTAAGCACAAAGATTAATTTTTTGAAAAAATGATGTTCATAACCCTTTAGGCTCCACCCACACACAACCATAGAAAAATAATCATGCGAAAAAGTAGAAAAGGTTAAGGATATAAAAATGTATTAGAGCTAATCAAAATAATGAACTGCAGTTTAAATGTGATTAAGTCATAATTATAATTAATAAATAAAATAAGAAAGTAAAAAAGCTATAGGGATTGTGCAAACAAAATGATGTGAAAAATAAAAACGTATAGAAAAAATGAACATAATTAAAAAAAATATATATACTCTTACAATCTAACATCAATAACCAAAACACATACCCTTAACCGCGTTCTCTAAACCCTTAATCCATTACACCAAATCCCTAATCATGTATCCTTCACCCTTTATCCACAACGTTTCAACCCATAAACTTACCCATAACATTTTACCAATAACCTTATCTCTACCCTTAACCCTATACCCTTCCCCTAAAACTGATACCCCAAACCCTTACCCCACACCCTTAATCCATTCCAATATCTCCATACCCACAGCCTGTATAAACGTAACCCTATAACCCTTAATTCAATATCCCAACACTTTAACACTAATCCTCAAACCTTTAACCTTATACATTGTATGCTGTAAAAATAGTTCTGAACCACTATACACTATCCCCATAGCCTTTTATTCTTAACCTATTAAGCCCTTTCGCACGTTCAGTGCTGCAGTACATTCTGGGCACACACACTTTGGGGAGTATTCCCTTTTCAAAATATTTGTTTTCATAACTGATAATTGAAAAGTAGTATTTTTTGGAGTGTTGGTGCTGAAGTTTTGAGAAAATACCCAGTGATGCGATATGAGAGCAGGTAGTAGCCACCAGGGGAGCACCTGTGCTGGATTGTCCCTGTTACACTTGACCGTGTGCTTGGCTGGTGCATATTATCCTCTCGTCCCATGATGGACCTCGCCCTGTACCCCCTGATGCACACCATCTTGTGCCACTGCTTCACAGTATCTTGCCCTCCACTAATGCATCACACCTTGTGCCTCCTACTGCACATGTTTCTGTATGACTATTTGCCTGTGTATATAAATGCAGGTTATTTGTTGATCTGCTTGCAAGTGTGCTTCTGTGCCTCTTGGATTTTTTGAAATGTGGTGTCAGCATGTGTGTGTCCGCTCTGTGCATACATGAGTGCTTGTATGTTATGTGCCTCTGTGCCTCTTGGACTTTGTGAAATGTGGTGTCAGCATCTGTGTGTCCGCTCTATGTATGCATGAGTGCGTGTATGTTGTGTGCATTTGCGCCTCTTGGACTTTGTGAAATTTGGTGTCAGCAGGTGTGTGTCCGCTCTATGCATGCATGAGTGCTTGTATGTTGTGTGCCTCTGTGCCTCTTGGACTTTGTGAAATGTGGTGTCAGCATCTGTGTGTCCGCTCTATGTATGCATGAGTGCGTGTATGTTGTGTGCCTCTGTGCCTCTTGGACTTTGTGAAATGTGGTGTTAGCATGTGTGTGTCCGCTCTAAGCATGCATGAGTGCTTGTATGTTGTGTGCATCTGTGCCTCTTGGACATTGTGAAATGTGGTGTCAGCAGGTGTGTGTCCGCTCTATGCATGCATGAGTGCTTGTATGTTGTGTGCCTCTGTGCCTCATGGACTTTGTGAAATGTGGTGTCAGCATCTGTGTGTCCGCTCTATGTATGCATGAGTGCGTGTATGTTGTGTGCCTCTGTGCCTCTTGGACTTTGTGAAATGTGGTGTTAGCATGTGTGTCTCCGCTCTAAGCATGCATGAGTGCTTGTATGTTGTGTGCATCTGTGCCTCTTGGACATTGTGAAATGTGGTGTCAGCAGGTGTGTCCGCTCTATGTATGCATGAGTGCGTGTATGTTGTATGCATCTGTGCCTCTTGGGCTTTGTGAAATGTGGTGTCAGCAGGTGTGTCCGCTCTATGCATGCACGAGTGCTTGTATGCTGTGTGCCTCTGCCTGCTTATCCAATGCAAAAGTCAAAACCGTTGGCTTTGCCATAATTTAGGATATTACTTTTGCTCATGATGCTGTTTGTTGACATACATTCGCGGTGAGAGGTATGTTACTCCGCTTGTCATCCTATTTTTCTGTAAAAATTGAACTGAAACATAACTGTGTTGTTTTCTTCTTTTGATTTAATGTAATACGATTTTATTTTAATTGAATAACCAGTCCCTTCCCACACTGTATAACTTAACAGTGTTATCCATACTCGGAGTCCATTGCTGAAGCAGTCGCATCAGCACCACAACTCTGATACAAGATGACCCAACTGTCGACCACCTCTGCGGTGCTCACACACTTGGATGTATGGATCTGTCACCGATTCTTAACTAAATAAAATCACGTCGTCCTTTGATCAAGGGGTGACTTGCACAGTGACCCCTGTGGCCAACATACATCCGTGCTCCGGTGAATGTTCCATGCCTTGTTTCCCAAGTGATCTACTGTTTCTTAAAGACACTCTTGGCTGGCACATTCGCTCTCCGTGATGCATCATCACACAGATGACAGATGCTTTCACCCTTTTGTTTTCTGGGAATACATTACTGTCTCGTCCCATATAGAGATCCTGAGGGCGAGAGGCATTACCACCTCATTATCTGAGTTATCCTGAGGCGGTTTCGTTAGTGGGTGCCCCACTTAAGATGGCCTGAGGGTTTGAGGCTGCGCGCTCTGAGCAAATGAGTGGCGCTGAATCCCAGCATTATTCCACCTCCTTAATGGTTCAGAATGGACTTCATAAACTGTTATTACTTTTACATTCTTTAAGTCCAGAACATTTTATTGCTATTTTATTCTTACCTTATTACTGGACATAAACCGCTCATGTAACACTATCTTAATAAAAACATATATCTCTTTATTAGACATTGATTATATTAGAGAGGAGGCAGTGCACAATTTTCACATAATTAGTCAATTATATTAGTATTTGCCTGCCTAGATCCCATGAGCCTAGTGTGAATTCAGCAGTCAAAGAAATGCAGACTCGTATTGAGTAAAAGTAGGGTGAGCACAGCATGCAGTCATGGTCGGTAATGTTTAAGTCAGTCTGACACCAATCATGGGTGGGGGTGCGGTAGGATCGTGCCCCGACTTCTGATTTTAAAGGCTGGCTGACCTATATTGGCTAAACCACGTTTACTTTTTAGTTTGCTGATCTCATACAAATTAGGTATCAATCCTGGCTAGTTTGACCCTTATAGCACTCCCCTTGACATTAGCCATGTTGAAAGCTTGACACTGGCAGACAGTGTTGCTCTACTATTTTGTGGTGACATTTCCCTCTCTGAGGCAGCACCCAAGAAGGAGACTTATTACGAAAATGTTTCGTTTTTGTAGCATATTAAAATTAATGCTGTCTGTCTCGAAAGATATGCCATTGTTCTTGAAAAATTGCATCATTCTCAGCGGTTAATACCCATTTCTTTACATTTTCTGTATGTTTCCCTTAGTATTTATTTCCTCTTTACTATTGTTATAGTTAGTCCATTTTTTTTATTCTTGGAGCTCGAAAAAGGGTTAGTGGTTGAGAAATGGGAAGGAGATTCTCCCAAAAATATGAAGAGAGAATCTGAATTTCATTAATTACACAGGTGTTAGTTTGTTTTTAAATGTTTTTATTGGTTGCTCAAAACAGTATATTTCACAATCATTGTTGCTGCGCTAGATGTACAGGAACACAAATGATTTATTTACAGATTTAAACAGATATTCTCCATACCCCTCACCCCCTGGCTGCTCGTGTGGTCATATGGTCAAACCTCCGACATCTATTGATATATATATATATATAGTATGTGGCCTAAGTCGCTTGTGCTCTTCAGTGCTGCCGATATATGTTACTAACTGTTATCATTGCACCCGCACCCCGGTGTTTTTTTTGGGGCACAGTATCTCTTTACTTCTTTTACTCTTGGTGACCCATTTATTCCTCAGTGTTCTGTTTTCCCATCTCCACTCCATCTTTTCGCAGGTCTGATAGCATCTGTTTCCAAGCTGCCAGGTCGCCTTCCAATCGTTCATCCCGTCTCATATGTTTCATTCTAACCTCTTTGGCCACTGCTCATTCAGACGCATCGTGCCACCATTCAGCACATCTGGGTGGGTGGACGTTCTTCCATTTAATGGCGATCCGTCTTTAAGCTAGCACTAACCCTAACATCAAGAATTTGCTGGCTACGTTTTTTCCTTGAAGGTGCCGGGGATAATCCCAGCAATATTTCACGTAGGGTGCCCTTGAGATCTCATCCAGTTGCCACTTTCAAACTTTGCAAAATGTCCCTCCATCCTCCTGTGTAATAAACTGTAATAAACTGGCACCCCCAGATATGTCACCTAGGATGTCACAACCCTCTCCCACGATTTCTGTAGCGACATGACTTTCGCTATGTCTGCAAATGGTTCCCAGAAAGACATGTCGTGTGCATAAGGCACACAACAAGTAACCCTCTTAACCACCTGTTCCCAGATGTGCCCCATTTGTCAGATCAAAAATGGTTGCGACTTCGAGATTTGTGTACCGCACATAAGCAGCTCTGGAAGCGTATGTGTCCCACACGAGCCTCACAGCAGCCTCTTCTCCCAATTATCTTTCTCACAAAGCCAATGGACTGCATGCTGAAGGTGGGCTGTCCTACAATAAAGCTTAAGATTGGGAGGCGTGATGCTACCCCGCTCCCACGCTTGTTTCAACAAGGTCCTATTCTCTTCCATTTTGTGGCCCAGAGGATATCGATTATTAGACTATCCAGCTCTTTGAAGTAACGTCTATAGTAACATCATGGCAACAGGTCCCCCCACCCCACAATATAAGCATGCATTCCGCAAATAACACACTAGACACCAGTGTTAGTTTGGGAAAAGCTGCTGCAGGTTTATTACATACAACGTTATGTAATCATAGTGGGTTATCTTACAGGCGATCCAAGGGCAGGCCGCATTCTCGCCACCTGCCCGCCTGATGAGCCAGGCAGCACCGTTGCAAACCACCTATGTGCTGCCCCTAATGGTAATGATTATACTCGCGCCCCTTGCGGGGCGGAGCGTAGCTAGGCAAGCCCCCGGTTGCACAGGCCCACAACCGCCCGAAGGACTACTGGGGCGCCGACACAGGTACCCGGAACCTCCCCTGAGGCCCCAGGTCTTAGGCTCTGGCACCCCTATGTGCCCGCTGAGGTAGAGTGCTGCACCTCTCTGGTTCCAGATCGCCCTGTAACTCCGCCTGCAACGAAAATGAACACATTAATAAGTTCAAACTGTCCCCCCCCAAGCTGACACACAGGGTGAGAGGTCAGGAGGGAAAATGTGTGTCCCCGCTGGCGAGGCCACCACAACGCGTCCGGAGCGGCAAAGAGGCAGAAAAAATGGCAAGGGGGACTTAAGTACCCCTCGCCCTGCCTGCCGCACCGGATGTAACCTCACAGCCCCCTCCCACGCTCATCTCGGGTCCTCCTGCCCAGGGGAGGAGTGGGTGCCAGAGGGGGCGGGGGGGAAGCCCTCTGTGACTAGAGGGCCGCTTTCCTGAGTGGCCACCGGGTGGCCTCGGGCAGCCGTAGGGACCTTGTATAACGTGCCCTGTAGGACATACAGACACCATGGCAGCACCACCATTTTTCCAAGAGCCTCCTTACTCATCAGTGAGAGAGGGTGGACTCTCCAGAACCGGACTGAAGCTTGCAGCCCCCTCAACCACTCTGCCTACATTTAAATCCAAGAAGAATTGCTTTTCGTATGATATTTTTAGATCCATCGCCAGTGCAAATAACAGTGGCGACAAAGAGCACCCCTGTCTCGTGGCTCGATGTAGTGGGAAGCCCGCAGAAACCAAACTAACTGGACACTGGCCTTTGGATTTGTGTAAAGTAACTTGAGCCAAGAAACATATTCTGCCATAGATGTTCCTATAAAACCAAATCAAACGCCTGCTCGATGTCTAGGAATGTTAGTGTATAGGAACTGTCCTGTAGACTAGGAGTATGGATAACATGAAACAGTCCATGTAGATTAAACATGGTACTGCTCTTTGGAATGAACATGCACTGATCTTCATGTAGACGGGTAGGCAGAAACAGGAGTATTCGGGTAGCCAATAGACCACTCAGTATGTTTACATCCACATTTAACATGAATAGCAGTCTTTAGGACTTGCCTGGTGTCTGCACCAGCACCACAAGAGCCTCACACATAGTATCCAAGAGGTTCCCCCATTGGTGAGCTTCCAGGTACACCTCTAGTTGCCTTTCTCCCATCAAATCTGTTTATTTATGGTAAAATTTGGTTGGAAGGCCATCACCCCCGGTGCCAATCTTTGACGGCTCCATGATGCTACGATCTCTTCTTTGGTTATGTCTGCCTCAAACAAATGGCGCACTCCCAACCTGGGTACCTCCAAACCCACCAGAAAGTCCCCTCTCTTGTCATCAGATCCGATACCTCTTTTCAGGTATACCCTCTAGAGGTGAACCTTGAGCACCTCATTTATGACTGCCTGGGAGTTAACTACTTTACCTCAACTGTCCCTTAAGGTCAAAATCGTGTCACAAGACTCTTGTTGTCGCAGCAATCGTGCCAACATGGCTTCCGTCTTGTCCCCCTCTGCATACAATCTCTGCTGATATGCTTTGAATATGTGCTTTTCCAGGCTGAGCCAGTCGTCTAATAGAGCACTACAAGTGCGTCTTCACACCTCAAGCTTCTGGGATTACATTGAGAGTACCCTCTCAAGGTCAGAGAGTCTGGTCTCGTTTCTTTCCAAATCATGGACCAATTGTTGTTTAACCCTATACGTAGAATGTAAGCAAACTCCCCTACAGCTGCTAGCTTTATGCATCAACTTCTTTTAATGATATTCCTGCTGCAACTTCAAAGAACTTACATCACTTCACCATGACAACTAACCTAGAATTAGAGCTCCAGGAACCCTCCAGATAGTGCTGTCTCAGAATGCTTTTCCTATATTAAATAGCTGAAAACTCAAAACTCCAGTCTTCTTTTTTCATCTTCTAATTACAGTACCTAATCTCCTTTGACAATCCATTAACATTGATTACCTGTGGAAAAAAAGAATTTGAACAGTAAAAGTGACCTAAAACAAATTAAATTAGAAAATCGTTAACTTCTCATTAAACATAATTTCTTATGTATGCAGGTAAGGTGGGAAAGATAATGCTTGCCTCGGTGCCTTAAATGAAATGAAATCCAGATTATCTTTTCATTTTATTTCAGGAAATGTCATTTCATTACAAGACTTTTAAAGTCCTTCATAATCACATATGCCACATTCTCTATTGGTCTCAGGTAATGTTTTGCAAACATACCAGCTTTCTACCAATCGTTCGCTCCCAAAATCTCCTCCAACCTACCACCTGCTCAAAAGCTTTACTTGCAACTGCACCTCTCATAGAGTGTGCCTTGTACCTTTCCAAACTCAGCCCTACTTCTTCCATTATACATTTGATCCATTTTTCATTAGTTGTGCTCATTCCAGCTTTTTAAGGTCTCACATACAAAATAAGTATTTGATTCTCACCATCAGTCCTAAACTCTACTGTCATCTTCTTGCATGCAATCCACCACTCATTATGTCTTTCAATCTTCTATTTTGGGATAAAGAATTGAATCTGACACTGTTTTTGTTCTTTTCTTAACCTCAAAAAACATACTGTAACAGCTGCCATGGCTCCTTTTGGAGCACGCTGACGCAGCAGTGGCTGGAAAAGGCGGCGGTCTAGCCTTTGCGGCCATATCCTGAGCATCAGAGGCCACGCCCCTAATCAGAAATCAGCATACCAGATAGTCAGGGCATTCAGGCGTAGTAAGAAGACCCAGCCATTGCCTGCTATTTTTATATACTTACCAGTTAATACTTACCCTTCTGAAGTCTGTTGCTAAACTCTTGATTCCTTACCTGCAGATTCTCTGCTCAGACTGACTTGGAATCTTGATTCCTACTTGTTTTCCTGCTGCGCATGGAGTCCTGGGGACAATTCACAAAAGTAATCTGAAACAAAATCCTAACTTTACGACTTTCAGGATCCATAAAAGGCATTTAAGAGTAGTAAGTTTAGGATTTTATCTTAAGTTTTGGTCTTAAGACAAATTCCTAACTTAAGTTTAACTTAAGTTAGGATTTTGTCTTAATCTGTGCGGAGGAAGCAAGATGGCGGATCGTAGCCGCCACTGAGAGGTCGCTCTCGTCCGAGCTCCGCATTCCGAGAGACACTGGCGGTTTTTATGGATGAGAGATACGACTAGAGTGCTATGAGGCATAAAGAAAGAAAGAACCTGAGATACTAGGGCGTACCAGGGCTCCCGGGATCAATGGTTGACGACTTCACCGTTATACCTGCTGCAACCTCGGGTGATGTGAAGTGACGTCGGGTTGGGCCGAGCCGAGCCGAGCGGTGCTGCTGCCGCGTTGCTGGCCGAGTTTCCGACCGAGTGTGCTGTATTCTGCTCCGCTCCGCTGTTCTCTACTCCACAGCTACAGACGGAGGCTGCACAGGTGCTTTGCATCTCTTTCCTGCATTTCTTTCCTGCGCCTCTCTGTGCACACACAGAGGGGGCGAAACGTACAAGCGCAGTAGCGGATTTCGCGGAGGATTCTGTGCTCGGCTTGTATTCGGCCACGGTCTCAGCTTCAGCAAGGCTGCTCATCAGGGTTTTTTTCTTTGTGTATACCTCCCGTTTACTGGGAGCTGCTTTCTAGACTGCTGCAGTTAAAACGAATACACGCAACAGGCAATCAAGCAGCTGAGCTGAGTAGCTGAGTGGAGTAGCTGTGGTGAGTTGCCGAAACTTCCTAAACTTACTATTAACAAAGACTCGCTGTAGAGGAGAGAGGTGGAGGAGAGGTGAGGGGAGAGAGGAGAGAGGAGAGAGGTTTAAAGGCACTGTATACTTGTATACTTGTACACTTGCTTGCGGAATAACGAAAGAGCAGCACAGATGACGCGGAAAAACCCAGTGCGACAGAACCGAGCTGGGAAAAGTGCTCCCTCAGGAGAAAGTGCGGAAGAAGGGTCCGCTCTGGCGTTCAAAATGCTTAAACCAATTTCACCTGCAGTAGTTGCAAGGACCCCCCGGCGTGCTGTAAATGCTCCTGAAGTTCCCGGGTAGGCTAATGCTGGTAAGCCACAACTTACTCCTCCGCACCCTCTTTTTCTCTCTGCACCTTCTAAGGATGGTATTCTCTCACCAGCTCCAAATGATAAGCATAAAAGCAAAAATAAAAACTTAATTGCCGGGATTGCTTTGACGAAAACTATGGGCTTAGAAGCCAAGAGGTGTCTTGTCTTTGCCACAGAAATAGAAACTGGGGTCGATAAACTTATGGAGGTGGCTGCTCCTAGTAAGAGCCCGGATTTGGAGACCGAGGGGTCCCCGAAGCATATGGAAACACCGGAGGGTACAGTGGAGGGTACAGTGGAGCTAAAGGGGGTAAATGAAATGTTGGTGATACAGGAGGATATACCTGAGGAGGAGCCTGAAATATCCCTTATATATGCTGCCCCTCTCACTCCAACCCCGTCTCCAGCTTTATCTCCACAATCTTATTCACCCATCCACCCTATTCAATCTGACAAAGACACTAACACAGGGTCAATTAAAGAACTTACTCCGGCAAGGGTAGAGATGGGGACTACGGTAGCAGTAGCAGCAACTGCTTCTGCTTCAGTTCTTGCTCCTATGGAAACAACACCTGAAAATACTAGCATCTCCTTGCCAGCACCAGCACTAGCACTTACACTAGCACCGCCCTCGTCATTAGATCAGAGCCTAGGTGAGCAGAGAACAGATGGAAAAAGTGCTACGGCGCTAGAAAAGGCGCTAGAAAAGATGTTGGATGATGATAATGACTCCAACGATGATTTCGAGTATGAGGAGCTCCCCGATGACGAAGGAGGGTTTGAAAAACGAGACCATGCTATACTCGATGTCAAAGACAAAAAATCCTCAGGCTTCAAGAAGGGCAGGAAGATAAAATCTAAAGCAAAGAAAGGGGACAGAAACCTGAAACCTATAATAGTTGCTTCTACATTAGTACCAATAAATACAGCAGGGAAATTCATCGGAGACCAAACACCTTTGCTTAAGTGGATGCAACCTCGCAAGGCCATTAAGAATACTGTTCTGGGCGCTTCAGGAATTATTCCCACTACTCCCATAAAAGGGTGTACTTTAAAAAAATGTACAAAATTCTCCCGTAAAAAGTGGGGTTTTGATTAATCAAGAGCAAGATAAAAATTTAAATCCAGAGTCAGTGGTGGTAATTCCAAAGACAACCCCTGATAATATTATGCCATTTTTTGGTGATACTCAAACAAATTCTATGGACAAATCATCGGTTATTACTGCTTCAGGCGGCAAGGCCCTTCCTTTGCAACTGGTAACATCCTCTCATTCTCCTAATGCATCTTCTGACACTTCTTCTTTGGATTTATTTTAAAAACTTTATTGATACATCGTCAAGAGTCTCAACAACGTTTTCTCCAATTAAGAGAAGACAATAGTAAGATGCAACTTAGTTTACAGGAAGTTACTAATAAACTGAACGGGGTAACGAAAGATCGATGGATTACAACAGCGGGTTGTTGAAATGGAGGATACTTTAGATACTACCATGGCTCAAACAGGCCGACATGATGAAGTAATCGGGTCCCTATTAAACAAAGTAGAAGAATTGGAAAACAGGCAGAGGCGACAGAATTTAAGACTTTTTGGAATACCCGAGAGATCAGAGGGATCAGATGCCAGGGCTTACTTGGTCAAATTATTCGAACGGGCATTCCCTGACCTGTCTGACTGGGATTGGGATTGCCAATTACAACGGGTGCACAGATTACCTATAATTTCTAGAAATAAGGAAAGCAAATACCCACGCCCAATCATGATTTACTTCGGCAATTATTTGCTAAGACAAGCAGTTTCAATCAAGGCTAGACCTAATACTCCTGTGACATTGGACAATATAACTTTCTTTGTTAAATCTGATCTTAGTAAGATAACTATGGACAAAAGGTGGGAGTTGCGGAAACTGATTGATCCTTTCAAATCTAAGGGTGCCACAGTCTTCCTCCAAGAACCTGCCCGTTTCAAAGTCATGAAATCTGGTCATACTTATTTTTTCAATGATGTAAAGGAGGCTGAGCAATTACTTACTAAAATGAATGTAAATGTTTAATATCAGATCGCTGAAGGAGGAGAAGGAATGAGAGAGAGGGGTAAAGATTAGAAATAGTCAAAAAATGAAATGGAAGGAAAACTAAGATGGTAAAGCTCACTGGAAATTCAATGGGGTACTTTCTTTTGGTTTATGATTTCTCTCGTATGAGGTTAATACGGAGATTTGCGGGTCTCGGGGAGACCTCTCTGATTGGCTGCCCTTTGAACGGCAGCAGAAGATAGGGGTAAGCTTCCGGGGAGACACGGGGAGGGGGTGCTTCAAGGGCTGGGGGTTAGGGTTAAAGGCTGACAGTGGGGAGGGGATAGGACAACGAGGGAAAGGGGGTGGAAAAACAGAAAACGACAAGACAAGTTTAAGGGTAATTGACTTAGTATCTTATAGACTAAGAATGAGCTTGAATGTAAGGAAAGGTGCAGTTTACTTTGATCTTATAATTAGCCAGTATGTTGCGTTTTAGATGTTTAGCTTGGAACGTGTCAGGCTTGAATAATAAAAACAAAAGAAATTTGGTATATGAAGAACTGAAAATATATGACCCACATATGGTTTTATTAACTGAAACGCATATTTGTTTTAAGGACAAGAAGCTGTTGACTCAATTGGGATATGAGCTGGTGACATGTACTATTTTAAATGCCTCTATTCGAGGTGTGGCTATTTTGAAAAAGCGACAATTAAGTGCAGAAGTAATTAAATCTGCGGCGGATAAGGGGGGCCGTTGGGTAATTACCCAAATGCAGTTAGAAAATAATTTGTTTTTTGTGCTATTTATGGGCCGAATATTGATGACCCACATATTTTTGATTGGTTAAATTTGGAACTACTTGCATGGGAGGGGGAACTTATTGTGATGGGAGATTTTAATTGTGTGTTAGACTATGATCAAGATGGTACAAAGAGAGGTAAATTTCGACGTATGAGTAAAACCAGGGCGGCAATCTTAGAATTAGCAAGGATACACAATGTTAAAGATGTGTGGAGAAATCTATTTCCCGATATACCTGGATACACATACTACTCCCCACCCCATAAACGGTGCTCACGAATAGATCTGGCTTGGGCGTCGGATGAAATTATCAATACAGGACATATGGAGATTTTCCCAAGGATCTCATCCGATCACAGCCCTATACTTTTCATATTTAATATCGCTCAAAGGGCACCCGATTTTAGACCCTTCACGTTCCCTAGATATTGGTTAACTGACTTAGTATTCGTAGCTAAGCTTAAGGAACATATAAAAGAATATATTGAAATTAATATCAATACTGCTAACCTTCTATCAGTTTGGGACGCTTGTAAAGCTTTTATCAGGGGAGTTGCGCAGCAATATGTACTCAGACAAAACTCTATCTATAAGGCAGAGACCAAGGCTATTTTAGCCAATATTTTAGCATTAGAAAATCAGTTAGTTGAAAAACTTAGAGCTGATGAGACGAATGCGCAAAGTATAGCTCAATTAGAAATTAAACTTGTAAGTCAGTGCTCAATTCTTAAAAGCTCTCTTAGGGAGAAAAACTCTCAGAAATTTATCAAATATAAATTATCTCAATAAGAATGTGGTGATAGAGTTGGGAAGCTTTTGGCAT
Source organism: Lissotriton helveticus (assembly GCF_964261635.1). Taxonomy (NCBI): domain Eukaryota; kingdom Metazoa; phylum Chordata; class Amphibia; order Caudata; family Salamandridae; genus Lissotriton; species Lissotriton helveticus. The sequence continues at coordinate 1,649,392,426 of NC_136063.1, read as the reverse complement.
ATAAAGTCGCAGATGATCGCGCAACAACCCTAGTTAAAGCAATTAAGGGTCCCCATAATATCTTATATACTCAATCGGCTCAAATTCTGGGACAATTTGTTTCATACTATGAAAATTTATATACCCCCGAGAGCAGATGCACTGAAGACCAGAAACAATCTTATATTAATAAGAATTTGCCTGCAGGAACATACTTGGAACAAACATTAATTGACCAATTGGAAGAGGAGGTTACATTATCTGAGCTTCGTCTTGCTGTTACCTCTCTTCCATCTAATAAAGCGGCTGGCGAGGATACTCTTCCCATAGAGCTATATAAAACATGCGCAGATGAAATTCTACCACTGCTCTGTTTGGTCATTAATTCAATTGCTGCTACTGGGAAGGCCCCAGATTCATGGAAGACAGCTAAAATTATGTTCTTTCTAAAAAAAAAATAAACCTCCGGTGGAGTGTGGATCTTACAGACCTATCTCTCTGATAAATACTGACGCAAAAGTTTATTCTAAACTTTTAGCAATGCGATTAGCTCCCCTTATGCCCTATTTGGTAAATGATCAACAACATGGCTTTGTTGTTGGGAGAGACACCACTACACATGTCAATATGGCTATTACTGCCTTTGACGTTGCTACAACTGATTGCACCCCACTCGGTATGATACTTTTAGACGCGGAGAAGGCGTTTGACCGAGTGGGGTGGGATTATTTGTGGGGCGTCTTAAGGCAATTTGGTTTTAGAGGGCGTTTTGTGAGAAGTATACAGGCGTTGTTTAAGGACCCTAATGGCAAAATCAGCTATGCTGGGGCTCTCTCATCAGCTTTTCCAATCCTACGAGGGACGCGGTAGGGATGTCCGCTATCACCCCTGCTCTTCGCTCTCTCCATGGAGCCATTTATCAACGCTCTGGAAGCTCAAACTAAGATTGCCCCGATCTTCCATGAAGGTAAATCTCTTAAAATTACCGCATATGCAGATGACTTAGCTATTTACACCACCAACGTCGTGGATGCACTATTAGGGATCACGACAGAAGCTAAAAACTTTGGATCTATCTCTGGCTATAAATTAAATATAAACAAAACACAAGTCATTAAGAACTATAAGGCCAATTTACCAGTGCAAGGACTTTGTCAATCTGCAGTATATCTAGGGGTAAAGATTTCATCTAATATCGCTGATATAAACTCGTTAAATTATGATCCTTTATTAAAAGAAGTGACTAATCTTCTGAAAAAATGGCACAAGATTCCATTAAATCTCATAGGTCGTATGAATTTGATCAAAATGAACATACTGCCGAAGTTTTTATATCTTTTCCGTTCTATACCTTGTCGCGTTAATAACTTATTCTTTAAAAAATTAGACGGCATTTTAAGTAGTTTCATTTGGGGCTATAAGAAGGCTCGTAGGTCTATGACAATAATAAAACTCCCACCTGAGAAGGGAGGTTTAAACTTCCCGGATTTCAAAGCTTATTTTATTGCTTCTTTTTTAGGCTGGCTTCGTAGTTTATTTGTCGCTAATAACCAATATTTTTTTCACCAATTTATGCTAGGTGGTTATTCAAAACAATTCCTGGCCAATGTACAAGACCCAAATTACTTCAAACGGGTAAAATTTAAGACCGCGAGAGATGCGGTATTTATATGGAAACAGATGTTGACTAAATGCAATACTTCGTTTTTTCATAAAGAGCTGCCAATATGGGATAATCCTGGGCTTCCAGATATTTTTAGAGATAAAACTGGCCGAGAATGGGCCAAATATGGTATTGAGACACTAGGTGATCTCTATGGTACGGATGGGTTTCTACAATTTCCAACATTACAACTATTGTATAAATTGCCCCTAAAAATGAGATACAAATACATTCAAGTTAGGGACTATTTAATACGCAAAATGAATCTGGTAGAAATTACCAGCTCCGATATATGGACATGTTTCTATTCTGTGCATAGAAAATCACTAATTAGCTTGGGATATAAGTGTCTCAGCCAAAATAGCTCTGATGAAGCCCCTAAATTGGCACTAAAATGGACTACCAGCTTAGGATCTAACGTGACAACCCAGAATATCTCCGCTGCCTTAGTCAATATCAGTACAGCCGTCCAGTCTTCCAGTTTGAAACTCCAATCTTATAGGACGATTAGCCAACTGTACTACACTCCATTAAAAATTTCATAATGGGCGCAAAATAATTCCAACAATGATCGTACTAAATGTCCTAAATGTGGTCTGGTGGCAGCAGACCTTACACATATGATTTATTCGTGCCCATTATTAGCAAAATTTTGGTTGGACATAGAAAATATTTTAACTCATAATCAACTGATCAATTTTTCATTAAATGCAGCTGCGGTACTTTAGGCTATATACCCGGTTAGTCCTATTTATAAAGATTTGCTCAATATTACATTGGCTTGTGGAAGACTGGTGGTAGCAAGGGCCTGGATTTCTCAGAATCCTCCTCATACAACTGAATGGTGGTCATTGGTTTATGAAATTCATACTATGGACAAAGCTATTGCCAGGAATAGAGGAACCAAAGCCAAAATCAAGTTTATTAAAATGTGGGGTAATTTTTTTGCTATGTCGGCAATGATTTGAACCATGTATTTTTTTTTTCTCCTTTGTTTATGATATTATTAATTATTAGCGATTTGTCTTGAGTAGGAACTACTCCTTTTACTTTTTTTGTGTTTTTATTTTTCCAATATGTATCTGCATCAAATTGAATTCGATTTATTTTTTCAGATTATGTATTTGATATGTTGATTTCCTTGACTTGATTGTAAAAAAAAATAAAAAAAAAAATAAGGATTTTGTCTTTAGATCAAAACTTAAGACAGAATCCTGACTTTACTACTCCTAAATGCCTTTTGTGAATACCGAAAGTCGTAAAGTTAGGATTTTGTCTCAGATTACTTTAGTGAATCGGGCCACTGGTATTTGCCTCGTCTTCAAGCCAGCCTCACCACTCCTCAGTTGGTTGCTTAGGGATCTGTTAGAGAAATTTAAAGCATGTATCAACTGAGGACTGTTCTACGGATTTGTAAGGTGTAAAGTGTAAATGTAAAATTGAGAAGGACTTCCTTTAGTGGATAGCTGTTCTGAGCGTCACTTCTTCTGGATACTGAAGTCCCTGAAAGTAGAAAGACACTATATGAAATTTAGAAATGTGCTTTTTTCTCAAGAATGTTACTTGAAAATCTTTTTTGGGGAGATTTTGATTTCCATTTTCTCTGATTTAGCCTAAGGTACTGATTTAGATCTTGGCGTGACTCCCGCCATCCCACTGTGGTGGCGGTTACAAGTACTCCGTCGAGATGGCAGAGTCCCGCCTTCCATATTTAGATGTGAGCGGACTGAACCGTCATCTGCATCAACAGACTGTCTACCATTGCGTAAGCGGCGCACATCTGTTCGCATGGAGCACTCCTCTGCTGGCTAACAGTACTTAGTTGCCGTCAGGCTGGAGGGTTGGCGCTCAGGGGCGTAACAAAGACCCCCGCATCCCCCGTTGTGCGTGAGGGCCCCCATGCTCCCTACACTTGAAGGGGCCCCCTCAGCCAATCCTGAGGTAAGTGCTGAAGCATAGGGCCAACATTCCCGAGCACTGCACATTAGTTCCTGTTTAACTTCAACCTTTCTTTGAGCAGGTAGCAGTGTTGTGAAGATCTCGGGCACAAAAAAGAAACAGTTGCAATTTATAGGGCACAAAAAAGAAACAGTTGCAATTTATAGGGCTTGTTTCTCACCCGTTTAGAGTGGCCTGCAAGGAAAGCCACCCCAGAATTTATCTGTGAATCCGAGTGCCGGATTGCATAAAGAATATATTAAAGGGCGCTGGTGCGCGCCCCGCCTGCCGCACTGCTAACGTGGGAGAACCTACGCATTATTTTTTTTGTCCATTACTTTAAAATGATCATTAATCCAATGTAATCTTCGACCGTCCATCATAATCATAGTTTTTTATTCTTCAAAACACAGCGGAGACAGCGTCCTTTCACCTATAATCTTTATTTTAGCATCTTATGATAGTTACTGAATGCCCATCCAGGCCTTATCGCAGCAACTCCAGACATAAAAGGTGAAACATTACAGAGTAGGTTCATCAAGATGTATTCCCAATGCATTTCGAGCCGAATTGGCTCTTCGTCAGGGGTTTCTATGAAAAACAACAAACAATTCAGCCATTTAGTCACTGGTTGACCTTCAATATTTAAATCACAGACGAACAAAACAATAATAGTGCACGTTATGTGCCCAACCCGGTGCCTCACTTTCATTAGTGTTACATAAAGTTCTAACCTAGCTAATCAAACAACAAACAGTGCCCTCCCTCCCTTTCCAACTATGCGTGCCCTCGCTCAATAAAACTGCCTAAAGCGAGCAAATGCTAGAGAAATATCGTTCCTATTTGTGCTATGAAAAACCCACTTTTAAAGGATCAAATTCCTCCCTCTGAGTGCCTGACTGCCCTCTCCCCAAATATCCGTGTCCCATAGTGCAAACTAATATTGAAATACCTTGATTACACCGCAGCGGGCCGGCTAACCACCTCGTCCACCTTTCCCATCTGTCACATGACCCGTTCAAACCGATAGATCTAAACCTCACACCAGCTGCTAATGTTTAATCCTAACGTAATTACTACCCATGTGACATGTTCTCAAACGCTGCGCTAGGTAGTTCAACTATTGCTACCAAACTGCTAATCCCACAATGCACCCTCCGTTGCTCGATAACAATAGAGCCCTCAGTCAAATTAAATTAAAGAATCCACCATTTTTACCTCCCTTCTGTGTGTTAACTGGGCGAAACTGAAAAACACAGTATGATATCCAAAACTCCATCTTATAATACAACAGTGCCCCATTTTCAACCCGTAAACCATTGCCCCGTGATTCCAAATTTCTTTCCTTCAGCATTAATCTAAACAGGAAAATACATAAGTGGAAGGCCAATCGTTTAAAAAATAAATAAACTGCAAATTGTTCTTTTGTAGACTGTTAAATCTGTCCACTCTAGTCTTTCGCTGTCTCTGCCGCATGTCCATGTTCCATCACTTGTCTTCATACTCGGGGTGCAAACTACTATCGGGACGATAAAGTTGCAAAGCAAGTAGTTTTAAAGAGGATGCACTCCTTCCCTTGTAAGTTCATCAAATTTTATATTTATCTGTCTTTCTGTTATCCTTGTGTGCGTGCGGATTTTTGCCATTGCCCCGTGATTGCATAAAGAAACAGTCAAGAATGAGGCGACCATGTAAAGGTCATATGGAAGTTCAAAGACAGATGATAGAAATATGTGTGTGGGAGTGTGTGCACGCATAGGGGCTTAACACTCCCCCCATCACCAAGTTGCAGGAGGCCCCCCTCCCGGACCCTTCAGCCACGCACCTTGCTTGTCCTGATATGCAGCAGACTGCAACTTGCTCAGTTCTTTGTGCAGAGACAGTGAAATAGGTTGACACTGCTCTTTAGAAATATAACACATTATAATTACATTTTAGAAAGCCACTGATTTAACAGGAAGCCGTGCCAGGGTTTTTTAAATTGCAGGACTGGGTGAAGTGCTCTTGCAGAATGCCTGGATGGATGACTAAAGCAGAATTCAGTGTTTTGACCTGGGACCATCCCACATAGATCCAGCCTGCACCCTCAGTAAGAGTCCAGTATTGGAGTCAAACTACAAAGAATGCAAGCAGAAAAGAGACACAGGGCTGCCTTTGGGTTTCATGCGTCCTGGTCCGGTAGCAGTCTTCTCCCAGGCCATGTTGGCATCCTTCAGCTGCTGAAGGGCTGTGATTCCTGGTGAGTAAAAAGAGGTGATGCTGGTGCTGGACAAGCTGGTGTCCCCCAAACAGGTGAGTCCACCAACATCCCTTTTCTTTCTATCTTTATGCAATAGAGCAGGGGTCTTCAAACTGTGGGGCGCGACCCCCAGGGGGGCCTAGGAGTGATGTGTAGGGGGTCGCGCATTCATAGTCACACTTCTGCCCTGGCCTCCACGGCTTCAGCCCCCCTCCTCCCCCGTCCTGTGTCTCAGCCCGGGCTGCTGCAGTGCAGCTCGTGCTGCTGAGGGCTCAGCTGGGCAGTGTCTGGAGTCTTATCTCCGGCACACCCGAGTTGTTCACAGGTCTTTAAAGACCATTAGCATATTTACTTGCCTTTGTTAACTGGTTACCAAGGCTTAGTTTTTTTATGGTTCCAGTACCCCCTGGGCCCCCACTCTACCTATTCCTTACATTTGTATTTTTACACTTACTGCTGTAGTGTGAGAATGCATTTAATGAAAAGGAATATAAAGTTGGGTTACCAAAAGAAACATGCCTGCTGTGTGCTGTTTAAAGAGCCTGCAGAGACCTGTTCTTGACACTACATAGAGTTATAAATAAAAAAGTATGCATTAATTAGTTATGTGACTTTTCTGTCTTTGTTCTCTTTAATTTAAAAAACTTAAACGGAACTATAGGGGTATCACGAACGACTCTCTTGCCCCCCTCATAGCGCAGGCCACTACTTCATCCACGAAGGATGCTAGTGATGCTGCGCTGGAGCTTGCCAACTCTATCTCCAGAGCAGTAGATCTTTTGGCCCCTGCCTCCTATCGCTATTCAGCTAGGCGGAAACCATCAGCCCCCTGGTTTACTGAGCCTCTTAGGCTCTTAAGGCAGAGCTGTAGGAAGCAGGAGAGACTATGGCGGAAAACCTGGGACCCTACAGATAGAGAAAGACATAAGCTTCTGCTTGTAGACTACAAGGCTAGGGTCATTAAAGAAAAACAGGCCTATTTCTCTAAGCTCACAACGTCCCTTACTTCCTCTAGGGATTTATTTAAGATCGTTGACTCTCTGTGCTCTCTACAAACTCCTGATCCCATCATAGGTTCCCAAGAGTTGTGCGACAGGATCGCGCAGTTCTTCCACACTAAAATTGCGGACATCTATCTTACACTTGAAGCACAGAGAGTCCTAATGAGTCCCCTTCCCTTCCCGACTCAACCTACCTTAGAATGTTGGGAAAAAGCTCCCTCTAAGAGCCTGACCTACTTCCCTCCCCTTACCCTCGAGCAACTAGACTTTCTCCTAAATAGAACCAAGTCAGGTTCGCCACTGGATCCCTGCCCTTTGAAGATCCTGAAAGAATGTAGGGAAACCCTGTTGACCCCTATTTTGGAGGTAATGAATCGTGCCATGACTCAGCAGCCTGGAAAAAGGCCATAGTCAAGCAGCTACTTAAAAAGCCGACTCTGGATCCCGAAACCCTTACCTTCGACCGATATCGCTGCTGCCTGCCCCAGCAAAAATGCTTGAATCCCATCTTAATCAGCATTTGACTTCCTTTCTTGAGGCCTCTGGCTTTTTGGATCAATCTCAGCATGGCTTCCGAAAATTCCACAGCACCGAGTCGGCTCTCACGGTAGTGGTAGACAACGTTCGATCAAAGGTAGACCGAGGCCAGACTACTTTACTGGTCTTACTCGACCTGACCGCAGCCTTTGACACCCCGTCTCCCTCGACTTTAACAGCTCGGCTAAAGGAGATAGGGGTGGAGGGCCCAGCACTGAGCCTCCTGACCTCTTTCCTCAACCAAAGAGAGCAGAGGGTCAAGCTAGGAGAGTTCCTCTCCCCTGCTAAGCCTGTGCAATGTGGGGTCCCACAGGGGTCGGCCTTGAGTCTGACCCTCTTTAACATCTACGTGGCCCCACTTGCCAGGCTGGTAAGATCGCACGGGATGGAGGTTAGCGTTGGTGAGTATGTGACTCTAATTCCTAGAGTCCAGTTCCATCCATTAAGGGAATTTAAGGTTCCATTGAGTCTTGATAAATCCAATGGTATACTTATATCTTTTCAACTTGTAAAAGCACAGCGTCTCGCGCCCACTCGTACTCCTTTTTCGAAAAAGGACAAGTCTTTTATACATTGGGGCGACAACTATCATATTGTTGAGTGAAAAATAGGAGCTCACTCATGCGACAATAATCTGCGGGAAAGAAAGTCCCTTACAAATATTCGGAATATCGTCCATTCGCGTATGAGATATACCTTCAAGGGAATACGCTCAATCATAGACGCTTGGAGAAACTAATAACGAGCCTTGAAAAAGCCCTGTAGGCGAAACACGCGTCGGCTGCTGTCTTCTTCTTGTGAACTGTGAAATTAAAAACAGACCTCGACCCATGAAGATTTGTTTGGACTATTCACTTATTTTTTTTGATACTTTTCGGATTTAAATTACATAGGGCAATGAGACATTACAGACTGTTTGGAGCATTATCTACATTATTGATTGTGGAAATAATGATATTGGTGTGCTCAGGTATTCTGTGTTTATATGTGTGACCCAGGTTCGTTTGAATTCTGGGACTGAATGACACTTTGGTGGGTAGGTGTCATATACCTTACGAGCACCCTAGCCATAGTTGCTTTTTGTTACTAATCAATGTTCTTATTGAAATTGACATAACTTTTGTTAGGCAAGTTAGGCAAACCCATTCAATCTGTATGTAACTTGAAGTTTATGCAGGAGGCCAACTGGAAGGCCCAAGTAAAGGACGTTAGCGTAGTCCAGTCTAGGGGGCCCATTAGAATCCCGCCATAAGGGCGGCGGTCCCGTGGGGGCCATTAGGATGCGCCCGCCACACTGGCTGGCGCCTCCCGCATTTTTAACATTGCGGCGGGCGGTGCTGAAAGCACCACCCACTGCAATGCTAAAAATGCACATTGTGCACTTCAATGCACAACGTGACAGGCACCGCGTGGTGCCTGCCATGTTGTTCAGTGAAGTGCAGGGGGGTACCCATGTGCAACCCCACCTGCCTGGAGTCCATGGGGGCCCACAACGGGCCCCCACAAGACATTCCTGCATGCCTTTCTGTGTCCCCGCACACACCCTAATACGCCACCATATGAAACCCTTTTCCGCCCGGTCAACTCCTTGACCGGGCTGAAAAGCGGCGGACGGGCGGTCCCTCCGCCATAGTAATAAGGCGGGGGGAAATGGGTGGCGGGCGGGGAAGGATGTTGGGCGGATCGCCACCACCCGCATGGCGGTGGCGATCCGCCCGACATCCTAATGGGGCCCCTGATGTTATAAGAGCTTGGACCACCGTCCTTCTATGAGTGAGCGAAAGAAGGGGGATTTTCATGATGCCATAACAAGTCCCGGCGACTGAATTTACTTGAGTTTTCATGTCAAGGGAGGCATGCAGTTTTACCCCTAGATTTCTCACTGCTCCTGCCGATGGCTGTGGAGATGGAGTATCACATGCCCACCAGCCTCTCCCCGCTTCCTGAGTAAATGAGCCGAAAAGATCACCTTTGATTTGTCAGGGTTACACTGCAATTGGTTAAATCTGAACCACGAAAAGACCACACTTAAGCATTTGTTGATCCTCTCTCCATCTTGCTCCTCTCCCTTTTTACAGGTGAACAGCAGCTGAGTATTATCAGCATAGGATATAATAGTTGCGCCATAGGCCTCAGCCAAAGGGGCGAGGGGTGCCAGATAGAGATTGAACAACAGCGGGCTCAGAATGGAACCCTGAGGGACTCCTACCCTCATAGGAGGAATACCGGCTACATGTGAGGGGGGACCAAACCTCCTGGCTCCTGTCTGCCAAAAAGGAGGAGAACCATTCTAACACCGTGCCCCTAAGATTGCACTCCCTTAGTCTCTGCAAGATACAGTCATAGGGCACGGTGTCAAAAGCAGCGAACAGATCGAGTACAAACAGAACTGCTCTTCCTCCCGTATCCAAGGTCTCCTTGATGGACTCTGATATCTCGAGTAAGGCTGTCTCCGTGCTAAAGTTGGCACAGAAACCGGATTGACTCGATGGAGGAGGCCATTTGTTTCTGCGAAATCAGTAATAATATAGTTTACAATTTTTTCAATAGATTTCGCAAAAAAAGGTAGCATGGAAATAGGTCTATAGTTAGATGTTAGATTAGGATCTGCCGTAGGTTTTTTTAGAAGAGGGAGGGGTTTTGCCCTCTTCCAGACAGATGGAACATGGCCCCTACTCAATGACAGATTCAGAACCTGTTTAGCATCTGGATTAATGATCTCTGCCATGGCCGCAAGTATTTTTGCTGGGCAGGGATCAGACGGAGGCCCAGATTTTAAATTTTTCATTATGGACAGAGAATGCTCCAGTGAAATGGGGGGAAACTGAAGAATGGAAGCCGTACTAGCTTGAGGAGTGCAAGACAGAAGGAGAGACGTCCTGCGAGGCCTCTGGGGAGGTAAGGATTTTTTAATCTTTGACACTTTCTCATGAAAGGCGGTGGCCAACTGGCCTGTCCAATTTTCTGACACAATCCTTTCCGAGACTGCTGCTTTCGGTGAGACAACATGTTGAATGATTTTGAAAAAGTCCTTACTCTTATTCCCTGATGCCTCAGTTCTATCTGAGAAAAAAACTTTCTTAGCTTCCAGAATTCTGTTATGGTACTTTTTTAATGCCTCTTTATATAGTGCCTTACTATCTGCACTAACGTCTTTCCTCCATACTCTTTCCAGGAAATCTTACATTTCCTTAACATGTCATTAAACCAAGGTGCTGATGGCCTTATTGCCTGATGAGAGCATAATGACTGTGTGGCCATAACCTCCATGCCATGTTTTAACCAATATATAATATTCCAACATGCCAAGAAAAGATGACAATTCTTTCTTACTCTTCGGCTCTTCCATGGACTTTATGGTTTCGACCAGCTCAGTACAAGCCTTAATCACAGTCTCCTAAAACATATAACCTAAGTAGCTGACTTCATTGACTCCCAATTTAGATTTTTCAGCTTTGAGAGTGAGACCCTCTTCCTGTAACCTGCGTAACACCTCCCTCACTCTATGATCATGTTCCACATTTGTAGATCCAAATATTAGAATGTCATCTTAATAACATTTCACTCCAGGTACTCCTTCAAGATCTTCATCACGACCTTCTGAAACACTACAACAGCCAAACTCAATCAAAAAGGCATACTCTTGAAGCAATACGCACCAAATGGTGTTACAAAAGCTGTAAAATCCTGAGAGACTTTGTCAAGTTCTATCTGGTGGTCTGCAGAGACTAAATCTAAAGTTGTGAATACCTTTGCTCCAGTGAATGTTTTAACCTTTTCTTCAAAACTGGGCAAAGGGAATTTATCATCCACCACCTCCCTGTTGAGAGCCCGCAAGTCCACACGAAGACGCAAATCCCCATCACCCGAATGGGCCACTACTATGGGAGCCAACTATTCTGTCGCCTCAACCACTTCAATCACTCCACCCTCACATAGACTTTTTAATTCTTTCTCAACAGCAGATTGCATATTCATGGGAACCCTCCTGACCTTGGCTACAACTGGTTTTTCATGCAACCTAAACTTTATTCTGTGTTTATATCCATGTACTTTATCCAGTTTAACTAAAATTAAACTTTTCAAACTTTCCATTTTTAAATTCAACCTCATCAAGCTGACTTGAGACATTTTTTAGGATGCAAACTTACACACATTTCCTTTTGGTGAGCCCACCCCAACAAATCATCCCCTGACGTGACACATATATCTTCCCACTAATATATCTCCTTCCAATCCCAATATTAGCCTGGAAGTAACCCAACATCTCAATAATCAAATACACATACCACCATACCCACCCGGTTTCACATCCATGTCTGATAAAACCTTTCATTCAGGAAACTTATTCATGAAAGTTTTAGTAGATGTAATATAAATTTGTCAACACAAATCTAATTTTATAGGTACTTGTCCATTATCAATATTTTTTACCTCTGAGCGAAACATTACACCTCCAACATATGTTGCACACGTTCGGCAACAATTTAAACCTCCTCCAGTAGTGGCCCATCTTTCATCCACAATTCCTCACGTATCTTGTCGCTATTGCACCATAAAACAAATTGGTCCCTAAATAATGATGGTCCAACCTGGTCATAGCTATTTCAAATTCATTAGAATCAAGCATCTCAGCTTGACTCAATTGTGGCAAGTTTTCCAACACATCCTGTCCTTCTATCCCCAGATAATGCAGCAAGAGTGCATGCTTCCTTTCTGCACTTAAATTCATGCATGGTTCCTTTCTGCAATAAATTCATGCCACACACACATGCACATTTGCTAAACACTTTTTCCCATTTTGACCATATGACCCTAGATTCTGCTCTGCTAGAAGCACCATCACCAAGCTTCACTGGCTGCCTGTGCCTCAGAGGATAGAATTCAAGACTCTATGTCTTGTTTTTAAGATATTAAAACTTGCCTCTCCTCAGATATTGGAACATCTCATTCTTCCTTATACCCCTCCCCGTCTGCTGAGATCCTGTGGACAAAATTTAGCTGTAGTCCCTCGTTTTCTAAGGAGTAGATCTGGCGGTCGCTCTTTTAGAGTGCTTGCCCCTAAACTCTGGAACTCTCTCCCTGCCCATTTGCGGGCCCTCGATGACCTTTTGACATTCAGGAAAGCAGTAAAAACGTATATCTTTCCAAATAGCTGTTAATCCTTCTTATTCTGGATTCTTCCTTTTGCTCGGTGTGTGTTGTGTTTCTTTCCAGGCGCAGCGCCGGGACGCCTCTTAGCTGGGGCAGCTGTGCGCTTAAAAATGGAGTTAACATAACATAACATAACATGATTAAGGGTTCCCCAGGCGAAGGGAAGAAAAAAGGAGGAGCTGTTACATTCTGCATGCTTCCTTCCGATACACCACCTGCTAGCCACTTATTAAGCGTTTATGTTTACCTTCACCCCAATAATGTTAAACTAATTCAACAGCAATTTGTACCAGAATGTGTGCCTCACCTATCAATATGCAAAAACCTATAACAGGAGTAAACCTGTAAACCCAGTTGAGACCGGGTAGTGATAATATCAATGATACAGTGTCTCAACAAGGATATCTTATAGACGGACAAATTACAGGTGAATTAATCACAATGCAACAGGGAAAGGAAGGGACAAGGGAGACCAAGGAATAATACAAAATTAATATTTTGCATGTAAGGAGCACATTGGAAAAATAAATGAATTACAGTAACCAAAAATAACCAAGAGTGTACTGGCAAAGTGAAGGTGAATAAACAGCGCAGTGACACAAGTGATTATGTGACAACGTGAGACGGCATTTGATAAACAATTAACATACAATTGGTCAAAATACACTATTTACATATATCTACAAAAATTACATTTATTATTCACAAATTGACCAGACAAAAGAAGAAAAGGACAAGCCGCAATTGGCGTTGCAGGGCCGACGGCGTTTCAACCTTTATGACTTTAAGTCATCATCAGGACAGTGGTTACTTAAATGGAATTCTGTGCTCTATAGAGTAAAAGAAGAGGAATAGATAGAGTTTAGTACCCTTATTCCAAGAAAACGAATTAAGATTGTGAAGAATAAAGCAAAATTGCGAAAAAAGAGTTCTACCTTTCAATTAGGTAGGCAGATTCCAGGTCTAAATATTGAAGACGAATTTTCGTTGTGAAATCAGCAATTCATCTGATAAATATAAAGGAAAGGTTGTTCAATTTTACCAAAGTTAAGTCACTCGAGGGGTATGGGGGTAGGGGGACCGAGGGGGAGGGAGGGGGAGGATGGGACCCAAGAGGGGAGTGAATGCTGCCCGGGCGAAGGAAGTGAGGGGTAGAGGGGGGGAGGGGAAGGGAGGAAAGGGAGTGGGTTGGGTATAATAGGAAAACAAAAATGTTTACCCGTAGGGCTGTTGCTGACTGTGCACATCATTTAGTGCATGTAAGCTGTAAGGATAAAGAGAAGTGAAAAAGCGCATGTTAGGCTCATATTGAGACCGGGGCTGGATTGAATACACTGGCTGATTAAAAGGTCCCAAGGGAACAGGGATTCTTACCGATGGCTGACTCAATGAGGTCCAGGTAAGAATAATGATTCCAGTGGTAGCAATGGCGTGCCGACAAAAACGGCTCTTAATCAAAGTGAGGATTCCCGTATGAATCGGGTATTTCTCCTTGCCACTGCGGAGGCCGGTCGCAGTAACTTGACCTACTTGGCGAATCAATCGTCTGCAGCGTTTCAGAAGGTACGAGTCTCCCGAGATATGGATGACTCACGTGACTAGGCAGGCACTAGAGCGTCAAGAGGCATAATGTTATAGTGCCCCGGGGGACTACTAGACGTAGTACAGAGAAATGGGGCAAACGAAAGGTATTTGGGTGCCCCGGGGGGACTAATAAATAAAGTGAATACCAACACGATGTAAACGGAGGGAAGTGGGAAGTGGGAAGAGGAGGGGGAGGGGGGTGTGGGACAGGGGGCTCAGAGGACTAGTGTAGGGATAAGACCTGGAATGGGAAAAAGCAGTAGAGAAAAAGAGAGAATAAACTCCCAGGTTAGTAAGGCACCAACTAAAGTGACAAAAATGGCACTTCATATTATCAAATAGCAATGGCAGGTAAGATAATACAATCATGGATCTCAAATCAGGCAATATTAAATGGACCTAAGCATAACAAACAATGTCTCAAAAAGCCTGATTCATTTAAATGAAAACACTAGAAAACGATATCCAAATATGTTGTAATAGTCTTAGATGGTGTTAGGTTGCAGCAATTATCGTGTTCCATTCATCAAGTGAATTCAGCCCATGTGCCACTGAATCAGTACGTGTAATCCATCTACATTCGCACTTATTCATCAATGTTTGAAGGTTACCGCCTCTTATAGGTAGAGTTGGGCGGTCTATTACTGCCATGTCAAGTCCACTTCAGAGTGGTTAAACTCTTTGTAATGAGATACCAGTGGTGCAGTGATGATATTGCACCTGATTCGGCACTTATGTTGGGAAATACTATCTTTTACCATTTGCGTTGTCTGCCCTATGTAGATTAAATTACACGGGCAGCGGATGGCATAGATGACATTTCTAGAACGACAGTTGGTGAATTGTTTCAAGTGAAAAGTACCTTGTGCGGTCACAAAAACTTTGGTGTTGCTGGTCAAATCCCAAACACTACAATTCTGGCACTTAAAGTGACCCAAGATAGGTGCAAGACCCCAAGCCGTGGTTAATGATTGGTCACCTTTTTGTTTTTGTGGCCATGTAATGGCATGCACCAATTTGTCCGAAAGATTATTTCCTCTTTTGTAGGAAAGTAAAGGGGGTTCAGAAAAATGTTTAAAGGTGCGTAAGACTGACCAGTTTGTTTTGATTATCCTCCCCCCCCTCCCCCTCGGTCCCCCCACCCCCATACCCCTCGAGTGACTTAACTTTGGTAAAATGGAACAACCTTTCCTTTATATTTATCAGATTAATTGCTGATTTCACAACGAAGACTCGTCTTCAATATTTAGACCTGGAATCTGCCTACCTAATTGAAAGGTAGAACTCTTTTTTTCGCAATTTTGCTTTATTCTTCACAATCCTAATTCGTTTTCTTGGAATAAGGGTACTAAACTCTATCTATTCCTCTTCTTTTACTCTATAGAGCACAGAATTCCATTTAAGTAACCAATGTCCTGATGATGACCTAAAGTCATAAAGGTTGAAACGCCGTCGACCCTGCAACGCCAATTGCGGCTTGTCCTTTTCTTCTTTTGTCTGGTCAATTTGTGAATAATAAATGTAATTTTTGTAGATATATGTAAATAGTGTATTTTGACCAATTGTATGTTAATTGTTTATCAAATGCCGCCTCACGTTGTCACATAATCACTTGTGTCGCTGCGCCGTTTATTCACCTTCACTTTGCCAGTACACTCTTGGTTATTTTTGGTTACTGGAATTCATTTATTTTTCCAATGTGACCCGTACATGCAAAATAATAATTTTGTATTATTCCTTGGTCTCCCTTGTCCCTTCCTTCACCTATCAATATAGCTCAATATAGCTACAAAACACGCTTTAAATAAATGTATGCACAAATAATTGTGCAGGTGTGCATATAACTGTTGCCACACAATGTAAATATTTGACAATAAAGATGTGCATATCTTCCTTATACAGCAAATGTATGCACAAACAATCATAAAAGCTGTGTAAATCACCGTTTCGTTGCTGAAAGAAATATGATCCTCCAGTTCCAGTAAGTCCACCTATCACGAAAGCACGCCAGGAATTCCCTTGTCGAGTCTTGCACTCAACCCCTTGAAGAACAACTTCAGGCACCGCCCCTCTTGCACAACGTAGGTCCTCCACTACCAACCCTGCTCCTGTAAACCTCTTCAAATGTTGTTGGAGGCACCGGAATACAGACTCCACCCACGACGTATAATACAGATCGTCCGGGGAGTCAACTAAATGCTGCCACAGGTGACAAGGATGCATGTGTCACTCACCCTCTTCGCCCTGCTCAAATGTCACAGAGTTGGTTAAAACAGTAGGTGAGCACGCAACCAACCAAGCATGCAGTACCACCAACCGTGTGAAAAAGTCCGTGACTGTTCAAAACATGCTGGGACCATATATCTTGTCCACTCTTCTGCATTTCTCAGTCTAACTTCCTATTGTACCAAATCCTCACTACATCGAACAGAGGAAACACTACACAATTACCAACGTGCAAACGGTGGTCGGACCATGAGGAACGGTGATCTGACCAGGATTCGCCTTTTTGAGGTGCCCAGCTGTTATCAAAATTCAATCCCAATACCGTCGCCAGTAAATGTGGTGTCCTTCAATTGAAGATTAGCACAGTTGGCAGGTAAAGATAAGTTGAGCTTTATTCAGTGCAATTCCTCCAACAGCGATCACCTGTCAACTGACTTTCCTCTCAGTCAGTTAATTCCATGTCTGACGTCATGACATTCCACGTCTGACATCATGGCATTCCACCTTGCAAGTTGCTATATGTTCTATGTCACACAATCCTCTAGGTTTTTCCCTTCACTACCCTAAAAATGCTGAATCTGTTTTATTGGCATTTGGACTCTGCACACTTTAGTTCTACTAAACAGTGGTAAAGTGCTACTGCTGTCCCTTTCAATCATGGTAAAAATGTACTATAAGTCCCTAGCAGATGGTGTTAATGTGCTAATGTACTCAGGGCCTATAAATTAAATTCTACTAGTGGGCAGAAAAAAATCATTGTATTTACTTCGAAATCCATGGTTGCTCTGTCCTCGTCCACAAGTACTTCTGCTCCATCCTTATCTTCGCCTTTCTGGAAAAAAATCCTGTTGCAGCTTGAAAGCCTCTCCCAAAACTGCTTTGTTGATAATTTTATTGGGACCTTGGCCAACCATGGCAAGCAGGTAGTCCCCTTCTACCAGCCCTTCCAAAAACACCTTTAATGACAACTCTTCTCATACTACTCGGGCCTTATCTCAATCAGTGACTGTAGACACTTATTTTCTACGGCTCTTTTATAAGCCTTCTCAAAACAGCACAAATTTTGCATCTTCACTTGTTTTCTTTTTATGCCATGTCCCCCTAGCCTTGGATTTGTTTTTCATTAGTATAGCCTTCCTCCTTTCTGCAATCAACCCTGCATTTGCATTACCTAAAAAGGATATCTTTCTTTGGCTTCATCCTCTTAAGAAATCCAAATCCACCGAAACGTCCTTTTGCTGTAGCGTTTACTGGGCCCTTCTATTACTCTTTTCTCTTTCTCTCTTATCACTCTTGCTACCACTTACGTCAAATTGGTCCTCCAACGGATCTTGCTCTGTGCTGAAAGGGGTTGGAATTTGGAGGATGGACAGTTAACCAATGAGGAATAGAATAACTGTAATCTTATTTTCAGAGTCATATAAGTAAATACATTAATAGGAAACATTGCTTAGTATTTCCAAAATATGTTAATACATTAATAATCATATAAATCTTATCATAATACTACTTGAAAGTATAGGGTACTCATAACATTTTAAAGGGGTCATTAGTCCTTATTATCGTTTATGTGGACTAACTAATAACACATGTGAAAATGCATTGTTAAAGAAGTTTTATGCAAACACATCTAGATATATTCATGAGGCACCTAGTCTTCTTTTGTCATTTTTAGTGCACACATTATAACATAAAATGACATCATTAATTTTTCTAATGTACATCAAAACTGAGTCATAAAAACGTTGTTATAGTCTTATTCATTTCATATTCATTTCAGATAAACAAAGTCAATTAACAATGCATTTCTATTAACATGCGAAGTTCTCTCCTAAATTATTCTAGGACACATGAATGAATGAAAATGCTATTTTATGAAAAATAGCCAAATCTATGTTAATGATATGTCTCTGCGCTACCTTTCCTCTTGCATACTTTTATCATGCCATGACTAGATTGAATATTTATATCAGTTTTCATAACATGGAACCTAACACACATTTTGCCATGGTTTGTGTAAAAGTTGTCATAATCATTTCTTTTTGTCATTAGAAATTGCTTTATTAAGTCAAATTTGCAAACCATTTTCCCACAGAAGGTATACCTTTTCCAATTGATTTCCAAGCATCATCATCTTTAAGTCCACTCAGATTTTTTCTGTGTAATGTTGGTATTATGCCCTTGCAAATCTTTACTTTTGTCAGGTATATACATGCAACATTGTTGAACTTTCAGCATCCAGCAGACTCCCCCTTCTTTTGCGAGAAGGACATCTAGTGCAAATTTATTTTGTAATATCATAGACCTGATAGCAACCATTTCAGTGTCTATGGCAAGAAATCCTCCAGCTGTATCACTTGATAATCTATCAACTACACTGTAAAGTTTTCCAATTTTGTGTGAATGTAGAATCAACTCAACTGATGGAATTATTGCACCAAATATGTCCCCTATTACTTCAGCAGTGTTAGCACCTCTCTTCAAGCATGTATGTTTAAATTAATTGGTTTAACCTGATTGTCCCACATGATAGATTTTTGGAAATATGATACCCATATAGCAGCATCCATGCCAGTGTTTTGGTAACCTATAATAGCCATTTTCCCCACATATATAGTAGATTCCAGGAAATATAGTATCATACTATCCTTTATGTTGCTAATCTAGATTCATTACAGCTTGTGCCACCCATTTAAAGCTCACTTTATCTGTGTGCCCAAGATGGTATTTTTGAATTACTTTCTGCCTTTCTCTTTATTTTTCCTCGTCTATCCTGAACTGAATTAATAAACTTGTTTTCTACATTCTGCAAAAGGCAAGTTAGATTATGTAGATGGGCATCACCAGTATATATATTTTGAGTGGGTTGGACACATTTGTCCATCATTTCAACTGTATGTGTGTCAGGTACAATAGTCATATTTTTCCTAACAGGTACTTCAGAAAAAACTAAATCATAGTTTGAATAACAATATTGGAATTGTCCTTTGCAATAAAATAACTAGTTATTACGCTACAAGAGATTCCATAGGTAACTGGGATATGATGGTATGTCACCACCTCTGATACGGAAGTGGATAGCTGCATACACACATAACAATTTCGAACATCCATAGTGTCAACATACTCCTATAGCAAATTAGTAAAATATTTAAAGAAAAATCACTAAAAGATTGAACTACATGTAAAGTTTTGTCAACTAATATATTAAATCCAGCATCTTTGTTCGTTACATCCAATGGTTTAGATACAGATGTGAATTCAGTATTTTTCATATAAATATGATGATGAAGGATTAGAATAATAAGAATTACAGCAATAACAATGTAAACTGCAGTGAGTATGCACCCTATATGTGTTTGCATTTTACTGATAATAGGTTTGTGTTCTCGACTTCTCCAGAACTAGACTTTGTGACTCGTGTTAAAATTTGCAAAAAATGTTAATTTTAGCGTATTGCAGCAAATATCTATATAACGTAATGTAGGGTGGAGATCTTCAGTCTTGGGACAGGCACCTGGGGGCAGCCTGAATTGATCTAAGGAGGTGTCAGACACTAGCCTAAATGAGCATCAGTCTGAAAACAGTGCTGTGATTTTTACTGAAGTGCCAGTGACCACTGTGTAACAGGATATCAGTAACATCTTGTGTCACTGATGTCCTGGCCGTGAGTAGATATCAAAGGGTAGGGAGGGACTCCAGGTAACCCTCAAAGTCCACCCTACTGCCATTTCTGATGTAAGATCACACTGTGGATACTTTTACACATTAGAAAGATCAGGTAGCCATGGCATGTAGTTATCTTGTATTTTATTACAATTTCAAAAGGGCTGACTGAATATAACTGCAATGTTTCGAATTGTTAAATATATATGGGGCTACCAGTTTTTTTGCATAAATCTGAAAAACCATGCTTTTCATTCAGGGAGGAACCAGTTCATTGGTTTACAGGAGGAGGGGGAACAGTAGTAAAATGTATGAAGACCACTGCTGTATGGGGTCCTATTCGATTTCACAGGATCCTATGTTTGACAACCAGAGGCATTTTTGTGTTTTGTTGCATGTTGGCAAAATAACATAAAATCTGAAAACTGAGCTGAAATTAAGCCTAGTGATATATTAGGCCAGATTAAATGATACACACCATTCTAAACCTCAATGGGATATTCTGGTGGAAGCATGAGACAAGTACCAGAAGATGATACAGGCAGTTGCAATCTCAATACAATTATCACTTTCAAAGGGACCTTTAAAAATGTGTGATTTTATAAATGTTTGCACTCAGTCAAATTAGTTTATATTCATGTGTCTGTCAGTAATACAATATCTACCCATGAGTAATTAACCAGATCCCCCAGGATATTGCAATTTTGCCATTAGCAAAACAACTGTGAAATCTTCACTTTTGTAATGACGCCGCTCTTTTTACAAAAGGGCTCGCAAATTGTCAATAAAAAATTAGGCTTATACTCCTTTGATTGGCTCTGTTCTGAGCTGGTAAGAGGAGGGTGAACAACAGGCTACCAGGTGTCAGATGTGTTAAATTCCTCTGTCGCCTACATGTTAATCTCTTCAAAATGTACAGGGACCCGCTCCTCCATCTCACTGCCTACCTACGTGTCTCCCCGGGATCCATACCTCCAATGTTCCCTTGTTTTTTGTCACCCACCACCACGCTGCTGCCCTTTGACTCTTTTTTGTTGCAGTTTTGTATAGCACAAACTCAACCAGTATTGCAGCACTTTACATGAGCACCGAATACATTACACAAGATCGAATTTGTTCAATTTGGCACCGGTGGATTAAGTCACTTGCCAAGAACACATAATCAATAGTGCAATGGGGTTTCAAAAGGTGCTTCAAGTCAGACATTAATCAAAGAGAAGTGTTAGTTAGTCCACTGCTTAATTTGAACCAGAGGTTTCCGGTGCTAGGTACCGGCACTTAACTGTCAACACTGGTGCTAGTGGCAGTCTGCCATAAGGTGGCACTGTCTGAGACGACCACAAAACAGTAAATAATTAAGTTATATACATTAAACTGACTATTACCTACCACCCAAGCCATTCTCATAGCTTTGGGGGCCTGGAATAGTCTGAATTGTCATACTTGTAGGAATGTGATGGTTAGTAGTTGTGTTGTTACTATCAATGGTAGCATGGCAGGGGGAATGTGTGGTGCAAGCTGCAGTGGCCTCCTCATGAGAGCCCTGGCACTTACTTTTTTTATACATTAAGCAATGAGTTAGTCTGATGTAGCTGTTGCTCTGTTGGAGACAGGTGGGCTATACTGAGATACAGGAGGCAATTGGCATCGCTGTGTAGTGTAGACTAATTAAAGTTAGACACACAATATAACCTGAAACGTTTTAATTTTTTTAATTTTTGTATTGATTTTATCAACCAAGTACAGCAGTACAGTCATGTTTCTGTGGGCAGACATCTTTTGTTATCTAGTAAGTGCAACATCGTTTACAAACAGTGTACATCATACAATAAACTCGTCAAGGCACACCGTGGACGACAATGCAGATATATCAACTACAAGACACTCAACATTAGTCAGTGGTTAGGGTATCTCTCATACAGGACAGTGGACACAATAGGTATTTGGAAAGCTCAGCATCTTGGCCCATTAGTATACAGCCAGTGTCTATTTATGGTGTGTTGGCCTAATGGACAAGCTCATTCAACTCTATGACATAGGCCGGAACAGCTAATTGTAAGGGGGACCCGTATGCTCCCTCACGCTGAGTGATCGTGCAGGTAGGCCAGCAGGGGTCCCAGATGTCCCTAGGACATGACGACGGTGGTAGAAGTTCTGCATAGGTTGTTAGTGTAGGAGAGTAGGATCTGTTTCTTATAGTTACCCCCACTTTTTGCTAATGTATCACTGTGTTTGACTTAGTCTGGCTGGGATCCTGCTATCCAGGACCCCAGCCTAGCTGCTTTCTCCTCTAAATTGATTGCATGTACTTTAGGTACACTCCAGATTGGATACTGGGGTACCCTTATCAGTCCCTAGTATATGGTACACCATGTACCCAGGGCATAGGTACCCCAGGGGCCTCTCAGGGGCTGCTCCATGTATTATGCCACCCCTGAGAGACCATTCAAACTGACACCACAAGTCTGCAACTGCAGCCTGTGTAAGGTGGTGCATGCACCCCTTACTTAGATATAGGTTACCCACATCTATTCTAATCACTGCACATTTAAACCTATCAGACACCACTATGGCAGGCCTTATCAATCCTGAGGGCAGGGTGTTGGGTTTTGTGTGAAAGGGTGCCCCTGCATGGGCAGAGCCCCACTGCAGCCTTCGGAATCTATTCTCCGGGGTTGTCTGTGATGCAGCCAAACCATATATACTTAAGTGCATTATAACCTCGCGGTAAATGCTAACTTTATAATGACTGCTTAGAAACATATCGTGTTTGGTGTCAAACGCCTTGGAATCAGGAAAGGGAGGTATGATTCCTCCCTTGTAGAACTGCTAATGTGGAGCACCGGTCTACCCGGTAGCAGCTTTCTCGAACTGGGCAGCACAAAATGGATGCTGCCAGCCACAGACACAAGTCTACCCTCCTGCTGCTGAGCTGAGCTCAAGCAGGGGAAGGTTGGACAATAGGTTTCCTGTCACAGGGAGGTGTGACCACCTCCCAGACAGGCATTAGTGTATTGGGGCTGGGTGGGTGCACTCTGAGAGTGCCTAAAATTCTGCACTGGGGGCACATTTTGTGTCCCTGCGCATAGTCCTGCTCAAACCGGTTGCAGGAGCCATTGGCTCCTGCTCTGGTACAAAACTGGACAAAGGACATGGGTGTAACCACCCCTCTGTCCTGTCCCTCCCATAAGAGGGTCCCCAGAGTTTGTCCAACCCCTTCCTTGGGTTTAAAGTAGGAACCCTGTCTACAGGACTTTAGATTTTACCTGGACTAAACTCTGCAAGCAGAAACCAGGTACTTTGATGATCTACACTACGCTGGATGACTGAAGAATCTCCCTTGGAGTAAAGGAGTTACTCCCCTGCAAAGCAGGCAACTTTAACGCATCTGACCGGTTTGCATCTCCCAAGCTCCTGAGGGAGATTTTTGCAACACAGGAGGTGGGTTTTCCAAGTGTTCCTGAGGTCAATCTGCCCTCTCAGTAATTCTGATACCAGTATCCCTCGTGGGGACCGTGCAACCGGAACCCCTGTGCACCGTATACTTTTGCAGCAGCATATGATTTTTGGCAGTGCTTTGGGCTACATGTGGTCCTGACCCTGAGCAGTATTTCCACAGAATATTTCTGACCTACACTCCATGAGTGTTCTGTGGGCTGGTATTTCGTGATCCAGCTCAAGGTACCTTCGCGAACCCTGGTCCATTAGCCTGTGGGTCCCTGTGAAGGTAACTTTAATTTCTCTTGGGCTTTCCTGATTGCTCCAGATATGCACTGACTCCCCACAGCTTGGAGAGTCTCCAGAACCTTGCTGGTCCTTACTGTGGCTTGTTTCCTCTGCCCGCATGGGTTGCATTTGCCAAGGCTTGTTGGTGTTCGATCCAGACACTGACCCCTCAGCACTCAACATCCTTTGTGGGACAGCTCACCTCCAGACTTTGGTCATCATCGACATCTCCTGGTCCCCTTGGCTGTAGAGACAAGCATCCTGTTGTCTCACCTGCAGCACCCAACATCGGTGGGCATTCGTCTACCGAGCCCCTGGTCACCCTGAAGTGATCCAGACTCTGTCCCCTCTGCTTTCAGGTTCTTCTCACCTCGGATCCAGGCTTGGATTCCACCAGACACTTTTCTTCTCCCCGGCAGCAGAACTTCTTTGAGTCACGCCATTGAAAATGACGAAGGTTTCCGACACCACTTGACCCATATGCACCTGGCTCCCCTGGGATAGGTAACATGGGTACTCCGGTATTCACAAGGTTGCTGGCATTAAAACCTTCTATGTTCGAAAGGGTTTGCTTGAAGTTCTCTCCGAAGTGTTCTTAAACTTTAATTTTCCAACCGTGACTATCCCATAGAGTTGTAATGAGCTTGTGTCCGTGTTCTCACACTGCACCCATCCTCCGTGGGTCCCTTGTGTCACTACCTTGGGTCCCAGCGATTCTACGTGCTCTAGGCACTGTGTCTAGTTAAGTCATGGTTGTTATACCACTTTCTTAGTATATAGATCGGTCTCCTCCTGGAGCCCGCTGTGTATTGTGCTATTTACTGTCGTTCTATTGATTGAATATTGTGTGCCTTGTGCTCTAATCTCGTATAGAGGGTAGTAGAGAGTGTTTAGTAATAAATAAATATACTTTATATATCTCTTGTGTGGTTCTCCTTTCAGTTGGTTATTCAGGAGGGTCTGATCTGGTAAAACGAGCTGCTTTACATTCCTTTGAGACTTAGCCTGAAGGCTACTCTCCACAGCTACCACGAGGATAGCTTTTTACAAAGGTTGTCTTTGACCTAATCATCAATAAGGGTAGTTTGAACTGGTGCAAGGTGCCCACTTTAATTAGTGGACAGCATATACCAGGCCAACTTCTCACAGTTAGCTGGTCTTTACAGAATATCAGGTCGGTGAGCCAATCCTTGAGCTTAGGGGCGCGCCCCAGCCCCAACTGCACGCCACTCTCCTCTTTGCTAGTAGCAGGCTCAGCGCAATACATTTCCTATGTGTGGCTAGTAGGTCCTCAGTGTACCCAAGCAATGCCGCTATCGGTGAGACAGGGATGGGGAGCCAGCCTTCTTAGACAAAGCCCCCAGCACCTCCACCCAGTATTTCCACACTCTGTAACACACTGCCGAGCAAAATGGAGAAAACCTGCTTCCTCCTGCCTACACTTGTCACAGTTGTCCTCTGCCCTCAGTTTGTTTCTGTGTAATCACACAGGTGTGTAGTAAACTCGGTGTAAAATTTTTTAATGAATTATCCGCAAATGGCTACTTGCTGTTATAGCCCCTGTTTGCATGCATCAATATGCCCATTGTTTATCAGTTAGTGGGGCTTCGAAGTCAAGGTCCCAGCCTTTCCTTGCTTCATGTTGTGTGCTTGGGCGTTCTAGCAGAGCAATGCGGTAAAGTCTAGACACCGCTTGTGCTGGCCCAGTCATCTGCAGGAGAGCATGTAGGGTATCACATATTGGTGATTGTTGGGGAATTCAGGGGTATTGGCTTTCATCTCGTGTCTAATCCTAATGTATAGAAAGATTTCCAGAGGCGTATCAGCTTTCCCACCCGAGTGTCTGCCTATCTTTGAGCACTCCCTTGTGATAAAGGTCACCCCAAGTGTGCAGGTATCTCCTACGGACCATGCCTCTCAGGCAGCTTCATGAGTAACTCGAGCAAGGTAGTGATATGGGAGGTGCATAAATGGTGAGTATAAGAGCGGCTTGTCCACTTTTATAACAAGCTGCTTCCCTGCCAGATTTGTACATGTTAATGTGGAGCAGGTGAATCCTTCCCCTGGAATCTGCGCTTCCAGGAAGGAGGTAGAGAGTAAGGGGGCCATGTAGCTCTGTTCAATGGCTAAATGAGGCATGAATAGGGCTGGGTGAATCCAATACACTGCGTGGTGGGCCTGGGAGCACAGAAAATATAATTCAGTGTCTGGCACTTCAAAACCACCTTGCGAAAATGATTGTGTCAAAGTCTTCCAGCTCACAGGGGGCTGTTTACCCCCTCATGCCAGCTTAATGAGCTGGGATTTAAGTGCGTCAAAAAAGGGATGACCGGAATGGTACGGTATGTTGAGGAATAAGTAAAGTCGTTTTGGTAGAATCACCATTTTCATCTATGAAACCCAGCCTGCCAGTGACAGTGGCAGTGAGATCCAGCGGGCTATCGGGTTAGTAACTGACGGCGACCTTGCTGCGGTGACATGCTTCAATGGTGATGCGTTGGGTAACAGCTTTGACGAAGACACACTTCTCTGGTGATGCGGCGGCAACCTCTGCGGCGGCGACATGCTTCTCCGGCGATGTAACAGCAACAGCTGCGACTGCGACCCGCTTCTCTCGATGCATCACGCTTCCAGCTCCCAGCGACACACAGGCTTCTGTAAATAGAATTCCCAGCAAGGAAACTCTGAGGGGAACTGGAGGTGAAGTCTGTTGTCCCTGAGACTTAAGCAGGAGGCAAGCACAAGGTCAAGCCCTTGGAGTAATATTATGCAAGATGATGAAAGTTCTTTAAAAGTTCCTTCTCCTTTCCTTGGCAATAAAGTAACCACTTCAGGCCAACCCAGCAAACAGCACACTGGCAGAGGGGCAGTCCAAACTCCTGCAGCTTCCTTGGTTCTTCTCCTGGGCAAAAGGTTTGTCTTGTTCCCAGAAGTGATCTAAAGTTCTTGGGTCTGGGTTCCAATATTTATACTACTTTTCTCTTTGTTCTCTGAAGGCAGAGAGGCCTCTGCCTAGTCCAAACCAGTTCTTGTCAGTCCTGGAGCACTTTGTTGACAAGACTCCTTCTTTCCTTTCACAGTGTAGGCCAGGGACATCAGACACACTACAGGAGGTGGAGCCAGCATTGTGGAGGGAAGGCACAGCCCTATTCAGGTCTCAGGTGCAACTCCTCTCTCCCATCTGCATGGAGATCTCTCTATTCAGTACTGTGCTGACTCGCCCTCTCTCCTAGAATCCCCCAGTCCCAGTCACTCAAACTCCAGACAAGGAATACACAACCTAGCAGAGGCAGGCTTGGATAGTTAGGCAAGAAAATACCTACTTCCTAAAAGTGGTATTTTCAAGCACAGAATGTTAAAACCAACTTCACTAAAAGATGTATTTTATTATTCTGAGTTCAGGCATACTAAATTTGAATTTCTACTATGTTCCTTGAGTCAGTTAGGAATATAAGACGTAACTGCCCAATCTGGCCTATGGAGAACAGGTAGCCTTGCAATAGTGAAAAACTAATGGCTGTAATTCACTATTAGGACATGCCACAAACACCAGGGCATGTCCTACCTTATACTTACAATCCACCCTGCCCTTTGACCTACCATAGGGGTGTCTGATATGAACAAAAGGGAAGGTTTAGGGACTGGCAAGTGGGTGCACTTGCCAACTCGACATGGCAGTCACAGATTGCACACAAAAAACACACAGATTGCACACAGGCCTTGCAATGGCAGGCCCGAGACACACTTTAGAAGCTGCTTCTGTGGGTGGCACAACTTGTGCTGCAAGACCACCAGCAGCATTGGATTTACAAGCCCTGGGTACACATGGTGCACTGTACTAGGGTCTGACAAGTAAATCAAATAACCCAATCATGGAGTCACTTATCAGTACATCAATTTAACATAGGGAGCACTTGCACTGTGGCACTGAATAGCAGTGGCACAGTGCCCAAAGCATAAAACCAGCAAAACATATCAAAAACAGAGGAGGCAATCAGTAAAAATGGAAGTGAGACTCACGCCAATGATTCCAGGTCTAATACCTGTCCCCTCCAGCTGAAATGTGGGGAGAACTACCGTTCCCCTAGGGAGTTCTCTTCACTAAGGCGGAAAAATCTGGACAGACCATCAGAGTAGGCGTGTTCTGTACCAGGGTGGTGTTCCACCGTAAAGTCCATCCCCTGTAGGGAAATGGACCACCTCAACAACTTTGGGTTCTCACCCCTCATCTGCATAAACCGTCTGAGGGGCCTGTGGTTGGTCTGAACCAGGAAGTGAGTGCCAAACAAGTATGGTCTAAACTTCTTCAGTGCTCAGACCACAGCAAATGCCTCACGCTCAATTGCTCTCCACCTCTGTTCCTGTGGAAGTTACCTCCTACTGATGAAGGCTATAGGTTGGTCTAGGCGTTCCTCATTAATCTGTGATAGAACAGCCCCCACACCATGCTCTGAAGCGTCTGTTTGAACAATACATTCTTTTGAGAAGTTGGGCACCTGAAGCACGGGTGCTGTACACATGGCAGTCTTCAGGGCGTCAAAAGCCATCTGACAGGTGTCAGTCAAGTTCACTTTCTTGGGCTGCTTCCTGGAAGTCAGCTCAGTCAAGGGTGCAACAATGTTGCCATACCCCTTGACAAACCTCCTGTAGTACCTCGTGAGTCCTAAAAAGGCTCTCACCTGTGTTTGAGTCTTTGCCAGGATGGTATCAATATTGGGTTGCAGGGGCGCCACCTAGCCACTCCCTACCTGGTGCCCCAAGTACACAACGGAACCCTGGCCGATCTGGCACTTACCGCCTTGATCATGAGGCCTGCCTTTCGCAGTGCTATTAACACCTCCCAGAGGTGGCGCAGATGTTCTTCCCAACTGCCGCTGAACACTGCAATGTCATCCAGGTAGGCGGCACTGAAACCCTCCAGTCCAGCCAATACCTGGTTGACCAACCTCTGAAAGGTGGCAGGGGCATTCTTCATCCCAAAGGACATAACCCGGAATTGGCAGTGCCCATCTGGTGTGGAGAATGCTGACCTCTCTTTGGCCCCATCTGTCAAGGCGATCTGCCAGTACCCAGACGTCAAATCAAATGTGCTGAGGTACAGTGCAGCCCCTAGCTATCAATGAGGTCATCAGCTTTGGGGATAGGGTGCGCGTCAGTCCTGGTGACTGAATTGAGTCCTCGGTAGTCCAGACAGAACTGGAGTTCTGGTGTGGCACCAGGCGCGGCAGCTTTTGGGACCAAAACCACTGAGCTGGCCCAAGGACTGCTATTGTACTCAATCACCCCTAAGGCCAACATCCTGGAGACTTCATCCTTAATGTAAGCTCTGACCTTGTCAGTCACTCTGTAAGCCTTGTGCTTCACAGGAGGACTGTCTCCAGTGTCAACATCATGGACGCACCACTCTGTGACACCAGGAATCAAGCAAAACAAATCAGAGAATTGTCCCAACAGTTGGCGACAATCTTGCTGCTGATCAGGGATCAGTGTGGCAGAGAGGCTGACACCATCAACTGACCCATCTTGCTCTGTTGCAGACAGGAGGTCAGGGAGAGGCTCTGTCTCCTCTTCCATTCCATCATCTGTCGCTAGGAGCATGCTCACTTTGGACCTTTCTAAGTGGGGCTTCAAGCGGTTAACATGTAGGACCCGCAAAGGGTTCCTGGGAGACCACAAGTTTACCAAATAGGTGACATCACTCTTGCGCACCGCCACCTCAAATGGTCCAGTCCACCTGTCCCGAACCGCACAGGGCTCTATATGACCCAAACTTTCTGTCCAGGCTAAAGCTCAATCAGAGTGGCATTCTGATCGTACCACCGCTTCATGTCCTACTGGCTGGCTTCCAAATTTGCCTGAGCGAGTTGTCTGATTCGCCGAGTCTGCTTCCTGAAGGCCATCATGTAATTGTATACATCCTGGGGAGGTTTCCTGGGAGTTTGCTCCCAGCCTTCCTTGACCAGACTCAAAGGTCCTCTTATCGGGTGTCTATCCAATAGTTCAAAGGGGCTGAACCCTAGGGACTTTTGTGGCACCTCACGGTAAGTAAACAGAAGGCATGGCAAGAGAACGTCCCACTTACGCCTCATGGTTTCCTCAAGACCCATAATCATGCCCTTAAGAGTCCGGTTGTATCTCTCAACCAGCTCATTACCTTGTGGGTGGTAGGAGTGGTGATCTCGTATGTAACACCACACTCCTTCCACAGAGACTTCATATACCTGGAAATGAAGTTTGTACCTCGGTCAGACATCACCTCTCTGGGGAACCCCACACGGGAGAAAATCCCCATCAGTGCACATCCCACCACGGGGGCCTTCACTGTCCTGAGCGGGATGGCTTCCGAGTACCGGGGAGCATGGTCCACCAAGACCAGGATAAACCTGTTGCCCATTGCTGTCTTGGGGTCCAGTGGCCCCACAGTGTCAATGCCCACCCGTTCAAATGGGGTACTGACTACAGGGAAAGGTTGGAGAGGAGCCTTGTGCTTCCTTCCACTTTTCCCACTTGCCTGGCAAGTTTGACAAGTCCTACAATGAGTATCTGAACTCTTCCACATCTGGGCCTAATAAAAGTGGGTGGCAAGCCTTTCAAAGGTCTTGTTCTGCCCCAGATGTCCAGCTAAAGGCACGTCATGAGCCAACCGAAGTAGGTAGGCTCTGAAGCGCTGGGGTACCACCAGCACACGGGCTGACCCAGGCTCAGCAACCTTAGGCTCGCTATACAGGAGGTCGTTCTCCCAGTAGATCCAATGTGATCCAGACTGATCACCTGCTGCCTGGTTTGTGGCCTGTTGCCTCAAACCCACAAGAGAAGGGCGCTTCTTCTGCTCTGCACAAAATTCTTCCCTGGAGGGGCCTCCTTCTTGCTGCCAATGGGTCAGCTTCCTAGGGTCAGTCAACTTGCTATCAATAAGGCGCTGGCGTAGCTCTGGCAAACAATTAGCAGACAAGTGCTCCCTTGCAATCAAATCATAGAGCGCTTCAAAAGTATCCACTTTGCTATCCTTCACCCAACCATCCATAGCTCTGCAAAAGAAAGATACATATTCTACCCAAGTGGTTTCCTCCAGCTTCTTTCAATTCCTAAACCTCTTTCTGTAGAGTTCTAGGGTCAAACCGTATCTTGTCATCAGTGCTTCTTTCCTGTGGCCCTAAGACATCCTATTCTCACTGGGTAGGTCTAACAAAATATCCCTCCCCTCCCTCACAAAAAGGCCCTCCAACCGCGCTCACCAATCCTTCTCAGGGACCCGGTGGGCTAACATTTCTATTTCATAGGCTGCAAACCACTGCCAATATCTTCATGCTTATGGAAATCTTTGATGACATCCTTGGGTATTTATACCTTGCCTTCTGAAGGCACAGATGGTGCGCTGCCACCAGAGGGATTGATCTCTAAGCCCTTTGCCTTGATCTCTAACTCCCTCAACATTCTCTCATGTTCCATTCTCATTCTCTCTCTCTCTCCAAGGACAATCTGTTATTCTCTACTTCCCTCTGACCCTCCATCTTAAGCTTAGCCATCTCCAACTTGTGGGCCCTATTTCTCTCCCTGTCTTCCAGGTCTTTGGAGGACAGGTCTTTGGAAGAGATACTACTGCCAGCATTTTTTCCAACCTGTCCTTTTGTCCCAGAGATACATATTTATGGAAAAGTTCCACATCTTCAGGGCATTTTGAAAGGATGTTGGTTGTTACCACCTTAAAGAGTTCTGGCTGGGAACACTGGCCTATCCAGTTGCCCATCTGCATCCCCAGCTGGCTCCACCACAAGATCAGGGGCATTTCTTGCTTCTACCCAGGCCCTCAGCGCCTTTTGGTAGTCATCCTTTTTAGAAATGCCTGGTGTAGCAACTTTCAATTTCTTGCGGTGATGCTTGAGCTGTTTCAAAGTGTAGGTTTCCAACCTCTCTTCCTCAAAATCAAGATCCATAGATTCAACAGATGCTGGTCTACTCATGGTAGTAAGAATTGGGAGTTTTCAGGAAAAAATAACAGTCCGAGGAAAATAAATTCTACCAAAAAAGTTTGGTCTGCACTCGCTCGTAGTGTACACCAATCACTGTATATGAGTCACAAATGCAGGTCCAAATCCTCACCGCTGACCACCAATGTTAGAACTGGAAATCTCTAGTTTGCAATGGTATACACCTTTGACCAAATAGGGACCCTTTCTTCTAAGTCAGTGAAAGGGGATTACACTCCTAAATAACCCCTGCTCACCCCCTTGGTAGCTTAGCACGAGCAGACAGGCTTATCTCAGAGGCAGTGTGTTAAGCACTTGTGAATATATACAGTAATACAGTGAAAACACTACAGATGGACACCACACAGGTTTTATAAAATTAAGTATTCTTTATATAGACTTAATACAAGACCACAAACGACCAAATCCACAATACTGTACTTAAAGTTGACTTCAAGATGGTAAAAGTTACTTAGTTCAAGTTGATGATAAATGCAACACAGTTCCCACAAAAGTACCTGGATGCGTAATGCAAAAAAACCAAAAGGTTCGCATAGTGGGAGCTGCATCGGTTCCGTGCTTCGGGGGAGATGATGCGTAGCACCTCAATGCTTGCATAGAGTAGGGGATGCGTCTTGATCCTTACCGGAGCAGAGATGATGCGTAGATTTTCATCCTGCACCCTGATTGCGATGCGCAAGATGGCTCCTCGATGCGATGCGACAATCAGGGTGCGATGCGATAAGATGGCGCTCTTGATGTGACTACGTGAAGATGATGCGTGCACGCCCGGCGGCCGTGGGGCAAACTCTGTAGCTTTGGAGCCACAACAGGCCCTGCGACATGCTTCTCCAGCGATGCGACGGCAACCTTGTAGCGGCGACACGCTTCTCCGGTGATGCGCCGGGTAACAGCTTTGACGAAGGCACGCTTCTCTGGTGATGCGGCGGCAACCTCTGCGGTGGCGACACGCTTCTCTGGCGATGCGACAGCAACAGCTGTGACTGCAACACGATTCTCTTGATGCGTCGCACTTCCAGCTCCCAGTGACACGCAGGCTTTTGTAGACAGAATTCCCAGCATGGAAACTCTGAGGGGAGCTGGAGGTTGAAGTCTGTTGTCTCTGAGTCTTCAGCAGGAGGCAGGCACAAGTTCAAGCCCTTGGAGTAATATTCTACAAGATGATGAAAGTTCTTTAAAAGTTCCTTCTCCTTTCCTTGACAATAAAGAAACCACTGAAGGCCAACCCTGCAAACAGCAGACTGGCAGAGGGGCAGTCCAAACTCCTGCAGCTTCCTTGGTTATTCCCCTTGACAAAAGGTTTGTCTTGTTCCCAGAAGTGATCTAAAGTTCTTGGGTCTGGGTCCCAATATTTATACTACTTTTCTCTTTGTTCTCTGAAGTCAGAGGCCTCTGCCTAGTCCAAACCAGTTATTGTCAGTCCTGGAGCACTTTGTTGACAAGACTCCTACTTTCCTTTCACAGTGTAGGCCAGGGACAGCAGACATACCA
The DNA here is from genome assembly GCF_964261635.1 of Lissotriton helveticus. Lineage (NCBI taxonomy): Eukaryota > Metazoa > Chordata > Amphibia > Caudata > Salamandridae > Lissotriton > Lissotriton helveticus. Next base: position 1,649,359,234 of record NC_136063.1, on the reverse strand, counting down.
CAGGAGGTGGAGCCAGCATTGTGGAGGGAAGGCGCCTCTGTGAAAATCTCCTCGTGTTCCATCAGGTCGCCGCCCTGTTCCACCACGGCTTGTGCCGCTTGTTTGGAGGGCGTCCCTGACCTTTGGCCCGGCCCCCAAGGGCGTCATACTTCCGCCAGAGGCGGGACCGGTGCCTATTTAGGAAGCACCACAATCTCACGCGCAGCGGACGCGCCTGAGATACTAGACGCCGCAGCAGCATTTATTCTCTGTTTTTAAAAACTCACGTCCATGTTATTGTGTATTTTTGCTTTTAAGTCACGCTACTGAATCTGTTTAAAATGTTTACCTCTGTGCAAATCTCGTCGTGTTCCATCAGGTCACCGCCCCGTTCCACCACGGCTTGTGCCGCTTGTGTGGAGGGCGTCCCTGACCTTTGGCCCGGCCCCCAAGGGCGTCATACTTCCGCCAGAGGTGGGACCGGTGCCTATTTAGGTAGCACCACAATCTCACGCGCAGCGGACGCGCGTGGCGGGCTGCCGGCGGTCGCCGAAGGCTCGCCCGTCTGCGCCCATCCACGCTAGTCCGACGCCAGTCGCCCGGACCCCTGGTTGTCAGGCTAGCGAATGGCCCCCTACGCTCGGGAGGAGCTGATCGCTATTGGAAGACAGGCAGTATGTACGGCACATTTGTGGCACCCCGGCTCCCTCTGTGCACAATGCGATCAATGCGGCTTTAAGGCCACAGAGATCAGTCAGCTGTCAATATCAGCAGCCTCAGTGGCTAAGTCCTCCACAAAGTTAAGCATAGTGAGTCTTAATTGTAGGTCATTAGTGAAACACCATGAAGACGTTCATGAGTTCCTTATAGATCACTCCCCCGATCTCCTATTCTTGACAGAAAGTGGTTAACCGATGACACCGCGGCCATTTCTGCCCTGGCTCTCCCCCCGGGCTACCTTATATGTATCCAGAATGGACCAAGGGGTAGAGGTGGTGGCATAGCAGTGATCTTTAAGGATAACTACTCCTGTACCCTCAATTCTACAAATATAACTGGTTCGAAAGTGCGATATTTAAGATACGGGTTTCTGACACTTTTACCCTTACGGGGCTCCTGATTTATCGTCCTCCCGGATCAGCTAGTGCTTTTCAAGAGTCGCTGGTGTCGACTATTTCTGCGCTGGCCCCACAACCAGCAAACTTCAGTGTACTGGGAGACCTCAACCTCCATCTTGAGTGTCGTGACTCATCCACTATACTGAAGTTTCTGTGTGATCTGGAGGCCTGCCCGCTTAACCAGCTGGTCAAGGGGCCATCGCACCAGCCAGGCCATCTATTAGACCCGGTGTTCACCAATATCCAGGAAGCCTCTATTTCCACTCCTAGCCCCTTCAGCTGGACGGATCATTTTCCGGTCCTCATTTCAATTAAGATCCCAGCCAGATGTAGGGAAAAGCCTCCACCCTTGCTGCGGAGGCGTCCCTGGAATAAGCTAGACAATGTTGCGTTTGAAGCCAGACTCAAAACCTCCTGTCCTACTTGGCCTAGCAACTTGGAGGAGGCCGATATAGCCTACAGGGAGTGGATAAAAGAATCACTTGACCATTTCATTCCGATGAAATGCTCAAGGCTTAAGCGTGGCCAGTCTCATCCGTGGTACTCTGAGGCCCTTACAATAAAAAAAAAGCAATGTAAGCAATTGGAGCGCCTCTGGAGGAGGTCATATGACCATCTGGCCAAAATTAACTTTAGAGCAGCCACTAAAGCTTACCATAAACTTATAAAGCTGTCCAAAGCCAAGTATTACACAGAACTGATCAACTCCAGCACCAATCGCTCCAAAACTATCTTTGCCTTAGTAAAGGACCTGACCAAGGTACCGGAGGGCACAGGCAACTTGATTGTGTCCGACGTACAATGTGAAGAGTTAGCCTGTTTCTTTGTGGACAAAGTTAAAGGGATCTATAACTTCCTGACCTCAGACGGACTTACTACGAATCCTAGTTCCATCATAGGCTCTAATGATCTTCCATACTCGTTACAATCTCTTCTACCCATTGAGCCGATTGAGATGGAATCCTTGATCAAAAAAGTAAAGTCTGGTTCCCCGGAAGATCCCGTCAAGCCCGAATTGTTTAGATTATTCCAGGATTCCATTCTGCGGGAGGGGCAGGCGCTAATTAACAACTCACTTCAGTCGGCCACCATCCCCACATCCTGGAAACATGCTATAGTTGTCCCCCTCCTAAAAAAACCTTCACTGGACCCCACCAGACCGGATAGCTTTAGACCCATCTCCTTGCTTCCCTACCTTACTAAGGTGATGGAGGCTCATGTGAATTCCATTTTGACTACCTATTTGGAGTCTAATGGAGTTTTAGATGAGTCTCAGAACGGATTCCGTGCTAAACATAGTACGGAGTCTGCTTTATTAGATGTCACGGAACATCTGAGGGAGGTGCAGGACCAGGGTGAGACATCTGCTCTGGTTCTGCTTGATTTGAGTGCGGCCTTCGACACGGTCTCCCACAGGATCTTGCTTGAGAGACTGTGGGAGATCGGAGTCAGGGAGAGAGCCTTGGATTGGTTCGCGTCATTTTTATCTGACCGTTCCTTCCAAGTGCACGCCCCGCCGTACTCATCCAGCAAACACCCCCTGGAATGTGGGGTCCCGCAGGGATCTGCCCTCAGCCCCACATTGTTCAATGTGTAAGTCCACCCCCTGGCCATGTTGGCCCGGGAACGCAAGATTAAAGTAATATCATATGCGGACGATACACAACTTATTTTCACCCTTTCTAAGAACACAGGGGCTGACCAAATCAAGTTCCAGGAAGATATCCTGGCTATATCAAACTGGTTGTCGCAGAACTATCTCCAGTTAAACTCTTCTAAAACGGAGATACTCCTTATAGGTAAGGATACGGAGAAATGGGACAAACATTGGTGGCCCCCTACATTAGGACTTCCCCCTCTCCCAAAGAGGTTGTTAAAAATTTGGGTGTGATGTTAGACAATTCACTCTCCTTGGAAACCCATGCTAAGAGAGTGGCAGGTACCTGCTATGGTTGCCTACGCTCTCTTAAACCCATTCTCGGTTTCTTTGAGCCCTGCACCCGTCAGATCATAATCCAGGCCTTAGTCTTATCCCATCTAGACTACTGTAATGCTCTCATGCTTGGCTCTAATCTGACGGTGATAAACAGGCTACAAAGAGCCCAGAATGTTGCGGCCCGTATTCTATTTGCACTGCCTAAAACCTGCCACACCTCTCCTATTCTCCGACGTCTGCACTGGTTGCCGGTCAAACAACGCATCCAGTTTAAAATCTTATGTTTAACTCACAAAATTTTGTATGGTACTGCCCCCCAAACCCTGCAGGGACTCTGCTCCTTCTATGCCCCCACGCGTGCCCTCCGTTCGGCAGATTTATTTCTTGCCCATACGATTAAGATCCGAAGGAGTAGAGCTGGTAGCCGCTCTTTCATGTATCTGGCCCCAAAGCTGTGGAACTCAATCCCTCTAGGGGCTCGGACCACTTCTAATCACATGCTGTTTGGTAAACAGATTAAAACCTGTTTTTTTTCTTCCATTTAATTCATCTTCACCTGTTGAGTTGTTCTCTTCTCTGGTATGTCTACAGCGCTGGGACGCCCCGTTGCTGGGGTAGCCATGCGCTATACAAGCAGATCTAACATAACATAACATAACATAACATATTCAGGTCCCAGGTGCCACTCCTACCTGTAATCTGCATGCAGATCTCTCTATTCAGTACTGTGCTGACTCACCCTCTCTCCTGGAATCCCCCAGCCCCTGGCACTCAAACTCCAGACAAGGAGTACACAACCTAGCAGAGGCAGGCTTGGATATTTAGGCAAGAAAATACCCACTTCCTAAAAGAATGTTAAAACCAACTTTACTAAAAGATGTATTTCATCATTCTGAGTTGAGGCATACTAAATTCGAATTTCTACCATTTTCCCTGAGTCAGTTAGGATTATAAAATGGAATAATCTAACTGCCTATTCTGGCCTATGGAGAACAGGTAGCCTTACAATAGTGAAAAACATAAATGTCTGTAATTCTCTATTAGGCCATGCCACACACATCAGGACATGTCCTACCTTATACTTACAATGCACCCTGCCCTTGGGCCTACCTTAGGGGTATCTGATATGAAGAAAAGGGAAGGTGTAGGGACTGGCAAGTGGGTGCACTTGCCAAGTCGACATGGCAGTCACAGACTGCACACAGGCCATGCAATGGCAGGCCTGAGACACACTTTACAAGCTGCTTCTGTGGGTGGCACAACCAGTGCTGCAAGCCCGCCAGCAGCATTTGATTTACAAGCCCTGGGCACACATGGTGCACTGTACTAGGGTCTGACAAGTAAATCAAATAACCAAATCATGGAGTCACTAATCAGAACATCAATTTATTTATTTATTGAAGTTTTGTATAGCGCTGACTGGACGCGAGGGTATCAGAGCGCTTCTAAGCAAATACCAATATGCAATAAAGGAAAATGAGGACACAAAACAAGAACAAGTAGCACAGGTAGGACATAAAGTCAGTACAACAACATCTTGAGCGCAATACGGGACGGAGATCAGGAGCGAATCATCCGGCTCTGGGTTCAAAGAGATGGCGGCCTTTCGCAGTCAGGCGTGGGGTTCTCACTACGAACCAGAGTGCTCCAGGAAGAGGGCTTTGAGTAGCGTCTTGAATTGCGGGAAGGAGGCGGTCATTCTGATGTGGGGGGGATGGAGTTCCAGATCCTAGGGGCTGTGCCCGCAAAGGATTTATTCACTGTTTGGTGCTTCTGTGATTTCAGAGGGATGAGTAGGAGTGTGTTGTAGCTTCTGAGGTGCCTGGATTGACCGGCCCTTTTGAGTTTGGAGGCCAGGTATTCTGGTTTGCCTGTATGCAGGGCTTTATGTGTGAGGCAAGCCATGTGGAAGCTGGCTCGTTGGTCTATCGGGAGCCACTTCAATTCATTGAGTGCCGGGGAGAGGTGCTCATATTTGTTTGTTCCTGTGACCATTCTTGCTGCTGCGTTGAGGGTGGAGGTGAGAGGTCCCGGGTGCTATTTGGCTGTTCCAGTCAGCACTGCGATGCCATAGTCAATTCTGGAGAGCACCAATGCCTGAGTGGCCTGTTTCAGGTCTTTAGGGGGGAGTAAGGTTTTGATTTTATAGAGAAGTTTCAAGTTCAGGAACGCACTTTTGGCTGTTTTTGAGATGTGTTTCTTCATGTCCAGTTTGGGGTTGAGCGTGATCCCTAGGGATTTTCGGAGTCCGTTGGCACTAGAGAGACATTAAGGGCATTTACAGGTTTGAGCCATTCCACTATATGGGGGTTTTCATCTCTATTTGAAATGAGGAGTACTTCTGTTTTCTCTTCATTAAGTTTGAGGTGGTTGGCTGAGAGCCAGTGTTGGACCTCCATGAGTGTATCGTTTAGTCAGTGAATGTCTGCGATCGATGTGGTTTCCAAATAGAATTGGGTATCGTCCGCGTAGAGATGGAAGGGGATGTTGGAGTTCATTAGAAGTGAGGTGAGGGGTTCCACGTAAATGTTGAAGAGTTGTGGGGAGGGTACTGACCCTTGAGGAACTCCTCTGCTGATGGTGAGGGGGTCTGATTCAAAGCTGTTGATCTTTATTTTTTGAGTGCGGTTGTTGAGAAAAGAGGAGAACCATTTTAAGACCGTCTTTTCAATGCCCGGTCTCTCTTAGAGGACCTTGAGTAGTAGGGTATGATCCACTGTGTCGAACGCAGCCGATAGGTCAAGGAGGATGAGGAGGCTACATTGGTTGGAGTCGAGTGACATGTGCAGATCATCTAGGACATTTAGGATTGCGGTTTCAGTGCTGCAGCCCTTTCTGAATCCTGACTGGTGTGTGTCAAGTAGATTAGTGTTTTCTAGATGTTGGGTTAATTGTGAGAGCACACATCTTTCCAGAATTTTGGATAAGAGCGGAAGGTTCAAGACCTGTCTGAAGTTGTTCATGTCCAGGTGGTCAAGGCCAGTTTTTTTTAGCAGTGGCGTGACTTATCCTAGTTAAAGGCAGTCCGGTATGGAGCCCTCGCTCATGGAGCTGTTGTTGATTCTGCCCCATACTGGAGCTAGAGTGAGCTTCAGCTCCTTGGTGAGACTCGAGGGCAATTGATTGAGGGAGTGCGAAGAGGGTTTAGCGGAGGCGATAAGATTGCATATCATTTCATCCGGGACTGGCCGGAAGGATAACCAGCGTATGGACGAGGTTACTGTGGGGTTGTGGTTGGTTGCAGGACTCCAGGTTTCTGAGCGGGAGGAGGGCTACGAGCTGAATGAACGATCAATTTTAGCGATTTTTTCTTTGAAAAAGCTTGCAAAGTTGTCGCAATGGGTTTTGGACGCCGTCGTGTTTGCTGCCGCTGGAATGGTGGTTTGGTTCTTAATGATGTTGAAGAGTTCTTTGGGGCGTTTTTTGGCATTGTCTAACGCGGAACAGAAGAAGGATGACTTTTTACTCTTGATATGAATGTAGTAGTTTTTGCGTGCTGCCTTGAGTTGATCCCGATGGAGGGGGGTGGGGTTGTTCCTCCAGGTTCTTTCCAGGGATCTGAGGTGTCTTCTTTCCTCATTAATGTCTGTAGAGAACCATGACCTTGAGAGAGTGCTTCTGGGTTTTTTAGTTTCAGAGGTGCCAGTTGATCCAGGGTGAGCTCCAGGTTGGAATAATAGAGAGAGGTGAATTCCGAGGTTGAGAGGGACTCCGTCGTGTTCGGGAGGAGTGGGCTAAATCCTTCTTCTAGCTTGTCTCGGGGGACTCTGAATGTGTTCCTGACCCACTTAGGGGAAGCTTGAGTGGGTAGGAGGGATAGGGCCGGCTGGTTGATATGAAAGAGAATGATGTGGTGGTCTGACCAGTCCACCGGGATGATGTGGTCAATCGAGACTGCATTTTTGTTCGCAATGATTGCATCTAGGATCGCTCCTCTGTAGTGAGTTTCCTCCGAACAGTGTTGGGTCATCTCTTTGTCTTGCAGAAGGGTGTTAAGTGATTGAATGAGCGGGTTATTGGTTTCATTCCATCTTAGGTTGAGGTCGCCCAGAATTAAGGTGTGGTCGCTGTTGAGTGCGGATTGGGTGATCAGATCCGACAGCTGAGCACTAAATTCAATGGAGTTGCCTGGGGGATGGTAAAGGAGATGGCATTGACGTGAACTATGAGAGAGAGATTTGATGTTGACCGACAGGCATTCAAAGGAATTGTACAGGCAGGAGGGAATTTCAGAGATGGAGAGGTTACTTTTGTGTATAATTGTATGCCGCCACCTTTCTGTATGGGCCTGTCTGGGCGGATAATTGAGAAACCTGCCGGCACCAGCACGTCCAGAGCAGGGAGGGATAGGGTGTTTAGACAAGTTTCCGTGATGAAGGCTACATCCAAGTCATGAGAGAGGATGGATTCAGCTATTTCCGTTGCATGTTTGACTGTGGACCGGCTGTTGATGAGCATACAGTTCATGGGGGGTCTTTTTTTGATTTCACATTGTCAGGCTTGGCTCTGGGTAAGGAGGATAGATACATGGGGGGTCTGGTGTCTCTGCGAGGGGGCGGGACCCTACCCATTCCAGTGATGACTAGGATCGAGGAGGTGGAAGTAGAGTTCAGTAGTGGGGCCTGGGCTGGCTGGTTCGGTGGAAATTCGTAAGATGCGACTAGTGGCTCACTTCATGGGTGGAGAGGGAGGGAATAGTTCTTCTGGGCTTGACTGCTCGCGACTCAATCAGGACTTTAGTGAGAGGAGGCAGGGAACCTGAGGGGGGAAGGGACCGGTTGGTGGGCGGAAAATCATTCCTAAGGAGAGGTGGAGGGATGAGGGGTGCTGTGGAGGGAGGGGAGGGCATCTGGAGATTCCCTGGGGTGGATAAGGGAGGGGCGGGCAGCTGGAGATTCCCTAGGGTGGATAAGGTTTCCTGCAGGCCAAGGATCAGGGTCGCGATCTGCGCTTTTTTAAGGTCAAGGCGTTGCGTCGGCTTGGGTGAGGGGGAGAGGAGGAGAGGGTGGGTGGAGCAAAGCCCAGGATGTGAGGGGATTTGGGGTGAGTAACTGCTGGGGAGGTTCGTAAGAGGGGGGAGCTGGATCCGGTTTGGAATTCGGTAGTGCGATGACTAGCGAGGGAGGGGGGTTGCGGTCCCTTCGGGGGTGAAAGTTAGCTTCCAAGGGGGTGGGGCGGGGAGAACTAGAGGAGAGTGGGTAGGTGGGTTGGGGGGTTGTGCCTCGGTGTTGTCACGTCTATAGATCGAATGTGGGAGGGCTAGAGAGTGTGGGGGTCATTGTCCAGTTAGGGTTGAGAGTTATCTTCATTCGCAGGGACTGTGAGAACTGGAGAGGAGGGGGTTCATGGGGGGGGGACTGAGAAACGGAGTTATTAGGGGGTCTGGGAACTTTACTTTGAGGGGAGGAGGCTGAGAGCTAGTGGTGCTGCGGGAGCTAGGGAATTGGGGATGGGGGTCCTTTGGGGATGTGAGGGGGGCTGAATACTGGAAGTTTGGGGGCGAAGGGTGAAGGACGGGGGTAGTGAGATAGGAGGAGCTGGGGCTGGTGAGGACATAGGGTTGTCCGAGTGGATGTGCAGGGAAGGGTGGGGACGCTGAGGTGGATCATTAGGGGCGGGAGACTGGGAGAAGGGGGAGGTTCGGGAGCTAGGTGGAGGGGGGTTTGGGAGTTCGTTAGGGCTGAGAGGGGGGGCTGGGTGCTGGATGGTTGGGTGCGATGGGTGAAGGCAGGGGGTTGGGATATAGGGGGAGCTCGGGCTGGAGGTGGCGTATGATTGGCGGCGTGACTAAGCAGGGTAGGAAGGGGACGCTGGGGAGGCAGAGACGAGCTCCGAAAACTCGGATTTTGTAAGGTGCCGTTAGGGGGGAAGGGGGTCCGTTTGTGTGGGTAATGAGCAGTTGCCATCTTAAGTGTGGGGAAGAGAGAGTCGAAGAACTCTAGGTTCTCGTCTTTCGCCTGAATTAGAATGGTGCCATTCGCAAAGATGGTGATGGAGATGTCACCGGTCAGGGACTGATGGTTCAGAGGGGTGATTGTTAGTTTGCGGTTGTGTTCAGTGAAAGTGGTTTTGGAGACTGGGAGTAGTGCGTTAAAGATGGTGACCCATGCGTCAGGCCTGTTGGTATGGAAAATGAAGTCCATTTTCCTCTGTCCACTGACTGCGCAGTGATAAGTGTCAACAACTAGTGTTTCAGGGTGTTGCCTAATTAAATTCTGTTTGAAGCGTTTTTTGGCTTTAAAGGAGAGGGTGCGTGGGAATGATATAGCGAAGGTGTTCTGCCCTCGTGAAGATAGGTGATTAGGAGAGGGGCAGAGATGCGTGTCCAATTGCGCTGCCGGCGGCATCTTAGCTGGACAAGGGGAGGCGAGGCCTATCTAGTGATGGAGGGGGGTAGCGCCGGGCTTCTAGGATGGACACTCAGGATTTGATTGGGTCAACTCTAAGGAGACCGGTTCCAGCCTGCCGCAGGGTGGGCTGTAGCTAGTGGCGGGCGTGGCGGTGAGTTAGGTAAGGGGCAGGAGACCCTTGGAGAGTGAAGCCGGATGGTTAATTGTATTGGCTGGCGTTGACAGTAGCAGTCGGTGTTCCCGCCTCTTAAGTGTGAGGTGCGATTGGCTCCTAGGTGGTCAGGAGCTGCACTTAGGGTGAGAGGCACTGTAAATTTAGGGGCCTCCGATGTCCCTAAGCTAGGAGAAGTTGATACATTGAGGCTGGGGCATTAGTATCTGAAACAGTCAGAGCAAGACTGGTTTCCCTGCCCGTTAGCTGAGCAGAGTGATCTTAGCTCACTAGGGCTGCAGTCTAGACGCAGGCAGAGCACATAATCTTGTAACGGGCAGAGCAAGTCCGAATCCCTGTTCACTTAAAGTCACGGGTAAACATAAAACAGGCTGAGCAAGTCCGATTTCCCTGCTCAAATGCAGTCCCAGGTGGCGGCCATATTAAGGTCAGGCGGTTTTTGAGCGAGAAAGTGTAGGGTACTTGCGTGAAGGGTGGGGGGAGGCGTATGTGGCTTAGGTTCTCTGGTTGCGGCGTTGGTCTGGTGGTGCGGGGGCCTTTTTCCAGATTAGGCTCATTTGAAGCTCATTAGGTCCTTGTGCTATGTGGGCTGTCGGCCATCTTGGGGACAGGCAGCCCTAGTGGTGCAGAGCGTCTGGACCGGCGTGCTGCGCGCGGCTTCTCATCGACGTCTAGTCCCCTGATTACCGTCGGGAACAGGCGCCCCTTTCTTGCCGCTGCCAACAGGCACTCCTGTGCGCGGCTCAGCACCGCTCCCGCTGACCCGGGTTTCCCTATCGGCGGAGCCGCCTTTGGGAGCCTCGCCGCCACCTCTCTCCCCGGTAAGTACTGGAGGGCTTCTCACTGCTGGCGGGGGTGCTCCTGTGGTTGTGATGCGGGGCGAAGTTCCGGGGTGGAAATGGGTGTGGGCGCAGGTCTTAATCGCATCGGAGCCTGGACCTTCAAGTTGGGCAAGCTGACCCCCCGCAGACGGTCCCTCCGGATCCCTGCGGGCAGCCGTGTGCGGGTGGATAAATGCAAAGAAGGGGGGGGTTCGGTGGGGTCGCTCTTGTCGGGATTTCACTGAAAGTGATCCCTAGACCCGGAGCTCGTCCCACTCACTCCCTCCTCGCGGTCATCTGAATAGCAGTGGCACAGTGCCCAAAGCATATAACCAGCAAAACATATCAAAAACAGAGGAGGCAATCAGTAAAAGTGGAAGTGAGACCCACGCCAAAGATGCCAGGTATACAGTGACCGAGGTCCAGAGCCTCTGCCCTGGGCCATGGTGAGCTGCAATTTATGGTTTATAGGAACTCTTGCCCCAGATGAGGAGTGGTGAAAATATGCGTTTTCGACCCCGGTAGGAAACCTTGAGTCGGGCCAGGTACAGCATAGCGTAGGGGATGTTGGCCTGCTGTAGTTGACGCTTCACCTGAGTAAATTTTTTTTGCACCTCTTGTACTGCAATGGTGAAATCCGGGTATATAGCTATGACGTTCCATTCATAGACAGGTCCCGCTTTTCTCTGGCGAGTCTTAAAATCACGTCCTGGTCTCTACAATTAAGCAAGCGTGCTATGATCGTTCGAGGAGGAGCCCCTAGGGGACCTGGGGGATAGAGATCAATGGACTCTCTTGATCACTAATAGTTTAGATAGGACCTCTGCTCCAAAGAGGCCAATCAGCAGGCGCTTAATGTAATCCTCCATGGGGCCAGTGGATGTGGATTCAGGAATTCCCAAAATGCACACATTGTTTCTGCACGAGCGTGCTTTCAAATCTTCATTTTTGGCTGAAATGACACTTGAGGAGCTTCTACATATCTTGTAGTCGTTTACTCCCTGCCGATGAGGTGCCCTCCAATGCTGATATCCTTTGTTCAGTTTCATTAATGCGACTCTCGTGTTTATCCAGGTGTTGTGCTATAAAGTCCATGCTCATACTCATTGAGTCTATTTTGGGCTTGATGGTTGCGAGACTCTGTCGCATGGTTAGCAGTAAAGCATTCAAGTCAGCATCTGACAATGAACATGTGGATGAATGTTCCTCTGCCCCATTGCATTCAGTGTCCTTAGCAGGGGTGCGCATGCATTTGTGCGCTTCAAATTGAAGCTTAGTTTGTTTGCCCTCAGCCTGGCCCATTGCTGCCACAGCAATGTGCAAATATTGTGCGCAGAGTTTGCTGCAGTCTGATAGCTTGTTTTATGGTTGCCCCAGAACCCAAGAAGTGCAATGGTTGTGGGTACCACCCCTGAGGGTCGTAAACTAAAAGAAGCTGGAAAGGAGTGGTTCTTCTTCCGGCCGGTTTATGGCCACAGCACAAACTCCCACAAACAAATGGGAGTATGCGACTGCACCATGTGCGGTTGCATTGTAATTGCGGTGTCGGGACTGCCGGCTAGAGGTCGGTCGGTCCAGAGATAACGACGGTGTCAGTCAGAGGTAACTCCGACCGACATCGAAATGAGGCCCATAGTGTAATGGTAGTGAAAGCGTTTTTTTAGCCGATGTTGGGACTCAAACCGGTTCCCTAGTTAAAAAGTCGACAACTAAGGCCACCTCCCCTCCTTTACACACCCACTACTCCTGCGCATTCTCTCTCCCATGCCAAAAAAACCCTCCCTGAACAACTCATCCTGCCATGCCTCACTCCAGTTGCCCTCCACTCCCCAGTCTCCTGTGTCCTTGGGACTTCCGTCACACCTACTGCCTTGTGCACCTTTGGAATAGTAGGTGTTGAAAGCCAGAGAGAGCAGTTTTCACATTTAGATTTGCTCTTTCTGGCATCAGAAACCAAGGTCCGAGCAGTATTTTGTTACATGCACATGTTTTGCCTGCGGAAAAATACCATAAATTTGGGAATTTGGGACAACAAATGTAGCTTTTTGCCACAAAATTTGCTATTCCATACCGCAAAATCCTGGGTGGGGGAGTGTTTGATTAACTGTGAAGTGTTAAATGTTGAACACTCTAATAGGAGTGGAAAGACAGCCTGATTGTATCTAGAGTGAGCCTTCCTGTAACAGAGGGCCTATCCACAACAAAGTCCCTAGACTCTGGAGTTTACTCTGCAATGCTAAACAGAAGCTACTTGTTTATATCCATGGCAACTATGCTTCTACTGCAGAGGGAATAAAAGACCCACTTTCTCAACAAAGCTTGTATCAAAGCGTGAACATGTTCCATGAGCTCGTCACTACTTTCGACCTGGTTCTCTCTGCACCAACCCTTGTTTCCTGAACTGAGTATCACAAAACCCATAAACCATTCTGGAGATACAATTGCTTGATGCCTGGGTGCCTCTTCAGTCTTTCAAATCATGAATGTATGACGGTGTGACCATCTCATACAGTGGTTCTTGGAAAAAGGTCTTTTGTGACGCCTTTTGAAGCATAAGGGATCGTGGTAATTCAGAAAACCGCAAAGAAAGCAGAATGGCATTTATCATTGTTGGCCCTATGTCGCCTGCATTTCCAGACCTCTTGGAACTCAGCAAGACCTCACTTTCTAGACTGCCTCTGCATCAGCACCTGCTTCAAGACTCTTCAGTGTCAAAAAAGGATCTGGAAAAAGCAAATGCTCGGTTTAACAGACAACCTTACAGACTGCATAGGAAAGTAGCAAAGTTTCCTCATGTCTGGAGCATTCTCGTCACCAATCCCTTCACCATTAGCAACCATCGAACTAAGGGAGGATTGGGGGGGCAGCCGACCGAAGGGAGGTTCCCCCCCCCGGGCAGTTTGGGAGGGTTAGGTGGGGGGGGGGTTGTAGCATCTTCCTGCGGATTTTTCTGGAATTGGGCTTCTTTTTCCTACCAAATGGAGCCCAAGAATAAATGCTTGTGGCTCCTCCCCCTGGCCACCATTTTAGGTTTGGTGACCTGGTGGCCGGGAGGTAGTGCTCTGAATTTTTTGAAGTGGTGTTCTATTTTGGTAACTTTAGCTTTAAACTTGGTTTTTTCGACGTCTAATTCTTTTTGATAATGGCGGCGGAATACTATAGAGTTTTAGAAGCCATCCGGCTTCTTAATGAGGCAGGGAGGCTTGATTTGGTCATTGGTAATGTGGAGGGCCCGTCGAGGCCTCACCGGGTAGCGGCTGTGGTGGCGGCCTGTGTTACCCCCAAGCGTTCCCGCTCGGGGGCTTTGAGTGAACGCGGCCGTTCTCGCGTTCGGAAAGTGGTGCAGGGCGTTAAGGCACGGAGGCCTGATGAGGCAGCGAATGTCGATGCTGCGTGGCCTTCTGAGGTGGTAAGTTCTGTTCCAATAGGGGCTTTGGCTGTGGTAGGGCCGCGGGAGCTGTCTCATGCTCCGGCGGTTTCTGGGCGGGCGGGCTCTGCTCCTGCGCAGCGGGGGAAGAAGGGTTTACAGCGCAGCGGTCAGAAGCGTTCTGCTTCTGCCTCCGCGGCAGACTCCTCAGCGTTTACGCGGAAGGGTGAGGAGGAGGTGCCGCGTGTTGTCTGCTCCCCGTCTCTCCCTTCTTTTAAGGTTTTACCGGCTGTCAGCGAGGGTCGGGGCTTTTCTGACATTTTGGCGGGTGAGCTGACGCCGCATGTGAGTGTGCTGAGGAGGGGGGCGAGGTTGACACCGACCCGTTCTTATCTTGGAGAGCCGTAAGGTGTTGTGAGGCAGGAAGGGATGCAGGTTCAGCCCGCGGCAGAGGTTTTTCATCAGGTTGCACTGGGGCATTTTAGCCCTCTCTTGTTTTCCCCCCCGGCATCCATTAGGGGTGAAGTTTTATCTGTGCAGAGTGGGTCCGTTGGGGAGGGTGAGTGGGCACAGATGGGACGTTTGGAGGATTTGTCTTTCGGGGCTCGGGGTCAGGATGCTGGCATTTTAATTTCTCCTGTTCTTTCCCTGGGGCCCAGCAAAGAGGTTTCTGGTAACTTGTTACAGGTAGGTGCCTTTTCTTCGAAGAAAGGAGTGAGTAGGGGGTATGGGTTGGGCGATAGGTCTTGGGAGGGCCTTGATGTCTTTCCTTCTTGGTCTAAGGGTGTTCTGGAAGCTGGTAGGGGCAGGAGTGGTGAGAGTTTTGGTGGTCATGAGGATTTGAGTCAGTTGAGGGAGCCTCGTGATGTAGTGGTTCAGGGACAGGTGGGGCCAGCTGGCCATGATTTAGGTCCTGCGTCAGCTGTGATACAGGCTATGCTCGATTACAGTAGTGGGGAAGAGGTGGTGGAGCCTTCCCCTCCTCCTCGCAGGGGAGGTTTTTCATCAGCTGATGTGGTGTTGCAGGATAAGGGGAGCTTGCAGGGAAAGTATTTTAGGGTGTCGTCTGGTTCTGGTGCAGCTGTTAGTCAGGGGCCCGGCACATCAGTCCAGCCTTTTTCTTTACAGGTTAGGGATCGGCGTGGGACTGCAGACTCGGTAGGGCGACGGGCGGCCCATTTTCACAGAGGAGAAGGGAGGGTGGAGCCTAGCGCGGCACATACCGTACCGTCGGGGGATCCCGGCACGGTCAGCAGATGCAGGTCCGGCGCGACCTCGCTGGCCCCTACATATCCTGATACAAGGAGTATGGATTGGTCTGCTGAAGATGCTCTCGGGATCAGTCAAAGGTTGAGGGAGTAACGGCGGGTACAGTCGGCTCCCTCTTTAGGTGTTCAAAAAAGGGTTGGTAAGGCCCTGTCTGTGGTGGAGGAGCCTGGAAAGGCTCATAGGAGTATGTTGGTGTCAACCCCTCCTCAGATGGAGGAGCCATTGATTTTGGACTATGATGAAGACAGCCCCGAGGAAGGGGAGCTGCGTGATACTGTGTCTGGGAGGGGGCATTTTCATGCTTCTCGTAGTTTTTTACAGACACCAGTGGCGGTGCACCCAAAGAAAGTGGTGGTGTCCGGACCAGTTCGAGAGCGCGGCTCCACAGGAAGGGTTCCGCAGATGGTGGACAACGTGGAATGACCGACATGGAGGTCGGGGCCAGGGCAAGCCCCCGTGTTAAACCCAGATGAGCTTGGTGAACCACGGGCCAAACCACGAATGGTGTCTGTGGGGATCGGGGTGAGTCTTTGGAGGTGGAGACAGAAGGCAAATTGTATAAGGGTCGTTACGTTAAGGATCAAGGAGTAGGCACAAGTGATGGTAAGGGTGCGGCCGCAAATGCTGAGTGTGCCACGAACACCGAGTCTCTAGGGGGCACAGATCCATTGCATAGCAAGGAATTGAACATTTAAAAATTACCCTATATGGGTGTGACTAAGCCTTAGGGGCACATTTGATGGTGTCTACTAAGGAGGGAATTTGGAAAGGTGAGTATGTGGAGCTTTTGAAGTTGCTGCATAGGGAGGTGCGCTCTAAGGAGGGCTCAAATCAGGAGGAGTATGAGCTGGCTAAGCGCCCTAAAGTACCGCTGACTATTGAGAATTGGACTTCAGCGTTTTTGATATACGCTAGCGTTTATTGCGAAATGTTTCCAGAGCGCTGCGTGGCTCTATTTAAATACATGGATGTTATCAGAAAACCGCAGATCACTTGTAGTGGCTTTGCATGGGCACAATATGATGAAGAGTTTAGGGCGCGCATGGCTTGGGACCCTGATGCCAAGTGGGGCGAACTGGACACAGATCTTTGGCAACACACCATGGGTGTTTCTGTTCGTGGTAAGACTATTTTTACTGCTAGTGGCTTACCTTTAGTTTATTCAGCCCTTTCAGGGTAAGCCCACCAGGGGTGGGGTGGGAAGTTCAGCGGTCACACAGTCAGGAGGGGGAGCATGTTGGGACTTTAAGAAAGGTCTGTGTTCAAGGGAATACTGCAGGTTTCGACATGAATGCTCTCAGTGTGGTAGGAGGCACCCATCGGTCAAGTGCTGGGGGCCTCGACCGGGGCAACAGTGGTCCCAGCAAAGTGCTAGCACGTCCGTTCCCTCTCAGCAATCCCAGGCAAACAGAGGAGGGAAGACTGCTCCGGGGGTTGGGCCCAAAGGCTCGTACTCCGGTTAAGCTTGATCATTTGGCAGACAGTTTGAAGTGTTATGGGGATGTGGGAGCTCAACAACTTTTGCTGACAGGTTTTCAAGAAGGTTTCCGACTGGGTTATTCTGGGCCTCGTTTGCGGCGATGGTCCAAGAATTTGAAATCGGCTGATGAGCTCAAATCAGTGGTGCAGGACAAACTAGATAAAGAAGTGCAGGAAGGTAGGATGGCAGGTCCTTTTGATGATTGGCCTTTGGAGGACTTGATTATTTCACCCATAGGAGTCGTTCCCAAAAAAGAGCCAGGGCAGTATCGATTAATCCAACATTTATCATGGTAGAAGGGGCATCAGTTAATGATTTCATTGATGAAGAGACAGCTTCAGTGTCCTATTCATCGGTTGATGTGGCAATGTCTTTAGTGGTGACAGCAGGCCCTTCAGCGGAAATGGCGAAATGCGATATAAAATCAGCATTTAGACTACTTCCAGTCCATCCTGAAGATTGGAGTCTTCTGGGCATCCATTTTCATGGAAAATGGTACGTGGACAAGGCACTGCCAATGGGTTGTTCAATATCCTGTGTTCTTTTTGAAACCTTTAGCAATTTTTTTGCAGTGGTTTTTCATACACCAATCTGGTCATGAGCTAGTGACACACTATCTAGACGATTTCTTTTTTGTAGGGCCCCAGGGATCCTCTAAGTGTCAGGCAGCATTGGACAAATTTCAAGAGCTTATGGAATATTTGGGAGTCCCACTGGCGCCGGAAAAAAACATGGATCCTTGCGCGACCATGTCTTTTTTGGGCATTTAGCTTGACTCAAGAGCAATGCAGGCTCGTTTGCCACAGGATAAGAAAGTGAAAATGCTGGACCTTTTACAGTCCATGTTGTCAAAGCCAAAGGTTACAGTGAAGGAGGTACAAGTCCTGTTGGGTCATCTGAATTTCGCTTGCAGGGTTGTAAGAGCAGGTAGAACCTTTTGCAGGCGACTGGGCAGGGCTCTGTCGGGTCATCATTTGCCTCATCATCGTGTGAGACTGTCTGCTGGGGTGAAGGAGGATTTACGGATGTGGTCCACCTTTTTGCATTCTTTTAATGGAATTCCTTTGGCTCAGGAGCAAAACTGGTTGTGGGAGGTTCAGATATTTTCAGATGCGGCTGGCAGCGATGGTTTTGGCTTGTATTAGCAAGGCAGGTGGTGCGCGAAGAAGTGACCTGAGCAATGGAGAGATGGAGGCAGAAGTATCGCCTTCTTGGAATTGTTTCCGGTGGTGGTGGCTTTGACATTGTGGGGGCAGGAGTTGGCGCACAAAAAGGTTCTGTTTCGAATTGACAATCGGCTGTGGTAGACATTATCAACAAGCAGTCTGCTAGGGATACTCAGATTCTAAAACTGCTGCGAGTCTTTGTGTTGGGATGCCTTAAGTATGACATCAGCTGGGGGTCGTGGTCTGGACGCCGGTTAAGATGGTGGCGTGACCCGGAGGCTCCGTCACCATCCTCCGCACCTCACCGTTTTATGGCAGATACTCCGCACCTACAGCGGACATGATCCTGGGCTCTTGCACTGGAACATGAGGAGAGCCTAACGCCCTCATTGTTTCCCGGTTTCAGCGAATTTAGGAGGTGTTTGCCACGGTGTCCCGTTTTCAGCGACCTGCGGCCGCCATTTTGAATGCCGGCCACGATATCAAGCGGCGACCGCCTGGAGGCTCCTAAAAGCTCCTGTTCTACTCCTTCGCCCTCTGGTGGGCTCTACACACCCAACTACATGCTGGTGAGCACCCAAGAGTGACTTTTATCTTTTCCCCTGCCTGTTACACCTTCTGCGGTTTGTCATTGCAGATATGGGCGCCAATTTGAGGCTCTTGTGATTCTCCTCACGTCCTGCTGTTCCCCAGACTTTCAGTATGACCTGTGGTGTTTCCTCGGCGGCCCCCCCTCAAGTACTCTTTCTTCATGCGCTTTTGCGATTGCCTGACTTTCCCAGGATAACTCTATCTCCCAGCAGCGCTTCTTTTGCGTGCCTCTTTGCTCCTCCACCTCTGTGTTCCTGCATGGGAGTGGGAGTTGCCTCCTCATGATCTCCCAGTGTTTTCCTGCTCTTGAATCCTTCTGGAACATCAATTCTTCTCACATGCTTGTCGCAAATTCCATTCTACTTCGCAACTCAACTGTCGTCGCTCTGTTGGCTTGAGGTAGTGTTTCCTCTTCTATCTACATTTACTGCATTTACTGCGCATCTTACTACAACATAAGAGGTCCTCTTGCTCTATTGACTTTTTGACTCTTCTTGCTTACTCCCCTATCATACATGGGGAAATTGCGCAATTTAAAGATCGCCACGATTTCAAAGCTGCCTCTTAGTTCTGACTCTGATACTCCTACACAAGATATGGAAGAAAGTATGCCGTCTAAATCTGATTCTCATCTAGGGGCCATCCCTAAGAATCATTCTGGAGGCAAACTGCCTACTCCCTCCATTCCAGCCTCATCCAAATGCCTGAAGAAAGACCCATCATCCCATGGGAGTGCCTCCTCTGCTTCTGCTATGGCGCTCATCTTGGAGGAGTTACGTGCTTTCAAACCCTTCATGGAAGCCACCACAAGCAACATGCAAGCCATGCAGGAGAAATGGTCATCTCTGGACTCCCGAGTTTCCTCTTTGGAGTTATCCTCAGACTCTTTGCAATCCGCCTGTTCGCGCATCCCTTCAATGGAATCAGAGATCCTACAACTTCAACGTCTAACAAAGGATTTGGAAAATAGGAACCGCAGAAACAACCTGCGCTTATACGGACTTCCGGAACTCACAGAGGGATCCAACCCCACTCTCTTCTTCCAGTCCTTCCTGGCCAAGATCCTGGATGCTCCGGCCTTGTCTTCCATTAACATCCAACGCGCTCATCGCCTCGGTCCTAGGACCACCTCCAAGCCAAGGGGCGTCATCATGTTGTTCCTGCAGTTCACTGACCTCTTGCAGGTCCTTTCAGCCGCCAAACTCAAAAAACAAATTATGTGGGAAGGCCATCGTCTCTACCTCTCTCAGGATGTCTCCAAGGCCACTGCTGATCGGAGAAAGAGATTTTTTGACATGAGACCTCAACTCCGGGTTCTTGGCGCCAGATATGATCTTTTGCATCCGTGTCTTTTCAAGGTTACTTACAAGGACAAGACGACCACATATGAGGATCCTGCAGCTCTGCGCACCTTTCTTCAACACCACGTGCCGGATGTTATGGACACTTTCAAACCTGGTTGATTGGATTTTTACTCGCTTTGATCCTTTCATGATGAAGCTTTGATGTTCTCTTAATTGGCATTGTTGCTGTATTGCGTTTCCCCTTCCTCACGGTTCCCGTTCTCATGGTTGTCACTCCCTTTGATAGTCGTATTACATTCTCTCCTGATGTATGTTTCCCTGATTGCTTTCCCTACCTGATGTTTATCTTAATGGATGTTATTTCTCCTTTGCTCTTGTTATAATTTCCGTTCCATATTTAATTTCTTAATCCTTTTCAGATTCCCACACCTCTTCTAATATTTTTTCTCTCATTTTTCAGGTATGTCTTCTTCCTCTCCATCCTGCTGTATCCTATAGTCCATGTCTGCTGCCCCATTTTTGATTTGTATCTTAGAGGTTTGGTGTCGACCCTGGTTGTCATTGTCGCCATCTCCCGCTTCCGCCACCCCCATTCCTGTTCTGGTGTTTTTGTTTTCGTAAGTATGTTTTTCAGTCGTCCGTTTTGGACGTGTACTGTCTTCCTGATCGTTCTTGTCTCTGTTCTCTCTCCTCACTCTTTCTTTCTGCATTTTCTCACCCTCTCTGCTTTTTTTGTCTTCATCTCCTTTTTTCCCCCTCTCTTCTACACCCTTCTTCCCTCTCTTTTGCACTTCTCTATTATCTCATTTCCTTTTCTCAACTTTTTCTATTCAATCCTCATATGATTATTCTTTGATCTTGACTAATCTCTTTTTTCTCTTTTTTCTCTCTTTTCTATTTTTTACAATTTTTTCTTGTTCATTGCATTTGTTAAGCATGTTTTTATTATTAATCTTTTTATACTGTTTCATTCCGAGTTACAACTTGGAATGTTAAGGGATTAAACAATCCCATTAAAAGACAAAGGGTTCTATCGCATTTTGCTAGATTGCATACAGATATTGCCTTCCTCCAGGATTCTCATCTGTCCGAGGATGAGGCTCTCAAGCTGAAACGTTGTAGGGTAGGCCATGTTTTCTGCTCCCCTACTGTTACTAAAAAGAATGGTGTTGTGATTTTACTTCACAAAAAGTTAAATGTTACCTCTATTTCGCATGAATGTGATGTTAATGGTCGTTGGGTCATTGTTAACCTTTTAATTGATAACATTCCGCTCATTTTTTTCAATATATATGCCCCTACAGGAATTGATAAATCTTTTTGGCCCTCTGTCTCGGACAAGCTTATCTCCCTTTCTGGGGACTATATTCTCTTTGGTGGTGACTGCAACCAAATTATGGACCCCTTCCTGGATCGGAACTCTAAAACCAGATTTACTCCTTTCAAAATGCACTCTCAGTTTGTCAAAACTACCCAACACAACGCCCTAGTGGATATATGGAGATTGTGCAACCCAGACCTCAGGGAATACAGTTTCTTCTCCCCCCCCGCACCATTCCCAATCCCGCATTGATCACATTTTCCTTAGCAAGTCCCTATCTCAACTCGCCATCCGTTCTGAAATAGGCTCAATCTTCCTTTCTGACCATGCCCCTGTCTTTGTGGATTTGGATCTCCTCCCCTTTTCTCCACCCTCCGGCAGATGGAGATTTAACAACACCCTGCTTCAAGACCCCAATTTCTGCTCCGAAATCTCTACCTTCGCTAACGAATTCTTCCTTCTTAATCATACTCCCGATTCATCTTTCGTCATGGTTTGGGACTCCTTTAAATCAGCCTCTAGGGGTTTTATTATCAACTTCATCGCGAAGCGGAAGAAACTTCGAGAAGCCAAATCGGCTCAAATCCTGACAGATATTAAGCGATTAGAGCTTGAATATTACTCCTCTTCTTCTGATTCCTCCCTTCAACGTCTTATCGAGGCAAAGATCTCCTTCAACAAGTTCACGACCGAAGCAGCCTCTAACATGTTATTAAAATGTAATTCCAGGTACTACGGTGGTAAAAATAAGATGGGGAAGCTCCTTGCCAACTATTTGAAAATCCGGAAGGAACGTACGAAAATTGAATCCATCCGTACTTCTTCAGGTGCCTTTTGTTTTAAAGATAAGGAAATTCTCTCTGAATTTGTCAACTTTTATGATGCCTTATACACTCCTGAATCCGTTCCCTCACCCTCAGATCTTGATTCCTACTTCCAAACATTACCCTCCCCTTCTACTTCCCACGTTAATCTTGCCTCATTAGACCTTGATATCTCCCTTTCAGAGATCTCTCTTGCGGTTTCTCAACTGCGTCATGGTAAAGCCCCTGGGCCCGACGGCTTTACTGTCGAGTTTTATTCCCACTTTGCTTCTCTCCTTCTTCCTAAACTCCTCCTTCTCTTCCAATCCTTCATTGCAAACTGTGCTTCGAGCGGTTCTTTTCAGCAGGCTTTGATTTGCCTGATTCCCAAGGAAGATAAAGATCACTCTCTTTGCAAAAACTACCGCCCGATTTCTCTCGTTAACACGGATTACAAAATACTAGCTAAGATTCTCGCTCTCCGAATGGATCCCCTTCTTCCTGACCTACTTGGCCCTGAGCAATCTGGGTTCGTGAAAGGTCGCCTCTCTTCGGACAATGCGCGTGTCTTCCTTAACATTATCAGCAAGTCTTCCCGGTTGAATCTTCCCTTTGCGGCTATATCCTTAGACGCTGAAAAAGTCTTTGATAGGATTGGTTGGGATTTCATGTTTCGAGCTCTCCATTGGTTCGGCATCTCTCCAAAATTTATTTCCCTCATTTCCTTGCTCTATTCTAATCCTCAAGCTTCCATTTTTGTTAACGGTATGACTTCAGATTATTTCTCTCTCATAGGGGTGTACGTCAAGGCTGTCCTCTCTCTCCTCTTCTTTTCGTTATGGCTTTATAACCTTTTCTCACTAAAATCCGACAGGACGATACCATTTCCGGATTTCATTTTGGCTCCCAACAGGTTAAACTATCAGTATATGCGGATGATATCCTCTTTTATTGCTCTGACCCTCCCTCCTCTCTACCTTCCTTTCTACAACAGGTCTCCTCGTATTCTGCGGTATCTGGCTATCGATTGAATGTCGACAAGTGCGAGGTCCTTCCTCTGAACTCTCTCTGCCTCCAACATCATTTCGCCCAATCCGGTTTCTCGTGGCAATCCTCCAAAATTAAATATTTAGGTGTCCTATTCGCTCCTACTCTCTCGGACACTCTTAAGCTTAATTTTACTTATCTCACTAAAAAGTTAGACACTAATATCACCCGTTGGCATCCACTCTTTTTGTCTTGGTGGGGGAGACTTAACTCTATCAAGATGATGCTCTCTCCCCTCCTTCTCTACACCCTTTCCATGCTCCCGATACATATTCCCATTTCATACTTCAAAAAAATTGATTCTCTACTTTTGAAATTCCTATGGCGCGGCAAACGCTCCAGAATCGCCCTTGCGACCCTTCGACAAGATAAAGCTCACTCCGGTGTCCGTTTTTCGGACTTTAGGCAATACCATCGAGCTTTTTCTATGAAGCACGCTGCTCGATGGCTCTCGGACGATCCCCCCTTTTATCCTCCCGTATGGCTGTCCATGGAATCTTCTTTCATCTCCCCCTTCACTTTCCGTGAAGTTCTGTCCTTCACATCTTGCCCGGCTCGCCTCCGCACCCCGGTTATCTCGCATTGCCGCACTCTTTTCCTTCCCTTCCTGTCTTCATCTTTCCCTTCCCTTCAATCTTTTCAAGATCAACCTATTTGGTTCAATTCTCGTCTTCAAATTCGGAATCGCACGATTTACTGGAAGGTCTGGCATTCCCGTGGTTTATGATGGATCTCTCAATTACTTTCTCATGGTGTTCCTTTA
This sequence comes from Lissotriton helveticus, assembly GCF_964261635.1. Classification (NCBI taxonomy): domain Eukaryota; kingdom Metazoa; phylum Chordata; class Amphibia; order Caudata; family Salamandridae; genus Lissotriton; species Lissotriton helveticus. Next base: position 1,649,335,747 of record NC_136063.1, on the reverse strand, counting down.
TCTTTCTCAGTCTTACAGTCCTCTTTTCATCTACCCTCCAGCGCCCGCTCTCAATATGATTCGCTTTTACCTGTTCTCATCTCCTTTCTTCAGTCCCTACCTTCCTCATGTGATATGCCTGCTGATCGTCAGACCACCTCCTCCTTGCTGGAGTCTTCCCCCTCCGCCTCTTCTCTTTACAATTCTTTTCGGTGCTCAGTAGATAGGGCAAAATCTAAACTTGAGGTTACGTGGGAATCTGATTTTTCTCAGAAATGGTCCACCCTTCTTTGGGATAAGATCTGGTGTAAACTTCATAAAACCTCTAGAGCTGCTAATAATACCCAAACTTTGTATTTTCTTTATAACAGAACCTTATTTACTCCTCTCTCCTTCTCACGTTTCTCACCTGATACTCCTTCCATCTGCTGGTCGTGCCCTTTTCCCTCAGCTGATCTCAAACACATGCTTTTCGAATGTCCACACATTTCTAAGTTCTGGATTTCCGTATGGGCTCAAATTCAGAAAATCTTTCACCTTCAAATCCCCTTCTCCCCTATCTCGATTTTTCTGGGCTCCTTATCTCCTGAACTTCCTCAATCCCGCGGCCACTACCAACTCCTGGATCTCTTAATTGCTATTGCTTTTCATACTATTACTTCAAACTGGAAACAGGCTGCCAATGTGTCTTATCGTTCCTGGTGGAATGCAGTCTGCTTCCATCACCCATTGGATACAAACTATGTCTCTCCCATCTCACTAGCTATCAAGCGGGACCTTTTATGGATCCCTTTGGTATCATATCTCTCTTCAACTGCTCCTGCTTGCCATCCCTTAGCTCCTGATTCTGTTGAGGTTCGCAAACCACCTTGAATTTACTTTGCCTTTTTGTTTCATTGTTATTTCATCATTTATATGCAGAACATTTATTTATCTTCTTTGTACCTTATATGCTCATATTTTACATGCTCATTGTAATACTTGTTTATTATTCTTTGTAATTTTCCTTAAGTTGTAATTATTGTTATACCCTTTTGCTGTTTCTTCTTTTCCTCCCCCCCTTTCCCCTTTTTCTCTTATTTCAATAAAATCAAACTTAAAAAAAAAAGTATGACATCAGCTGCAGGGCCTTGCACATTCCTGGTGTGGACAATGACATTGCGGATGCTTTGTCTCGTTCGCAATGGGAGAGATTCCATGGGCTTGCCTCGGAGGCGGACAGGACCCCGACACCCATGCAGGAGCACTTATGGGAGGTCGGCAACACAGGGTCGTACAATTGGTGGTAGGTTTGTTGTCTTTATCTACTCGATCTGCTTATGAGCTGGTTTGGAGGGAGTTCTTGGCGTCAGGGGCTCGCAGACGTGCACCAGGTTGTGGGCGTTTGGAGGATGTGGTCCAATTTATTCTGTGTTTGATGGACAGAGGGTTATCCAGGGTCACCATTGCTGGGAAGTTAGCAGGCATTTCCTTTATGGGTAAACTCCTTTGGGGTTACTCTCCTTTGGCCGGTGAAGTTGGGAAGAGACTGTTGGAAGGGTGGGCTCGTGAGCAAAGAATGCGGCAGTCAGTTAGGAACCCTTTGTCCTGGCAAAATTTGGCTAGGGTTGTTGAGTCACTCCCTTTTGTTTGTAGAGATGATTTTGAGGTTTGTCTGTTCTCCACCCTCATGGTGTGGATGTTTTTTGGTGCATTTAGGGTTTCAGAGTTGTTGGGTTCTAGAGGTAAGGGTATTGGGTGGGGGGATGTCCATTTGTCTGAGAAAGGTGTTCATTTATGGCTGCATCGTTCTAAAACTGATCAAAGAGGCAAAGGCAAAGGGGTTTGGTTAGAAGCTTCCTCTCCCTCAGGGACATGCCCCTTACATTGGGCCAGGAGATGGTGTTTTGTTTCTGGCGGGGCCCTTGAAGCTGGCGTTTTTCAGCATGCAGATGGAGCTAGAGTCACTGAATATCAATTGCGCATGGTTTTACGCAAAGCTTTGAGGAGTATTGGTTTAGATGACAAGAAGTATGGCACTCATTCTTTCAGAATTGGAGCAGCGACTGAGGCACATAACCGGGGTTGGTCTGGGCAAGATATCATGCGCTTAGGGCGTTGGTCTTCCAGGTATTTTCAGCGCTATGTAAGACATGAAACAGACGAGGCGCTTGCGTCATCCTCTTTGTCTTAAAATCTGATGCTGCTTTTCTCATTTCAGGTTCGGTGGCTGGTCCTCGGTCAACCTCTAAGACCATTTAGATTGTGGGTCATTCATTCGTGAAGTGGGCACAGTTTCAAGCACGAAATAGATATTTTGGTTCAATGCTTGGTTTTAATGAGCGTTTTTTCAATGTGTTATGGAAGGGTAGAGGGGGTATGCGTTGGAAAGATTTGATCCCTGTTCTTAATTCCTGGTTGGGTGGGGGCCATTGTCCTGATGTTTTGGTAATTCATCTTGGGGAAATGATTTGTGCAGGGTGAAAGGAGTGGTTCTTTTACGAGCAATGAAGAAGGATCTTTCTCTCTTGAAGCAGCAATGGGCTGGTTGTCATGTTTTCTGGACGGAATTGGTCCCTAGGAGATCTTGGGCTATTAAGCCCAAGGCAATTGATAAGGCGCGGAAAAAGCTTAATTTAGAGGTTTCCAGGTTTTGCAGAGATTTGGGTTTTGGTCGCGTAACACATAGTGACATTCGCTATGAGGCAGTTGAGTTCTTTCGTGATGATGGTGTTCACCTTTCTCGATTGGGCATGGACCTATATCTTTTGGAGTTGCGAGAGGTTTTGTCTCGCTGTTTGAAGATTCAGGAGTTTTCTGGCTAATTCCACCCTGTTTTTGTTCTTGGTGCCTTTTTTCTCTGTTTTTGGGGGGCAGAAAGGGGGGGGTGTAGTTCTCCTCCCCCCCGCTTTCTGAGTGGCGGGGTTTAGTTGTGTTTTGTCAGGCTTGGCAAGTTTGTGGTTGGTTTTTAATTGGTTGGCGCATTCGGCAGGGGGGATTGGGCATGATGACGTGTGGGGATGGATACATAGGTTGGGGGAACAAGAGGGGTTTGAGAGCAAACGGTGGAGTTTGTTTTATGGTTTGGAGGGTTGATAAGTTGAAATGCTCGGGTGGGGGCGGGGTCAATGACGTTTTAGGGGTGGGGTGGGGTGTGGAATTTAAGGAAGTTATTATTTAGTGAGGTCTAGTTTTGTAAGGCGTTTGCCGAGGTTTTAAATTTGTTAATGTGCACCTGTTTCAATAAAGCGGCCTTTTTCACACACAAAATCTTGTCTGGTGGTCTGCTCACCCCGCCCTCACCCCTCCCTCCCAATGCAAGGATATTAACACTTCATCCAACATTGGCTGTGATCAGCTCACACTTCTGAGAGCTTTGTTTTAAATAGAACTTCTACAAAAGTATTATTTAGGACAGATTTTAATCAATTAAAAGGCCACGCTTCAGGTCACTGGCAGCACTTTAACCTACATTGAGCACTGACTTCCACAGTTATTCATCAACTGTCAGGTGTCGAGACACAGGCAGGGACATTAGTGAAGGCAAACATGGAAGAGATGGCACACAGATAATGGAAATTACACCACTTGGCACGTAAAACGACATTTCTCTGCGGTATCGTGCAAATCTATTGTAGTGTAACATTTATATAGCGCTTACTACTCCTGACGAGGCGTCGAATGTAATGCATCCCTTCCATTTCTCTTCAGCGACAAAGTGTCCTTTCGGTCTGTGCATGTCTATATTATATAGCTCATATCTGAGGTCAGGTACCAGGCGCTTTGATGTGCCAATATTTCTGGCGCTTGTCTGTAACTCTCGATATGTAATTGGCGTAACTATAACTCCAATGATATAAAAAGCTAAGCTAAAGCATAAATTACAAGAGAATGTATAGATTCTGCAGTTGTCCGTTTGCCTTTTAAGGTTGCTATGCATTGCATATGAACAACATGCTTTTAAAACATATCTCACACTTTCAGTTTAATTGGCAGAAAGCGTCGCATCCCTCTGTTCGTAAGTGGTGCTTTTAGGGTTTACTCTTCAGATATATATCTTAGCACATTCCTTAGAGTGGCACGGTTAAACCCGGCCTAGGATGCAGCAAAGCGCGCCCAGCTCAAGACGAGCTCTCTCCCACAAGGGCTGCGCCAGCGCGCGAGGCCGCAGCAGGACAGGAAACATCACTCCAAGATTATGTGGATAATTGAAGGCTCGCGAGGATTACTGCAGCATTAACTTCCCTGATTGAACTCTCGGCACTCTAATCTAAGTGCCACCTCCGTGCACTGCATGGCTGCCATCAGAGTCCCCAGACTTATGTGCGCAATAAGGCTGGGAGTTATTAGGAAGACGCGGCAGCGAAGAGTTCACTCTCGGCTTAGTCTGTCCTCTTCCTCGGGCGGAGGCTGCACGCTTCACAGATGTGGGGGATTCTGGAACAACTGGCAGAGAAGCTCTGTATTGTAACCTGGCAGAGTGGTTCTATTGTGAACATTGCTTTTAATTTCATTGCTGGCATCTGGAGCAGCCGTTCAGGAGGCGGTCGAGGACACTTCAGGAGACTGTTCCCAAAAATGTCAGTACGTGTAGAATCTTTTTTAATATTTACATTACTCTTTTAAAAATGCAAGCCACATTTCTCCACCTCACAATATGAAATATCCACTCGATATTGAGCAGAAGGGCAGCGAGTATGGCGCAGGCTGAAGGTGCCGGACCTCCTGGATAAAAGAAGTCATTGGAATTACAAAAGTAACCGATAAAATATTTCCATAGATAATTAATCGAAGTATAGAGAAGACAATAGTCCTAGTAAATAACGGGGATGGATAATTAGCAAACGTAATTCACAGTGATGCAATTCGCAATGATGCGACAGGAAGTGGGGCGACAGCCCCATCACACTTCTCACTTTAGTGGGCCTGTCCAAGCAGACAGTGATATGAATACACCCCAAATCGAACCTCTCTCGGCTAACTGCAAATGTCCAGACTGTGTGCAAACTATACAATATCATCACACATTTCAAAATCAGTTTTTTTTAAAGCGGTTGAATTGAAAAGACCACATTTCATTATTTATGCACAGGGGAAGTAAAACAGACGACTATGGCGTTTTGATGAAATAAAAAAGTATTTACAGTCAAGAAGATGCAATAGACAGCTAAAGCTGCCAGAAACCTTTTAGTGTTTTGAACTTAAACACCTATTTTTTAAAACTCTGAAAAAAATGCTTTACATTTTGCTGAAGTCATTACCTATATTTATGGCAGATATGATTAGGCACAGCTTTTTTTTCACCGAGTCACATTCATTTTAAAAGCAACTGTAGTTTTTTGAAGCCCATCAGTCCTTTGAAAAGTACAGCGTGCCAAGCCACCTAAACCGTTTTCAAATCATTATTATTTATTTTGAAATGCTCTAGGGGCGAGGGCAGATCACCCAGTTATGAAGGACAGGCATCGCAGGACTAAACATCATCTCTCCATCTTGCAGCTCTCACTCACTTATGTCTGGTCACTCCAGCCATTTGCATGCAGACATGCAACATGAAGAAAGGATTATCTTGGGCAGTGTAGACAACAGTGCTTCTATGGTGTCTATGGTGTTGTGCACATAATAGAATTACTTACAATCTTTGCATTCCAGATTGACTGGTTATCCGAGACAGGTTTTATGGTCCCATTCTGGTATTTGTAACCCTGTTTAGGAGATTACAATCAAGGATAGCAAATCTCAAAATTCAAAGAAAATCCTGGAACTTGGTTATAAATTCACTCATGGAACAGATAAACTTGTAAGCTGTATGGTACAGGCAACTAGCAAAGACAAGTAGAGAATGTGGCTGACATGGTAGTCAAGTCTGAAGAACTGCGAGCCTTTAAACCAAAGAATTCCCAAGGGGGGTTGGAATGAGAAAAGAGTAATACCAGCTTCCTTGCAGGTGTTGGGTCTTTGCATCAGGAGTTCTTAACTCAGAGCAGCGTCTTTTCTGGGTACAAGACAGCTAGACTGGGGGAGAGAGTTATTGAGGGAAACTCAGGTCTGTAAGGACAGGAACACAATTACCATCAAGTGACTAAGCAACTTGTACACTATTTTGCAAATAGGGTAATGTACCTAAAGGTTGTAACATACACATGACTTACAACAGTGCTCCAATTATCAATGGTAAGTCATGAAGAGGGCGACCATCACCCAGTGATCTGCAAGAAGCAAGCACCTCAGATGAAGCATGCGTTGTGTAACAACACTGACACTTTAACTTGTGTTGTTGTGAACATCCTCATACCATAATCAAAGTCTTATAATCATGCTTGTGCAACAGTTCCAAAGTTATCTTTTAAATGCTGTCTTTGGAGTCCTAGACATGCTTTTTGTAGAGCTGCTATTACAAGAAGAGCGTTCTCAACAAATGTGCTCTCCTTAACAGTGGTACAGTTATGATGGAGCACGTTTCCCCAATGTCCAAGTGTACCATGCAGAAGTCACTGTCCTTACTTTGTGGGAATACACTTGCACCTTTCAATCAACATCTTTGGGTCTCTGTGCACTATTTTATTTATTTTTTTATATTTATTTTGAGAGTTTTATAGAGCGCAAACAAGACCCAAAGGGGTATCAGAGCGCTGTTTAGCATTGTCGTCAGCATTTATACAGAACATAAAGAAGGTAAGACATTCACAATGAGTAGGGTGTATCAGTGGTGCCATAGAGCGCTTTGAGAAAAACATCATACAAATAAAAAGAACTAGGGGGCATATATTCAAGAAATGGTGTTAAAATTATCACCGCTTTTGCGGAGATAATGGGCTTGATAATATGCCCTTGTGAATTCCCATAGAAGCCCATATTCTGGTGTGAACATGGGCTTCTATTGGAATTCCCAAGGGCATATTATCACGCCCATTATCGTGGCTATAGCGGCAGTGTCCTGCCGCTAAAGCAGCGATAATTTTAACGCCGCTCTTGATATTATGCCCCCAAGATGTGCGATGTGCATCAAGGAATATTAACAAAAATCAACAGTTGATGCAGTTAAAGGAGCTATCGAGGACTAGCATAAAAAGAAGGTAAAAACATATCATAGAACATCAATGAAAATATTTCAGGATTTTGGTTATTAACAAAACACAAGAGCATGATCAGCGTGTTAACATTTGTTTATTAGTAGTCTTTTGACCAGTTGTTTAAAGGAAGTAGTGGAAGGTTTTGATCTGATCTCTGATGGCAAGGAGTTCCAGATTCTTGGAGCAAGACCGCAGAATGCACGGTTGTACGATCTTTTCTTTTGGAATCGTGGAGGTTTCAAGAGAAGGATGGACGTACTTCTGAGTTTCCAGCTGGAGCCTGATAGCTCAAGTTTATTTGCTAGATAGTATGGGGTATTGTGGTGTATGGCTTTAGGAGTCAGATAGAGTATCTTGAGTCGGATTCTAGCTTTAATAGATAACCAGTTTAGCTGCAAAAGGTCAGGTGAAATGTGATCAAGGTAGCTCTGAGTCGGGCCAGGATAGCTTTGGGAAGTCCTGTGAGGGTCCCCACCCCATATTCCAAGCTAGGGATAATCAGGGATTGAACCGCTGGCCTGAGATCTTCGGGGGGAGGAATGGTTTGATTTTCTTCACTGTGTTGAGTTGGAAATTGGCTCCCCTAGTAGTAGCACTGTTGTGTGCTTGCATGTTTACGTTTGTCCAAGGTGATACCTAAAGATTTGGCAGAGTCTAAAACGCGAGGACAGCAGTTCAGAGCAGTTAGATGTTTAATCCAGTCAAAGGTAGGAGCTGAGTGATTAGGTGGGGTGATCAAAAGAAATTCTGTTATGAGAGTATTTACCCCGAAATTAGGACAAATGTCCCTGTCTAACCTTTTATATGCGGACGCCCTGGTGTTAATAAGTTGAACACCAATTGGCCTGCATCAGCTCCTGAACACCGCTAACAACTTCTCGCAAGCCAATGCATTAGGCGCCAACCTAAACATAACAAAAGTCATGGCAGTGAATTACTCCAGGAAGAAAAAGTTGAACTGGTACCTGGACGGGCACCGCCTAGACTCGGCTACTGAATGTAAGTATCTCGGAGTCTTAATGGACAGCAGAGGCTCGTACAAACCTCAGTTGGAGGTCCTGTGCCGGAAGGGCACCACATCTTTTTTAGCAATGAGGCCACTAAAGAAAGTTCTTCCAGATCTAACCCTAGATCCTCTATAACAGGCCATTCAAGCAAAACTACAACCACTGCTAACATATGGGAGTGAATCAATGCGAGGGAGAGATGCAATTGCTTTGGACAAAATAATTACTATCGCTTACAGAGCGATCTTTCGCCTCCTGACTTATATGTGCCAGGCCCAAATCTGCTTAGAATTTGATTTACAGAAGCAATCAGTTGAAAGGAGGGGAACATATATAAAAAGCTGCCATAAGATTAGAGTAGCTGGGCCAGGAACATTAAATTCACTTATTTGGAGTGAATTAACACAGCGTGAAACTTTACCTGCCAGAGAGTACTTGCTTGATTCATTACCAAAACTTGGGCTAACTAGTCTATGGGCATCCTCTACAACCCATCAGAGCTTCAAAAAGAATGTAATAAAAATGACAAAAACTATATCGATAACTGAAGACAAGGAAACCCTGGCTAAAAGGGCATATGGTTGGCTAGTGCTTAATGACAATAAAGCTCTTAAACCACAAACTTATTTAAGCACAGGCTTCAAAATAAAGACAAAAGAAAAATTCTTAAGGTTATGTTTTAGCATTTTGCCGATCCTCCCACACCTACCCCCTGGAAAAGGATATCAGGAGAGCATACTTGCCACCTGTGTGGAATGGGAAGTGAGGACCTCGTGCATGTCATCTGTATTTGCCCAGGTGTAATGGACATTAGAAGCACTCTACTTCGTCCAACTTTTAAATACAGAGGCATTAAGACTTGCAGGCAGGCAGTGAAGCTATGCTTTAATCCAATTGCAACTCAACTAAACTGCCGACTTACAAAGTTCTTCGATATGGTGAAAAGGAGACTTATTCGCAAGTCCCAAAGCTAACAGAGATTGGCTAAATTGCACTGGTTATGTTATATTTTGATGTACTGGCACTTTAAATAGTCATATTCAACTTGGTATCTTGATTGGCTAAATTGCACTGATTAAGTTTATATCTTGATGCATCGGCAATTTGAGTTGGCATAATTTTTTGTGTCTAGCAAGACATCAGGATCGAGACCCTGGTGTGGTCCTCCACTTATGTCGCATTTTTAGTGAACTCCCTGATAAAGACTATTCACTTTGGCGCAACCTCACATGTGGCACTAATTAAAAAAATTGATGAATTTAAGTGGTTTTTAATGTAATGGTAATAATTTGAATTGTGAGTTTTAATTAACTGAACAATAGATATATTACTTACTATTACTTTCTATTGGCTTTGGCGATGCTTGTTTGCATTACTGTGGGCACTGAGGTGATAACAGCTAGTATTCTTTCATGGCACGGCTACTAATGTAATCTTGTGATGTGGTGTCTATTACAATACCAATACTATCAGTAGCTCCTGATGATTTCCATTGATCAGAAGTAGCTCTTATTGGGGGCGTGGCTTCGGCGCCGGACAAGATGGCTGCCTAGTGCGGGGCCTCTCTGATGCCGGGACGACCTTCCTTGGATTTCGCCGTCATTTTCACTCCTTCGTCGATGTAGGACGTCGGAATGTGGAACCGGAGTATCTGCTGCTCCTTTTGAGATCATTCTTGTGTGCCGGTGAGCGCGCTCTGTAATTATGTATGCGCGACCCGTTTTTCCTCAGAAACGGAGCTCTGCCATTTTAACCACTCTCTACGGCCGCGCTGCCTGTTAACGTGTCGATGTTTGGGACTCGTTACAGTGCTGGCGCGCCTCTTCCTCCTCACATTTCTGATTGCTTTGGAACTTTTGAGGCTTCTTTCAGCAACCTGCCTCTCTGCATGAAATTTACCAGCAACTCCATATAATGCTGCATAACGTCTCCTGCCCAGCTCCTTATTTGATTGCTTTTGGGCCCCTATGAAGGCAGAGACGTTCTCTTATTTACCATCTGGATTCACCTCATGCAGTTTACGCCATTTCTTCTACATGGCTTCCTGTGACCCCTGCATGCCGCCTTTAACTGAATACACGTGCTGGTGAGCCCTTTAGAGCTGTGTATCTCTTCATCTGTGCTACGATATATGCAGAATGTCACCTCCTACTGGATCACTATGAGTTTCTTTTAGATTGCAGTACACTATTTCTCTATAAGTCCTATACAATACAGCAAATGACTTTTTCTCTTACTTAAGCTTGTTTTTGAATTGTCCTGCTCGCAACCTTGCATATTTCAACGGATACTGTGGTTGGTCAAGCCTTTTTGCTGTCGTTTTTGATGCCATTTGACTCTTTTGAACTCTCGTAACCATTTTTCACTCCTTACAATTTTCCTCAAGGGTGCGGTGCTTCCTGCGTTATCTTGGTTGCCCTCTCGCTGTACTCTCTTCGGATAAACGTCCTTCATTTTCAAACCTTCAGGAACTTTTCTCCACTGTGGTCATATGGTCAGGCTCCGTAAACCAAAGTTTCTGTTTGTCCCTTCCAAATCTCCTCTACCGTCATTCTCAAATCCACTGTCTGTTCCGGATTCAGCGCCAAAAATGGCCGGCTCGGCACCCCATCGATCTTCAGTCACACAGTCTGTTTCCAATAAATCCTCACCTCCTGCATCTTCTTCCAAACGCCTCAAGCACGATCCTCCCTCCCCTGACAAACCTTTATCATCATCTTCTACAGACCAGATTCTGGAAGAGATACGTGCGTTGCGCCCATTTATCGAAGAGACAAGTAAAGACATGCAACTATTGGAGGAGAAATGGTCAGTCATGGATGCCCGAATTACCTTAGTTGAACAACAAATTCCTGAGATTCAGTCTAATTCGCAGCGTATCTCCTCTTTGGAGAAAACTGTTCTCTCTCTCCAGCAACACACGGAGGATTTGGAAAATCGAAATAGGAGGAACAACCTTAGTATTTATGGTTTACCGGGATCTTTGGAGGGAGAGGACCCGGTGTCTTTCTTTACATCCTTCCTCCCAAAGTTTTCAGACATGTTGCCGTCTACGGCCCTCAGTATTCAGAGAGCCCATAGACTTGGCCCTCGTTCAACTACATCTACAAAACCACGTGGAGTTATTATTCTCTTCCTGAAGTTTACGGATTTACTTGCTGTTCTCTCGGCTGCCAGAGCCAAGCGTCAAGTTTCCTGGTTAGATCAGCGTGTATTCCTGGCTCAAGATGTTTCCAATGCCACTGCAGCACGACGGAAGGAATTTCTTTCTCTGCGTCCTTCTTTGCGCTCCCTTGGAGCAAGATATGGCCTGTTTCATCCCTGCATTTTTAAGGTTACACATCAAAATAAGAGTTGGACCTTTCAAGATCCCGGAGAACTGAGGAACTTTATTCTTCTACAAAATGGTGGTGGCATGGACGCTTCAGCTTCTTCATCAAATGGCTGACTAGTTTGAGATATTTCTGATGTTATATAATTGTCTTCATGTTTTCTATCTTGGCTGTTTTTTCTTCTCTCTTTTATATCTTACTTGAGATTGTTGTATTGTTTCTGTTATTGGTTGTTTTTATTTACCCTTGTACTTACCTTATGTTATATTGATTGTGACGTTTTTCCGATTGTATTTTGTTGTCCTGATGTTGCTTATAACCATTTTTCTTCCCTTCCACAGATTTGTGTTTGCCATCCCACTTGTCCTGTCATTCCCTCTTCTGTGGCCCTACGATGTCCCGGTGCGGCTTGGTCCCTGTTCCTTGGCTGGCTCATCTTGTTGAGTGTCGCCATCCCCTCCTCTCCCTTTCGTATTTCCCCTTCAGGTATGTTCTTTACAGTCATCCTTTTGGACTTGCACTGTCTCTTCTGTCTATCTCTCTCCCCTTATTTCTGTACCTCTCCTTTCCCTTCTCTACTTCTTTTTCCCCTTATCTTTCCTATTTCTCGCTTTTATTCTCTTTTCTTCTTCTTTCTTTCATGCTCTAGTTTGTTCATAATTGCTATTTTTCTTCCATATTTTGTATTTGACATGTTTATCCAGTTTACAATTTAGAGTTGTTTCATGGAATGTGAAAGGTTTTAATAATCCCATCAAGCGACAGAGAGTACTCTCTCATTTATCTTCTTATAATCCCGATATTGTTCTTCTCCAGGAAACCCATCTTACTGATCTAGAATCTTTCAAATTGAAAAGAAGTTGGGTGGGTAATGTTTTATATTCTCCGTCAATTCATAAAAAAAATGGGGTTGCTATCTTAATCCATAAGAAGCTCCAATGTAAGATTCTATTAGAAGAAAAAGATGCAGAGGGTCGTTGGGTTTTAGCTAAGTTGCTTATAAATGCGATACCCCTTACAGTATTTAATGTTTATGGTCCCACTACCTTTGATCCTTCCTTTTGGCCGTTGATCACTAGCAAATGTATTCAACATCAGGATGATTTTTTCCTTTTAGGAGGTGACTGCAACCAAATAGTTGATCCCTTTTTGGATCGTAAATCCTCTGTCCGTTTTGTCCCACACAAAACCCATAAACAGTTTTTAGACACCATCTCACAAGCTCATCTTTCTGACTCTTGGAGAATCACTCATCCAGACACGCTAGATTTTTCTTTCTTTTCTCCCCCATGCTTCTTTTTCTCGTCTATATTTTTCTCTCCTCTTCTTTAACTCAAAACCTTTTGTCCTCCTCTATTGAACCTATTGTAATCTCAGACCATGCTCCCATTGTTACAACTTTTGACTTGCTTCCTCCTCCTCCTAAATCCTCTCGCTGGCGCTTTAATTCCTCTTTGTTAATTGATCCTATTTTTTCCTCTTCCTTCCGTTCCTTTATTAGTGACTTTTTCCAAATTAATTCTGACCCTCACATTTCCCCTCATGTCCTATGGGACTCATTCAAGGCTACAGCACGGGGTTTCATTATTGATTTTGTTTCTAAAAAGAAGAAGCAGTTTCTTCAAAAGCGGAAGGTTGCTTTAGATCATATTAAGATTTTGGAACATCAGTTTTATACCTCTTCTCCTACCCGCATGTCCTCTGCACTCCTTCAAGCTAAGATTGCATTTAATAAATTTACCACTGACTCAGCTTCTTCCATCCTTCTTCGCAGTAGCGCACGTTACTATGGCGGGCTTAATAAATCTGGCAAACTCCTTGCTAACTATCTTAAATCTCGTAAAGAGCGCACTTTTATTGAGTCTATTTATTCCCCTAGTAATACTCTCCTCCATACAGACAAGGACATTCTTGAGCAATTCCATTCTTTTTATAAATCCTTGTACACCCCGGAAACTCCCCCTACGCCGGCCCTTCTTCAGTTTTATTTTGACAATTTACCCACACCTGATAACTCTCAACTCCAATTCTCAGACGTGGAAACAGAGTTTTCCCTACATGAACTTTCCACTGCCTTGTCTTCTCTTGCTAAAGGCAAAACTCCGGGCCCTGATGGCTTTCCAGTTGAATTTTATTTACACTTTTCTGACCTCTTGTTACCCAAGCTCCTTGTCCTTTTCCAATCGTTCTGCTCTTCTGGTCTTGCACAAGGTTCTTTTCAAGATGCTACTATCTGCCTTATTCCCAAAGAAGGCCGTGATCCCAAATTTTGTAAAAACTATCGCCCAATTTCATTAGTTAATGTGGACTACAAACTTTTTGCCAAATTGCTCGCTCTTCGTCTTGACCCCTTTATGCCACATCTCATTGGAAAAGAACAGTGCGGTTTTGTTAAGGGTCGTCTTACCTCCGATAACGCTAGACTTCTCCCCAATGTTTTAAATAAAGCTTCTTCTCTCTCTATTCCTCTGGCAGCTATTTCAGTAGACGCTGAAAAAGCTTTTGACCGGGTTGACTGGTCTTTTTTACTTGCTTCCTTGAAATGGCATGGTTTTGGCCCTAAATTTATTTCCTTTATTTCTTTGATATATTCTATGCCCAAGGTTTCAATTCTTGTTAATGGCCAACTTTCCTCTCCCTTTACGCTTCAACGTGGAGTTCGACAGGGTTGCCCTCTTTCCCCTCTTCTTTTTGTGTTAGCTCTTGAACCTTTTCTCTCCTCCATTCGCAACAATCCTTCTATTTCTGGTTTCCCATATGGAGACCATCAACTAAAGCTTTCGGCATATGCTGATGATATTCTTTTATTTATTTCAGACCCGGAAGCCTCTGTCCCTTCTTTATTAGCTGAGTTTGAAGAGTTTTCTCTTGTTTCAGGCTATAAAATTAACTCCGACAAGACGGAAATTCTTCCATTAACTAAATTTTGTCTTCCACATTTTTTCTCTTCCACGGGTTTTGCGTGGAATAGTACTAAAATAAAATATCTCGGTGTTTTATTTTCCAACTCCATTTCATTCTCTGTCAAATTGAACATGTCCGCAGTTATTTCTCGAATAGAACATCTTTTCACCTCTTGGAATCCTTTATTCCTTTCTTGGTGGGGTCGTCTTGACTCGGTTTAAATGATGATTGCCCCAATTCTGATTTATCTGCTTTCTATGCTCCCTGTTCATATTCCGGCTCTCTATTTTAACCGTATTGACTCTATTTTGTCCAAATTTCTTTGGAAACAGAAAAAAGCTCGTATATCATTGACAGCTCTTCGCAAGACCAAGTCAAATGGGGGGGTCAACTTTCCTGATTTTCGTCTCTACCATAAATCTTTTTCTCTACGTCAAGCTTCCACATGGTTATCGACAGAGCCTTCTCCCTTTTCCCCCCTTTGGCTTCATATTGAACGCTCTTTGTTATTACCTTTGGCCTTTCAAGATGTAATTCGGTTTACCTCTAAATCCCCTCATACCGCTCCTCCATTGTTTAAACACACTTCCTCTCTTTTGAAACCCTTGCTGTCCACATTGACTATGTCCCGTGAATCTTTTCTACTTTCACCCATTTGGTACAACTCACTTATACTTCTAAAGAACAGACCTCTTGCTTGGTCTTCTTGGAGATCGAAAGGTATTATTTGGGTTCATCAACTTTTCGACGGTTCGTCGCCTTGCTCCTTCCCCCAATTCCAAGAACAGTTTTGTTGTCCTCGATCATTCTCCCAGAAATATTATACTCTTATGGAAATTATCTTAGACCGTTATTATTCTCTATCGTCTTCCGATTCACCTCTGGCTCCTTCTCCTCTTCTTGCCATCCTAGCCACTTTTCCTAAGGCTTCTCTTATATATCGTTTCTTTTCTGCTCCCAACCCTACACGTCCCAAGACTAAAGTGGAGCTCTCCTGGGAAAGGGATCTTGGTTGCTCATGGCCTGTTTCTCGCTGGGATAAGCTATGGGCTAGAACTCTGAAGACTTCCCGCTCTGCCTCCCTCACTCAATCTCTCTTTTTCCTATATCATAGACTTTATCTTTCCCCACTATCTCTCTCTCGCTTCCTCTCTTCCTATACTCCTAATTGCTGGACATGTAATGCACCTGAGGCCGATCTTCTTCATCTTATCTTTTTCTGTCCCTCTGTAGTAGCCTTCTGGAAGCAGGTCTGGTCTTTCATTACACGTATTTTTACACTCTCTGTCCCATATTCTAATACCCTTATGTTTCTGGGGAGCCTCTCGGAAACTTTACACCTTCCGTCACATTCTCAGAGTCTTTTTGACCTCATGATAGCTCTCGCATTCCGACACATTGCCTCTAATTGGAAATCCCTCACCAACGTCTCCATTCGTTGTTGGTGGAATTTACTATGTAATTTCCATAGACTTGATGTTGCCTTTGCATCCTCTTGTAAAGCGCCTCGCAATGTCGAACTCTATTGGCTGCCCCTTACCCTATATCTAGATCAATCTGCCAAAAGGACCTACACTTCCCTCTCCTCCGAGAATTTTAAACCTCCTTGAAAGATTCGTACTCTCGCTTATAGCGTTATTTCCTCAAATTTAAAATTCACAGTTTACATTGTATTATACTGAAATTTTTAGTTATTGTGTATTCTTTCATGTTGATATGCACCTGTTTTTGATATGCTGTTATAGTTTATATAAGCATGCTTTATACTAGCATGGTTACTATCCCCCCCCCTGTTTTTCCTCCCCCCTGCATTCCCACTAAAAAATTGGAAAATGCTTTTAGTCCTTGTGTTGTCATCAGTAGTCTGTAGATCTTTCCATATATTTCTCTCCTGCACTTGAATCCGTTTTTGATACTGATGTCTCATTATTGTTATGCACCCTTTATTCTTAATAAAGCTTTCAAACACAAAAAAAAAAAGAAGTAGCTCCTATTACAGGAAAGGTTAGAGACCACTAATCTAACCAATATCTGACAAGCAACATCCAAAGAAATGTAAAGATTCTCCCTCTGGGGTAAGGCAGCTTGTACAGATCACATCCGTGCTATGAAATTATCAATACATTTTTCTTTCATTTAGGAATGTGTACTTTTAAGCTCCATGGGGATAAAGTAGTGGGCGGACCTTATTGCCAAACTTTCATTCAGCTGTGAACCTGTTTTGTTCCTCCTTTCCCTGTATCTTCTAATAGTTGGACATCCACCAATTCATGCCACAGGTTACAGAGATTGCGCTAGTAATAAATAATTTTACACTGCCGTATGCACTGAGCAACAAGTGCTGAAAGCCTCATATGCACCGACTGGCCTTGTATTACAAGCATTGGCAAAGTCAGAAAGTCTAATAATGCAGACCTTTTGGCTTTGCCAGTGCTTTTGACAATGCTGTGCAGCTAAGAAGTGCTGGCAAAAAAAATTGTTTAAAAAGTGTGCTGAAGGGCATACACCCATACATCATCAAGCAAAAGTACATATACATCCTGATGCTGTGGTGGCATAGCGTGATGACATGTGTGCTTGCATTGCATACAACACCATGCATGCTTGTGCATATAACATGACATATTTGCAATTTTGATTATTTTTTGAGCCAAGTTACAATGGAAGCAATAACCAAAATATTACATACCACAATTAATCCACAAAGTATGTTACATGCACTCTTCTCCATGAGCCAGCTTGAATTAATTGAAACATGAATACCTACATAGTACAATCCAAGTTGGGAGATGCACTTTAGGTGCTCAAATATAGCAAACCTGGTAATAATGAAAAGTGACAGTCCCAGCATAGCAGAAAATTCACAATCCCTTTAATTTCCAAACTTCACTTGATAGTTGAAACTTTGGAACAGTCATTCATTGCTGGACTATGGGTTACAGACCCACATATGATGTGGATATGAATTGACTCTTAGCTCATTTGATTCAACAAAGATTGCCTCAATTTACACTTGGACTGATGTTTCACAGATTATTCTTGTCTGTAACATCAACATGGTATGCATTACTTGTGGTCTGCGTAAGAGAGGATTTGTCAAGGGGGCCTCTAGGTAGACGGGCATAGGTATTTGGTACATATATGGCTTCTTACGGTTAGTCATTCAGAAAATTGATACTGATATTAATTTCATGTATTTAATATTGAATGCAGATTTAAGTAATATTATATACTTTTAAGATGAAAGCTGAAATGGTGAGTGTCTGTGTGTCTTTCCCAAACTAAGATGGAGTCCACATTGTGAAGATTTCATTTAAAATTAGAACAAACAAGTGCTAGAATCTGGTGTTCATCTTTGAACTCTAGTATATCAAGTCACTTCACCTGAGAACTTTGATGCCCAAAGGCCATATTTTGTCAGTTTGCATTTTGCTGAGTTTGAAGACTGAATTGCGCTTCGATCATCCCTGGAAACCTACTTGTTGCTGAAACGCTGTCATCATTGTTTGTGTTGACTTGGAAACTTTCTACAAATGTTGTATTGTTTCATGACTGATTTTATTCAACTAAAGTTAAGTTCTCAGCTGTGGACTTTCAATATCCCATTCCTTTTTAAGACTGAACCATGTTTTTGATTGGGTTTTCTGAATGCATTGTAAACTGCATTGGACATTCTTCAAGGTCAAGTGAAGCATTAGTTTCTCCACACATATATCATTGTTGCAAGGATTTCTGCTCTTACACAGAACTGTGCACAGAGACCTAGGACATTAGTAAATTGTGGTGTACCAGAAACTCACCTCTGTACCTAGAAACCCCAACCAGCTAGCAATCAGTGTCACATTAGCTCTTCATCCTATAGTAAAGCAACCAATGATTAGACAACCTAGAACATGCGACTTAGGACCATCTCAGGAATGGTGGGAAGTGAGAACACTCTTTTGTTATACTCTCATACCAGTCCACAACAGGAGTAAAAAAGAAACACAGTAAGGTTAAAATATTTATTTTAACCTTAAGATCTCATGTGCAGTATTTTAGTCAATATAGGCAGACATATGATTAAAAATAATATGGTCAGCATGGTTACAACTCCATAAAATACAAAAGGAGGAATCATATTACACTGGTAGTGCAAACAGGTGATATAGCGCCTAGTTTAAACACCCTCCCTATATAGAAACTATGTATTATAAACTAAAGAAGGTCTCTTGGGCTTGTTTTGGGGGTCCCATTATCTTTCTGCTCAGTAAGTGTAACTTACATCTGGATCAGCAAGGCTCTCTGCATCCCTGGAATCTTCCAAGTGTGTGAAATTATGGCAAGTGTGCTATGATAAAGGAGCCAGAATCTTGCTTGGCTCGCAGCTGCCAAAATGTTGTGTCTAGATTGTGTTACACGGACATGCTGATAAACAGGCTCACATGTTATGATAACCTTGACTTCTCGGCACTCACTGTGCAGACTAGGGGCTAGAAATGTCGAAAAACAAACCTTTTCTCATGTGTAGACCTTCGTGAAGGCTAACTTGCAAAAACAGCTATGAAGTGACGTGTGCAAAAGCAGCAAAAGGTAAAAAGGCGTTTAAACTTCTAAGAAGCCATGCTGACATAACATGCACGCAAAAGGAGGCCCTAAACTATACTACATCATTACACCAGAGAGGAATTATATTACAGAGTGGTGCCCAAACCTAAAAAGTATATCATACACAGTATTTTAAATGGTTTAGTTCAGGAGACTATACAGTAATTTATTTATTTATTTATTTCGAGGGTTTTATATAGCGCTGCTGGACCCTGGAGTATCAGAGCGCTTTACAACAAGGTAGAACAACAAAATATAGGATAACAATAGGTGCAAAATTAGCAACGTGATACAGTATTGCAATACGTCATTTAAAAGGGGGGAGAAAAAGGAAGGTAAACTTACAAAAGGGCGAAAACAGCAAAAAGTGATAAAAAGTTGCATTCAGAATGGAAGGGGGGATAAGAGAGGAGAGAAGAGTGGACAAGCTCAGTGACAATATTGTTATATACCCCAATATTTGTTGCTGAGAAGTGCTTTGAGTTCACTTTTGAAAAGGGAGTAAGAGGGGATGCAGCGAAGGTCCTTGGGGAGAGAGTTCCAAATGGTAGGAGCATTACCAGAGAATGCGCGTGATTGGGTTTTTTGACATTTAAGTCTAGGTGGGATCAAGAGGAGGGAGTTGGTGCTTCTCAGGGACCTGGAGCAACCTGCTTTTTTTAGTTTGGTTGCAAGGTAGGAGGGGGTGTTTTGGTGAAGAGCTTTGTGGGTGATACAAGCGGTTTTGTAAGCGGATCTTCCTTCAATTGGGAGCCAGTTAAGATTTTTGAGGACGGGGGATATGTGGTCAAATCTTTTGCAGTCAGAGATAAGTCGTGCAGCTAGATTGAGGACAGATTTAATCGGAGCAAGATGGGTTTTAGGAGAGCCGGTAAGCGTGGCGTTACCATAGTCAATCCTGGAGAGGACAAGCGATTGGACAACGATTTTGAAATCATCGGCTGGAATGAAAGGTTTGATCTTCTTGAGGTGGTGAAGGGTGAAAAGAGCACTTTTGGCTGTGTTTTTAATGTGGGGGATGAGATTGAGATTCTGGTCGATGCTGATGCCTAGGGATTTAACAGAATTAGAGGTGGAGAGGGAGCAATTTAGAGCTTTGATATCGTCGATCCAGATTTGGATGGGAAGGGTATTGTTTTTGGGGGTGAAAAGAATGATTTCAGTTTTTTTAGGGTTCAATTTGAGATGGTTGAGGTGGAACCAGGCTTGTACTCTAGTCAGGGTGTCATTAAGGTGAAGGATGTCATTGTGGGATTTGATCTTGTAGTATAGTTGGGTATCGTCAGCGTAGAGGTGGTAACTTATTTTAGCTTGTTTGAGAATGAGGGTGAGTGGTTCCATGAAAAGGTTGAAAAGGGTTGGGGATAGGATAGAGCCTTGAGGGACACCGAGGGAGACAGGTTGGGGTTTAGAAAGGAAGTGGCTAAGCTTGATTTGCTGAGATCTGTTTTGAAGGAATGAGCAGAACCATTTATGTACCGTGCCTTCCAAGCCAAATCGAGCTTTGAGAATGTTGAGAAGGGTGGGATGATGAACAGTATCAAATGCCGCCGATAGGTCAAGGAGTATTAGCAGTGAGGATTCACCTTTGTCAAGGGAGCGATGGATGTCGTCTGTGATGTTTAACATTGCAGTTTCTGTACTACAGCCTTTTCTAAATCCAGATTGAAAAACATCTAGGAGATTGAAGGCGAGGATATGGTTCTCTAGTTGAGATAGGACACATTTTTCCAGGGCTTTAGAGAGGAAAGGAAGGTTAGAGATAGGGCGTAAGTTGTTAAGGTCATTTGGGTCGGCAGAGGTGTTTTTCAGGATGGGAGAGATTTGGCCAAGCTGAAGGGAGGCCGGGACGCAACCAGTGGCAAGGGAGGAATTGATGATATTGGTCCATATAGGGGCAATGGTAGATTTGAGGTCTTGGACCAAATGAGCGGGAAGAGGATCCTTGGAGTGGGAGGAAGGTTTGAGTTTGGTGATGATGTTAATGATTGATGACTCTGAAACTGGACAAAATTCACTCCAAGAAGCGTTGTTTTTGGCTGTGAGTTCATTAGGAGGGGGGTGTGGATGAGCGGGGGTAGGAAGGGTTATAGAAGGGTCGCGAAGAGTGGGAAGACTGGACGAGAGTGACTTAGGAGTGTTAGGGAGGGTGTGTTGTGTGAAGGAGGGTTGGAGTGATGGGGGGAGAGAGGAGAAGGAAAGTTCGATCTTATTGACTTTGTTAATAAAGAAGCTGGCGATTTCTTCGCATTTGTCAATAGAGGCTGATATTTTAGGGGGGCCAGTAGAGGTTTGTTTTTTAACAATGCTAAAGAGTTCTCTAGGTCTGTTTCTAGCCTGGTCAAGTTGTGAACGGAGGAAGGAGGCTTTTTCGTTATAGATGTGTTTTTTGTATTGGGCTCTAGCAGTTCTGAGGAGGACCAGATTGTCAGCGGTGGGACGATTTCTCCAAATACGTTCAGATTGTCTAAGGGACCGTCTTTCATTATTGAGTTCAGAATTGAACCAGGATTTGGGAGGGTTGTTTTTTTGTTGTTTGAGTTTAATTGGAGCAATTACATCAAGGGCTTCGAGAATAGAGTTATTATAATGGTTAGTTAGGTCATTTGTGCTGTCAGAGGGAGGGGGGAGAAGTAAGCGGGTTTTGATTGTGGATTCCAGTTCACCAGGAGGAATAAGGTGAAGGTTGCGTGTAGGTTTCTTAGGAAGGGTGTTTATGGGGGCGGGACGATTAGAGGGTCTGTTCACGTTGAAGAGGATGAGGTAATGATCAGACCAATCGACAGGAAGTATACAAGAGAGGGAGGCCAGGTTGTTGCGGGTTATGATAGCATCTAGGGTGGAACCTTTGTTGTGAGTGGGGGAATGGCAGAGTTGGGACATGTTGGTGATGTCCATGATATTCTTCAATGTGATGACAGCAGGGTCATCACTTTTGTTCCAGTGGATGTTGTAGTCACCAAGGAAGAGATTCTTAGAGTGTGAGAGAGAAGCTTGGATAATAAGGTCAGACATCTCTTCAGAAAAAGAGATACAATTTCCAGGGGGGTGGTAGATGGTATGCAGCCGAGTGGTGGGAGAGTCGTGCATAAGGAGATCTGCGCAAAGGTATTCAAAGGATGAAGGGTTTTGTGATTCGACAAGCGAGATGTTATGTTCAGCTTTAAAAATTAGTGCAAGGCCGCCTCCCGTTTGCTCTATTCTATCTTTCTTGATGATAGAGTAACCTGGGGGAATAAGAAAGTCGAGAATCGGAGTGGAGTGGGCGGTTAGCCAGGTTTCGGTTAGGAATGCTATGTCGATGTTTTCGCTGAGAATGGTTTCAGCAATCTCAGTGGCGTGGCAGGAGGCGGATCGGCAGTTGATCAACATGCAATGTAGGGGAGAGGGGTCAGGTTGTTGAGTTGAGGGACAGGGGGGACAAGGGGGGATAGGTCTCAATTGTTGTGGAGGTCTAGGGGAGGTAGGAAGAAGGGGGAGTCTGCTTATACCTAGGAGAACTGGGATAGTAGATTGATGAGTAGAGTGCTTAGTGTCAGAAGATTGGTGAATGAGTGGCGTAGCGGATGAGGGTAAACAGGGGGCGGAAGGTAAGTTTGTGTAAGGTTTAGTTTCAGAGGTTCTTAGGCAAGTATCAGGTTGTGGGTGGGGGGGCGTGATGGAATTGTGGAGTGAAACGATTGAGGAAGGTTGAGCGGGTGAGGGACAGGTTGAGGAGCTATATGCGGGCGGAGAAGAGTTGATGTTGGTAGTCTCAATTGTGGGGCAGTGTGATGGTGGGTTGGAATTGGTGTTAATGAGCGGAGATAGTGTGTATTGGGAGGGGGTGGGAGAATAGGTATGGGTAGAGGCGATGGTATTAGTAAGGAGAGAGATAGCGTTTCTAAGTGAGGAGAGTTCAGAAACGAGGGATGAAAGGAGGGGTTCAGTGTAAAGGGGTGTCAAAGTGTGGGTTGAGTTTGAGTTTGGAAGAACAGTATTAGTTGGGTAGTTGTATGGGTTAGGATTGGTCCGAGGGGGGATCAAGTGAGGAGTAAGGGGAGGAAAACCAGGAGGGGGGTGGAATTATAGTGTGGGGGAGGATCATTATTGGAGAGTGGGAGTGTATAGAAGGTGGATGTGGGAGGGGTAATCCTATTAGGGAAGCAATTAAGTGAAGATGGCAAGGGGGCAGTAGGATTTGGCGTCGTTGGAAGAATGTGGGTTCTTGGGGATAGCAAGGGTGTGTGTGAGTGGGGTAAGGTTTGAGGAGGTGTGGGGGCAGTAGAAGCAGTTTGGGGGATGCATGAGAGTGGGGTGAGGGGAAGAGGAGTGAACGTAGGAGAGGTGGTAATTGAGTCAACGGAAGGGAGGGGCGTAGTAGAGGGAGTAATATTGGGAGGTTGGGTTACCAAGGGGTGAGTGTTAGAGGGCGAAGGGACATGGGAGTCTGGGGGAGGGGGGAGCATAGAGGAGAGGGTTTGTTTAGAAGGGGGGGAGAACTGGGGGTAAGTGGTAGAAGGAGAGGTGAGGTGGGCGTCAAGGGGTGGGATGGACATAGAAGTGAGTGCATTGTTTGAGTCAGGGGAGATAGGGGGGAGAGTGAAGCGGGCTGAAGATAACATTGAGGGGTTGAGTAGTGTGGAGGAAGATGGGGGAATGTTAAAGAGGAGATCGAAAGGAGAGGAGTGGGAGGCGGAGTATAGAGAGTTCAGGGATGGGGGGGAAGCAGGAGTGGGCAAGAGGGAGATAGGGCAATCATACAGTGTGGAGGATTCATGGTTGGGGAGGGGGGAGTTGTTGTTGTGGGCGGGAGGAGGGGTGGCATGGGGCTGGGAGATAAGGGAGTCGTAACATGTTATAATGTTGAGCGCGAGAGAGGTGAGTAGAGATTGGGTATAATCGGTGGTATTAGTTGTGGAGGGGGAGGGGGAGATCAAGAGGGGGGGTAAGGTGAGAGGGGTGTGAGGGGATTCCGTACTAGTACTAGTGACGTAGGCTAGGGAGGTCAATAGTGGGTTGGAGGGGGTAGGGTAGTTGGAGGTAGGAGAGGAGGGGGGTATTTCTGGAAGAGGTGAAAGGAGGGTAGTGGAAAAGAAGGGAGAAGACGGTGATAAAGTTTGGGGTGATTCAGAGGAACGAGAAATGGGTGCATGGGAAGTGTTGCGGGGTGATGAGCCGTGGGATTGAGGCGGTGAGTGGGTAGGGTTCAAGGATTGTGTGAGGGATTGGGAGATAGTGCTAAAGTGTTGTTCAAAGATATCGAGATTATTTTCTGATGATTGTATGAGAATGGTTCCGGATTTGAAGATGGAGATATCTATTTCACCTGGAAAGGAGGGGGACGGCGTGGTGGAGAGTTTCAGGCCATATGGGATTTTGCGTGAGTTAGATATAGGGAGGTGACTAAGAAATAGGCTTTTCCATTTAGATGGGCGTTTGGTGAAGAAGATGAAGTTGGTGATGAGTGAGGAGTTGGGGCTGTTGTGATGATCTGCAAATAGAGTTTCTGGGTGGAGGCAGAGAAGTTTGTGCTTGAAGTTTTTCTTGCTTAATGTTTTTCTTAGTAATGTTTGTTTATGCTCTTTGTTAGACCTGGCACCATTGGCATGGGTTTCCCTTCCATTTTTTGCTGTTGCCTCCTATGGTGTTGCTAGATGCTTTGGGCACTTTGCCACTGCTATTCAGTGCAAGAGTGCAAGTGCTCCCTATTGTAAATTGTTGTAATGGATTATTGACTCCATGATTGGCTATTTGATTTACTTGTCAGACCCTAGTACAGTGCACCATGTGTGCCCAGGGCCTGTAAATCAATTGCTGCTGGTGGGCTTGCAGCACTGGTTGTGCCACCCACAGAAGCATGTTGTAAAGTGTGGCTCAGGCCTGCCATTGCAGAGCCTGTGTGCAGTCTGAGATTGCCATGTTGACTTGGCAAGTACACCCACTTGCTAGTCCCTAAACCTTCCCTTTTCTACATGTTAGTCACCCCTAAGGTAGGCCCACGATACCCCCATGCGCAGGGTGCATTGTATGTAAAAGGTAGGACCAGCCCTGATGTGTGTGGCATGTCCTGATAGTGAATTACAGCCAATTTCGTTTTTCGATATTGCAAGGCTACCTGTTCCCATAGGCCAGAATGGCCAGTTTGATTATAACATCTTATAATCCTAACTGACCCAGTATGCCTGAACTCAGAATGTTAAAATACATCTTTTAGTGAGGGTGATTTTTACATGCTGTGTTTGAAAATGCCACTTTTAGAAAGTAGGTATTTTCTTGCCTAACCATCCAGTTGTCTCTGCTGGGTTTGTGTATTCCATGTCTGGTTTGTGAGTGACAGGGGGCTGGAGAGGGTCTTGGCTCCAACAGTCTGATGGGTCAGGGCTGGGCTGAATAGGACCTGCATCAAACAGACAGTAGGGGGAGGAGATTTCCTTTCAGCCACCTGGGACAGGTCTGATCTCAAACTATGCTGTCTCCACCTCCTGCCAGGAAGATGCACCCAGGAGGCCATAACGGGTTTTGACTAGGTACAGACACTCTCTGCCTTCAGAGAACAAAGGATTTTGCAGTAAAAATATTGGGGCCCAGACCCCAGACCTTTAGATCAATTCTGGGAATCAAGAAGAACTCTTTGCTAAGGAGAGAAACCAAGGAAGCTGAAGGAGGCTGCCCCTGTGCTGTTTGCTGTTTGGGCTTGGCCTGCGGTGGTGACTTATTGCCAAAGTGCAAGTGCTCCCTATTGTAAATTGTTATAATGGATTAGTGACTCCATGATTGGCTATTTGATTTACTTATCAGACCCTAGTATAGTGCAACATGTGTGCCCAGGGCCTGTAAATCAAATGCTGCTGGTGGGCTTGCAGCACTGGTTGTGCCACCCACAGAAGCAGGTTGTAAAGTGTGGCTCAGGCCTGACATTGCAGAGCCTGTGTGCAGTCTGAGATTGCCATGTCGACTTGGCAAGTACACCCACTTGCTAGTCCCTAAACCTTCCTTTTCTACATGTTAGTCACCCCTAAGGTAGGCCCACGATACCCCCATGCGGAGGGTGTATTGTATGTAAAAGGTAGGACCAGCCCTGATGTGTGTGGCATGTCCTGATAGTGAATTACAGCCAATTTAGTTTTTCGCTATTGCAAGGCTACCTGTTCCCATAGGCCAGAATGGCCCGTTTGATTATAACATCTTATAATCCTAACTGACCCAGTATGCCTGAACTCAGAATGTTAAAATACATCTTTTAGTGAGGGTGATTTTTACATGCTGTGTTTGAAAATGCCACTTTTAGAAAGTAGATATTTTCTTGCCTAACCCTCCAGTTGTCTCTGCTGTGTTTGTGTATTTCCATGTCTGGTTTGTGAGTGACAGGGGGCTGGAGAGGGTCTTGGCTCCAACAGTCTGATGGGTCAGGGCTGAGCTGAATAGGACCTGCATCAAACAGACAGTAGGGGGAGGAAATTTCCTTTCAGCCACCAGGGACAGATCTGATCTCAAACTATGTTGTCTCCACCTCCTGCCAGGAAGCTGCACCCAGGAGGACATAACAGGTTTTGACTAGGTACAGACACTGCTGCCTTCAGAGAACAAAGGATTTTGCAGTAAAAATATTGGGCCCCAGACCTCAGACCTTTAGATCAATTCTGGGAATCAAGAAGAACCCTTTGCCAAGGAGAGAAACCAAGGAAGCTGAAGTAGGCTGCCCCTGTGCTGTTTGCTGTTTGGGCTTGGCCTGCAGTGGTGACTAATTGCCAAGGGAAAGAGAAAAGGAACTTTGTGTGTACTTTTTACTATCTTGAGGAAGATCTCCAAGGACTTGAAATTGAGCTTGCCTCCTGTTGTGATGTCTCAGGAACACAAAGACTTCACCCCTTCTGTCTGCCTTCATCTAGAACTGCTCTTTTAGATGCTGCAGAAGGAAATTGCAACACTGACGCCGGCGAGCGACGCCGTAATCTGCACCGAAGCCGTGAGCGCTGCTCCGACTTGCGAAGTAGACCCGACGCCGGCCACCATGCCACATTGACGCCAGTGAGCCACATCGTAATCTGCCCAAAGCCGTGAGGGCTGCTCTGACTTGCGACATGGGCCCAACGCCTGCTGCTGTGCCGCATCGACTCGGAAGTCGACTTCATTATCGTGGAGCTGATCCTCGACATGAGTGACTCCCCGAATCCATTGACATTGCACCATCGTAAGGAACAGTGGTTTCGGTGCCATCATGACGTCAACTCCCCGACACAGTAAGGAACCGTCGTCTCACCTCCCCTGCGCTGCAGTAAGGAACCAAGACTGCACCTCCCCTGGGGTTGTAAGGAGTCGAACGCCACACAGCCCCAACGAATCCGCACCTCCCTGATACTGTGAACTATCTTTGTTTTCATCAATTCCAAAGTACTGTTCTTTGTGGGTCTGCTTGACTCCGGGCATGACGCCGCGCACCTCGCGGTCGGTGCCGTATTTTGGGATTTCTTTTGTCACAACATCGTAATAACTCAGAGTGGATTAATTTGTTGCTAGAAGCTTGATTTAAGTGAATAACCTATTTTTTAAGGATACTTTGAATACTGAATTGTGGATTTTTGCTGTTTGGTCTTGTGTATATAAAGATACTTATTTTTCTAAACTGCTGTGGTGTCCATTTGTAGTGTTTTCACTGTATTACTGTATGTGTTCACAAATGCCTTACACACTCCCTCTGAGTTAAGCCTGTCTGCTCGTGCCAAGCTACCAAAGGGGTGAGCGGGGTATTTCAGAAGTTTATCCCCCTTTCCCTGACTAGAAGCAAGGGTCCCTATTTGGAGAAAGGTGTATACCATTGCCAACTAGAGACCCCCATTTCTGACACTCTTTAGTACTCAAAAATATAAGCAGAATCCACACCAGGTTCAAGAGAGAAATTCTGTGCAGTAACATGTATTTGCATCCAGAAAAATTGTTTAAATTAAGTTTAGTCTATAAATTACGATTGAACGTTGAAGTAAGTATGGATCAGTAACTCTCTATTTTAGTTGCTTCTAAATTTGGTATATTGGAGTATCGACAGTGCCTCCCCGAAGTTGGATTATAGCGTTTATTTTTTTATTCACCATTGTAAAATGGTAGATGTCATCCTGGACCAGCAGTAAATAAATAAATAAATGCATGAAAACACATTTTGTTAAAGAAGTGGTGCAGAAGCAAACTGCAACTGCTTGACTCAGCTAAAAAGGTGTTTAAAAAAAAAAAAAGATTAGTGCAGGGGAATGAATCGAGGAACGGGTGGAGGACAAATCCAATGTCCAATGTCCAATGAGGGAGTGCTCAATAAACTACAGGTGGTGCAGAACACCGCAGCACGGCTGGTGACCAACACCCCCCCCAGAACGCCGTCCCTCCCCCTCCTCAGGGCCCTTCACTGGCTTCCTATCCGGAAACGGGTAGAATTCAAGATTTGCTGTGTGATACACAAGAGCTTACACAATCTGGGACCCCATTACTTGGCGGATAAATTTGTTTATCACCGTCCATCCCGCATCCTTAGGTCCACCAACCAACAGTTGCTTCAGGTTCCCAGACACTATAAGACCAGACAGGGAGGCCGCGCCCTCTCCATCATGGGTCCACGTCTATGGAACAACCTCCCCCTCTCCCTTAGAGAATGCCCGAGTCACTCAGCTTTCAGGAAATGCCTAAAGACAGCACTATTCTAGGAGGAGTTCTCTCGACCTGTTCACCTCACAGCACCGCGCGGAGATACACCTTCGGGTGTGATGCCGGCGCGTAATAAGCCCATAAATAAATAAATAAATGTGTGGGGAGCAACATGGTAGAGGAATGTGGGGCAATGGAAGATCTTGAGCTTGGGGAAAGAAGCAACAGAGGTGCTTGAGGTGGCGAGAAGCAAAACACAAGCCACCCGGGAGTGGTGGGAAAGCAACTGAGGGACTGGGATGGGGGGAGGTAGCAAAATGGATATGGCTGGGAGGTTGGATATTTGGGGGGGAAACAGCACCCGAGAGAGGGAGCGAAAAAAATATGCACTCCCAATAAGTACTGAAAAAAACACACAAAAAACAGTTTCCTAAATGTGAGCAGTGGAAGGATACAAGCCATCAAATCAAAATAATGATAGAGAGGGAATACTCCCGGTGATGTTCAGGAAGAGGAAGGAAAGTCATTAAATAATAAGTGAGCAAAGGAGAGTAACAAGAAAGCACCACCAACAGTTAGTAACGAGCTGCCTACTGTAAGTATTAGTACAAATCTTTGACAGAAACAGCTAAACGCTCTCTGTGAGCGAGACATAACAATTACATTTTGCACCACCAGATTCAAAAAAACATGTAGTGCAATACAGACAACAGCCTTCAAATGGATTACGGTGGGAAGGTAAGATATGACAGTTCACTGAGTCCTGCACAATACAAAGATTCATACTCACTCAATGACTAAATTAAGTATTGAATAAAGATTCGTCAATACATATACAAACAAATACAGTTTGGGTAGGACGAAGACTCATTTAGCAAGGCCACAGTTTATCCATTTCGCCCCATTAATGCTATGATTACGTATGGTAATCCCCATTACTCTTAGTCCTACTCGTCCTCGACCCAGTCATCACTCATGAGGTATTCCACACGACAGGAAACAAAACAGGAAACGCTTTTAGACTCCACCCACCCTCCTGTCAGGTGCTATAACACACCTCACCACCAGAAGCAAATCCTGATGTACCAAGCACCAAAGGCCTGGAAAGGGAGGGCGGGCGGGTCGTATGACTGGGTCGAGGACGAGTAGGACTAAGAGTAATGGGGATTACCATACGTAATCATAGCATTACCTCTACGTCCCTCGTCCTCGACCCAGTCATCACTCATGAGGCATACCAAAGCAACCCCACAAAGGCCTTTGGCACACCACCAACAGAAACAGAACAGACACCAAGGAGTGCAGCAAGACACAGTTTATTAACAAACAGAAATAAACAGAATCAAACAGATGGGGGGACCCCCACAGCTTGCAACACACCAGAACCAAAATTAGGGCGGCTAGACAGAGCACAATTCAAGCGATAATGACGCACAAAAGTGGACTCGGACGCCCAGGTACCCGCCCTACAGATCTCCTCAAGGGGAACCCCATGGAAAGCAGCCCAGGAAGCAGACACACCCCTGGTAGATCTCGCCTGAACCCCTGACGGGCAAGGCAAACCAGAGCCCTGGTATGCCAACAAGATCACAGCCTTGATCCAGCGACCCAAAGTAAGACGAGAGGCAGCCTTACCCCTACCAGCCAAACCAAAGGTCACGAAGAGGGAGTCAGAAGACCGAAACCCAGCAGAACGATCAACATAAACAGACAACGCTCTCCTCACATCCAAAGAATGGAGTAAGACATCAGAAGGAGAGGAAGGAGAAGGACAGAGAGAAGGGAGAACCAACTCCTGGGAGGAATGGAAACGTGAACGAACTTTAGGCATAAAACCTGGGTCCAAGGAAAGGACCACCGCGTCGTCCAGAAACCTCAAAAAGGGGGGAGAGCAACGCAAAGCCGTAAGCTCACCCAACCTCCGAGCAGACGTAACAGCCACCAAAAAGGCAACCTTGAAAGACAGGAACTTCAACTCCACGGAATCCAAAGGCTCAAAGGGAGGGGACTGCAAGGCACCCAAAACCAAAGAGAGATCCCAAGGAGGAACCGGAGAGCGAACAGAAGGTGCAGAAAGAGAGAAACTTCGAAACAGACGGGAAACCAACAACCCGTCCGAAGGAAGAAGAGAAGCCGGATCACGAAAAGCCCGAATAGCAGCCCACTGACCCTTCAAAGTGGACAAAGCATAGTGTTTTTGAAAGCCATCCAGAAAAAACTGCAGAATAGAAGAAACATCACAAGAGGTAGGAGACAGTCCCAGGGCAACACACCAAGAAGAAAAAGAAGCCCAGTGTTTCGAATAGGAGGACAGAGTGGATTTCCGACGAGACGCCTGCATTACAGTGATGAGGTGGTCGGGCAGACCCCGGACTCCCAGAGACAACCGTTCAACCTCCAGACCGCCAAGGTGAGAGGAACCAACAGGGAGGGAGACGGGGAACACAGTGGAGAGGGGTAGCGGGGCAGTATCCACGGAGGGCCCACCGCCAGACCCAGCAGCAGAGGAAACCAGGAGCGGCGAGGCCAATAAGGGAGAACAGCCACCACCTGAGCCCCCACCCGCCGAACCTTCAGCAAGAAAGCAGGGATCAGAGGAAAGGGGGGAAACGCATAGAGGAACCAAGGAGGCCAAAGGACAGACAAGGCATCCACCCCCCAAGCCCCCGACTCCGGGGTCCTGGAACAGAACAGGGGAAGCAAGGCATCGGACCGGGAGGCAAACAGGTCCAGAACCGGACTCCCGAACCTCCGGCAGAGCAACCGGAAAATCCGAGGGGCCAGACACAGGGAGAGAGAGGACGGGAACTTCCGACTCAAGGAATCGGCAACCACGTTGTCCACACCCCGAATGTGTACAGCAGAGAGAGCCACTAGATGACACTCGGCCCAACTCGCAATTGCACACGCCACCAAGTTCAGGGAGAGGCAGCGGGTACTGCCCTGGTTGTTGATGTAGGCCACGGTCACAGTGTTGTCCGATCTCACCAACACGTTGCACCCCAGAAGATGATCCTCGAGAAGGCGAAGAGCCCTCTCCACCGCAGACAGCTCCCTCCAATTGGAAGAGCGGTGCGACTCCGAAGGAAGCCAACGTGCCTGCACCGACCAACGGCCCAGAGTCGCACCCCAACCGAAAGCGCTGGCATCCGTTGTCAACACCAAGGGGGTCGGAGGATGGAACCACATGCCCCGCGACAGATTCGAAGAGTCCAGCCACCACTGGAGAGCAGACACCAACTCTGGAGACACAGGCACAGGAATCGAGAAGTCCTGGACAGGAAAGGGGACCCAACTCTGAACATGCCACAACAGAGGCCGAAGATGAGCCCTGGCCCAGGGCACCGTGAACACAGTGGCAGACATGTGGCCCTGAACCACCAGCCACTGCAGCAGAGGAGCCGAATCCCGGGAAAGCAACCTCCTCAGCAACAACTGAAGACGCCGAATCCTGGACTCCGGGAGAAAAACCTTGCCCAGAACAGAGTCGAACACAGCCCCAATGAAAGTCCTCCGAGTTGCAGGCTCCAGGTGACTCTTCGGCAGATTTACCAGGAACCCATGATCCTCTAGCGTATGCATGGTCAAGGAGAGGTGGCGAGACATGACCTCCGGAGAAGGAGCCTGCAGCAGCCAGTCGTCCAAGTAAGGAAAAACGGACACCCCCAGGAGATGGAGATGAGCCACCAAAGGAGCCGCCACCTTGGTGAACACCCTGGGGGCGGACCGGAGACCAAAGGGGAGGACGCAGAACTGCCAGTGACGACCCTCCAGGCAGAAGCGCAGGTAACGCTGATCCTCCAACGCCATCGGTACATGGAGGTACGCATCTTGGAGATCCAGAGAGGTGAACACCCAGCCCTCCTGGATCAATGGGATCACCCTCTGCAAAGTATCCATTTTGAAAGTGATCTTCCGCACAAACAAGTTCAGGGCCCGAAGATTGATGACAACACGGAAACCCCCCGTGATCTTTGGGACCACAAAGACAACCGAATAAGTCCCCAGTCCACGCTCCAGGGGGGGAACCGGGACAATCGCCAGTTTGTTGAACAGAACCTGAACACCCTCCAACAACCCCAGACGACGAGACGGGTTCGAAGGCAGGGGGGTCACCACAACACCCGAGGGAGGCGGAGGAGACAGGAACTCTATCCGGTAACCCTTGGACACAACATCCAGTACCCACTGGTCGGAGGTCGTCAACAACCAAGCAGGGAGGAACAGCCGCAGTCTCCCACCAACCGCGGGCTGACCACCAGCGAGATCGGGCACTGGAGCGGCGTAGTCAGGAACGAGGAGCGCCAGACCCACCATCCGGCTGGGGCTTCTTCTGGAATCTCCGAGGAAAGGACCCACGAGCACCACGCTGGCCCCTAAACGAGGACTGCTGAAACCTGGAAGGCTGGCGAAAGGACCTGGCATTCGAAAAGGAGGAACCCTTATGAGAAGGGGCAGGACGGAAGGACAAAGAATGCTTCCTCTCCTTGAAGACTTTATGGAGCTTGTCCTCCAGGGCGTCCCCAAAAAGAAGAGTACCCGAAAACGGCAACCGCAAGGCCATAGAACGCTGCGCCGCATCCGTCTTCCAACCACGCAGCAGTAAGTTCCGACGGGCAGCCACAGAGGAACCACAAGACAGAGCAGAGGCCCGGACCGAGTCAAAGGCAATGTCCGAAAGGAACTCCGATTGACGTTCCATAGACTCCAGCAACTCCGGACAAGTGCCCCCCTCCTGCATAGTAGAAAACAAAGTCTTGAAGTCAGCCAACAAAGACTGTGCCACATAAGCACCATAAACACCTGACCGAAGAGCCAGGTGAGAGCCAGCATAGGACTTCTTCAGAGCAGAGTCTATCTTCTTATCAACTCCATCCTTCAGGATATTATCATCAGCTATGGAAGGCCGACCCACCAGGGAAGCCACAATAGAGTCCACCTGCACCGAATCAGGCAGGGCAACCTCCAAATCCTGCAAAGGATACAGCTTAGACATGAACCTGGGCAAAGAAATATGGTCCGGGTCTTTCCACTCTTTAAGAAGGACATCCATAACAAAGGGGTGGACGGGCATGGAAGAAGACACAGGCCTCCGAAACTGCGGCAGAACAGCATCCTGGGAAGTACTGGGCACAGAGACCTCAGGGAAACCCATATTCTCCCGAACATGACCAAGAATTTCAGGTAACAGTTCCCTTGAAATGTACTTTCCCTGCAGATCCACCGCACCCAAAGCGGACTCATCAGAGGAAGCAGAGGAGGATATATCAGAATAAAGGAGAGCAGGGGACTCCGAGCGACCCCCAGCACCCTTTTTGGAAGCCTTGAGCTCGGACAGCGTCTCCAAAATCAGCAGCTTCAGCCGCTTCGAGTCACCCAGACCAGCACACCGATCAGCAGGGGCAGAATCACCACCGTCGGAAGAGGATGACCCAACAGGAGAGACATGCTTTCTCTTCCTGTGGTGCTTCCCCATTGCAAACAGCACCGGAAATCCAGAAAAAACACCACACGGGACGTACAGCAACAGCACAAGTAGCCCAGGAGAAGGAACATCGGATATCCGCCGTAGATATATGTGGAAAAAACACTCACCCCACAGCTGCAGCCCCTTGGATCCGAGAAGCAAGAAGGAGGGACAGAACACAACCGCCCCTGAGCTGCCGAGGAAGGCAAGTCACCCCCACCGAAAGGAGGCGATGACGTCAGCGCCATGAGCCGGACAGCCAATCAGGTGAGGAGGCGGGGAACCCGGAGCCCACCCGGGCGCCCGCACAGACGAAAATGAGGATCCGAAGCCGGGAACGGCTTCCCGCCCACAACCGGGCAAACTGCCCCGGAAATCAGGGGCAAACAGCAGAAGAATCCACGGAAGCGAGCGCGCCCCGCCCGACAAACGTAAAGGGGCAGGGTGCGCGGCGCAGCAATAGCGCGCCCGTCCACGAGTCAGCCGCCAAGCCCGGGACAGCAGAAATGAACAGAAAGCCCCGGGGCGCACACCGAAAAACAGCATCCAGGTCACAAGGCAGAAAGAAGAAACAGGAACCAGGAACCAGGAACCACGGGGACCCGAGAAGCCCCGCAACCCAGGGCCCCCGCCACGAAAAAAAGCACAGGAAGCCCAGCAGCCCGGCTTCCAAGTTCCCACGGAGGTCCACGAGCACCCCCAAGGCCCAGCAAAGGAGGACACCACAGGACAGTCGTAGCAGGTAAGTGCCCGGCACAAACCCAAGCGTCACCCATCAGGATCCAACCGACAGGAAACAAAACAGGATTTGCTTCTGGTGGTGAGGTGTGTTATAGCACCTGACAGGAGGGTGGGTGGAGTCTAAAAGCGTTTCCTGTTTTGTTTCCTGTCGTGTGGAATACCTCATGAGTGATGACTGGGTCGAGGACGAGGGACGTAGAGGTAATGCACTATTTGACGTCTGAGGTAAAAAAAAGAACGACATCTTATTTTCTCATCAAGCAACACTAGATATAGCAAAACATCGTGTAAATTATCAGTACTGCTTACAATTAGTTGTCTATAGATTTTGGTAACTGGACAGTAAAAATTAAAGGCACCCAGCGCTATAGCATTACCCCGCCAAAAAAAAGTGTTTCGTTAATTTTGAAGAAGGGTGATTCTAAAACTGCCATCGATAAACGATTAATAGTATGTGTGTGCTCTGTTTTGTGTTTTGTTGTTTAAGTTGTACACCCGCTGTTTTCTTTCTAGTAGAGTCATATTAATGTGAAAAACACAGAGAGAATTAACACCTGCTCGTCGCCACATTTTACGAGGAGCAGGCGCAGCATGTCCATGCGCCCGTAGGGGCACGCGCTCGGACACCCTCCCTGCATTCTGTTGTCCCAGCTCCCTGTTCAGGGCTCAACGCGCAGCAGACAATCTGTGGTTGCCTATCGTGTATCTAAGCAACCGCCAGGATCCAAAGCTGCTAATAAGAAAGGATGTAATTATACGCTGTTACTTTCCTGAGCAGCAGATGCGTGCGTAAGTTAGTGAAAAACAATACCACTATAGAAGTGCTGTGACTTGTTTCCATGCAGTTTATGTTGATCCATTTTTTTTTCGCAGCATGTAAATGACACTTTAACATTCCTATTCACGAAAAAACAACAAATCCAAGGTGGCCAATATATGATAACGCAAATGTAGTATTAAACAGCTGGCGTTACTTTTCTTTCTAACCTGAAATGTGTGGGGTTTTTCTTGTGCCTCCAAGCGGGAGGGGGTTCTTGTGGAAGTTTTCGCTTGGCTAAAATGGGCTTGTGCGCATAACTTGTGCAGTTGCAAATGTGCGTCATTCACAAACGCAAAACAAGTTGATTGCCACAGTAACTGAGGTCTAAATCCGCACAGGAGCAGTGCCTACAAAAAACATTTGACAATTCAAGAAACAGCAGCACATCACTAGTTCAGAAGGTTCACCAGTCACCAGTTTAGCTCACCTAAACGCGTAAATTGCTTTTTCGAACCTGTGAGTCGGGAATTGAATAGTAGCACTTGACAATAAAATGCTGGGATGATATTTCTTTGAATTTTTATACAAGAATAGTTCTGCTCCACTGTTGGTGTACGCTGCTGAATGTGCAGAAGTTAAACCATCTTTTTTTAAGATCGCTTGCCAGAAGCTGGTGCCCTGATTCATGGATAAAATAACTGTAGGAACATCTGCACTTTATGTGTGAATCACATATATGTAAATGCACAACTTTCACCATGAACAACTTATGAAATGCTTCAGGTTGAGTGTATCCCCTTTGATTTGAAGGTACACATGTGAGTTACAACTCCTGGACTGGAATTTCTTTTGCAATCCTCCTAGTTGGGGATGTATCGACCCTTGTGTGAACAGTGGATGCGTCCTCTCTTTTAAAACTTGACATTTTACATCGGTCACTGAATATCCCATTAGTTTCATACATTTTTATTTAAATCGTCAACAGAAAAGAAGCAGTGAATAAAATAATAAATGGTTTAACTATAAAGACTGAACAATTAAATGTGGATATTTCCATTCGAAATAACTGTAAGTACTGTAGGATAGTACAATTAAGCAGTAAATAACATACATTAATACAATGAGAAAAAGTGAATATACAAATTAATTAGTATTCAATAAAATATTCGATCTAGGAAATTTAGACAGATTCAGAACGTCATCTTCATTCACACATTTAAAAATAATGCATGTTTTTCCGACAAAGGAATACTTGTTGGTAGACTAAATAAACCCCTTGTATGGCAATGTAACATTGTAGATTTAAGGGTGGGGTAAAACTGCATTAGGTATTATAACACAGTGATATAAAATTACAATTTTCACATCTCAAAAATCCTGGACTTAGTGAACATTTTTACTATCCCCCTGGAGGTTGGAATGGTGTTAACATTTTAATGTAAATTATCAGTAAATGATCGCACGGGGTGCAGTTCCTCGGGGTGGAGGGAGACCCATGAAAAATAGTCAGGGTGTGTTGTCCAACCTACAGGTCGGCAGAGGAGGGTAGTTCCACATCTAGTATACTGCAAGACCCACTCTCTCATCCTGCAGCAAGGCGTGGTCTTCTGCTTCCCCTAGAGGGCATCATGCCTTCAACTTTTGGGCTGCATCTCCCTCCTGCACCGCAGCATGTGCAGAAGTAACCTATTTGAGTGGAGTACCTGCATTACCTTTTGGGCCCCATTCTCTAGTAGGGTAGGTTCTCACTCTGTCCTAATGAAATGCTATTGACACTCCTGGCATCACGGCATGTGGCATGTTGACTTCACTTAACACTTATTGCAACTATCACAGTGCTTGACACTCGTGATAGCCCCCTGTTTTTAATGTGTCAAGGGAACCACACCCCCATTAAATTATCTTGGAGGTCCCCCTGGACTCCTTTAATTACCGGTGCACCGCCCTACACTCACATCTCCTCATTTGCATGCACCACATGGCTTTAATATCAAATGATCTCCGCCAAAGAGCCCCCACTGAGGGGCCCATCAGGCAGTGCCGACATGAGGAGTGCCCCATGATGAAGCATGACTCCCCACCTGGTGTGTGAGGGCACTTTGATCTTATAATTCAGATCACACTTTCCCCGGGATCGTTTGGACCAGAAACCCTGACTATTTTGCTAGGGTCTCCCTCCAGTATGAGGAACTGCACCCTGATAATTTACTGTTCACTTAATGGCATCAGTGCCAGACTTCTTGAAAAAAATCGCTCCTTGTCCACTCCCTTGATTATTGGTTAATATTAAATGGGCAGGTGTTTACCCAGTTAACTTCTTAAAGAAGTTGGTGGTAAAGAGTCTGGACCAGATGCTGTTAGGGTTAGCATCAGAAACTAACTATAGGGATACTCAGGATGCCCTTAATTATATCAAGTTCCATTAATCAATTGTTGACAGTGAGATCCAAATCTTGTGGGAAGAAAAGGAAGAGCTGGTGTGATGGCGAATGCACGAAGGCCAGGAATAACATGATTAAAATTTTAAATCAACACCCCAGGGTTACTAAGGCAGCCCAGGCAGCTAGACCAAACTACAAGAATGCAATCAAATCTAGGAAAAAATCTCTACAAGGGGAGGCGTGGGCGATCATCATACTGGCCGACAAAACCAGAGGTAGTGCTCCGTTCTGGAGAACAATACATTCACCAAGGGACTAGACCCTGATTTGGAATCTGCAATCAGTTCTGCCCAAATGAATGGGCAATTTTGGTGCAGTTTTCACCCATTCTAAACCAGATGAGGGAGACCTATGTACTTGGACATTCGATTAACTTGTCGGAATAACATTCACCTTAGATAAGGCAGTGAAAGCCATTGATACCGGCCCGAAGGGAAAGGCTGTGGGACCTGATGGGGTCTCAATGGATGCATATAGAGTCAAACCCAACTTATGGGCCCCTTGTTTTAACTAAGGCCCTCAATGTGTCAGTAGCTGGCCATGTCCTCCCTACTTGGTCAAACTCACTTATCGTACCTGCACTCAAGAAGTGTTGTAGGAACGATCTGAAATGCTATCTTCCTATCTCACTACTTGACTCTTCCACCAAATTACTTGGGAGAGTCTTGTTAAAGAGATTAGAACTATGGGGACATGATAAGATTTGGGGACAGTCGAGCAATCGCTAAACTTGAACTTATTATTGGGGAAGTATATTCAAGCTACGGACAGGTCATTGTATCTGTTCATAGATTTAAGAAGTGCTTTCGACTTAGTCAAGCAAGGAAGCTCTGGGAATGTTTAAACAAAAATGGTGCCCTTAAGGAGATTATCTAATTTTGATATCATTTGTATAATGACTTAAAGTCGAATCTTTGATTTGGTACACAGGAGAAATTGACTGAACCTTTAGGTATAAGGAGAGGGGTTCGACTACGGTGTGTACTGAGGTCCTTCCTCTTCACTTTATACATAAGTGACGTGGAAGAAACGCTTCAGGCGATGGATGCAGATACACCCAGGATTGGGAGGCGGCAGACCTCAATTCTCCAGTATGCCGACGATGCTGCCATTTTAGCATGTACCCCCAAAAGTCTGCAGCTTTTAATAGATTCATTGACAGATTCAATGGAAAAAGTAGCTTGAAAATCAAACAAAACTTATACAATGAGTAGGGGTCTCCCGGGAGGGAAACAACATGCCTTTTTCATTAAAGGGAGGAAGTTACAAAACACCAACTCCTTTAGTTATCTGGGGATCCAGTTGTCATCTAAACTGGACTCTAAGCGCCATAGGAAGATCTGTGTTTCAAACATGATCAGGAATAATGAAGGTTTCATGACATTTGCCTGTAAGTTAGGCAACAAACCTATTGCTCAGATGCTCACCCTTGATAATGCTAAAACAATTTTAACAGCAGAGTATGGCGCAGGGACCTTGGTTACAGCGGATATTAGTGCTTTACAAATAACAGGAAATGCCTTTCTATGGAGACTCCTGTCAGTACCACACTCTACTCCGCCATCCATTGTTCACTGGGAACTCGGTGTTGATTTCCTCTCGGAAACCCTTGAAACTAAACCCCTACTACTGTGGTGATCTGTTTGGTCAAAACAAGAAACTTTGTTCACTAGTCAATTGTTAAGGAATGTATAGGCCTAGATATGATGAACTGAATCCCATGGTTATGGAATATAAAGCAGACCCTGTTGGGGTTGAGCCAGACAGAAAGGGACTTATGGTCCAACCCAGAGGATATTTTAAGGTATTCCAAAAAACAAATAAAAAAGCATGTGTTTGAGGCCTGCCGTGGGAAGAGGGAACAACTAGATCCCCCCAAGGTAACCGTGGGGCGGTTTATAGCATAGAGCGATTAGTCTGGATTTAAATTGTGCTTAACAATATATAATAATAAACAGCACAGGCACCTTTTAAAATAATGTTCATCTTCTTATTTTTCATCATCTGACTGCATTCCCAATTAAGGAGAGCTGGGAACAATCACCCAAAAATGCCCCAGTGACAACCGATTGGAGCAGACTACTCACCACTTAGCACTTTTTTGTAAATTGTTCTTGACCCCCAGGAAATCGCTTCTTAAACCGCTCTTCCTTCAAGAAAGAATTATTCATCATCAGGTGGCTTTTAAACTTTTGTATAAATTATAGGATGTGACAATATGCTATAGGATTGCCCTGTTTCTTTCCAGAGGAATCTGTATTAGAACTCGACTAGATGATCTATGGAATTCAATTACTAAAAAAGGGTTAAGGCATTAAAATGTTATCTCACATCCCGTTTTGCTGTCTATACCCTGAGTGTTTTAATGGTTATATTTAAATACTGTTAGAAGAACTTAATTTTAACTGTAGCGGCTATTATCTAAAATTGGTGCAATTATTTATGAAGTTTGTATCTTATTGTATTTTGATATCTATTTTATGTTCTATTTTAACTGTCTTGGAACTGTGTAAATTTCAGTTTTCAGACATGCATGTTTTTACCTACATTGTATGCATGTTATCACATTAACTTGTTGGTTTTATAATTCACATACTTTTGTGCTGAATAACGCGTTTTAAATTATTTAAGTAAGTAATGTCACATAATTGTATCTCATGTGATTGAGAAGAAGAACATTCTTTA
The DNA here is from genome assembly GCF_964261635.1 of Lissotriton helveticus. Lineage (NCBI taxonomy): Eukaryota > Metazoa > Chordata > Amphibia > Caudata > Salamandridae > Lissotriton > Lissotriton helveticus. Next base: position 1,649,295,180 of record NC_136063.1, on the reverse strand, counting down.
TTTGGTTTTCTACAACCATAAAGTATAACACTAAAAATTAAAAAGCAGAAGTTAAAAAACATAAAGTGCAGATTTTCCAACTCATTAGTAACCATATTCATGGGTTCAATGTCCGTTTTTTTAAGAGTGAGTCAATCAAAGTTAAAAACTTTACCCCTCAACAAATTAAGATATTTGATGATCCCCCCGCCCAGCGGGTAATAATGTCACATAAAAAAATATCCATTTTATCAGATTCATGGCAGGAACAGATACCATTCCAATAGGAAAAACAGGATACATTCGGAGTAGCTTTACAAAGTTATGTCAAATTAAAAACCAAGGAATCTTGAAAAGTAAATTCTGTTGTCTGTAAATCAAGAGTACATCTAAATGACCCAACAATATATTAAGGAGAAACAGTGGGAGGCATACATTTAAAACGTTTCCAGTTATTCATTAAAAGTAATTCCATAAAAGTACATAGAAAAGTCATATGCAGTTGAAGTTTGAACAACCTGGGATATCCACATACCTCTCGGTAAGAATAACAATTAAATAGCTGACTGATACAAAATGAGATATGGCAAGTCTTAAAATACAGATATCTTACTTTAGATCTTGATCTGCTCTTATCTACAGTGTTTCTCATTGTAAACAAATTTAGAAAGGCTAGTTTTAAAAAGCATTGGGAAGCTTGAATAGTAAAGATGGTGGTATAAAATTATGGGTAACAACAGCATTTTTATACAATCAAGTATATCCCACCACCTGTTCAGTAATAGTAACTTTTGTTGCATTAACAAACTTAGGGGCACATGCATCAAGCTAATTACTGGTCGCAAACGGTCCGAAGCCCGTTTGCGACCGGTAAATAGCCTTTTGGGATGCATCAACCCCAAAGCTATTCGCAAACTAGGTAATCACAATTTTTGCGAATGCAGTTAAGGAATCACAATTTGAGATTCCCTAAATGCAATGCAAGAAGCATTGCATTAAGGAATCGCAAATGACCATTAACTTCAAGTTGTGCAATTCTTTAGAAAAATGATAAAAATTGCATTTTTCTAAGAGTGGTGTGTGCCACATGTGCACTCATGCCATTTTTGGGGTGCATCAAGGTAACCTTTTGGCCCCCATAACCCTTAAAATTGCATGTGCAATTTGCAATTACCTTTTTGGTAATCGCAAATTGCAAATGGTTTCCCATTCCTTCCTATTGACCTCTAGGCCCATAGAAATGATGAAAGACATGACACAGCAGTGCATTACTGGATGTTTATTGCACATCTAGTGGAGTTTTGCAGCTGTAGCGTTACAGGGCCATGCCAAGCACACTACACAATATGGGCCCGTGGAGGGATAGCCAGAGTCTATCCTGGTATGACAAGTACTGCGGTAGAGGAAGGGTACAGTCCGCAGTCTGGTCGCCATGTCATTGGTCATCAAACAGGATATGGCAGTCCATGTTGCGGTCCAAGGTAAGTGCAGCAGAGTGTATCGGGGGTCAGTGGAAGGTCATGGGGCCATGAATGCTAGTGCCTCCTTCTGAACAAAATCCCATTCACGTCCTCACCCTCGGATGTGTGCTCCGCCCCACCTGTGGGTGTTGCAGTACCGGCTGCGGCACTGTGTGCCACTGACACATCAGGGGCTGGAGGAGGATTGTCGGCCGTGCTGTGTGGCAGTGACACATCAGGTGCCGAAGTGGATACGCCTGCCGCACTGTGAGGCACTGACTCACCAGGGGGTGGAGATGTGGACGCTGTGGGGCAGCAGCATTCATCAGCGCCATGCCTTGTGGCAGCAATACCATGATGAGGATCTGCAGGGCATTGTATATCCCAGCTACATTTCGCTGATGTGCAGCGGTGGCTGCCATCCTCTCTGCCTCCATCCGCACCATGCCCTCCATGAGCCTCTGCATGTGTGCCATGTCACGGCTGGAATTGCTGGAGCCAAACTGAGTGGACAGGTGTTCTTCTCTCCACGTCATGACTCCAGCGATGTCAGTCAGGGCTCGTTGGAGACTATGGAGTAGGCCGTGAGTGTCTTTTGGAGACTGGAGCTGGTCCCTGATGGGACCTAGACACCCATGGATGGCATCCAGTTTGGTAGCCATGAGGCCAAACGCCACCCGCACCTGCTCAGCCATCTCCCTCTGGCCCTCCAGCACACAGCGTTGGAAGGCCCTGGTTTGTTCCTGGGGGTCTTGGGAGACAGCCAGGGCTGTGGGTGCCTCCTGCTGGGTTGTTTGGGTAGTGGGTGGGGTCTCCTCGATGCAGCTGAGCTGCCCTGATCCTGGAGGTGAGTTGCGGATGATGTTGATGATGTGTTGTTGAGCGTGGGTGTCGATGCTGGGCAGGAGGTGTTAACGGTGCCTCTGCAATGTGAAGGGGAGATGGTGTATTAGAATGTGTCCACATGTATGTAGCCGCATGGTACATGTTGACATTCAGACAGCATGGCATTGTACATTGTAACAGTCTGTTGATCAGGGCCATGACCCAGAATCATTGTGGGTGTGCACTGTGCTCTGCTTGATTGTGCATGTGTGCCATTGTGGCCATCTCCACCCGTCCCCCCAGTACCTGGTGGTCACTCACCCTGTTGCTGTTGTGTTGTGTCCTGTCGAGCAGTGTCCGTTCCCCACGACTCCGGCCACAGTCTCCACACTGATGACTGTCAACACCAGCTCCTCCATGTCATCCAGTAAGAGCTGTGGTGCTGGGCTCCCACCTCCAGTCTGCATTACTGCCTTCTGGTTGGCTGCTCGGGTGCACACCCACAATGCACAGTGCACACCCACAATGACTCTGGGTCATGGCCCTGGTGCTTGGCTCCCACTTCCAGTCTGCATTTCTGCCTTCTGGTTGGCTGCGAGTTTCTCCTTGGTCTTGCGCTTGATGTCAATCCAGCGCATCTTCGCCCCGTCTATTGACCTCTTGTGCTCTCTGACGGCATTCACCTTGTCCACGATGTCCCGCCATATCCCATTTTTGGTGCCCAATAACACTTTGGAGGTGACAAACAGTTGTTGATGGTATTCCATCCCTTTCGTGATCAGGATCCTGTTTTCCTGCGGACTGAACTTCGTCTTCCTCTTCTTCTTGTCCTTGCCCTTCCCTGTCCCTGAGGTCACAGGCTGGTCGTCTGGGGTGCTTGTGGGGTTGCGCTCGTCCTCTGCGCCTGCTCCAAATGCCTTCATGGTGCTTGGGTGTTGGTCAGTTAGTGTTTGAGTGTTTTTTCTACTTTCATAAGGACTTTTCCCGCCTGCCATGTGTGTATTGCAGGCCTGGTGCTGCTTAGCGCTGATTTCCTCATCGCGCTATGGCCCGTCGCATGTTTTTTCGCGCTGAGGTTTGTGTTTTATCTTCGTCGAGGTGGTTGCATCGCGGACATTGGCCGCCGTTTCGGCATACTATCGCATGGTACCGCCTTGTTGTGAATTCCATGTTGACAACGGGTTATTTTCCCGCGATATGCTACGATGTTTAAAGTTGCGTTAGCATTTCTTTGTGATGTTTAGCTCACGTTCTTGTGAATATACCCCAGTGACTCTGAAATCTGCTCTTTATGATACCAGATTCACTAAGAGCCTGGCGCGAGGTTCTGGCATGCAGTACCCTGTTTGTACAGACAGTCCAGTGCCAACTAGACAGTTTCATACCCTTTGGCTTACATTTTAGCACACCCAAGTGGGTACACGCCGTTTCTTGTCAGAGCTCTCAGAGACAACACCCAGGTAAACTTGAAATAGTTTGACTGAAAAAAGGTAATAGAAATGTCATTGGCATTACTTTGGCAGCAGTGTTTGATACGTGTTAAAAGACAGAAACAACTGCTTATATCAGATACAACTGCTTCTATTTTTTTACCTTGGAGACCTTTGTTTACTTATCTGACTGCAACTTTGCATTTTATTCAGCTTATGGACTTTTCTTTTCTTTTCTGACTGCAACTTGGTTTCTTGAATTTAATGACTCTCTGTGATACAGCAGAATGTGAAAGGAATTCAGCTAATTTTCTTGCACATATATAAATGAAGATTATTGCTTGTTTTTCAGTTAAACGTTACAAGTATTTCAAATATAACATTAGCATTTGAAACAGAATTCTAAAGTGTGATGGTAGCAGTTTAGTGGAGTCAGCGTGCACTGGGGCACAATATTTTTTTAATTTGTGTGATTCATTAAATATTGATTCGTTCTGATGTTTTGTGCCTTGATATGCCCTTTTTCGTTTAAGACGTGAGGCAATTTAATACCGGAACAGCAGTCTTTTGTGGCATAACAGATTACTCTTCCAAGGTATTATTAATCTATAATGGCATTTGCCTTTCTTCTTACATAATCTCGCTTTTTAATAAACACGGAAATCTAATTTACAAACATGTTACCGATCGCCCGCCATATGAGTTTAATCTGAAAACAGTTTCTGTAATGCTGTTCTGCAGTCTCGGCAACATACAAAAGATGTCCCATTACAATTTGCAAAATTCTGTTGGTAAGTGCACAGGTAAAACATACAAATGCACTTATTAACTGTGTTTCTGTTTGTCATGGTGTATCTTTGTACTTATAATGAAACGCTGGAATGGAACACAAAGCCCAGCAGGAACTTTTTTTTGTCATTGGGTTTTATCCCACGATTTTGAAGGCCATCTTAGTGTGGTTGGAAATGGTATGGTCTGGTGAAATTGTCAAGTAACCATTGTACTGGATACGTTTTCTGCTGTGCATGCTTAACATCATCTCTGGAAATTATACCGAGATGAAAAAGTAATAACCACATTTATTCCCATGTCTCCTCCCATCAACATAAGAGAAGTCTGTGGTTCACTTTTGCTTCTGGAGAAAAACGCATTAATGGCTTACAGGAAAAATGAGTCTTCCAGTTCAGGCTTCTCCAACGAACAGCTCGCGAGCTACTGGTAGCTTTCCAGCTACCTGTAAATAGCTCCCTGTGACTAATTCAGCATATTAAGTTAGAAGTCTTTGCTTGGCTGAATTAATATATCTATATACAAAATTGAAAAGTGTGCATTTCAGAGAAAAACAAGGGCATTCATAGAACTCATAAACTGATGTTTGAAGAAAAATGGTTGAAGTTCCGAAATATATTTAATGCTAATGCATAAGTGATAAACCATGTGTCATTATGGAGACTTATTAGTAAAACTATTACCTTGGTGCCAGGGGCATTCAAACTATGGCTGCAATGTATAACATAAGTAAAGGCATTACAAACTGACAAAGCGTTTTTGGGTCTCGCCATGAGCTCTCGCCTGCATGAGATGTCACTCCCATTTCTTTGCTTCTCATTGGTAAATGCATTGGTTCTTCACTTCCATTTTGTGCATTTCTCTCTTTCTAAAGAATGGACCAAGTGTGGATTAATTAAGTTTCCTTCCACTGATCCTGCTTCATTTGAGATACTTTTTTTGTTTCCCCTTCATTGTTGCTTCCTCCCGCTCTCCCCCGTCTGTTGCTTGACTTGTCCTCCATCACCACCTACCTCTACACTGCTGCATGCCTTGTTCCTTTCCTCAGTGTCTGTCTATCTATCTATCTATCTATCTATCTATCTATCTATCTATCTATCTATCTATCTATCTATCTATCTATCTATCTATCTATCTATCTATCTATCTATCTATCTATCTATCTATCTATCTATCTATCTATCTATCCATCCATCCATCCATCCATCCATCCATCCATCCATCCATCCATCCATCCATCCATCCATCCATCCATCCATCCATCCATCCATCCATCCATCCATCTATCTATCTATCTATCTATCTATCTATCTATCTATCTATCTATCTATCTATCTATCTATCTATCTATCTATCTATCTATCTATCTATCTAGAGAGAGAGTGCAAAGGAGAGAGAGGGAGAGAGAGATAAATAGAGAGAAGCAGTCAGTAATTTTTTGTTTTCCACTTCATTGTTGCTTCCTCCCGCACTCCCCCATCCTTCCTGGCCAGTGTCACCTTCCCTTGCTTCATCCCTGCTTCACCCATCCGCCACCACCTCCCTCATCACTGCTGCTTTTTTTCTGGATCTTTTTTTTCTTTTTGCTTTGCAGTTTTAAGTAACGCCACCCAACGGTTTTGCAGTGCTTTACATACTGCATCAGTTACATTACACAAGGATATATTCATTTTTGTAGACAAGGGGAGAGTACATGATTTGGCCAGAATAACAGGATGCTGAGCCTGTGCTAGGACTCAAACCTGGCTCCCCAGCTCCAAAGTTGTCAGTTCTGGCCCTTAGTCACAAACTTTCCCCTTTGAATTGCTTCAGAAGATCAGCACTTTCAGCTGATCTTTAAAGGAAAATGTTGGTAACAATTGTGTTATTGTACACTGTTATCAACTGTCACACATCAAGCATATATTTCTCTTTACAACCTTCTGTGTCATCTTTGTGCTGATTGGCAAAAAACCTTCAGACTGCACTCTTTCCTAAAAATTACATTAAATTTAAGAGCAGCATGACTCGAGATTCTGTTTAGTGTGCTGCAACTGACAGTGTGTACCTGTCCACACCTAAATAATACATGAAAAGAAGGCCAGACGTCCCACTGACTACTGGACTCAATTGCGCACTACTTCAAAAGATTTACTTCATGTTTCACAAATAATACTCCTTAATCAACAAATGCTCTTAAGCTTTCTTCGGCTATTTAATACATACAGAATAAATCAATTGTTCAAAAGGCAATTTGTACAGAACAATTTACAGTGTGTTCTTAGCCTTTAACAATTCTACTGTTGAAATAACTTTCCAGTTACATATTATGATTTGCTGAACAGAAATTCACAATAAAAAACCCAATGCATTTCGGGACATAGCTTGTCCCTTCTTCAGGGGTGTAGCTGTAAAACAAAAGATCATAATAATAATCAGAGTACATTGCAGATCAAATTTAAATAAATAACTTTTCTGAATCATTTTCAAGTTCAACTTGTGATGGTGAACAGCGTTTACAACGAAACTTTTACAACGCACTACCATTACATCGCAACTTTTACAACGCAAACTATTACAAGGCATAGCGCTTGGGGGCGCTCGAGGATAGGGAATATGTTAATTTACTATCCAATAACCTTCCCTAGTGTCCACGGGGACTGGAGTTCGAATAGTAAATTAAACTATTCACTATCCAGGGCCCAAAAGCATTATGCGTTGTAATGGTATGCGTTGTAAAAAATGCGATGTAAAGGTAGGCGTTGTAAAAGTATGCGTTGTAACGTCATACATCCACTTATGATCTAACAGCCTATATTAACTTGGCAGACTATCACATAATGTGCTCAGACATATGAAAAAGTCGCAAGCGACCCAATGTGATGGTGGTAAACAGAACCGCAAACCTTTAAAAAACAAATACCCTTGTTACAGCCCATAAACTGAGTCATGGTTACATAATACCAAAACGCAATTTTGGACATTCTCCATTGTACAACATTCCTTTAGTTTAACGTGTGTTATGTTATTTTATGGATGATGGCAAGCACCTCCTGTCTCTCCTTGAGCTGTTATGCCATCTACAAAGCAGGTACATGAGCCAACTGAACTGTTATGCCATTAACTGGCACTCAGCTACTGGGTTCAAGTACATTTCTCGTCCAATTCTGTGTTTAGAGAGGTCTTGCTAGAAGGTCATCAATATGTTACATAGAAAATACCATGCAGAGGAAGATGTTACCAACAAGTGAACTAATCAAATGAGTACTTCTATTCCACTACTTGTTTATGGTGAATTAAAGAAATATTTTTAATCATATTATTCAATAAGCATCAGAGTCACACATCACATATTAGGTGATTACAAGTTCCCAGCTTCATTATAAATTTCTATTTCAGATAGTACAATTGCAAGTTAAAGCTAATACCATACTCAACGTTTCTTTAGCCAATTAATATACATTTGCCACAACTTACCTCTAACATGAGAAGCTTCTTTTGGTTAGTAAGTGTCACTCTCGATTCGGCATCACATCACACGACAAGTATTTCCAAGCGTGCATATATTTACCCTGACATTTGAAGGTATCAGACTTGCTAAGGTTACAGTTGCGGCAATTCGGTAATGGTGTTGCTACATATTGAGGGCCATATTTAGCATGATATAGGATACCTCGGCGAGTCACCTGGCTGAGCTTCGTGATAGGGAAAGGGCAGTGACGAGCAGTACTTAACATTGAAAGGCACTTTCATACCTTTTCCCAGCATTGCTGCACAATGGTCTGTCCAGCGTCAACACAGGCACTCTTGCACCATGGTACCAGGGTGCCTCCGTTGTTAGCGGGATTGATTTTGTGCAGGAAGGGGCACCTCCCCTCAGAAAAACAACCCCCTGAAATATTTCCCTCTGTATGTATTTATTAATTAATTTATTTATTTAAGAAATTTATAGAGCGCACGGCTCCCCCCGAGGGGGTGTCCCGGCGCTAGCGACTAAGAGCTCAGAAATAGTAGAAGAGAACAGATTAGAGCGAGGAGAATAGCCAAGTTTTCAGTTTGCGGCGAAAGATGGATTCAGTGGGGGCAAATCTCAAATCCAAAGGGAGGTTGTTCCAGAGTCTGGCAGTCAAGACTCCAAACACTCTGCCGCCCATCCTAGAAAGGCGGAATCGAGGAACAATCAGAAGACGTAAGCTATTAGATCTTAAGGATCTGACAGATTGAGATAAGACAAGCCGCTTTTTCAAGTAACCTGGGCCAGAATCATTAAGGGCTCGAAAAACAAGTGTCAATATCTTAAATTGGATACGACAGGCAATAGGGAGCCAATGTAGCTCCTTACGGTAGGATGCTACTGACTGACGATAGGGAATGTTGCCAATCAATCTCGCCGCCGCGTTCTGCACGATCTGCAGACGCTCAATTTGGTACAAAGGAGCACCAGCATAGAGACTGTTGGCATAGTCTAAATGGGAGGTAATTAGCGCATGGACAACAGTTCTACGAGCATCTAAGGGAAGGTATGGAAGGATCTTTCTGATCATACGAAGTTTCGCAAAGCATGCAGAAGTAACCTTGTTAATTTGGGGATTGCAGGAGAGGGTATTGTCAAACTGGAAGCCCAAATTGCGTACTGTTAGAGCTGGGATGGGCGGGGGGTCAAGCCCTGTCGGCCACCAAAGGCTAGAGGGCAGCGCGGTTTTTTGATTAAAAAACAGTACCTTCGTCTTATCGGTGTTAAGCCTGAGATGATTGGCAGTCATCCAGGAGCATATGTTGTTCAGGCATTGGCGAAAGTTGGCGAAGCAGGAGTCAGAGTGATCTCTAAATGAAAACACAAGCTGAGTGTCATCAGCATAAGAGACCACCCTGACTCCCCAAGATTCCACCACCTTGGCCAGTTGGGCAAGATACACATTAAAGAACAAAGGGCTCAGAGCAGAGCCCTGGGGAACACCACAGAGGAGGGGTTTACCTGCAGATTTAAAAGGCTTGAGTAGAACCCTCTGAGAACGATCTTTCAAAAAAGAGTTAATCCAGGTCAGCACTACGCCACCAGTTCCCATCTGACTCAGACGATCCATTAGTATCGCATGGGATACCGTATCAAAGGCGGCGGATAGGTCGAGGAGGACCAACATGGCCTCCTGGCCCCTATCCACACACTCTCTGATTGTCTCGGAGACTTCTAAAAGAGCCGTCTCAGTACTAAAGCCCATTCTGAATCCAGACTGTGAGTCATGTAATAACGAGTTTGTCTCCAGATATTCTGCCAGTTGAAGTTGTACAGCTTTCTCCAGAATTTTAGCTGAGTTAGGGAGGAGGGAGATAGGACGATAATTGCTGAATTGAGCTGGGTCCGCATTCGCTTTTTTCAGGATAGGGACCAGCATAGCCTCCTTCCAAACTGATGGAAATTGGCCGGAACCGAGAGAAGTATTCCAGATAGAAAGAAGTGGTCTGACCAATACCGGGGCTAGGTTACTCATCGTTTTGGCAGGGATGAGGTCTAACGGGGAGCCAGATTTACATTGGGTAATTAACCTCAACGAGGACTCGATAGTCATCTCCTTGAAAGACTCCAAGGAAGATGTGACCAGATCCCTATCAAGAGGGATCGGTAGAATCCCCTCCGTAGGAAAGGAAGATCTGATGTTCAAGATTTTCTCCTGAAAATAGTCAGACAGACCGTTACATAAGGCCTGACTGGCGGAGATCTGGGGAACCATAGCGGGAGGGTTAACAAAATCCTTAACAATTTTAAAAAGGGTTTTAGAGGAATTCTCAGCCTTCTCAATTTGTAGAGAGAAAAAATCTCTCATCGTTGAGCGTTTTAATATCAAAATCTTTTTTAGCGCAGATTTGTAGATAATTTTAGCCTCTAAATCATAATGTTGCCGCCATTTACGTTCTAGTTTTTTACATCGACTCTTTTCCTCCCGAAGAGTCGAAGAAAACCAGGGGGCGGAAGGACGGGATCTGGCGGAAGTAATAGGTTGAAGAGGTGCAATAGAATCTATAGCAAGCAGCAGGGAGGAATTAAGTTTAGACAAACTTTCATCAATATTGTTGGAGAGGGGGTCTAGATGGTAGGAGAACACGGGATCCAATGTGGCGCAGGTAACTTTATGCCATTTTCTCCCATACTCCTTGCTAAGTGCAATTGGTCTAGGTGCCATGGAGAGGGCAAGATCGAAAGGGAGGAGGTAGTGATCTGACCAAGTGAGGGGAAGGGGGGGGGGTGGAGCAGGGTGTCTAAATGCCTTGAGAAAATCAAATCAAGTGTATGGCCTGCTACATGCGTTGGGCCCTGCACTAGTTGATGCAAATTCAGACCCTTCATGGTGTCCAGTAGCTGGATAGCCTGCAGACATAGCGGGTTGTCCACATGTAAATTAAAATCACCAAGCACAATAAAGTGCGGGTGTTTAAGGGATAAGTCCGCAATCAGGTGAACTAATAACGTTAAGGAAGAGGCCGAGGCAGTGGGTGGGTTGTATACTAAAATCCCAGCAAGAATTACGGCAGCCGAGTCAGCAATAGTAAAATACATAGCTTCAATCTTGCCAGTATTCCTAAGTTTACTAATGGTCAGATTAAGATGAGTTTTGATCACAATAGCAAGGCCCCCACCAGTTTTACCGCCTTCACGGTGAATGCCTTTCAGGAGGTAGCCTGGGGGGGTAGCTAGAAGAATGTCAGGATTCGAAGTGCCCTTCAGCCATGTCTCGGTGAGAAACAGGATATCCCAAGCATCCGAGGTAAGGGACGACCAGATCTCACCAGCATGGCGTGGGAGAGATCGACAATTGACCAGAGCCGTTTTCAGCATCAACGGTTGAGTATGGCGTTTATTTACATTACAATAGTGAGGTAGACGTTTTCTCACTGGAGGCAGTTTAAAATCACAGTGAGGGCATTCGAAGGGGGAGTCTTCTAAGTAGAAAGGGCAGCACAAGGGGGCCGACTTGCAAACACTAGGTCTCAGCTGTAAAAGTTGGTTTCTTGACCAGCTAGTGCGGCAGCCAACTAAGCAACGGACAGGGGGACCGGCACTCGGCACGGGCCAGGCGCGGACGGGCGCAGACGGGCTTGCCTTAGGCGCGCCTTTGGCGCGCCCGCTGTGCCCCTCCGCTGCGCGGACGGGTAGATTTGATTGATTGATTTGATTTATCTATTTCTAAAGCGCACGAATGCCCGGAGGCGTCTTGGCGCTATGACATGTCCGTAATCCTGAACTGGTCTTAGGTTTATGCAGTGAACAACCATGTTTTAATTTGCTTTCTAAACAAGTCCAAAGAAGGGCTGTTTTTTATATCTAATGGTAGTTGATTCCATGTCCTTGCTGCATGGACAAAGAAACTTCTTCCCCCCCAGTTCGCTCGTTTGAACTTGGGTATTGCTATCAGTTTTTGTTGGCCAGATCTAAGTAGTCTGGATGGTTCGTATTTCCTCAACTGCGTCTTTATGAAAAAAGGTCCTTTGCCCTGCAGGGCCTTATAGGTCAGACATAGTGATTTAAATTTGACTCTTTTGGCGACTGGGAGCCAATGAAGTGATGCTAATTTATGACTGACGGACTGAAACTTTGGTATGTCCAGGATCAGTCTTGCTGCTGCATTTTGAAGGCGCTGCATCTTATCTATGATTTTTATTCTGGCTCCTGCATACAGTGCATTTCCGTAGTCCAGGCGGGATAATGCTAGAGCTGTCACTACCGTTTTACGTGCATCTTGGGGCAAATATGGTAGTATTTTTTTTATCATTTTTAGTATTAGCCAAAAAGACGATGCCAGTTTGTTTACTTGGGCTTCGTATGCTAGCTTATTTATTTATTTATTTATTTATTTATTTATAGTGTTTTGTATAGCGCGGACAAGACCCGTGGGTATCAGAGCGCTTAACAGGACAGAATTGCATATGGACATTATAATAGTAGTACTAATCACAAAAGAATGATGAGGTAGAAGGCAATATACTGCATGGATGAAATTAGATATATATATTCATAAAGACTGTGCAATTAGCGATATATGGCGAGCACGGCTTGTCTTGTGTCATGCTAAACAAACCATGATCATTGAGGTAGGGTTATAATGCGTTCCAGTGCATATCAAAGGATAATATGTATAAATAAATCAAGTGAGGTAGAAGTTATATAGAATGACTAAGAGCTATAGTTATAAGAGCTATAGTTATAAATTCACACTTATATGGATAAATAAATCAAGTGAGGTAGAAGTTATATAGTCTGACCGTGAGATATAGTTAAAAGTTCACACGTATATGAGGTAGCAATAATGTGTCAAGTCTCGGCTTGAGCCCGGCATCAGTTCATTCTCAGATACAGATCTTTCCATTTTCCATAGAGAGGACAGCCCTCAGTTGCTTGGTGCCTATCATGAATCCTAAATCTTTGACCTTCTCCTAGGGGTCTGGGCATGTTCCCAGCTTGTCAGGCCACCAGTCTGGGGACCAGATGTCTGCATTACCTCCCAAAAACATCCTCACTCTTTTCTCCATTGAGTTTAAGGCAATTTTGTTGCATCCAATGACTAACTTTTAACATGCAGTGTTGGAATTTGTCGGCTGTTACTTTTGTGTCTTTATCTATGGATATGACGATTTGGGTATCGTCTGCGTACGAGATTGGCGTGAAGCCATTTTCCCTTATTACTTCTGCAAGGGGGGCCACGTACAAGTTAAAAAGCGTTGGGCTTAATGATGAGCCCTGCGGGACACCACATGGTACCTCAAAGGAGTCTGATTTTGAGTTTCCTAGTTCCACTGTAAACTTTCTATCCTTCAGGTATGATGTGATGAGATTGCATGTAGATTCGCTTGCTCTAGCTTCTCTAATGCGGTTTATTAGAATCTCGTGGCTGACCGTGTCGAAGGCCGCAGAGAGATCTAACAATACCAAGGCGGCCTTCTCCCCATTGTCCAGTACTTTCCTAGGTTCTTCAACTGCCGTGAGGAGAGCTGTCTCTGTGCCGTGCCCTTCACGGAATCCGAATTGGGAATGGTCAAGCCAATTATTATCCAATAGATATCGTGATAGCTGTTTATTTAGTAGTTTCTCTAATACTTTTGCGGCAAAAGGGATCCTAGCTATGGGTCTATAGTTGCTAGGGACCTCACAATCCAAGTTGGGTTTCTTCAGGAGTGGTCTAATCGATATAGGGTAGTCCATCTATTTTTATACATGAGGAGGGTGGGAGGCGACCAGAAGCTGGACCGCTACCCTGCCTACCCCAAAGATGGCGGCTATCCCTCTGCGTGCCGCCGGCGTCAGCGCCTGAATCGGCTGCGCCGGTGGGCAGAAGCGTGCTGGGACCCTCTAGGCGAAGTAAATCTCGCCTGCAGGATCGCTGCGCAGTAAGTGGTTAAAATTTGGCAATTTAAAATATAAACAGCTTTAAAAACAAGTTACCATCAGAGTGCGTAGCAAGAGATAGAATGATAGTGAGAGCGCCCCTGGCTTTCCGCCTCAGGGGAAGTGAGTAATTAGTCTGTCAGCCAACACGTAGACGCGCCTTAAGTAAACACAGGAGGGCGGGAGGCGACCAGAAGCTGGACCGCTACCCTGCCAACCCCAAAGATGGCGGCTTTCCCTCTGCGTGCCGCCGGCGTCAGCGCCTGAATCGGCTGCGCCGGTGGGCAGAAGCGTGCTGGGACCCTCTAGGCAAAGTAAATCTCGCCTGCAGGATCGCTGCGCAGTAAGTGGTTAAAATTTGGCAATTTAAAATATTAACAGCTTTAAAAACAAGTTACCATCAGAGTGTATGTGCTGCACACTTAGAAAGAGGAAACAAACGAGGATAAATAAAGATATTGCTCCTCCTTAAAACTTTTGTAGGCATGGTGATGACTGAAAAAGTGTGAAGCTTGTATCTGACAAACATTCATGCAACTCCACTAAAATCAAATTGCCAGCACGCTTCACCATAGTACAAATTTTAACCTTAAATATTCAACAGAACTAATATGTTTTTTAAATTTGCTTGAGCCGTGATGCTTTTCATTTGTACCTCAAGAGCCATTACAACTATTAAACATGATGCAAAATGAACTGCAGCATTAGTGCTTGCAATACGCATTTTGATAGAATATGTATCGAGCAGGACCATTAAAAAGTACTAGGCACATGCAAAAGGATGTACTGGCAAATTCAAACAAACACTGCGATCTAAAAGTGCAAACGTAGGTGCCAAGACAACAATTAATAAAGTAGATTGTTGCAAAAAGAAGGCACAAAAAATCTGCACAATTAACTTTTGACAAGCTGTATCTTTTCATGATGCAGGATATGCTGTCCTGTCAATGTCTCACTACCTGGTAACACTGGCTCCAGAACCTGAGACTCCATATGGCACGAAATCAGCTTAGTCTGAACTGCCTCAAAAACGATTTTGGGGCATTTTGTGTTGATCAATAGCAGCGGTGGCCCCTCCTTTAGAACAGAGGAGCGACGACCGCCCCGGCCACCACGCTCAAATTAAACGATAATAAAACACGTTTTAATCCTGTTGTATTATCGTTTTATTTTAATCCCCTGGACCCGTTCCCAGAACGCTGATGAGTCTTGAGGATGGGCCCAGGGGATGACGCTGCTGGTGGGGGAGTGGTAGTGCACTCCCTTCAATGCTCAAAAAGGTTTGGCCGGCCATATCAGGCAGGCCAAACCCTCATGCGCAGTGAAGCTCTCTCCAGCCCCAGCTGCGTTGAGGAAGTTGGAGAGAGCTGGCACAGGCTCCTAGTCGGCCTGGGAGCACAGGTTGCCAGCGTTCAGTTTGAAGTTTTTTTAATCCCTGAACCCCCTCTCCACTCTTCTCCCCACCTCCCTCCCTTCTCCTGCCTGCCTTACCACTTTGGCAGGAAGTGGGCCGCTACTGATCATTAGGCAGAGAAGCACGTTTTCATGTTGCAGTTCTGGAAAATATTATATTGAATTGGAGTGTTCGTGGGGCATTATTTGTACTGGGCACACATTTAATTGCAGTACTTTTCTGTCGCAATATTTACTATGGGCATTACTTCTTCTGTGGTTCAATGTTTCAGAATGAGAATCTCTGAAAGTGCACATACTGGCGTTTCTAATGGAACTGTGGTTTCTGGAGGTACAAAGGATGAATTCATGTTAGGAACTTGTGGAAGTAATGCAGCATTACACGACTTTTTAAAGTCACCTATGGACGTGTATTTGCACTTCTACCAACAAAGTTTCACAGATTATGATGAAAAGGGTAATAGCAAGTCGGTCCCCTACTATTTACCATGCCTTCTATGCTTTGAAGAATGAAGAAAATATGCATAACTGTACAGGAAGAAGGATTTCCTTTCCTAGTTACAGCAATCCCCTAGCCATTTCTCTAAGTTGCAGCAATCTCGGTTTATTGATGTACCAAGCTAGTAAAGAGAGATTTGTGAGGAGGTGCCATAGACCCAAACATGAACAAGGAGTCATCCTAGGCACTTGTGGCATTTAAAAAAAAACATAAGTGGAAGGCTCTTAGCACAATGTGTCAACTTGTGTTAAGACACCAAAGTTTACCAGTTATGTCTATAAAATACACCATTGCTAATTTCTCAACAGAAACAAGACTGCACTCTTCCAATCACAACTGAATTTGCAGTGATTGAGGGCCAGATGTAGATGCTGGCAGAAAGCCCTTTGTTTTGCCAGGGAGATGGAGTAAATTACTTTGTCACCCTGGCATATTTCGCCTGCTAGATTTATAAATGACCGCTGATCTGGTGGTCATTATAAAGCATTGGCAGGAACTGCCGCCATGTTGGTTCCTGTCAAAGTGTTTTGCTCTTTAGTGCAGTTCTCCATCAACACGCCGGAGCCATGCACCAAACAGTTTTTTTTTTATTTAAAAAAAAAAAAAATCCTGAAAAGGGATTTTGCTTTTAAAAATACAAAAGATAATGCTCCCCTTGCCATGGGAGTCTTCACCCATGTTGAGGGGTTATTGTTTCTTTTTTACTGTCCCTCACCACCAGGCTATGTGTTTCCTTTCCTAATTGGGTGGGTAGACCTACAGCGAGTTCTCTGAAAGCCCTCATTCCATTGGCCCATCAGAGGGATCGAACAATGGCAGAGAAGTTTCTGCAATAGTTACACCAATGTTCCGCCCGCATATAAATCAGTCAGGTGGACCATTTTCTTGGTGGTAAGGATACTCTGTAGCCATTGCGATGAAGTATCCTTAGCGCCAAGATATAAGTGATCCCCATAGTTACATAATAAAGGCACATTTAATGATTATTGTACTCTGTACAAATAAACTAAGCTACCAACAGTTTAGCCACATATCTGCTTTACATGTTTCCAATAGCACCACTGAACCCCCAACTACACTCTCCTCCACAATACTGTCAAATTGGTGTGGCTCATTTGGTACACTGGTAGAACTCAACACTTTACAGCGCACATGAATTTAGTATTGTGCTATGGATCACTAGCACCTCCACTATGTAAATAGTTCCAAAACCATCGCTGTATTTAGAGTTGGTACATGTGAAAGCAAGAATGTGTCTCAGTACAAATGGCTGGTCATCTGCTTGGAGAAGGAGAAGAAATTAAGCCCTTCCTCCCATCTTACCTATTCACTTTACAGAATCAGATCCAAATCAACCTATCAGAATTTATAGCACAGAGAATCACCCGTCTCAAGGAGCTGGAGTTGCTAGGTGCTCGGTTCACTCCAACAATCATGACTTGCATCTTTTTCTGAGTTCCCGAAGTGATGCACTGTTCTTGAGGTGCAGGGGAAGGTCGCTCCAGGCTTGGACTGCTAGGTGAGAGAAGTAGCGACCTACGGTGTTGGATATTCAGATCCGGGGCAGGAGGTTTACGCAAGGAAAAGGGAGGCAGATCGCAGGTGTATGGTTGGTTGGTAGAGGGTCATTTCTTTTGTTGAGGTATGATGGTTCTTCGCCAGACAAGGTTTTGCATGTGTAGGTCAGCATCTTGAACTGGTGTCTCCTCTGGATCGGGAGCGAGTATGACTTCTCGAGTTGCGGGGTGATGTGAGTCAGTCTGAGGAGGTCGTGGAACAGTCTTTCCACTGCGTGTTGTATTGTCTGTAGTCTTTTCAGGAGACTGCAGTGATTCCAAGTAAAGAGTGTTACCGTAGTCCAGCCTGCTGGTGATAAGGGCTTGAGTGACAGGCCATCTGGTGGTGATTAGGAGCCACCTGAAGGT
This sequence comes from Lissotriton helveticus, assembly GCF_964261635.1. NCBI lineage: Eukaryota > Metazoa > Chordata > Amphibia > Caudata > Salamandridae > Lissotriton > Lissotriton helveticus. The sequence continues at coordinate 1,649,277,505 of NC_136063.1, read as the reverse complement.
CTTAAGGGACATACATAGGGTGTTGAAGCAGGTGGATGAGATTATACTTACCTGTTCTGCATAGATAACTTGATGTCCAAGATGATGCTGATGCTATCGGCATGGTCTGTCGGACTTCTGTCTTTTCCGAGTTGAGCTTGAGACAGTTGTCCTTCATTGACTTGGTGACGTTTATAAGTGGAAGTTGGTTCTGGTGGTAGCGGGGTCTTGTGACAGCAAGAGAATCTTCGCAATGTTGTCCGCATGGAAGATGTTGAGTTTGTGCGACCTGACAGTGTTTGCCAGGGGGTCATGTAAGTGTTGAAGAGGGCGAGCCGAGGGACGATCCTTGTGGTATGCTGCAGATGGTCTCCTTGAGTTCTGAGGTGAATGGTGGGAGACAGATTCTCTGAAATCGTTCAGTGAGGTATGAGGATATCCATTTGAGGACGTCTTCTTGGACTTCAATTTGGTTGAGCCTGTTGGATGTGGTGGGAGATGTTGTTGAAGGCGGCTAGCAGGTCTAGAAGGATGAGGGCTGCTGTTTTGCCGCAGTCTTGGAGGACCCTAATGTCATCAGTGGCTGCTATCATGGCTGTCTCAGTGTTGTAGTTGGCACTGAATCCAGATAAAGAGGAGTCCAGGAGGTTGGCTTGTATGATGGAACCACGCATGCCAATACCACTCATGAATTTACAACACAAGCGCTATAACGACCCTACCACAACAATTTCAGTCTTTACCATGCAAGTCTGAACCATGCATATACTTAGGGGTACATTGCACATAGCTTAACCACGCACACTGTTACTACGCATACCTTTATCACGCATACCATTACAATGCTTATACTGGAGCAAAGTGAAACATCACTATTCCAACTATTTCTTTAACATATTTTTTAATTTACCAATATTTTTCAAAATAGAGCAGAACTCTTGTATTGGGATCGCGATATTTCACTGCACAGCATTAACAGTCGTTCATTCCCAAAAACAATTTTCTTAACCACATCACTGCTATATGAATACTCCCTCTGTGCTGAAGGTCAATAGAAACGGGTGTGTACTGCATGAGGAGCTGAGCTCGTCATGAGCATGGAAGGGGTTAACATAAACGGAATACACGGTATCCCATTCACAAGAGTAGTCATTGCCTTATTATCAATACACATTGCATGCGCCTTCCTGTAAAATTGCTGACATACTATGTGACGGACTCGAATATGCATCAGTTTTCAAATGGCCAAAATTAATGCACGTTCTGTCAGAATCAAATGGTTACTGAAAAATGCTGGTCAGAACATATTTTATTTCAAATTATGGAACACCAAGGTACAAACCTTATAAACAGATGTCCGCCATTTTGTAGTCAGTGGTACACTGAGTTCCTTCGTGACCACACACACCGTTACAAGCGGAGACATGTAAGACACAGCCAGTAGAAAATACTGCGATCTAGCGACCAAAGTTGGTATATAATTATTAAAAATTATAAATTATTAATCGTAGAAAACGACCTGAACATGTATTTAATTGATATGTTTCAGATTTAGAAAATAATTACTCAAGTGATCTATTGAAGTTCCCTTTGCTAATCCCCAACTCCCGAAGGTGAAACAACTTAAAATTTTCACTAAACTACTAATATGAAAGCGTTTTTCCTCATTCTTTTTTAAAACGTGCCACTTTAATCTTGTCTCTCACCAAATCGATTCCTTGCCATTTAAAAAAAAAGAACTTAAAGTTTTAAGACACCCTACAGAATTACTAAGTGCCCTTATTGAATACTGCCTTGTTTTCTTAAAGAAATGTTTAATGTAACTGTCCAAGGGGCTATTTCTCAGGACTGGTGCTAGACAATGACTAGGGGCTAAAATCTAAAATTAGCATTGTTACTCCATTGAGTGCCTGCATCAGGGAAGATGCTCGAGTTGTCTAGGGGGCAAAATCACAATTCTAAAACCACTGTACACTTATTTCAAGGAAGGTGGTGGGCAGTGGTGGGGGGGGGGGGTAAAATTACTTATGATACTCTGCCAGCTACTTACCTCAGGGCATGTACTGAACAGTGTGCGAGTGGCAAAAACACTATTCTATCTTTGCTAGGAACTTACCTCAGGGAAGGCGGTGAACTGCGGCTGGGGACAATAAACTATATTAACTCCACAGAGCCCTAAGGTTAGGGCAAGTGCTGGACAGTAGCTGGTGTATATTTTCTAATCTTTCTCCACCATGTACTTATGTCAGGGCAGGTTTTGGACAGTCTCTGGGGGACAAAGTTAATGTTCTAAATCCACTGGTTGCTGGTTGCAGGAAAGGTACGGAATAGCGACAGGGTGGCAAAAATACTTATGTAGAAGTAGGCTCTGGGATGGTGCTAAACAGTGGTTAGAGAACACAATTTTTATCATAACCACTGCAGGTGCTCGCTTTACGGCAGGTGTTGGACAATGACTAGGGGGGAAATTAGTAATGTAACTCTGCTGAGTACTTACCTTAGGGCAAGTGTTGCACAGTGACTTGGGGAAAAATTACTAATATATCTCTGCTAGGTACTTATTTCAAACCTGGTGCTGAACAGTGCCTATACATGTGTAACAAATCATTTAACATGAACAACATAAATTAAGTATTTTAATTTTAAAAATGACATACCATTCAATCATTCTAAACATTGAAGAACAGTTCTTACTGGAGAATCACAAAATACCAAGTAAGTGTAGGAAATAATCCAGAGAATGTAGACAGTAAATCACCTGTATGTTTTCGAGCATATTTACAAACTTTATTTTGCTTTATTATCATTCTAAACAGAAAAGAATAGTGCTTGATAATACAATCTCCAAAGAACACCTCTACCAACTTGAACAACCAACATTTACTATTTTCCATCAGGAAGCAACAAGACAGAAATCACCAGGTAATAAACTAAATATGAAATATCTATTAACCTTACCAAAATATATTTCTTCTAGCCTGAAGAAAACACAATCAATAACTTTTCTCAATCCAACCAGGCATTGAAACGTTTCCCTTAGCAAATACACAACTCCAGAAGGCTGAAGCACACACAAATATTGCAATGTTTTTGAATTTTGCTGTTTATTTTAACAAACTTAATCAAAATGTGCCATTGAAAATTTGTAACATTTCCCTAACATCATTTTACAGTGTAAGGAAACAATAGCAAGACACTGTGCAGAATATGTCAGGCTTTTTTTTGGCACACTGCCTAAAATATACATAAAAGCAATGTAACACTACAAGTGATTTTATTTCAGGGAAGCTGCTGAACAGTGCCCGGTGCATTAAATTACTATAGTAACTCCAATTAATGCTTGCCCTGGGAAAGGTCCTGGAGTGTTTTTGAGGAACAAAATTACCAGTCCAACACTACCAAGTATTTCCCTAAGTGCAGGAGCTGCACAATATTTAAGGGACCATATTATAATTGTAATACCCTTGATTTTTTTTTTTGTAAAAACAATTTTTATTGGCATTTCAAGTCGAAATATCACAGTTCAATGAGGAAGTTATGCAGTAACAACCGACATTTCAGGATAACAGTACATTTCTGACCAGACGCCTTTTATGATAACAATCCCTTAAACCTCTCCCTCCCTGGGTCCCTCCCCCCTAGTCAGTGCGCCAGTGTCTTCTCTCTCAGTCAGCTAAGAATCAACATCGTGTTACCTCCTCGAACCAGTCGAGAGGAGAAGGTAAGTAGTGCATACCAATGGGGGACGTGAGCTCTCGGGACCTCCGTCGTTACTTGCTACAGTGATGTGCTGCACTGGGAATGGGGTACCCCTCAAAAGAACTACCCTATGGTGCCGCTATTTCGCCATCTTCACTTTGGTCACTCTCAGGCGATTGGAGCGCAGTCACTAAGGCCTCCCACGCTCTGGCCGCCTCTAATGCCCTGTCACTATCTAGTCGCCTGGCCTGTTGCAGCCGCAACGCACTCTCCGCTTTCGCCCACCGCTCCAGAGCGGTCCTCCATCGCGAGTAACTGGGGCCCCGGCTAGATTTCCAATGCATGGTGATCTCCCGTTTGGCCAATATCAGGCCCAAGTCATAAAATTTGCTGGTAATGCGATTGCGGGGGGTGTGAGGGAACCACAACAGTAAGCAAACGCCCATATCCACGTCAATTTGCCGATCAGTGACAGCATTCAGGCAGGCCGCCTCCCAGTACTCAGTTAGCCTCCCACAAGACCATAACATGTGCGCAAAATCCACGTCCTCTGCTCCACATCTAGGGCAGAGTGAAGACGCACCTTCAAAATATTGCGAGATCTTGGCCGGCGTCAGGTAAGCTCGGTGGAGGGAGAAAAACTGGACCAGCTGGAACCTGGCATTCCTAGTGCCTTTCCAAGTCCGCCGCAAAAGCTGCGGCCACGTTGATTCAGGGATCGGTCGCCCGATATCCCCTTCCCATTTGGCTCTCAGCCCATCCAGGGGCTGCAATGTTTCAGTCGACAGTCTCCGATAAAGGCAGGTGATGGCCTTGTAAGTGCCAGCCGCCATGACCACATATTGACAGCACTCAGACGTCGGTGGCTCAGAAAGCCCCCTCTTCCAGTGGCTCCGAATACCGGCCACCAGCGAGGCGTGCAACAGATAGTCACCCCTCGGGAGGCCGTAAGCGTCGTGCAGCTCCTGAAACGAGAGCAGCGATCCCTCCTTGTAGAGATCACCGAGCATTTGCAGGCCAAGTTCCTCCCAGGTCGCCAGCGCAGACCAATCTCCCCCATGCGGAAAGGCAGTGCACATCCCTAGTGGGATCTCAGGGGCATATGGGCGAGCGACGCCGGATCGCCTATGGCATCGTAGCCAGCAGTTACGAATCGTCCGCTCCTCTCCCGCACTGGGAAAGGTCCAATTTCTGGCCCAGAATTATAAATGAGATGACGTATCTCTGAAGGATTCCGCCTGCTGCCCCCTCCGGACCTCGAAATTCTAAAGCCACTGCTGGAGTAAGCCACTGCAGCTGTGCCGCCAAATAATACCATTCAAAATCCGGGGCTGCAAGTCCCCCGTCTGATCTGGGGCGCATCAACGTGGCCAGCGCCACACGCCTCCTACCCGTTCCCCAAATGAACCCGGTAATTAAGGAGCGAAGTCTGGTAAAAACCGATGCCGGGATCCAGACCGGCAGCGTGCGAAACAGATATAATAGGCGAGGTAGTGCCACCATCTTCAGTAACGCCACTCGCCCCGCAACCGACAACGGCAGCGTCCGCCAGAATCCCATGCAGCCCCGTAGACTCCGGATCGCTCTTTCAATGTTACCCTCCAGTAGGTCCAACGACGATCGATATATGTGCGTGCCTAGATAAGGGAGGCAATGGTATTCCCATCGCAGCTCACCCTCCGGTTAGGAATCGTCCGTCCCCGACACCAACGGGAAGAGGCAGGACTTCCCCCAGTTGACCCTCAGTCCCGAGAATCGGCCAAAATCAGAGAGCAAGCGCCGAGCCCCACGCAGGGCAACGTCCGTGTCAGCCAAAAACAGTAGGCAATCGACGGCATAGAGAGATATGTAGTGGGTGTCGCCTCTTAGCTGGAGGCCCTCATACGCGTCGCTCGGTCCATACGGGCGTGAGCAGCTAGGGGCTCTATGGCCAGCGCAAATAGTAGGGGGGACAGGGAACATCCCTGCCGAGTCCCCCGCCATACTCTGTACGGGGCAGAGATGGTAGCCCCGGTCTTGACTCGGGCTGTGGCCGCAGCATAAAGCAAGGCGGTCCACTTCACAAATCGTTCGCCCAATCCGAAGGCCTCCAGCACTCGGAGCAGGTACAGCCACTCAACGCTGTCGAACGCTTTCTCAATGTCGGTCGACAGGACAGCGGCACCCGGTAGGCCAGTAGCGTTGTCCCCCATAATCCGAAGCAGCCGACACACACAGGTGGTGGTGCTGCGCTGGGGAATAAAGCCTGCTTGGTCTGAGTGCACCAAAATGCGCATGTGGACCAGAAGCCGCGTCGCAAGAACCTTGCTCAGGATCTTGTAGTCCGTCGTGAGCATGGACAGTGGGCGGTAGGCCGAGCGCGAGTTAGCATCGCCGCCCCGCTTCAGTAAGGGTATTACCAAGGCCTCTCGAGTAGTTGCAGGCAGGACCCCGGCATCCCAGGCCTCCCGGTAAACCGTCTGCAATCGCGGTATCAATACGTCCGCATAGGCTGCATAAAATTCGATCGGTAGCCCATCTGTGCCAGGGGTCTTGCGGCGAGCCATGTGTTTAATGGCCACTCGAATCTCTCCCTCAGAGATTTCCCCGCCCAAGTGATCCACGTGTTCAGGGTCAAGCCGGGGAAGCCGCGCCGCCAGGAGGAATCCATCTAGTTCCACTGGCACACATGGCATCTCGCTCCTATACAGGCGCGCGTAGTATGTAAAAAATTGCCCATTGATCTCCGACTGAGTATAAACCTCGTTCCCTTCCGGAGTGGTCAGAGCCACAATCGGGGTGCCGCGGGACCCCGGAGCGGCCAGCCAGGCCAGCAGGGAGCCCACCTTGTCGCGTTCGGCATGAGCCCGAACTAGGAACTCCTTATAATCGAAGCAGCGCAGCTTCTCCGTCGCTGTCGCCACTTCCTCCCGCGCGGCCGAAACCGCCTCGCGAGATTCAGGAGTCACGTGGTGACGTCGCTCCTCCTCGCGTAAGCGATCCTCGCTCCGCGTAACCTCCTGCAGGAGGGTCTTGCGGACTCCCGCTGTAGCCGAAATACAGACTCCCCGAACCACTGCCTTAAAGGCATCCCACTCCAGGGCTCTACTGGAAGCCGTGTCCGCGTTAGCATCAAAGTAGCCTACCACCTCATTGCCTACCTCAGCCTTAAACGCCGCGTCCTCCAATGCCAACGGATTTAACCGCCACGTCGGTATAGCCCGGCGTTGCCGTGTCCATTGGACCACTACCAGGCAAGGGTTATGGTCAGATATTGTTTTAGCCAAGTATTCACTGTGGCGGACCAAACATTGAGCATCCGGCGAGCACAGAATGCTGTCAAGGCGAACATGAAGCGCGTGTGGGGGGGAATAAAAGGAAAAATCCCTCTCTGTAGGGTGTTGGGTTCGCCATGCATCAACCAGGCCCCAGCCACTCTGCCACTCTCCCCTACTCTTCGCTAGCATGTGAGCTGCCGCCTGCGCCAGTGGTGGGTGAGACCTATCTAATTCCACATCTAGTACAGAATTGAAGTCCCCCCCATTAAGACCGTGTTGGCCAGAACTGTCGCCAGTTTCCCAGACAGTCGTGCAAAAAAGGCATGTTGGTCCACATTTGGGGCCTAGATGCTGCAGAGTGTCACGTCCCTCCCATCCAGGCGGCCCTGTACAGCTACAAACCTCCCCTCGGGATCGAGCACTATCAGCAAGGGCTGGAAGGGGACCCCCGCCCGCACCCAGATCAAAACCCCCCTCGCAAAGGCCGAGTAGACCGTGTAGAACAGCTGTCCCCGCCACCTGCGCTGTAAAGCCCGCCCCTCTGTTCGGTCAATATGTGTTTCCTGCAGGAAGGCTATTTGAATCCCCCTACGAACAAGATAGGCATGCACCTTGTGACGTTTCAGCATAGAGTTCAGTCCCCGCACATTCCAGGTCACACATTTCAGTTCAGGTAGGGTCCCCATCCATATCAGCAAGTACAGTTCTGATGAAAGATAAAAGTCTAGGGACACTGACAACTCCCCAAAACCAGTTCTTGAAAACCACCCAACAATCCCGCGTCCCACCCAACCCCAGAATAGGCCCCAAACAGCAGAAACCCATCCAAAAGTCAAAAGCCCAAGTAAAACAGTCTCTGGTAACTACCAGAGTCCCACAATAGGTGTGAGATAGAGGGGGCGGCCTGTCGCTACGTCCAACAGACCGTGAGCTACACGTGCCACCTGGCCGGCCCTCCCCAATGTGCCCTAGTCTCCCCACATCCCCACCCCTACAAAGGCAGAAACCACTAATGGCGGAAGGCACTCCCTCCACAACAACACAACAAATACAATACCATCACGGCGGGGCATGAGGATCATTCGTCCAATAAGCCATCAGCATTCCCAGGCGTAACATGAGGTGGCCCAGAACCACCAGCGCAGACTCCTCCGATGCCGCTTCCTCAGAGCCCTCCCGGGAGCCTGATTCCACTGCTGATGTCGATGCCACCGCCTTGGAAATGGTAGAGACCTCCCGAAGGGCCTCCTTGCGTTCCAGCTCGGTCTGCGAGACAGAAGGTGTCCCAGCTTTTGGTGGTCGCCTCCTGGGTCTCCTGGTCCGCCTGGACCTCTGCGCCATCTTCCACGGCTCCCCAGACGCAGGATGATCATCCGCACCAGCCTTGTAGAGCTCCAGCCAGTCCCAAACTTCATCCAGGGAATTGTAGAAGGAGGATTTACCATCCAACATGATCCGTAGGCGGGCTGGAAATAAGAGAGAGTAACGAACCCCCTCCTCCCGTAGAGCCCTCTTGACTGCCAGAAATGTGGAGCGCTGCCTCTGGACTTCAAAAGAGTAATCCGGGTAGATGGAGACCTGGACGTTGTCCACCCGGTAGGGCCCTAGTGCCCGCGCCCTCTGTAGAATAATGTCACGGTCCCTGTAGTGCAGCAAGCGCGCCACCACTGGTCGAGGAGGCCGACCCTCAGCTGGGGGCCGAGCCGGTACCCGGTGAGCACGCTCCAAAGTCTAGAACGGAGTCAGACCCTCCGGGACCACCACGTCACGCAGCCAGGATTTCAGGTAGCCCAACATGTCCGCCCCTTCAATTTTTTCGGGCAGGCCAACCACGCGTATGTTGTTGCGGCGGTTGCGTCCCTCCGCATCCTCCGCCCTCTGTTCCAGCAGGTGCACCCTTTGTTGCAGCTCCCCCAGCGAGGCCTCAGTCACCCTGGTCGTGGGCTCCAGTGCGTCCATTCGAATCTCAGCTTGCTTGACCCGGTCCGCCAGTTTGCCGGGGTCCGCCCGCAGGAGCCCCAGGCTCGTGGACACCTGCCCGATGTCCTGTCGCAATGCCTCCCTGGTGTCGGCGATGGCCTGCAAAATCTGCTCCAATTGATCCTGTGGCAGGCCCGGCTTCGAGCTTTTGTCCACTGTAGAACCCTGGCTGCACGCGGTTCCCTCCTCAGCATCTGTCGAGGGCTTCAGGCGTCTCCCCATGGTGGTAGCCGGCCGCAGGCGCAGGGCGTCCCCCCAAACTGTTCCGTCGAGGGAGTAAGTCGCGTCGGTGGGCCTCCAGCCCTAGGGTCACCTCTCGTGGCTCGCTGGCTACTACTCCGGAGGACTCCGGGCCCAACACCCCACAGCAGGGAGTCGGCCAGCCGGCAAGACTTGTATCCTCCTGAGGTAGTAGGACCCGGTCTCAGCCAGGGGGGGTCAGCGCCACTGCGTGCCAGACAAGCACCACTCCCGGGGGGCCGGACCCCACCGCACAGACAGAGGTCCCGTCCGGGCACCAGCACCCACGCCGGCAGCATCCAGTGGAGTCCCCCAGGCCCAGTCACCTCACGGGCCCCCCGCGCCGCTTCCTCAGGGCTCTCACCGCCAGAGGTCTGCGTTGGTCTCACAGGGGGAGCGGCCAGATCAGCAAGGCACCTTCTGCCGGGCGTCGTCTCCCGGTGATGATCTGGGTTCCCCCGGGCTCGAGTCCAGGAAGCCCCCGCAGTCACCTGCGCCGGCCTGATCTCTCTCTATATGGGCTCCGCTAGCCGTCCACGCCTCAGTGCTCCCGCGGGGTAGCCCGTCCTCCACCTCCCGGGCTCCGGTCGCGAGGTTGCCGACCCGACCCTCGTGGCGGCCGGCGGCCGGGCAGCTCCTACCGCAGGTCGGCCACCCACTCAATTGAGGCCGGGGATGCAGCCGAATACCCAGGCCGCACAAAATGGCCGGCACCGTCCAGGAGAGCCCAGGCCCAACGCGTCTCCGCACCGCCGCTGGGACAACTCCGCTGCCCCAAGGTGAGCCTGAAAGTCTGTGGGCAGGGATGTGGTCAAGCCCCAGCCAGCGGGCCAGCAAGGGGGTTGTGGTGCAGGATAAACGGGGAAGGACGTGACGGAGCTCAGAGCTCACGCGTCCATTCCCAACGGCGGCCAAGCCACGCCCCCGTAATACCCTTGATGCTTGCTACAGTGAAGGTGTTGAACACTGACTGGGGGGGACAAATTAGTATTCTAGCTCCACTAGGTACTTGCCTAAAGGAAGGTGCTGGAAACTGCATGAATGGTCAAATTACTAATCTATCTCCACCTGATGCTTGCCTATGGGAAGGTCCAGGACACTGTTTGGGGGCGAGATTACTATTCTTACTCCACTGGGTGCTTACCTCAGGGAAGGCGCTGGACTGTGTTTGTGGGAATAATTTACTATTCTTACCCCTATGGGTGCTTGTTTTAGGGAAGATTCTGGACACTACTTGGGGGCAAAATAACTATCCTAACTCCACCTAGTGCTTGCATTTGGAAATATGCTGGACAGTGCTTTGGGGACAAATTTACTATTCTAACTCCACCGGGTACCTGCTTTGAAGGGGGTGCTGGCCACTAATTGGCAGCCGAATTTACTATTCTTACTCCACCGAGTGTTTGCCTAAGGGAAGGTAGTGTACAGGGTCTGAGGAGCAATCTCTCCAATTAATACTGTTATTGCTATTATTTTCCAACTAGAAAGAAAGTTACTGAGTATTATACAAAATATTATTAAATTATGAACTGTATTTTTGCTCTTTTTTAAACAGCAAAGAACAACATTTGAAGTTACCTGCTTCTCTAAAGACACCCCTAACAAGTTGAAAAACAAATGCCCAATCTATTCCTTCAACAAGCCTCAAAACAGATATCGTCAGTAAATAAAATGCACTTGAATTAACTATTAAGTTAATCCAATTGTTTTTATCATCCAAAAGAGATAACAACAATTTTACATTTCTTAATTTAGCAGGGCATTTAAACTCTTTTGTAAAAACAAATGGTGACACAATTCTCTTTTACTCTTTTTTTTACAGACCTAACAGCAATGTCATCAGCTCGTCAGGCTACTTTTGTGAAATCAAGGTGAGGCAATCGATTATTATAGTATGGTGGCTATCTCTACTGTAAGGAGAGGTTGACTGAGCCCAGGAGTCATTGGAGGTGTGTGCAGTATTGCTCTTCCCTTTGCATAGGCATAGCGATTACTTTGGAAGACGTTGTTAGGACAACTGAGCATAACAACTCTTCCTCCAATGGAAATTGAAGTACGTGGAAATGTACAACAGATTAAACATCTAGCATGCACCCCCTGAGAACCCTGTGGTTATGTTCTGAGAGAGGTAGCCCAGAATATCCTAATGCATGTTGCTAGTAGCATGCTCAGCACACCCAACCTTAGGAGATCGGTCCAGAGGCAAAATCTGGCTGGTAATCCCCATTATGTAATCCCCCCAAAACTATGGAGATTTTAACACCCCCCTCAGTTAAATGTTACTTTCTCTGAAGAACCTTTCCTCCTGCATGACAATAAAAACACTCAGAAAAGAGTCCTAATTTTGAGCACAACCCATAACCTAGTTACTCTGGAGAATAGTCAAATTTGGATGATGGATGGTAATTACTAAATGTAAAGTAATACGTTCCAATACCAATTAATAAATAGCCAAGCATTACAATTAATACATTGGTATTAATACACTTCCCCACCCATTACCCCTAAAATCCTTGCACCCTGTTTCTAAAGGTAATTGTTACAGAGACTTTTAAAAATAATTACAGCAAATTATAAAATTCACAATGAATGATTTCTGACTCCTAACAATTAATACCCTGGTATTAAAATGTATGCCTGGGTATTAATACACTTTCCCACCTATTAACCCCAATATCTCTTGCATCCAATCCCTAAAGGTAGTGTTACAGAGGATTATTGAAAAAAGTAAGGACAGAGGTAATATTTATTTTAATTTCCCAAAACCTACAAATTAATATCTGGGTATTATATAATGCCTGGGTTTTAATACATTTCCCCACCAAGCACCCTTATATCACTTGCATCCCACCCCTAGAGGTGAGCGTAACAGAGATTTATAAAAGAAATTATAGTTAATTGCTACATTTAAAATGAATAATTCCCAAAACAAATTAATTAATACGCAGGTATTAACATGAATACAAGGATATTCATAAGCCTCCCCATCCATTACCCCATATCCCTTATATCAACTCCCTAATTAGAAGTGTAACAGATTTTCTTTTTAACAAAAAAATTGTGTAACAGATTTTTGTTTAAATAATTCAGATTAGATTCAATATTCTTAATATATTTTTCCAAAACCTATAAGTTAATACCCAGATATTAAAAATAAAACCTAATCTAATATAAACTGTCCATTTATTTAGAAAAAGACATTTTTGATCAAAAAAAAATTTCTTACCACCAGATAAACTGATACATTCCTCTATACCTAAAATGTGTGGTTAAAGCATGTGTGGTGAAGGCATGCATGGTTAAGCCACTTGTGGCAAAGGTATATGTATAGTAAAGACATGCAATTGTAAAGACTTAATTGTAAAGGCATTGCATGGTTAAGACTTCGTTTTTAAGAACGTTTCCCAGGAGGTGGTGGAATTCCAAGTGTTTGGTGAGTCACTGGCCGATTACCTTTTCAAGAAACTTTGCCAGAAAAGGGAGCCAGAAGATGGGTCGTATTTCTTCGGATTTGATGAGTCAGTGGATGGATTCTACAGGAGGGACTCACTTCAGCATTTTTCCAGTCCTAAGTGAAGGAGGCTGTGGTGATAGAGATGGTTAGGACTTTCTTGAGCTCGTCACCAATCGTCTTGCTACCGAGGATGAAGATGTGGTGGGGACATGTGTCTTTGGGTGCTTACGAGTGTAGGGAGTTCTTGATGGAGAATGTGGCTTGAGTTGTGAGAGGATTCTAAAGGGTGAGCAAGTGTTCAGGGTTTATGTTTGTGGTTGTGAGAAGGTGGATGCTGTCAGCGGTTGGGGATTGGGGTTTCAAGTTCTAGTAGATGGCTGAGGTATTGTCGTGGAAGAAGTCCACCAAGGTGTCACACAGTTCCTGGGATAGGGTTATGTCATTTCCAGTGGCGGTGGAGTTGGAGAACTTCTTCGCGATTGTGAAGAGCTCCTTGCTGTGGTTTCTGCTGGCTTCTATGTGATCTGCTAGAGCTGTCTTTCATTGTTTCTCTCAGGAGGTGATGGTACTGGCTGAGTGCTGTTTTGAAGGTGCTATGGTTGTATGTCTTTTCCCTATTATACCACTTCCTTACTAGTTGCCAGCCGTTGCATTTGGAGGGATTCAGCTCCACGGAGAACCATGTAACTCTTCTGGCTGGTACTTTGGGTTTGGCTGGCTTGGCGGGGTCGATTGTTTTGGTAGCAGCAAGTTCTGGGTTGGGTGATGGGCAAGCTGTGGTGTTGTATAGCTTCTATATATCCTTATATCGTGTTAAGTTAGCATAGGTACATTTCGGATTTAAACGCCATTTTTCCTTTCTTGCAACTTCTGCACACGACCCTTATTTGTTGACTTAGCTTTCAACCTAGTGGTTTGCCGTGGTGTATGTGAGAATAATATGTTATTGCTCTGATATCAGTTTTGTTTAATAAACCATGTCTGCACGGAGAGTGCTGAAGTTTCAGGAGCAACACGATATGGAATTGTTATGAGGTCTGATCTCCACGCCTTCATAGTCATAACACAAGTGCAGCCTTTGCCAACTTGGGCTTGAGGCGGGATTGATATTGCTTTGCACGAGAATTGTTAACACACTTGATGCGGTGCACATGCAGAGAGAGCTGGTGTATGCTGATGTGATTCCTTCATGCTAGGACACTAAGGTATGGGCCCGCCCTAAAACAACCCAAAGAGACCTTCTTAGATAATAATATAATATATGTGTTAGGGAGGGTGAGATATAAGTGTTGTTAACTCTTATTCATTACAGCATGTTAACATGCTGTCACCATTCGCTTTTTATGTCTTAGTAACTATGCTGATAATTTTGCTACTGATAATAAGTGTACTTGTATTATCTAAGATACTGCGCCTGAGAAGACGGCATTAGTAAATAAACATTTCAAATGCACATGTGTCTTCTTTACTCCATGTTCTGGTTTGTAATGATAATATAACGAAAGAGTGTTCATGAGTCCCACGTACCCTGAGGTACTGTAAGTTCATGTTCTGGTTTGTCTAAACATTGGGTGTTTGATATGTCCAATGAGACACTGTAGCTAGCTCGGTAAGGGGTGAGTTGGTTGCTAAGGTAAGTTTTGGGACACCCTAATTTGCCGAGGTTCCACTCCTCTGTGCACAGTTCTGTGTGAGTACAGAAACCCTGCAACATGGCGCCCAACGGTTTCGGTGGTCTTATATCATGACACTCGAGTAGTTTATCGTTCATGCCTTAACCCCTTCACTTCCGTTTCCGGAAAACGGGGTGTTGGTGAAACCTACCTATTTCTTGGAATAGGTCTTTATTCAAGCTTGATTCTTACCTAAACGGTTTCTTTGGATTACTACCCAGTTGTGCTACAAAGTATTCTTTGTTTTTTCTTGTTTCCAGTTCTGTAATGGCGGCAGCGGTGGCTATTGCGCAGCATAGTCGCGTAGCGGTACGCAACCATCTTCAGACGTACCAGGTCCCAGTAGATGGGATGGCTGTGATTTTCGTGGTATGTGCAGATCCGGCGTTTCCTTACGAGTTGTTTTACTCTTGGGTTACGTTTCCGGCTGTGGACGCTAATTCTGGTTTGTTCCACTCCTACACCGCCTCAGATGTCCCAGCTGAATATACGCCGTACAGGGCATTGGAAATACCTATTGATCATTGGCAGCATCGAGTTTGGTTTGATGGCGCCCTCCCCCACTCTATGTCCCCTGCGAGGTTAGGTCCACTCTCAATTCCAGGTACTAATTGGCCTGCGTTGGGTGGCTTTACCCCGCACCCGAATCACGGGGCTTGCACCCTGGCTGAAATTCGCAGGCTGCATGTAGTTTCCATTTCCGTGATTCGTGCTTTAGTGCAATACATCGGTCGACATCTTCCTGGTGGTCCCCAGGGGGGTGCGGCCGCTCCCATGGAACGAGGCGGTATGCGTCTCAATCCAGTGATGGTAAATTCGGTTTTTGGTGCGCGTCCTGTTGACAACGATGACTTCCCATTCTGGCTAGCAGAGAAGTTTGATCAACTGGAGGCGGTTTTTCCGAATTCTACTCCTGCTGATAAACATAGAATGTTAACGATTACTCTACCGAAGGATATTACTCCTGAACTTGCTGACTGTGACAGCTGGGGAAAAACATTTGCGGCAGTTTATACAAGGTGTTTCGGCACCCCGTCTATGACTGCCCTGCCTGAAATCGTTAGACGTGTTCAGAATGATCACGGTCCAGAGGCAGCGGTTGAATTGGGTATGCGCCTGTGTGGTTCTTTTGAGATTGTAAGTGATCTCATTCTCTCCAATGTTAAAGGAGATGCAGTTAACTTTCAGGTGTCGAATGCTTTGGCTGCTCTGCCCGATGCCGACAAACCCCGCCAGTTAGCAAAAATTGTGGTGGCCGCTTATAAAACGATTGGCCGCACAAGTAGGGGTCTGAAATATTTTCCAGTGAAGGAGAAAAAACAACCACAGGGACAATCTGCAGTGACAGATGCCCAGCCCAAGTCCAAGAAACAAAATTGGCCTAAAAAACAGACACAGGGGAAGCAGACAACGCAGACTCAGGGTACTTTTCCTGCAATACAAGCTCCTGCGCCACCCGAAAAAGTTTATGATTTGCGCGACCGCGCGATGATTAAATCGCCTGATCGTTTTCAGGGTTCTGATCAACGCTCTCCTCGTTCCTTTCAGGACACATCGGCCCCGAAGACCGGTGGAGGAGGAGGGGGTGGACGTGGACGTGGTGGCCAACAAGGACGTGGCCAGTCCCGCCAGACGGACGGCGCAGTGAAGCAGGAGGATTCTACGCCTAGGCGTCCGCAGTTTGCGAAAAAGAAAGTCGCAGCCTTAACGGCGCATCGATATGCCACAGATAGTGAGAACGCGGCTTCGGAATCTGACGTGGGCTCTGACCTTGCTGGACAGCGCGGCGGAGATAACCATAGTCAGAGAGGCGCTGCGTCCACTACTGAGGGTGACAGCGACTGATGTCTACGTTGTGATAGAAACAGCGGATACGAGACTTGCTCCCCCTGAAAGACTATATGAAATTGTCCTGTTAATTGAAGGTGACATACAGCGTACCGTTAAAGGTGTATTTTGGGAGAATCTGTCTTCTACATATGATATTTTACTTTCGGAGGCTGACTGGCCCCCACCTTTTGTGCTCGCGGCGCCGCGAGGGGAGGAGGTAATCCTACCCAGTTTCGCGAACACTGTCTCGAAAGAGCATGCGCAGCATTTTGCAGAGGAGTGGGCTCGGGCTCTCGCGCCGGCTCTGTACCGTAACCAATGTGGTTGGGATAAATTGTCGCCTTGCCACGAAATTCCGTTGCGGTCTCAGCCGCAGCCTCAACCTCAATATCCCATTCGGCGTGAAGCAAAATCTTCCGTCGCGGAAATCCTTGAACAATTGGAATATCAGGGAGTTATTGAAACGTGTGTGTCACCGATGAATAATCCCCTTTTTACTGTGAATAAACCTGACGGATCATATCGTTTGGTTTTGGATTACCGGCATTTAAACTCGCATTGCCGTAACTGTGCAGTACAGAATACCCACGGCTCTGCCCTAGTGGATAGTCTCGTGCGTAAGCGTTTCAAGACAACGCTTGACATATCCAATGGTTTTTATGCCCACAGATTGGACAGCTTTAGCTCCCAATGGACCAGTTTTACAAGCGCTGGAGTCCAAAAGCAATTCCGGCGTCTTCCAATGGGCTACAAGAATAGTCCTGGTGTATTTACCGCTCGAATTGTCTCTATTCTGGAGGCACTCGACCCTGATGCTTTTTCGTATGTGGATGACATATATCTCACAGACGACGATATTTGGGAGCATCTGTGTCGAGTAAATTCTCTTGTTTGCAACTTCGCAGACATGGGTTACAAATTCAACTTTGCAAAATCGCACATTGCTGAACACACAGTGTTGTTTTTGGGCTATGAGCTCAACAATGAAGGTAGAGGTTTGGCTCCTCACTTCTTGGAGAAGTGCGCACATTTGCGCGCACCAACAACTCTGAAAAAATTACAATCCTTACTGGGCTTTTTGAATTTCGGCAGAACTTACATTCCGGAATATGCCCAGCGTATCAAGCCTTTGTATGCTTTGATACAACCAACTTTCTCAAAATCTTGCTGGCTGCCTGAGCATTCAGCCATTTTGCAATCCTTGCAGGCTGATCTGCTCGCTTCTAAATATTTACTGACTCGTGATAACCACACCAACCTGGTCATAAGAATAATTCCTGGGACGGTGGGTTTCACTTACCTCACTTTTAATGAAGGTGACACAGTACCTATTGCTTACAAGTCACACTTGTACACCTCGGCTGAGATGCGGTTTCCCACCATAGAAAAGGTTTTAACTGCTGTACAGATGGCTATTCTAAAGGAACGTGCTCTGTCACAGGGGAAACGCATGCTAGTGGTAACACCCTGTCCTCATTTGGAGGCAGTCACGAAAGCGAGTGTACCAAATTCAAAAGCTTTGCACCCTCGGTGGATTCAGTGGGCTGCGTCATTGTCATCCTCGGATGTCATGTTTATTTTTGACGCTTCCTTACGGTCGCAGGAGTTCTTGCAGTATGAATTCGTTCACCCTGCTCCTCTGGCGATGCGACCTTTGGAGGACTTCCATTGCATCATTTACACTGATGGGTCGGCGCAGGTTGCGCATGGCTCTAAACATGCCTACGTTTCCGCTTGCGCCATTGTGGTCGGTGCTATGTTGAATGATGAGTTCATTTCCAGGGAGGTACACACGTTGCCCCTGGGCGATTGCACCGCACAATTAGCAGAGCTTCGTGCTCTCTTACTAGCTTTGGAGTACGCAGATCCAAGTGTTACTACTCTATTGTAAGTGATTCTTACTACTGTGTCCAGTCTTACAATGAAAACTTGTTCTTTTGGATTCAAAATGATTTTCATGATTCCAAGGGTAGCACAATAAAACATAAAAAGATCTGGGTTCGAGTGGCAGAGCTTAAGGCTGTGTTGCCACTCGTTTATGTGATTCATACTCTCGGTCATCAGCGCGTGGGAGTTCACGCTGTTGGCAACTCGCTTGCTGATGAAGCAGCGAAATCAGCAGTATCTACATACTTAGTTGCAGCAGTTACTAGGTCGAAAACCAAGATTGATAGCGACATCTTGGCAGCGATTGCTGCCTCTGAGAAGGGAAGTAAACATCCTTCGGGATTCCCTTCGAAGTATAAATACCACTTAAGTCCCGAAAAGGTTCCTTTTGTGACAATACCTGATGTTGGGGAACGGCTGATTCCCAACTCTGATCGCAGAACAGACTTGATTACAGCGGCTCATGAAGGTGTGGCGTCTGCGCATGCGGGCGTCTCAGCCACTGTAACGCAACTGCAACAACGTTTCTGGTGGCGGGGACTGTACAAACAGACGCGTGATTATGTCCTTCTTTGTGACATATGCCAGCAGATTAAACCTTCGACTGCTACGCGTCCGCCTCAGACTCAGTTGTACATTTCTAATAAACCACTAGGCTGTGTTTATTTAGATCACTGCGGTCCATTTTCATCTGATACTGCGTATAAATACATCTTAGTAGCAGTTGACTCATGCACACGCTTTGTGTGGTTATGGCCACATCGCAGCGCTGATTCCCGGACTGTCATCAGAGATTTGCGTATCTTTATAGGGATTTTTGCCTGTGGTACCTTCCATTCGGATCAGGGTCCGGCTTTCGCCTCTAAGGCGTATAAGGATGCCATGACTTCGATGGGGGTCCAAGTCAAGTTTTCGTCACCCTACAGACCCGAGGGTAATAGTGTAGTTGAACGAATGAACCGTGATTTAAAGCAATCTTTGACAGCCCGAGTTATAGGCACTGGCAGAAATTGGCTGGCTCACCTCTATGGCGTGCAGCGTGCTCTTAATAATCTCCCTAGAAGGTCTCTGGGTGGGCGGACCCCATACGAAATGCTCTTTGGCATCAAGATGTTCGTCCCTGACCTTGACGGTCTAGACTCGGTGGTTCGCGCCACTTCCTTTGACGCAGATGAACATTGCAATGTTTTACAGAATCTACAAAAGACGAGAGACACTCTTGCAAAGGAACATTTGCCCTCCACATCGGATGATGCGTTGCAGATCCCGGTAGTTGGCTGGCTACCCCAAGTTGGAGAACTGGTTCGAGAGAAGATCGACAACAAGAAAGAGTTTGGTCCCTCCTATCGCGCTCCGGTCCCAGTGCTTGGAGTGAAGGGCACAAGAACAGTCATTTTACCACCACTTCCAGGTCGTAAGGAAAACAGGTTTATTTCTATTGACAATGTCAAGATACACAGAGTGGCCGATTCTTCTTAGCATGACACCGGCTGTTTCCTGTCCTTCCATTGTGAGAAATTCAATTATGCCCACTGCTTCTAATAATGAACCTGAGGTGGCCATCGAATTACCTGCTGTTTCCACTCCATTATTGAATACTTTACCAGGAACTAACCTTGATGAGACAGACTATACATACCCCACTGATTTATCCATGCCTGACCTGCAAGCTCGTTTAGCCACGGAATCCAGGTTTTCATTTGACTCTGCTTCCCTTGCCTCGAAAAAACCCTCTAAAATTGCATTATATGCTAGCCTGTTTAAAAAACATTTTTTGATACCTCCTTGGATATACATTTGGCTGGTCCTTTTTTCAGTTTACCTTTTTATGTCAATTGGTTTTGTGTTTTATTTTTTTCGGATTATGAATGGACACTATGTCGAGGAGAGAACTTGCATTACTCATTTGAATGGAACTTTGGCCCCACTTTCCTCTTCACATTCTACACACAGATTAAAAAGAGACTTGACTTTGGTTAACATCACAGCGTGGCCTGTTCTGGATGGAATCGCGTGGGATGCAGTTCGTTTTCAGATTCATGGTCCAACGGAAGTCGTTAATGTCCCTAATGTACTAAGAGTTAATATGGGGGATGTGGTGAAACAAAACATTCGTTCTGATGATTGGGATGTTAATGCTGTGGAAAGTTTGTTTTCTGATTTGAAATATTATGCTGCTTTTGATGCTGAGGATTTATATTTAGAATCTGCTAATTATGGTGAATTGTTCTGTTACCAACATTATGGCAATCACTTCTTACACAAGACATCTTCCCGAAGGGATGCGGTTAATTTTACTCAGTGGGAACATTGCCCAGCACCAACACAAGGGAGTTCAGAAACGTTTCTTAAAAAGTATACTTATTTCACTGACTTTAATCAGTCCAATCCGGGGTCCTTTTATTTTAAATTTCACAAACAGCCACTGTCCAAGGTTCGACTTACAAATACAAAATTGTTATTTTCAAAGGCCTTCCTGGATCAATTAGTTACTGGAGGGTATGAGTTATGGAAGGATACCATAGACCTTAAATCAGTTTGGGGCTCAAGGGCCTGGCAGGTACAAGGCACTGAGGCTTTGCACCGTGCATGTCTCATCCCAAATCATATGTGGTTTTTAAATGAAACCATTTCCCAGACCACGTGCTTTGGATTGGCTACATCTAAAAGGTTAAACACCCCGTCTTTCCCGGAGTTGGAGGAATATGAGAATTGGAGTAATTTTACTAAATTGTCCATTAGAGATATACAGGCTCTGCTTCTGAATTCCTCCTTTGACATTTCCAGTATGACTCCCAAGGGTTGGCTGCTTTGGCACCGTAGTGCTGATTCTTGTCAAAAAAGATTTTTAAATATAACTGACGGGTTTAAGACTGTTAGATCTGATCCCCGTTTTGATTTGAGTCATACTGTCACCTCTTACTCTGTTGGCAAGTTGTGTCAAGCTTGGCTGAAACATTCAACTTTACCTGCGGTTAAGTATCACCTTTCCAAACTGAATGCAGACGTGGATTTGAATGATTTCATTAAGGGCCCAGCTAGTGGCAGGTCGAAAAGGTGGTTATATGGTGTTTACAATGAAATTTGGAAACTCTCACAGATTGAGGCTGCTTCACGCCTTAGGGCTATTGATCAGGCAAATCTTGAGAAAGTGCTTGCAGTGGTTGACAATAGCATTAACGTGCTTTCCTCTAGAATTTACACATTAGATAATATTGTGTCGTCTGTTGTTGATATTGTGCATGATGAAGTGTCTGTATTATACCATGGTCAAAATCAATTACGTTCAATCATGCAGTTTGCATGGACACTACAGACTCTAAAAATGGGTAAAGTTCCCTGGGGATACATGAACGTTTCCTCTTTATTTGCACCATTTAATTTGACAGACAAACAACGCTTGCTTTCAATGCGTGATGCTTCCTTTTCTATGCTCCATATTGAAAGATTGGAATCTTTACCTTTTTCTGTGGCAGAGACCACTGCTGCTACGTGGCTTATCCACGGTTTAATAACGCTGCCTTTTGCTTTATATAAGTTTTCAAATTGTATGAAATATGTGCCAATAGGTCGTTTTGAACCCTTAGGTAGCGGTTTTCTTCATGAGGTCTGGTCACTCCCATACACATACAGATGTTTCAAGGATGAACAAGAGGTTTATCTAACAGGGGATGAGTGTACTGAGACGCCAGATCATTCTTTAATGTGCAGACACATACAGTTACACGGTTCATGTAACAAGGACCGACCGAATATGGCTTGCGTTTTACAGGGCACGCCAGTTCCTGCTATCATCCCCACGTTTAAATTGTTAGAGAATGGTAGTTATTTAATGCTCAATAATGAAAACTGTTGTGGTTTAATTAAAGGTATAGCTTTCATAGTAACGGTTAGTGAGCGAGTTATTTGCTGCAGAAATGTTCTTTATCCTCCCACACGTGAACATAGGGAGTCTTCCATTTGGCCACAGATACCGACCTTGGGAGCAGAATTCAGCGGCATGGCTAGAATAAGAGCTCTATTGTCCCAGAAAGAGGTGGCCTTGAGCTCGGCCCGTGAAACTTTCGTGCTTCACATTGCTAACACCCGCACGGAGGTTCAGGCTCTTTTAAACACTGATTTGCCCTTGCATTTCGGAGCCATGGTCCGTTCTATCTTTAACGCATCCTCCACAACGGGCCTAGCACATTTTTTTAAAGTTGTTAGCGGTGGTCTCGTGACTTCCTTTGAGAAGATTTTTGGAGTCATCCCTGCTTTCTTCCATTCTATTTTTTCATCCTTGTTTGGAGGGTTCCCGTTTTTGCTTGCATTAGCGGCTGGCGCATTGGTGGTTTTCTGCCTTTTTAAATATGGATGCCCTTCCTGTGCAAGACCACGCACAGTTACTACTGACGCGGTTTCGCAACCGCATGCTTGATTATTATGGCACACTGCCGTTGGCGACTCTAAGCACGGCGTTTGGATTATCTTTTCGGTTCTCCTATTTCACCTGTGTCCAGCCTGTATTTCACTGCCTGACCTGTGATTTCCTTTGGGCCATTGATTTGTGTCTCTGCGGACCAATATCTTCTGACGTCGATTTTGATCAACTGATGAGTCCTATCATTGCTCACGAGTTGGTTTGTTCTGACGAAAGGATTATGGCCTTGGCGGTGGCACATGGACTAATGGGTCCCTGGGATGTGTTGTCGGCAGCGCAAAATTTCTTGGAACGGAGTTTTCTTGACAACCCACCGAGCTGTCCTCTGATGGTTATAGAGGATGCGGTGCTGGAAGATCACGTATGTTCCTTTCATCTTTTAAATTGGATGGCTGAACTGTTTTCGGATGAGGACAATGACTTCCTCCTGGAGGCTGTTGCAGCTTACTTTTCATATACAGTCTTATCATAGACACTGCCTCAAATTGACATGCTGATTGATAGCATTTCCTTGATTTTATTGACTTTTGGTCAAGACATTTTATTTTTTGCTTGCCTATTGGCTTGAGCCACATTATATTTGTGGGCTATTTTTTGGCATTAATTTTTATAATTGAATTTTTATTCATGCTCGTTTATACATGGATTCTGCTCTCATGTGATGGCACTTCTGTTACCTTATTTAGTCCGTTCTCGGATCATGGGGGGGTGTTGTATAGCTTCTATATATCCTTATATCGTGTTAAGTTAGCATAGGTACATTTCGGATTTAAACGCCATTTTTCCTTTCTTGCAACTTCTGCACACGACCCTTATTTGTTGACTTAGCTTTCAACCTAGTGGTTTGCCGTGGTGTATGTGAGAATAATATGTTATTGCTCTGATATCAGTTTTGTTTAATAAACCATGTCTGCACGGAGAGTGCTGAAGTTTCAGGAGCAACACGATATGGAATTGTTATGAGGTCTGATCTCCACGCCTTCATAGTCATAACACAAGTGCAGCCTTTGCCAACTTGGGCTTGAGGCGGGATTGATATTGCTTTGCACGAGAATTGTTAACACACTTGATGCGGTGCACATGCAGAGAGAGCTGGTGTATGCTGATGTGATTCCTTCATGCTAGGACACTAAGGTATGGGCCCGCCCTAAAACAACCCAAAGAGACCTTCTTAGATAATAATATAATATATGTGTTAGGGAGGGTGAGATATAAGTGTTGTTAACTCTTATTCATTACAGCATGTTAACATGCTGTCACCATTCGCTTTTTATGTCTTAGTAACTATGCTGATAATTTTGCTACTGATAATAAGTGTACTTGTATTATCTAAGATACTGCGCCTGAGAAGACGGCATTAGTAAATAAACATTTCAAATGCACATGTGTCTTCTTTACTCCATGTTCTGGTTTGTAATGATAATATAACGAAAGAGTGTTCATGAGTCCCACGTACCCTGAGGTACTGTAAGTTCATGTTCTGGTTTGTCTAAACATTGGGTGTTTGATATGTCCAATGAGACACTGTAGCTAGCTCGGTAAGGGGTGAGTTGGTTGCTAAGGTAAGTTTTGGGACACCCTAATTTGCCGAGGTTCCACTCCTCTGTGCACAGTTCTGTGTGAGTACAGAAACCCTGCAACAGTGGTAATGTTATTCTGATTGTCTTATATTATTTTGTATGCTGTATATACTTTTGAGCTAGCTATTGCTTATAAATGTACGGTACTTTGCAATTTGTAGACTCTTGTTCCTTTTGTGACTGAGCTTTCTAACCAATACGTTTTAGAAGGGAGGGCTTAAACTTTACCTTTCTATCATTATTTTGTTTTTTTGTTTTTTGTGTAGGGCATGGGTTTAGTTTGGTAAGCACTATATTTCTGATTCTCTTCTAATATCAATCCAGCCAGTCTAGATATTTCATAGAGACCTTTTTTGGTCAGTGATGGACACAAATGTTGCGAGATGCTCTGCCAGACAGATTGTAAACCCACAAGCTAACCATTCAGGGATGCACAAATCAGCGAAAGAGTCCAAAAGAAGCAGTTGAATTCTGATTTATTTTCCATAATTCAGTCTGGACATGCATCTGGGGCACCACACCTACAAAGATTAAAGAGATTCCTTAACCAAATATTGTAGGCTAATTTAATGAATTTTTGTCAGTCCTAAACATTTTGTGGAATCAGTAGGCACTAATGTGCTTAATAAAGATTGTGAGGAAATCCTGATTGGGACAGCAAATAGGAGTTTCCAGGAAAGACCTGTAACTTAAGTCTTTACTACAGGCACTTTACACCAATGAAAACCTGGGCAAGGTAATCTGTGCTCAATTTCCGCTGTCACTAGTTAGCCCTCAATTGAAGTACTTTAACTTGTAATCAGGCTAGGAATTCCGCATCAATTAATTACTGAATTCTGCTTGATCAGTAATTCCCAGATGTGATATTTCTGACCCAATTACTTCCAAATACATAAAAAGCAATTAAGTGTCTCCTTCACAAATAGTTCACACATCTGAACATGAGTAGGTTTTGGCTACTCTTGAGAAGCATTTCAAATCCAAACCTGATTCACAAATGCCTAAGGCATTTCTATTGTGATGATTTTATGAACCTTACGACTGCAAACTGCCTTTTGCAAATTTAGCAGGTGGTGGAAAGGGCTTTTCCAGAAATGCTCAAATATATTTTCATTCTTTTTCCCTTCATTTGACAGTATTTGTTGATGTGAATGAATACTTTTGCTCAAACACTGCAAAATATATCACCTTCAGGTGGAGATTTGGCAGATGTTTTCACACAGAATCATTTTTCATGAGAATGGAATAGGAATAGGGTTTTAAAAATTCTATTTTTCAAATGCTATATCATAGGGTGAAAATATTAGAGAAATTGATATTATTTCCATTAAAAATACTTTCTTGCAGTATATCCTCTATGAAAGTTGGGAATCTAGGTATATGTTCCCTCACTTACTACATCACCTACTCCAGGTTCATTTAGAAGGTCCATTTAGAAGTTCTAATCAGTGGGGAAGCCAGTGCAAATGTTGTGACTGAAAGGTAACAGGCTTTTGCTCCCATTTTGACTATTAGGTACTGGTGTAATATTTCTGAAATTCCCTAAGCTCAGCTAAACAGAACTCAGTGGATGTGCTTTGATCCTTAAAGTTGAGTATGCTTAATTAGCTTGCCCCCAAATGGCATAGCTCACCTTACTTGCAGGTCCCTAGTATAAGGTACCAAAGGTACCTAGGACTCATTGTTTATCTCATTGACTGTAGCACTAGTTGTTCCACCACGAGTACGACAAGGTAAAACATGGCTCCCAGTCTGCCACTGCAGACTGGAATGGCAGTTTAAAACTGCTAACTTTTCTGTGCGATATAAAGTAATGGCAATGCCCAAATCTCCCTTTTTAGTATACGTATGTCACCACTAAGAAAGGCCTCTGGAACTTAAGGTGGGGTGATGTAAATTAAAAGGTAGAACATGTACTTTTCATGTTCCAACAGTAAAAACCCTAATTTTTTGTTTTTACTGTGGAAAGGCCAATAGCCCTATGAGCCATTGCAGAGGTACATGCTGATCTTTCAGCCCTGTAATCTTCTGAATGGGTCTACTAAAGTTGGTATGGTAAGGTACAAAAGAACTAGTGCATCAATTCAGATTTCATGGTGAAATAAAATGTAATGTCACTGGTGGGCAAAGTGCAACTTTAGGGGTTGCCACTCTAGTTAACCAAAGTTTCCAGTGCCTGTTTACTATTGTACACAGTAACTGTTTGTTTTCTTCCCTCCTGGGAAGATATGCTAATGACTCCCAGGAAAGGAAACAATAGGGGCCTGCAATGGATAAAGTTGTTACCTCCCTCCTGCAGGAAGCCCTTTGGTATCGGTCCACAAAGCAGCTTTGAAGGAGAAACCTCCTGTGAAGGGCAAATGAGAATTACTTGGGAGAGGGGCTGCTCTGTTGTTGAGGTAGACAGGCTGGCACTAGGGATAGGGAAGGATAAGCTAGTTGTCAATCCTGTTTTTCAAGAGCATGTAGCCCCCTTGGGCTAGGGATCCCTGTACGCCAAGAGAGGGGTTCTGTCATGTTGGAAGCAGTCACAATGGTACATCTTTGGATAGCCAGATGCCACACTTCCAGGGAGTGTTCATCAATAGGGAGGGTACCCAGTAGGCCATTGGTTACCAACCTCATCCTACCTTGAGGGAATTTGATGAGCTTATAAAAATAGACACCCCTGGCACCCTGGACTCAGATCTCAACTGGACTGGAAGGGCTGCCCTGCTGCACCGTGATGTCGGCATAGAGAGGCTGCACTCTCGTGGACTGCACCTGCTGATCCTGGTGGCTAGGAAGAGATTTGGTCGGTGTCTTCTATATACTGCTTGTGGAGAAGTCTTCTCCGGAGCCCAGCCAAAGCAAGTAGCTCCAAGTGTCAGTTGACTGACCGCCTGTTTGCAGCACAAAGCCACAACAGCTGAGGAAGCCTGCTGGGGTGGGTTGGTAGCCCAAACCCTAAAGCCACCATCTCTCATTGCAGTGCGATGCCAGGAGCCAGAACCTGATGCCCAAAGTTGTACCCAAATCTGCTGGACCAGGGAGAGTCATCAGAGTGCAGTTTGGTCACCAAGCAGATGATGAAAGGATTTGGCTGAAACTGGAATATTGGGCGACTTGTAGTCGAGTGGCAACTGCATTTCTGCCAGGACAAGGAGGACTTCGAGGGAGGACAGCCTCGCCGAGTATGAGGACTGAGGAGTAGCCACAGGAAGACCTCCATCGACTGTATCGCATCTGCAGCATCCTTGAGCATATTCAGCATCCTGTATCCCTTGCATCAGGACCATTTTCCTAGGAACCGACAGCAAAGGGATAACAGTGTTGTGTAGTAACTGAAGACTGCTCCTATTTTGTAAGTGTTTCTGTGAATTTGAAGGTCCTCCTGACTTGCTCCCTGACGGAGTTATTTGTCTAAAGTAACTCTTAGTAAACACATTCAGCCAGATTCATCAAGCCCAAAACGGCTCGCAAAGGGCCAGATTCGGAGAATCTGGCCCTTTGCGAGCGCTATTTTTGCATTTGGGATTCATCATCCCAAATGCAAAAATCGCATTTTTAGTAATGGCTAAATTGCGAAGAATTGCATTTAAGGAATCTCAATTTGAAATTCCTTAAATGCAATTCATGAACCATTTTAAATTTGCGAATTCGCAATCTGGGGCCGCTATTTACCGTGAAGTCTGACTACGTGGTAAATAGCGAAAACTTAGAAAAATGCACTTTAGTGCATTTTTCTAAGTTGTATGTTACACACACACATGTCCTTTGGACATGTGTGTGCGCAACACCAGTGTACATTACCATTTCAGGGGTGCTACAGGGTGTCCTTTGGACACCCTGGCACCCTTGAAATTGCTTCCTTATTTGCGATTCGCTAATTGCTAATCGCAAATAAGGAATGACTCCCCATTCATTCCTATGGGCCTTTAGGCCCATAGGAATGAATGGGAAAGCCATTCCTTATCTGCGATTAGCAATTACAGAATCGCAAATAAGGAAGCAGTAGAAATCGCAATAAATATTGCGATTTCTACATGAATCTCGTTTTGCGAGTCTTTAATAGCGATTCCTTAAAAATCGCTATTAAGGACTCGCAAAACATGACAATGATGAATCTGGGGGATTGACATTTGGCCAAAGTTTTTCTTGCAAAAGATTCGAAGTGTGAAAATCGTTAAATTTGCTAATTCATAGTTAATTGAAAAGGTGCATATTTACTATAACTTGCAAATTCTATATCTCTGGAACCCTCCGATGGACATTATGAATTGGGAAGTCTAAAAATACACTCTAGTTTTGTAAACTCATGTCTGATTTCCTGAGTGTCTCGTTAATTCTTTCTTCAATTGTTTGCTGTTTAAATGCTTTACACTTGTTACTTTGTGTATGTCTTACTGCTCAGAATCACTGCTACCCAGGGTTGAGCTAAATGTTTCACAGATTAAACCTACTGGTCCTAAAGGGGTTGGCAAGTGAATTACGTGCTGAGGTCACACAACCACACCATGAAATACCCTCATTTCGTCACAGTAACCTTTCAATAGATGCAACATTTTCAAAGACTTCTCCAGTTGCTCTCCTGGGAGCTGCAACCACTTGCGACCCCTACAGGGTCATGAAAATTCTTTATATCCCATTTTTGTGACTCCGGATTTCACAAGCATAGGTTCTGCTTTTGTATGCATTGTGTTTCACTTACATGCATGAACTGTTTTATGAATTCAGTCCCTATATTCCATAAAGTAAAATAAATGCTTCATATATTGGCTTGGAGCCTAATCAAAATATTTGCTCCCATCACACTCCAGCCTTAGTAAGCAGTGTGACATCTCCTCAACTCTAACGCTGGAAAATGTATTTTTAGTAGATGAAAACCTTAGCTGAGGGTGCTAAAAACGTCTCGTTACATCTGGGGAGTTTAGACAACTTTTACATATGTTTTAGTGTTGTATCTATTTCGGTGTTCCAGCAATTGTCATTAAAGTTTGGGTTATAAAACTCCTTCTGTTTTCTGCAAGGCAATCCTAAATATAGATGCACATGAAATAAAGAACAAGTAGTAATTTCTAAAAGCAACATCTCATTGCTTAATCCATCTAACTTTGGCATGATTGGAATATGTACGAAGGACTGCAAAAGGAAATACGTGAAATGTACTTTCCTTTCTCTAGCTGCAGTCTCTCCGGGACACCTGTTGCTGGCAGATGTCTGCCCGTCGAGTGGTCATGCAAGTTCCTTCGGGGACACCACCAGACAATTGAAGCCAAACAGAGTACGTCAAGGTAATTATCCAGTACCCATTACACTTGCACTTCCCGAGGGTGGGAGGATGCCTATCTCACTAACTTCTCAAGTGCACACTTGATGGCAACCATACAGACTTTGGGCTCTTCCCCATCAGTTCAAGCACCCTCATTCCATCATTCTTCCTTACTATATGCACCCTTGTGGAGCAGCAGATCTCAGAAATGTTTTTTCTGGACTAGGAGGTCTCTGAAAGATATAATTGTTGAGGCTTCGTAAACCCAATCTTCATTGTAATGAAAAAAGATAGAGGCCTCAAACTGGTCATACATCTTTGGACAACCGCTAGGCGATTTACCAGCTCTTTAAGATGGAAGGCATCTATCTTTTAAGTGATATGCTCTTTCTCAATTGCTGGATGATCAGACAAGACCTGAAAGATGCCTACTTCTCTAATCCCAACTTCAAAGGTCTCCAACCATTTTTGAAGTTTGAATGGTGAGACCATGTTGTGTGAAACAGTAGCGGCTCGCACAGGTAAGATCGATGGAGCGGGGTGTGGGGTGGTGGAAGTCAACAGACGACGGAATGAGTAGTATTAAATAAATAAATAAAACGTGCTCGCCGCATCGCTGACTCTGTGATGCGGAGAGTGCAAGGTAAGTGGTTTTGTTTATTTATTTAATATTACTTATCCCTGTTTCTGTTGTCAAAATGTGCCTGCAAGCGTGTCAATGTGTATATCTTTAGGCAGGCGCATCTGTGTCTGCTTGTGTGTGTATGCCTCAGGAGGGAGTAGAATCCTGGTATATGGTTGTCACATGTCTTCTAGTGGCCATACCTGATGTCTGCTGTGCATTAGGGGCATCTGATAGCCTCTTGTGGATTATGGTGGCGATCTTAGCATCTGCTTTCCTCTCCTAGAATAAGGTAAGCTTCATCAGCACAGGGTTAGCATCACTGACATCTGGTGGTCACTCTAAGTACTGGTGGTAACTGTTAGCACTCTTGCCACACGATGGCCTCCCATCACCTTTTCTGTGAGTGTTTGACATCTGTTGGCTATCATTGGTGTAAGTTAACCCCAGGCCTTTGGTGTCCCCATTGGTATCTGTGGAGCACCCTTGTCTAGCAGTAGCTATTCCTGCTATAGGTTTGATACCCCTGATTTTGGTGACTGCCTCTGCTTTCTGGTGACCATCCCTTTCATATGGCTAGAATCCCAGACATGTGGTGGGAACCTACAGCTTTGTAAGTCACTTCTGGCAGAATGTTGGCATAGTGGAATTGAATTGCATAGCCCTTGATATAAAATGATCCCCTTGGAATCTGATGGGTAGCCCTGGCTTCTAGTGGCCATCCATAGTACAAAATGCCCACCATGGGCATTGGGCGGTCCTTTCTGACATATAATGAATATCTTGGACATGTGATGGTGAGGAAATCTGGGCAGTATAGTTTCACGTGGGACAGTAATAAATGAAAGTACACGTTGAAAGTGACATACTGATATTTAGGGACCAATCTAGCATATATCACTTTGGTAATGTGGGACTTGATTGACGTACCGTGAACGTATTGTAATGTTTCAAGGGAGCACCTTCAGAAGAGCATGTAAGATCCATGGCATTTTAGTCAATTATTTGAACTTATTCCGTGTAATAAACTTTTTTGGTTCTACCTTAAAAGATTTATTCATTGAAAAAAAAAGTCAGTGTTTTGGTGGGGTGGAATCTCGAATTTTAGCGAATTTGCTTCGGCATAGAATGTGGCATAATGGCCAGAGCTGCGACCTTTAGAAGGGGGAACCAAGTTCGAGTCTTGACGTCTGCTCAACATCCTGTGATTCTGGGCAAATCACCTCATCTCTCCGTGCCTAAAAAACACATACCAAAATTAAATGTTTTCGTGTGTGACATAACTGGCGCTCCTGTAAAGCACTTCAGTACCTTCAGGTCTATATACAACCGACAAATATGGCTTTCTCCATTGGCAACTAAAACGTGGGTGCAAATTTGCACCCTACCAAACACTGGTACTCGGGTATTCATAATATAAAGAGGAAAGTGCTTCTCACGGTGAATCTGGCATTTAATAGCAATAAACTAAACTTTATGAATAACATTCAAACAGAAGATTACTGTTTGTATTGAACTTCTTGTATTTTAATTAGATGCAATTCATCAACACATTTCATAATAAGGCTGAATGATTTTTTTGCATGCCTTGCTTTGCTTGGGTCAATGCTTGTTCCTGTGCCAATTAACATATGTGATTCATCTCCAGAAATGAACTAGACAACAACAGGAAATGTTAACAAGTTAATAAAACATATATTTATTCACGTTTAAATATTCTCCTACGTTTGTATGTTGTATCCACCTAGTTCATGTTATTCTCTAAAGTACCATAAATGTAAAATAAGGAAAATAAAATGAATTATCATAAGTTGCATGAAGTAATGTTAACTTGACGATGTTTAAAAGCAACAATGAATCGATCTACTTTATGCTGCAAATTCAGATCATACCATGCTGTAGCAATGTTCTAACACCTAATCTGCATTTCTCATAACATTATCTGGCCCAAATAATATGTACTTGTTTGTTGACATGGATGGACATATTTGCTAAAAACTCCTATGACTTTTATTCGTTTTAGAGGTGTATTCTCAGTTTCACAGATTGTGTGATTGCTTTCCATTATAGAATCAGGAGTTTCATATGTAAGAAGCTCCAAAATAAGCACAACACTGCTCTTCTCTGCAGTTCTTCAACATAGACCTTATTTTAGGATTTGTAAATAGTTCTTTTGGAGGTATGTGTTCTACTCTGCAAAGGAGCATCACATTTTATAGAAGATGAGGACCACATCACCATGAACCTTCAAACAGCCCCATCTGCCTACTTCCATACACATTCTTTCACAGTGACCTGGAGGAGAAGCACTGTTAGAAAAGGGGTTTCTGGTTGGCTAGGGTATGCAGCTAAGCTTGGCAGAACCCACCACTGTAGTCTACCTGTACCCACGTGGTGCCATTCCGGCGGGCCTGGACAGAGGAGACTCGCTGTCAGCCACACACGGAGCAAAGTCTCCGTTGACTCTGGCTCCTTTCTGCTCGCCGTTCACGGCAGTGGGCCCCGGCCACAACCACGCACAGCTTCTGCCTAGCTTACTGCCTCGCTTGCGGCTCCCTCGTTACTACGGCAAGCGGCTGGGGGAGGGGACTGCGCTCACCCTGTCTTCTCTTCTGTGCCAGAGGGAGCCCCAAACTCGGGCCAACAGTGATTGCCACGGGTCGGAACCACTCAGAGGGCTCCACTGCGCATCCTCAATAAAGAACAAAATCGCTCACCAAGCGCTGCTGGGGGTGCGCTTCCTCAATAACAGCATTCTTGAGTGGATCCCAGCAGAAATCCAAGCGCTCATCCTGTCTCCACTAGGGGGACACAAAACTGGGAACTAGCAGCTCTCCTCTCGCTCTGAGCTCCTTTTTGAGCAAGGGGGGCATTCACTTCTAAGAAAACGGGTAGCAGGCCAGCACACAAGGTCCTGGGGTATGGATGCAGCCCCTCCAGCAATTCACTGCACAACACAAAGTCCCCATGGCAGCTTCTGTTTCGAGTCCTTACCCGCTCCTCAGTTCCAAGTAAGTTCCCAAAACATGGGGTCACAGCCCCTTCTCTTATAGTCCACAACGTCTTTGTTCTCTGCTGGAACAGGGCTCTGAGCCCAGTCCAAACCAGTCCTGGCGGCAGTTTTAAATATAATTGCCAGTGAACAACACTCCCTATTCAAAGTGCAATCCCTGGCTCCAGGCACACCACCGGGGGGCGGAGCCATCAATGTGGAAGCCAGAAACAGCCTTATTCAGGTGCAGGTGCAGGTGCAGGTGCTACTCTTCCCACCACTCCAATTGCAGAACAGGCCTATTCAGCCTAGCGCTGAGTCACCTAGGCAGGGCAGGACACACCTCAACTCCCCTATTTACTGGCTGGAAGGAATGCACATCCCCTCTTCCCCTGTCAGTCAGAACCAGATGGTCAATACACATCAGGCAGGCACAAAGGTACATAGCATACAGAAATGCCTACTTCTAAAAGTGGCATTTCTAAAATAGTAATAATAAATCCGCTAACACCAATACGCAGCATTTATCACCACTATTCCAAACATACCAAACTTGATCACACTACCCCTCTCATGTCAGGAATTAACACTGAAGCACATATCAGGGAATCCCCAGTGCATCCCTATGAGAGGGCAGCCTCACAGCAGTGAGAAACCAAATAGGCTGATTGTCACTACTGGACATGCCACACAGTTAAGGCACATGTCCCACCTTTTATCTACACTGCACCCTGCCCATAGGGCTAGCTAGGGCCTACCTTAGGGGTGGCAGATATGTAGTAAAAGGAGAGTTGCAGACGTGGCATCCACTTTATGTGCCACGTCACAGCGGCAGTAAACTGCACGCACAGGCCCTGCAGTGGCAGAGGCCTGAGACAGGTTTCAAAGGCTACTTTGGTGGGTGGCGCAAGCAGTGCTGCAAGCCCACCAGTAGCACTTAATTTACTGGCCTGGAGTATATGGGATACTACTGTACAAGGGACTGATAGGTAAATTAAAAATGCCAAACAGGTATAGACCAATCTTACCAAGTTTACCATAGAGAGCACATGCACTTTAGTTTTGATTAGCAGTGATAAAGTCCCCAGAGTCATAAAACCCCCAACAACAAGTCAGAAAGAAATACAGGAGGAAGGCAAAACGTTTTGGGATGACCCTGCAAAAAGGGCCAAGTCCAACAGGCGCCCATGGGGTAGAATTTTCAGTAAAGACAAGCATGAAATCATTCAAAACCTTTATAAAAAGAACTGCTTGCATCAATGATATTTGTAAATGGCTGGGGCGACTGACAAGGAGGTGGGCACTAGTAGGTTCTCTTAGGAGCAAGTAGAGTCCCTGTTTTTTGGAAGACTGAATGCAGGACTTCATGTCCCAAATGAGCTGATCAACTTTTGCTTTCATAGGGCAACTGTTATTCCTGAAATGTGAGCTCAGACTAATGCCATATGAGAAAGGAGATAGTTGTAATACGTCACCCCATGAGGAACTGTCAGCTTTTTCACAGAGGTTCATGACACCAGTGAGGAAGGCCAATACCACTACTCTGTGTTTAAAGTGCTTCAGCTATCCCTAGAAGGAAGTAAGGTAGGACGTGGTTTGTGCAACCAATTTAGGGGACATCAGTGATGATGGCGTTGATGATACTGTGGATGGGACATGGAGTCAAACAGGCCAGTACAGCCTGAGAATGAGGTGCAGGAATGGACAGCTTATGAAGGGCAGATACAGCTTAGAGTGCCCAATGGGGTGCATTTCTACATACCTGATCCCAACTCATAAAAATCAACAACTCGATGTCTGACATCACACCCACAACCCGAGGTATCCCACAAAGCTCAGTCCTTTCTCCTACACTCTTCAACATCTACATAGAACCCCTCACTACATTTCTAAAACAAGCAAATATCTCCTATACCCTCTATTCTGAAAACACCCAGCTAAACCTAGAAATATATTCCCTTAATGACATTCACTGGCTCAACTCTACTCTTTTAAAAACACAAAACTGGCAATCACATAACCACCTCAAACTCAAACAAGAAAAAAATGAAATTCGTGTCTTCTCCAATCACGACCAACCCCCTCAGATCCAAGAATTAATGAACAACCTAGGATCCCTAAAATGCAAGCTTACTCCAGCTAACTCAGTTAAATCTCTGGGGATCTCCCTGGACTCAAGACTAAACATGAGTTCTCACATTAGCTCCAGTGCAAAGGGCTTAGAACTCCTTAACAAAATCAAGCCTTTCCTATACCCCAATGAAATGAAAATCACAATACAAGCTCGAGTTCCGTCCAGATTAGACTATGGAAATACCACACTCAACAGGAGCAGCTAAAACACACATAGCCCCCTTGAGAGCAACCCTGAACGCAGAAGCAAATATGGTCACAGTATCCAGGAAACACGACCACATCCCCCCTGCACTGCAAAAGTGAGAATGGCTACAAATCGAAGCATGCTGTTGTTTCAAAACAGCCTGTCTCATCCACAAAGTCCTACACACTTGCAAACCATCTTACCTCCCAGTCAAACTTGCTAAAGCAGGACAACCGAGAAACCTAGGAAGCTCCAACACACTCCTTCTCATCCTACCCAAAAAACATAAACGAAAAGCCCTCTCCTGCTCTTTCTCAGACAACACCCCTAAAATCTGGAATTTTCCGCAAATACATATCAGAGCTAACCCCTCCTTCAAGGGCTTCCAGAGACATTAAAAGAATTTCTCCTCAACCGTCATCTCCATGCCTCTGGACAAGTTCCGCTCTACGCACCTCGTTAATCCTCTACTAATGACTGCCTCAAAGCCTCTCACTGATCTGATCCTCAACCGGACTCCTCTACTCTCCCTGTAAGGAACCTTTACCGCATAGTATTGAGATGCTGAGCCAGTTACCAGTCAACCAGCATCTGTTAATAGAGCATCTGTCTTGTGGTCCATGCGCCGATGCACATGTTTCCTCGTAGGCCGGAGGCTCAAACTTTGCATTGTGTAAATGTCACAAGCCCATAGGACAGTTCTGAAAGTGGGTCACTCAGGGACTCATTAGCCATAGCAGCCCTGCACGAGCAGCCTGTCTTCTGGAGAGTGACTCTGCACACACCATGTGCTACAGAACTACACCACTGTCTTAATGTAAGTAAGTCACTCTTTAGGTTGTCCTCCTAAGCCCAGGAGGTAGATTGCATTATATTAAAGGCGTGGATATATATGTTTATACATATACATCCCTGTCTGTAACCCTGTAAAGCAATGTTTTACTATACATGACTGGCAGACCATAGAGTAACATGGGCTGAATACCGGGGAAACTTGAGATAGCCAGCTACATTATGGAACGACTGAATCGTATCATGCTTGTTATCAAACACTGTGCTTTTTCACCCCCAACACGATTCGCATGTCAAGGGTGAGCTAGCATACACCAGGATGCCACCCTGTGTGGGTGCCCCCATGAGAGACAGAGGTCCAGTGCCTTGGCAGGCTTCCCCAAGCCATTTTCCGGCAAGACAAGAGGCTGCCCGTCTGGTGGGATGTGCTAACACTTCCACAGGACAGAGACAATGACCTACACAGGAAGGAGGTCACACCTCCACCCTCACAGGATGGCTAGTGTTTGCAGGCATTAATACAGTGAATCTCTAGGCTTTAACTGCCCTTGATGTTTAATTTCTTGTCCCCAATTGAGGATAAAGCCCTCCCTGTCCTGTCCAGGCCGATAGGCAGGAAAATTAGGTAGGCAGTAGATGTGTACCTCCAAAAAGGCTAGCTTCACATTTAGGGAGGCTAAGGGGTATGTACAGCTGATGAAAGGTTCTGACATTTTGAAAGACTCTAAAACAGAATCCTGGGTAGCATAGTGAAGTACACTAACAAGATGTAGTCACTACAAGGACGGGTTAGCCGCATGGCCGCTGTATCTTATGCCCTTAACACCCCCATAACTAAGATTAATGGGCTCCCCTGGCACCAGAATGAAAGATCCTACTTGGAATCCGAGAAGAGACCTTAAGAAGACGCTGTCACCAAAAGCAGAACTTTGGACTCTGACGCAGAGCAAAGGGCAGACACTTAAGTGTCCTGAAGAGACCATTTATTGAATTGGAGTGTTAACGTGTATCTGTGGTGAAAGTTCACTACTGCCAGGATGAAGGACTCCAATTGACACAAGAAATCCAAAGAAGACTTCTATGACTAGTGGAAAAACTGCAACCTGCAGAAGAATCGATGTGCTGTGCCATAAAAATTGCAACCCACTTGTCCTGTCAAGAAGGAGCCCAAAGAGAAGTTGTGCCCACCAAGCCAGAGTGGTAGCCAAGCTCACATCGAGTCTTGAGCCACCAGTCCACTCATGACGACCTCCAGCCGTCGAAGTATCCCAAGACTACATTTGCCGCAGCCATGGCTTGTTGATCACCAGGCGGTTGATCGACCCCCTAAGGGACAACTCCAGCCCGAGAGCAGCTGCCAGAGACACCAACTGACATCAGCAATGACCCCGCCGCTGTATTCCTAAATCCTGATGTTGGTGTTGTCGAGTGTGCGGCAAAGCATCTTTGGTGTGACTGTGGTGGTGAGCCGCAGCAAGGCCTACCAGTGCAAGGGGTTCGCCCTTCTCTGCACAAGTCCTCAGACCAATAGGATAGAAGTTGGCACAGAAACTGGAATAGAAAATACAAAGTTTATTATCCTCATGAGGTCGAACTACATTCACACAACACCCTTCGGCAATGTATGAAGTAGCACACTGAATGGAAGGAGCTTAGTCCTTTTATACCGACACAGGGGCTCCAAAGAAGGCGGTACAAGTACAAGAAGTAGGTTTTAGGCACATATAAGGTCGTACAGAAAATGCACAGTCAACAAGTGGGAGGAGCTAACAGTTGCTAATTCTGGTGAACACATCCTGACATTTACAGACTAGGGACAGCTGCAAGGACAGCTGCAAGCACAACTGAGCATGTGCGAAGAAGAAGAGGCTAAACATAACATGTCTCTAGGCAGATTTCAAGCGTAGACAACAGCAAGGTAGGGCAGAACACATGGAACGCACGTGGTAGCACAGGGCAAACAAGATGGCTGCCAGAAATACAAAATGGATTCTACAAAACGGACAAGATAACTTCTAAATACAGGATGGCTTCTGCTAATGCTAACCCAATCGCTGCAAAATTACAACATGACCAGCCCCCAGTGATTTACAGCTGCCAGCTACCAGTGCACCAAGAGCAACTGAGTAAGGTAGAAGAAATCCAGCGGCTCCACCTGGGTCCAGGGACCCTAAAGGCCTCTACACTCCAAGGGTAGAGTGTATCTTCATTGCAAATTGTGGTTTTGTAAAGTCCTGCATTTTTTACAGATCCCACAGAGCCTGTCGGCACCAAGGACAGCCAAGTAACCTCTGCACCCGGACACCCTGGGCAAGGTAACAAAGAACAAACTGTTGAGTCTTGTTCTAGGGGGCCGCAGAACCTTGACCACAAAGGGTCTGCTTGAACTCACCCTGCAATTGACATAAAGTCATATGTGATTTTTCTCCATTGATGGTAATGAAAAATGTTTGACGGTGTTATCCACTAACCAAGGGTCTTTCCTCCATTGACCGCCATAATAAATGTTTTTGACGGTACTGTCTACTAACTAGTATTTCACCATTGATTAATGTTTTTAGGGTCATACCATTACTTAAGTGTTTCTCCATTCACTGCCATTATTGATGTATAAAAAGTGATTATTGAATTTATTCTTTAATGCTTTAAGAAGCTATAACTCTAGTTATATGTACAGGATCAAGTTTATTTTGATGACCATATCTATATAAAAATACAATCTATTTTTAAAAATTGGTTTTAAGGTTTCTTTCAAGTCGTGTCACTTACTTATTGTCAATCCCGGTTCTCTGAAATACTTAACACATGTTCTGCCTGACTGCTCTGTGCCACTCTACCAGGACCGAGCTAGGGATGTTAAAGCCTCCATACAATCTTTCCCTTGACTCCTAGATTGGGAGCACAATCTACACGGTTTAGAGTAGAGACCTTCCCTGTATACACTCTAAATATGTACACATAGCCAATAGAGCTCTCACACAGCATGTACAACTTGATGCTGTAGCGAGCTATTTTGCTTGCAATGTCCTGCCTGAACAGGAGCTTCCCTATGTACAGTATCAAGAACTCTTCAATGGCTAGATTCTTTGCAGGAGTATAAATCTTTGGAAAACTGAAAGACAAGTGTTCCACGACAGACAACATTTTTTAAAAGCTTGTCATATTCTGGATGGTCCTGGGGTAATGCAGCAGATTTGTCATTGAATTGCAGCATACTCTGCAATGCCAAAATCTGATCTCTGTTCATGTACGATGCAAAGATGGGTGTTATCCAAACAGTGCGAGTGGACCAGTAGAACTGAAAGCTTGGTTTGTGTGTTAAACTCATTTTGAGCGTAAGGCCCAAAAATATCTTCAACTCCTCAAGTGAAGTGGTAGTCCACTTGTGCACCCTAGAATGAGGCCCTCAAGTGCCTCTATGCTCCTTCAAAAATTGTTCGGCACACAAATTTGCCTTGTGCACAATTTGCACGGGGAAGTCAACATCCAAGAAGAGATGGACATAGTCCATTTTAAAATAAATTGGCAGTTTCGAGTTTACATCCAGCGTCTCCAGTGAACAGAAGATTTTGGGGCTAAACTAAATTGGGCAACATGGTTAACTAAAGAATTCATCAGGAAAAGGCAAATTATGTGGCATAATGCATAACATTTTTGCCATGCGTGTACAGTATGCCGTTTTTTATTTAAATATGTGTTTTCCCGAGGGAGGTGCACAAATGCCCCCCAGGAAAAAACAATTTTTTTAAAGCCCCAAAGGGGTCAACCCATGACCTCAGGGCTATCCCCCATCTACATTTATTTTATATTTTTTGGGAAATGCGTGCTTTCACTTGAGGGGAAAGCACACATTTCCAAAACAAATATGGGTCCAACAGGAGGTTAGCCCATATGTCAAGAGGCCAAGCCCCTGATACGTTTACGTAATTAAAAAAATGTTTTACCTCTCCAGGGGGCACAATCGCGCCCACCAGGATAAAACATACTTTATAATTTGTTTATTTCTACCCCCAAAAGGGTTTGCCCATTAACCATGAGGGCCAACCTCCTAAACCATTTCATTTTTTCAAAAGTATTATTTTTTTACTTTACCCAAGACTTTTTAAAAACTATTTCTGCTCACAGAGGGGCGGGAGCGTTGGTCCATTCCCCATGAAGCCTAGCCCCTCTAAATACTGGTTCCTGGTGGTCTGTGGGTTTCAAGCAGTGGATCATGGTGTGACCGCGATCCACAGCCAGGAAACTGTTTCAGGAAGACCTTCTTGGAAAGGGGAGCTTTGCTCATTTCCAACAAGGCCTCTTTGAAACATAGGAGACGGTTTCTGGCATTTCTTTGTCTACTGGAGTGGGAGAGAGCGCTTACCTCCTTGCTGCTCCATGCCCAGTATGGAATCTGTGCTGTTAGCGCGCCTCTCGGCGTGCTGATGCTACAGATGGGTGGGAGAGGGTGGCGACTGACACAGAAGTGATTCCACATCTCCTGCACTCTTTTTTTAAAAAAAAAGGAATCCTTGGTGCAAGCACTGGAGGATCCTTTCTAGCCCTCCACAGTGTCGTCCAATGGCCGACAGATGCACTGGGGAGGGAGTGGAGGTGTCAGCCGTTGGTCTGCAACCAAACCAAAGAAGTTACAAGAGCTTTAGTATAGAGCAAATCTTAACAGTAATCCCTGTGCCAAAATCTACATTAGGTACTTTTTATTTGGTTAGATAAATGATTGAAGTTAGAAAATATTCATGTTTTTATATAGATTGTGAATCATGCAGATTGTAGTGTGCCAGGAAATATTGTTCACAAATCAGTAAAATGGAATCTCACAAATTAGAAAGTGGGAAAGTACACATGCAATTTATGACACATGGGTAACCTTGTTCTTCTTTTAAGTTATCTTATAATTGTTTCTACTTGCATAGCAGATAATATCAGCATTGCCCTGATGCCACATTGTGTTGGTCCGCATATTCCATAATGAAAAATATCAACCAGCACAATGACTCTAATTATTCGTTCTCGACAAAAGAATAGACAATTAGCATACACACAAATTTTCATCACCAGAAGTGCCCCCTTGGGTGCAATAAACATCACACCAATTGTAATGGTGTGATCCTAGTACACAGAAGGGTTTGCATAGGGATCACAATTTAACGCCTTAAAGGCGGCCGCAATTTTGCGGAAGTGCGGCACTTCCATAAAACTGTCGGGGCCGCGTTGGCCTTTGGCCGACGGCAGCACTGGGGAGGTAGTGCTGCCATCGGCCAATGGACGACAGCAGCACGGAACGGGTTAACAGGCTACTTGTAATCAGTTCCATACTCTTCAATAGATTCCCAGAGCAGCTATACTATTCCTGCAGCTCATTTGAAACTCGGATCAACGTGGCTAATCACCCCCTCTTCAGCTCAGATCTTTGGCCAGACAGAAGCAACTATTGCCTTCCTGATTCAAAAAAGCTCCAGAAGCAGACATTCCTACACTGCATTAGCACATCAGCCTCATTTGCAACTCATAGTAGTGAAGTTTGTGCCATGTTACTTTCTCAGTCCCTCCTCAGATTGTTAACAAGTAACAGGGATAACTTCATTCCTGCTGCAAATAACTTTCAAAGCCATTGTTAAAATCTCCCTTTTTTGTGTGGTCTCCCAATGTTTTCCCATTTTTATAGAGCTAGATTTCTGACATGTTGAGGCACCAAGCAGTGAGAGTAAGCTCTTTTTTCCCAAAACACCATGAATATTTTAAATAAAATTGCCTACTTGATTATTAGGTAATCCTGCAGTAAAAATGTGCAAAACATGTGCAGTTGGCATATATATCAAAAGCCAAATGTGGGAACAGTTTTGTTGTACACTCCTCACACATGGAATTTTGAAAATGTAGTAGCACTATAGTTCTAAATGTCATATCGAGTATAAGGTAGTGCTATCTTTGATTCATCCTGGTCTTTTCTCTACTAAAGAAGTTTACTTGCATTACCTCAAGTTGTGTGTCAAGCTCTCTCTGTTAATCTACATATGAAGCCTTTGATTTATGACTGTTTGTTACTTCTAGCCCCTCTTGTCAATGGTTACAGCCCTCTTCTGGTTAATTGAGCTGCTCGATAGATTATGACTACGAGGATTCAGGTATGGCCCTGCCTGCTCAGATTCAAGAATGTTCCACTATGGACAGGGCAGCCTCTTGGAAAGAGACACATTATGAATTCCTTGTTGCCAAGTAACTACTTGGATCACTCCTTTTATTTTTGTCACTCACACCAGGATGGATTTGGGTTCCTAGGAGAATTTGTCATTTTGTGCTTAACATTTGTCTGCTGTCTTGAAGTCTGTAATCGATCCACTAATTTAGAGTTGCAAAGAATGTTTTATTTGGTTTTGGTTTTCGTTCAGTATTGAAAATATATGAGTTTGTGTAATCTTTCCTCATTTGCAAGGAAGGGGATGAGGAAGGGATATGCTAAAAATAGAACCCAGCACATCAAGAAATACTCTGGTCTAACATGCATTTAATGCAAAAATATCACGCAGCACGGCAAATAAAAAGTAATTGCCATTTGTACTGGTCAGAGCACTTGCAAAAAAATGGGTCATTTGGATCTTAATGCTAAAATACATTACATTTAGTACAGTATATGTATGTTTTCTCTCAGCACAAGCCTACAGAACCTAATTGTGTCAAAAAATGTTTCCTTCAGTACAAATTTATCTAATGAGCAGGTGGAAAGATATTCTCCTAGAGGAAGTGTGAGATGTCGTTGAGGAGCAGATATAAGTCATGAATACAACGATGAGTTCATTACTGCATGGAAATAGATGTGTTCACATGCAGTACTCTGAATAAAATGGCTTCTGGCCCTTCTAGAATCTTGAAACTTAGTGAGCCTAATCAAGGATAAAAGACGCTTCCGATAAATATGAAATAGCATCCATATTTGAATTTAAAATATATCAGTGCACACAGTGATATATACAAAAAACAATAGCACTGAAGAATATAACATGTGATTATGTTTCCGCAGAGGAGGTAATGTCTATATAGGTTACCATAATACCCTTATTCAGAGTCTTCCTTCCTCGTGACAAACCTTAATCATTCAACCCCTCCATTTTCAGTCTACAGCTGTGTGTCAGAGATTGATTAGTTGTGACCAGGAGGAATCATGAGTAGCGTACCAGTATATAAGGTTCTTCTTTGAAAAGTGGTAAAGTTG
Organism: Lissotriton helveticus; assembly: GCF_964261635.1. Taxonomy (NCBI): domain Eukaryota; kingdom Metazoa; phylum Chordata; class Amphibia; order Caudata; family Salamandridae; genus Lissotriton; species Lissotriton helveticus. Next base: position 1,649,234,319 of record NC_136063.1, on the reverse strand, counting down.
TTAAAAATAAAAGCTACATATAGGACTATCCAGTTGGTGGGACCTCCCTCATATGTAAGGCCCAAGACAAAACAAGAAAGAATTGCAACATTCGGATTACCAGCAAGTAGTCTTGACATTAGTTGCATTCAACTGAAATTGATTAACTGTGCTAAATTTCCTGACAATTCTTGGTGCCAGACAAACTAGCAATAGTAAAGCTCATGAATGGCATGACTTTAGAAAGTCTTTTTTTTATAGCCTTTAATTAACAGCAATGTATTATTAAGCCGCTAACTGTGTGACATTACAGTTCCTTGTAATCTTAATTTGAACAAAGTATGCCTGAGTCTTTCTCCTGTTTCTACTAGAGGAATGGAATGGAGGAGGAGCAAAACTGCGGAGGAGGTAACCCTAGAAGAAATAGCTGTCTGATAGATGGGTTCTTCACATTGATGATTTCAGGCAGGAGGTTAGATAGTAGAGAACCATGGCAAGACAAAATATATATAACAGAGAAGACCAAAAACTGCAATCAGGGGATTATATGGAAGAGGTGTGGCGCCGCGGCCAGGACGACTGACACCGGACGCTGGGGCTAACGGTTCGAACCCCGTTGGCAGGTCAGCCCAGCACCATGTGACTCTGAGCAATAGCTCGCTTAATCTTCCCAACGGCCCCCAGCGCCGGGATGCCCCTGGGTAGCTGTGCACTTTACAAATAACATATTTTTACATTGGTGAAATTATGGAATGATCAGCATACTGAGAGAGGGAAGAGTATATTGACGCTCTAATTAAAATAATTTAGAGAGTCGAGGCATAGGATTAGGACAGTCCGAAACTTCATAAGACTTAGCCCAATGTACACAAATATAGCAATATAAGACAGAATTCCAAATTAAACTTTATAGGTTTATTCACAATTAAGATCATTACAGATGTCAAAAAGTGAATATTTAATCAATCATGAATTAGCTCAAAGAAAATAGTCTAAGTCATAATCTGCAAGATGACTGCCATATAACCAATCTTTGGAGCAAGCCAATGGCCAGAACTACATATAGAGCATACAAATAGACTGCTAGTCTGCTCAGTTAAAAAAGGCAAAGAAAGTTCTAAGTATAAGTCAATAAAGAGATTAGCGCAGAGTATGCTCAGTTTAAAAGCCCAAGAAAGTTTTGCACAAATCCCAAACGCATAATATTGTATAGGGTTTTAGCCAGAAATGCCACACACATTCAGTGGTAAGTGATAGTGTGAGAGATTTGGGTGGTGTTTGCTCCACACAAACATATCACAAACTCATGTCTCCACTATGTCCGCTGGGATGGACCTTTATCTCGGACTGAGGCTAAAACCATAAATTCAGCAATATATCAATGAGAGTGAAGCAGTATTTACCTCAAAGGATCAACAGAGAAGGCTAATTTTGCAAGCCATCAAGGTTTATTAACACATTTTTTAACTTAAAATTCAAATGAATTAAGCATAAATCAGTAGTCACCTAAAAACAGCATGTATGAATATAATCCAGGCAATTCAATTTGGCAAATGTAGCGAGGGAGAGGTGTGGCGCCGCGGCCAGGGCGACTGACGCTGGAATCTGGAGGATCACGGTTCGATCCCCGGCTCCGGCGGCAGGTTAGCCCAGCACCATGTGACTCTGGGCAATAGCTTGCTTAATCTTCCCGACAGCCCCCAGCGCCTAGAGACCCTTACGGGTGATTGTGCGCTTTACAAATGTGGATTATTATTATTATTATTATATGTAAGGAAACATTGTTAAATAGAGCACATGCAAAGTGAGATAAATTTCCGTTCCAAAAAGGGAAACTCAATAATGCTAAACTAAGATTGTGGGTAAGTCAGAAATATTTTGAAGCAGCGGGTGTCGGAAAATACAGCATCAAAAGTAGAACCAAATGTACCTGCTCTAGAAAGTAAGGCTATGAGCAGAAAAATAAGAATCATTAAGTCTCAGGAGAACGAGCGGAAGCGTCTGCCCGCAGACAGGGGCAAGTCTTGTCACTAACTAAAACCAGGTTCACACAGTTAAAACATGAAATTTCATCTAAGTGATGCACTCTACATGTTATCACTGGGTAATGGTAAAATATTTGGATTTGTAGGGTGCAATTTATCACCCAAAGGGTGTTCAGTTGTTGGAGCAGGTGGGTGGGTCGTCAGATGGGGATTAGTTAAAGAACCATGTCTTCTGCCTCTTGCAGAATTCAAGAAGCAAGGAGGGGGCTCTGGGCTGTGGAGGGAGGCTGTTCCATGTTTTAGGTGAGATGTAGGAGAAGGCTAAGCCACCTGTTCTACTTTTGCAGAAAGGGTGGAGTGTGAGGGAGAGTGAGTCTGCATATTGGAGTCTTGCAGGCTGGTGGAAGTGAATGCAGCCGTTGAAGTGTGTTGGTCTTAAATTGTGCAGTGCTTGTATGCATGCATGAGGAGTTTGAATTGGCAGGGTTTGAGTATCAACAGCTAGTGGAGGTGCCTGAGGTGTGTAGTGATGTGTGTGCTACATGGGAGGTCCCGGATGAGTCTTGCTGCGGCAATCTGGATTCTCTGAAGTCGGTAGAGGAGGTGGTTGGAGATCCTGGCATAGAGCGCTTTACCATAGTCTAGTCTGCCAGTGACTAGGGCTTGAGTGACGGTACACCTGTTGCTCATAGGACTCCATTTAAAGACTTTTCTGAGGATGCATAGTATGTGAAGCAGGAGGAGGTGACTGCGTTCAGCTGTGAGGCTAAGTCGAATTTGTTGTCTAAGATGATTCCCAGTTTGTTTGCATCGTTAGTGGACATAGATGTTGGACCAAGCTCTTATGGTCACCTCATGGATTCCCAGGGGAAGCTCCTGTACCCGAAAATCAGCACTTTTCATCCATTGTGCTATGAAGAGCATGCATTTGGTGAAATCCTCGCACAATTGGGTTTTATGGGTGTGGACACTGGAGTGCATGCAAGTGGGCGAGTGGTAAGAAGCCACTTTTCAAGGGCCCAGGTGACAAAACATATAAGATTAGGTCCAATATTAACTGCTACACAAAGTATGTTATATGCGTGACAGTGCAAATGCGGCAAAAAGTATGTGGACAGCACCATAAGGACCCTGCGTGAGAGAATAGGGGAACACTTGAGAGTGGTTAAAAGAAGGGGATATCAGGTCTCCAATTGCTGCGCACAAAGCACAATGCCCTACACAGACCAGGAAAAGGGTATTTATATTTTATGGCATTGACAAAGTCCTGAGGCACCCTAGAGGGGGCAACAGGGAATTGACTTTACGGAGGTGTGAAGCCTTTTGGATTCTCAGATTACGCAGCACAGAGACAGGGCTTAATATTGACCAGGAGCTTCATTACTTTCTGGGGAGATGAATGGTGTTTGTCATAATGTGTACGTTATAACATGCCTGATCCGAAGAGGGTAGGTGCAGGTTATGTCACCTGCATATACGTTTGTAACACTTTGCTTTGTGTTATCATCACACATATTGTTTTGGTTGCCTCTGCATTGTAACACCATAAGAAATGTATGAGTTGGTATGTCATTTGACATATGCAACCCCCTGTTAAATGCACAGTTAAATCCAGCCACTCTCGTCATATGTAAACCCTGTTATCCTTGTACTTTGTCCAGGAGATGAAGAAACATAATGTATTTTGAACATAGCTTCAATGAGGTTGTTGGATTTACGATTTTGGAGGCTTTACGCTTAAGCCTGCAGATTTTCAGTTGTGCATGCCTAGAATATGGAAGGTTTCATTCACGATGAGCGCTTTTTCTTAGCAATCTCTCACAGCAGCTACTGATTCAACACTAATTTGTTTGGACATTTAGCAATGCGTATTTTCGTGAACACTCTAGTCAATGGCGCCATCTGATGATCTATCAGTATGTTAGACATGATTTGTGGGTCTGCTAGATTGTGATGACCAGATCTGGTTATGAATCCATTTTTTAACCTACCTTTAATACACACACTCTTATGTTTGAAGTTTAACTTTTTAATATCACTAAAGAATTAATGACCGATTTGTGGACACTTTGGATTTCCTTTTAGCTATGCGATTCACAGATTGCGATAATCGGGTTCTGTTATTTGCACGCAGGGAGTGATTAGATTCAGCACAACTGTGGTTAGCTTGAAATGACTTATTGTGTGTATGGAATTGACATTTTCACACTACAATATGGCTGCCATGTTTAGGCAGAGTTAGTCCTCTTTCTATTATCATAGCACCAGGTCTATAAGAGCGGGAAACTCTCATTGCCGGCACTCGTACTCGAGGACCGGACAGACTGATCTAGTTGTTGCTGTACTACTATGCGGGACGGTACCTTTCTGTGCTTGCGACCAGTGTTTAAACAGTGCAGGTATTTGTTTTGAATTAAGGGATCTATTACATCTGGGTCTCGTTCAAGCACCATACAGTGCCTAATGATTTTGGAAAGTGTATCACAGTGAGCACTTACAGTCAGGGAAGCTGGTCACATCGGAGCTTTTTCCTTCTCATTGCAGGGGTGCTTTTATTGAAAATTACAGATTTGCTCATTTGGAAGCAAAGATACTAGACTTAATCGCAGTCTAAATTGTGAGGGATGGAATTATCGCCACATGGAAAGTAGGTGGTGATTTGATACATGAGGCTATTTTGGGAATATATTTGATCAAGAGGATCAATTTTGACAGGCTCTTAACTGTTTAATTCCGCATAGGTTGCTACCAATGACATTGAAGTTACCCCCTTTAGAAGAAATATCACAATGGTGATGCATGTAGGTGGCTAGATGGGTGAGATAGTAGTCACCCCTTTTGGCCTTTGAGGGCTTTATTTATGTACTGACGACAATGAGAGAAGGGAATGACGTACACGGCCCAGGTGTTTCTTAACGATTTCAGTCTTGTGTATTTGTGGCTTGGTCTAGATGCCCTTATACAGTTTCGGGCTTTGGGAGCTTTTTAATCATTAGGTTTTTTCCATCACCTTGAGTTAGAGTTTTTTAATATGAAATATTCTTGCACGATAAGTTTTTTGATCTTCACAAATTGATGCTCACAAAATCACTATCGTTGACTATAGGTCCACAATGTTCATGCCTTTGCACACTATGTCACATTTATATCTGAAATGAGCTTTTGCACACCAGTTTTATGTATGGTGTCACAATGGCCATTGTTTATTTTTTGTTTACTCAGCCATGAGAAAGTCACAGGACGATTTCCCAGTTTGTGCGATGAAACAAGTGTTGGTTGATCAGAAAGAAAAGAATAATAGAAAGAGAAGATTTCCGAAACTGTGTTTACAATTTGTGTATACTTACATTGGTATTTAATATTACTCTACAGACATATGCTGAGGATTTTGTGAATTACTATGTTGGCTTTGGCCACAACTTTGGGGGAGGTTGGTAGTTCTCCTCACCATACAGCACCGTAACTCAATACTATCCTGAACTGATATGTGTGCGATTGTTCCTAAGGCGCCGTATAACCTATAACTATACCACTTTCTATTAAATATGCATTTGGTGAAGTTAGAGCTGGTTGTGGAGGAGTTGTCGGACATTGGGAGGATGAGCTGTGTGTCATCAGTGTAGGAAATGATGGGGATGACGTGATATCTGATGACATCAGGGAGTGGTGTCATGCACATTTTGAACAAAGAAGGTCTGAGAGATGATCCTTGAGGCTCTCCACAGATCACTTCCTTGGGCTCTGATGTATAGGGTGGGGCTCTGACTTTATGTGTTCACTCTATGAGGAAGGAACACATCCAAACGAGGGCTGGCCCTTGGATGCCTGTTGTATGAAGTTTTTGATGAGGCTGGAATAGAATAGAATAGATGTGGACTTGTAGAGCGCGAATTGCTGCCCGGAGGCGTCCAAGCGCTAAAATAACCAGAACCTGCCAGAGTGCTGAGGAGTAGGTTAGCTCAGTTAAAGGGGTGAATTAAAAAGGAAGGTCTTTAGCTGTTTACGAAACACAGCGAGATTGGGATTGGCTCTGAGGTGCAGTGGCAGGGTGTTCCAAGTTCTGGAAGCATTATGGGCGAACGTCCTGCCGCCCGCTCTGGATCTTTTTATTCTCGAGACCACTGCTAAAAAGGTCTGGCTGGAGCGAAGACTTCTGTTGGGAGTGTAGTGGGTGACTAGGTCGCGGGTAATGCTAGGGCCAGTGCCCCAGAAAGCTTGATGGGCTATGCACATTGCCTTAAACAGAACCCAACTCTGAATGTGATACAGAGTTGAACGCAGCGTAGCGGTCAACCAGTATGAGAGTAGATATTTCTCCTCAGTCCAGTAAGGTGCAGAGCTCATCTGTGGCGGCGATGAGTACTGTCTCCTTGCTAAGGTTGCTTCAAAAGTCAGATTGGGTGTGATTGAGAAGATTGTGGAGTTGCAGTTGGTTTGTGAGTTCATAGTTGATTGCCTTCTCTATAACATTTTCTGGGTATTGTAGTAGGGAGATGTGGCGGAGATGGGCATCTTGTTTGTACCTGCCGAAGGATTCTTGAGGATGGCTGTGACTGCAGTATGTTTCTAGGTCTAGTGGAAGGTTGCTGAATGCAATGGAGGGATTGATGATGTGAGTGAGGAATTTGCTAATGAAAGTTCCTCCTAAGTTGTAGCTATGATGTGTATAGGGTTATTTGGGGGCCCCGGAGTGTACGACTTTCATGATTGAAGTGGTGTCTTCCTCAGTGAGTGATCCCCGTAGGTTAGGTATGTGTCTGAATGGGAGTTGTGCAGGTTGCTAATGATGTCCTTGCGGTTCATTGTTTACAAAGTTAATGTAGATCTTTTCAATTTCACTGTGGAAAAAGTTGAAGATGTTGTTGCAGAGTTCTTGGGTGGGGATGATTGAGCTGGCTGAGGCTTCTAGGATAGTGAACTCCCTAATGTTAGCAACGATCTCTTTGCTGTTGTTGAGTTAACTTCGATCCGGTCTGTGAGGGATCTTTTCTTGGTGTCTCTCATAAGGAGGGGGAGGTAATGCCTGAGTTTGACCTTGTAGGTTGATCTGGTTTTGGAACTGTAGTTGGCTCTCCATTTCTTTTCCTGCTGTTTACAGTATCTTTTGGAGTCCCGGAGTTCTTCTGTGTACCAGGAGAGCTGTTTGTGAGTTCTGCAGTGTTTTGATGGGTGTAAGAGTGTCTGCGCAGTTAGAGACCCACTGGTTGACATTGGTGATTTTGTCGACTAGGTTGTCAGCAGTGTTGGGTTGGTCTGTTTCTGTTATTCTATTCCAGTTCCAGCTGGGCAGGTTGGTGCTGATGGGAGATTTGGCTTGTGATGTCAAGATTTTGAAGTGGACAGATTGTGTCTGGAATGTGTCCTGCTGTGTGTGGGGTCTGTGATGAGCTGAGAAAGTCCTATGTTGTGCAGGCAATTGAGGAGGTCGGTGGAGTAGTGGTCAAAGGGGTCTTCCAGGTGGAAATTGAAATTTTCAAGAAGTAGGAAGTCCTTGGAGTTAATGGTGAGGGGGCGATGAAGTCAGAGATGATGTTGCTGAAGTTGCTTCATGGTACAGGTAATTTATATGATAGGGTGTCCTCCAGGGTGGAGCTGTCATTGGTTTTTAGACTGAAGTGCATGTCATCAATGAAGGGAGTGTTCATTTGAGGGTGTCTTTGTATATGATGGCGAGTCCCCATCCAGGGTTGTGAAGGTGGTTTTGATGTGCAATCTTGTATCCTACTGGTACGGCCACAGCGATGTCAGGAAATGAGTAAGGGTTCATCCAGATTTCCTCCACATAGAAGAGGTTTGGTGCTGAGGACATCTTAAATGTGGATTGTGTGTTTTTTGTTCAAGTGCATGTTAGGGCTTGCTAAGGGTATGGTGTGGTTTTTGGTGAAGTGTTTGGTGAGGTGAGGGTGTGAGGGGGTAGTGTGGTCAGTGTGAGGGGGTAGTGTGGTCAGTGTATGGGGTGAGCGTGAGGGTGTGATACTGCAGGTGAAGCATCAGTCGAAGCCGGAGAAAGGTCATACCATGCTGAGAGGTGCAGTGCAGCAGCAGTATGTGGATGAGCATCCTGGGTTGAGCATGCAAAGGTTCACAGTAGTGACTGTGGGCGATTCGACCAGGGATAGTGGAGGTGGGAGTGGGCCAGATGTGGATGGACACAGACGGGCTTGCATTTGTCACACCTTCTGCGGGAAGGGTGGGAAGAAGACATGGTAAAGTGCAAGCAAATGTGGGAGAGCAGGTAAGGAGTGTGGGGAGGCGGAAGAAGAAAAAAAGAGCAGCGGGTTAGTAGGGCTGTGGTGGCCTAAATGTAGCACAAGAATGGAAGGATGAAAGGAATGAACATGAAAAGATTGAAAAAAGTACAAGATTGTGAAAGTTCAGAAGGAGGCACAAAAAGTTCTGAAAAAGGCACAGAATGTTTAGAAAAAGACACAAATGTTCAGAAAAAGGCACAAGAGTCCAGAAAAAGCAAAACGTTCAGAAAAGGCTCAAATGTTCAGTAAAGGCACCAGAGCAAAGTACAGAAAAGGTATACAAGTAAAAAGTACAGAGAAGGCACAAGAGTGGAAAGGGAAAAGGGAAAAGGCAGAGGTGGGGTGCAATACAATACCAAATTATTCCATCATCACAGCCTACATGATATCTGACACAGGAGTATCCACCTCCTCTACCTTTCATTCAGTGCAGGTGCAGATAAACATCATCTCTTGCCATCAACTGATTTCTCTCTGCCTTTCTGTTCCTTATTCTTTTCCCTTTCACCCAACTTGAATCCCTTTGTCACCAAAAACAAACAAATCCAACAACTGCCAGAATCAAAAAAGGTTTCAACATAGCGCCTAAAAGTCCACTACCAACGCCACAAACCCATTTGCTACAGCAGAAATCCCTTTCCCAATTGCTCCCTAAGATACGAACACCAAGCCCACCACTAAGCAGTAGCGGCTGCTTCATGTGCTTTACCACATCTTGGTTTGGTGCAAAGAGGTAAGGACCCATGGACTTTGCGCACTATAGGAATGCATGGGGTGGGCCCTAGACCGTGTACCGCCCTAGTCCTGACACCATGTTTTTGATCTCATAAAACAACCTAACGTCCCTTTATTTTCCATATCTACACTCAATACTGCGACTTTTAATTCCTGTTCTACTGCGACTTTTAATTCCTGTTCTTCCTTTCCCCAACTAGTAGCCTAACTATTGGCTGAATCTTTTGTAATCTATTCCCTTCTTGCCTATAGGTGTCCCAAAACATCATTTCCATCCCTTTTCATCTTACAAGTAAGATTCCCTTTGTTATAATACAGTGGTGCATCACTACCCAAAAACTAAATCCCATTTCCTTTATAGCCCTAACTATAAGAGGCGGAGTCAACCCTCTAAACATAGATACCTCATGTATGGGTTTATCAAAATTCAAAAACTGATTGCCTGAGCTACTTTGTTCATAAACAAACTAGTGCTAATGTCACAAGATAGGGGATAAGCTAGTGGAATATGTTGATAGTTCACACCTCCAGCAACAGACGTTGGAAAATAGGTACACTCATAACACCCTTTAGCAACTATTAGTTGTGAATAAGCATGCAGCAGCATCAAGAAAGCATTATTTGAAACATTATTGTATGGCCCCTTCCTATGGAGAACCAGTAAATTAAACATATGCGACTCATTTAAAGTAGGCTCTGGTATGAAGATTCTCTCAGAACTATCTCTGTGTGAAATCTGCAAATGAAATCTACTTTGGCTTTCTGTGTGAGTAAGATTAGGCTTAGATTTAACTTGGCTAGGAAGATCCTCAACAGGAGGACTCAGAAAATAACAGAAATCATTAATGCTATAATCACAAGTGCTCTACGTTGTTTTGATGAAAGAATCACCATGTTTTTTTTTTAAATCAGAAAGGAAAAGACAAAAGTAAAACATTGCATAAAATGAACTACCTGTTGCTGCTACTTGTGTCAATCTACAAACTGTTGATTAATTCATGATGAATGCATCAAAATCAGTTTCTTCATAAGTAATCCCTAACCCAATGTCAACCTCTCCTAAAATGGCACCGCTACTCTTCTACTGGATCCTGGGACCTAATAGTCATCAGAACAATTAATATAAAAGGTAATTCATACAGAAGTGTCAGTTGACTCTAGTTCAGTAATAATCGAAATTCAGTCAAAATCAAAATATGGATCATAAGGATTTCTTAAAAACAGGCTGTTGGTCATCAACCTCATATATTCTCAGGTTAGCTTTATTTTCAGCAAGGTAAACCCATTCAGGAGCTGAGTACCTTCGACTAGGCACCTGCTCACTCTTATAAGCCATAATCCAACTCCACACACAGACCTGGATGAGGATAAAATTGGGCGACGGGAAGCAGTGTTAAACAAGGCTGCGTCTTGGCGCTCCTTCTTTTTAACCTGTTTATCTCGGACCTATCCCCCATACTTGACAAGGTTAACTCCTATCCGCCTCAACTGGACGGAACCCGCATCAGCAACCTGTTATACGCTGATGAGCTTGTGTTACTGAGCCACACAAAGGTAGGCCTACAGAGGCTTCTTGATGAACTCCTTCCCTACACACTTGACAATGTTCTCAAATGGAATCTGTTATGTTATGTTATGTTATGTTATGTTATGTTATGTTATGTTATGTCAAAAACAAAAATAATTCATTTCAGCAAAGAGAAGCAGCGGGAAAGCAGTTGGTTTTTCCATAATAAAAGCATCAAGTTACAGTGCCACATTATAAATATCTGGGAATTTTCCTTGACTCCAGAGGTTCCTTCACCAAACAAAAAGATTCCATCAAGGCTAAAGCACTGTTGCTTGAGGTTGCGTCGGCAAAACTTTCAAAACATCTACTAGGGCCAAGCCTAACTCCTCCGCTCAAGGTGATGAAGGCCAAGATCACCAATTCCTTATCATACGGACACGACATTATGATGGGCTCAACCCACATCTTATAATAAATAAATCAACCACCCAAATCTTTAAGTGAGCATGGCGCCTGCCGAGGTCTTCATCTCCGGCACAAGTCAGATTAGAACTCGGCCTGCTAGATCACAATGGCGTCGAGGCTGGTGCTTTTATTAAGTTCTGCAATAGACTGCGCAACTTCCGGGATGGCAGTCTTGAGACCAAACTCTGGAATTAACTATCCACCAGCGCATTTAGCCAAAAATATTGGCACCACGTGGCCCACTCCCAACAGCTACTCGGAGTCACGGAATATTGGGGAACAAATCCACCACAACAGGCATTGAAGACCGTAACTAAGTGAAGCGTTCGGCTCTGGTCTTTCCACTCCGGCAGGGCAAAATTATCCGGAAGGAAACATGCCTGGGCATTGTCTCCGATTATAAACCGGGGGTTGAGTCAACCATCAAGCACTTATCAAGCACATACTCTTTTGGAAGGTAAAGTTCATGGCCCTAAGGCTAGGGGAGTGGCCCTTTTTAAAGTATTTGCCACAATGGTGGCGCCTCAGTCTCAATATTGAATGCAGGGAATGCGGCTACCACTCCGAAAGCTTGGAGCGCGTAGCCTGCACATTCCCAGCTCTGCTTAATGACAGATGAACTTCATTGCGAGCGGAGTGGAACAAACTAGAAGCTCACACATGTCGTCAAGCCATAATAGCAGCCATGAACCAGGAAAATACAAAGCTGAACATTCCATTCACCAAATTTGTCATCAGAGTTGCTAAAATGCTGGGGAAAGATAAGGCAGTAATTCCTCCGCCGGTTGGCCTTGCCACTTCTATGTAATAAAAACTCTAGCAGCCGCCGGCCCCTTCAGCTAGGCCTACCTGGACACTGTTTTCAGCATTTTAAAACTAGCTGGAATATTTATCTGTCCCTTCTTTTAGATTTTCTTAAAACCATTCCATGACTGTTATGTTATCCAACGAGCCTAATCCATAAAAGACAAATGCATATTCAGCCAATTTTTAATTTCAACCCATTTTTATCGCAAGATTACTGCACTTTTTTTGCACTAACTGGGGACCTTTTTAGTTTGTTTTTAGATTTTTGTATATGTATTCATGAGCCACATAGTTTTAACATTTTGTTATGGTTTTTAGTAAACAAACAATACATTTAAATTTGCTTCTTCAACCTTCTGACTACTGGCTGTTTTATGTCACTGTTGCTTTGCTCACTGGTCCCTGTCTCCTCATTGAAGATGTTTGGATATTCATTCTCCAGAAACAGAAACGGTCTGTCTTTTTCCACTCCTTGGCCACCTTTTGTTTTTTACTACCCCCCCTCCACCTCCTAGTCACACTGCTTGTCCCTTTTCCAGGCTCAGATTCTGAGTTTAGACCTTCTTTAGTTTAGGCCACTGTGGCTACTCGTGGATCGTTCACCCCAGGCCTTACACTTGCCTTGTGTTGACTTTGAGATGCTTATGTGCACTCTTCTTCTCCCTCTGAGCTCTCTGGTTGCACCAAGTTTGGCCTTTGCTGATCAGTAGTGGCTGTCACCTCTTCTTCTCCAGTTTGTCTCACTCTCCGAGTGTGTGACGCATTAATCCAGTTTGGAAGGCCTCCACATTTAGCAGCAGAGTTTGCTACCAGAATGAATGGATAGAGACCACGAAAACACAGGTAAGGGAGAGGAGAAGGGAATGACACTGTACTTCCCAAAGATTAACAGAACATAATGGTACAGTGACAAGTATCAAAGAATGATAAGCAGTGTAAATAGATACTCTAAGACTATTGCCTTTTACGCGTAAATACACAGCACAAAACTTAGAATCCTATCTATAAGAAGTCATCCTTAATGGAAGAGGAAACATCACACACTAATAGTGTCATAGTTCAACATAGGAATCCTCTCCCCACCCGGGTAGGACAGTGCCACCAGGGCCGACTCATCCTCCTCAAAGACTGACTAAATAGGAGGGAGTTTTTGCATAAATCTTGCTGGACAACACCAAAAGGGGGAACCAGATAAATACTTAAAAATTCCTTACTGTGCTTGGGGGAATACATTTATTGAATGGGACACTAGGTATGGTTAAAAATCAAACTTGTGTGTGTATCTGGAGTATAATGACTCACACCCAACCACTTCCTGCCAACATGTTTCTGCCCATGGGTACTAGCCTAAAAGGTCTGGGGCATTCGTCATGACATTCGGATCCCTAAGGGTGGTTCGTACATAGACAATCTCTATTTTAGACTGGTTGATAGTGTTAGGGAAACTGATTCAGTTAAGCCCTACCCATATATACTACCTGTTTGTTCAGTGAAAGTTTTTGACCCTAGATTTTAGAGGGATACCAGCATCATGGTCACAGAGGGAGTGGGGTCCTTTGTAGTCACACATTCATCAAAAGGATCACCCGTCTGGATTGCCTACTCCGTTTCGAAGGTATCAGAGACCACACCATTGACGATTCAGGTACATTTTGTATGTGGTTCTTCATGACAACCCAGTCATCAGGACTGAGGTCATGGTGATGTTCTTGCCTTGGGAGAGGAGTCGCCAATTTAACCTGGTGAGAGACTGAACATACCACATAGCCAGGCCTTTGCAGTAGTGAAGACTCATGTAATTTGTAATATTCACAAGCACAGTTGCAGAGACATCGGGAAGTCTCATGGATCTTACCATGAGAGTTTTGTTGGTGGATAAGCCTTCAGGCAACTTTAGAGACATGGATGCACACACTTTAGCAAGAGGGGACTTCAAAGTCCCATTAATCTGCTCTACTGTGCCAGAAGCTTTAGATCAGTAAATTTATTCTTAAAGTGACTGCCACAGTCTGATTACATAGAAACTAGGATCACTTAGTATCAATTTGGCCAAAGTAAGTCTTTCATTTTCCTAGTGGGGTATGCCGCCACCCATCGGGAAAAGAGAATAACTACCACCAGTATGTAATGGAGCCAATTACTAACAGGCATCTCAACAAAGTTGAGCTCCATGTGATTAAAGGGCCCATGTTCACCCTATGTGACTTGTGAGGATTGGAGTTCTCCTTTCTGCATTCAGCTGTTGGCACATGGTGCACCAGTGACATAACTCAGCTGCAATTATGTGAAACCTGGATTTAAATCAATATGTGTAATAGAAACAAACCATTGTGTTTCAGCCTTTGTGGGTAGCACCATGGAAATAACATGCCATAAGGGGCCGCTTAGAGTCAGATACCACAGGACAACCATCTACAGAGACCCAAACCTAATCCTAATTCTTAGGATATCCTGCTTTGATCCGCCTCTCCTGTTCACCCTCTGGTGACCCGGAGCGCCCACCATTTTGCTTACCGCACTGCTGGGTGAAGTCTGCTGCACCCGCGTGCCACCATGTTGGACCTGAAGTGAAGCGGAGTGTGGCGTGTGAAGGGGATGCCATGTGACGTGTTGGGATGCTGTGAAGCTCCTGCTTGGTCCCCAGTGTGGTTCTTTGCCAGTTCCTGGTACTGGCGAGGCGCACTTCTGGGTGTGTGCACGCTGGTCTGTGTGGAAAGCGGAGGGTGCCGACGAAAGGGAAATCCAACGCCGGGTCAAAGGAGAGCAGCGCTACAATGCCCCCAAGGCTGGACGTGGTAGAGCGTGAAATACTATGGATGCCTCAGACAACGTGGCAGGACGAGATGCAGAGAAAAAAACTCGGAGTTAACTGTGGGGAAAAAGGACAGCACTTATGTGGAGGGCGGTAAGAAATCTGTTCCCGCTTTATTTTTGATGGGGAAATTAAAGTAAAATCTTCCCTCTACTCCAGCTAAATCTGAAAATGCGCCGAGCATGGGAAAAGGCATGCAGGGGGAGAACTCTCCTTCATACTCTTCAGCTGAGGAGGATGCAGTGGGAGATACCCCCGGGGTATCTTCAGGGGGTCATCAAAAGAGGTGAAGAAGGGAGGATGTAGTGCAGAATCGGCCCCGGAGAGTGGGGATATGGTGATTAGAGAAAAAAGAATGGGCGAACAGGATCTCTGGAAAGAGAGTGACTCTGGGGACTTTCCCTTCTTTTCGATGTCTGACCCCTCAGATACCTCTGGGGACAAGTCCGATTTGGATACGCGTAAGGGTGATCCTCTCAGTATTGGGCGCAAGGGGTCCAGTAATACGCAGATGAAGAATGCTACAGATTGGGGGACTGATTCTCCCGGTCCTCCAGAGAGTAGCCCGAAAACAGTTCTAAAGAGGGGTGATTTAGGTTTTGGCGCAGGTTTCCATTTGGCTGAGAGTGCAGACTCTTTTCAGTGGGATTACTTATTTATGGCGGAGTCTGAAACGGTCAATGGAAAACAACCTAAATTAGATGTCATGGAGAAACCTGAGGACATTTTTCGGGCTGTTATTTATCATAGCATAATTGGCCCATAGGGAGGAGACCCACACGGAGAGCCAGCGTGCACAGGGAGCTTGGCGCGAACTCCAGAACTCTGTATGGAGGATTGCGCAATCATGATCCGAGTTTGTTGACAGGTTTAATGAGGCTGCGACATGTATATCGAACTTGGAGGATGAGCTCCCTGCGCAGAAAGCAACAACAGAAGCTCTGCGCTTCGCAAAGTATGATACTCTTTTTTGTGCGCCCTGATTATTGCCCTCTAACTGTAGAGAAGAGATGGCAATTACGCCAGCTTATCACTCCATTTCGGGATAAAGGTGCACAAGCTTTTTTGCTGACTCCAGCTAAGCTCAAGATTATTCATAATGAGCATGTGCAGTTCTTTACAGCAGAGTTAGCAGCTAAAGAGTATTTGCAGTCTTTGTAGGAGAAAAAAAAGGAAAGGGAGAAGGAAAAAAAGAAAGGAAAATTTAAAGGAATGTGCACTTTAGATTATTTACACAGATTAATTGTGTTAGAGCTAACTAGGTCTAGACCTATTATTACATGCAATGTGATTCTTTTTCTTCTTTTTTAGCACGTATGGCATTGTTAACTTGTTTCCGTTTTTTTTAGAACTGTGTGGGGAATACTTAATCAAGTGCAGTAATTGGTGAGGTAGGGGAATCCGGGGGGCAGAAGCTCGATCCACCTCAGAGACCTTGTGTCTCCAAGCCTCTAGTTTGGGGAAGGGTGGGGTTGGGTCACGGCTTCGGCTGAAGCAGTTTATGGAAAAGTGGTGGGGTTGGGGGAGGTGGGGGAGGCACAAGAAAAAATAATCCATGATGGTGCACTGAGAAAAGTACGAAATTCAATGGTTTTAGGCACACAGTCCTTAAGCACAAAGATATGGGGAAAATAGATGGGGTATAGGGGCATGCATGTTGGCATTTGGTCTTGTTCCCTGAACGTATGTGGGTTGAACGACTATAATAAGAGGCAACGGGTTGCAAATGAACTACGGGTGCTCCCATCAAATCTGATATGCATTCAAGAAACCCATATTTCATGGGGCAAGAGTAAATTACTCGCAGAACTTGGGTTAACTGTATTAGTATGTACAAAGTAATCCACCACAACACGTGGGGTAGCGATATTGGCTAAAAAACATATACAAGGGACAGAAGGAGCATTGGTGGATAAACAAGGGAGGTGGGCCATTGCGTAATGCGTGATTGGTAGCACGAAGTGCACTATCTGTTCTGTATATGGTTCATGTTTTGATGAGGCCTTAATAATCGAAAGGTCGAATGTAGAACTGGCACCATGGCCCCCTCCGGTAATTTTGTATAGTGACCTAAATATACACCTTGAGCCAAAGGTTTTGCAGGATGATAGCAAATCTTATAATGGGAGGAAGCCTAAAGTATTTAAGGCGCTTCTGTCTTTACTGGGGGATCATGGTCTGGTGGATGCATGAGCTGCCTTGAGGGGGGTAGATCCTGGGTATACATTTTATTCACATCCACACCAGAAGTTAGTAAGATTAGATCATTTTTTCTTATCAGGTCTTTTACTTTCTGGTGCTAACATATAGGTGTACCCAGAGATATCATTGGATCGTGGACCCCTAGTGTTGAATGTATGTATGCTTAGAGCAGGAATTAGGCCGCGATCATTTTCATTCGCAGGAAGTTATTAGATGAAGGATATGTGGCTCATATGAAGGTGTGGATCAAGCAATTTTTGGTTATAAATCACAATACCGCAGGGACCGGCTTTGTGTGGGATGCTTTTAAAGAGGACCTTAGGGGGGAGACCCTTAGCTTTGGGCTGCATAAGCAAAAACAACTACAAGCAGCATTACAGGAATTATATGCCAGCCTTACTGCAGCATAAGAAAAACATATGTAGGAGATACATGCAGGATGTGAGATTTCTGCACCGGAGATAGCCCGGTGCAAGGCCAAAATAAATTTACACTGGAGTAAAGAAATAGCCATGAAACCCTCTATTAGCAGGAAACAAAGCTATGAATATGTGGAGGCAACTGGGCGATGTTTGTCACAAAGGTTGAGATCAAAGGAGGCTGCCCAGAGAATTAGCTCAGTGGTGGATTCTAGAGGCAATATCATAGAAACTGATGTTGGGATTTTAAATGTGTTTCATTACTTTTATGTGGCACTCTACACTGGGGAGTGTTATGATGCACAAGCCGGGGAAACACTGCTACAGAGTCTTAACAGCAAGAATGTGGATTTGCAAGATGCAGAACTGCTAGAGGCACATATTACTATTGAAGAGCTGGAAAGAGCTATTAACAGCTTAGCCAGTGGCAAAGCAGCAGGGCCCGACAAACTTCTGCTTGAAGTATATAAAACTTTCTTTGGAGTACCTAAGGCCGATATGCTCGTCACTTTTCAGCAGGCTCAGGTAGGGGCGGTGCCTCTTACCTGGGATGAGGCTAGCACAATTGTTTTAAAAAAGAAATATAAACCGGCTGAACAGCTGGGCTCCTATCGCCCTATATCATTATTAAATTCAGATGGCACCATTTATGCCAAAATCCTAGTGACCCGGTTGGCTGAAGTATTAACCCTGTTGGTGTCGATCCGACAGCACAGGTTGATACCTAAGAGGTGCACAACTAATCATATTAATAGGGTGGTAACCCTGTTGAATATAGCTAATACTACGGGGAGCAAATTTAGCTTTATCCTATTAGACGCTGAAAAAGCGTTCGACCAGGTCGCCTGAGAATTTTTATGGGCAGTATTAGAACAAGTAGGCTTTAATCAAAGCTTCATTTCAGCCATTTTTATCCCGACGCCTGGCAGCTAAAATCTGGATAATGGGCCTGCAATCAGACCCGGTATATATCACACGGGGAACAAGGCAGGGATGCCCCTGCTCCCCCTTGTTGTTTTCCATTATACATCGAACTGTTTTTAATGATGTTAGAACAAACTGCAGGGACAGAGTCGGTAATTTGGAGACAAGAGCGCTGTCGTGTTTTAGTTTATACAGACGGTGGGGCAGTGGCCACTCCAAATCCCATGATGGCTATGCCTAAGATAGAGCAGCTGGCGCTGGAGTTTGGAGTTGCTTCAGGATACAAACTTAATGTTTCAAAGACACAAATTTTGTGTTTAAATCTAGCCGGCTTTGATGACCATCGGATTTTGAGTGAGGTATCATGCCTAGGGGTCATAATAAGGACATGTTTAAAATAACTGGTGGAGGTCAATTGGGGCATTATTTTAAATGCTGTACGGAAGCAATTAGACCATGTGAATGTCCACATCTCTCACTCGTGGGACGATGCAATGCTCTTAAAATGTTAATATTACCCAAAGCTTTATATTTTTTTAGATCTGTTCCTCTAGAAATTTCCTGTGTCTAACTGGCAGCACTGCAGTCAATAAGTGCAAGGATTCTATGGGCTCATGGGAAGTCACGCAGAGCTATGCACTATATGATTCCCCCTAGTGAGAAAGGCAGTTGGGCAGTGCCGGGTTTTACTTTAATCTACTATGTGTGCACATTGCAGCATATGGATATTTTACTAACGGGGGTGGAACCAATCTGCATTGCTGAGGCTCCATCCATATATCAAATGCTATTGGGCAGTGATGCAAAAAAACGGCTATTTGTAAACTTGGAGTAAAGCTACTATAAAAAACTAGGTTTAAGGTTTTAAATGCCGCCTTCAAGGTGTGGAAAGCTGTGCGGAAATACTATAGATTAGAGCTGGTCTCCCAGTATCCCCCGTTTACAGCTATGGCACTCCTGCCACCTATATTTTGGGATAGGACCATTGATAGATGGCGGATTAAAGGTATTCAATATATTGGCGATTTATTTGCCAACAGGGGTCCTTTGAGATGTTAGCTGAGAAATACCACCTTCCCAGATCCAAATTTTTTAAATAAATAATTCACAACACTAAATGTGACAATAGGTTTGGATGCCTCGGCACTCGGGTGGAAGACTCTATCGAGCTGGCGGGGAGGCTATTGATGTCTGCCAATCTCCCTGCACAACACTATAAGACCATGTTTAACCTCTATTATACCCCAGCTAGGTTTAATGGGGTGGGACAAATGATGGAAGATGTTTTCGTTGTGGAAAGGACGAAGCTGACATTGTGCATTTTTTTTTACATGTAGGCACTTAAGTAACTTCTTGGGGCACCTAGAATTTTTTTTCACGGAAATCATGGGGGGTCTAGTAAGACTGTCACTGCTCACGTATTATTGGGGGTAGTGGAGAGGGATAGATAGATGTGACCAGCTTGCTTATAGAATACGATATCTGATCTTTCTGGCTACAGCCGTTGCCAGGTTATGTACTGCCTCAATATGGCTTCAGAAAGATGCTCCGACTTATGAAATATGGAGGGCCAGATTCTTAACCATTTTCAATTTAGAACATAGCTTATATGTACTAATAGGTGCCCGAAAAAGGAAATTGGGCATGGAGATATGGGGGACGGCGGTTTCCTATATGGATGAATGATGTGTTAATTCGGGGGGTATACCATGAAGGCCTATGCACTTGCACTTTAAGGAATTGTCATGCAATTTAGATCAGCAATGAAGTTGTGCGTATTGTAACAGATGAGCTTGCTAACCACTATTTAACATTGTGTGTTGATTGTCTTAAGACTATTAGGTTTTTTAGGGTGGTAATGATAAAACATTCATTCTGCTTCCAATATATATATTTTGTCAAGTGCTATTCTACCTTTTCTTTTTTTTATGTGCTTTTTACGACTGTGTTCTGTGTCTTGTTCTAAATCCTTGATTATTTAAATGCAATTTAATGTAACTATCATGGATTAATAAAAAAATTATTTAAAAAAAAGAATGTGCAACACCTGAGAGCACAACATTGGGGGTATTTTATCTGCATAGTGGTTGTCAGCCATCACAAAGTCATTCCCGCTCTTGTGTGGTGCACATTTTACAACAGTCACTTTGGCTGGCATTTGCAATTGCCAAGAGATCCTATAACATAATGCCCATTCCTGATAAGGGAGCCAAACGAGGTCCTGAAACCTGTCTGGGACCATAACTGCACAAAATTATTGATAAAAACAAACCAGTACTGGCTATCGGTATATGTGGTGGCTCTTATGTTATCAGAAATACAACAGGCTCTAGTTGACCATCTGTGCAGGGGTTACATTACACAAAGAGGAGGCTTCTACTACACCCTCTGTGATGCAAATGGTATATGCTGCTTTCAAAATTCTTTGTTTATCTCTTAGACAGGAGCCATCCACAAATAACATATAATCAGTCTCTTCCAGAGTGACATCTCCAATTTTGGGTCTTGGCTTGGTACACAATTTGGTCATGTCAAGGTAGTCATTATCTATCCCGTCATCATTTTAATCAACAACAGGCAAAGACAACAATGTGGCAGGATTTAAACAGGAACACCTCTGCAAAGTGATGTCCCTTGCAGCAAGGATAACCTGCTTCTACTTGGTAAGTCAATTGTTGGTCATGCATTAAGTTTGAGTACAGGTGAGTAAGAGCTCAACTGTAGGAGAACCTTAACTGTGAGAAGCTAGCCCATAACTATACCCTCACATTTTTTAATGCTGACTGCAACTGTGGCCACTGCCTTTAGACAACCTGGTAACGTTACAGCTAGTGGGTCAAGAGTAGCTGATAAAGTAATCAACTGACCGTTTGAAGTATTTATTTGTTTGCGTTAGTACTTATAGGGAGCAGCCTTCCCTATCAGAACAATTCAGAATAAAGGGTTTCGCATAGTCTGGCATTCCCAGAGCCAGAGACTCTCCCTCAGCTCGAAAAATACTTTTTCACAATTTTGTCCCATGGTAGTGGATCCGACACATCTTCGTGTGTAAGCCTCTGTAGAGGCTTGGCCACTAGGGAAAAGTTGTGAATTCACTGCAACAGTATCCCTCTATTCCTAATAATAGACTGACTTCTCTCTGTGCTTTAAGAGGGTTCAGTTGCAACAGGGCAGATATTCTCTTTTGAACATTTTCCTTGCTCCTTTCTTAATTTGATATCCTAGAAACAGGACCTCTTTCTGACATTACGACAGTTTTTCTGGGGACACCGTATGTCCATTCTCAGCCAAATGAATTAATAGGGCTATGGTATCTTGCTGGCATGCCTCAATAGGTCAATGATATATTGATTCAAAACTGTGTTAAATGACAGCTTTAGAGTCTCAATATTATTTTTCAAAATGTGGTTGGAAATTGAGGCGCTCTCTGTACACCCTTGAGGAACTCAGCACCAAAATAAAACCTCATTTTGGAACCACAACTTGAAGAGCAACTGGTTGTCCTCATGCAATGGAATGGAAAAGAACATTTGGAACAGGTCGATTAGTGTGAACCACTCAGTGTCACAGGGGATCTGGAACAGTATTACAGCTGTATTCGGTCCCACAAGACAACATGTGACAACAATATTATGTATCTTTTGCATTGCCTGGACGACCCATCCCTTTTTGTTTGGCTTATTTATACCCATGATCGGGGAATTACAGGGACTCCCTAATTGGATTCACTTACAGGGGTAATTCCAGCCACTGCTTCTAGTGAAAAGCTATATTGGTGTTTTAGAGGGAATTCAGCATTCTCTTTAATCATAATTCTTACAGTTTCAGCACCTTTAATCAGTCCAAGTCCTTACCGGAGTAGTCCCAGACTTCCTCCTATACAGAGTCGTTTAAGTCTGAAGACAAGTCCTCTTTCATCAAAACAGGAAATAGCCAAGCAATGTGCTCCTCAGTACTTAATTTAAAATAGGCATCTTCTTCATGTGTTTGAAGCTCAACACCAAGTGGTGTACAGTAAATCACACGGTTAAGTTACACAAAGGGGTCGATTCCGAACCGGTAAAAAGCGCTCCGAATTGCCCTTCGGAGCGTTTTTCCCGTACGAATCGTACCCTGCAATGTCCACCGTACGAACGACGAAGTATGATCCGTACCAGGAGCCGTACTCCGTACGAATCGTACAGGGACCGTACGAATGAAATCCCTGTACGACTCTCCCTCGGATCCCGCTGTACGCGAAATCTGTACGGTTCACGGACGATTTCTCCGACCCGGCAAGTACGATTCGTGTTGGGTACGCACCGTACGACCCTTTTCCTACGGGAGCTGAAAACAGTCGTAAATGCGGTGTTCGCCCGAGACTGGTATGGAACGCCCCCCCCGCGCGTACCCCTGCGATCATGGGGTGTACGTGCCGTACACCCAGCGTACATGGGGTTCGCACCGTACCCCATGTACGCTGGGTGTACGGTGCGTACCCCATGTACGCTGGGTGTACGGTGTGTATGTGAATGTGCGCTTTTCCGTACGGATCGCCCTTACCTGACGTGGACCGTACGACTCGCGTCCTGGTACACCAGTCGGGATCGTACTCGTCGGGTCGTACGGCGTCTGTACGAGTCGTACGGAAACGGCTCCGGATGCAAGTCGTACGGCGGATTTTTTTACCGGATCGGAATCGACCCCAAAATGTTTTTACTTAACAGATTAACTATGGGAGAGTCACATATCACGAGCTGATGGCCCTCTTCAAGGGCACCTATTTTCACAAAGTCTTTGACAGAAACAGGATTTAATATTTGCTTATTTGTAACACCTACAACTTAGACCTGTTTTCCCAGGAAGGGGAGGTTAGGGACTCACATTATCTTTACAGCAGAGTGCCTAGCTTCAGTGCCAAAAAAAGGACATAGTGTGATTATTCACCTCTCATTTTGCACATGGGCTACTCTGATCTACCCCCAAGACTGTTCCAAACATGCCATCTTCCTTCCCTCTCAAGCACTGTCATTGTGATTGGTCAGACCCTAGATCTCTGAAATTGTTGAGGACCGGTAAATGTTGGAAAGTTTCTGAACTTGGAAAGGGGCTCTGTTGAGCTCTGATACTTTCATTTGCCTTAAACCTTGGAGTATTCAGATTATGCTCAGGGGGACTTGGAGCATGTTACGATTAGGAGGTCTTTGGAGCAGGCATAGTATTCGGAGCAGGCATACAATTCATATTAGGACCTTGGGCGTCAAACTATACTTGGATTGATTTGATTTGCACACATGCTTCCACTGGACCAACTTATTTCAATGATGGCATGGTGTGGTTTTCTTCAGCATTGCTATACCCATTCCCAATTTCCCAAATTCAGGGCAACACTCTTCCTCTACACAAAGGGACCCTTTACCCACCCTTTATCATCTGACCACCATCTTGATATCCAACTCCCTGCATTCTATTACTACCACTAGAACTAGAAGCAGAATTCGCCAAAGAAGGACAACTCAGAAATTCCTTCTGGGGTAACTTCGTCTGAGTCAGCATGAATTTCTCAATAATTTTCTTTTGTCTGGCTTCTAAATCATCACTGTAATACTTTTCATATCTCAAGATTTCACCTAAAGACTTGGACTGCCAACAAATCATGTTCTGCTGGATGTGTAACACTAATCTCTGCACGCAAACTGAGGACAAACTGTGACACATAATTACTGAGGTTTCCTCACTCGGGATTTTTGCTGCTTCTATTCTGATGAAAAACCTGAATAAGCGGTTCATATTAGTCATCCACTGACACCATAGACTCTTGGGTAGTTCTTGAGGTTTTCAGCCAATCAACCTCCTACTGGGGAACATTAGAAGCATATTTATGAGAGGCTTGCGCCGGCGTTGCACCACTATTTTTGAAACAATGACAGTGGAAGCAGTACTCCATATTTAAAAGATGACACATTTGTCCAAATCCATCAGTTTTTAAACTCCTGCATTAGAAAAATGCTGCACCTAAACCAGCTGTGCCACAAATGAGTTAACATATGCAAGGTAGGTTTTCTGATACAAACACTAATGTAAAATCCGTGCAGTGATATTTATGGGAATGACAATGTGTGACGCATCGTTGGCAAGTGGTGCGCCAAGGCTGGAATTCATGGAAATTCCTGCGCATCGACAACCCAGGCACAGGAAATGATGCAGTGGCTGTAATTTAACTGGACAAACCACATAACACAATTTGGCAACCTCAACTATGCTTTGAAGGTTGTCATTCTGCAGCTGGGAGTCACCAGGTGACCACCATGTAGGTAGCGAAGGAGAAGGGAGCGTGTGTTCTGCCAGTGCAAGTTCCTCACTGACCTCAGGGATTTTACAGACTGAAGAGGGAGTCTATCATACAATTGCTCCCCCTGATTGGGCAAAGTCTCCATCCAACCACTGCCAGTCCCAGCAACATCCCTCTGCAGGTCAAACTGTTGGCAGTGCTTCACAAGCTGGCATTGAGTTTCTTCTAGATCACAACAGCCTAAGTGGCAAGAATATCACAGCAATCATTTCCTACCTTCCCACTTTCAGTCCTGTATGCCATCATCAGACTCAAATCCCAGGATTTCCTCTTCCCCAAGATACAACGACAGCAGATGGATACCAAGCAAGGCTTCAATGCCATTACAGGATTTCCCCATGTCGTATGTGCCATTGATTGCACAAAAGTGCAATTGGTTCCTCCTGCTGAAACATCCCACCTGTACAAGAACTGGAAGCACACATACATCATCAATGTCCAGGCCATCCTGGAGCATCTGTGATGTTCACAATTGTGCTGGACAAATACCCTGGAAGTGCACATGATGTCTACATCTTCCGGCACTGTATCAACAATGAGTGTTTCCAGAATGGTCGATATAGGAATGGCCTATTTCTTGGTAAGGAAATTTGAAGAATGCAACATACCAAATTAACATTTTCAATGCATGACATAATAGCCATCTATATGGCTGTCGATGGAGCTATTGTCATATGTATGAGAGGTGCGCCCCATACTTGCACTATGCATCCTGGTACATATGTGATGAAAACTCCTAAGTTAGATAATTGAAAACGCACACAGCTACTTTGCCTATGAATGAGGTCAAAAATCTGGAGTAACGCAATGCAGGGAAAAATGCTGTGTTGCATTACTGTGTGCAAGGGAGGTGTTACATGAGCGTTGTGTGGGTGTATCCATACAACTTACATGATTGATGACGCATGCCATGTATACCAACAAGGTAAAACTGGGAATGCCTCATAATAATATGCCTCCCCAGGTGATGGGTAACAAATACAAATAACTTGAGTCATCCTACTCCCTTCCGCTTCCTATGTGTGCTGCCTTCTGCGGTACACATAGACAGAGTAGTATGCCTCCCAGGATTGTTTATGTGCAGGAAAGCGCCACTTCCTGCACTACAACAATCCTGCATGCAATACAAGCACACTTGCCCATAGTGCAAGGGTGCCTGCGTCTGTGCTAGGTACCCCATTGTATACCATTTCATGGTGAAAGGACAGGAATGTACTGTATGAGATAAATGTGGTGCCCTACTGCCCTTTTTCCAGCGAGGCAGTGCAGTGCAAGTAGGTGACTTGCTAGACTGCACTGTACCACTATGGCACATACCTGACCCCTAGTGTCATGTGCACATAGTGTGAATAACGTATTGTAATATGCAGACAATAATTTTCCAATCTGTCATTCCCTCACTAATCCTGAAAATAGCAGCAGCTACAGAACATCCGTGTGTAGGAAAGTGTAATTCCACACTGTGTGAATGGATGGAACCACATCTATGCAATGGTCAACGAATAGCCACAGTACCCATGTGGTAAGCCAGACAAGTGTATACGAGTACAAAGTCTAAACAAGGGATAAGTGTGAGAGAAGTGTGTCCTCAATGGCGTTCCTAGTCTTGGCATTAGTTAAATCAATCAATCAATCCTTTTATAGAGTGCACTACTAACCCGTGAGGGTCTCAAGGCACTGGGGGGGGGGGAATTCTGCTACTGCTCAACAGCCAGTTAAAGTGCCACAACTTCAATGGTGTGATAAAAACTCCTGTGTAAATGAGCAAGTGTGTCATGCAAGAGGCAGGGGTTGATATCTATCTCCTTTGGGTCACAAACATGAAGCATAGCCACTACCTTACGCGTTTTAGATTAGGCATGGTTCACCTTTTGGTAGCCTACCCCCTACGGGGTTGATGGTTTCACAGCTTACCCCTTAGTCCCTGTGATCGCATTACAAAACAATCTTTTGTCCATTTTAATGATTTTTTGCAGGTTTTATTCTCAACCCAAAAGGTCTTTTCTTCGACCCATCCTGCTGTCATTTGGGATTAGAAGTTATAATGCAAGCTTATCCCATCTTTTACAGTTAGAATGAAACAAAATTTGTTTTTCTATGACTAGTTTTATCTATAGTGCCTTGAAAATAAGAAATGCACATAAAAAGAATTGGCTCAACATAACTGCAGCATTTTTAACCTTAGGTACAGTATTTTAAATGGATGTATGACGTTTCAACGCATGCTTTTACCACGCATGCCTTTACAACGCAGGTTTTACAAGGCAAGTCGTTACAACGACTTGCGTTGGGGGGCGCTGGATAGTGAATAGTTTAATTTACTATTCCAACTCCAGTCCCCGTGGATAGTAGGGAAGGTGTTGGATAGTAAATTAAACTATTCCCTATCCTAGAGCTTCGGTGTCCTGAAAACCTTAAGGAAGGTATTAGATCTCCTACCTATTTCAGCGCGCCGAACGCTGGTGCATGCCCTAGTCACATCGCGCCTAGATTATGGCAACTTGCTGTATCTGGGGGCCACGGGAAAGGCCATAGGCCGCCTCCAGGTGCTGCAAAATGCAGCCGCTCGCTGAGTCCTGAGGCTCCCTAAGAGATCTCCCTGTAAAGCAGCGCTCCAGGCATTACACTGGCTCCCTGTCGGGAGAAGGGTGGAGTTTAAGGCACTCTCTACATGTCACCGCATCCTGAGCGGTAAAGCCCCTGTTCCGCTACAGAATTTGGTGACTCGTTATGAGCCTTTGCGTGATCTACGCTCCTCCCGTACAGGGTTACTGAAGGTTCCAAGAATAAAGAAGGCCGGAATGGGGGGGAGGTCTTTTAGATATCTGGCCGCCAAGCATTGGAATGCCCTACCTTTGGAGTTACGCTTGGAGCCTTCAGAGTCCATTTTCAGGAAAAAACTTAAAACTCACTTATATGGGAGGTAGGCGACTCTGAGGGTGGCTTGGACTGTTTACTTCCACTTATCATAGCGGGGGGACACGCGGGTGCGCGTAACCAGGCGCTCTATGATAATAATAATAATAATAATAATAATAGAGCGCCCCCCAGCGCAATGCGTTGTAATAACTTGCGTTGTAAAAGTTGCGTCGTAATGGTAGTGCGCTGTAAAAGTTGCGTTGTAAAGGATGTTCCCCATTTTAAATATCAACCCTTTTTAATCTTATTATGTATTATTTTAATTGATCCCATTTACAGATTGTATGTGTGCCCCCTATTATATAATATGTTTTGCTTAAGTGGTATGCTGTTGCACTTTTGGTTTTAAATAGCCCCAAGTAATCTAAAGGGTGGCATGATGACAGACACAGAACCACTGGGAAAATGGCCAGGGGGCTCAGACAAATGTTACTTGACAGTTCACTAACGGAAACTGGTGAAGTCCATACCCTTTTCCCTTGATGGGTGTTGTACCTTCCCTGCAGTTAGTGGTGTTTTTGTGGGAGGCATCTGTGGCGCACGCACATCAGAGACAGAAGAAGTGGCTCCCCTGTCCCCGGCAGCATTTGTCTGTGCCAGCAAGAAAGGCGGCATAGCTTTGAAAAGGTTACTGATGGCTTCTCAGCAATGCAACAACCTCGCTATGGAGGGCAGCCATTATTGTTATGTGTTGCTATGTAGGCAGCCATTGTTGCTATGTAGGAGTCTAACTTGTGCTCGATAGCTGTCATGATGTTAATGATGCCCTCCAGCCTGGTGGCAACCTCGCCGGTGTCGGAGGTTGAGGCCTGTTGCTCTTGTCTCTCCCTCTTGACACCAGCAATGTCATCTAGGGACTCGGCCATCCTATGGAGCCAAGGGTAGGTGCTTTTAATTGCCTCTGATGTATCCTTATTAGGACTGAGGCCTCTACAGAATCCCTCTAGGCTGCCCGCTATGGTCTCCATCTCTGCCCACACTGCATCAACCATTCCATACTGGACCTCTACCACTCACAGTTGGAAAACAACTTCGGGGTCCTTGGAGTTCGAAGCTGGGCTTGGACTGGAAGGTGGGGCATGTCCTATGGGTGGAGCTTTCTCTGAAGATCTTGAGATGCTGTCATCCCTTGCCATAGCTGGAGTCGATGATTCTATGGAGTCCAAGAGTTGTTTGAAGGTGTCATCATCCATTAGGGGCAGGATCTCAGCATTGGTCATCCAGGAAAGGTTGCTAGTCAGGAGGTGTTGTTGGTCCCTTTGTAATGGAATTGAAATATGTTAATCATGATCTATAATTAGGCTTTCCTGTTTTCAGTTTACATTTTTGGTAAATTCGGGTGTTTTTTTCCGTGTTTTTAATACCTTAAACAACAGTGGTTACACTTTTTCCATCCATTAAAAACAACAGAAACAGTGTTTTTCTGGTGTTTATGGAATGTTTTGCTTTTTATTATTGCTTGCTTTCTGCACTGATAGTGCATGCGTATATATAGCGTGCGTACAGGGTATATGAGGTCCAAACACATTTTTTAAAAATCAAACTTATTGTAGTACACCATACAATACTCCTTTAGTGAGTCTTTAATCATGCACGCTCACTCTTACCTTCCTATGTAAAAAGGCCCTCTTAAAATTGGCACTTGAGACGGGCAACGCCAAAACAGCCAGTACACAATTTGCTAATGCAGGCCAATGACATAGCTTTCCATGCCAATACTGGTGCACCTGAAGATTGTGATTCACTAGGACATGTTCTGCAACATATGCGTTGAATTGGGTGCATATGCCCTCAGTTATTGAAGCAGTCAAAAATGAAGCAGTACTTTTCAAAGTCTGGAGAAAATTCTGAAGGGATCGAGAACTTGTGTAGAGTACCTCAGTGAGGCTTCATTAACTTCAAATGCAATGGTTGGTGAAGGGACATTTCTATGCATCATTACAAGCCAATTACCATAGACTGTAAAATAAAATGTCCTGCATTGCTTCTCAACGTTTTTTTGCTGACCAAGTGGCAATAATTCTAACATGGAGCATGTTGCAGTACCAAAGTCATTAAAAGTGTCACCCAGCCTACTCTCAATGAGATGTTTCACATCTACACCAATTACGCTGAACACTTGGTAGACAAGGGTGTTTTCAGACTCTAGTATTTTCAATATGTCCAGTAGAGCAGTCATGTTTTCCTGTAAAAACCTAAGCATGCAGAAGACTGTACTTTTTTCACATCACTATCAATATGTCACCAAAGATAAGCACATTTCTTGCCTTTGGCATAATCACTAAGTATAAATTCTGTAAACGGTCGCCATATGGATAATATAGTGTTGAGAGCCTCTAGGACTGAGAACCACTGGCTCAATGACACCGTTAGTATGACTCTATGTTTGATGTCACACAAAGCACAAAATGGAAAATATTTGCATTTTAGTTCTTGGGCACAGCAAAACAGTGCACCAGAATGGACTACAAAGTCAATAGTATTCTTCATTAACTCTGAAGATTGTAAAGATGCTTTCAGCATACCATCTAGCAAGTGACAAGGAAGCACTTCAGCTCAGGTATAGATTTTGACAGGTAATCATACAACTTTTTTATATACGTAGCATAATTCTGCAAATACAAACAATATCACTCCAATCTTTATTGAACTTGGTAGGAACTTCTTGGAGAAGCATTCCAAGTGACACTGTGTTCCATGTGTCATGTTTTCAATACTATCTCAGATGCTTGGTGACAACACTCTTTTCACATATACCTGTCATTACACCTTGCATTGAATGTTTAAAGCCTGCAGTGTTTCGGCAATTCACCTACAATTAATATTGACTTGCTATAAAAGGGTGTGGATGTATCAAAGGATTTTACCCATTCTCTGTCTGTGGGTAAATATGATGGTGCATATTGGGAAAGATTCTTATGAGACCGGCCACTTTACACATCAGTAAAATTAAATGTAGCCAAAATATAAAATATGAGCTCGATATTTCCTGATTCTCTACAGTTTATATCATAACTAAATAAGTCCTAAAACATGCTTCTAAACACTGCATATTTAGACTAAACACCACAAAACTGAAAAAAGCAGAAGAAAGAAGAAACAATAACTAAGTGACATCCCTAAACAAAAAAACTCAAGCAGAATAATATTAGTCCAGTCTTTCTTGCTGATGCCTTGTATAACAAAGTTACATTGTATTGGCCGCTTCAGGAAGAAATACAAAATTACTCTTTTACTAATCTTTTCCTTTGTTTGAATGACACTTAGTTTGTGGTTGTGAAGGTAGTTTTTTCAGTGTTTGTATGTTTACAGCTGTGATGGCTATTTTCCTTTTGGTGGGGCTTTATCAGTTATGATAGGATTAAACCTAAACCAGATATCCTATCTATAATGGATGTTGAGATAAGCACTTTGGGTGACATATCGTCTTTATTTTCATTAACTTAATGTTACACATAGAAGTGAAAGAGGCCAAATTACCCTAGGTTGTCTTTCACATGTCAATGTCTTGGCATTGTTCACACAGCCACTGTGCTGTCTTTTTTGTGTCATACCACACATTGCAAGGTAGTTACGCAGCTTGCAGGCCTGCACAGCCTGCAAGGGTGAGTCCAGGTAAGGGCACCATTTACCATGTTGCTTAGCTGATTGAATAGTTTCAGGACTAAAAAGGTTCACTTATTGGCACCACTGTTGAGAACATTGCACCATGTCACAAGGGTGCCTGCATTGCCTTTAGCCATCACTTATCCCACAGCACCAGGCAAAGTAATGTTTCTTGGTCTTCTATTAGCTTTGGTACTGCACTCTGGCTTTCACACAGTACACCATACTAATCTGCGTTGCTCAGCTGTAATACGTGCAATTTGTGCATTCGTGTGGCTGAAGGGTCATATCTGACACTCATTCAAACAACTCTATAAAGCAAGCTGACTTGTTAAATTGCAGGAATGGGTAAGGGCATGTACTAGCCCCTCATGGAACACATCCACTTCCAGATCCAACCGTACCCCAGAACGACGCGTCGCGGAACACTCGCCTTCAGACAGTCCGGAACCTGCTCTCCGTTCACCAATGCCATTGCAGATTACATCGCTCCCCAACATTGGACTGAAGAAACTTGGCTCCACCCCCATTCACACTGCAGGACACACTCTTGACCCCATCTTCACCGAAGGAAACAACATTCGCCTCAGTCACACCACGGAACCACTCTAGACAGATCACCACTCCATCCATTTTTCCTTTGCGATACCCACCGCACACAAGTGTAGGCCACGCCTCCCATGCAGAAACAAAATCCCAGAAGAACACCTCACCTCCGGCCTCAGCTGCACTCCTCCCCCTACCACGACACCAACACAGCTGCAAACAACCTTTGGCAATGGATCGCCAAATGCGCCAACACTCTCACCCCCCCTCCAGAATGCTGCAAGACGACAACGCAAAAGCCACCTGGTTCACCCTTGACCTGCGAGTATCGAAGTTCTCCTGCCTACCACTGGAGAAAACATGGAGAAACTGCAAAACCCCAGAAGCATGCTCCGCTTACCAGGCCACAGCCATGGCACACCACCAACTCATCAAATCAACCAAGAGTAATTTAATCCAAGACAGATTCTGCTCAAACGTTCACAACTCCAAAGAACTCTTCGCCATCATACAAGAATTCACCAGACAGAACAGCAAAATTACTGTCATCCCTCCCTCCCAAGACCTCTGCAACAAACACAGCTCCTTCTTCCACCACAACATCAAGAAACTCTAAGAAAATGTTTACGACCGAGACCAGGGCACCGACTCAACTCCTCCCACCTGCCATGCCATCAAACCAACCCTCCTCACCTGCACTCCTCTCACCACAGAGGACACAGCACAGACTATGAAAAGCATCCACTCCAGAGCACCCACTGACCCCTGCTCACCTCACATCTTACACAGGGCCTCCACCACCATCACACCCAAACTATGACGAACAATCAACTGCTCCCTCGAGACAGCCACATTCCCCTGTACAGGTGCCAAAGTCAAACCTCTCCTCAAGAAGCCCTCTGCGGACCGGACAGACCTCAAGAACTTCAGGCCCATCTATCTTTTTCCCTTCACCACCAAAGTCATCGAGAAAGAAGTCAACACCCAGCTAGTGCACTTCATAGAAACCAACAACATCCTTGACTTCTTGCAGTCCGGATTCTACAGAAACTACAGCAGAGAGACCACCCTCATAGCCACCACTGACGACCTTCGCACCCTCCTCAATCAAGGCCGCACTGCAGCCCTCATCCTCCAGAGACCACTCAGCAGCCTTCGACACCGTCTCCCACCACACTCTAGCCACCAGACTCCATGACGCCAGCCTCCAGGGAACTGCTTTAGGCTGGTTTCAATCTTTCATCTCAGGCAGAACACAAAAAAAAGACTCCAGCCTTTCCTCTCCGAACCTACAGAGATCAGATGAGGAGTACTCCAAGGATCCTCCCTCAGCCACACACTCTTCAATGATCACATGGCCCCCCCTCACAACCATCATCAGAAAACTCAGACTCAACATCGTCTCATACGCCGACGACACCCAACTCATCCTGTCCCTCACCATGGAACCTGAAATCACCAGGCACAACTTCCAAGAAGGGATGAAGTACGTCATATTCCAGATGAGCAGCAGCTGCCTGAAGCTCAATTTGGAGAAAACAGAAGTCCTCATCCTCAGAACCCCCCCCCACGTATGGGACAACATTCGGTGGCCCCCACCCTCAGAAGCCCACCCACCCCTACGGACCACGCTCGCAACCTCAGAATCATACTTGACTTTTCACTCACCATGAACAGCCAGATCAACACCGTGTCCTCCACATGCTTCAACATCCTCCTCATGATCCGCAAGACCTTCAGATGGATCCCCTGCGACTCCAGGAAGACCGTCAACCACACTTCTCATCACCACCAGACTGCACTACCGAAATGTGCTCTATGCCCTAATCAGCAAAACACTGCTCAGCAAACTCGAGACTTTCAGAACCCCCCCAGCCAGACTCGTCCTCGACATCCCACGACATGACCACATTACCCACACTTCTGCGACCTCCACTGGCTCCCAGTCAAAAAAAAAATAACCTTCAAACTGCTCACCAACGCCTACTACGCCCTCCACAACACGACCCAAATACCTCAACAAAAGAATCTCCTTCCGCGCCCCAAAGAGAAACCTTTGCTCACCTAGCCCTAGCCCTAGTCCCTTGCATCCATAGGACCAGAGCAGGTGGCAGATCCTTCTCCTACATTGCGGCCAAGATCTGGAAAAAAGTCCACCTCCGCATCAGACAAAGCCCCACACTGCATCTATTCAGAAAGGACCTCAAGACCTGGCTCTTCGGATGACCACGGAGCTGTTCGAGCTCCCCCTCCTTCGCCTTGAGACCCGTACGGGTGAGGAGCGACCTCTAAAAATCCCTAATTGATTGATTGATTGATAGTGTGCCTACTTTTGTGGAATGCTGTAGGTTCCTAGGACACACAGTCATCTCCAGAGTCCACAACAATAGGCACTGTGTACTTGGAAATATGCACACGCTGAAGCTCACTTCATTCTCTCATGACCCAAGTTGCACATGTGCAGAGATGCACAAATCTCTTCACTCAGGCACACCCATTCATAGATTTACATGACTCCTGTGCCATTCATAATTCAGACCCAGGGACTAAACTTCCTTTCACACACTGCTGACACCCAGATCATGCATTGACTCTCAGGAAATACCTCCACCACCTACGTTTGTGATATCATGCAATTGGCAAACATGCCTCCCTATATGTGAGAGTTATGGGCCATGCATGCTAAACCACACAAGATAGTGTAGTGTAGTTCCTATTTTCCCAATAGGCTCTGCGCATTGGAATAGTACCTACAGCAGTAAAGGCCTAGGCCAGACGTTAACTAGGTCTACTACTGTCGATACTAGACTTAATTTTTGGGTTTGCCAGCTAAGCTCAGAGTTCGCTAGAAACTTTCTCGAATGTTCAAGGAAGGATTAACTCCCCTGATTAGACAAGAAGGGATTTAGTTTCTGACAACCATAGAACATGACAACTTTGCTCTCCCCTAATCAAGAGTCAATCTCGAGAGTCGTGTGAGCACAAGGCAATTATTTTACTCAGTCAGTACGTGCATTCTTAGTCTCATCAGAATGTAGAGAAAAGGAAGAGACGGGCGTGTTCAATAAAAAGATGTTATTTATTGATCAGTCTCTTTTCTCGTACAAGAGAAATGGATCGATATTATTGCAATACTTATAGTTAAGTAAAGTGCATACATTAAAAGCAATAGTATAAAATAATACTGTAAAAACATTGATATGGTTTCTGAGCCATATGATGTTTAAAATGATTAAAATATATTTACATACACATATACATTTGACTAAACGTACTCAACTGGTGTTTCTAAATACGCCTACCCCGTGTATCTGACCTAAGTCTAATGCGTGGGCGGGAATAGAAAGTTACAGTTTAAGTTAAGTTTGTTTTTGCCAAGTGAATAACTAAAGAATTCTCTAGGAGGGGTTATTCAGTTCTGTACCTGGAATTTAGGATGAATGAGGAATGGTATCTCTTTCTCTGCTCTCGATATTCCAGGCTGCCTGCGAGGGCTACCCGGAAGCGCCGGTGCTGGGTCTCTCGGCTTGAGATAGCAGCGCGTCTCTCAGCGCGTCAGGAAGGCGGGGCTGCTGCCAGCGGGGTCTGCTTCTGCTCTCGGCTTCGGCAAGTGTGGCTGCTCCGTCTTGTCACCACGCGTGTGTTTTGCATAGGGCAAGATCGGCAATATTTATACCTTAAAGGTGCCGGGATTGACGTAAGGATGGACATAGGTACGTCAATAAAGATGTCATACGACTTGCTCGTTAGCACATTCTTTACTAAAGTTCTCTGTGAAATCAAAACAATGGCCGCACGGATTATCCAGGTTGTCATAGGTTTGATTTGTTATGAGAACGTCGTATGCCTTATCAGGGGCTGGAGGAATATCGCTTGTCTAATTAGATCTCAAGCGTTATGACCTAATCAGATAACACGTTCCTGTGCCGTAGTGTGACTGCGTCAGATAACGGTATCTGCATCATGGGGAATTTCTTGCCTCATGGGCTGACTGTTAGTTAACTAGCTAGGTAGTTTAACCAGAATAGGGTCAGGAATAGGGGGATCGATTCAGAACCTATAGAAATACACGACACCCACTCCACGCTAACTATGGTCATATCTACTAATCTATGCATAGTATAACATAGTACAACATACTATAGAGTATAGTGTATACCTTACCACCCCAAAATACATAAATGCATTTTGAAATTTTCAAATATACTGAAAAATTGCAGTCATATATATCGTATGCACTTAAGCTATGAATCAAATGCAAAAGTAAACACGCATTGTTATGCATTATTGTTTGTTGGTATATGAGAAATACACATGAAATGGCTCTTAATATGGCTATACAGAAAAAAAGTCGAAACCATTTCATCACATAAAATATATTGTGAACATACCAGTGGGCAGCTAAAGTCTATATAAAGTCTATAAAGAATCTAAAAAAATAGAAATCTTAGTTCTCTAGGAATAGTTTCTTACTTTAAGCAGAAGATCAGTGTCCCGGGAAAAAATATATAGAAAAATATTTTAGGGGCTTGCTGAAAAAGGTTGCTGTCCGTGAACTGGATTGTAATTGTTCATGTGACTTTATTTTTAAAGTTGAAGGCCGAATTCAGGGAACGCCGCGTGCGAGTTTACTCAAAAGTCTCTATTTCTGTTCCGGAGAGAACATCATATCATTCAGGCTTTCGAAAAAACTGTCAACAGCTTCATGGGAAAGTTCCACTAAGTCGGAAATAGGGGTAACCATGCATTCATGCGCATGATTGTCTCCATTGACATTCTGATTTGCATTGCTGACAGAAGGTCGTACCTGTTCGATGCTGCTTTCATCTTGAACTTCACTACTCTTCAATCGCAGTGGTGAAGATTCCAGGAATGCCGTCATCAGAATTGGCAGCCTTTGAGGGCAGCACAGTGCGTGAACCTTGGTAGGAACCAACAGTGTATCTGCATCCACTGGCGCATCCGATTGTAGCGTCAGACAGGTGTC
This sequence comes from Lissotriton helveticus, assembly GCF_964261635.1. Taxonomy (NCBI): domain Eukaryota; kingdom Metazoa; phylum Chordata; class Amphibia; order Caudata; family Salamandridae; genus Lissotriton; species Lissotriton helveticus. The sequence continues at coordinate 1,649,197,841 of NC_136063.1, read as the reverse complement.
TAACACGCATTCTTCTCCGCATAGCAGACACCTTAGTACAGGTAAAACACACCTTTGCCACATTGGTCGAAATGATAGAAACCAAGTCATGTTTAGGTCTCTAAGCCGGGAGAGTCCCAGGATTTTTGATATCCGGTCCCGGTATCCAATGGCTAGGATCGTATCTTCCATTGTCGTGAGATTTTGTTCTGTGACATGGGTTGCCATAACGAAAAATAAGGACCAGGAATAGGATTCCTGCAATTAGTCCTAGGATCAGGGGAAGTCCGCCAAAAATCGAATGGACGAAGTCTGGAAAAATACCCAGTATGGCTTTGAATGGTGTTAATGCCATCGAAAATACTGTCTTAAATACCTTTGAGACCCCTGTGGTATCAGAAATATTTAAGATTTCGCTCAGGATTTCCGCGAAATGTACGGGGGAATTAGTTGATAATAATGTATGTATCTCTGCAGTCGTCCTTGCGACTTGTAGATCATACGTTTCTTTAGATGACGTGAGCCTTGTAGGCGTCTGAAGAAGCACTGTTTTCATTCTGCTTAAAGTGTCTATTCGAATAGAAGTAATTTTCAGACCGGGCCATGCCCTTGCCTCCCTGTCTGGAAAGGAGCTGGGGAACAAAGAACGTCCACAGCACTTGACCTTCGCCGTCGTAGTGACGAGATAAGGAGTCCCGGGCATAAGACTACAGCATCTGCGGTCTACAATAAGAATGTAACTCCCATTATAGAGTCTTTGAAAGAATGGTTCTATTTCAGTTGCAGGTGCGCCTTGCTGGTGACATGAAAGGTTGTATGAATTCCCTTCACAGGCTCCGTGCAAACTAATACCGTTACACAGAAGCGTGCCGCTCAGTGACATAGCACAATTGTTGCCACTAAGAAACACTTTCTGTCCTTTGTTACTGACACATGCATGTGAATAGGGCAGGTTCCAAGTTGTTTTAAGGTACCCTTTTCCCAATTTCTCGTACATGCCAGCCTGTATATATTTTTGGCAGTATTGAAACCTGAAGGTTGAGATTGGAATATTTATGATTCCGTGTATTATCCATTCACTGACAGGTCGTTCTGACATTGTCATTGGTAATCTTTCTAGTTTTTCAATGCTCAAGATTGTATAATCAGCACCCTTCTGCGCCATACCGATTTGTCTATCAGTAAGGTTAAAGATTTGGAATAGTGACGTTGTGTTGATTAAACGCCAAGGCACGTAGCCTGAACGCAGATTTTGTAACGTCCAGCCAAGCTGTACAATAGAACGCAATTGTGACTGACCATGTTGTAATAACAGTAAGTCTTGCGATAATATATCGATTGCTGAAGACACAATGCTGTCCAATGAAAAAATTCTGGAGGACAGAGTCATTAACCCATTGTCCACTACAGAAAGTGATTTTTCCAAATTAATACGGTCAATTTCCCGTATTCTTTCTGCTGTCTCAATTTGAGTAACCTTCCAGGCCTCATTGTATGCTGCATATACAGAGGCTGCTATGAAACGCTTATGACGCTGTTTGCGTGGTCCCAGTATGAAATCACGCAAGTCAGCACCATCAGTAAGTAAAGTTAGGTGTTGCTTAATTTCAGGCAGTGTGGAAGACTGTAGCCATTGAAGGCATAATTTGCCCACACTGTAGGTTGTTATTATCCCTGGGTGATGTCTTTGGGGATATCTAGGGTCTGGCCTGGTCATTTTGAAACCCTGTGTTTTATTCAGGAATCTATCTTGACAGTTATTTGTATCTGTGGGCCAGATCAACCATTGTTTCCAATCAGGATGTGTTCTGTTTTGGTTAAGTATATGGTTTATGTCTATATCAGAGTTATTGCTAAACATTGTTGGCTTTGGAATAGACAGGTTATTTAAATCTTTGATTTTTGCTAGGCCAAGACAGGTGGTTTGTTGGACGGTGTCATTTAAAAATATCATTTGTTCTGGGATCATGCAGGCTCTAAACAAAGCTTCTAAACCCTGTACTTGCCATTCTTTTGTACCCCAAACACTTTTCAAATCAACATGTTTGTCCCAATAATCAAATCCAAAAGTATTCATTTTTTCAAAGAAAGAATCTGAATATATCAATTTTGTGTTGGTTATCATGGTTTTCATCCCTGTCTTGTTTGACAATTTGTAATAAAATGTTTCAGCATTAGTTATGTTAAAACCTGAAAAATATGAATATTTGTCATATACGGTTCTAGAGCTCCCTTTTGGAGGTGTAGTACAATGTTCCCATTGATTATAACTTAAAACATTTCTAGGTTGTGCAGACATAACCCTGCAAATAATCATGTTTTGTAAATTTAGCAGACATTACTAAGTCAGACATCATATTGTTAATACTTTCAAAGTCCCAATCATCAGCAAATGAGTTTGGTTTTGCAAAGTCACTCAAAGAGATCTTGATTTGGTGTGGATATTTCAGGATCTCGACCGGACCATAAATTTCATAGTCAGTGTTGTCCCAGGCTACCCCACCAGGTATTGGAATTGCTGTGAAGTTGGCTGAAGAAAGTTCTGAAGAAAGTTCTCGTTTCTTGACGTGTGAAGATGTGTGTGGTTTGAGGACCAAGTTGATGTTCTGACTTGCTGTGTCCATTTTAGCATATTTTCCCTCAATGAAGCGTCCCAAGGTAAATACCATGATGAGCCAAAGTATGAGGATAAATGCACCAAAACCCACCCAAAATTCAATCCATGGAGTAACCAGATATGTTTCTTTCAGTTGTTTCAAAAGTTCCTTAGCTTTGTCTTTAAAGGATTTTGATGATGGCTGTGTCTTTTGTTCGCTGAAGCCTTCAGAGGAATCATCGAAGTTGATGAAGTAACCGGATGCAGTTCTGTCAATTGTTCCAATTGGTTCAGGATTTTTGTTTCTTGCATTTTCACTTGGTACTTCAGTATAGATTGGTGTGTCTCTGCTAAATGTCTTTATTTGGGTTTTCAGAGGTCTAAGTTCTATTGCATTGTTGCATAGTCCTTGTTGTTCTTCTGTAGGCGTTTCGAATGTGATGAGCCTCTTTGTTAGGACCTCTGTACTGGTAGCAAACCTTGGTGTTCTGCTACTTATTGGGAGTCCACTTGGCCTACTGTTTGTTATCGGCCACATGTTGTGGTTTTACCAGGTTGATGGATACAACTCGGTTCTCCTTTTTTCCAGCAAGTGGCGGTAGTACAACTGATCTTGTCCCGTTGACAGACAAGACAGGAACTGCTTTTCTGTAAGAAGGCCCAAATTCCTTCTTTACCGCGATCTTCTCCCTGACTAGATCCCCAACTTTTGGAATCCAGACAGGTCTTGCTGGGACAGGTGGTGAATCTTCAGTGGTTGTTGGCTGTTGTTTCAACTGTATGTTGCTCAGGTCTTTTCTTGTTTTGTTTAAGTCCTGCAAAATAGCCAAACGGTCTTTGACATCAAAGCTTTTTTCTATTACCACTGAAGTCTGACTATCAAGGTCAGAGATCAACATCCTAGTTCCGAATAATAATTCGTACGGACTGAATCCCTTCAGAGAATTTCTTGGCAAGTTATTTAGACTACGTTGGACACTTATTAGATGTTTGACCCACCTAGCTCCCGAACCTAATATCCTTTCTATTATAGATTGCTTGCTGTCTTGGTTTTTTCTTTACACCATCCCATACCCTCAGGAAGGAAGTGAGAAGATTCCCGCTGGGCTGTGCTCATTTGGCCATTCCTTCCCCCCCCAGGCTGGATTGCCTGAGAAAAAGAAAAATTGGTCGAACGTAGCATGCTCTTAGCGTATATGCCATTTAGACTCGCAAATCTTGTATAACAGTCCGGACGTCAGCCGAGTGCTGTGGATCTACATTATAAGTGGAACTAGCCTGTGTATGTTAATCGCAAGCCATTCTTTTTGCTGGTAATATTATCTGCCTTGATACGACGAGGTATTAAACTGCTTCTCTCCCCACTGCGATCTCTGTTACAGTTTGGGCAGTTTTTTACAAACATGGTGTAGTGCAGGCTCATGCCTGGCCACCAGTACCGTGATTGTAATTCTTCCAGAGAATCTTTTAATTTAAGGTGTCTGTGACCCTCGCCCATGTGTGCGTCTGCGATTAACAAGTTTCTCCTGTCCATGTTTGGAATCACTCTATCCCCCACTCCAGGGATTCGAGCAAAAGGGACGGAGTTTGCATCGATTATGTATGTATAATTGAGTGGATAGTTGATCGGTAACGCTGAGCAGTCGCCTTTTGATGACGTTTTCACCGCCAGCAATGTTTCGCCGTCAATGTATTTTAATGTACGCTTTTTTCGATCTACGGGAGCCGATTTAGTGGCTGCCGCTGCGGCTGTCTCAGCCAATGAATTCCCCACAACGTGAACGCCATCACGTTGATGACTCAGTGAGTGAGTCACGTGAGTCTTTGGTAGTTCTTTCTTCAAAAGAGCTACTTGTTCCCAGAGAAGTCTCTGCTTTATTGGTGCATCTGTGTCATCTCTGTAACCGTTCTGAATCCATGTCTGCAAATCCTTGTTATATGCTTTGACGCAGAAATATGAATCTGACACTATAAGTGTCGGGAATTCGCGATCCGCATTATCTAGCGCCATTTTCAAAGCTAATATTTCAGTTTGTAGTTCTGAATTAGTTTCTACTGAGTGTGATTTTGTTAATAGAGGTCTTAGTTTACCTCCGTGCCACACTTCTTTTGTAATCTCACATGTGGGATTGTATGCATGTTCTCCCCAAACGGAGGGTTGAGCATGTCCGTCTGTATAGATTACACAGGCGTAATGTCTTAGAGGCAGAATGTCGATTGGCAGAGGATACGTTTTTTCATATTTTAGATTTTTTAATTCTTCTAGTTCTGGATCAAAGAAGTAGTATACTTTGTCCGTTGTGATTGAATTTACCCATTGTAACCAATCTGGATCCAATGTTGTTGTTGGTAAATTACACGGTGTTGTTAATGCCTCGAAGGCTGATTCAGCTGTTCTGACTGTGATATGTCTACCATCAGCTATGTCTTTTTCTCTAGCTATTGCGGTTTGAACTGCTTGAACCATTTTTCCTTTGTTGCTGAATCTCTGTTCAGCTTTTGTGTACAAATGTGATTTGAATGCAATTGGTACCTTTTCTCCCTCATTAGAGGTCAGGTATGTGTATCCGCATTTCCCTGGGATGACTCGGATCACAAGGTTGCGTGTATTATCACGGGTTTCTAATTTTGTCTTAATTAGCATGTCTGTTTGTAAGGATCTCAAAATGTCTGTGTGTGTTTGAGTCCAACTGGATCTTTTAAAATCTGGTTTAATTAGATCATAAAGGGGTTTGACCCTTTCTGCGTAATTTGCAATGTAAGTTCTTCCGAAATTTAGGAAGCCTAGAATTGACTGTAGGTTTTTTAGTGTTTTAGGAGCTTGGATTACGGCACATTTCTCTAGGAAATTGTCTGCCAGGCTTTTGCCTTCACTTGATAACTCATATCCTAAGAATAGGACCGTCAGATGGGCAATTCTGGACTTTTTGAAGTTGAATTTGTAACCCTCTGCAGCGAAACCAAGTATTATGGTGTTCACTCTTTTCAAGTGAGTTTCCAAGTCATCATCTGTTAAGTAAATGTCATCGACATAAGATAATGCTTCATCATCATATTGTTGTAGCAATTCTGTTACTCTCGCTGAGAATACCCCCGGGCTATTCTTGTACCCCTGGGCTAACCGACAGAATTGTTTTTGAGTGCCATTTACTGAGAATGCAGTTAAATATCTGCTCTCTGGTGCTATGTTTTGACAAAAGAATCCGTTGGCGATGTCCAAGGTTGTTTTGTATTTTTTGCGCACTATGTTATTCATTAGTGCAGCACTGTGTGAGTTTTGCACTGCAAAAGTTTTGCAAAATGTGTTAAGGTGTCGGTAATCCAAAACTAGACGGTACGAATTGTCTGGTTTGGAGACCGGAAACAAAGGATTGTTCATTTGTGAGGTGCAAGTTTCAATCACCCCTTGGTATTCTAGCTGATCTAGTATTTCATTTACTTGTTTTTTAGCTTCTTGCTTAATTGGGTACTGCCTTTGTGCAGTTGGTTGTGATTTTAACTGGACTTTGTGAGGAGGAGAATCCTCATCCCATCCTACATGATTTTTATATAAAGCAGGTGCTAAGGCCACTGCCCACTTTCTAGCAAGTGTGTATTTTTTATGAATCGGTATTTGATTCGAGAAGGCAGGCATAATTACTTCTTCGCCATGAGGGCACTCCCTGACAAACTCCGGTGGCCAGTCTTTTTCAGCTAGAAGGATGTCATAGCCTTTGGATAGGTTATCCCAAAATAGTCCCCTTATTTTCCTAGTCTTATCTCCCTCTATACGTAATGTTATCTCGTATATTTTGTGGGGCTTGCTAACTCTGGTATCTGCAGTTTCCACTTGAAGGTATTCATTCGTGTCCACTGTCTCCAGATGATTCATAAGGACTTTGCGAGCTATGCTCACCTCTGCTGCGCTGTCTAGCATTGTCTGAGCCCACTCTCCGTTTTTCAATTGTGTCCTCAGTATTCTCGGCATTGTTAACTACCTTGATACTGGCTACCTTCTTTTTTGGAAATTGTGATTTCTTTTTCAGTTGAGCAGGTTCCTTGTCTTTGGACTTGGCGTGCTCTTCTGATCGTCCTCTTCTTTCCGATTTCTGCGAGGAATTCTGAAAAGATTGAGAGGGACGTGTATCAATGTCTTGATATCTATCAGGTTTTTTAATATTATCCCTATTTCTAAGGTTATATCTATTCCCAGAGGATTCACTCTGAGGTGACCTTTGTCTCGGGTTTGGAGATTTCTCTCTTCGCCTAGGAGACCTTCCTCTGGACTGGAATTTTTTTTCTTTTAGATTGGATTGTTTGTTTCCATCCCAGTTCTTTTTTGGTGAATTATTATTATTAAAAAATATTTTTTCTGGACTTGTAGTCAGTTGCGGTTTTACCGGTATTCCACCTAGACTATCTCTGCCTAGTTCTTCATAGGATTTTTCTATGATTCTGGCAATTTCAGCTGGTTGGTCTGCTATATCTGTCTCTTTTAACCTCTGGCGGATCGCCACGTTTGCTGCTTCACCTTTTATGTTGGCTAGTAATATAGCCGAGACCTGCTTGAAGTCTTTTAGTAATTTCATACCAAGAGTTAAAGCAGGTTCTGGACCGTATTCATCTTGAATTTGTTTTAGCACATCTGGTATCACCAAAATGGATGGAACACCGTGCGTTTTTGTGTAGATGGAAGCAAAGACTGTACCCCAAGTGTCACAGTCCTCAATGTGTGGTGCGATTCCCATTGGGAGACATATAGTCAGAATCCTGTGTTTTTCTAATGGGGTGGTGTCAGGAAACACCGCCTCTATTTGGGTAATTTTCTGTGCCAACCAGAATGGTATTTGTTCCCGTTTTGCTGGGACTTTACCTAGGCAGGATTGGATGTTCTGTGGTGTAATTTTATTTGTGTTCCCCTGGTGAGGGGTCAGCTGTGGAAGTTTAATCGCTGGCTGAATTGTTGAAGTCCGCATTACATACTGAACTAATTGTCTGTGAATTTTTAGTAGTTGTTTTAGCTGTATTAACAGCTCTGCTGCAGGCATTCTTTCGATGTCTGGATGTGGTGTGTATCCGGCTAGGACCGGCCACGTTGCTCCTGGTCTTCCTAAAGGACCGAGCCTTGTAATGTGATTATTATGTTTTAGGGCGCCATCAAATAAGAGCAAATGCTCTTGGAATTTGAGTGGTACTTCCACCTCCTCAAAAGGAGTGTACTCATTAGGAGGTTCCTCTACTTTGTAATAGTGGAAGTACTTTGTTACAGTATTAGCTGCTGGAAAATGTATCCATGTATAGTATACCTCTGTCTGCCGATATTCGTGTGCCTCGATTACGAATATGACTGTGCCACCTCTAGGTGTCAGTCCATTTTCTATAAGTTTTAAGGTTATAGATCTCCTTTTGGCGACCTGGATGAGTATTATATCCGGGTCTGCTGTTTGCATGGTAGCATCAGCATCTGCTATTTCAGTAGCTAATCTAATTGCCTCTCTTTCATCATCACTCTCTGCCATTTTACAGACAGGATGGTATTATGTTTGTTTGCAGATCAGGTTTCTTTATGGAAACAGAGATTAGGTGCACAATATTTTGGAACTGTTTTATCCTTCAACGTTGACTATACCAAGAACCATACATAGGAGTTCCCTCCTGCGAGGTTTTGGAGGATATTATAACCTTTCACCCACTCCAGACGTCTTTGGAGTATTTGGGAAAAGGGGTCTGAGTGAGAAAGCACGACTGAGTTACTCTAAATGTCTTACGTTAGTTTTATCGCCCTTTCCAAACGCGTTGGGCGCCATGTAGTGTAGTTCCTATTTTCCCAATAGGCTCTGCGCATTGGAATAGTACCTACAGCAGTAAAGGCCTAGGCCAGACGTTAACTAGGTCTACTACTGTCGATACTAGACTTAATTTTTGGGTTTGCCAGCTAAGCTCAGAGTTCGCTAGAAACTTTCTCGAATGTTCAAGGAAGGATTAACTCCCCTGATTAGACAAGAAGGGATTTCGTTTCTGACAACCATAGAACATGACAACTTTGCTCTCCCCTAATCAAGAGTCAATCTCGAGAGTCGTGTGAGCACAAGGCAATTATTTTACTCAGTCAGTACGTGCATTCTTAGTCTCATCAGAATGTAGAGAAAAGGAAGAGACGGGCGTGTTCAATAAAAAGATGTTATTTATTGATCAGTCTCTTTTCTCGTACAAGAGAAATGGATCGATATTATTGCAATACTTATAGTTAAGTAAAGTGCATACATTAAAAGCAATAGTATAAAATAATACTGTAAAAACATTGATATGGTTTCTGAGCCATATGATGTTTAAAATGATTAAAATATATTTACATACACATATACATTTGACTAAACGTACTCAACTGGTGTTTCTAAATACGCCTACCCCGTGTATCTGACCTAAGTCTAATGCGTGGGCGGGAATAGAAAGTTACAGTTTAAGTTAAGTTTGTTTTTGCCAAGTGAATAACTAAAGAATTCTCTAGGAGGGGTTATTCAGTTCTGTACCTGGAATTTAGGATGAATGAGGAATGGTATCTCTTTCTCTGCTCTCGATATTCCAGGCTGCCTGCGAGGGCTACCCGGAAGCGCCGGTGCTGGGTCTCTCGGCTTGAGATAGCAGCGCGTCTCTCAGCGCGTCAGGAAGGCGGGGCTGCTGCCAGCGGGGTCTGCTTCTGCTCTCGGCTTCGGCAAGTGTGGCTGCTCCGTCTTGTCACCACGCGTGTGTTTTGCATAGGGCAAGATCGGCAATATTTATACCTTAAAGGTGCCGGGATTGACGTAAGGATGGACATAGGTACGTCAATAAAGATGTCATACGACTTGCTCGTTAGCACATTCTTTACTAAAGTTCTCTGTGAAATCAAAACAATGGCCGCACGGATTATCCAGGTTGTCATAGGTTTGATTTGTTATGAGAACGTCGTATGCCTTATCAGGGGCTGGAGGAATATCGCTTGTCTAATTAGATCTCAAGCGTTATGACCTAATCAGATAACACGTTCCTGTGCCGTAGTGTGACTGCGTCAGATAACGGTATCTGCATCATGGGGAATTTCTTGCCTCATGGGCTGACTGTTAGTTAACTAGCTAGGTAGTTTAACCAGAATAGGGTCAGGAATAGGGGGATCGATTCAGAACCTATAGAAATACACGACAATAGTACTGAGGATATTCTGTAACATGTACCTACCCAGGTTGCCTACACGGCTAGGCCCAAACAACAGTCCCTTAACCACCGCCAACACCTGCTCCTCATCCTGGACACCTAACTCATCTTACACTTCAAATATCCCAGTTCAACATCCTCCAGTTTTGACATTTGTAGCATAGTCAGACTTTTCTGCTGATGGCTCCCTTCTGACACCGGCTACACCATCACCCAGGCCCATATCACATGCAGAATGTAGTACACAAATGGCCTCCTTCATGACATCCCTGCACAGCTCCTAAGCAAATAGGAAACTCTCACACACACCAGTGCGTGACCATCACTCAAGCTACTTTGCAGCATACACATTACACCTCCCATCCCTGACATTCTATGGCTCCCCATTCAGACATACTGCCAGTTCAATGTGCTCTGCCACACCTACATGGCAGTATTCTACAAGGGGCCCACTAAGCTCACACACCATCTATGTTGCCAAGAAACACTAATGTACCTTTGATGTGCATCATTTGCATTCAACCTCACCTCCCAACATTATTTTGTAGAAGACAGGAGTTAGTGTGATATTTGACATGGCAGGCAACACCTGTGTAATCTCACCCAGCACATCAGGACAGGCGAGTGCAATATGAATTAATGCTAGTGCTTCTAGACGTGACTCTTCACATGATCCTACTTGGTTATCCTTCACATACTCAGTACCTGTATCCCCTCGGGTGAGATGTTAGTCCTCCGGCAACCCCAGTCCAGACTATGACATACACTCCACTTTTGGCTGCTTAGCCCCAAGTCACTTACACTTGCCTCATGGTGTAAGGGGACCTGCATTGTCACAACCAGGTTGTGCTGATTTCCATGGGCCATTCTTGATGTGTTGCTCCAGTGCAGGTTTGGTGCTTTGTATTGTGGGTCTTGTAGTGCTCCTTACTCATGTCATACATTACACTACAAGTCACAGTATTCAAAGGCCAACCTGGACTGGGGCAGTACATCACACATGAACCCTTACAAACTTTGGCAGGGCTTGGATGAGCTGGATATTTGTCACTGGCCAAAGCAAAATATTTTTTTGAGATATATGAGCTAACATGCGAGGCATGCCTGCCCTTTACCTTGCACTCAGCACATTGTAGTGCTGCAAAGTGTGTTTCTGCGCTGTGCTGCATGACAGTTCTAACCACATTGTCCCTTGTTGACACTCACCCTGTAGATCTTCCAGGTCCTCAGCCACAGCACTGTCCTGCTCTTCCACTGCTTCCAACAACTATGTGGGGATGACTAATGCCACATGCTCCCCCAATTGATTGAACTACTCTTGGTCCTCCTCCTCTGCCCTCAGGTTCTTGACAAGTTTCTCTCTGGTCCTGCGCTTATGATCATGCCAGTGCTTCTTACACTCTGGCACTGTCCCTTTTGTTTGGCCTACACTGTTAATGTTATCCACTATGGACTGCCAAATGGCCTCCTTCTTCCCTAATTTCAATTTGGAGGTGACAAAGATACAGTGTTCAATTTTGGTCACCTCAGATATATTCGGTTCTCCTCCTCACTGATATTGCAATCCCTCTTCCCATGGGATTCTGTCTAGGCATCTTGGCTGGTGTTGGGGCTGTTACCCTCACTACCAGGGCTTGAGGCTTCCACCATTCAGTGCATTTGGTGAATTGCTAATGCTTTTTTGTTTGCAATGTATCCATTTTTGAGGCTTTCTGGCTCACTCCAATGTGATGCAAAGCTGATTTGCGGCACGTAAAGATTACTTTGTGAACCGCAAATCAGCTTAGCGCCACTTTAGCAGCAGATGGGTTATAGTCCCTTGCGCCATCCATCCCACAGATGCGTCAAAATGTTTGACGCACCTTGGGACAAGGTGCGCCATTTAGTATATGCGAAGGATTCTTGTGAGGTGAAAGTGTCATACAGCATCGAAACATTTTCTGACACATCGCTACATTACTGCAGCATTGCGTTCGTTTTTCCAAATATGTCACTTAGTTTTCAAAATGTTACCCAGCTGATTTTACTTCTACATAGCCACTGGAGGAGGAGAATTGTTTTGCACATCCCTCGACTGCTCAGCATTCGACCACTGAGCAGACACCTTACCCTCATTGGGAACAACAACGAAAGTATTCAAATCTCCTCAAAGCACCTTCAAAAGTGTCACAAATCTGTCAACCAGAGTATACCAGGGATCAGGACTTTCTCTTAACTTGTGAAATTAGTTTGTGAATGTGAAAAGATTACCACGACTCCAAGCTACATGCATATATACACTCTCATGATGTCTCTCCAAGGGTAGGTTCTAACCTATGAGTCACTTTTTGCTAGCCTCACTCTCTGACCCTCCAATGTCAACATCCTTCCTCTTCTTTACCTTGTTAGTCTGTACTTTCTTGATCTTTTCATTGTCAATCCATTTCCAAATGCTTCCTACCAGTTCCCTCAAATGCAACTTCAACCTGGCTGTTCTCATATTTGAAACGGTGTCCTCAGTTATGTGTATCCTAAAGTTTTTCTGCATTGTTTGACTTTTAGATAAATCAACTCCGTACTCAGCTACTATTCCTTCTAAGACGTCATGACCATCACCTGCAGGTCTAGCAGCATCTTTGAAAATGGAAAAGAGTTCTTCGTTGTTATATCCATTTATAGATTCTAGCTCCAATGTCTCATTGAAAGTTTCCGCAAACTCAATGTTTTATGTATACCCTATTTAACGCTGTAACTGGAGCTCCCACCTCCCCTCGTGCAACTGACTCAGTCTGCCTCTACTTCCACAATAGGCACACTCGCCACAGGGGCTGTAATGGTTTGGGGGTCAAGCTCTTAAATCTACAGTGGCTCTTGTACTAGGGACAATGGGAACAGTTAGAACTGGAGTAACAACTGTGGCTGGGGTGACAGAAACTCTGCACGGAGGTGTTATTGGAGGAGCTGGTAGTGTACTAGTAGCAATGGCCAGTATCTATGTTATGAGTTTATGTTGCATTTTGGCCATTTTGGGCCCTTTCCTATCATGGGCACTAAACCTACCCTCACAAGTAAGGTCGCATTTTTATTTGGAGATGTATGAAATTGCTGAGTGGTAGGGAACGCCTGGCTCCCTGCTGATTCCAGGGCATTTTCCTTGCAGAAATGTGTGAAAATGTGTTTTCAGTCGAAGTTTACAGTTGGTAAAATGACTTGGTGTGAGCCACGCAAGTCATGCACCCCTGGATTACCATGATTGTCTTGTTTTAAAAAATGAACAGGTTTGCTAGGTTTCCCTAGGTATCGGCTGAGCTAGGGCCTACAATCCAGCGCTACCATCATTGCAGCAAAGGGTGCAGTTAAACTGCAAAAATGTGATTTGTCTATGTGCTTTGGGCCTTTTCTTATCAGTGCAGTAGGCCTACCTACACACGTGCGGTAGCTTTTTATCGTGAGACTTGCAGAAATGGTGGTTGGTAGGAAGTTTGTGGCTCCCCACAGATTCCAAAGGTTTTCCTTGCAGAAATGTGTTTTTAGTTGAAGTTTTAGGTTTTCTGGCTTCTGGGAGAAATCATCTGGTGTGGGCCATGCAAGTCATTCACCCAGGACTCCCCTGGTTGTCTAGGTTTTAAAAATATTCAAGTTTCCTAGGTTTCTCCTGGTGCCAGTTAGGGCCCAAAATCCAAACTACCCACATCCTAAAAAAGGGTATGTCTTTTAAGTGCAAATATTCAGTGCAAAAATGTGATGTGTCTGTGTTGCGTTTTGGCTCTTTTTTAGTAGCATTTGTATGGGGAGACTTGAGGGATTGCTGGATGGTAGGAAATGTGTGGCTCCCCACAGATTCAAGTGTGTGTTTTCAGTCAAAGTTTCAGGTTTGGCTTACCTGGTGAGAGCCAACCCACAATGGATTCCTCTCAGTTTCAATCTCTCAAAAATGTGTACATTTTCTAGGTTTCCCTTGGTGTCCTCTGAGCTATGACCCAAATCCACAGCCACCGGCATTGAAAAAAAAGGGCCAGTTTTTTGTGGAAATATGTGATGTGTTCCTGTTGCTTTTTGAGCCGTTTCCTGTTATGGGCATTACGCCTACTCACACAAGTGAGATATAATATTTCTTGGGCGACTTTGGGGAATGCTAGGTGGAAGGAAATATGTGGTTCTCCACAGATTCCAGAACTTTCCATCATAGAAATGTGAGAAAAATGCGTTTTTAAGCCAAAGTTAGAGTTTGCATGGGATTCTGGGTAAAGAAATCTAGGGGAGCCTTTAAAGTCACCCCACCTTGGATTTCCCTAAGCATCTAGTTTCCAAAATTGTACAGGTTTGCTAGACATCCCTAGCTGGTGGCTGAGCTAGGGCTCAAAATCCTCAGCTACCGACACTGCAAAAAAAGGGTCAGTTTTCAGTGGAAAAATGTGACGCGTTCATATTGCGGTTAGGCCCATTTCCTGTTACTAGGCCTACCAACACAAATGAAGTGCCATTTTGATCGGAGGACATGTGGAAATATAGAATAGTAGAACATTTTTTTATTATCAACAATCGGATTTCTCTGAATCACAGGCTTGTTTGTGTACCCACAAATTCAGAGATGATCAAATAACCAATGCTCCTTAACTACGTATATTGTGCTCATTTCAGATATACATATGTTTTCTTAATACCCATTGTTTCCTCTACATATTTTACCATATGAATTGGTCTTTACTCAGTACACAATGAAAAACCATTGTATGGTGCAGCTTAGTTGTTGCCTCTGGGTAATTTGCAGGGTCAGCTTTAGTGCTCTTGGCGCGTGGTGTGATAATGATTTTTGATGTCCCCCTCCCTTGACCACCTCGGATTTCCTCATGACCACCAGGCAAAAGACACCTCATCTCTCCATAGACTCTCTCACACATACATTTAATCTGTTTTAAAGCACTGGTAATAGTTGACTTTACTAATAAGAATGTATATCCACCAAAACAAACCCTTTTCGGCAACATTAGGAATAGATGATGAAAGAAGGGGGAAAATCAAAACACCCTAACCTATTTTATGCAGTTTGCATGCAACTCTTTGATTACAGTTCATAACATTCACGGTTCTATATTAGGATTGTATCTTATGAACTGCGTTGACAAAAGGACCTCTGTGACAAACGCAGTAATCCACTCAGCTATCCACATAAAATACAAATCTGTGATCTGCCCTGTAATACTGGTTTGCAGCAGGCATAGCAACCCTTTGCACTACTTCATGGCAAGTGAAAAACTGCCACTAGACAAAACTCTGATCTCTCTCTCTACCAGGCACATTATCACAAGAGTATTCATTACATTTTTAAGCTGCCTGAAAACTGGGCGCACAAGTAACTCTAAAGCAGCAGGTGTTTTTAAATCATAAGTTATAGCTAAACACAGCCCCCCCCGCCCCAAGATGGGTCAGGTAGATGTAATGGTATATTATTTTTGTAAAATGTCCATTGTGACAAAAAGTTACACATGAAAATGTAGTCACAAATGGCTGTTTTTACAGACTCATTTTCAATATTTCATTATGTTGTGGTAAATAAATAAATTATTACCGGATCTATTTTTTGGAATTAATCAATAAACAGGTAGCTCAATAAATAAGAGTCAAGATTCGAGGTAGCTGAAGTTTACAGGCTTTAATCAGGCATAAAAGGACAGGAACAGGACAGCCTGTACGGGAATAGGATGGCAGCTGCCGGGGGCAGGATCTGGGAATTGGCTAGCATGGGAAGGGTAACTTTTAATAACAGTGCACAATATTTATAGTTAAACAAAATACATTACATTCAATACAGTAGGCGTAGCAGTAGGCGTGGTTCGTAACAGTCACGAAAGATAAGGGCAAAATGATGTAACAAGAAGGCGTGTACAGGGCGTATACATAGACATGTGATGCAAACGTAACGGAATATGTCATAAACGGGGCAGAAACATGGAGGGGGCTACCTGAGCAGCTGGGACCTCTAACCTAGTGGTGCGCGCAAACTGGCAATGACGTGTTACTAGGGAGAACTGGGGGCTATGACTTCTGCGCTAGAAGAGGAGACTAAAGTCTGGAGTGTCAGAGCGACATGTACCCGGGCATATCTAGTATCTGGTGTTTAGAGTACATGTTGATAGAATCCAAAAGGTATCAGGGTAAAGGCTAACAGACGCTAAGACTGATGCGTGCATTATTCTACATGTAGTGCGTGTGCGAGGGATATTCTATGAATATTAATACAGTATTTCTCTTACATGGAGACATAAAGGCTAGACCATGACGGAAACTATTGATGCGATTCAGTAGCTTAGGAATGCAGAGAAGGAGGGCTGGACTGATAACTAGAAGCATAACATACTCTTGGCAGACTGGGAGGCAGAGCCAGGCCGGGCCGGGCACTGCGAGGCATGAAAGTAAGCTAAGGGTCAGGGATACAGGTGGGGGCTGTATCGCTCCTCGGAGAGGGTTCAGAAAACAGGAGCTGAATCTGAGTCCGGGCCCTTTTGAGGCCTAGAAACGGGGATAATTCAATAAATTAACGTGCACACTGTGAAACGTGGCAACGTAACTTTACATAGGCCTAATATTCGTTGTATCCACGAAGATTGGAAACTGGCATACTAGAGATGGACACAACTATAATTGCGTCTTTAATTGATCAGAAAGGGAATACATGCATATCGATCATGCACATATGACATAACATGGGGAACACGTAGGCACATATAACATGGCAAAATTTACTTTTCCACATTCCCTCCTTGTGCCCTACGTTTCCATCAGGAAACATCAATATTCATGATACCATCTATCATTTCATATAGCATCATTTGCTCGTCTCGAATTGTCTTGGAACGGGATTTAGGACTAGGAATACAAGAGGTAGCGCACATGCCGCAAATCGCAGGGCCACATTGTATACAGAGGCAGCAACTGAATATGATCATTACTGCAATACCTAGGAATGACAATACTTTCCATCCCCAGGCAGATATAATACTCCAGAGCCAACCGGACCATGTCCAGGTGCCTGGATTCTGGTGTAACTGATGGGCAATTTTATGAAGTCTGGTTATAGCTGAATAAACAGACGGCGCGTTATTAGGAATGAAAATGCAGCAACTAGATCCGATGACTCTACATGCTCCTCCTCTATCGGCCAGTATGACGTCAAGAACGAGACGATTTTGGAGCACGACAAATCTCATAGCAGATTGCTCTTCAGTTAAGTTACCTAGAGCAGAAGTAGTCTCATTCACTACTGCTTCAAGGGTTCTAGTTAATCTACGTATTAACTTACTATTCTGGATAGGTCCTATAAAGAAAAAGAAACCTTTATTGAAGTCTTGATACTGTTCTAGAGTAGTTTCAGTTTGATCGACAATTGGGGACTCGATCTCCCTTCTATGTCTGACGTGTACTAGATGTGTGTTTCTGTGATAATCAGATGGGGCTAGAAAAACTGGTGGCAGTTGGAAGGCAATGTAACATGTTCCATCCCAATCTAGGGGCAGACGAACATATGCGGTCTGACCACAAACAAAATAAGAATGACGTGAGGCTTTGAAAATAGATTTCCCACTGTCACTATACTCGACAGTAATAGTACAATCACTATGTCCTATATGTGCGGAACCATTCTTTCTGACACATAATTCGCCTTTGACTGGTAGTACTGAAATAGCAGGCAAATCTGGAGTAGTATCGGACTGAACATTCAGGACCATAAAATTCGAAGAATAATTACCTAAATCATATACTTCATTTTCTAGATCTAACCCTGTTCTATGGGGGAGACCTTGCTTGTCTGGAAAACATGTTCTATTCAGAAGGGACATATCATTGGAAGTTGACGTTAACATGGACCATGCTCCACACGAACCATTATGTGAAAACGGATAAGGAAAGAGTGGCAGGACTCCCTTCGGTGTCTGAAAAGGGGGGAGTCGACCACACACCCAACAATTGGTAGCATTGCTGGTCTGGTGTGAATAATGCAACATTCTTATAAATGTATTATTTCTCATAGCAAGACGATAGGATAGCTCGTGAGGAGGCAGATCACTAAATGTGTGCTCTACTGTAGCATTAGAAAACTTATTTACATGAGAAATTGGGAAACATAAATGTAATGCATAACTTGTGCAGGTAACCATTAAACTTAGAAACAATAAGAAACTTAGAATGACGATACATCGTATAGAGTTTTGACTAACTCTCTCACTATGGGGGTCTATCTCATACATGTCAGGGACCTGTCTAACCGTTTCACCCGAGAGGGACTTAGACAATTAAACTGGCTGACTTATTTTACTAGACCGAAGCTTCTCTTTATACTCCTGCTGCGGAGTTTTCTCTAACGGAGGAACTTTAAGTTCAGATTTAAGTTCAGAGTCTGGTTTCAGGCAGTCTTTAGTAATATCCTTTGAAAATGTTTTTTCACGAACTCCATGGAACTTCTTTATATGGGACAGATGGACCCACCCCTTGCGGCCTTCCAACTTCACAGCTGTGCGGGTGGTCAGGAGAACAAGTCGTGGCTCCTTCCAACGGGGCTCCAGCGGACTTGAACGATCAAAGTTCCTTACTAGGACGAGGTCGCCTGGAATGACCTCATGTGGTTTCACTTCAGTATTGTCTGGAAATGCGGCGGCAACCTGTGAACGACAAGAGTGTAGGGCAGACATCAAGGAAGCTAGGTAATCTGTCAACATATTACTGGAAACATCTGTAATACTGCGGGGTCTAGGTGTACCCCACATGTTTGGGGGGCGGCCGAATACGACCTCATAAGGGGACAGACCTGATCTGGAATGTGCAACCATCCTCATGAAAAATAAAGCAACTGGCAGGGCAACTAGCCAGTCTACACCTTTCTCTTTACATGTCTTGGCAATACGGATTTTCAGGGTCTGATTATGTCTCTCTACGAGACCGGCTGCTTCAGGATGGCGCACACAATGGAACTTCCACTGGTACCCTAACAAAAGGGAAACATGTTTCATTAACTCGGATGAGAACGGCTGGCCGTTATCAGAATACACGACCCTAGGGAGTCCATAGCGGGGAAAGAATTCACGAACCAACTGCCTGGCAGTGGTCGCGGCTGTGTAATCTGGGACTGGATACGCTTCTGTCCACCTGGACAAAGCGCATACAACTACGAGGACATACTTGAAACCTCGACATCGCTCCATCTGAATATAATCCATCTGGAGGACTTCAAAAGGGTGGTCAGGAGGTTGGAATCCACCTTGTTCCACCGGGACACTTTTACCTGGATTGAATTGACAACATATCATACAAGTACGGACTTTCTGCTTGGCTGCAGCTCGTAAGTGCTTGTTGAACCAAAGGTTCTGTATACTGTCTAACATAGCTTTTTCTCCTAAATGTGCTGGACTATGTGCGGTATTGATAATGACTTGAACCATAGAGTCGGGGAGAAACCATGTGGCTTTTCCCTTCGTCACCCATCCCTGATCTGTCTGGACCCCTCCTTGTTCGGACCATTTCTTGATTTCTTCAGGAGTAGCATGTAACTGTATGTCTATGACATCTTGTGTAGGGTCCTTAACTGTCATACAAGTAGTCTGTTCTGGAGTGGATGTCTGTGTCTTGTTAACTGGAATGTCTGGTGTCTGAGCTGTAAGCTTGGCTGTTCGATCTGCTAGATCGTTACCTTGGGAAATGATGTCAGTAACTTTCGTATGTGCCTTGCACTTCATGATAGCGATAGCTGTCGGTAAATGTATTGCATCTAACAGAGCTTGAATGAGGAGACCATGCTGAATCTTGGTTCCATGAGAAGTCATGAAACCTCTCTCCTGCCAGAGCACTCCGAAGTCGTGTACAACTCCGAATGCGTAACGTGAATCTGTATATATGTTTACTTTCAGGTCCTTGGCACGTATGCAGGCTTGGGTCAGAGCGACTAGCTCTGCTGCTTGAGCAGACAGTGTGTCAATACGGTGTGTTTCAATAACTTCAGTGTCAGTAGTCACTGCATACGCGGCTACTAGTTCTCCTGTACTAGTTCTCATACATGAACCGTCCACATAAAGTGTCAGGTCGGGATTAGGTAATGCAATGTCTGTCAGGTCTTGTCTTGGCTTAGTCATAGTGTTAATGACTTCCACACAGTCATGTGTGGCAGGATTTGAAGTAACTGACGGTAACAGTGTAGCAGGATTTAGAACGTTGCAGCGTCTGATTTCTATGTGTGGCTGGAACAGTGTCAGTTCATAACCTGTTAAACGTGCAATTGTCAAGTGCTGAGTCTGTGTTCGGTTTAAAAGAACTTCCACGGAATGTGGAACTTGTACTGTCAGAGAATGTCCTAACACTATGGAATCACTTTGTCTGATAGCTAGAGCTGTGGCTGCAACTGACTTGAGGCACGCAGGCAGAGCCTGGGCTACTGGATCTAATGTGCTCGAAAAATAAGCACAGGGCTTGTACTGTCCTGCTTGATCTTGTGTGAGAACAGATAATGCAGTACCATCACGTTCTGTGACAAAAAGTGTAAAAGGCTTACTGTAGTTCGGTGTAGCTAGAACAGGTGCTTGGCATAAGGCTTTCTTTAATTCATTAAAAACAAGTGTATGTTCAGATGTCCAAGGGAGGACAGTCGATACGGCTGCCTCCTGTGTCGTTAACTGTATCAGTGGCTTGGCTAGAAATGCATACTGAGGAATCCATTGTCTGCAGTAAGAAGTGAGGCCAATAAAAGCTCGTACCTCCTTCTGTGTCTTGGGCTGTGGAAGACTCGCTATCAACTGGATACGGTCTGGTGTCAACTGCCTACCCCACTTGGACAGTAAGTGGCCTAAGTAGATCACTTGCTGGACACAGAACTGAAGCTTCGAAGGGGACACCTTGTGCCCCATCTCGGCTAGGAAATACAGAACTGTTAGTGACGCACGCTCGCAATCACGTTCAGAACGGGCTGTGATCAGTAGATCATCGACATACTGGAGCAGGGCAGTGTCAGTTGGCATGTGAATATTGTCTAGTTGTCTTTTAAGTGCTTGACTGTAAATACTAGGACTTTCTGTGAAACCTTGAGGAGCTCGTGTGAATTTATAGCTCCTTCCATTTAAACAAAAACCAAAAAGGTACTGGCTGTCTGGATGAATCGGAACACTGAAAAATGCGTTCTTGAGGTCAATAACAGTGAAAAATGTAGCTTCAGAATCAATAGCTGTCAATAGGGATGAAATATCTGGGACTACTGGATACTGGGGTATGATACATTTATTAAGTTCTCGAAGGTCAATCACTAATCGATAAACTGGAGGTGCATTTGGATCAGTACGTTTCATGACTGGAATGATAGGAGAATTACATACATTGGAGTCAGTTTCTACAACCACTCCTTGAGCAATAAGCTCGTCAATAATTTTAGATAAGGCTGCTACAGCCTCAGGTGGCAATCTGTACTGTCTGATTCGTGGCAAAACTATACCTTGCTTGAGAGTCACACGATGGGGTGTGATTTGCATAAAACCTACATTAGTTGGACCTTGCGCCCATAAATGCTGCGGTACATTTGATAGTCTTGGATCAAAATCACGTAATACATAGTGACCTTTAAAGTCACGCAAAAACAATCGGATTCCTTCTGGGGAGCAGCAAATAACTGCACCTAATTCTTTCAATGTTTTAATGCCTAACAAATTTTCTGGACATGATTTCGTAAGTAACAAATCAGTAGTTCGGGACAATGGACCAACTTCTAGAGTAACTGGTTTTGAAATCTCGTTCACAATAGGCTTTCCTGAAAATCCAAGGGAAATATTTCTAGAGCCTGAGAGCGGAGCCCCTGGAACCTCGTCATGACTGATAGTAGTCCTACTTGCCCCTGTATCAATCAAAAACGTTCTGTCTTTCCCTAATACTTGACTGTGTACATAGGGACCCTCTTGATCTACAGGTATCTCGATGACAGGCAAGCCTACCTCTCTCTCTAGGCTGTTTCATGAATACTGTTGATACTCTGGATACTCTGACTGGGCATACTGGTACATCTGCTGTGTAACATGCTGTGTTGCAGCAATAGGCTGCGGTGCTGGAACTGTCTGTTGTGCATTCTGTGGTGACTGAGAAGTCTGTGAAACTTGTTCTTGTCTAGGCGGACGTGGTCTTTCTTTAGTCTTACCAGTAGCTATGTTGTGTTTCAGAACTGCACACTCGTTTATAAAATGACCTGGCTGTTTACAATAATTGCATGTCCCTTTAACGGGAGCTGCAGGATGACTGGCTTGATTCGGACCCCTCTTCTGACTGTCTTGTGGAACAGATTGTGCAACTAACACTTTCATTTTCGTGTCTTTCATACGTCTCCTTTCGTGTTCTTGCTCTTCCCTGATTCTGTTCTGGTGATACTGGAGCATTTGAAGCATTTGTGACGGGGTACTAGCTTGCCAGGTACTTTCGACTTTCAAAACTCGGTTTTTAACTTGTGGACTTGAATTCTCGACTAATTTAGTAACAAAAAGATGAGGGTACGACTCGCTACTTGTCTTCAAACCACTGTTAATAATAAAACATTTTTCAAATCTAGAATAGAAATCACTAGTGTCTTCATCCTGTTTCTGTTTGCATGCTGAGATTGCATCCCAATCTTCCTTTTTCGTGGATAATAACCTTGGCAAAACTTGTATCAATAACTCGGGTAATTCTTTACATTTGTCCCCGAGACCGGTACCTGGTACTCGTATTTTATCTTCAGCTTCTAGAGCTGTCCAATCAATCTTTTTCTCTCCCACCTCCCATTCTTTTTCCTTGAGCTTTTCATATACCCTTGTGGAAACAGGACCTTTAGCATTCTAATGATATCTGGATACGTGTATTCACCCATACGGAGCATGTCTTTTAATTCTCGATGGAACCCTGCTGGATCTTTGTCGTGACAGGGAATTAACTTCTTCATCTCTAAGAGTTCCATCTTTGTGATAGGAGTGTAAACAAATACTCGTTGCATTTCACCACCCGGTGTCCTAACTGGGTGTACTTCTCGTAACGGATGCTGTCTATCCATGTAAAACGGTTTACTTTCTGGAGGTGAGACGTGAACAAAATGCGGATTCAGAAACGTTCTATATTTGTGGCGCTGTTCTAGAATGACACTAATTAAATCGGTACCTAAACCTCTCCATTTATACTGGAGTAACTCGTTCAGAACATCATGTAACGGACCTGGATCAGAATGTTGTCCCTCATACAGTGTAATGAGGTACTGGATCATATACATACCCACCAGTCGCTGCTCGGCTGGGGGCAGTTTCAGAAACATTTGTGCCACTATTTCGTCTGGAAAAGTGGTAGAATCAGTAATCCATCGAACTGCTGATCGGGCTAGTTCTTGTTCATGCATGGTACTAAGTTCACTATAACCGATACGTGATTTCAGAATGTGATCGGTAGCTTGAAATACTTGTTCAAGCGAACCTTGTTCTGGTGCTGGAAGAGGAGAAACTTTCTTGTGTTCTAGACGTGAATGTCGGTCGGGAAGTCTAGTTCTACCTACATACGCTATTCTGGCGGTATTCTCATCTTCTACCTCTTCGGTATCAGTGTTGTCTTCTTTCTCGGACACTTGTGCTGCTTTGCGTTTCTCGTGTAACCTTATTATTTCCTTACGAATTTTCCTGTACATACTCTCTATACAACTGAGTGTCTTGTGTCTTCCCTCGGCTATATGATCACTCCACCTTGTCAGAACTCTCATTTCGATCGGATCTTTAGTCGGATAATCTTGTTCTCTTATTAAACAATTAATTAGAAACTTTAATAGCATGAGCTGAGTCTCAGCTTTCCTTTGAGACATGATTTCGCCAATACTTTCTGGATCTTCTCCTGTACGGATGAAACGATATATTCTGTCTAGATATTCTTTCATATTCGGTAGGGTGTCCAAATACTCGGTCACCCGTCTTACACGCAATGAATATATAACCATATTATCATCGCCTGGGACTGAATCATAGCGGCATTCGGTAAGAGCTCGCTTGATATCTGCAACGGACTGCTGTTTGGGCGTACGCTGTAACGCACGTTCATGTAACTCGACTAACGTTACACGTTTGTGTTGGGGCGGGGTACGAGGAGGACCTCCCCCCGCGGCTCCTAAACTAGAATCGTCGACGGGTACTGTACGGGCTGGCAGAGTGACTGATGTAGCGGGAACTTGTACTGTGGGCTGGACCGGGGGTACCGTAACAGGTACTGTAACAGGTGCCCCGGTGGCTGGAGGAACAGGAATTACATTATTTACAGGAACTGGCGGAGCAGGATTTGCATATTCTGGGACTGTGTCGTCCAAATAGGACGAGAGAAAAATATCAGCTGCGGTCGGTTTGTGACGTAGCTTAATCGGAACTAATGGCGGCGGAAAATTACATGGTGCTTCCGGGGTTGCTTTTGGCAAGCCCTCGGCAAGAAGAGGATACATACCCTCAATAAGGGCATTTCTCTGTCTGTCTGACTGTTCGGCTTTAACTCGTTCACCTACTTTGATTAATTCCCTTTCATGGGCTCTTTCTGAGGATTCTCTACTTAATTCTGACTTTCTGATTTCTTTTTCGGTTCTTTTATGAGATTCTTTGCGCCATAACTCGATGGCATCTTTCTGGGACTGTCTGGCTTTCTTTTTCCATAACATTTCTTCTACTCGCATGATGCACTCGGCATCCCACGTACCTGATACGGGCCATCAATACTTCTCTTCTAATTCCTTGGTGTACTCCACCCATAAGTCTAGATATAATATGGCACTTATGCCATGCTTATGATACATAAAATGACCTGGACTGTCCCTAGGCGGGACAGGAACTGCTTCCTTGAGCAGACCTTACCTAGTTTTTAACTGACGTAACTTTGAGAACAGAGGCATAACTTAGGCTGGAGTCTGGGCACAATACAATACTCGATAAACACAATAATAACTTAAGAAAACAAATCACTCATACCACGACATTGAAAACACATGGAATAACATTTAAAATAACAGTTCGGACAGAATATTACCTGAAATACTGAAAACAGAACACATGAATTTCTCGAGAACAGAACTTACTGGAACAGAAACTTACTAGAATGACTAGATGCACTGCTAAAACAGCATGAAACTTACCGGTCCCATAAAGAGACACGTCAGGACCCGCGTCCACCTAAGTGAATACTTCGTGTTGGATTTGCGTACCCAAACCCACGGACCAGAGACAAATTAATTGACCCTGTCTAGATACTACCCCAGCAACGGTACTCACCGGGCAGCAAGAACGGAAGGCCTCGGACTGGACTGGACTGCTACGACGACGGACGGACGAACTTCGGACTTCAGTTACAGGTGGGCCTCCGGATACCTCGGACCTTGGACTCTCGGCTTGGGCTCTGGTCGGGACTCGCCGCGTTCCTCACCGCCTCGTCTGGACGCTGGACCGCAACCTCCGTCTCCTCCGTGGGCCTGAGGGATACTTGAAGCAGAAATATCTGCACGTGCACGGTATGGTTCCGTCACGGCTGCAGAGGATCAGGGGGCCTGCGTGGCTTCTCCTGCGCGTGGGGAAAGGGCAAGTCCCTATTCGGGCGCCATTATGTGGTAAATAAATAAATTATTACCGGATCTATTTTTCGGAATTAATCAATAAACAGGTAGCTCAATAAATAAGAGTCAAGATTCGAGGTAGCTGAAGTTTACAGGCTTTAATCAGGCATAAAAGGACAGGAACAGGACAGCCTGTACGGGAATAGGATGGCAGCTGCCGGGGGCAGGATCTGGGAATTGGCTAGCATGGGAAGGGTAACTTTTAATAACAGTGCACAATATTTATAGTTAAACAAAATACATTACATTCAATACAGTAGGCGTAGCAGTAGGCGTGGTTCGTAACAGTCGCGAAAGATAAGGGCAAAATGATGTAACAAGAAGGCGTGTACAGGGCGTATACATAGACATGTGATGCAAACGTAACAGAATATGTCATAAACGGGGCGGAAACATGGAGGGGGCTACCTGAGCAGCTGGGACCTCTAACCTAGTGGTGTGCGCAAACTGGCAATGACGTGTTACTAGGGAGAACTGGGGGCTATGACTTCTGCGCTAGAAGAGGAGACTAAAGTCTGGAGTGTCAGAGCGACATGTACCCGGGCATATCTAGTATCTGGTGTTTAGAGTACATGTTGATAGAATCCAAAAGGTATCAGGGTAAAGGCTAACAGACGCTAAGACTGATGCGTGCATTATTCTACATGTAGTGCGTGTGCGAGGGATATTCTATGAATATTAATACAGTATTTCTCTTACATGGAGACATAAAGGCTAGACCATGACGGAAACTATTGATGCGATTCAGTAGCTTAGGAATGCAGAGAAGGAGGGCTGGACTGATAACTAGAAGCATAACATACTCTTGGCAGACTGGGAGGCAGAGCCAGGCCGGGCCGGGCACTGCGAGGCATGAAAGTAAGCTAAGGGTCCGGGATACAGGTGGGGGCTGTATCGCTCCTCGGAGAGGGTTCAGAAAACAGGAGCTGAATCTGAGTCCGGGCCCTTTTGAGGCCTAGAAACGGGGATAATTCAATAAATTAACGTGCACACTGTGAAACGTGGCAACGTAACTTTACATAGGCCTAATATTCGTTGTATCCACGAAGATTGGAAACTGGCATACTAGAGATGGACACAACTATAATTGCGTCTTTAATTGATCAGAAAGGGAATACATGCATATCGATCATGCACATATGACATAACATGGGGAACACGTAGGCACATATAACATGGCAAAATTTACTTTTCCACAATGTCAATAGTAAGATTCTTTGGGAAACCCTTGAGGTATCTATACATGTGAACCCTTGATGACTTGATAAATTTGTAATTGTATCTATATTTCAGAAATATATAGCTTTTCTGAATCATTCATGGATTTTATACTAGTTTTCATCACAAACTGGAAGTAGGTTAAATGCACAAAAAATAGGCAAATTGGCTACCTCGTTGAAAAATGCTGTAACTGTGGTAAAAAAACAACTGATTGTCAACTGATTGTCCAGGCGGCCATACTGTCTAGGCTTGACTATGCTAAATCGCTTTTCTTGGGGGCGAATAAAGATGAGGTTATGCGTCTACAAAGGGTCCAAAATGAGGAAGCCAGAGCTCTCTTGCGACTTCCGAGAAGACGCCCCATCTCGGGTGTAATCCGGCGTCTACACTGGCTGCCTGTGGCTAAGCGCACAGAATTTAAAGCTCTTGGCCTTTAAAATCCTGAAACTTTCCTCCCCCTGTATCCTAACCAATGTATTGGTACCATATACACCTATGCACCATCTGCGCTCTATGGTGTCATGCCTTGCTCTTGTCCCACGGGTAAAACGCTTATGTGCTGGGGGACGATATTTCCGCTGTCTAGCGGATAAGCTTTGGAACTCTCTCCCCCTGCACATCCGCAGTCTGGAGAATTACCTGATGTTCAGGAAGACAATAAAAACTCCTCTTTTCCCTGTGACCTAGGCTCTATTTCAAAGTCTGTCTGTAGTAAGCGCCGGGACGCCTCTTTGCTGAGGCAGCTGTTGCGCTATACAATTTGGACTAACATAACATAACATGAGACTTGCGTTATCTCGAGGTATGGTGAAGCCCTGATTGAAAATTAGCAAGAATAAGAGGGAGCTGCAATGGGGATCTCCGTAATGGGCAGTCCGAGTGAATCTGGGCGTCTGTCTTCGATCGCGATCTTAGTGGACACCAGCCCGAGTGAGTCTCGGCGTCTGTCTTCGAGACTCAGGCTGGTGTCCACTGAGACCACGGTCGAAGACAGACGCCAAGATTTACTCGGGCTGCCCATTACGGAGATCCCCATTGCGGCTCCCTCTTATTCTTGCTAATTTTCAATCAAGGATTCACCGAACCTCGAGATAATACGGTCTCTCCCATCGTTGTGCCACTCACGGCACTCCATTTACCATGGCTTAATTCAGGCCTGCTTTCATGATGCCAGATGCGACTTCTATAATTCCTTAAAACCTCACTGGACCTCTCAAGCCATTGAAAACCATTGGTTACTTAAAACCGGATGGTGCCCTGCTACCCACAAGGACCCCACTGACAACTGGATCACCCAGGTCGCACACAGTGCTCTGCTAGCACTGCCCACATGAGCCATGTCTATTGTATACAGGCATGTCACTCTAATGTCCTGAAGATGATCCCACTATTTATTTAAGGGTTCGAAATGCAGTTCATAAAATGTACATCATATACATTCACTAAACTGCTGCGTTTAAATATGTAATGGTGTCTCTCCGATATTCTGACTGTTTCATTTGTATCACGCTTGTATACAAACACGCTTTCTTTGCCTGAACCCTTTACTTAATGTTGTTTCTCTGTTCATGTTAGTCTGATGCAGGCTGTGTCCCACTTGGATTGTTTCACCCTACTTTATGTTATACTTTATTGCATATTAAATACCCGGCTGAACAGAAATATAGTACTGATTAAGTCTATATTAATTTGTATTGTACTAGAATACTGTCTTGGGACCATTGTCTTTAGAAATAACTACCCCAAATAGCCAAAAAAGAACTCAGCAGTGGGGCAGGGGTAGTAAGGGCCAGCAGTTAAGAGGTTAATTAAACTTTTCAAAACCCCAAATATTGCAGTGTCGGCTTTTCTGAAACAAACATAGGTATTGTGACTCAGGGAGCATCTGCTGATTCTTTTTCTAATTCCAAATACCATCTGAGATATTGGCCATCAGTTTCATTATGACATGCCCTCAAAATCTGTACATTGCTTGTGCTAAATCATTAACAGCAAATCCGCCCTCTCTCAGGTTGTACAGTATTAGCCACGACCTCTAATCGAGCGAGTCAGACCTCAGAGCCAAACACAAATTCAATCACAGGGCATGCAGGCTCCAGAGTTGTTGTTGACGAAATGTGCAGAATACTGCCTGCCCTGACTTCGATGCGCCAGTGATAAGTCTGTCACAGCTGTTCCATTAGGGAGGCATCATTTCGAAGCGTGGGGCCGAGCTGTATTCGAAATGCTGTATTGATTGCTTACCTTTCTTGGCTGCTAAGAGTTGCACTGAGACCTATATCTCTCTATTAGTGAACTCTCTTTTGTGTGTGGATAAGTTCACGTTGGCCGCAGCATTCATTTTAGTATTTAAGGGACATATTATCAAGAAACGGAGTTAAAATTACGGCCATAATGGGCTTGATAATATGTGCTTGAGAGTTCCAATAGAAGTCCATGTTTTGGTGTCAACATGGGCTTCTATTGGCATTCTCAAGGGCATATTATCAAGCACATTATCGCCGCTATAGCGGCAGTTTTCTGCCGCTAAAGCGGCGATAATTTTAACTCCGTGCCCCCAATCTCTTCTTTGGAGTATGTGTTGTATACATTGGTATTTATAGAGGATACAGCCAGCTGCGCAGCAATGGAGCAATGGAGCAATGTACATAACATGTACTTATTTATTTTGAGGGGTCCTTTATAGCTATAGCACACTGTTAACCATGCACACAACAGTGTAGCATGCGTACAGGCTCAGTCAAGCTTGGATACACAGCACTTTGGAAATTGTGCATAGAGGTTAACAGGCAGTCTGCTTTTATGCCAGCTGTTGGTTGAGAGAACACTGCCCACCTGCCCAGTTTCTGGAGCTGCCCATTTTAAAGGTAATGGTGAATGGAACAGTTCCTGTGGCCACCCCATAGCATCCCAAGCTTTGCTCATATACCACCTTTCACCCTAGCTCACTCCTCCCGTTCTAGTTCAGGAGCAGACCATGGGGCAAGGGGCTTCCGCCTTGCCCCCCAAACTCTACACCCCAACTGCACAGAGTCCAACACAAAAGAGACCATAAACAAGCAGGAGACATGGGCCCTGAGGATAAAGCACACTGGGTAAAATGTGTGGATGCTCCAGCACAGGCAGGCCTTGAACCATCTGTCTGCATAGCTACAGTTCACAGCCTGCCTGGTGAAATCAGGGGCGCCTTACAGTTAGATTATGTGGGCCTTATTTTGTGATATGTGATATTTAAAAAACACTTTCTCTGTCACAGAAGCCCTCCCCACCTTAAGTGATCTCCCAAGAGCAAGAATGTAAGATAAATATTTTCTCACTCTCCATTTTTTCTAAGGATTCCTGAAATTCTAGAAGCTATTTTAAAAAGTAAAATGGCTTTCCCGTGTTCTCCTTTGTTTGTACTGGTAAAGCAAAACTGTGTTCCAAATATAACTCCTCATTAAGATAAACTCACTTAAAAGTATCTTGATATAAAAGAGAAGCGTGCAGGACTAGTGCCAATAAAGGGGAAGTGCAACAATCATTTTAACAGGAGAAGCAAAGTGCAGAGGCAATGCTTTTGTGATTATAAGGCATGCATAGTAAATCAAGAACTAGTACTGCTGGAAGGAATGCCACCACCAGCCCCCATTGCATAATTGAAGAAGTGGACTGCACCTGTAGAAATAACCATAGATGTGAAGTGGTGCTGTTGCTACACATTCTGTCCAGCAAGCGGGTATAAGACTCTATGCACCAATGTGGCAAAAAGCACAGAACCTCAACACCGGAACATCCTGTAAAATACAATCCCTGGAGAGCACAGTTAAAACCCAGTGGATTTATGCGTATGCCTTTTGGGTATCAGAAAGCTGCCTGCTCTCTAATCTAATGTGCATACTTCAAAAACAGTTACAGAAAGTTATTTCCCAATGTTAAAGCACTGTATATATGTATGTTGTGAGAACGTAATTAAATGCACAACTAAATGCAGGTGCATGCATGGGCCTGCGGGGGAGGTCAGTCATGTATATACCATCAGACAGGATGTATTGGTCAGTTCAATAGAGGAGGAACACCATGACCAAATTGTATACACAAGGTTCACGTCACTTCCTGCATACAAACAATCCACCACTGTTGAAGTTATTTATTCACGGGCACAAGGCAGATTTGGTTTCAAGCAAAGAAAATGCTCAGACAGACACTGGCCGGAAAATAAACTTTGCTTTTAGTGGAAAGGAAATTGGCATATCATCTGCTTCGCGCCATGCTTCTGCAGAAGCTACTGTCTGTGACGGACTGTTTAATTAACTGAGGCAGACAGGAAGTGCATCACTGAGTGGCTCAACACGTCACGTGTACGTATTTAAACACTTCCTGAAAGCGCATATAGGCCTGACAATACATCAGCAATGCAAACGATACTAAGGGGTCTTTTGTATAAATGCACATAGATAGTGCCCCTATGTTGACCCCATGTAGCCTTCTTGTGGCAGGGAATTGTCGTTCATCTCTTTCACGTCCTGCAGCCCCGGACAGGGCCAGCTTTAGCACTGGTTGCGCCCTGTGCGACAATGTTTGTTGGCGCCCCCCAAAGACCACCTCCTTCACAGATTCCCTCACTAGCACCATTTGACAGTGCCCCTCAAGTGTCCATAGCCACTGTCTCCTAGATTAATTTAGTTTTATAGAGCCACTCATGCCAGTTTAAGATGTCAGAACACTT
The DNA here is from genome assembly GCF_964261635.1 of Lissotriton helveticus. Taxonomy (NCBI): domain Eukaryota; kingdom Metazoa; phylum Chordata; class Amphibia; order Caudata; family Salamandridae; genus Lissotriton; species Lissotriton helveticus. Next base: position 1,649,166,578 of record NC_136063.1, on the reverse strand, counting down.
TACATCACACATGCTTTGCACAATCATACGTGTGTAAATCAGTATATGGGAGATGTTACATAAGACAGAGGCCTACAAGGAGCGGGAGTCCCATTTCATCCATACTGGTAGGCAGTATAGTTTAAGAGTCATTGGACTGGATAAGCACAAATACAGAAATTCAAATGTGACAGCATTCTTAGGGGTTTTCTTTAAAAATAATAAGAATTGATTTCTACCCAAATTAACCCCTTTTGCAATATTAGGATAACGAAAGACTGGGCAAAAAATATATAGCTCTAATATGTTCCTTGGAGTTTGCATGCAGCTCTTTGATGGCAGTTAATCGCTCACAGCTCTATATTAAGATTTTAACTTATAAACTGAAAGTAACATAAGGAGCTCTAACAAAAGCAGTAGCCCATTGACCTATTTATATTATATATAATATATATATATATATATATTACCTACTGGCGGTCGCCAGTAGGTATATATAGTTAGGATTTTTTCTCTATGGGATTTTTGAAAATTCTATGTCTAATAACTTTGGCGTTTGAGGACGGAATTGGCTGAAATTTTCAGGAAAATGGCACATTTTGTTTCTGAGCAGCCCCTGAAAATTGGGGGGGGGTTCGTCCAGGGGGGGTCGAGAAAAAAGGGGGGTCCCAAAACGTGTTTTTAACATTGAGTTTTCCATAGGGCGGTTGGCCTCACTTTTAGCCCGAACGGCTGAATGGATTTGCACGAAACTTGGCAAAATTGTAGGGACTGGTAGCCCGATGTGCCTTTTGTAGGTCTCAATATATGTGCTACAGTGGATTTTGAGAAATTAACGTTCAAAAAAAGATATATATCTGTAACAGCGGACCGGGCAGCGCTCCGGTTCGCGGACTTTTCGCGCAACGGAGCTTTGTGAAGCAAAGCTGATTGGTTCTCTGGCGTCTGTGAACATTCCAAACAGTCCGTAGCGGCCGCCATCTTGTCTCTCGGTAGGATCGAGAGACAAGAGGAGGCCAAAGCGAAGGGGCAAATGACCATAAGGGGGCATAGTAGATCCTCGCTGACCCCCTAGGTTTGATGTGGAGGTTTTAAAAGGGCCCAGCGGGGCAAAAAAAAAATATAATAATAATAATCGAACGGCTGAATGGATTTGCACGAAACTTGGTAAAATATTAGGGACTGGTAGCCCGATGTGCCTTTGCTAGGTCTCAATATATGTGCTCCAGTGGATTTTGAGAAATTAACGTTCAAAAAAAGATATATATCTGTAACAGCGCTCCGCTTCGCGTAACGGAGGTTTGCGAAGCTGATTGGTCATTCTGTCACTGGGCTATAGTTGGGCTACATCTGGCTGATATTTGGGCTACATTTGTTTTTTTTGTCTCTGGCGGCCATCTTTGGGCCACATTGGGCTACATTGGGCTTCATTGGGCTTCATTGGGCTACATTGGGCTACATTTGGGCTCCAACATATATATAGGCCAATGTAGCCCAATATATATTTTTCAAAGTTAATTTTCGTAAAAACCACTGGAGCATATATCTTGAGACATAGCAAAGGCACATCGGGCTACCAGTCCCTACAATTTTGCCAAGTTTCGTGGAAATCCATTCAGCCGTTCGAGCTAAAAGTGAGTCCAACCGCCCTATGGAAATGAAGGAAATGAATGGGTAATTTGTAATTAGCAAATAGCTCATCGCAAACTAGGAATGGTAAAGAATCGCTATTTATTCCTTAAAGTTCGCTATTTAGGAAATGCAAAAAACTTTGATGATACATATGGCGGTTCATCTCTAACAAGATAAGAAGCATAGGGATAGATTTATGATGACTGGCGCATCACCAGGGATGTGTTAGTCATTCTGTGCCGCTGTTCCTTCACCTATGGTGTGCTGCATTTACAATGCGGCGCATCATGGGGCAAAAACAGCACAGATGCGTGATGTATCTGTGCCGTAAAGGTGGCGCATTGCTGGAGTTGTATCGCAAGTGTGATGAAGCTCCAGCAAGGGTCGGGGGTGCCCCTGTCGCAGGGTTTCTGTTCTCACACAGAACTGTGGACAGAGGATTGGAACCTCGGCGAATTAGGGTGCCCCAAAACTCACCTTAGTAATCAAAAACCCCTTAGCAAGCTAGGTACAGTGTCACATTGGATATAACAAACTCTCAATGTTTAGACAATCCAGAATATGAACTTATAGTACCTCAGGATACGTGGAACTCATGAACAGTCGGTCGTTATATATTTCTTAGAAACCAGAACATGGAGTTAAGAAGAACACATGTGTATTTGAAATGTTTATTTACTAATGCCGTCTGCTCAGGCGTAGTATCTTAGATAATACAAGTACACATATTATCAGTAGCAAAATTACCAGCATAGTTACTAGTACATAAAAAGCGAATGGTGACAGTATGTTAACATGCTGTAAATGAATAGGAGTTAGCAACACTTATAAGCAGCCACGGGCCGTGGAGGGAGTTACGGTGGGGCAGGGAGGCGGGGAGGGGGAGGGGCAGGGTGGAGAGGGCTCCACCCTGCCCCTCCCCCTCCCCGCCTCCCTGCCCCACCGTAACTCCCTCCACGGCCCGCGGCTGCTTATATCTCACCCTCCCTAATACACATATTATATTATTTGCTAAGAAGGTCTGTTTGTGTTGGTTTAGGGCGTGCCCATACTTTAGTGTGTTAGATTTGAAGGAATCACATCAGCATACACCAGCTCTCTCTTCATCTGAACCGCATCAACTGTTGTGTATGTGTGTTCGGCAAAGCAATATAAAACCCGCCTCATGCCCAGAATTGGCAGAAGCTGCACTTATGTTATGAGTATGAAGTCGTGGAGATCAGACCTCATAACAATTCTGTATCGTGTTGTTCTTGAAACTTCAGCACTCGCTGTACAGATATAGTTTAACAAGCAAAGCAGATAGTAGAGCAATAACATATTATTCTCATGTAAACCACGATGAACTACTAGGTTGAAAGCTAAAGCAACAACTAAGTGTCGTGTGCAGAAGTTGCAAAAAAGGAAAAATGGCGTTTAAACCGGTAATGAGCCCATGCTAACTTAACACGGTGTAAAGATATCCAGGACCTAGATGACACCTCCCCATGATCCGGAAACAAACTGAATAAGATAATAGAAGTGCCATCTCATGAGAGCAGATTGCAACTTTATATGTGGACGGTCCGCAAGGTAAAACATTAAAAACTAGGAAAATTTAATGCTAAAGAAAAATAAAACAGCCAAGTACTTTATCGAGTCTTAAGCCAATAGGCAAGCTAAATAATAAAAACTTGACAAATAAGTCAATGAATTGTCAATGAAATGCTAGTACTCAGCATATCAAACATGAAAAAGGTCTATGACATAACTGTGTATGCAAAATAAGCTGCAACAGCCTCCAATAGGAAGTCACCGTCTTCATCCGAAAAGAGTTCAGCCATCCAATTTAAAAGCGGAAAAGAACATACGTGCTCTCCCAGCACCGGATCCTCTATCACCATCAGAGGACAGCTCGGTGGGTTTTCAAGAAAGCTCTGTTCCAAGAAAGACTGTGTTGCCGCCAGTAAATTCCAGGGACCAATTAGTCCATGCATCAATGCCACAGCCATAATCCTTTCGCCAGGACAAACCAACTCGTGAGTAATGACAGGAGTCATCAGCTGATTAAAGTCGACGTCAGGAGAAACCGGTCCGCAGAGACACAAATCAATGGCCCAATCGAAATCACAGGTCAGGCAGTGAAATACAGGCTGGACACAGGTGAAGTAGGAGAATCGAAAAGATAATCCATATGCCGTGCTTAATATCGCCAACGGCATTGTGCCATAATATTCTAGCATGCGATTGCGGAACAGTGTCAGCAGCTGCAGGGCGGGAGCTTGCACAGGAGGGACATCCATATTTAAAAATGTAAAAAAGCACAAGAGCGTCCGCTGGTAATGCAAGTAAAAATGGGAATCCACGAAGCACAGTGGAAAAAAATAGAATGAAAGAAAGCAGGGATGACTCCAAAGATTTTCTCAAATGAAGTCACGAGACCACTGGTAACAACTTTAAAAAAGTGCGCCAGGCCCTTTGTGGAGGACGCGTTAAAGATAGTCCGAACCATCTTGGTGAAATGGAAAGGCGAATCTGTATTGAAAAGGGTCTGCACCTCTGTACGGGTGTTCGCTATGTGAAGCACGAAAGTTTCACGGGCCAAACTCAAGGCCACCTCTCTTTGAGACAAAAGAGCTCTTATTCTTGCCATGCCGTTGAAATCTGCTCCCAAGGTTGGTATTTGTGGCCAGATTGAAAACTCCCCATGTTCATGTGTGGGAGGAAATAGAACATTTCTGCAGCAAATAACCCGTTCACTTACTGTTACGATAAAAGGAATACTTTTAATTAACCCAGAACAATCTTCATTATTGAGCATCAAATAACTACCATTTTCCAACAACTTGAACGTGGGGATGATAGCAGGAACTGGTGTGCCTTGCAACACGCAAGCCATATTTGGTCGGTGTTTGTTGCATGAACCGTGTAACTGTTTGTGCCTACACATTAGTGAATGATCTGGCGTCTCAGTGCATTCCTCTCCATTCAGATAAACTTCTTGATCATCTTTGAAACATCTGTATGTGTATGGAAGCGACCAGACCTCATGAAGAAAAGCACTACCTAAAGGTTCATAACGACCTATTGGTATATATTTCATACAATTTGAAAACTTATATAAAGCAAAAGGCAGCGTTATTAAACCGTGGATAAGGCACGTTGCCAAAAAACCCGCAATCCTCTGCTGATGATGTCACTGAGCATGTCATGAATGATGTAATATGTGACATCATCAGCAGTGGATTACGGGTAATAGTATCTCTAGTTTACTCCCCTATAGCTGTCTTTCTTTTAACATAAGTGTCTGTTTCCTTCCCTTATACTTACTGTTCTTTTTTTAAAAAAAAAATTTTGGTTCACTTCCGGTTCGCGTACCGGCGAGCGAACTGGGAAGCGAACTACGAGAAATAGAGGTTGGCACAGTTCCAAATATTGTACCAATTTTTTAATAACGGGGAGGTAGTTCTGAAAATAACTTTTTTTTTTATTGTTTTTGTTGTTTTATATTTTTTTTATTATTTTTCTGAATTTTTTTTTACTTTTTTTGAATTTTTCTGAACAGTTTTATATTTTTTTGGGTTTTTCTTGCAGGGGGCAATGAAAACGATTCATTGTAAAGGGCTCAACAGGAGCAACAAAACAAAAAAAAAGTATTTATTATTTGGGGCGTTTCGTACAAACTTGCATATGATAGTCAATAGCTCTGTTGATCAGAGTGATGCTTCTTTCTCCGTAGCAAATGAATCCATTGCAATGTACGCAGACGTGTTTTACTTCATGAAATCTCGTTTGAATATTTGGCACCATCTCCCTGCCCTCTGGTCCCGTTACTTCCGGTACAACAGATCTTCTGGCCATAATAGGGAGATTATCTAGGTCGTTACGAAACTGTGCAGCACTGTAGTTGTTAGGATGCCACCTAGTCATATGGCGATGCATTGTGTAGTTTCCGAAACTGTATTTTTTGTCGGTCCCTCTGGACAGTCTATCTTGACATATAAGGCAAGTTACGTATCTTGCATTTACTTTTTTCTGACCTTTGGGAATTTAAAAAAATTGCCAAATGAAGTTTTCTTTCCGGTGAGACGTCCTGGGCTCCTCAGGCAAAAAGTGCCTCTCTTCGTGCTCGTCGTCCTGTTCCTCTTCTTCCTCTTCTTGCTGAATTATAACTTGAGCAGGTGGTCCACTCTTCCTTGGATGTGGTGGAGGTGGTGGGGAAGCACCAGCTGAAGCTACTAAAGAAGCCATTGCTCACTGGTAACAAAGGGTCTTTCTCTCACAATGATGAAAGTCAGAGTGAGGAAAGAAGGAGGGATTTTCATCATTTGGGAAAAACAATAGTTCTCAACCAATGAAAAGTGTTCATTTTAGATTATATGACCTAGTCTTACATCATTAGGAAACCAAAAGTGAAATGAACCAATGAAAAGTGTTATTACCAAGTCACATGACCTGCTGTGTTTACGTTAAGCGCTTTGCAGGGCCTCCCGGTTTGCTTCCAGAAACCTGTGCTTTGCGACTCGGTAAGCGTACCAGTTCGCTAACGTAGCACGTCATATGACGTATCACGCGACAACGCGAAACGTCATGCGGACGGGAGGCGTCACGATGTTGTTTTCTAACGCGACAGTTGCGGTAAAGAAACGTTTACCGGCTCGCGGTCTATTTCGCGGCATCAAGGTCAGCTAACGGGAAGCTTCCCGATTCGCGAAGCGGGAACGAAGAAAAAAAATATTAAAAAAAAAAATTATTAATAAACATATAAAATATATTTTTGGATTTAAAGAAGAATACATTTTACAGCTACAGATATTAGCTGTTAAAAAACCAATGAAATTCACTGAAAAAACCATAGGTTATAGACCATATATAGTTAGGAATTAGCATTTACAAAACCTTGAAAATTCACTGAAAAAACCATAGGTTATAGACCATATATAGTTAGGAATTAGCATTTAGAAAACCTTATTTTACTCACACAAAACCATTGAAATTCCATATATAGTTAGTTGCACTAACTATATATCGCGCACCCGCAATCCACTGCTGATGATGTCACATATTACATCATTCATGACATGGTCAGTGACATCACTGGGGCTCATCATATTACTCCCTTTTCACAAGTAGGGGTCCACGACTGATGTTCCTCATTCTCAGATCTGAGTCTTTTGAATGGACAGAGCATACGGGCAAAGAGATAAATGTGCAGACGGTCTCCTTACCTGTAGGAAATTCTTTCGCCCCTCTGGTGAAGTCATCCGGGTTTTTTTAGTCAATGGTCACCGTCTAACCTGATATGCTTGAATATTTCTGGTATCACCTCTAAAATCACCAATGAGGACTGGCTTCATCAGGTTGAGAACTATGATGTCATTATGCTACAAGAAACTTGGGCTACTGAGTACATTGTGTGGGGGCTGTATCACAGCTATTCCACACCTCAGTTCCCTCCTCTGCGGGTAGAATGAAGGGGTTTATTAACTTTATTCCAGGTGTCCTTGGACCGTAAAACTGTGCCTGTTTCATTTTTACGCCCAGGGATTAAAATCTTTTGGTTTCTTTGATATATTCACCTTCATTTTTGTATTCACAGTTTCTAAAATGCTGCAAAGCTGTAATACCGATATACTCTTTTTGTGATAGAGACATATTGAGGCATAGGTTTATTTTGCCTCTGAAATGTTTTGATGCAACTAAAGGGGACGATTCCGATTCTAAGATAAAACCCAGCTTCCCTACTTTTGATCAGTTTACGACTGGGGAAACAGTGCTATGTAAGTCCAGTATTGATGGCTGAGTCTGCTATTACCCTAAGTCCATCCCATAAAGCTCTTGGTCCTGAGGAAGTCCCCATGGACCTCAATGAAGCTAATATCGGGTTTTGGGCATCCATTATCACAAGCACCCTAAACTCAGAGGTAAGTTCGAAACCTACCAAATTCCTGGCACTTTGCAGTTATTGTCCCAGTGTACAAAAATGGCAATAGGCAAGACCCTGTTGCTACAGTCCCATTTCCCTACTAGACTTGGATGTCATAGTTGTTGGGCTCATAATCGTTTATAGCATTATAGCCTAGTTAGAAAAATCTCAGGTTTTATCACTGGTACAGGGAAGTATTTGTTACCCAGGAACAGCCCCTCTACCTGCTTGTAAATAAATATACTGTATTTAAGAAGGAGGTCATAATATGTATCCTTTATGGATCTTAGCAGTTCCTTTGACCTGTTGAACTGGTCAAAACTTTGGGGCATACTAACTGGGATGGGTCTGGGGCAGGATCTAGTAGATTTCCTCTTAGCGCTGCATTCTGGTGTCAAGGCCTGGGTAAGGTATGGGACTGAGTGGCAGTGTACTGACTCCTTTGAGATAGAAAGGGGATTTTGCCAATGATGGATCGTGGTGCCTATTTTGTTCTCCTGATACATTAATGAACTCAGTGCCTTCTGATTTTTTCAGGGAAGGACATGCTAAAAGTGAAAAAGGCACATTTCCAGGTCTATTGTCGCAGCCTGGATGAGCAACAGCTGCCTAAAGCTCAACTAGGAGAAGACAGGTCCTCGTCCTTGGACCATCCCCCACCGCATGGGACAACACCTGGTGGCCCTCCACCCTCGGAAACCCACCTACCCTGACTGACCGCGCCCGGAACCTCTGCATCATTCTAGACTCCTCCCTCACCATGACTCGCCAGATCAACGCTGTCGCCTCCACCTGCTTCAACTCCCTCCGCATCTTCCGTAAGACATTCAAGTGGATCTTCCCCCCGAAGCCAGACAGACCGTCACCCAAGCACTATTTACCAGCAGACTGGACTACGGTAACGCCCTCTCCACTGGAATCAACAAATCCCTGCTACACAAACTCCAAACCTTCTAGAACACCACAGCCAGACTCATCCTTGGCACCCCAGGACATGAGGATGTGACCCAGCACTTGTGAGACATCCACTGGCTTCTCGTCGAGAAGAGAGTAACCTACAAGCTTTTCACCCATGCCTATAAATCCCTTCAAAACATCGGACCCAAATACCTCAACTAAAGGATCTCTTTCCACGTACCCAAAAGAAACCTCCGTTCCGCTGACCTCGCCATAGCAAAGACTCCGTGCATCTGCAGAGCTAGAACAGGTGGAAGAGCCTTCTCCTACGTCGCAGGAAAGGCCTGGAACGAACTCCCAGTCTACATCATATGCTCCCATACCCTGCTCACCTTCAGGAAGAACCTTAAGACCTGGCTTTTCGACTGACCTGGAGCTGCAAACCCTCCCCCTGCCCCCTCAGCGCCTTGAGACCCTCACCGGTGAGTAGTGTGCTTTAAAAACCCATGATTTATTGATTATTGTCGCTGATTACACTATTTTAGTGTCCCGAACCCAACTTGGCCTCAAGGGTCTAATTGATAACTTTATGGAATTTATGGATTACTTAAACTTTGAGACACATTTCACTAAAATTCATTATATGACCTATGGGGAAAACTCCTACAAGAACAATTTTTATCAAAGATAAGTGCATTGAGATTGTACAATAATTCCCTTACTTGTGGATCATGTTTGACCTGTTGAGTACCTGGGCACCCTGTCTCTCAAATAGGAGCTCACTGTTTAATCAATCTGTTGGAGTGCTTTTTAATTTTTCAGAAAGTTGGGAAAAAACCAGATTCTGGCATTATTGTACATTTACAAATGCAAATGTTTGCTGATATCTAATGGGAACGCAATGTGGGGTTGCTGTGAAACAAAAAGTCTCTAGCTTGAAGAAAATGCATTCTACAGACACCTTCTGGGCCTACCAACCTGCATTCTCCATTGTTTTCTCCACCTGGGACCTTTGTCTCAGCTATTTTGAAGAGCACATTAAATTACCCCCCATGCTTCTATGGCTATCTGTTTGGGGCAAGAAACACCCTATCCTCATCAGAGATATAATAGAGGTGTGCCTCTCATGTGATCTGGGGTGTAAACTCCCTTGGCTCAAGCACACTAGGAAGATATCTAATGACTTTGGTAGGCCTGAATTGTACACATAGCGTCATCAGATCATGAAAGGGATACACTATATGTTAAAAAGGCTTATAGAGCACTTACTATCCTAAATAGGGAGATGTAAGAAATGAAAAAAACTACCGTATCAGAATATGCCATTATTCAACCTACCCTATATTTAGAACCCTAGCTATCCCTAGTTAATTACCCCTGGGAACGCTCCTTACTGAATTAGAAGCCATCTTTATTTCCCTTTGACGCAATTTGAGTCATCAATGAAACACCTAGGCCCAAACGGACACTAATGCACTTGGTCTTTTTCTGCAAATTTGATAAGCCTTCTTCACATCGTTACTTGATACCCCTTCTTAAACATATGTTTTTTATAAAAGCAAACCTGCGTTTTATGCTTTTTCATGGATGCTGGGCCACCATACTCTTTGTTACTTGGTTGGATGTTTTTTTAAATCTGTTGAACGTAATCTGAAATGAATGTTTTTTTAATTTGACAGCAAGTGAGGTGGATTAAAGTTTTAACTGTGAAATTTGAAACACTTTTTGACTTGTATTTTTAGAATTATCAAAGATTTAGCAAATAAAGATAACTGATGAATGCCCAAAATCTTATTTAGCAACATGAGAAAATGTTATTAGAAAAAATGACAGCAAAATGGTCGAAATCATATATATGAATTATTTAACATTTTCAAGTCAAAAAGTGCTAAGAAGCTGCACGACATCTATAGCAACATTTAACTGCGACCTAAACATGGTCTGTGATCAAGCAGGGTTTCTGTAAATTTGCAGATTACAGCAGTCTGCTATCTGACTCACTCTTTTTCATGGAGGTCCAAAATCCACCATGTGGTCATCTGGAGGTTCCAGCTTTCTCAGGTGCTCAATATCCTTCTCCCGATCACTATTAAAGCACAACGACTGGTATAAAGGGCTCTCAGGAGCTCATAGAGGGCAGTGAAAGAAAAGCTCAACCACTCACACCATCGAGTGCTCCAGTAAAGTCCAGCCAGTTGGGTTCACTCTCAACTCGGTAGCCGGTTTTTCCACAGAGAAGCCCTTGTTTGTTCTTTATGTCCTTGGGTGTACTACAGGAGGCCAGCTCATCAGTACCTTAAACATTATTTTCAGTATTTTTATACTTGGAGGTAGCAGGCAAAAGCTTCAGGTTTCTCCCCAGTCACACAGATAGCAGGAACCTCCTGTTCTGGTCTTCGACAAGTCTAGTTGTTTTTTAGGAGCTAGTTGTGGGAATTTTTTCTGATAATGGTCTCGGTTATTGGTGATAAGTAATGTTTTCATGTGAGGCTTGACTGTGCTCACTCAATGACAAAACAATCTAGGGACATATGTAAAATGCAAATTCGCAATCGCAAAGGCCGAAATTCGCAGAATTTCGGCCTTTGCGAATGCAAATTTGCTAAATGGAATGTATGAAGCAAAACTGGTGCAAAATAAGGAATCGCAAAATTTGCGATTCCTTATATTGCAATTGCATTTAAGGCATCGCAAATTTTGCGATTCCTTAAATGCAATGTATGTAGCAAAAAAAATTAGCAAAATGCTCTTAAGGAATCGCAAATTACCACCAACTTCTAGTTGGTGGTAAGTTGCGAATTCCTTGAAAAATGCACATTTTAGCATTTTTCAAAGTGCCATGTGACACACATACATAACCTTAGGGCATGTATGTGCGCCACATGTGCACCCATGCATATTTCAGAGGTGCAACAGGGTGTCCTTTGGACACCCCTGCACCCTTGAAATTATTCTCAATTTGCTATTAGCAAATTGCGAATCGCAAATTGAGAATAACTTCCCATTCATTCCTGTGGGCCTCCTGGCCCATAGAAATGAACACGAAAGTATTCCTTAATTGCGATTCGCAATTTGCTTATCGCAATTAAGGAATTCTAAGGAATCGCAAAAAAATGCAATTTTGTACATACATACCCATTTGCGATTCTCAAATAGCGATTTCTTAAAAATCGCTATTTGAGAATCGCAAATGGGTATCTTGATACATATGGCCCCTAGTTCCTATTAGGCAAACAGATTTCTGTTAAGAACCAATCTTATCATTGAAAGCTGCTCAAAGCATCACATTTTTCTCCATAGAAAATTTGAATGTGGTACATAAATAGCAACAGCACAGCAACATTACAGTCAAGAAATACGGAAGATGAATATCCAAACTCATTTAGTTAAAAGTAAAAGAAACGTAAGAATCAAAATAGCACTAAAATAAATTGCAACTGATGAGGCGATTATGAATTACTGAACAACACATTCGGATTGCTTTTTAAATCAGAAGCAGTGTTTGGAAGTTAAAATGTAACACCAATGCGCCGACTGTTATTCCCAAAAACAGCCACTAAGGGATCGACTGTGTTTTTGATTTTGACATTGAAACATGTGAATACCTCCAGGGAATGGTTTTAAAAGAGAATACAATATGATAAAAAACGTTGTAAAGGTCTGAAATTGGGATCTTTTGAAGATCCTTGAACTGTTCCGACTTTGCTAATCCTCACCCCTGTGCTGTGTGAAGATCTCTTCTGTTTAGTTGACCACACTCTTGTTGCAAAAGTTGTGAATCCTCTGCTGAATAAGGCAAACCTGGACTTCCTCCCACCCTGAGCTGAAAAGTATCTGCCCAATTTCCCTTCCCGCAATGTAAAAGATAACTGAATCTCATCTGGCATCATGGTATTCTGAAAAACATGGCAGCATCGATGTTATACAGACTGGGCGCTGCCCAAATCACAGCACAGAAGCAGGAGTCCTGCAACTCTTGATGAACAACTGAATATTGAAGATAGGGGTGGCCAGGAGTGGTTTGTTGCTGCTTGACCTCACAGCAGCCTTTGACTCAGTCCATAAGGACACAAATCTTGACCATCTTGCAAGCTCGACCTCTACCCTCCAGTAGTTCAGTTCTTTCCTGTCAGATAGATCCCCAATGACCGCCATGCTTCTATTCTGCATCTCAAAACTCATGGTGGACTGTAGAGCTCTTCGGGATCCAATCTTTTCTCCGGTCCGGTTCAACATTGATCTCGAAACTCTACAAGAGCGGATATGTTGATTTGGTTTTCAGATGAACTCACATTCGAACGGGATGCAACTTCGATTGGAACATATAGCTCCTGCTATCACCGATCATCAGTGGGACCGCCAGAGAGACACTCTGTGGTGGATGCTGGCAATTATTTAAAATTGTATGGAAAGAGGACAGATATTCTGTGTGTGGGAGAGGACCTGATGCCTCCACATGGACTGAGGACCACTGGTCTTAGGCCCTGAGTCCGCTCCAACCTGTGTTCTCTTTTAGAAACCTAGGTATTACCCTTGAATGAAAGCTCTTATTTAACACTCAAATTCCAAATGTCTTCTTGAAAGGATTGCATCTGCTCTACCTTCTTCATAAGACTCTTCCTCTGATAACCTCTATGCTTCTGGGGGTGGGCTATTGCAACTTGTCATATCTGGGACATCTGGTAAGAGCCTTAGCAAACTGCAGAGGCTTTAAAGCTGAGCCATTCTTCTAATATACAGTCTGCATGGCAGGGATATTCCGTCAGCGTTCTGCCAAGCTTTACACTGGCTCTCATTTACACCTACAGTTTAGGATACTTATCGTGATCCACCAGGCTTTGAATATGACCAGCCCTGTTTCACTTCTGAATTGAATCTCCCACTATGCGCTAGCGTGGACTCTCAGATTTGTCAAATCTCTTCTGACTCTCCCCTGCTTCAAGCGGACTAGAGCTGGGGGCGGCTCTCTCAGTGTTGGGACCACAATTCTGGCATGCCCTCCTGGTTTCTCGTGGGTGCACATCAGACTGCTCGCTGTTCAAGAAAGGTTTCAAAACGTTATTGATAATCTACTGTTAGGTGCCCTAGAACTACGAGCGCCAAGATGCACGAGGCGAACGGGAGCTCTATAAATAAATGGATAAGTATTGCATGCAAACACAGTTATGCACAAGACTGCATGAAGGAAGCATTTGTTTGCATGCCTTAGCACATGAAACAACACCAGTTGGCTTTGCCAATGATTGTTTTATCAGTCCTTGACTTTTAGGCGTTTGTGATCAATTATATCTAGAAAGCTATTCTTATCACCACAAAGCCTTCAGGCTTTAATGTACTGTACTAGAAACCAAATCAAATCACATCAAATCTTTTCAATGAGTAATTTCTCAGATATAACCCCTATTTCATTTGATATTGAACCTTTGCCCCATTTTCAGCAGTAACTGACAACACTTTTACAAAAGTTGTCCCATCCTCCTTGAAAACGAGGGCACGGAACAGTCTACAACTACACAATGACTACTTATTCCTTGGGTTCTTTTCTGTCAACGTGTGCTTAGATTTTAATACGTATCCTCATCTGCATACATTTGGGATTCATGTTGCTGTCAGACTGTTTTTGCGTGGAACTAGGGCAGCGCAGCCATGTTTCTGGGGCATGGAGCAATTACCAGCACTCTTTTAAACAACTTCGGAGCTCCAAAAGTTGCATATGAATGAAGTGCAGGCCAAATTCAATTTGACCATATTGTGCTAACTTTTAGACATTAACAATGCAGCGCCTTAGCCATACCCTAGTGACATTGTCCATAGCATTTCTTTCCTAATTGCAAAAATGCATCAATGTGTGCTGTCACACACTCTTATCAAAATACAGGTAAGATGTCACCGTGCACAAATAATTTTAAACTTATATGAGTTTTAAAACAGGAAAGGCTACAAAGCAGGTTGCTAACTTCAGGTAAAATGTCCTCAGAATTTTTTTTAAAGAATGATGTCACTTTCTGCAAAAAGATTGCCTTCACATCCAGTCATAGTGATGCATTATTCACTTTCTTCATTACGGTTCCAATTCTGCCATGAATTGTATCTTAATGGCTGTTTTTTCACCTTTTTCTTGGTGTGCGTTTGTAAGTCTATCACAGAGTTCTTCCAAATTTCTAAGAGTTTGCTCCACAGCTATTTATTTTCTTTCTGTGCTTTTTGACTAATAAAAATGTTTTTCCATCACTTAGCGTTATAAAAAATAAAAATTAAATCGCAGCTTGAATATTTACGCATGGGACCAGTCACAGCCTGTCCAGAAGTGTTGGATCAGAGGCATATGTACTAGGCTGCAGAGAGACTGCTTTTTGTGGTCTCCTTAGTTTCATAGAAAAGGTAAATATTCTCATGTGTGCTGGAACGCAGTGGGGTGGACCAGAACGCTTTTTGTGTTGTGCAGATGATATGTCTATTATGTTCTAAAGAAGTGCTGGCTCTTTCTGTTTTTTTCATCTCACTGAAGAGTCAGACTAGACATGTTTGCAGGGGCGGGGTCTAGAGCGCTCTCTGTCTATTACAAATCGTCATGCTAGCCATGGGCTCTGCACCACTTAACACTAAGGTCAGTCTAGTCATATATAACAGTCGGCAAAGCAGCTGGCCCCGGGGCCCTTTCTGTCTTTAGCAACGATTCAATGTAGCCATATGTTAGACTCCATCCAACCAAAAAAGCGTTCAGACAAGATATCAAGAGTAAAATATTGTGTGGACAAAATATTGTGTCAAGAATATCGAGGACAAAAATATGTGAAGGTAAATTTCTATGGGTAACTCCACATCTATGTACCGTGACGATATATGTATCTTCAAAGTACGTAATATGGGGTTAGGGATAGTAAATCTATACTTACCTGCTAGATATTTTTGTTCTCAATATTTTTGACACAATATTCTGTCCACATTATATTTGTGTTGCCGATATTCCGCTAGTGATTTAAAAAAAGGGTCACTTTGCGCTAATCGTTATGTCTAGATTCGAGCAAAGGGTTGCTCCTGTTATGTGCTTTGTTCTGCACAGGGGGTGCTTCCTGAGACCACCTTGGTATGCCAAAAGGGATGGCCAGTCTAGAGATGTGTGTGTATTTCCGTGTGGTTTTGATCCAGAGTTTTCTCTGTCTTGCACCAACATTTGGTCTAACTATATTCATTGGTCTGCAGAGGGGTTGGAGGCTGCTGTATCCTTACTTTAATACAAAATGGGCAGTTTTGCAATGTGGGCTGGTCTATAGAGGTGCTTGCTCCAAAGCTCTTTGTGTCCCACAAAGGGTCAGTCTAGCCATGTGCATCTGCAGATGTATTCATTCACTGGCTAATCCATCTAAAGCACTGACTTATTTATCTAACCTTTGAGGAAATCTCACACTCATCCACTCACCAATCCCACCCATCCAAAAAAATACACACACAAACTCACAAACAATGAAAAAGAACTTACACTTACAAAATATCAAGCATTACTGGTTTTGCCAGTGCTTGTTTTTAAAATCCCTACATATGCAATCCACAATGCCCTCTGCCACATCGCGCCTTGGAACACTTCTTATGAAACACTGGTCTGCTGCTCCTGTAAAAAGGATGTCACACTGGGGCACCAGGGTGACATCAAACACCTGTTTTATTATCTGATACCTCGTACACATTTGATATTAGGAATCATTTCAATAATATATCAAGATAAGTAACGCCGAGCAAAGCCTACGGAAAGGTCAAATGATTTACAGTCTGCCCTCAGCACCTGCTGTGAACTTCCATATATAATGCAGTTCTAAACTCAAATATAAATGCCACTGGCTCTCATGGCTGTACAATTACCATTCTCATGACTTTCAGCCGGCCTTTTTAACTTTCAGCTAAAAGGTTCATAAAAGCTGAGTCCTGGAGCCTACAAGGCAGCCAGCTCACCATTACCACATTCCTTATGCTCTGCTTAAAAATGCTTTTAGCTTTTAGTTTATTTTTTGTACTGCTTTCCCAATCCTTCAGAAGCCCCGAGAGAAGGATACTAAAAGTCCCCAAAATACCTTTTTAAGTTTGTGAGCTTTACAACATTTGCTCTGATTGAAAAAAACATCATTTACCTTTCGTCTTTTTTAATTGAAACATAAAAATGCCCTATGCTATTAAAACTTTAGTATGGATGCACATGTTTGTTCAGAGGCATATATGGGAATGACAACAATGGTGTGGAGTCAGCACACATTCTTTGAAAGCTGAAGAAAAACAAGCAGGATAAAGTCGACTTCCACTTGTTTAGAAGGAATACTTCAGAAGCATCACAGAATCTCACTTTCATATTGGGCCTTATTATATAAAGTGTGGGCATTGCCGAACTCCTCTGGGCTCTGAGCATCCTAGTCTGTGCCCAGAGCAATAATGCACCGACTGTGGCATTCCTTGAGCTGCACAGTCGTGCACTATCCCCGTACTCCCTGCCACTGGTGCACATTTTACAGTTATAAGAACGAGCATTGGCGCTTCGGACCGGCGTCTGTTGTAGATGGAAAGGGGGTTTAATCTTCAATTGAACTCCCTTGTTCTTAGGCATTGCGCCTGGACACCTTCTGGCCCCATGCCAAAAGTGCCCACTTCTAGCATTTATAATTATAATACGCTGCAAAAATCACATTCCCTCGGGGATGAGCTTGTCCACCCATGTGTTTTCGGTAACATGGACTGCGTGAGTGAAAGTGGGATTGAGATCATTTGCACAGGGTTTATGACATGCAAATGAACCGTGGCACATTGTCAATAATGGGGAATGTGTCGTGCATAAAAAGGCTGGATTAGTCTACCTGAAGCTCTGAACGTTGCTCTCTTTTATACGAAGCCCCACAACCGTCTATAACAACAAAATATTTTTGTTTAATTTGCAAAATATAATTGTTTATTGTGCTTTAGTTTCTATAGAAAGCCTCAGTCGTAGAGATAATGTTCGTAAAAATGTTGGATCACAAAGCAAGTTGAGCAAGAATCAATCACGTTTACTTCTCTAATTTGAATATATTTTATCAACCAAACAACAAAACTTTCAGATTTACTTACAACGTCATTCAGTCAAAGCATTCTAAGTACTTATTGCAAGATTGTGGCATGTTAAATGTTGCATAATAATGAAAGATGAGAGATTCTACACTTGACATTATGGGTGAGTTTTTACTCAATTAGGATTAATTTTGAACCAAGATTGCTATGTGTATTTGACTGCACACCTTACATCTCACCAAAAAAGAGCTGACACCCATGTAAAAGAACACCTAATGATTTTATGGGGAAACAGAGCACAAGAGCAAAGTTTTACAGAAAAACATTCCACACTTCTAAGAATGGAGACTTTCTAACATAAAGGAAAGCACACATGATAAACCAACTTTCCCACTGGTTCCGAAGTAACTAGTCAGACCGTCCCTAGTGGATAACGAATTAACTAAATGATTTACAATTGCTACATTTGAAAGCAACCCTCGCTATAAATGAAAAATGTGAATCAACTCTAAATAAACCAGGGATCTATGGTGCGTTTAATTTATTCCATGAACTATAGCTAATTTCTCCGGAAATAAACAATCACTCGGTTGGAAGACATGGGCTAAACATGGAATTCCTAGTATTATGCATTGAAGGGAAGATTGCCTGATTTTAAGACTTAGAAATACGAAAATAATGTGTGAAAACAATATAAAATTAAAAACGAGACTGTAATAAATGGATCGCTTTGTCCCTGATGTTAAATTAAATAAGGCATTTTTTTACAGGAAACAATTCACTTACCTTGGTTAGAAAGTGCTGCATACGCTACTTCTGATATATGTACGAATTGTTGCTAATGAAGATTAGCCTTTCAGGTATGTACAGTGAAATTAAATCAGTTAGTAGCAAGATATATTTTGCGAAGTATGTAGAAAATAGTGTTTTTTCTGAAGTCCTAATTATTCTACCATATGTAATATTCAGAAAATACTGGTGCCAAGCTAAAATTTAATAATACGAATTAAAGGTATATGAGAAGTATTGGACCTGATTTAAGACTGGGAGTGATATCGTGCATATGTTTTGGTCTTGCAAAAAGTGAATAGATTTTGAAATTATATATTCTGTGCATAAACTGGGGTCTAGTGCCCAGATCTTCAAAGTTTTGATTCCTGACCCACGGGTGCAGGGACTGAGGGTTGATTTTGAATTTGGCGGATGTATCAGGTACCATTGTCTTGGCAGAATACTTTATTTCCGCCAAGGCGAGGGTACTCTCCCCACCAAATTTAGAAATGTTTGCCAGCCCAGTGGACATCTCTTCGATTTCCAGGAATCACATTGAAAGTTTGACGGACTGCTCTGCCAACATTACGAAGCCATACATCAAACTTTCATAATATCCCCCAAACAGGACTTTGTTTTGGAAATAAAAAAAGCATTGGCCCTCTTGAAATAGGAGTTTCGCTCACATGGCATGGGGATCATTTTGCAGTTTTTACTGCTCCTTATTGCCAGGATTTACCAGGTGATGACAAATAGTGGAATGTTGCCATTTGGGTGGGCAGCCAAATGGCAAACCATCCGAAGGTTCTTTTGGGTCATTGGAGGTATATATCAGTGGTTGAAATACTGAAGTTCCGTTGACATACTGAAATTCTGCCTGACTCTAAATGAGGGGGCGGACCTTCAGTTTGACGGAGAGGGTTCTCTGCAGCCTTAGTGACAATGTACCCCCTCCGTCAAACTCTAAATTAGGCCTTTAGTTCAGTGCACTATCGCTGAGTAGGGAAGTCCCGTTCACTGTAGCCCCACACACCCAACTGAGCATTCCTTCTGGTGTTGGGTCCTGACTTTCTGGGTAACTAACAGTCCCTTAAAGGTTTCAGGGACACAATGTTAATTCAAATCCAATTTCATTCTTTGAATATCACACTGAAGCATTGCACACAAAAATGCTATATATTTTAAAGTGTTTATTTCAACAGTTTCATCCAGTTGCTAAGTGCATGAGCAATAACTACAAAGAGTATAATTAAAACAGCACTTATATGTGTTGCTAGCAGTGAAAATAGAATTAGCAATTCTAACATGTTTAGAATGTTCCTAGCAGTCAACCACCCTAAAGCTGCTTCTATGTGCTACACTATGAGAGTATAGCATAGCTAGTTTGCCGCTAGAATTTCTTCTGGCATGCTGCACGGAATATCCATTCACAGCAGATCAGTGTTAGAAATAGGATCTCTATATGGCAGTGGTCTACACCCTGTCCAAGTAGGGGCCCTTCCTTCTAGTCAGGATGAGGGGATTACACACCCAAGATAACCCCTGCTCACCCCCATGTTAGCTTGGCACGATCAGTCAGGCCTATCTCAGAGGCACTGTCTAAAATATTTGTACATAACACACACAGTAACCCAGGGAAAACACTACAAATGAACATAATCTGAGATGTAACCAGTGTAAACCAGCAACATGAAAATACCTCAACTTGGACTGCATGTTTATCTTACCCGTCTACTGTCAAACATTGAAACATAGATATTGTGTCCCTTGTGGCAGACATGTGTTGCCTAATGTTAAAAAAAGCCATTGTTTAGATGAAACTACGCTTTCACACATTTTGCGAAAGATATTGACATGCTGAATGTGGACCAAAGGCAGACAGATTAACTTAGCGTTTTAAAAATGGAGTCTGGCTTTGGAGTTCATGACACTTTGAAAAGATCAAATGAATCCTCAATATAGATATTCAAGAAAAGGCTTGGCTAATAACTTTTAAAGCTTACTATACGGTTAAAAAACAGACTTAGAGTCATTTTGAGTTCTTAATAAGAGCTCTTTACAGCATTAAATGGTTATCCTCAGTATTCACAAAGGTATTTTCCAAGTAGTATCTATACGACTGTGTAGTCTCCTCACATAAAAAGAAGATAGGACTGTCCTATCCTTTACGGTGCGGAGATGCCGCAGTCATAAAGAAACTACTTGTAAAATAAGTTTGTGAATAGCAAACAATCGTATACTTACACAAATGGGTTAACCAAAATTTCTATGTAAGTGACTTCTTGCCTTCTACGTATGTATGCAAAAATGCAAAACACTTCACGTAAAATGTCAAAGTATATTCATTTAAGCATCATAGTGAAGAAAAGCAACTGCTAGTTTTCTCCACTGCAGTGAATTCATTTATGAAAAAGATATCTAACCCTCTCCTAATGCTATCAGAGTTAAACTCCATTTAAGATTAGTGCTGACATTGAATGGGGGCCCATGAGACTCTGGGCACAGTAGTTACTCTTGGCCTAGAACTGGGTTTTGTGCTAAGTTGCTTGACTCTATTCCCATTGCCGTTTACCAACACTGTAACACTTTAGGCCACACACAAACACTTTCTTAGGTCGAGCCTAGAGTCAGCGAGCCTGTGCTGCTCTACGAGGCATGCTATCAATCAATCCACTTGTAAAGCACAAAACATTCCAGGTCTTGGCGGTGAGGTGGGAGAATGATCTGCTGCCGGAGGTCGCTCTTCAGATGCGGGAAACTGTGGCGAGGGTGAGATCGGCGGAGCGGACCTGGCGTGTGGGAGTGTGGAACTGAGTCGTATGTTGAGGTATGCTGGACCAGTGTTGTGGAGTGCCTTGTGTGCGTGGGTGAGGAGCTTGAATGTTATCCTCTTGCTGATGGGGAGCCAGTGCAGGTTTCTCAGGTGGGGTGTGATTTGGCTGCGGTGAGGGATGTCGAGGATCAGGTGTGCAGAGGTGTTCTGGATGCGTTGCAACCGTTTCAGGAGTTTGGCCGAGGCTCCTGCATAGAGGGGGTTTCCGTAGTCCAATCTGCTGCTGACGGGGGTCTGGGTGACTGTTCCTCTCGTTTCAGTCGGCTGTTCCTTATCCATTCAGCGACGGCCTTCATTCCTTCGTGGAGGTTGGTTTTGGCGGTGTGGGGGGTCTTTGGTGAGGGAGAGGATCAGCTGGCTGTCATCTGCATAGGAGATGTTGTTGAGGACGTGCAGTTGGGCGACGTGGACGAGTGGTGCCATGTAGATATTGAACAGCATTGGGCTGAGAGATGAGCCCTGAGTTACGCCGCAGATGATCTTGTTTCTTCAGGGCGGAATTGGGAAGGCGGATGCTCTGTGTTCTGCCGGAAAGGAAGGAGGTGGTCCAGTCTAGGGCCTTCTCTTGGATCCCGGTGTCGTGGAGGCGTGTTCGTAGTGTGTGGTGACAGACCGTGTCGGAGGCGGCTGACAGGTCCAGAAGGATGAGACCTCTGTTTCTCCGTTGTCTAGGAGGGTCCTAATGTCATCAATGGCGGCGATGAGAGCAGTTTTTGGTTCTGTGGTTGCTGCGGAACCTGGACTGGGAAGGGTCTAGGATGCTAGTCTCTGCAAGGAGGCGGGTCAGTTGTTTGTTGACGGTCTTCTCGTTGACCTTCGCCGGTAACGAGAGCAGGGAGAATGGCCGGGAGTTCTTGAGGTCCTTGGGGTCCACCTTGGGTTTCTTGAGTAAGCTCTCTGGGAAGGATGCTGTCTCGAAGGAGATGTTGATCACATTCCGGAGATGGGGTGCGATGGCTGAGCTGGCTTTGTTGAAAATGTGGTGTGGGCATGGGTCTGACGGAGATCCGGAGTGGATAGTGTTCATGATCTTGATGGTGTCGTCATCGGTGATGTTGGTCCAGGAGAGCAGGTGGTTGGTACCGATGGTGGTCGTGGTGGCGGAGGTCTCGGTGGTTGTCGCGGTGGTCGTGTTGTTGAAGATGTCATGGATGTCTGCGATCATGCGGTGGAAAAAGGTGACCAGCAAGTCACACAGGTCTTGCGAAGGTGCGAAGTCGTTGGTGTTGGAGCTGGGGTTGGAGAGTTCCTTCACGACGTTGAAGAGCTCTTTGCTGTTGTGTGCGTTTTGTCTAGGTGGTCTTTGAAGGAGGCCCTTTTGGCGGATCTGATGAGGTGATGGTGTCTGCGGGTGGCGTTCTTTTGGGCTGCGTAGCGTTGCCTGTTGTACCTATTTAAGCACAGGGGTGATCTGTGTTCCCCCCTTCCAACGTTCCCTGCATAGTTTCGGCTAGGCGTTGCATACGGATTGCAATAAAATGCCCCAGACATGGCTGAAGAGTCAGTCAAGTGCCTAATACCAAACAATGGCAATGCTGTCTCCGTGTGCTTTATTCATGCAGCCATGCGCCGCGAGCAGAAGGACCCAGGTGGTTCTAGAGCCCCTCTGCTGCCTAATCCGCCACCACTCCAGATCCTGTGTAACATGGGGCTGTTAGATGGGGCCGTATTGCAAGCTGTACAGCAAATAATACCAGCACCATTGTTCACATTTTATTGATCAAGGGGCTGCATCATTAACCCTAGCACAGGCCCAGTGTGATTCTAAAGGGGCAGACACTTGTGAAGCAGCCATTTTGTGTCAAGCAGCTTCCATTAGACGGTGCCCGGAAATAATGCTTAAATGTACCTTTAAACATTGATTGGACTGTGCCTTCAGTACACATGTACAGAAAGTCCCCTGGGATAAACATGTAATGTTTTCCTCAGTAATCCATTTAATAAGTAGATTAAATAAAAACCATCTGAAATGT
This sequence comes from Lissotriton helveticus, assembly GCF_964261635.1. Taxonomy (NCBI): domain Eukaryota; kingdom Metazoa; phylum Chordata; class Amphibia; order Caudata; family Salamandridae; genus Lissotriton; species Lissotriton helveticus. The sequence goes on along the minus strand of NC_136063.1, from coordinate 1,649,143,561 downwards.
TTAAAGTCCTAAGAGGATTTTTTTTTTCAGACAATCCAAGAACTTTAAAGTTTCGGACTCCAAAAAACGTCCCCTTTTGATTTTGAAACCTCACGGGATCTTTATTGTTTGCTTTTTTTTCGCTTGTGATAGAGCACTTACAGCACTCTAAATTGTATGGGTGCACTATACGCATGGTTTAAATGGACTCACATGTATTTTTATTGTTTGTAGTGTGTCACGATTATTAAGATGCATTTTTTCAGTTATATTAGTATCAAAATGTAGTGTGCACATTTAAGTAGAACTTTGTATGTATTAAAGAAACCTATAATTCCTCTATGTATAATTTGCAGGATGAAATATTATTTTTGCAATGTAATTTGTGTCTAGTTTAGGTTGCTTGAATTGTAGGCCCAAACTGCAAGTTGTTTTGAGTTTCATTTCTCCTTGGTTGCTCAAGAATTATAATTAAATGAGTCATTTTTGTATTCGAAGACAGTATGTTCTCATCCTACTGCAGGTGCAGGAATTCGACCATGTTATTCTTAGATTTCAGGAAATACCCGGAATGTCTTTAAAGAAGTCTGGAAGGCGAAAAAGGGAAGATGCCAAGATGTTGCAAATGGAAAAGTTTATCTTGCGACGTATTGTGGGTTGTACATTGCCTTTTTGTATGATGCGCAGGGACAGATTCAGGAGACTTCTGCTTATTTTCTGATGAGAAGGAACATCTTAGAAGGAGCTCCATACCCTTAAGCTATCAAACCCATTTGACGTGAGTACTTATTAGGAAGTCAACACATGCTGACACCTTTAGGATAGGATATCGGGGAAAAAGGTAGGATGTTCATGAAGGGCAGTGTAGGGAAAGATCCTTTTCTTTTCTTCTCTGATGAAAAGGGAATTGGACTCAGCTGCTATTCTTTGTTGCATTTTCATTTTGGAGTGCATCATATTATGCCTTTTGTGTCGAATGAATTATATTTGTAAGTTTGTCTCTGTATTGATTTTTTATGTATCTGTATACTCTGATATTGAGGTGTGTTTATTTTCACTTATTTTTGGCCTTATAATAAATCCACAAAACTGAAAATCGGAGTCTGTGGCCCTTTAAAAGCATGACTAAATTGAAAGTATAATCTTGAATTGTTTTACTCCCCAAAACCACTTTTTGTGGGCTATAAAAAGACCATCTGATTTGAATTTAGTAGGGAAGGCAAGGAGTATAATTTAGCGTAATCACTTGGAAAAAACATAAATGGTCTCCGAAAACTTGAAGTGACTCGGGGGTGTTAACTGATCACTCAAGCCATCTTGGCTGAGCTCTGAGCGATTGACCTTTTTACTTGAACCCACGAGGAAGAGATTTTCCAAAAAACGGGTGGTAAATATATCTTTTTACTGCTCTCACTAGAGCGGCAGGACTTGCCATCACTGCCAGTTTATTTGTTCTGATTTCATGGCGCTGCTGGCACTGAATGAAAATTCTAGCTCTTCCACTCCAGTGGGCACCGTGAATAAACATGTGAACAAACAGGGACAAACACAATTTTGCTCTAACATTTTAACTCATGGATTGATGCAATAAATGTGTTTTTGTTTCAAACATTTAATGCATGTCTTGTTGTTTTTTGCCCTGGTTGATTGGTGTAAACTGTTATACAAAATTGGCATTCTGATACAATCTGTACTGAATCAAATTATTGCCTTCATAAATGTTCATGTCCAGTCCTTGCTACAGGTTTCAATTTGAATGCAAACTGCCTCCCTATAATGCGCTCTTATGACTTTGTCCCATGTTCGCACTGTATAAAACTGCAAAGGAAAGTCACTAAGGTATATTATCCTTATGCATCAGTGAGAACAGCTTACGCTGCACACAAGTACCCAGCCCACATAGTGTCCAACAGTGTTAAATAGTGCAATATCATATGTCAGCAAATCCACTCCCAGAAATTGAAGTGGCCTTTCGAGGCGCTGCATACCTTTGTACTTTCAATCCTTCATCTTCTGCTCATGCCCTCATACACATAATGTAAGCATTACTTCCACTAGCCACTAGCACCCATATAACAAAAAGGAAATATACTGTTGGTGGTAGGCCTGCCTACAACTACCAGTTTCATAAATACACATCACAGCACCTCAATTCAACTATGATATCTGGTGACAAACTCTTGGCATTCAACTAACATTATCCCTTATTCACCTCTGTAGTCCTTAGCACAGTCATGGAACATCTCCTGTTCACAATCTCATTAAATAATTCCCCATTTCTTCAAATGGCGAAAGTCGCAAACACCTTATCGAATGCTAGCTGCCCCCTCATAATTTACTATACTGCTTCACTCCTCTGACTACTTCTAAGCCCTTATCACCTTATAATGCTTGGGCTCTCAATACATCAGCACCAGAGCAGCACCACCACCTCAGCATCACTCAGCACCACCTCAGTGTGCTCTCTAAATCTAGCATCTGTTGATTCTCCCCTAGTCTCCGTCCGCTGCTTGTGTCATTATTAAGTTACTGGCTCCCCGTCAACAAGAGGATAACCTTCAAGCTCCTCATCCAAGCCCACAAAGCTATCCACAAGACCCGCCCAGCATACCACAACAGACAACTCAACTTCTACTCCCCCACCCGCCAGCTCCGCTCCGCCAGCCTCTCCTTCGCCACTGTCCCCCGCATCCGAAGAATGACCTCCGGCAGATCCTTCTGCCACCTCGCTGCCAAGACCTGGAACACCCTCCCCACCAACCTACGGCAGACTCAAGACCTACCGGCCTTCAGAAGACTCCTCAAGACCTGGCTCTTCGAACACTAGCAGCACCCCCCCCACCCCTGCCCCCCCCAGCACCTTGAGACCTTCACGGGTATGTAGTGCGCTTTACAAATGTCATGATTGATTGATTGATTGATTGATTTCCCAACCGCCACCCTTCTGTTGATTATGTACCCCTCCACCGAATTAACAAAAAATCCTATAACAAACAAAGCACTAAAACAATTAACCATTGTAAGGACAAATAAACCTAGAAGACATTATTTATGTAAATTCTATTTTTAATAGGTTCGTTCAGTTATGCATAATGTCTTCTTGGTTATATATAAGGTAAAAAAAAATACTTATAACACTTTTTATTATAACTTCTTAGCATGCTGCACAACAGCCACAATGCACTACTGATAGAGCGCGCGAGGCCACCCGACCAATAGTTTTCGCCGTTTCCGGCTTCAGGGCCCATATACTTTCAAATCACCATATACATCGATCAGGTGACTTCACGAGCTCTACCAATTTGTGTGTGTGTTCCCTACTATTAATTTTCAGTGCACCCGACTTACCATCCACCGATGCGGGTACCTAATGACCGCAATGAATCAGGGAGCTAGCTGTAAAGGAAAGGCAGCAAAATACAAACCCAACCAATAACATTCAAAATTCTGTTGAAATGACCACGGACAACTGAAAGTTTTAAAATGTTTATCTAAAGTTCATTTGTTTCGTGCATGAGGTACAGTAAAATAAGGCAATCAATAACCAAGATAACGTAAATTATATAGCTATAAAGAAATAAAGTCAAGGAAATCATTCAAATGTAATATGGAATGCAAAATGGAAAAATACTATATAATCTCAGAAATGTTTAAGCATGGACAGTTTATGCATGTGTAACTATAGGAGGGCCTATAAAGAGTAACACGCTTCGCTTAAGGTAAAGGGCCTTTAAACAGTCTAGGCAATGAAGTTCTAGACCATATCAGGAAATGACAAACTGCAATGCAAAATATAATTTCTAACAAGTGCGAAGACATAGGAACAAACTTATGGAAATATGTAATTGACTTTCAGTAGTTGCGGAAAGACATGGAAAAATATAACATATGCAATGATGAACTTTATTAAAGCAAAAGTTAGAAATTCAGAAGGTGCAAGATTTAAGAGGTTCGGAGCAATATTTACCTAGAAAGGTGTGATAACCAAACCCTGGCCACGGGTTAGTTAAGGACAGGAAACCCTCAAGGAAGGATACCCCTCAAAGGACAGCAGGTGCAGAATGGACACCCCGGATAGGACAGGATACCCTCGGTTTAGGAATCAGGACAGGACCTCAGGACAGGACAGCAAACCCTCAGGACAGGACCGCTCAGGACAGGACCGGAACCCACAGTTTGGAAGCAACGCCTGCGCTCCACCCGCTCTGCAGTTATCGATCAAGACCCCGATTGGGTCAGCGAACTCCCAGCAAAGTGCTTCGCCAGCACTTTAAGGTTCAGTAGAACCTTAGTCTATGGTCAAATTCGGACAGAGTGCTCTGCTGCGCTCTGTATCTTCAGTCACCTATTGAGTACGATGGGTCAGTGACAGGTCAGCTAAACCAGACAAGTCGGACGACTTTCCCTAGGGGAACCCAGGGTAGATATACAGTTTGGGGACAGTGTACCACCCCCCCAATGTTGCAAAGTGTCAGAATCCCTCAATTTCGATTGGTCCTAAGGTAGGATTTGGGTAACACACCAATCACAATACAAGATTTTAAGCCTTCATTAGCATACTTGGGTACCGCCTAGCAGGTTTGGGGTTCCCAGGAGAAACTGTGCAGAAACACAATGACAATTTAACATTGTAACGTAGTAGGGTCATGTGACTCCGTTCAGCCGAGCTTGCAGGTCAGTTCTCAGGAGCATCTTGCCCACTACTGCCAGCTGGCTAAGTTCCATCAGCCAAGGTTGTCAGGTCCCCGGAAAGTCGCATCTGCGCAGAAGGGACCTCCAAGATGGCTTTCAGTACAGACAGACCCCCATTCCCCGCGGTACATGAAAAGTAAGCGAAAACAAATTAATACATAATAATGTCATCATGAAAACACATCACAGGGTTTGTACTTTTAACTCATCATCAAGAAATAAACTTATGCGTTCTAAATGTTAGCTATATTGATACGGCACAAGAGCAGTGGCACGAGCAGTACCACATGATAAGCACAGCTATGAATTACGCATGCGCATAAATTTCCCTCCACTTCTGCAGACGCGTCAGGACACGTGAGTGTGGCTGACGCATGCGCAGTAACTAAAATACAAGCGGCGGCCATGTTAAAGTACACGGGGTAAGTGTATTAGAAATACACGTAGGCAAGCTTCATAAACTTTGCCTAAACAAAAATAAACGTTAGTAGAACATACTTATGTTACCTTATTACACATAAACGAGGTTCATGACTTCGGCAAGCCGCAAAATGTTATGTTATGTTATGTTACGTCTATTTATTGTGCGCACAGCGACTCCAGCCAAGGAGCGTCCCGGCGCAGAGACAAGGTAGCTCGTAACACAACGGGATATAAAAAAGAGGCCAATAAGCGGCTAAAACAGGAACAGGGACAGAAAACAGCTAAAACAGGAAGGTTTTTATCGCCTTCCGGAAAGTCAGAAGGTCCTCCAGCAAACGGATTTCAACAGGCAAGGAGTTCCATGCTGACGCAGCCATTACCCTAAACGAGCGGCCTCCCATGCGGCTAAGCCTGAATCTGGGAACCACCGCAAGGGCCAGACCTTGGGAGCGGAGGCAACGGGCAGGAACATAAAAAGACAGACAATTCGACAGGATTTCCGGGCCTGTACCTCTCAAGATTTTAAAAGCGAGGCACAGGACTTTAAAAAGAATACGCTTCCTAACCGGAAGCCAGTGTAGGGAGCAAAGGACACCTGTCACTGAACAAAATCTTGGTAGGCCGACAATCGCCCTCGCCGCAGCATTCGGAACCCGTTGTAACCGGGTTAGTTCAGCCTGGTTGGCCCCAGCCAGGAGAGAGCTGGCATAATCCAGGCGAGAGATGATAGTAGCCTGGATCACCAGCTGCCTGGTCGGGGCGTCAAAGAACTTGAGAACAGGTCTCAAGCCCCTCAAAAGACCGAAGCAACAGGCCGCAGTTCTTTTCGTATGGCCTATAAAGGAGAGGCCCGCGTCCAGCCATATCCCCAGATTTTTCACTTCCGATACCGGGATCGGAGTGGGACCCAACTCTGAAGGCCACCAGTGATCACCCCACAGCTCCACTCCCTTCCCGACGACCAACACCTCTGTTTTAGTGGCATTTAGCTGAAGGCAGTTGCCTGTCAGCCAACTAGCCACCGCCTTCAGTCCGGACTGAAACCTGGGGGCCTCAATTTCCGCATCCCCGCTGAGAGTAACCGCCAGCTGAGTGTCGTCGGCATACGAGACCAGAGTAAGGCCCCACTGCCTGGCGACATCAGCCAGCGGTCTCACGTACAGATTGAACAACGTGGGACTCAGCGAGGACCCTTGCGGAACCCCCATGGCCAGTGGATGGTAACTGGACTTGAAGGGAGGGATGGCAACACAGAAGGAGCGGTCGTCTAAGAAGGAGCGGAACCATTGCAATACCACACCGCCAATGCCAGTCTCCTCGAGCCGACGCAGGAGGATGCTGTGATTTACCGTATCAAAGGCGGCGCTAAGATCTAACAGAATAAGCGCCGCCGTTTGACCAGCATCCAGCCTTGCCCGGAGATGTTCCACCATCACAAGTAACGCAGTTTCCGTACTGTGCCCAGCACGGAATCCGTTTTGTGTGGGGTCGAGGGCATTGGTCCGAGTCAGATGTTCAGACAGGGCCAAATTGACGTGGGCTTCAGAGATCTTGGCTGGCCAGGGTAGCAGCGAGATGGGGCGATAACTTTCAGGCTTAGAGGGGTCCAGGGTGGGCTTTTTAATAATCGGGGATACCACAGCTTGTTTCCACTTAGATGGTACAATTCCCGTTTCCAAGGAGAGATTGACAAGGGAGCATACAACTGTACGCCCCATAAAAGCTTGGTCTCGAAAGAGAGCAGGCCTTACTGGGTCGGATGGAGACCCAGATTTAACTTGCAACGCAAGTTTGTCAAAACCATCCAAGGCAAGGGGGGGGAAAACAAGCAGTGTGGTCTGATGGTGAACCCGATTAGTACTTTCCACAGTGGACCCTATGCTAGGGAATGTCCTGTAAATGGCTTGGACCTTCCCCAAAAAGTAGGAAGCAAGGGATTCACAATGGGAAAGGGAGCTTACGGTCGTAGTGGTAGTCCGCTTCGCCATAAGTTGTTTTACGGCCTTAAAAATAGCCTTTGACGGATTTGGGTTGTTCCGGAATTCGGTAGCATAGAAGGCCGCACGAGCCCGGCAGATAGCTCGATGGTAGAGCTTAACGGACCTGGTATATGCGGCTTTTAGATCAGCCGCATAGGTTTTCCTCCAGGCCCTCTCTGCTCGTCTACAGGCACCCTTTAGGGCCCGAAGTGCGCCATCGTACCAGGGACTGGACTCTCTAGAGTTGATTTTAGTTGATACAATAGGTATCAGAGAGTCCAAGGCCCTGGTGATCCAAGAACAAAAGAGGTCATACCCCTTTTCTACATCCGTCGAGAGGTCCAGCGGCTCCTCTAATAGAAGACGATGGAAGTCTTCTAACCTAAGCTTTTTCCAAGCCCTCTTCTGAACCCATCTAGCCGAAGAGATGGAAGGAGTGGCAGAGACAGGGCATAGAATGGACACCAAGAAGTGATCTGTCCACTCCACCGGAGAAACAGAAGTGATTTGAATCCCCGGCAGATTGGTGAACAAGGGATCCAAAATATGCCCCCCCGAATGGGTAGGCTGGGACACCATCTGAGGAAGTTGAAAGGCCTCTAGGTCAGAAGAGATGGAACGCACTGTCAAGCCAGAGAGGGTGTCGAAATGCAGGTTTAAATCACCCATGATAGAAAAGTTGGCACAATCTGCAGCCAGAGGGCCAACAATATCGGGGAAAGCATTTCTAAACGCCACATCACTGCCGGGTGGACGGTAAACGACCATCCCGGACAGGGTAAACTCAGGGCTGACAGAGACCTTGAACATGGCACTTTCACACCCAGAGATGTTTAGGGCGCTCCAGACGCAAGGGTAGATAGTTTTTACCACTAACGCGATACCCCCGCCCCTAGACAGCCTATTCAAGGTGTACATAGAATAGCCGAATGGGCAGGCTAGATTGGTGATAGCGGTATCAGCGTCCTGCAGCCATGTTTCCGTCATGGCCAATACGTCAGGAGCTTCCTCCTCAATGAGGTCATAAATGTGCTGATAATGTTTCAGCGCAGACCTGACATTTAGGTTCAGGATCTTCAAAGTAGTAGGGATGCCTATAATGCGGCGAGTCTCCAAGGAAACAGTCCTTGAGAGGGGGCGCGGGGAGTCTAGAGCCCACCTATTACAGAGGCAGTGATAAGGGCCTCGCAGTGGGTGTACCGGTGGAAGGGTACAGCAGCGGCTTACCTGACCGATGGAGAGCAGGCAGTCCCGCGAGTACGTCAACATGGTAGAGCCGGGATAGAATAATAGTCCCTAGCCAGAGTACCGCGACGTCCAGCGCGTCCTTAGCGCGGACGGGCGCAGACGGGCAGGACTCTGGCACGACTCCGGCCACGCGAGGACGCGCCCGCTGCGCGATCCCGCTGCGCTGGGGGAGGAGCTTTAAAAAGGTGTTCCAAGTCCGCGCATGCGCAGTAAAGCGCAGGCAGAACGAACAGCCTCCAACCAATGACCCCACTCAAAGATGGCGACCAAGATCTAATAGGCACCCACCCCAGGACCAGACCCGCCCAAACGGCGGTGGGGGGCACAGATTAAGGTGCAAGTAAGTGGAAAATTAAAAACAATGTCCTAATGACCAGAATAATGCGCAGTACACTTTAAAATAGCACTCTTAAGACAGCGCGCTAAGCGCTCGCGCTGCAGTCAGCTACCTTGTCAGGGGGCGAGGTGAGGAAGGACTCGCCTTAAAAAGGTGTTCCAAGTCCGCGCATGCGCAGTAAAGCGCAGGCAGAACGAACAGCCTCCAACCAATGACCCCACTCAAAGATGGCGACCAAGATCTAATAGGCACCCACCCCAGGACCAGACCCGCCCAAACGGCGGTGGGGGGCACAGATTAAGGTGCAAGTAAGTGGAAAATTAAAAACAATGTCCTAATGACCAGAATAATGCGCAGTACACTTTAAAATAGCACTCTTAAGACAGCGCGCTAAGCGCTCGCGCTGCAGTCAGCTACCTTGTCAGGGGGCGAGGTGAGGAAGGACTCGCCTTAAAAAGGTGTTCCAAGTCCGCGCATGCGCAGTAAAGCGCAGGCAGAACGAACAGCCTCCAACCAATGACCCCACTCAAAGATGGCGACCAAGATCTAATAGGCACCCACCCCAGGACCAGACCCGCCCAAACGGCGGTGGGGGGCACAGATTAAGGTGCAAGTAAGTGGAAAATTAAAAACAATGTCCTAATGACCAGAATAATGCGCAGTACACTTTAAAATAGCACTCTTAAGACAGCGCGCTAAGCGCTCGCGCTGCAGTCAGCTACCTTGTCAGCGAAACATGCGAAGCTTTGCTTCATCAATCCCCTCTTTGATGATATTTACTATCATCACAAAAAAAATGGAACCAGATGCCAACTTTCTTTTACACTTTATAAAGTTTTATCTCTTCCAGCAATCGTTCTAACTTTTCTCTCTCAGTTTTAGTAGGGTGAGAAGTCTTCACCTTTTTGTATATCTGATCATTCACTTCCTCTAATTCAATCTCATCCACACTCCGTTTCAACCCTCTTGCATTTACCTCGTGCTTCTTGGTGCGCTTGCGGCATTTACAACAGATAAAAATGAGAAATATAATAAGACCTATAATACCAATTGGCATCAGTATCTTGAACAATAAGCTTTTGCCTATGCTAGCAAGCCAATGACCTACATTGGAGAGACCATCTACCAGTCTCTTCCAGGCACTATCAACCTCGAGTGGTTTGAGTTCCTTTGTCAAATTAGTAATGTTTTTCACATATCTTTTGATCTGTACACTTTTATCCGGAATATAAGTGCAACAATGTTGCGCCTTCAACATCCGGCAGACTCCGCCCTCTTTCGCTAATAAGGTGTCAAGAGCAAGTCGATTCTGCAAAACCATTGATCTGATCGCAACCATTTCGGTATTGACCAGCAGAAATCCATGAGCTGTTTCAGTAGACAGCACATCCACTATAGTAGACAATTTACAAATTCTGTGAGTGTTCAGAACCACTCCCACTCCAGGTATCAGTGCACTGAAAATACTACCCATAATTTCACCTATACTTTCTCTTTTACTACGCACTAAGCCATTAGTATCTTCATTGCTTCCAGCTTTTCCATTCACATGGTATATTTTCGGGAAGACAATGCCAAAATAGCAGCTTCCATACCAGTGATCCGGCAATTTGAAATAAGCCTTGTCCCCACAAATATAATAAATTCCAGGAAACACAGGCTCTGACCCATTTTTGAAACCCCAACCTCCAATTACCTTGTAATTATGTTCGCATTCACTGGAACCAATGAAAACATTATTATAATAGCTAGTCTTCTCGCGGTGAAGACATAGCTTGCCTTTCTTTTCAAAATCCAGCAACAGAGCAGGTCCCGCCCCACCATTTGAGGTGCCTTCCATGTTCTCTGCCCACTTTGGCTTTTTCTGACTTTCGTCATTAGCCTTCTTTTGTATTTTAATTCTTCTTTTCTCTGCCATGTTCAGGAACATCTTTTCCTGTTCACGCAAAGAACAAGTCAAGTTATCTCTGTGTGCATCTGCTATGTCAATGTTACCTATAGTCAAGAAGTAGTCTCCCATATATCTTATGGTGTCGCTTTTGGTATGTACAGGATTCAAGTTCCCACGTATAGGAAGTTCAGAAAAGATTACGTCATTATTAGAGTAATAGTACTGTAACGGTCCTCTTTTGTAAAATAAACTAGCTAAAATGCTACAGGAGATTCCATATGTCAATGGCAAGTGATGGTATGTCACGCCTTCAGCCACAGAAGTAGGTAGCTTCATGCAGACATAGCAATCTTCAATTTCCATAGTCTCTACATAGTGTATTAACAAGTTTGCAAAAACATTTAAGTGTGTCCTGTTCTTAATTCCATGATAATGTAGTCCTCCCTCATCTGATGCTTCTAAGTCTCGTTTTGTTTGTCTCAGTGCTCTCTCATGTCTCGCTACACTCTGTGTTGTCAACTCCTCACTGTCAGTATTTACAGTTTCAGTAGGGACAATGTTAGTATCTTTACTTACAGTAAAGGGTATAAAGATTGTTAGTCCTATCCATATTACTATCAGTACTACTATACTACATATACACACCTTGCAGCACGTCTTGCAACGACTGCAACTTGGTCTACCATTCACAGTTGAATCAGACATTTCGGCTCAGAAGAAGTTTCTCGACCCCTCTTTGTGTCTTTACACAGCTAGCTTACTTTGTGCAAATTCACGGTGGTTCGTCTTCTTCTTCAGCAGAGTACTCAGGGACGGGCTCTCCGTCGCTTACGTCAGTTATATCAAGATCTTCAAGTTCTTCCAAAACGAGTGTCCATTCAGGAGACTTGTACTTTTTGTTTTGTCTTTTTATTCGTTCGCTCCTTCTTTTGGAAGAGTTTTCTTCTTGCTCTGCTATCCGTGCACTTCTCCTTGCCTCTGCACGTTTTTCTTCCACTGTCTTTATCCTTAGCCTCAATCTCTTTACGAACCTAGGCTCAAGGTTGTTTCTTTTCTTTAGTCTCTTAGTTGGTACTTGGACTTCACTTTCTTCTCTTATCCTCTTATTCTCTTTAGCTTGTGGCAATTCTGCTTCACTTTCTTCTTCTTCTTCCCTTATCTCGCTAGTTCCAGGGCTATCATCAATTTCTTCTGCCTGGTTACTAATCTGGCCTAGTTCAGGAATATTTTGTTTTTGGCTTTCGATTGTCTCTGTTTCTGTTTCTGTTTCTGTTTCCTGAACCCGTTCTTCTAACCCTATCTGATCCTGTTCAAGCCCTTCGATCTCTTGATTTTCTTCTGCTCGAACTATCACTCTATGTCTAAGCTGTCCCTTATCCGCATCAGGAGTTAGTGGAGGTGTATCGAACACCTGTTCTGTCCCTGTCTGACCTTCTCCTTCCTCAGTTTTGATGTGAATCTCAGGCGGCTGAGGTTCTTCGCCTGTGCCTTGCTTTTCCTGACTAGTCCACTCTCTACCTTCACTAAGTCGCTCTCTTGTTCTGATAGGATCTTCAGTCAGATCAATCATCGGTATCCATTCTTCTGGCCATATGCTTGGCAGCTCGTCATCAGCTACTCCTGGCTCAGCTTCCTGGACCTCTTCAGCAGGCTGGATTCTTGGCAGTTCGTAGTCAACTACTCCTGGGCCAACGTCTGCTGTTCCTGCAGTCGGACTGGTGCTGGGCTGCTCGGTGTCAGCTGCTTCTGGTCTGGCTCCTGCAGAGTCCTCTGCTGGTTGCCCTTCTTCTGCAAATTCTTTGTCTGGTAATACCTTCTGGGTATGTCCAGCGTGGATCCACTGGGGAATACCTGCGACCTTCACTGCAGTTGTTGTTACCAGGATTACTTGGCGTTTCTTTCCCCACCTTGGTGCCAGACAGTTTGATCGAGTGTGCTTCTTTATTTTGACCCAGTCTCCTGGAACCAAGCTGTGGAGAGGAGTCGTTGGATTGAGGATGCCGTCGTCTCCAATCTGGCGAGAGATAGAACGCACTTGGTCACCCAATCTTCTGCAGTATTCAAGCACCAAATCATCAGTAATACTCAACAGTTTGCTTCCTGGCACCCATGCTTGTCTCATCACTCTTCCCATAATGATTTCATGGGGACTTAGGCCTGTCTTGCGGTCAGGAACACTTCTCAGTCCCATCAGGACCAGGGGCAGGGCCTTCACCCAGGTCATGCCAGTAGCATCTGTCAGCTTTGCTAGTCTGTTTTTGATAGTTCCATTTACTTGTTCCACTATTCCAGAAGCCTCTGGGTGGTATGCACAATGAAGTTTTTGCCTTATTCCAAAGGCCTTACAGAGTTCAGCCAGTATTTCATTCTGGAAATGTCCACCCTTATTTGATTCAATAATGAATGGTATCCCGAATCTAGGTATCAGTTCTTTTAGTAAACACTTCGCTACTGTCAGTGCGTCACTTTGGGGAGTAGGGTAAGCTTCTACCCATTTTGAAAATACGCACACAATGACAAGGACATATCGCTTTCCTTCACAACGGGGCATGGTGATGAAATCAATCTGTATCCTTACAAAGGGACCCCCTGATCTCCCAATTTTGCTCAGTTCAACCATTGTCCTCTTGCCTGGGTTCATCTGTTGACATGACAGGCACCTCTGGCAGAGGGACTCTGCTACCTTCCTGAACTTCTTACTGTACCAAGTCTGTTGAAATACCAGAATCATGGCATCCCTACCAATGTGTGATCCTTCGTGTATTAATCTTGCCATTGTGCCAAGCAAGTGTCGGGGTAACACAGGCATACCAGTTGGGCCCAAGATGACACCATCCACACGTCTCGGTCTACACCCATCCTCCTTCCATTTCTCTCTTTCTTGCCAAGGAGCCGACTCCTGCCACTCTCTCACTTCATCCCAAGTAGGCACTTCCTCAAACACCTGAAGTTGGCAGCTGGTTCCTGGCCCCCTCGTTTTGGATTTACGATATACCGATCTCTGGCGCACCATTGGGCCACTCGATCAGCATAATCGTTTCCCAGTGATACTTTGTCCATGCTCTTCTTATGAGCACCGCATTTTACCACTGCCAGTTCCTTGGGTAACTGGATGGCCTCTAAAAGGTCATGAACAACCTTTGCATTCCGAATGGGAGTACCTGAGGAAGTCATGAATTCCCTCTGTAGCCACAATTGGCCAAAGTCATGCACAACTCCATAACAGTACTGACTGTCAGTATACACTGTTATGCGTATGTTCTTCCCAATTTTGCAAGCTTTTATCATAGCAATCAATTCGGCTACTTGTGCAGACTTGATGTTATATAGGTAACCTGCTTCTTCAATTTTTGTTAAAGAGACTACTGCATAAGCAGCACTCAGGCCTCCTAGTTCATGTCTTAGACAGGAACCATCTACAAACAGCTCTTTATCATGCTCAGGCAATGGCGTTTCTTTTATGTCTGGGCGTGGTTTTGTGCTGAACTCTGTCAGATCAATGCAATCATGTTCATCATCATCCCCACCTTCCATTTCCAGGGAGTCGGGGAGTAAAGTGGCAGGATTCAGAATACCGCACCTAACAATGCTTACATTTGCTGCACCCACAAGAATCCTCTCGTATTTAGTCAGCCGACTAGGGGTGAGATACTGTGTTTTAGTTCTGGTCAATAGAATTACCACTCCATGTGAAACATACACAGTCACAGGATGTCCCATGACTATGGACTCACTCTGTTCCAAACTTGCACAGGTAGCAGCTACTGCTTTCAGACAGCCTGGTAACCCAGCAGCTACTGGGTCCAAGGTGGCAGAGAAATAGGCCACAGGCCTTCTGGTCGTGCCATGTTCTTGAGTCAGGACTGACAATGCGCAATTATCGCGAGTGTCACAGAATAGGGCAAACTCTTTGGAATAATCTGGCATTCCCAGCGCAGGGGCTGTACACAGACAGTTTTTCAGTCTTGTGAAAGCCATTAGGCTTTCATCGTCCCATTCTACAATGTCTGGCATTCCTCTCGTGGTCATTTTTATCAAAGGCCTGGCTAAGACTGCAAATCCCAGAATCCACTGCCTGCAGTATCCTAGTACTCCCAGGAACATTCTGACGTCTTTTTGAGTACGGGGCAACTGCATCTTTTGAATTATTCTCACTCTTTCTGATGTGACTTTTCTGACACCCTTTTCTATCTGGTGTCCTAGATATTTCACTGATTTTGCACAGAACTGTAGTTTGTCAGGGGCCACTTTATGCCCTTTCTCACAATGATGATTTAGGAGGGCAATGGTGTCAACTACACAGTCCCTATGACTTTTAGACGCCAGCAGAAGGTCGTCTATGTACTGTACTAAGACCGAATTCCCAGGTAAGATCAAAGTCTCCAGACATTTTTTCAAGATCTGATTAAAGATAGAGGGGCTCTCTGTATACCCCTGAGGGACCCGGTTCCAGCAATACACGTGACCTTCGAAGGCAAACGAGAAAAGAAATTTGCTGTCGGGGTGCAGGGGTATCGAAAAGAATGCATGACATAAATCAATCACAGTGAACCACTCAGCATCCCAAGGAATCTGGTACAATATCACTGCTGGGTTCGGGACAATAGGGCAGCAAGGAACTACAATTTTGTTTACCTTTCTTAGGTCTTGCACTACCCTATACTTGCCACTAGGCTTCTTGATGCCCATAATCGGTGAGTTGCATGGGCTGCTCATCACTTCCTGTATGATGTCTCCTTCTAATAATTTTTGTATTTCCAGAGTGACACCTGCTTTCACTTCAGCATTCATTCGGTAGGGCTTAGTGTTAGGATATACTGCATTGTCCTTGATGGCTATCTGTATGGGGTCCACATCTTTCATTAGTCCCACATCTTTTCCAGTGAAATCCCACACCTCTGGCTTTACCGCCTCCTGGAGTTCTTGGGGCAAGTCCTGCAGGGTCAATCCTTTAATTTCTGAGTCAGGTCTAAGTAACAATAGTTTATAAATGCCATCTTCATCTGGGGTCTGTATTTCAACACCTTTTGGTGTGCAAAAGATGGTACAGTTCATTTTGCACAGCAAATCACGACCCAGTAGATTCACTGGACTGGTGTCACAGACGACAAACCTATGCATTTGTTTAAAATTTCCAATTGAAATCTCCATTGGTTCGGTAACAGGAGTACTAATCAATTGATTAGATACACCCACTACTTGGATATTTTCTCCCGAGAGGGGTAGGTTTGGAACGTCCACTGTTCTTACAGTAGAACGGGTAGCGCCAGTGTCCAACAGAAAGGTGACATCATTTCCGTCAACCTTTCCTTCAATATATGGTCCAGACTGGTCTACCGGCAAGGAAGCTCCAAGTACGCACTCCTCGTCCTCCCCTCTCAGGCCCCGTCAGTCCTGATCATTACAAAGGAAGGTATCATTTAGCAGATACTGCGAAGTTGCTGTATTTCTGTTCTCACCGCTTTCCCAAACTTCTATTTCCTCACCCTCTGCTTGTTTTCCCCTGTATACCTGCTTGGGTGCTCGAGGCACCTGAACTGTTTTTACCTGGGGTTGAGTCTTTCTTGGTCTTTCTTTCTGCGTCTGTGGAGTTAAATCAGGAGTTTTTGCATTATCATCTATTAATTGGGGACACTCGTTTCGCCAGTGTCCAATTTCGCCGCACTGATGGCAGGGAAATTTCTTCATAGCCTCTTCCCTGCTAAATTTTGGCCGGGGCTTTCCTCCACCCCCTCCCCCAGGACTTTTGTTCTCAGCATTTTTAACCATGTTACTCAATTGTTTTTCCTGCTGTTCTGCGAGCTTCACCTGAGCCCACATCACTTTTTCCTTAAGGGCCTTTTTCTTTTCTGCCATTTCGTCCTCGCAGTACTTAGCGTACCGCAGGACCTCATCCATTTTCTTTGTATGCCAGCAGATTTTATTATCTTTTATCCACTGACAAATTTCAGGTCTTAAACCATTTACAAACCTGTAAATAAAATGCGTCATGTCCTTCAAATCGATGTTATCAATACCACTGTATGTTTTAAATACCTGCAATAACCTCTCATAGAAGGAGTGCACTGTCTCGTCCCTTTCCTGTGTTGTTCTATCTATTTTTGTCCAATCAGTTTCCTTTGCGGGCACCTTTTCTTTCAAATGCTGAATTACCTGCTCATATTTTCGCATGACATCCTTTGATGGCTCCCCTGTTTCCTTATTTCTTGGGTACTCTTCAGTAGGCCAGTCTATGGCTATTTTACACTGGGTCCATAAATCTACCGGAACCACAATGTCGAAAAACCCATCCAGGTCTTTCCACAGACATTTCTGTACCTTCACGAACCTCTCCACCTGCCTGTACCAGTCTACTGGTTTCTCTCGTAATTTTGGAAAATCGTTCGTAAAGGACACAATATCCTGTCTGGACCAGGGGACATGCACATATTTCCCTCCTGGAACTTCGCGCATGGGGCATAACTGTTCAGGTTTCTCTACCTCCCTTAAGGCAAATTCAGGAGTCACTTGTCGGGAGCGAGCCTCTTCCCTCTTTTTCGCCCACCTGCTTCTCCATCTTTCCACATCTCCCCATTTCTGCAGTACCCCCATTAATTCTTTAATCTGCAACTTTTTCCCCGCCACATTCAGATGCTCTATATCTTTGTCTGAGAAGTCTGCTCTGTACGGTTTCTGTAAGGGCTTGGATTTTGTAATATCTACCCCCATACTAACTGCTGTTTCGGTCAGTTTTTCGTGGAGCACTCTGGTGTTCCTTGTAAAGCTTTTACATATAAACGACAATTCTTCTTCAGAGTAGGTATTCAATCGATCCAACCCCACATTTCCTGCCATTAATTCTTCTATTTCTACCCTCAGCTTGTAGAGGTCTAAAGGTTTCGTTTGCTGGGTCTGTTTCTCTAATTCGCGACTCCAACTCTCAATTTCATCTGGAGTTACCAGAGAGACATTCCTAGTGCCTGTTGCTGATTCTAATTTAATTTCTTTCACATTAAAAGGGTTATGCCTCTGCTGCATTCCCTTTCCGGTCGGTTTGTTTGGCAAGTCCAAGAACGCAACTTCAGACTCGCACTCACTGGACTGATCATCTATGATTATCGGTTCCTGTCTCGGGGGTGCCATGACTGGGGTCATAACTGGAGTAATCGGATTTCCCTGACCATTTCCGTATAACGGGACCACTGGTCCAATAGTTACTGGAATAGTCAATGCCTCAGGGCTGGTATTTAACTGGGAGATTTTCTGAATTATTTCTGTCCTTTGTCTAGCTAGAGCCTCTTGCTCCTTTTCCACTAGTATCCTTCTTAAAGTCATGTCATGTAATATCTGTGGGGTCAAAGGAGGAGTAAAACTCGGGGCAGTAGGATGCGTTTCACTTGGTCCTCCACCATAATTTGGTTTCGGGAATAAAGTTCCAGTATTAAAGGACCTGCGTTCTTCCTCATATGGAGGTTGAACAAAAGGCAGTCCTGAATTCAATGGTTTCTCTTCCTTTTCATACAGTGGTCTGGGAAGGAACATTTTTGTACGTGAGTATTTTTCTTCCTGACTTGCGGGCACTTTGGGATATATATCCCTTGTTTCCGTCGGTTCGGGTTTCTCAAAATAGGGTAACCCTTGACCACCCCCTCCCAGTCCTAGGGACCTGTCTTCTTCCTTGAGGAAGTGGCGTCGGGGAGCATCTCCTACACTGGAAGGTCGGGTTCCCTCGTTATAAGGTGGCGGACTCCTGGTACAGATGTCATCTATCAATTCATCATCTGATTCCCCCGGGGCCCCCCAATGTTTACATTTTTCAGTACTTTTCCCACCCGCTACAGGGTTATGACATGCCGGCATCATGGGAAACAAACCCTCAACAATCATGCTCTGCCTCCACTGTTTCATCCTTTTATCCCTGGATTCCTGTTTCAGCCTGGGGTACCACTTGGTCAAACCCTTGTCCATTCGGGGTCTTTCTCTTTCAAAAGCCTCAATCTCCCATTCCTCTAATGCTTCATACTGCGTTAGTCTCGGTCTGGGATGCAATTCGTTCATCCGAGTCCTTAAATTAAATAGGATCCTACCATTGAAAGTCCCATCTAATGGAAATGCCAATACTCCATCATCTTTTGTGTACTTCACCCAATTCTCCAACCACACACAGGTATTGTACCCTCGGTCAAACATCATGAATGAGGCAGGAGTATTAGGTGGTGGGACAAGAACACCTTCCCTAGATTTAATCGGTTTGTCCGTTTTGAAATAATTTTTCACCTTACTTACAAGGGACAATTTTCTCTTGGTTCCGTACATAATATCGTATCTATTAGTCTTCCACTGATCCCTTTCAAACCCTAGGTGCCTTGGATCAGGTCGAGTTCCTGTAGTCTGCGAGTGCCACATACGACTTCTACGCTAAACTTTGTTTACAAACTACCTCCAATCAGAACGCGCTTCAGAAATCTGTGCAACCAATGGGTGCGCGACTCTAAATAATCTCCGCCAATGGGTGCGCGGCCCCTTCGTGAGACAGTTCCCACGCTCTGGCGCTCACCCCTCCTTTACAATCTCAGCTCCGCTACCCGCCCGCTGCTTCTACCAATCCCAGCGCGGCACAGAGTGACGTCAGAGGCGCTTCGCGACTGACTCCCTCCCTTCACAAGGTAACGGAAACTTTCTTTCTTTTAAAGTGCTCAGTGCTTGGTTATTTTACAACAAATACACATTCGCCACAGTGCTCAAGTGTCTAGATAGGAACGCTTTGTTTTACTGCAAGTAAACTACTT
Source organism: Lissotriton helveticus (assembly GCF_964261635.1). NCBI lineage: Eukaryota > Metazoa > Chordata > Amphibia > Caudata > Salamandridae > Lissotriton > Lissotriton helveticus. The sequence continues at coordinate 1,649,124,244 of NC_136063.1, read as the reverse complement.
CCATTTACTTTTCACACACTGCGAGTAGATCTCTTCCGCCTACCCTTCACTTTAGCATCGGTGAACCTGTTATTCCCCTAAACTCATCCACTTCTTTCCGGGATATATTCCGAGTTTAAGGTTTCTCAGCGGACCCCTCTGCTTTCACGCTAGCTCCGAGGAACCTGCTACTCTTCCGATGTGACCCTTACTAGGTTACGCCACTATGGGAATTTTGCCAATGAACCTCGTTACTGACATTTATTCACACACGTATTCAGAAAAACCCTAGTTAGTGCTTCCCGGTTATCCTAACCTGCACCTAACTTTCCTCGAGCCTGTGACCTCAGGACAATGGATTCTATTCACCACTTGCCCTTTCAATTCCCCGGGGAGTTCGGACAACAAGAAACTAAACGATTGACAAATGCATGGATTAGTACATATAACAATATAAGAACAAGAATAATAACAATACAGCAATTCATGAATTCCAAAACAGCGTATTCACAAGAGAATGATCAGGTCTCTTAGAACAGCCGCTCTTCTAGCAGCATCAATATATTAGCAGCTTCCGACTCAACTAGTCCAACTAATCCCTGCCTTACTCTCAACTAGTCCCTAACCATCCTCTGGCTACCAGTAAAACTGATAGAGCGCGCGAGGCCACCCGACCAATAGTTTTCGCCGTTTCCGGCTTCAGGGCCCATATACTTTCAAATCACCATATACATCGATCAGGTGACTTCACGAGCTCTACCAATTTGTGTGTGTGTTCCCTACTATTAATTTTCAGTGCACCCGACTTACCATCCACCGATGCGGGTACCTAATGACCGCAATGAATCAGGGAGCTAGCTGTAAAGGAAAGGCAGCAAAATACAAACCCAACCAATAACATTCAAAATTCTGTTGAAATGACCACGGACAACTGAAAGTTTTAAAATGTTTATCTAAAGTTCATTTGTTTCGTGCATGAGGTACAGTAAAATAAGGCAATCAATAACCAAGATAACGTAAATTATATAGCTATAAAGAAATAAAGTCAAGGAAATCATTCAAATGTAATATGGAATGCAAAATGGAAAAATACTATATAATCTCAGAAATGTTTAAGCATGGACAGTTTATGCATGTGTAACTATAGGAGGGCCTATAAAGAGTAACACGCTTCGCTTAAGGTAAAGGGCCTTTAAACAGTCTAGAAAAGGGGGTGGTGATGAACAGAGTGTCTGAATTAAGCAGACCACTCTTACCCAGTCCAAAGGCTTGATCCATCACCGTTATTTATCTCACTGCCCCATCCCAGCTCAGAACCTGGCTATATGCAAATTAGTCTGTCCCTGGCCCAGTGCATCATGGGAACAGGGCAGACCAAACTACCAAGCCAATTCTTCACCAGAAAGGAGACAAGCTACCGGGGACCGGTTTCTGGCATTTCAGCCTCTTCGGCCCGGCTTGCTTGAATCCTGATGGAGCAGTGAGAAAGGGACTCATGTCTGAGTATACCCTGCCACACCTATAGTGGCCAAAAACGATTCAGAAAAGGGGGTGGTGATGAACAGAGTGTCTGAATTAAGCAGACCACTCTTACCCAGTCCAAAGATCAGGGCTTGATCCATCACCGTTATTTATCTCACTGCCCCATCCCAGCTCAGAACCTGGCTATATGCAAATTAGTCTGTCCCTGGCCCAGTGCATCATGGGAACAGGGCAGACCAAACTACCAAGCCAATTCTTCACCAGAAAGGAGACAAGCTACCGGGGACCGGTTTCTGGCATTTCAGCCTCTTCGGCCCGGCTTGCTTGAATCCTGATGGAGCAGTGAGAAAGGGACTCATGTGTGAGTATACCCTGCCACACCTATAGTGGCCAAAAACGATTCAGAAAAGGGGGTGGTGATGAACAGTCTAGGCAATGAAGTTCTAGACCATATCAGGAAATGACAAACTGCAATGCAAAATATAATTTCTAACAAGTGCGAAGACATAGGAACAAACTTATGGAAATATGTAATTGACTTTCAGTAGTTGCGGAAAGACATGGAAAAATATAACATATGCAATGATGAACTTTATTAAAGCAAAAGTTAGAAATTCAGAAGGTGCAAGATTTAAGAGGTTCGGAGCAATATTTACCTAGAAAGGTGTGATAACCAAACCCTGGCCACGGGTTAGTTAAGGACAGGAAACCCTCAAGGAAGGATACCCCTCAAAGGACAGCAGGTGCAGAATGGACACCCCGGATAGGACAGGATACCCTCGGTTTAGGAATCAGGACAGGACCTCAGGACAGGACAGCAAACCCTCAGGACAGGACCGCTCAGGACAGGACCGGAACCCACAGTTTGGAAGCAACGCCTGCGCTCCACCCGCTCTGCAGTTATCGATCAAGACCCCGATTGGGTCAGCGAACTCCCAGCAAAGTGCTTCGCCAGCACTTTAAGGTTCAGTAGAACCTTAGTCTATGGTCAAATTCGGACAGAGTGCTCTGCTGCGCTCTGTATCTTCAGTCACCTATTGAGTACGATGGGTCAGTGACAGGTCAGCTAAACCAGACAAGTCGGACGACTTTCCCTAGGGGAACCCAGGGTAGATATACAGTTTGGGGACAGTGTACCACCCCCCCAATGTTGCAAAGTGTCAGAATCCCTCAATTTCGATTGGTCCTAAGGTAGGATTTGGGTAACACACCAATCACAATACAAGATTTTAAGCCTTCATTAGCATACTTGGGTACCGCCTAGCAGGTTTGGGGTTCCCAGGAGAAACTGTGCAGAAACACAATGACAATTTAACATTGTAACGTAGTAGGGTCATGTGACTCCGTTCAGCCGAGCTTGCAGGTCAGTTCTCAGGAGCATCTTGCCCACTACTGCCAGCTGGCTAAGTTCCATCAGCCAAGGTTGTCAGGTCCCCGGAAAGTCGCATCTGCGCAGAAGGGACCTCCAAGATGGCTTTCAGTACAGACAGACCCCCATTCCCCGCGGTACATGAAAAGTAAGCGAAAACAAATTAATACATAATAATGTCATCATGAAAACACATCACAGGGTTTGTACTTTTAACTCATCATCAAGAAATAAACTTATGCGTTCTAAATGTTAGCTATATTGATACGGCACAAGAGCAGTGGCACGAGCAGTACCACATGATAAGCACAGCTATGAATTACGCATGCGCATAAATTTCCCTCCACTTCTGCAGACGCGTCAGGACACGTGAGTGTGGCTGACGCATGCGCAGTAACTAAAATACAAGCAGCGGCCATGTTAAAGTACACGGGGTAAGTGTATTAGAAATACACGTAGGCAAGCTTCATAAACTTTGCCTAAACAAAAATAAACGTTAGTAGAACATACTTATGTTACCTTATTACACATAAACGAGGTTCATGACTTCGGCAAGCCGCAAAATATGCGAAGCTTTGCTTCATCACTACCACATAGCTTAGTCATTGGCAAATCCAATAGCTCTGGCTGAACACGTTAATGGTCCCAAAGGCGAGACCTATTGGCTATGCCAATGCTTGTTTTATATCAAATAGGCTTTGTTTTGTATGTTATGTCCAACCAGGGGGCATCGGGCAGGAGAATAAAACATCCAACATTCATCCTTCTAATTTTAGGTTTTCCTTGGGCAAAACAATATATGTGCTCTCAGCCATCAATGTTTGTACCATTACTTTCCAACTGTTCTTCTTTCAGAAAGCATCAATAACTTTCAGCCATCTTCATTAGCAATTATATATGTGCTTTGCGTCATCTATCTTCTTAACAATCAAATTAGCGGAAAGGTGGGAAGCCCATTTTTCTGTGGTTGAAGAGTGAACTGGAGAGACAGGTAGCATTTATCTAACCTCCTAATTTAAGACACAAGTTTTATTGATCTCATATTGAAAATACATTTTTTATCTTTGTAACCTGAAGACCTTGGTTTTAATCATGGCTTCGGCATGTCACCAAAAGTACATGTTGTAAAGTAAAGGAGGGGTTGATAATAAAAGCAGTGTTTGAGCTAGTCTGTAAATTAAATTAAGCTTTCAAACCTGAAATAGGACTACCTTTGGACATGTGTGTTAAAAGAACACACAAAATATAATGGAGTCAGTGCTTGCGCAGTGTTCAAGAACTACAATGAGTTTTACAAAAACGTGTATGGAAGGGCTATATATCACTAGCGCCGGAGATGAACGTAGCTAAAGCACTACCAACCATGGTGTATAGGTCAGAGATCAGGGGTTACTCTAAAACCACCATGCTGGGGTTCTCTGAAAACAGACTCCTAAAGAATTGGCTGAGTTTGCCTCAAAGTATGCTCAATGACCTGATAACATGATCTCGATCACATAAACATTGATTTGGTGTGACTGAAATCCCTGTTGTACTGGGTCCAAACCTGAACTATGACCTTATAGAGAAATACGTAGGCATGTATTAAGTTGGTGAGGGAGTGGTTATCTGCCATGGTTTTAAAATATACAGGAAAAACAGAGGTTTATTGGAATGAGCATTTATCGTAACTTCCGGAACAAAAGTTACATTCCTTTCTCTCAAAAGAGCCTTCAAAAACTAGAGTGAATTGCAGGCTTTAGCAAATTGAAGGATGGGAAGGGTGACAAAGTGAGACACAAAATGTAAGGATTATTTAAATTTTGCAGCTCCTCAGCTGGCAAAGAGTTTGATTGTAAAATTTCAACTTGGCATCAATCAATCAGTAGAGTTGTAGAGCACTTCTAGTCACTTGTGAGGACGTGGAGGTGAGGTGTCTGGTGGGCTAATGGAAGTTCAGACAGTGGTTCCAATTGGCAGGTCTGCAGTTGTGTAGGACATTGTATGCATGGGTTAGAAGCTTGAACTGGTATCTTTTCTGTTCAGGGAGCCAGTGAAGTTCTCTGAGGTGGAGGGTGATGTGGGTTCATCTAGGACGAGCCTGGTTTCAGATTCTGTATGGCCTGTAGTCGTCAGAGGAAGTGAGCAGCGTTCCCTGCATAGAGAGCATTCCCGTAGCCCAGTCAGCTGGAGATGAGGGCTTGAGTGATGGTGCATCTTGAGATATGGGGTAGCCTTTTGAATATCTTATGAAACATGCGGAGGATGAAGAAACAGGAAGAGGAGGCTGAGTTGATCGGTGTCGTCATGGTTAGTTTTGTCGGGAAAGATGCCTCGGTTCCTAGTGTGGTCGGTGGGCGTAGGAGGTTTTAGTTTTGATGGCCATAAGGATGTATTCCATGGAGAGCTTTTGTTTCTGAAAATCAGTACCTCTGTCTTGTCCAAGTTGAGCTTCAGGTAGTTGTCCTTCATCCAGTTGGTAAGGTCTGTCATGCAGTTGTGGAAGTTGGACTTAGGGTTTGTGATGTCTTTAGAGAGGGAGAACATGAGTTGTGTGTTGTCGGTGTAGGATATGATGTTGAGTCTTTGGATTTTGGCGATACTGTCCAAAGGTGTCATGTAAGTATTGAGAAGGGTAGGGCTGAGTGAGCATCCTTGGGGTACTCCACAGATGATTTCCTTGGGTTCAGAGGTGAAGGGGGAAGGCACACTTTTGCATTCTTCTGATGAGGAAAGACACAATCAATCCGAGAGTGGCTGCTTGAATGCATATGTTGTGCGATCATTGTGACGAATGTGTGGTGGAAGACTATATTGAAGAGTGCCAATAGGTCTGGGACGGTGATAGCCGCCACCTCTACATGGCCAAGTAGGGCTTTGATGTTGTCTCTAGCTGTGATGAGGGCTGTCTTTGTGTTGTGGTTGCTGCGAAATCTTCATTGGGAGGAGTCGAGTAGGAGATTCTGTTCCAGGTGTGAGGAGAGTTGTTGGTTGAAGGCTTTTTCTAATTCTTTGGCTGGGAACAGGAGCAGGGAGATCGGTCTGTAGTTGTTGAAATTGCTGGGGTCTTCCAATTGTTTCTCCAGGAGGACGTTGACTTCTCTGTGTTTCCAGTCCTTGGGGAAGGTGGTTGTGGCAATTGAGGTGTTGAACAAGGTGATAAGTATGTGGCTGGTTCTGGCTAGCCTAGGTTGAAGAAGTGGTGATGTCATGGTTTGGTAGGGGTCCCGAGAGGAACGAGTTCATAATAGAGGCGGCGTCCTGTGGGGCGGGCTGGCTCCATTCTGGATGTCTGCGGAGTTAGCAAGTCATTGTGTTGCTTGAAGAATTTGGTGGCTTTCGCCTGGGGTTTGAAGTTTCTGTAGATGTTGACAATCTTGTTGTGGTAGGCGTTTGCAAGGTTTTTGCAGAGATCGTGTTAGGGGGCAATGTTGTTTGTTGTAGCTGAGGGGTTTTCTTTTATCCTCTCGATTGTCCGTGGTAGAGTTTGAAGGCTGTCTTAAAGGTGGTCTTGTTGGTAGTGTCCTTACTCACCATCTCCTTTCCAGTTGTTTCCAGTGTCATTTAGTGGTTTTGAGGTCCTCAGTGTACCAGCTAGCCTGTTTGGTGGACCTTCTGTTGGTGTTGTTGTTGATGGGAGTGAATCTGTTGGCACAGTTGTTGATCCAATTATTGAAGTTTCTAACATTCTGGTCTAGTTTGTTGGAGGAAATTGGGTGGGTGCTTTTGAGAGCGTTGATCCATGTATCCTTTGAGACTTTTCTCCAGCTGCGGTGTGGGGTGTTGGCCAGACTGGGGGTGAAAGACCATGAGCTAGTGATGTGGAAGTAGCCGATGGAGTGGTCAGTCTAGGTAAGTCCTGTTGTGTCGCTGTACATGATGCAGTGGCTGGAGATGAAGATCGGGTCTAGCGTGTTGCATGCAGTGTGCGTGGGGTTTCTGGATGAGTTGTGTGAGTCTAATGATGTTCATGCTCTCAAGGAGGTTGGTAGTGTTGATGTCATTGTGGTTGTCAAGATGGAAGTTGAGGTCAACGAGGAAAATGTAGTTATTGAAGCCTATGGGGAGGGGGGCGATGAAATCAGTGATGAAGTTGCAGAAGGCTGGACATGCCTCTACTTTCTTAATTAAACTCATGGGGTTCCTCTAGAGAGTTATCTAAATTTTACTTTGAATGGGTACCGTGGTAAAGTGAGCGAGTTGTCAAAACTCCTGCCAGAATATTTTTGCCCATAAAAAAGACAGCCGTTTCTAATTTGACAGGAGAGCATGCTTAACAGGAACTTAGGACCAGAAATAATGGCACTAACTCTTGGTAAGCCGTTTACTTTGTCTAATAAAGGGTATTTTGTGCTGGAATATTGCTCTTTTCTCAGTGCGAATTGTGCTTTTTTTTTTTGTCCTCATATATGCCACCAGATGTTATATGCTCTAGATGGGTCTCTCTGTCGCCTTCTATACTGACATTCCTGAAAACGCCCCGGGGTCAATATATGGCTAACAGAGATCTCCCAGAGGTGGGTTGTTTCCTTATCCAACTCCCCTGCCTTATGATGGAGTACCTCAGACTAGGGGAGGACAGGACCGACACAAACCTCTGGCATAATCATCGGACCGTTTACTTATTCGACCAGGCCTCCAGTTTTGACCATACATTCTCAGAGCTTTCAGCTCGACCAACCATGTCCATCTTGCAGACTTCCATAATACTTTTTAAGCAATCTGCAAATCTAGGGGGGGCCACTGACTTCCACTCTTTACATATCTCCCTCCTGGCTATAACTACCACGTAGAAAACAAACTGTGAGAAAAAGTTGTTGATAATATACTCACAGGGTAAACCGAAAAATACTAGCCTAGGGGTACAGGAAATAGTTGTAGATAAGACCTCACCCAAGAAGCCAACTATCGCCCTCCAGTACTCCTGAATCTCGCGGCATTCCAAAAATATGTGCATGTCATCTGCTGCTGTAAGTTTACAACGGGGGCAGTGGTAGTTCTCCTGCGTTATCTTATGCAATTTAGCCGGGGTCCAATACACCCGATAGGCTGTATACAAATGGTTCCGCCTCAAATTAGCTGGTTTAATTAATCTCTGAGATAAAGAGAAAGAATCTGACCAAATTTTACTGAACTCTTCAGGATATTCAGCTATGGTGTTACCCCAGAGGCTTATCAGTTCAAGATCTAGATTATCTTTTGCCTCTGTAAGCGATTTACACCAAAATGAAACTTCTCGATTCCAGCCCCCCCCCCCCTACGAATTGCATCAAGAATTCCAGTATCTTTTTCCCGCTGTAATGTCTGGCTTGACCACCATGCAGATAGTTGATAAAATTTAAATCTTGTCAGTGACCCGTTTGTAAGTAACATCAGGGAGTTCCAATCCATAAGGCCTGAGTCCACCCATAAGTCCCCCCATTTCTGTACTCCAGCTGTTCTCAGGGGCAGAGAAAGCTGGTCCTGGAGACATGCGGGTGTGCCCGGGGAATCCCAAATTGGAGTATATGTGTGGTAATAAGGAATTCCCAATGCCTTCCGTATAAACCCCCAATTCCTGAGTGCAGTCTGCAAGATCTTAAGACGGACTTTATTAAAAAATTTCTGGTCGCCAAACTTAAATAAAAAGAACTCTTGGCCATTTGGTAAATCATATAATAAAGCCTGGAATAAACGGCCCTGTGAAGATGAATCTAATATGTTAGCGAGTAGCCTGAAGTTTTTAAAGTGAAAGGCATGGCAGTAAAGTAAGGCCAGACCCCCAATTTTTAGACCCCTCCTTAATTTTTTCCAGGCTATCCTGGGAGATTTACAGGCCCAGACAAAAGAGCCGATCTTGCCCTGAAGGTTTGTGATTTCTTTCAACAGGAAAGATAGAGGGATGGAATTATATAGAAAGGTCAGCTTAGGGAGTATAGACATTTTAATGAGATTAACTCGTCCATATATATTTAATGGTAGACTACCCCATCTTGTTAATGTTTTAATGATGTCTTTTACAACAGTCTGCCAGCTGATTTTCGGGATATTCTTTAATTATTGAGTTAAATAAATTCCTAGATATCGCATTTTTTGTTTTACCCCCTGTATAGGAGTATTGTTATTCCACCCCATTATCTCTGTCTTCTCCCTGTTGACCTGGTAACCTGACAGCCTTCCAAATTCCTCAGCTAAGTTAAATAGCCTGGGTATAGCATCTATGTGATTAGAAGTGTATAAAAGAAGGTCGTCTGCGTATAGGGCAGTTTTTAGCTCCATGTTTGCCATTCTAAAGGGTTGAATTACATTATCTTCTCTAATACCACAAACAAAAGGCTCCATATAAATGTCAAACAAAAGGGGATACAGGGGGCAGCCCTGCCGGGTTCCTCTGGATATATTAAACCAATCAGATAGAGCCCCATTAACCAATACTTTTGCTGATTGTGCTTTGAGCAGCTTAGTACCACTTTGCAGCAAATGATCGTCTCTGGGTGTGACTTGGGCAAATTAGCACAGGCACCTACTTTTTTGATGCAAAGGGTAATCTACTAAGATAGTCAGACTGGGCTTTGAGTAAACGAATAATGCCCCTTGAAGCAGGCACTAACAAAGATTTTTTTTTAATCTCAGCAAACATTCCACACATTGCATGTGTGAAATGCATACAATGTGTTAAGTGTTTAAGAACTTGTCCTGATTGAGTATTTTGAACTGAAAGGTTATACTTTTAGAACAAAGTCTATGTTAGACGGCACACACATCCCTCTGCTCCATGGTGAAAATGTTATTTATTGCACTAAGCATCCTGTTTGTGTGACATTGAAGGGCCAGTGAGTGACATCAGATAATGTTTAGCTATCCACTGCTTTCTTCTCCTTCTGCAACGCAGTGCAGTAACTAGTTTTTGTGTTGTATTCTACAAAAGCCTTAACCCTCACACTTAACCTCAGTTTTTCTGCTTTGCTATGTACGTTCATTCTCTCCATATCTCAGCTCGCCCTACCTCAAGGCTGGCTACCACATATCTCTCTCAATATACCACAGATACCTCGCTCAACTTCATCTCTCTCTACCTCTCACCCATGGCCTTGGCCTCTCTAAATCACTTTCTTTGCCTACATCTGAATGTATCACTCTTGATCCTCTCAACCTCAATTCTCTCTACTTCATTCCTCACTAACTCATTGCTCGTTTTGCCACATAACTTTCATGTATTTCCTCTCCATCTACTTTGCTTCTCACCCAACCTCATTTCTATCTTTGCCTTACCTCTGTTCATGTCTGTAGTACTTTACTTCTTTCTTCCTCTCTCTCATCCCTTTCTCCATCTTATCACTCCCCCACACCTCTCTATCATGTCTCCTTCTACATCATATCTCCCTCACTATCTCACCTCTGTGTACCCTACCACTCTCGTTTGCTACCTAAAATCTCCACTACCTCAACACTGGTTCACTGCATCACTTCTCCAACTCCCGTTTCTCTTGATCTCCTTCAGTTTCTTTTCCTTCATCTCTCTAAATATCTTACTCCTTTATGGCTACCTCTATTTTACTATCTCTAAATGTTTTCTTTATCATCAACTCCTCTCTCATTTTGTCTCTCTCTCTTTCTCTCTCTCTCTTTCTCTCTCTCTCTCTCACACACACGGACACACAAAGACATATCTTTCTCAATTTCAACTCGCCCCTCCACATCAATGCTCTAACTCTGTATAAACATATCTAATTTAAGTATGGCTCTAGACTTTCTCTTTTGATTCTACGCTGCATTTCTCTTTCTACTCTTCAATTTTTCTCTCTTCCCTACTACTCTTCACCTTACCCATTTTTCTTTACACATTTTAATTTTTCTCTCTCTATCTCTACCTGTTGCTGCATTTACTTCTGTCTAATTCACCACTCTTTTTACATTGCCTTTCTCTCTGCCTCCTCCCTTGGAGCACTGTAGCTATCTCCCTGTTTTTACATCTCACTCCCTCTATCACTATCTACCACACTCTAAAATCATGCTTGTTTCGCTACCACACTTACTCTAACTGCATATTCTTCTTACTATCACTCTTTCTGGCTAACTCACCCTTCTCTGTTTACATTCCTTCTTTCCCTGTCTGACTTATCTTTACACATCATCTCTATCTCTAACCCCCTTCTCCCTCTACCTCATGTCTTCAGTTATACTGTCCTCTTTAGATCTCTGCCCAACACCTGTATCGTGCCCCGTACTCAGCAGTGCCATATGCACCTGTCTATCCTGAGAAGTGCACACACATACACAGCAGAGGGAGGAGGCAGGGGGAAACACATTAGGAGAAAGTATTATGTTTTAACCAACTAAATGGTGAAAATCCTCAGAGCAGCATTTTGATTTCACTGTTGCAACAAGAACACAGCAATGACGTGGGATATTTGTGATTAAAAATATATTGCAACTAAAGCTGGAAATGCACGCACTATCTGCTCATTTCTTATTTTCATATTTTGCACTAGTCCCCTAAACATCTAACACCCTTAGCATGGTTTTCCTACTATGAAAGTAACAAGCTAATTAAATATTGAATTCCTTATATAACGTTGCTGTAGCAATTACAAGAAATCTAGATATAAACTAACTAAGCCATTGCTTTATCAATGCTTGCTTAGGCTTCTTTTTCGTACTATTGGGCTGGCTACACCAGACAGCTTGAGCTTTCAGCTGTTTGTGAAATCCCAGTTTCTGAAGGCTGAACATATCATTCATTACTGTGGCCATCACTAGGGCTTGAATGAGACAAAAAACAGTAATCAATGCAAGCTTCCTTCAAACAGTATATCTTGCCCGGGTCAAACCAATCCTTAAGATGTCACCACTTTGGGGTGAACGTTGCAAATGTACATGACATTTTAAGCCAACATTAACAGTTCCCTGGGCCTCTATGTGTGCAACTGTTTTTGTTTACGGTTCACGTGTTAAAGTTTTAATGGGGATTACCTCCTTGACAAGTGCTGGCCCTGCTTGAATTGAGTATAATACTTCAGACAGATGGATAATTCAGAGAAAGGATTCAGCTTTTTTAAGTCTAATTGCCTCTCCTTCCCACAATACAGATCTTCATCCGCTATCCCATCATTTTGCCAGGGTTGTCTCAACTAAGGTGGAGGCAGACGATGAGGCCTAGCTCAGGAGTGACCTCTTTCTTTAAATTAAACTCTGCACTACCTGAAGATGTGCCAAACTGATGCCCATTTAGAACACCCATTAGCACACACAGTACATGAATGTGCAGGCGCAAACATCCCAGTATTTGTATCTGATTTTTAGGTGGCAGGTAGAACTATAGTTTTGTAGTTAATCAGTCCTGTGATAATAATATTACCCAGCTCTGTGGATCTCATTTTATCGAACATAGAAGCAGGCACAAACGAATTTAAGCCTTTGACCTTCATACTCCCACAATAATAAACCACTGTGCTGCCTCAATAAGAATTACTGCTGGCTAAGTGAATCAGCTACTATGATTGCTAAGTGGCTTAATTAACACTCTGCACAGTCCTAAATGTATTCAGCAGGTATTGTCTTTCAAAACTACCTGAATAGTTCATACGGATAATGTGTTTGTTGCAGAGCCCTGTGTTTGCAATCTGTATGTCACAGAAATTGCAAAGCGATTACAATCTGTTATTCATAGAAATTGTAGAAAGTACGCACTTTTGTTGCAGACTGGTAGATCTAAAATACAGGTCTCACATTCCAGTCTTGTTAGCATAGTTCAGTTGCATAGGTCTGCAGGTAATACACAGGGCTTAAGTTTGAATGTAGCAGGCAAGATAGCTGAGGGCGATGAGTGCTTGCCACTAATCTGTGATATGCAGGTCATAAGTTCGAATCATGTCAATCAGTTGTCCATTCTTCCAAAGTCAATAAATTGCAGCAGGTCATCTGGACAGTTGCAGGGAGGCCTCTGGAGCTTGTTGTGTCATGGCAGCTCAGAAAAGGAGGTCATCCAACTGACCTTGGGGTCACTCAGGTTAGACTGGGATGATGGAAGCAGGTCCAATCTTCCTTCGCAGAGAGCAGAGCAGATATTATGCAGTAGGGCAGTCCTCTGGGGGAAAAACAGGCCTCAAGCATCAGGGCAAGTGTCTGGTAGCAGCAGGGCAGTCCTCTGGGCAAATAAGGCAGGTCTCAAGTAGCTGGGCTTCCCACTGGGGAACAAGGCAGTACTTCTTCTGTAATGTCCCCAGGTCCAGGAGTGCACTCATGAGTGGCTTAGGAGGTTCAATATTTATGCAAAAACTGTTGGACTGTTCCCTTGAGGCACAGGGTCAAGGCTGATTTGCATTTAGCTGGGTATGAACTGAGGTGGCAAAGTGAGCTAAAGAATGATGATGGATTCAACCCACATCTGTGACTGGGTTTGAGTGTCTGAAAGGTTTCAGCGCTCTGTCCATTATCTCGTTGTGTTTGCTTGGTTCAATATTTTTACCTGGAGTCAGCCTTTGAAGTGGGGGATTCGCTATGCTACTCCCACATCTGGAACATTTTTCATTTCCCCTGTCACAGCTCCAAGAAGTCCGAGGTGACAAAAGACTAGAGTAAGGTTCCTTTGTCTGTGCTGAATTAAATCTCTTTGGACTATAAGTGGGCAGGGAACTGGTCGGCGCCTACTCAACCTGGCAGGATGTCCAAACCTGCAAACACCTAGTCCCATATGTCTCATTGGCAGGAATACACAATCCTCAACAAAAAAACATTCACAGTCAATTGAGCCAGGACACTCTCAGAGGGCACACATTGTTAGAACAAGAAAAAGTCAACTTTCTAAAGGTGGCATTTTCAGAATTGTGATATAAACCTAACTTTACCATTAGGGGGGATTTTACATTTCAATTCATTTGAATCTAAACAGGACATTTATATCTGCTTCCAATCAAAAGATAGCACTTATTAAATGTAATAAGGTAACCCACTGTTATCCAAAAAGAGTGATGGGCCTTACAGTAGTGAAATATGAATTTAGGACTTTTACACTACGGAGACATTTAAAACCTAAGAAAACGTGTCTTGCTTTTTAAATACAATGCATCTTTCCATCTGGGTCTTTGGGGCCTACCTTAAGGGTGACTTATATGTATTAAAAAGGATGGTATATGCCTGGTAAAAGTTTATTTTGCCAGGTCAAATGGCAGTTTTAAAACTACACTACAGGCTGCAGTTGTTTTAAGGTGCTACTTAAGTGGGTGAAACAAGGAGTTCTGAAGGACCACAATAGCATTTTATTTACAGGCCCTGGGTACATGTGGTAACATTGTACTAGGAACTTAGAACTAAATTAAATGTGCCAATCTGGTGTAGGGCAGTTTTACCATGTTTTAGGCAGAAAGCACAAGGACGTTGGCACTGGTTAGCAGTGGTAAAAGGCACAGGGTCTTAAAGCCACCGTACACAAATTCAGAAAACAGAGGAATCAATGGCAAAACATTTTGAGTAATACCACGCCAAGGATGTCAGGTCTAACAGTGGACAGTAGTGACATCTGCTTTAGGCTGTCCTTGGAATTGGCAGATGTGTGGTATGAGGCACTACAAAGAACAAGCTATATTTTTATTGAATCCCTGCAGGGCTAACTATAGTCATCATTCATTCGTGGGCAATAAAACTAGTACCAAGGAGCAGATACTAATTAACAACTACCACTGATCATCAGAATAAATTATTGAGTCAAACCTACCATACAGTTCAAATATGGTGCGTTCAAGAGATAATGTTTCCTTATCTACGCTGAGCAATAGCTGGCATCTCTCATTGCTCTACATGCATTTTGTTAATTTTCATTTGAAAATGGGTTGCCTTTTCAGAAATATAAAAACAAAATCAGCCTTCAAATCTCTCTTTTCAGCTCCTACGCACTAATAAATGGAAGAATCGTGTAAACAAAGAGGGGTGGCAAACGGTCTAACAAAGGTTATTAATTGACTGTCCGAAGGTCAGCATTTAAATAGAAAGCTTGGTCCATCTCTTTATTTCCTTCACATTTTACGGATACAGCCTTACCTGGAAAGAAGGGGGGAATGGAGTGGGAGGACAGCACAATGAAAGACTTGAGTGTGTGCCCCGGGGGTCAGGCCAAGGTTGGTAAAAGGAAGACCAGCCATGGAAGTAGCAGGACAGGTCCTTCCGAAATGAATACAGGTCAAAAGAACATACAGTCCACACTGAGTGGCATATTATTTGTGTAGCTTTCTACAGCGCGAACGATATTTGAGTGCTTTATAAAGAAACAATAAGGTTTAATAATATTGTATGTAATAGGGTTACACATAATGATAAACCTGATCATATGGTACAAACTAGACATAGGAAAAACCAACCACAACCATTAAATGGCGCCAAAATAAGTTGCCAACAAAACAGGTGCAAGAGCAGGATAAATGTGATACATAGAAAAAAACAAGGAACAATGAGACCACAGTTGATAGGAGCAATGGAACAGGGATATGAAAAGGAAATAAATGAGCAAAAAGAAATCTCACACACAATTCAATAATGTTTATGAAGGGCAGTTAGCCAGTGAACGGCAAGCAAGAGAAGTACTTGATGGTACCAGAAATAAGGAGCACAGGGTCAGTGATTTGAAAGGGACCATGAAAAGTCTTAGAGTGGACTTAAAGTAAGGACATGAAAGGGTTATAGAATAAGGCTAGAACACTCATGAAGCAGTAAGAAGGAAGTGGTAAGAAAGTAAGGAGAGCAAGGTGTAGAGGTAATGAAGGGGCCCAATATTACCATTAAACGCCAAGTAGGATTCGATATTAGGGGAGTAGATGTCATTCTCGCTCATTCTTGAGTGTTGCAGCACACAGTGGCTGCTTGTCCACATTGATTGTTTTAAGGTTCTCTCTAGGAATATCTCACCCACGACTGCCCTTGGGTTGGAGCTTAGGTATTTCGTGGTTGCCCGTTACCAATCTGATTTCTCTATCATGACACTTTCCATGGTGACAAAGCTTGTAAAATAATGTATTTACATTGGCAAACATAGGTTATTGCCACAAAAATGACACTCTTCTACTATTCCACCGCCTACATTTGTGGGTTTTTGGTGGGAATGTTTTTCCAAATACAGCATCATTCAAATTCAGATTCAAATCAAGAGGTATGTATATGTATGTATGTATAAACCATTTTATAGCGCGCTCTGTTACTTGGGGGTATCCTGGCGCGATGGAGAGAGACAAAACACAGCGGGGGAACCAGCTTATGCCACACCGATAAACAGATGAGTTTTCAGACTCTTCTTAAACTGACCCACGCACTGAATGGAGCGCAGGTGAAATGGAAGGGCATTCCATGCCCTGGCAGCCACCACAGCTATCAACTGACCCCCTAATCTAGTCCGCTTAAAGCGAGGAAGAGTCATCTTATACAGGGAAGACGATCTAAGGCAACGTGAAGGAGCGTAAAGGATGAATCGTTTCCTCAAGTAGGCTGGCCCTTGATCATGAGTTGCTCTAAAAGAGAGTACTAGAGATTTGAATAGGATACGCTGCGCCACTGGCAGCCAATGAAGGCTACACATGTGGGAGCGGATGCTCTTCCATCTCGGAACATTGAACAAGAGACGGACAGCAGCATTCTGGATGACCTGTAAACGTTTGACCAGATATGCAGGGATGCCGCTGAACAGAGCGTTCGCGTAGTCCAATCTCGATAAAATAAGAGCTCGGGCGACAGTCTCCTTTGCTTCTCTAGGGAGGAGTGGGAAGAATCTTCGCAGCGCTCTCAGAGTGGCGAAGCATGTCCCTGACAATTTTCTTATATTATCTTCAAATCTTAAATCTTCCCCAAACCATATGCCAAGATTTTTTGCAGGGCCACCCATCACCTTAGGGCTGGCAATGGTCGAGGGCCACAGCGTGTCTTTAAAGCTGGAGGGAAATGTGCCGTAAAAAAGGACCTCGGATTTGTCCTCGTTACATTTCAACTGGGCCAGAGCCAGCCAGCGAAAGACTGAGGACAAACAGAGCTGGACTGCCACAGTATCCAGATGTTCGTCCGGCCAGGTAAACAGCAGTTGCGTGTCATCGGCATAACCAATTATCTTAGCCCCGTACTGTTCCGCCAGGTAAACCAAGGGAGTGATGTAAACATTGAACAGTAAGGGACTAAGAGTGGAGCCCTGAGGGACCCCCCAGTGAGAAGCGGCTTGGGCTTCGAGGCATGGGGCGGCATCCAGACCTGTTGCGTCCTATCCAATAGGAATGACGACAACCAGGCCAAGGCACAACCACCAATACCGACCGCAGACAGCCTGGCGAGAAGGAGCTCATGAGGAACGGTGTCGAACGCGGCAGAGAGGTCCAGAAGAATCAAGACCGCTCTGCCGCCACCGTCCAGACACTCCCGGATTGCCTCCGTCATCTCAACCAGGGCTGTCTCAGTACTGTAGGCCGCCCTAAATCCCGATTGAGCTGGGTGCAGGGCGTTAGAAGCCTCCACAAAGCTCTCAAGTTGGTGAAAAGTCACTTTCTCACAAATTTTTGCCAATGCCGGCAGGATGGATATAGGACGGTAATTCCCTGGAACAGCAGCATCCAACCCTGATTTTTTTAATGGCGGCAGAAGCTTTGCCTGCTCCAGCATACAGGAACAGTTGCTGAGGATAGAGATAGATTCACAATCTGGGTGACCTCACTGCATATAGTAGTGGCTACTTCTGAAAGTACCCGAGCAGGGCAAGGGTCTGAAGGTGAGCCAGATTTAAAAGTTTGAAGGAGTGCCAAAATATCGCACTCGGCAGCCACTGAAAAATCCGTGAACTGCTGGGTGACACAGTGACACATCAGAGGGGGAAGACCCACCGCTGCGCTGACTTCGGGCAGAGCAGAGAGCAAATCCTTCTGAATCTTTGCTATTTTTTCAATGAAAAAAGAGGACAGTTCCTCACACCATTGGATGGAGGAAGGGATCGTGGGTGAATCAGCAACAGGCGATAGAAAGCTCTTCACAATAGAGAAGATCTCTCTACTGTTATTGTTCGCCCTGGCAATTCTCCCTGCATAGTAACTGCCTTTTGCTGTCCTAATAGCAGCATAGTAGTCCTTTTGGGATATACGCAGGGCGGCCTTTGCCTCAGGGCTATACTCGTGCCTCCACACTCGCTCCAACTTTTTGCAACCCAATTTCAGCTCCCTCAATTCGTGCGAGAACCAGGGTTGGGAAGGGGTGCAGCGGAGCCTTAACATGGTGTTATGTTTTGTGGAAGCATCAGCCGCCTGTTCCACCCAACCATTAAAGCCACTAACCGCCTCGCCTACCTCAGGACTAAGAGTCGGGCGGGCTCTAGATAGGGCTTGTCCGAACGAGACCAGATTGATCTTCTGGGGGCAGGCCGCAAGCCGTTCTGCCTGTGTCCTCCACCTCCCACGAGAACCTAATAAGATCGTGATCGGACCATGTCACTCTTTCCGAACCTAGTGCCATGATGGGAAAGTTAGAACAAACTAGGTCCAAGAGGTGACCACCAGCATGGGTCGGAAATTCCACCCATTGTTTAAGTTGTGCCAGATCGAAAATTTCCCCCAAGCGGCGAGCCTCAGTAGAGTCAGGGACATCAACATGGATATTGAGGTCACCCACCAGAAGAAATTTCGAAAAGCTCAGTGCCCGTGGCACTATACACTCCTCCAACACTTCAATAAAGTGCCCCGCATAACCTGGAGGCCTATAAATCAGGGATCCTCCCAAGGTAAAGTGGGGATTGATAATGAGAGAGAAATGGAGCACTTCCCCATCAGCCACTTCATCTGACTGCTCAGTGGAGAAGAGCCACCTTTCCCTATTAATTACTGCTAGCCCGCCCCCTCTGCCTGTCACGCGATCAACTCTTTCAATCTTGAAACCTCTAGGGACAGCGAGTTCCACAATCGGAGCACAGGTACTAGTAAGCCATGTCTCCATGATGAAAAGGAGCTCCAGCTGTCCATCAGCGAGTGTTTCAAAAATGTCCGCCGCATGTTTTACCAAAGATCTAGCATTGATTAACCCTGCCTTAATCACAGTGGGGCCTGACCTACTGCATGTTCATGGGGGTAGATTTAACTGGGGCAGATAACCACAGTTTGTGCACTCCCCAGCATCACAATCCAGCCCAGCCCGAGTGCAGAGACCCACTCCTGATACCAAATTGAGTTTAAGTAGGTCACTGCGAGAGTACCTGACCGTACCAGCCATATTCCTGCGGAGGGGAAGAGACCGGGCAGAGTGGCTGGCCCTGGGCCCGTCCGGGACATGGACGGGCACAGACGGGCCCTCCTTTGGCGCTCCTTTGGCGCGCAGACGGTGCGCCCGCTGCGCACGTCCACTGCGCTTCCGGATGGCCTCAGCTTTTTAAATGTTCCGCCCCTCCCTGCGCTAGAGCGCTACCTCTATGTGCACCAGGGATCCAGGCCTCACCCAATATGGCGCCTGCCCCTGCCCGCCACTGCAAACGGCACACAGCCGCGGTGGATCTGGACTGGGGAGCGATGTCAGTGGAGCACACAGGAGAGATACAGTGAGCGAAGCAAGGCACCGCTAATAGTATAAATGATTTTTTAAAAATACAAGTGAGATAAATGCGACAATTTAAAATAATGAAAATTGGCTTGCTGGGATTGGTAGAGGCAGAGGAGGAGGAGGAAATCCTCGCAGTCTGCCTAACTCCAAAGCAACCCCCAAGGAGCTGCCACCACCTCAGGAAATTGCCCGGGCCCACAGCCTCCCAGTCTTTTTAAATGTTCCGCCCCTCCCCGCGCTAGAGCGCTACCTCTATGTGCACCAGGGAACCGGGCCTCACCCAATATGGCGCCTGCCCCTGCCCGCCAGTGCAAACGGCACACAGCCGCAGTGAATCGGGACTGGGGAGCGATGTCAGTGGAGCACACAGGGGAGATACAGTGAGCGAAGCAAGGCACCGCTAAAAGTATAAATGATTTTTAGAAAATGCAAGTGAGATAAATGCGACAATTTAAAATAATGCAAATTGGCTTGCTGGGATCGGTAGAGGCAGAGGAGGAAATCCTCGCAGTCTGCCTAACTCCAAAGCAACCCCAAGGAGCTGCCACCACCTCAGGAAATCGCAGGGGCCACAGCCTCCCAGTCTTTTTAAATGTTCCGCCCCTCCCCGCGCTAGAGCGCTACCTCTATGTGCACCAGGGATCCGGGCCTCACCCAATATGGCGCCTGCCCCTGCCCGCCACTGCAAACGGCACACAGCTGCGGTGGATCGGGACTGGGGAGCGATGTCAGTGGAGCACACAAGAGAGATACAGTGAGCGAAGCAAGGCACTGCTAAAAGTATAAATGGTTTTTAAAAAATACAAGTGAGATAAATGCGACAATTTAAAATAATGCAAATTGGCTTGCTGGGATTGGTAGAGGCAGAGGAGGAAATCCTTGCAGTCTGCCTAACTCCAAAGCAACCCCCAAGGAGCTGCCACCACCTCAGGAAAAGAGGTAACTTCTGATTCATCTTGCTTGTGATCACTATGCATTCCTTTACCTTACTGAATTGTCCTTGATTTCAGTTTCACTTTCTGAATTGTTATGACCAATTTATTTGGTGGATGACTTAAAGATGAACAGCCTGCCCCATTACTAAGAAAGTTCGATCTAAACACAGAATGAGGGAAATCTGTTACCACAAGGGTTGTATACGTTTACATTATCTTGATGTGGCATGACTGGCGAATGGTTTCTGATTTAGGACCATGGGTGTTTGTTCAGTTTAACACCTGATGTGCAAGCCTAATCTGGTACCATAAGTTGGTCCCTAGCACAGAACGTTACTTTTAACGACACTCCAACGGCTCACCCTGCAGAGCCATTTCTATGAGGATACGTAAAGCTACCCTGCTTGGTTTTTCTTGACCTCATAGATATGGTGTGAGGCAACACAGTGCAAGTCTCTGCGTTGCCTCACACTGCTATAGGGAGGGATGTTATGGCATTTCACACAATCCCAGATTCAGAACATGCTGTCAACCTGGGAATCCGTTAAAAGCCTATGCCTTCCCTAGGGTGGCGTATCAGTTGTTTATATGAAGGAAGGTGGCCCTTCCTGTGTAAAAACAACCTGATTTCAATGCAGGGACACTTGCACCATTGTGCAAGGGTGCCTGCATTGGTGCCAGGCAGCCATTTGTGTGCCAACTCAGTGTAAGAGGACAGGAATGCATCGTATCTCATAGATATGGTGCATTCCTGCCCTTTTCTTTTGACACAGGGCAGCACAGCAAATTGACGTGCAGTGCTGCCCTGCATCAACTTGTTGTAAATTAGCTCCACAGTGCTTAGAGTTTTCAATGATTTAGTAAAAAAAGCTTATGAAAGAAGCCAGTCATATATCATGGCCATAGTCAAACGAAAGCCTAATAAAAGGGGCATATTTACGAGCCTCTTGTGCCGCCGTTGCAACACCTTTTGTGACGCCATGGCGGCGCAAGCCACCAAATCATACTTATGAGGCCACGCATAGTCACTTTGCGTGGCTTTAAATGGCCTTATAGATATGGAGTAAGGCAAGGCAGTTCAAATAGCTGCATTGCCTCACTGTGCTAGGGAGGCATTCCATTGACGTTGAGGTGGGTGCTCCCACTCAACACCCATGGATTTTGATTCATCCCCAGATTTACAAGACCACGTAAACCTGGGATTGTGCCAAAACCTTACGCTTCCCCAGAAGAGGCGCAATAAGGAGAAATAACATGATTTCTCCTTGTTTTTTTGTCTTTCTATATGTGCTGCACTGTGCAGAACACATAAAGAGAAAAAACCTCCCAGGATTATTTTTGTGCAGGAAAGTGCCATTTCTGCTCAAAACAATCCTGCATGCAACACAGGCACCCTTGCACCACGGTGCAAGGGTGCCTGTGATGACGCTGCGCTGCAGACATGGCGCTAGCGCAGGTAAAAAAGGACAGGAATGCGCCTTGTATGCCACAGATACGGCGCATTCCTGCCCTTTCAGTGTGACAGAGGGCAGCTCAGCAAGGTGATTTGCTGCTCTGTCCTGGCCAAATCCACATAAATATGCCCCTATATTCAATGCATCTACTTTGTGATAATGCAATGGCATGCAGGCAAGACACACCTGCCTCTCTGCTTTCCACCCTTATGAAATATGGCATTATTGTGATAAAAGTGCACAACTGTCTTTAACCACATTATTTTAGAATTATTCCATATGAAATTTCACATCGTCTGTGTTTCATAATATAGTTGAAACCGTATTCCTAATTTAATTAACCGCAGGACCTACAGTGTGACATATTTCAGTTGAACAGATGGGTTTGGGAAGAGCCAGATTAATGCTGTTTTTAAAATTGAATTTTAACGCGCACCTGCTACTCATGGTTGGATGTTTCAATAGATCTAAGAGCAGGGTTTAAATACTAGCGCAGATAGGGTGATACAAATCATCTTGTCAGATTGAAATGCCTGCTATCAGTTGAGAGAGTGGAGAAGTGCACAGTTCTTGGCGGGTGACCGTGGGCTCTGATCCAATTTCACAGGAGGCCGCCGTTGTGCCGGGGAGCACCTGAGGAGACACCCCGTGGAATAACAGAGCCGAGGACGCAGCGGGGCTGCCTCAGCCTGACTGGCTCCTTCCCGAAACCTCATTGTCAGATTTTAAAAGCCTGTGAAAGCAGCATGTGGCTCTCTCTTTTGTTCGCTGCATTTGATTGACACATGCTGACTCAAACTGCCAGCAGCAATACACACAATAAAAAATGGCACGCTTTATTGATGTGCTCATGAGACTGCACAGGAGGTTGTGGGTATGTTACCTTTCTGACTGACTTCAGTAATGGAAAATGAAAGTTCAGGTTATGTGTACCGTTCTCGGGCTTACCAAATGAAAATAATAGCGTTGAGACAAAAAATACCTATACAATGCATCCGATTTGCTGTGCTTTCTTCAACCACTCCAAGGTAACAGGGAATGCAGTGCTCTTAAAAAAAAAACCACTCAACAAGATTTGATATAGATATGCCTGCTTTTTTGCGTTTAGGGCCCTACCAGTTACACTTCCTTAAATGCTCCACTGATGTTCCTAAAAAGAGAGGTGCAAAGGGATAAAGGGTGTTGAGCCATATGCGTCAAAATAAAATAAATCTTGGTAAAGCCAGTAGCACTGACTTTTTTAGGTTTGGCCCGCATAGCACTTGCGAAATCTTTTGTATTTTAAAAAAAGAAATCTTAAAAGGGGCATAGAGCCTGCTCATTACTTAGCTTTACTTACCATTGGTTGATTCCCTCGTGGCTCACACATCACTTTTATTTTTATCATTTGCTGGCTCCCACATGGCGTAATATCACTCTTGTTTCTTTGCTTCCTATTGGTCAGTGCCTCTTCCTCACCTCTATCTTCTTTCTGGGCTCCGAGTCTTCCTTCAATTGCCTGTCATCCTCCGGTGGAGCGTGGACCAAGTACTGCCCAGTGGCTGGTGTCGTTTGACTGCAGGCTCCTGAAAGTACTCTCTTTGCTTCATTTGTGCTATTGCCAGTACCCATTGTAAAACTGTCAATACATTGTATACTTCATAACATATGTACATGTAATCAATTATATAATGAGTTTATCTATTTTATTGGCAGCTCTGATTGGAAGGTCCGATATGTTATAATAATGATGAATAAATGGGCAATCGGACATAAGTACAACTGCTCCTTGTCCCCCTATAGCTCAGTTAAATCTCTCGGAATAAGCCTTGACCAAAACATCAGCCTCTCCCCCATATAAAAAACGCAGCTAAAGCCACTCTCTTCTCCCTTCTTCACCTCAAAAAAATCAAACCTTTTATTCCTGCTGATGACTTTAAATCCGTTGTTCAATCACTTGTCCTCTCCAAATTGGACTATGGCAACGCCTTACTCGCTGCAACACCTAAAGTCCATCTAGCCCCAATCAAGTCTGTCCTCAACCTCGCGGCCAGGCTTATTTTGGATTGCAAGAGGTTCAATCACATCTCCTCTATCCTCAAATATCTCCAATGGCTTACCATCGAAGGAAGATCCTCCTACAAAAACGTGTGTTTTTGCACACATAGCCTCACATCTTCAAACCCCACTGTACCTCTCACAAAAACTTCACAAAGCTGGCTGCTCTAGAGACTTGAGGAGCTCCAATTACCTCATCCTGATCCCTCCCTTGGTTCACAAGAAATCCACCCAATCTCGCTTTTTCTCCGGCTTCGCTCCTTCCAACTGGAACTCCCTCCCCAAGGAATTACGTTGTAACCCTTCATACGCCAGCTTCAAAAAAGTTCTCAAGCGTCACCTACTCCACAAATACTGGGGCCCTTAATTCCGGCCTCCTTTCAGGTTCCCTCAACACTCCCAGGACAGTATGACGTTTCTCACCACATCATTCCGGAATCGCTTCCCTCGCCTCTCCCGTTCACCCATTCCCTATCCTCCTTCTACTTGCTCCCTTTCAATCACTGCCTTTTCTTACATGCCTGCTCCCCCCCTCTCCCTCCTCGGTCTTTCCCTACCTCCTAACTTTCCCCCTTCAATCCCTGGCCTCCCACAATGACACAGCTATCCTTATCCTGTTATAGACTAAACGTACAGTTTATTTTTCTGTTTTTTTTAATTTATCGTTTTCCACGATGTAAAGCCTGTAAAGGCAGCACATATTGTGATAAACTGGCGGTACCTAAGTCAGGAAGAGAATTTCTAATTAGGAAAAGTCTCACCTGTAACATGACCCATTGTGTGTATATACTGATCTGCCCGTGTAACAAGTGGTATGTGGGCAGCATGAAGCATCAAGCAAAAAAGCGAGTGCTGGAACACATACGAGCAGTGAGGAATTAAAACAAACAATATCCCGTAGCTCGCCACTTCCACTCACACCACTTTCAGAATGAGGCTCTACTCCGCTTGGTTATCATTGATGCGGTAGACCTAGGGGTGAGGGGAGGCAACAGGGAATTATCTCTGAGAAAACTTAAATCTAGATATATAATTTTGAGAGTGTTGTATCAAAGGGACTGAATACCAGTGAAGAACTGGTGGTACATCTATTATTATTATTATTATTATTAAAACTTATATAGCGCGCAGCTACCCTGAGGCATCCCGGCGCTTAGAACAGTGCATCAACCGTGAGACCATGAGATAGTTGGATCGACTCACACAGGAAACAGATGTGTTTTCAAGCCCCTGCGAAAGCGCAGGGTGCAGGTCTCAGCACGAAGTTTTAGGGGCAGAGAGTTCCAGAGCGTTGCTGCGTGCACAGAAAATCGTCTCCCGCCCGTGCGCGATCTTTTTACTCTCGGGACATGGACCAGACACTTCTGGTCGGACCTCAGCGCTCTGTTTGCTTTATAAGGCACTGCATGAAGCATGAACTTTCTTGAAGCAATTTCAGTGTTGCAGCTGCTGTTTTAGTAATTTTAACTTTTTATCTTTCTAGGGCGTCCATCTACAATCAACGTGGCTTTAAAATTTTGGACTTTAAGAGTGCATTTTGTCTATATGATATGAGATTTTGAAAGAATATGTGCTTGTATATACTAAGATGTCACAAAAGTGGCTGCTTTATGACTATTGGCCCACTAGGGCGAGAGGTCAAGTAGTAAGTTAAATGTGCACTAATAGCAGATTTATAGCCCACTGGGGCGAGACTACTCACATATATTCTTATATACATGTCAGTATTATAGTTTGTGTATATAGCCTACTGGGGCACAATTTTGAATTTGAGAGTTTTAGCATTCTAATTGAATTACGCTGAGCGGCGATCCCACAGATTTATGGGTACTCTGCTCGTTGCAATACACGAAGCAGCACAGGCATACCACTGAGCCATATTATGTTTTTTTGTTTGAAGCACGTATTTTGAGTATTTATTGCTTTACTGCAAATGCACGCAAAGCTTTCAAGGCATAAATTCATATATGTGTCATACATATATCAATTTCTGTACATTCAATGGAGGATATAGCATGTAATTGATTTATTTACACTGTTCCAAAATGGCCACGATATTTGGTCATTCTTGGGATGCACCTGTATGGTAGTCCTATGTTTATTGTATTAACCACATGGGTTAAAATGTGGCGAATGTGAGCATTTTCAATAGCATGATCAAGGCTTAATTGTTGAAACACGTTCTTTTTTGCCAGTAAATTTATAAATTTTTTGCACATGAAGGTGTCCGAGTGGTCTATGGAATTTTGAAAGACTGTTGGAATGAATATGAGGGACTTCCGGTGTCCCAGCTCGGACCGGGACAGCTGACTACGTGTACCGGAGATTGTGTAAAGTATATATATATAAATATATATATATATATCACGCTCTTGAGGTCACCACACAAGCAGGAAAGCACACGAACAGCAGGAAGGTTCACCTCTTAACCTTTAATCTTCGGTACAGGCGAGTATGGCATGCAGGTAAGTTTAAACAGTTCCAGCCCTCTGCCTGATGCGTTTCGAGTGTCTCTTCATCAGAGGCGTGGCGTGGAAAACGTGCAGTGGTGGACGCACCCCCATAGAAATGCTCGCATCAGTATTGGTGCTTTATGGGAGATATAGTCCGTTATTCCTTTATAAATTGCAGCACTTTTATATCTGTTGTATTCAAGGCTCTGCATGAGCCCCCCCGCTTGCCTGCTCGTCTTTATCCTGTGCCTGCTGTTCCTTCATGGGATGGGTGTATCCGAATCCTCAGTGGCCCCCAGTGATCGCGGGGTGGTGCTCTCCCAGCGGCTGGGCTGCCGCTTATATATCACGCTCTTGAGGTCACCACACAAGCAGGAAAGCACACGAACAGCAGGAAGGTTCACCTCTTAACCTTTAATCTTCGGTACAGGCGAGTATGGCATGCAGGTAAGTTTAAACAGTTCCAGCGCTCTGCCTGACGCGTTTCGAGTGTCTCTTCATCAGAGGCGTGGCGTGGAAAACGTGCAGTGGTGGACGCACCCCCATAGAAATGCTCGCATCAGTATTGGTGCTTTATGGGAGATATAGTCCGTTATTCCTTTATAAATTGCAGCACTTTTATATCTGTTGTATTCAAGGCTCTGCATGAGCCCCCCGCTTGCCTGCTCGTCTTTATCCTGTGCCTGCTGTTCCTTCATGGGATGGGTGTATCCGAATCCTCAGTGGCCCCCAGTGATCGCGGGGTGGTGCTCTCCCAGCGGCTGGGCTGCCGCTTATATATCACGCTCTTGAGGTCACCACACAAGCAGGAAAGCACACGAACAGCAGGAAGGTTCACCTCTTAACCTTTAATCTTCGGTACAGGCGAGTATGGCATGCAGGTAAGTTTAAACAGTTCCAGCGCTCTGCCTGACGCGTTTCGAGTGTCTCTTCATCAGAGGCGTGGCGTGGAAAACGTGCAGTGGTGGACGCACCCCCATAGAAATGCTCGCATGTTTAAACTTACCTGCATGCAATACTCGCCTGTACCGAAGATTAAAGGTTAAGAGGTGAACCTTCCTGCTGTTCGTGTGCTTTCCTGCTTGTGTGGTGACCTCAAGAGCGTGATATATAAGCGGCAGCCCAGCCGCTGGGAGAGCACCACCCGCGATCACTGGGGGCCACTGAGGATTCGGATACACCCATCCCATGAAGGAACAGCAGGCACAGGATAAAGACGAGCAGGCAAGCGGGGGGCTCATGCAGAGCCTTGAATACAACAGATATAAAAGTGCTGCAATTTATAAAGGAATAACGGACTATATCTCCCATAAAGCACCAATACTGATGCGAGCATTTCTATGGGGGTGCGTCCACCACTGCACGTTTTCCACGCCACGCCTCTGATGAAGAGACACTCGAAACGCGTCAGGCAGAGCGCTGGAACTGTTTAAACTTACCTGCATGCCATACTCGCCTGTACCGAAGATTAAAGGTTAAGAGGTGAACCTTCCTGCTGTTCGTGTGCTTTCCTGCTTGTGTGGTGACCTCAAGAGCGTGATATATAAGCGGCAGCCCAGCCGCTGGGAGAGCACCACCCCGCGATCACTGGGGGCCACTGAGGATTCGGATACACCCATCCCATGAAGGAACAGCAGGCACAGGATAAAGACGAGCAGGCAAGCGGGGGGGCTCATGCAGAGCCTTGAATACAACAGATATAAAAGTGCTGCAATTTATAAAGGAATAACGGACTATATCTCCCATAAAGCACCAATACTGATGCGAGCATTTCTATGGGGGTGCGTCCACCACTGCACGTTTTCCACGCCACGCCTCTGATGAAGAGACACTCGAAACGCGTCAGGCAGAGCGCTGGAACTGTTTAAACTTACCTGCATGCCATACTCGCCTGTACCAAAGATTAAAGGTTAAGAGGTGAACCTTCCTGCTGTTCGTGTGCTTTCCTGCTTGTATGGTGACCTCAAGAGCGTGATATATATATATATATATATATATATATATATATATATATATATATATATAGAGAGAGAGAGAGAGAGAGAGAGAGAGAAAAAAAAAAAGAAAAGTTCCACAGCTCAGATCTGGAAAGAGAAGAGCAGCATTTATTCATAAAGACTGTCTGCAGCAACCAATTGCATACTCCTGATGCATTTCGGCAGAAAGTGCCTTGTTCACAGGTGATTCAATTCTTCCAAGACCTATGTGATTTGTAAAGCAAATGTCACGTGCCTATGCAAGCTCCTACTACATTTCCCATAATTCAGTTTGTTCTGCAGTTTAATACATTTAATGCCAGAATGCCGTTTTTCACACTGCAATATTGATCCATGAATATGTATGCACAGGTATTCTTTAGTTGTAATGCCAGGGCTTGCTCAGTTAATACATATGTCGCTGCTGCCACATAATTAAGGTCAATGAAGGTGCAGGGTCCCGATCTTACC
The DNA here is from genome assembly GCF_964261635.1 of Lissotriton helveticus. NCBI lineage: Eukaryota > Metazoa > Chordata > Amphibia > Caudata > Salamandridae > Lissotriton > Lissotriton helveticus. Next base: position 1,649,095,591 of record NC_136063.1, on the reverse strand, counting down.
ATACCAAGGTGATTGCCCGGTTTATCACCAGAATGCCTCATTTGTCACCCTTTCTCACTTCCACAGTGGAGATATCTGGCAAATCCAATTGACCTTAATAAAACATGAGAGTCATGCTCCCAATTTCACTAACCCAAACACCAAACTCCATCGTATGGGGCTCCCAACACTGTAGAGCGGCTATGGGTGCAGGAGACAGAGATTCCTGAAATGCAAATCCAAAGAAAAAGAAACGTTCCACAGCCCAGATCCAGAAACAGCAGCATTTATTTGTAAAAATACAGACTGAAGCAACCAGTTGTTCCCTCCTGATGTGTTTCGGTAGAAAGCAGACTATTTACAATGATATTCACATTGTCACAGCAATCTTGAAGTGGCTAGTTGTAATAGTTCATATATCAGTTATGTTAATTCATGAACATAGAGATCTTTTAACAAAAATGGTCAAATCATCGCTGCCATCTTTGAATGACTCGTTCTAATAGTTCGTACCATAATTTCATTCATTTATGAACATAGAGGAGGAGGTGGAGAAGTGTTGCTCAATGGTTAGAGCGGCAGACCCTGATGGAGTGGTCTGGCCTGGGACTTGAGTTCAATTCCCGCCTCGGCGGGTCTTGGGCTCAATTTCCTTGGACCTGATAATTCTCTCCTCGGTGCCTATTCTAATCCTGGGTCCCACTCTGCAACTCTGGGCAATAGCTTGCTTAATCTCCACAACGGCCCCAACAGCGCTGGGATGCCTGGCTTCACCTTGGGGGTGCCCAGGAGTGGGCATTTCACAGGGAAAAGCCAGGAAGGGTTCCACAGCGGTATGCGTCCAGCGCCAAGACACCTCAGGGTATAAGTGCGCTATACAAGCACGAATTCATTTCATTTCATTTCATAGAGAACAGACTATTTACAAGACCCAACCAATATTTGTCAAATCAATTCCGCTCTGAATGAACAATTTTACTATCGTGTTGCTTATATAATTCTTGTTAATGCATAATTTTTGGCAAAGATATATCAAATTCAATATTAAGAGACATTAAACATAAATTAATATAGTGACAAAGAGTACATATCATAGTGAGTCATCATGCTCTGTAGGAGCAATGTTTACATTAGTATCAACCCAGTAAGCATCCACCGATGTTACCGGAATCCGGGGACCATTTGCTATAATGGGGGATCCCTTGAGTTTTTTTCAAAATGAGTTTCTCATAGTAACTCAACCTAGGTGGATTGAAAGCTCCTCTTCTACATTTAGTCCCATCGGAACAAGTGCTTGTAGATCAATAATGAATCTAGACTTGAGTCTCTGAAGCTTGAGTTCCCTGTTTCCCCCTCTTTCCTGGTATGGGACATGATCAAGGCAAAAAAAAATCATAACTTTCTATTGCATTGAAGGAATTTCGCAAAATGTCTCGCAATTGGATAAGTTGCATCATTCTTTTCCATTGCCCTTGCATTTTTCAAAATTATATTTTTAGTGGGGTGAATGGTGCTGCCGAGGTACATATAATTACATTGGCACACTAAACAGAAGACACAAAAGGGTGTGTTGCATGTCAAAAACTTGTTTATCCCTCCGGGTTTCTTACATCCTGATATATGTCAGAGTTTTGGGACTATTTTTGCAAGCCTTACATTTAGTACACAGAAAGAACCCTGTAAGATCACTAATTTGTGGATTCATAGGATTCAAATCAAAGTGGCTCTGTACTAAACTGTCTTTTAAAGATCGACTTCATCTATATATGATTTTTGGAGGATTGGGTAGATGACTTCCAATGATCGGTTTTGAGACTATGCCAATTACATTTAAGCATGTTGTGAACATTACGCGCTCCATTAGAAAAGGTCGGAATCAATCTAAATTCTGGATTTATCTGGGCATCTTTGTTTACTTTGCTTAACTTGTCTTTAAGCAAACATTTTCTTAGATTTTCATCTACCCTCCCGAGGGTCTTTTTCAATAAGCAATCAGAATATCCATGTGTTCTAAATCTATCTAGGGCTTCATCAGCTGCCTGTTCAAATCTTGCGGCCTTGTACAATTTATTTTTAGGCGCAACATTTCCCCACAATTAACACTTTTCTTTAAAGGATTGGGTGGCTGCTGTGTGCCTCTAGGATAGAATTACCTGCAGTACGCTTGTGAAATAGGGAAGTACAGCTCTGACTCTCTGCGATACATACTTTTAGGTCTACATAACTTACTTTAGTGGCACTAATTACTCCACTGAAGTGCAAGTTGACCGTATTATCATTGAGGGCATCAATGTACAGTTCCACCTCATTTCGTGCTCCCTTCCATAAAATAAATAGAATGTCAATATAACAATACCAGCCTACAATGCAAGAGACCCATCTGACTTTGTTATCAGCCCGTGCCACCTGCTTCTCCTACCAGCCTACGAATAAGTTTGCATAGCTGGGGGTAAAGCAGGTGCTTATGGCTGTGCCTTTAAGTTGTAAATACAGTTGTTTCTGAAAGTGAAAGATGGTATTACTCAAACAGAATGTAAGGAATTCAATTAGCATTTCATTGTGCTCAACTAGTTTTAATGATCTTCCTTTCAAGAAGTATCCGACTGCTTGTATGCCTTGCATGTGATCTATACACGCATGAAGGCTTGTGATATCCAACACTACCATTACCATGTCTGGCTCTAAGTTGATGTTGGAAATAATTCTAATAAAGTCTTTTGTGTTACAGACAAAGGGTGACAATGTTATGACTAATTGAATAAGGAAACAGTCAATGTATTGAGACATATGTTCTGTTAAGCTGCCCTTGGACAAAATATTAGGGCACCTCAGTGGTATATTGGTGTCTTTATGAATTTTCTGAAGATGATAAAATGTTGGTGTTACAGGGTAAGAGCAATTCAAAAAACGTACTTCTTACTGGTCTACCATCCGGTGCATAAACCACCTTTGTATCATTCCATGATATTCAGTGTTACTCCAATTGTATCATTCCTTTGTGATTCTAGCATTGCATGCTGTGTCAGACAATTGTATCAATGCTTCTTTGCTGTAATAAACCGTAGTCATTAATATAATATTGCCACCCTTGTCAGATGGTTTGCATACAATGTTGGGGTCTTGTTGAATTCCTGCAATCGCCTTTTTGTGTTCATATGAGAAATGTGACTTGATGTGATTCGATTTAGTTGTTTTAAAATTTTTGATTCTTATTTGCGGTAAGTCTCTTTTCACTGACTCCTCAAATGCATCTATGGTGTCAAATGGCATAGTGGGGACAAAAGTCGATTTCACCCTGAGACCATATTTGGTGTTTTTTTTAGTCAGTACCAAAACTTGCAATATCGGTTATGTCTCCTGCCTGGGAGGTAAACTCATGACCTGCCAATGCACAATGGATGTCTAGATCTTCCCCTGTTAGGTTATCAGTAGATGTCTGTCTCTCTTCTGAGATCACAGTTGTTTCAGAGTGACCTTGCATCTTGAAAAATCTATGTTGCTTTAGTTTACGTGTGAATAAGTAAAGATCAATCCGAGTTTGAGAGTATTCAAAGTTTTGTGTTGGACAAAACATCAGTCCTTTCTTCAATGCTGATTCCTCAATTTTTATAAGTTTCCGTAGGGTTGGATTAATTATAGTTAATGCATCTGTTTTGTTTGTTTCCTGAACCCCTGTTGGTTTCTTGTCTGATAGGCTATGCCTGTGCTTGTTGCAGCCCCCTCACCTCGTTTTTCTTGTCTTTCCTGGGCACTGCCTTCCGGGGGTTTGCCTCTGCCTTCCTGTTGCCATGTGAACCTCAGTAGTTGAAACTCCTCGTGACAAAGGGAATGTTTGGGGATTTGGTCAGCACCTTCTTCACCTGATTGTTTGTTATTAGTAGTAATATCTGATTCTGAAGCCTCTCTCTGCTCTATGGTTTTCTGGGTAATGTTGCTCCTAAGTGCTTTTCTTGGAGCATCAAACTTCGATGCAAAAGTGAGTACTCTCCCTTGCTCGCAATCACGTACATGCCGATTGAATTTGGTATGCTTGCGTTGTTTGATTTTTTTCTTCGTAGACTATGAGACGTTTCTTCATAGCTTCACAAAATTCTCCTCTGGTTTTCACATCCTGTTCAGCAAAAGTTATTATTTCTAATTCCTCAATCTCCTTCAGACATTTCTCTCTAACGATACATACTAATTTGATCAAAATCTTCAACCAGCCCACAGATGATTCCGTTGTGGAAGCAGCCCACTCATCCAATATATTGGGGTCAGGGTTCTCGTAGGCAGAGACTGTATATATGCGTAACCAGCGCGGAATACGGTTTACTTTTATGTAGCTTTGAAGTGATGTCGCTTCCCACCACTTTTTAATTTTGCCCTCATCCAGTCTCTCTAGTCTGCCGAATTGAGCCTTCAACCCTCCATGTTAACTGAGTGATGTTTCTTTTACTGATTCATCACTAGTTTTGCCACGTTTAAATATGCAAATTGCCGCTTCATGGCGTGCTGCATCGGTAAACATGATACCCTTGTTCAACAGATTACGTGTGTATTAAACACCATTCCCCATCCTCGCTCCAACTGCTAGTTTGCAAATACTGTAATGTATTTTATATATATATATATATATATATTTATATATATATATCGAGTCAGCAACACTCCCAGGTCCACAGTTGCGCAAAACGGAGAAACTGACACTTTCTTCTTTGTTGAAAAGCAGGTATTTATTTTTTCAGATTTTACAAGTGAACAATAAGTGCTCAAAAAATCCAGACGCGTTTCGGCGAACTTGGTTGCCTTGCTCACTGGAGTGACGTTACATGTGACCCAACAAATTTAAAACACCGTACACCAATCGGGTGTTAGGAAGTCATGTGACCTGACAAAGACATGGTAAAAAGATTTAAGAAACCATGCTTTAAATGAAACAAGATGCTGTCAAAGTGTGCAACTTCATACACAGTCATTTTCGCACACAAAAACAATGAATTACGGCATTTCATCATCATTGTGCATAATATCTGTATGAATACATGGGAAAAAAAATTCAGGAATACACAAAATGTCATGATTTGGAGATCGTGTGAATTTGTTGAAGAACCCTCTATAAAACATTTTTTATATGTTTCAATAAAAACACACATCTTAGTTTAAGAAAAATCATACCTGTATAATACATAAACATTATTTCCCCTTGAACTTCCAAACCTTGATATTACCAATCTTCCTTCATGACGCTTGTGCATAAAATATCAAATATCCCAAATAATACTAAATCGAAAACTTATGAGATCTATGCATCTTGTAGATTCACTGACTTACCAAAATTTAGCTAAAAAAAACTCGTGCCTAAAGTGTTTTGTGCATTAAAAATGTTTGTATAGTTGATGTTGAACTATACTGTCTTGGACAACCCAAACTACTAAAAATAGGATAACCTAATGAAAATATCTTGGCATCCCAGCCGGGATCCATATGTATGGGTTGCTAAGTCGGGTAGGGAGAAGGACATACGGGCTGATTCAGATTATAATTTGTAAGTAATGATATATGCTTTGGGAGCGAACAGGATGTATTGCGTTGAAAAAAAAACCCTATATTATTGCTCAATATTTGTGTATGAAAATTGTTATGACTATCTAAAATCGAAAGAGTTTCAGGACTAGTGTGCAACATTTTTTAAGACTAATTACGGTTAGAACCAAACTCATGCTTTTCTAAATATGATATAAATAGTCAATACAAAAAAACAGTTGATAGACCTATGCAAGTGTGCTAATAAATAGTATAAAACCAATCATCTACAAAAATATAAATTCTTGGTAAAACACACATAAATTGACCACAAGACAAACCTAAAAACATTTCATGTATAAACAGACTAAAAAAATATATATATTGATGGCTATTAAAAAGCACATTTATAAAACCTTAAAAAACCTTAAGAAACACTAGAAACCACCATTCCATGCCAGACTAGGTATTCTCATCTATCTTGATGTATTTGGAGGATTTAAAGATAATAGTGCAGATCCTCACAAATATTGAGCCCCTTCGGGTTTTTAGTGTCGAGCTCAATAATGTATTTGGTTTTGAGTTGTCTGAGAGTCCTCTCCCTATTGCCGCCTCTTTTGCTTTGGGGGACACTATCAATTACAAAATATTGCAGAACATTAAGATTGTTGTTATGTTCTGATTTGACATGTCTCGCAACAGGATATGTCGGATCTGAATTGACTGTGGCCCTCAGATGCTGCAAAATTCTATCATGTACTTACTTGAAGCTTTATGCTTCCCACATAATGTAATCCGCAAATGCATTTTAAAACCTAAACGGCGTATTCGGTTCTGCAAGTATAATGCCCACAGATTTTAATCAGAACATCAGAAAAGGCATTATTGTATGAACTGGTATTTACTCCAAACTTGCATGCCCGACAGGTACTGCACTTAAAAAAAACTTTCTTTTGGGAAAGCCAATTGCTTTTATTGTACAGCTCAGGGCTGGTTTTTACCAAATCACTACGCTGGGAAATGGCTTACGGTAAGTAAAATTAGGTTTGATCGGTTTAACTCCTTGTAGAAGAACATCAGTTAAAACTATCGACCATTGTCTATTGATGATTTTCCTGAATGTTTGGGACTGCCTGCTGTATGTTGTAATAAATCTACATGGACTCACAGAACATTTTTCTTGATTAACCGGAGTCTCAACAGCAGCATGGGGATTAGCCAAGGTTTTCTTAGGACCATGGATTAGTTCTGATCTTTCTTTTTTGTTTGCCTTTTTCATAGCCAGGTCCAATTTATGACCATCATAACCCCGTTCTAGCAATCTATATTTTGCACTGGCTTGTGCCTCATCTAACGCCATTAGCGTGCTACAAGCTCTACGAATTCTCAAAAATTCCCCATAGGGTAAGCTTGCAATCGTGTGGTGTGGATGGAAACTAGAGGCATGTAACAGTGTATTACCCGCTGTTGATTTCCTATATAGACTAGTTTAAATTTTCTCATTTTGTATACACACCTGGATGTCCAAAAAGGTGGTGGTCAAAGGATCAATGTGAGATGTAAATTTTAAGTTTAAATCCTTGTTATTAATGAGCCACACAAATTAATTTGCCTCCTCTTCAGTCCCTTTCCAAATTATAAAAACATCGTCTATATATCGCCACATTTGCATGACATGCTGTTCATAAAGTGCTTTGAACTCTCCTTTGAGGGCATGCTCCTCCCACCAGCCTACATGTAAACATGCGTAGCTGGGGGAGAAGCATGCCCCCATTGCTACACCTTGCTTTTTTTATAGATCTTGTCATCAAATAGAAAAACATTATTGAAAAGACACCACTGTATCATTTCCAAAAGTATTTTGTTATGTTGGTACATATTAATGTTTCTATGCCTTAGATAAAACTCAATGGCATGAAGACCATCATGATGTCTAATACAAGTATAAAGTGAAGCAATGTCTAAGGTTAAACACACATAATCATTGGCCCACTGCACATTGCTGAGTTTAGACAAAAAGTCTGTAGAGTCCTGTAAAAACGTGGGCAAAGAGACAACATGTTCCTGAAGATAGTGATCAACATATCTGGAAGTACATTCAAAAGTGCTGTTGATTGCAGATATGATAGGTCTTCCTTGCAATGGGTCTAACCCTTTATGCACTTTAGGAATGAGGTAGAACGTGGGTAGAATAGGATGTTCTTTATGTAAAAATTTCAATTCATCTTTGCTGATAAGCCCCTCACGCTGCCACTTCATCAAATCATTCCTATAGTCACCATTGATTTTCTTTACTGCGACACCATTGCTCAATTCATAACACTCAGCATCATTCAAATGTTTATATGCCTCTTTTCTGTAGGATTGCTTATCCCACAGGACAATGTTGCCCCCCTTGTCCGCATTATTGATGACTACTGAGTCGTTGTTTTTGAGTCTGGTAATTAACTGAAAATAGTCTTTGTTTTTACCCTTTGGTTTTGTTTTATGATTGCACGTATTTTTATATAAAGATTTGAGTTCATCCGTAATTCTTTCATGGAAAATGTCCACTGCGTCTCTTGGCATTATGGGGACAAATGTTGAAGAAGCTTTAAATGGGCTGTTGCCCGCTGAAGAAATATTAACATTGTCCTGTCTTGCTATGCTTTGAGTACTACTTACTTCAACTTCTGAATCTGACAAATCCCCATGTAATGCATGAAGCGTTGTTAATAGAGGAATCTCACCAGCGGTTAAGACTCCTCTGTTGGCTTTAACCGGGACAGTGGTTTTATCATTTCCATAGTTTTTTATTGTAAAATATTTTTTCAGTTTTAATTTACGGATACATTTGTAAACATCAACACGGGTTTGTACCAGATTGAAGCTGCTTTCCGGACAAAAACTCAAACCAAGCGTTAGTAATTGTTTCTCAGCCTCTTTTAACTCAATGTCAGTTAAATTAATGATAGTTGGATTACAAGGTATGTCTACTTGCGCCAATTTTTCTTTTTCAACTGCCCTCTGCCTTGCGCGTTTGGAACACTTGCGTCGTTCCCTCCTTCGGCGATTCCTTTCTTTATTTGTGTTCCTTGTTGATTTCTCGGTCGAACGGTTTGTTTCCTTTGTTCCCTTATAAAATCCATTTCTTCTGCATATGAGAGAGGACCCAATTCCAAGGAAACAACCTCCGTGCTACTATTTGAGTCAGTATTGCTTAAGGCGAGGCTAGATTCAGAGCTGGATAATGCCGTGCTTGTCGCTGAAGCTAAACCAGTGTTTGTTGTCTGCACGGTTTGCGCACATTCACGGTGAAGCACTTTTTGTTTTTTAACCAAACCACGCTTGCCCGCAAAAGGAAAAACTTGTCCTTGTTCATAATCATTTTTGTCTCGCGCAAACTTCCATATTTTCCTGGTCTTATATATATATATTCCAATACTTCAGTTGCCTGCTATGAAGGAAGCCTCACGAGAAGGTAAGTGTTCAGCCACATTTATTCAATGAGGAAAGCAGCGTGGGGGAAACACAACTTGCAGCAAAGTGAAGTCCTGCCTGACGCATTTCGTGCGTGGAGCACTTCTTCAAAGGCACCGGACTATGCAGGAAAGGGGACGACGATTTTCGGCACCACCTTTCAAATGATGAAGGAATGCCCAGGTGGGCGTGGCCACCCCGTGGCTTGATGGCACATGTGGTGCCAGTCTTTCTCGTGTGAGCTGTCGTGACTTTTCCTCAGTATTAAAGTAATACCCCAGTGGGTAGTGCAGCAGCGTTCACATCCACTTTGCTTAAATTATTCTCCAAAGAACTGGCATCTTCTCCCATAGGCACAGCCGTCGATTGGCGTCTCTGCTGGAGGGCTGTAAACAGCCCCGGAGTTTCCTTCACGGCTCAGGCCAGCCGCAAAACATTCCAACACTTCAGTTGCCTGCTATGAAGGAAGCCTCATGAGAAGGTAAGTGCTCAGCCACATTTATTCAAGGAGGAAAGCAGCATGGAGGAAACAACTTGCAGCAAAGTGAAGTCCTGCCTGACGCGTTTCGTGCGTGGAGCACTTCTTCAAAGGCACCAAACTATGCAGGAAAGGGCATGACGATTTGCGACACCACTGTTCAAATGATGAAGGATCGCCCAGGTGGGCGTGGCCCCCCATGGCCTGATGGTACATGTGGTGCCAGTCTTTCTCGTGTGAGCTGTCGTGACTTTTCCTCATTATTAAAGTAACACCCCAGTGGGTAGTGCAGCGGCGTTCACATCCACTCTGCTTAAATTATTCCCAAAAGAACTGGCAACTCCCATAGGCACAGCCGTCGATTGGCGTCTCTGCTGGAGGGCTGTAAACAGCCCCGGTGCTTCCTTCCTTCCAAACAGTTATTTGACGCCAGAAATGAAGTTTTGTTAAATAACAGCTTAAATGCTTACAAAACTAACAAATCATCAAATTTTATAAAATATCTCAATTATTTGCTGTTGAAACAAACATTACTGCATAAATGCTTTCAATTATTTTCTCATGAACTAGATTGATGCAATCTATAAATCGTTAGTTCTAGGTGCTCACCTCAAAAGTTAAAAAAATTAAACCTGTAAAAAATATATAATTCCTTTAAAAACCTGATCCTACAGTCACTTTATAGCTCTTTTCTCCGTAGTAGACATTGCATAGTTTCAATTTTCCATCATCAAACTGAACTGCAAACAAATCCTTACTAAGTTACCAACAGCAACTTAGTTGCATGTTACAAAAATATATAATAAACACACTCTAATGCACCTGCAGCCATTACTAACTCTGTCCAGCGGAGACAGTCCTATAATTAGAAATTCATTCAAATCACAATTCATTGAATAAAGTGCCATGGTGCTACAGTACTACGTGTTTAAAGTGACTAATGCCTTAGTGCTAAACATTAAAGTGACTAGTGCCTATACAGTGCAAACAAGGAGATGATTTTGAAAAGATTCTCATAGAGTGTGCATACTTCCCATGTTCTGGTGTTGCAACATGGAATACCTTATGATTAGAGCGAGGATATACAAAAACAGCGACCAAACAATGTAAAACCAATATGAACAAGCATCACCCAGCGACATGCCTAAAACAATCGAATAAAAGACGCATTGATAAAACCTACCCATAATGTCTTAAACCCAATCATTAAAAACAATGCCCTAGGGATACCTATACATAGAGGGTTCACTTTAATTTCATTTAGTATTCCGCCAGGAACTCCTTTTTGACAAATGCAGTAATTAAAGTAATCTGTGACTTATAATTTAGTACTCAAACAGAATCAAAGTGCAGTTTTCTGAAAACATGTAAAAAGGACCAGTATAGAAGTAAAGAACCTTCATATAGAAATGTTTTCCTCATAAAAATGTGTGATGGTCCTCTGTTGCGTTGAGACACCCCGGCCACTTAGAGTCGAACTCTAGTATATAGCTTGTCTCCAATCTCCTTAAACTAGCTTCTCTTTCCCCTCCTCTCTTTGTTAAGGGAATTGACTCAATGGCATAGTATCTAAGAAATTGGGGGTCACTGTTGTGTACTGTTTGAAAATGTCTGGCAACAGGGTAATTCTGGTCCTTATTTATGATTGCCCTTAAATGCTGTAAAATACGTTTGTGTACTGCCAGTTTGGTGCTCCCAACGTACTTTAAACGGCATTCGCATTCCAGGACGTACACACAGTATTCCGTTTTGCATGTAAGATGTTGTTTAATTTCTCTCAGAGTATCAGAGAATGCTGTCCTGTAAGTTTTAGTATTTGCACCAAACTGGCACATTTATAAAATCCCTTTCAATAGGACAGCCAGCTTTCTTTCTTAAAACTCTCCTTACTGTTACTGGCCAACATGTTGCCCATGCTCTTGGACTTTCGGAAGGTTATAGCTGGATTTGAGGGCATTAAGTCACCAATCACAGGATCATCCTGGATAAAGTACCAGTTGCGCCTTATAATGCTCCTCAATCCTTTTTCCTGTTTAGAGTATGTTAAAATCAAACAAACCAGCTCTGCCTTTCCACTTTCCCCTCCTTTTTTGTTCTTAGTTCTGTATTGAAGTTGTTCCTCCCGTGGTTTTAATTGGTATTTTTTTCATGGCGGCCTCCACTACTCCATAGCTGTACCCTCTATCTAAAAACCTTGCCAGGCTCTCCATCTGTTTTTCCTTCGCACCCAATGGATCACTACATATATGTTGGATGCGAAGCATCACCCCATAAGGTATACTTTTTATTGAATGTGAGGGATGTGCACTTGTGGCATGTAATAACGTGTTGCCCGCTGTAGGTTTTCTAAAAACGGTAGTTGTTAAAATGTTGTTTTGTAATAAAACCTGTACATCTAAACATGTCACTGAGCGCCTGCTGATGTTAGAAGTAAAATTAAGATTAAGATTATTGTGATTGATATCCTCCATACATTTTAGCACACTCTCTTTAGTTCCATGCCATACAATAAATAAATAATCAATAAAACGCAGCCAGGAGACTATGTTACAGGTGCAGATGTGTTCATACTTTCGCCTGAGGACCAGTTCCTCCCATCAGCCCATGAAAAGGCAGGCATAGCTGGGGGAGAAACTGGCCCCCATGGCTACACCTTGCACCTGTTGATAAAATTGGCCATTAAAAAGGAAGAAGTTATTCTCTAAACAAAAAGACACCATATCAAGTAACATCCTGATATGTTCAGCATATTCCATTGTTCTAGTGTTCAAAAAATATTCTACAGCCCTGAGCCCATCTCTGTGCCTTATACATGTATAAAGTGAACTGACATCGAATGTAACTAGTAGTAGATCAGTACTCCATGATATGTCCTTAATTTTACTGAGAAAGTTACTGGTGTTCTGTACATAGGAATCAAGTTTTTTTCATATGGGCCGGTAGGAAATAATCAATGTATTGGGAAAGATTTTCCAAGGGTCCCCCACAGGCCGCAATAATGGGTCTTCCCGGTGGGGCGATTAAACTTTTGTGGACCTTGGGTATAAAGTAGATATAAGGTACCAAAGCACGTCCTTTTTTAATAAATGTATATTCGTCCCAACTCAGGAGGCCCAACCCTTTCCATCCCAACAGACTTCTGAACAACATATCCTGTGTTGCTTTGAATTTCAATGGAGTACTTTTTCTGTAACAACTGACATCTTATATATATATATATATATATATATATTACCTACTGGCGGTCGCCAGTAGGTATATATAGTTAGGATTTTTTCTCTATGGGATTTTTGAAAATTCTATGTCTAATAACTTTGGCGTTTGTGGACGGAATTGGCTGAAATTTTCAGGAAAATGGAACATTTTGTTTCTGAGCAGCCCCTGAAAATTTGGGGGGGTTTAGTCAAGGGGGGGCCGAGAAAAAAGGGGGTCCCAAAACGCGTTTTTCCCATGTTAATTTCCATAGGGCGGTTGGCTTCACTTTTAGCCCGAACGGCTGAATGGATTTGCACGAAACTTGGCAAAATTGTAGTGACTGGTAGCCCGATGTGCCTTTGCTAGGTCTCAATATATGTGCTCCAGTGGGTTTTGAGACATTAACGTTCAAAAAAAGATATATATCTGTAACAGCGCTCCGGGCAGCGATCCGGTTCGCGTACTTTTCGCGTTACGGAGCATTGCGATGCGAAGCTGATTGGCTCTCCGGTGTCTGTAAACATTCCAAACAGTCCGTAGCGGCAGCCATCTTGTCTCTCGGTAGGATCGAGAGACAAGAGGAGGCCAAAGCGAAGGGGCAAATGACCATAAGGGGGCATAGTAGATCCTCCCTGACCCCCTAGGTTTGATGTGGAGGCTTTAAAAGGGCCCCGCGGGGCAAAAAAAAAAAAAAAAAAAAATCGTTTTTTTCCGTGGGGTGCGCCCGGTACGCGTAACGGAAAGCGGACTGGGGAGCGTACTACAAGGAAACAAGAATGATTGACTTTTAACTTATTGTATGTTTATAAACTTTTTTCTTTTTTTTTTTTTTTGGCTGAGTGACGTCTCGGCCTATCTCCACGGGATGCAGTTCCTACCATCTCGGCGTTTAAGCCCAGGGGGACCGGTAGTGTGGGAGAGATAACGTCTGTTAACGTTCGATTAGAAGGAAATCAGGAAGTGTTGATTTTTCAAATGCCACACTTTTGTCGTGCACGGCAGCCATTTTAGATGCCTTGACCAGACCCACTCTCTGCACGCTGTCGATCCTTAGCATGGCTCCCCACCCTCGCAAGCATCTCCCCTAGGCACTGGTCACCCCCGCTCTCTGTCTTATGCATGGGCAATAAACCTCCCCCCATCTGCGCTGCTCTTCCTTGAGAATCACACCCTGTGCCCGCCCGACACCTCCCTTTCGCCCTATTCACTACCGCACCCTCTGACACTCCTCTTCCTCTGTGTCCGATTGTCCAGGCCGGTCCCAGGCTATCACCTAGCCATGCAGATGTAGTTTATGGCCCCAGCTGTAAAGAATCACCCCTCTTCAAAGGAGTTACAGTAGATCAAGGCCCCCACCCGATGAGATCCGTCACACCACACGCGTTCCCACTATCTTAAAACCATCCTGTATTGTGATTGGGGAGGGGACCGAGCCTGAAGCGGAAGATTCCAGGGATGCCTCTTTGTACATCAAAGTTTTTACAATTATGTGTCACATTAAAAATATATAGCACTCCAACAAAGTAGTAGGATTATAAAACTTTAATAACTTATAAATATATACAACGCAACAAAAACAGTAAATACATTTAAACATTTTTTAGAAAAAAGAAGCAACAATGGTCAGTAGCTGAATTTTGTGCGAATAGTCCCAAGGCAGCACAACGTGCTGAGTTCTGGACGGCACCCAGGTGATGTTACCTGGGTGCCGCACTGGTTTTTGGTATCCTACAATGCAGCTCCGAAAAACGGCGTGGGGCGTCCCGGGGGGAGACCTCGTCAGTAGCGGTCTGTTGTGCGAATAGTCCCAAGGCAGCAGAACGCGCTGAGATGTGGATGGCACCCAGGGGATGTCCAGTAAGTTGCCGCACTGGTTTTGGTATCCTACAATGCTGCTCCGAATAATGGCGTGGGGCGCCCCGGGGGGGATGGGGGGGGAGGCGGCGTGAACGGCCTCCCCAGGTGGAGGCTCATCTGCTGTAGTGGGGCGCCCCTTTACCGTTTCAGTTGCCATTCCGTGGTGCGTCCCGGGGGGTGCGGGGGGATGCCTCGTCAGTAGCGGTCTGTTGTGCGAATAGTCCCAAGGCAGCAGAACGCGCTGAGATGTGGATGGCACCCAGGTGATGTCCAGTAAGTTGCCGCACTGGTTTTGGTATCCTACAATGCTGCTCCGAATAACGGCGTGGGGCGCCCGGGGGGGGGGGTGAGGCGGCGTGAACGGGCCTCCCCAGGTGGAGGCTCGTCTGCTGTAGTGGGGCGCCCCTTTACCGTTTCAGTTGCCATTCCGTCCGCTTTTGGTACACTGTGCCAAAATCCGCCATTCAGCTGAGTTGCGCCCACTCTTGCGGTGCAGCGATAGGCGGCTGCCACAGGACTCTCAAAATGGCGGCAGGCTCTTTCCTTTTTGGGCCTGGTCCACTGAAATGGCCCTGGGACACCTTGGAACTCGGACGCTTGTCTGCTAGGTCTTGGACCCTATTCTCGAAAGCGTCCCCTCAGCCTTGAAGATTCTACAAAAGTCATGGGGGCCACCGACTCCTGCAGGCTTCCGGTGGGGAGCGGCTGCCATGATTGCTCGCGGAATGACCACGACGAAGCTACGAGATGGTGGTGCTTTCATGCTGACGCCAGCTTCAGTCTGAAACATCCAGAAACAAGGTGGGGCTTTCATCGTTTGGGAAAAAAAATGTTTTAATCCAATGAAAAGTGTATTTTTAGGTCATATGATCAAGCCTTCCATCATTAGGAAACCAAAAGTAAAATGAACCAATGAAAAGTTTTATAAACAAGTCACATGACCTGTTATGCGGCATAGGGCTATAAAAAGCGTAGAAAATCCGTTGGCACGTGAGGCGGCGTCAGTAGTGGACCGATGTGCGAATAGGCCGAAGGCAGCACAACGCGCCAAGATCCGGATGGCACCGAGGTGGTGTCCAGCAAGTTGCTGCACTGGTGTGGCCATTCTACAATGCTGCGCCGAAAGTCGGCGTGGGGCGCCCCGTTGGCCTGTGAGTTCGCGTCAGTCAGTGGGGGCTGTTTGAGGATCTGACTGCATTGGAAAGCAATGTGATGCTGTGCGTCGCCCCCAAGATGAGGCGGCGTCAGTAGCGGACCGATGTGCGAATAGGCCGAAGGCAGCACAACGCGCCAAGATCCGGATGGCACCGAGGTGGTGTCCAGCAAGTTGCCGCACTGGTGTGGCCATCCTACAATGCTGCGCCGAAAGTCGGCGTGGGGCGCCCCGTTGGCCTGTGAGTTCGCGTCAGTCAGTGGGGGCTGTTTGAGGATCTGACTGCATTGGAAAGCAATGTGATGCTGTGCGTCGCCCCCAAGATGGAGGTTCCTCGGCTGCAGTGGGGCGCCCCTTGGTGTTTCACTTGCTATGCAGCTGAGTTGCGTGCGCACTTGCGGCGAATAGGCCGAAGGCAGCACAACGCGCCGAGATCTGGATGGCACCGAGGTGGTGTCCAGCAAGTTGCCGCACTGGTGTGGCCATCCTACAATGCTGCGCCGAAAGTCGGCGTGGGGCGCCCCGTTGGCCTGTGAGGTGGCGTCAGTAGCGGACCGATGTGTGAATAGGCCGGAACCAGCACAAGGCGTCAAGATCCGGATGGCACCGAGGTGGTGTCATAGTTGAGAGTTCTGAGAAGCGGGGGGGAGGCGGCGCAAACGAGTCTCTCCCTCCATGTGGAGGCACTTCATCTGCAGTGGGGCGCCGAGATAAGGATGGCACCGAGGTGGTGTCTAGCAAGTTGCCGCACTGGTGTGTGTTGAAAAGATGAAAGATCCTCAGCAAGTCTATGTTACTTCAATGGAGCGCCGTCTAGCTGAGTTTAGCCCGCTCTTGCTGCTACAGCGACAGGCGGCTGCAACAGGACTCTCAAAATGGCGGCCTGTTCTTTGGATTTGGGCCTGGTCCACTAAAATGGCCCTGGGACACCTTAGAACTCGGACGCTCGAATTTTTTTTCCTTTCCTCTACATGCAAAAAAGGTAAATGCCCGGTACGTTACCTGCCTCATCTGCCACGATGTACTCTCCAGAGGAACCGAAAAAATATATAGTTATGGTAATTGTGGCAAATAAATTTCATGTGGACAGATGAGTGTTACTCTAATAAATACAGCATATGAACATCATCATAGTCGATGGTTGGTGGAGACATTTTGACTATATCCTGGACCTGCCCGTCCTCGCCCAAAATGGCGCCGGAATAAATGGGACTCGTAACTCCTTGTTGTGTACTGGTTGCACAACCTTGATATCACGAGATACGTATGCAGTTTTGAAGCACATGGCGGGCGGGGACGAGAATTGATTGAATATTTCGACATCCCTATTGATATTAAGTTCTGATGTGTTATTGATTACTGTACTATTGAAAGTTCGAATTAACGTCACCCATGGTACTTGCCCGCAAATGTATATCTAGATAATTTTATTGTAACTGGCCCTGTCGTATTTTAATTATAAAATGTACGTCCACCGATTCCGCAACTGTTAGACACCTTAGTTCTTGCAACCTTATGGCCCGCCCGTTACGTTCCTCTACAGTGTAAATGTCTCCTCATCATATACGATTACAGTTTGCTCCGTGGCCGGCCCACGTGGTTATAGGCCCGTATTTGTATACTGACATTTTCACAATAAAGGTTTTTAAAAGAAAACATGGTAGTAGTATTTACATTGGTAAAGTTTTTAATAATAGTCACTGTTTTCGAATCAGTAAAAGGCAAGTGAAATAAAGCAGTCCAATTACATGAAGGGTAAAAGGTATAATACGCAGGTACGCAGTAAAGATAAATGGTCAAGGGCTGTTGTGTTTTCTACTCCTGCAACATAAAGTGATCGATAAGAATCTGATATTCAGGCGTATCTGCGACTAAGACAGCAGGCCGAGCCTCTTTTGCTCAACGGCTCCGTCATGGGTCGAAGAAACGCCCTTTTTGTCGAAAAAGGAATATATTTTACTTGCAGGACAGTTGTAAATTTTCAGGGAAAGTACATTAGCCTGGAACATTATAACATATATGTTTAAGAAAAAATAATGTTCGAAAGTAATAAAAAGTGTAATTTTTAGGTCATATGACCAAGCCTTTCATTATTAGAATAAGAAAAGTAAAATGAACCAATGAAAAGTTTTATTAACAAGTCACATGACCTGTTATGCTTATGTTACGCGCTGCGCGCCGCGCCCCGGATCGCTTCCGGGAAGCTGCGCTTCGCGCATTGGAGCACTTCCGGATGCGCTAACGCGGCGCGTCATATGACGCATTATGCGACAACGCAGGTCCAGAATATAGTCAAAATGTCTCCACCAACCAGCGGTCGGAACACAACCCCTTTCAGCAGGCTAAATAGTTCTGTTAAATGACAACAGAAGGGACAGGCAACAAGAACCATCAGTCAAAGAGGGGAGGGCAAGTTCTTCTCTACCGGGTCACGTTGGGGCGCTACCGGAACTGATCGAATTGGTAGTCTACAGTGTTTCTGGATGTTTCAGACTGAAGCTGGCGTCAGCATGAGAGCACCACCATCTCGTAGCTCCGTCGTGGCCATTCCACGAGCAATCATGGCAGCCGGTCCCCACCAGAAGCCTGCGGGAGTCGGGGGCCCCCAAGACTTTTGTAGAATCTTCAAGGCTGAGGGGACGCTTTCGAGAATGGAGCCCAAGCCCTAGCAGACAAGCGTCCGAGTTCCAAGGTGTCGCAGGGCCATTTTAGTGGACCACGCCCAAATCTGAAGAGCCGGCCGCCATTTTGAGAGTCCTGTGGCAGCCGCCTATCGCTGCACCGCAAGAGCGGGAGCAACTCAACTACATGGTGAGCGAAACGCTGTAGTCGCAAGAGCGGGCGGTAAACAGCTGAATAGCAGAAGAGGCACAGTGTAGCAAAAGCGGGCGGAATGCCAACTGAAACGGTAAAGGGGCGCCCCACTACAGCGTGTCTTCAGGTCAAACGGATTGTGGGACAAGGTCCAGAATGGAAGAGTCACCAAAAGGCAAAAAGTTCCGCTTAACCCCGGGAGCCGGCCACCTATGTCGGGGGCGATCTCAGGCCACACCAGGGCAACACGACTTGGGGAGGGGGCCGGAGCCAAGCGCCCCCTCCGAGTCCGCACCATCACACCGTCCCTCGGGGGCCTCCGTCAAGCATTTCAGGGAGGCACCGCATCACATTGTTTTCAAATGCAGTCACGTCCTCAAACAGCCCCCACTTACATTGAGAATAGTGAAGCTGTAGCAGGTGCAAATAAGCTTCAGACAGTCTAACAAGCACTCCTCAAAACTTTGAACTATCAGAGTGCATGAGTTTCATGCTTGATCGATTGAGCTAGCCGGATCGGGCAACAAAAAGTATAAAATAGTTATGTAAATAGTTATTTAATAAAATGTTTTACCCTGTTACTTTGCTGGTGTGTTGTATATATTTGTAATATTTGCATAGAGTTTATCGTTATTTTGGGCGGGGTGGGTGGCGGAGCCGAGCTGTCTTGCAGCCATCATGGTGTGGAGTTCAGTTCATCTCACTAGTTTCGTATTTCTCATGAGGGGTTGTTCCTAATGTTTCTATTTTAGCGAGGTCAAAAAGAGATCCCATTAGTGGCCTACTGATTTTGCTCGATCCCTTTTGTTTTTTTACACGTTTTTTCACTATCTGCAAAGACTAAACAGAGTATTGAGACTCTGTGCTTGTTTGTAAATAGAGAATGAACCAAAGAGAACCAATTCTAAAACAGTAAATGCTTGGATAACAATCAATCAAATGGAGAGAGAAGCAGGCACGACAGATTACAATGGGGGCAAAGGCCTGCGTTAACTACCCTTCACTATCTGCAAAGAGAGAGTACTCCTAATAGAAATGAGGGGGGGCAGCATTCAAAACAGATCAGTGTGCATAAACACGAAAATGTTTTTACTTACCACGTACTTGACATTCGACAGCTTATGATATTTGCTATTAAAAAACCATTGAAATTCACTGAAAAAACATAGGTTAGAGACCATATATAGTTAGGAATTAGCATTTAAAAAACCTTGAAAATTTACTGAAAAAACCATAGGTTATACACCATATATAGTTAGGAATTAGCATTTAAAAAACCTTATTTTACTCACACAAAACCATTGAAATTCCATATATAGTTAGTTGCACGTGCAATCCACTGCTGATGATGTCACATATTACATCATTCATGACATGGTCAGTGACATCACTGATGACATCACTGATGACATCTCAAATGACATCACTGATGACATCACTGATGACATCTCATTTGACATCATTCTTGTGCTAATACGATAAACCTCTTCAGACTCTAATATAACCTTAGATACACTCAGTGTATACAGACACTCACACACTGCCACTCATCCATGGAGTTACTCACACACCCAGTCAGTCATGCAAAGAAACAATCTCACCTCCATTTCCTCAACTATACAGTTATACCTAACTATATATGGTGTATAACCTATGGTTTTTTCAGTGAATTTTCAAGGTTTTTTAAATGCTAATTCCTAACTATATAACGTCTCTAACCTATGTTTTTTTCAGTGAATATATATATATATATATATATATATATATATTCACTGAAAAAACCATAGGTTATAGACCATATATAGTTAGGAATTAGCATTTAAAAAACCTTATTTTACTCACACAAAACCATTGAAATTCCATATATAGTTAGTTGCACTAACTATATATCGCGCACCCGCAATCCACTGCTGATCATGTCACATATTACATCATTCATGACATGGTCAGTGACATCACTGATGACATCACTGATGACATCTCAAATGACATCACTGATGACATCACTGATGACATCTCATTTGACATCATTTTTGTGCTAATACGATAAACCTCTTCAGACTCTAATATAACCTTAGATACACTCAGTGTATACAGACACTCACACACTGCCACTCATCCATGGAGTTACTCACACACCCAGTCAGTCATGCAAAGAAACAATCTCACCTCCATTTCCTCAACTATACAGTTATACACACCTTACTTATTGAAACATATACTAACACATATTTACTCTCTTATACAATCCCTGATACAAGTTCACAATGATCGATACAACCACTCACTCATTCAGTGGCTCTCATGCACAGTTATTTATATATGCCAACTCTCACATATACTGTGTTTTACATATGTACTTACTATGACATGTAGCATTGAGATATCCATTCACTCATCAATACACTCATGCACACAGTCAACTGCCCATGTAGCTGTTTCCACATGCACTCTTGAACTCATACACCTAGTGAATAAACTGCTCACACATCTATGCACAGAGTCACACACCTTCCAGCCACCCCCACACAAACTCAATCTCCCATAGAAATACTTGGGCAACCAATTAATAACACATATAGCCTCTCGTATAGCTAATGATCAACACATGCAGCAGTTTACATCACAACAGACATAATGATGCACAAATTAAGACAGTTTAGTCACTAACCCATGCATTCAGTGAGACACATTTAATCACTCACTCATACAGTCAGTCACGCACCTACTAAATCCTTCATCCAGACACTTATACATCCACTCATTCTTCAATATGTAAGACATATTTTAACTTTACAGAAACATACAGTCACTGGATGTTGTCATCAGTGATGTCATCAGTGATGTCATTTGAGATGTCATCAGTGATGTCATCAGTGATGTCACTGACCATGTCATGAATGATGTAATATGTGACATGATCAGCAGTGGATTGCGGGTGCGCGATATATAGTTAGTGCAACTAACTATATATGGAATTTCAATGGTTTTGTGTGAGTAAAATAAGGTTTTTTAAATGCTAATTCCTAACTATATATGGTCTATAACCTATGGTTTTTTCAGTGAATTTTCAAGGTTTTGTAAATGCTAATTCCTAACTATATATGGTCTATAACCTATGGTTTTTTCAGTGAATTTTCAAGGTTTTGTAAATGCTAATTCCTAACTATATATGGTCTATAACCTATGGTTTTTTCAGTGAATTTCATTGGTTTTTTAACAGCTAATATCTGTAGCTGTAAAATGTATTCTTCTTTAAATCCAAAAATATATTTTATATGTTTATTAATAACTTTTTTTTAAAATATTTTTTTTTCTTCGTTCCCGCTTCGCGAATCGGGAAGCTTCCCGTTAGCTGACCTTGATGCCGCGAAATAGACCGCGAGCCGGTAAACGTTTCTTTACCGCAACTGCCGCGTTAGAAAACAACATCATCACGCCTCCCGTCCGCATGACGTTTCGCGTTGTCGCGTGATACGTCATATGACGTGCTACGTTAGCGAACTGGTACGCTTACCGAGTCGCAAAGCACAGGTTTCTGGAAGCAAACCGGGAGGCCCTGCAAAGCGCGTAACGTAAACACAGCAGGTCATGTGACTTGGTAATAACACTTTTCATTGGTTCATTTCACTTTTGGTTTCCTAATGATGTAAGACTAGGTCATATAATATAAAATGAACACTTTTCATTGGTTGAGAACTATTGTTTTTCCCAAATGATGAAAATCCCTCCTTCTTTCCTCACTCTGACTTTCATCATTGTGAGAGAAAGACCCTTTTTTACCAGTGAGCAATGGCTTCTTTAGTAGCTTCAGCTGGTGCTTCCCCACCACCTCCACCACATCCAAGGAAGAGTGGACCACCTGCTCAAGTTATAATTCAGCAAGAAGAGGAAGAAGAGGAACAGGACGACGAGCACGAAGAGAGGCACTTTTTGCCTGAGGAGCCCAGGACGTCTCACCGGAAAGAAAACTTCATTTGGCAATTTTTTAAAATTCCCAAAGGTCAGAAAAAAGTAAATGCAAGATACGTAACTTGCCTTATATGTCAAGATAGACTGTCCAGAGGGACCGACAAAAAATACAGTTTCGGAAACTACACAATGCATCGCCATATGACTAGGTGGCATCCTAACAACTACAGTGCTGCACAGTTTCGTAACGACCTAGATAATCTCCCTATTATGGCCGGAAGATCTGTTGTACCGGAAGTAACTGGACCAGAGGGCAGGGAGATGGTGCCAAATATACAAACAAGATTTCGTGAAGTAAAACAAGTCTGCGTACATTGCAGTGGATTCATTTGCTACGGAGAAAGAAGCATCACTCTGATCAACAGAGCTATTGACTATCATATGCAAGTTTGTACGAAACGCCCCAAATAATAAATTCTTTTTTTTTGTTTTGTTGCTCCTGTTGAGCCCTTTACAATGAATCGTTTTCGTTGCCCCCTCCGAAAAAAAACCAAAAAAATATAAAACTGTTCAGAAAAATTCAAAAAAAGTAAAAAAATGTTCAGAAAAATAATAAAAACAATATAAAACAACAAAAACAATAAAAAAAAGTTCTTTTAAGAACTACCTCCCCGTTATTAAAAAATTGGTACAATATTTGGAACTGTGCCAACCTCTATTTCTCTTAGTTCGCTTCCCAGTTCGCTCCCCGGTACGCGAACCGGAAGCGAACCCAAAAAACTTTTTAAAAAAAAAAGAACAGTAAGTATAAGGGAAGGAAACAGACAGTTATGTTAAAAGAAAGACAGCTATAGGGGAGTAAACTAGAGATACTATTACCCGTAATCCACTGCTGATGATGTCACATATTACATCATTCATGACATGCTCAATGACATCTTCAGCAGAGGATTGCGGGTAACAGTATCCCTAGTTTATTCCCTATAGCTGTGTTTCTTTTAAAATAACTGTCTGTTTCCTTCCCTTATACTTACTGTTCTTTTTAAAAAAAATTTTTTAGATCAGTCAGAAACAGTGAAAGTAATGAAATATAAAAGACTACGTACAATATAAGCACTGTATGCAACAACTTTGACACTTACAGAAGCCTCACCTTCTCCATGCCTCCTACACAGTTCTACATGTACATCATAAATGCAAACAGAACAGAATTAATTATACATGTTAAATGGTTTATTTTTGCTGTTCTCAGAATGTATCAAATTTCACTAAAACAGTGACTTGAAGGTATTCATCATATAACAGCGGGGAAAAAAAAACACAATCAAAGTGATTGTGTTTAAAAAACCCATACAACATAACGAATCAGAATTCAGAACTCCTTAAAGTTAACTTACTTTCCATGACGGCCAAGGATGTCCTATGAACAGCTTACACTCTGTTGTGCTGTTATTACTTTCAACCCGCCACTTTCTGAAAGAAAACCTCCATCGTTTTCAAAAACATGTTACATACAATAAATGACTTCTCGCTCTCTACCACACGTTTCCACAAGGCCAAATCGTGTCTGAGCCATTTATAACTCTTAGAATTCTTTTAAACCAATCCCGTCATGTTGTATTTCCGCAACTTTCACAATTAAAATGTTGAAGATCATTTTCACAATCCTGGACTAGTAATATCTTCCCCTTCTTGCTCAATCATGTTCTACATTTCCTATCACAATGATACTGCTTACTATGAAGCAGACTTACACTACCTTTATGACTAGTACAATTATTTAATTCTCTACATCACTTTTAATCACAAAGCAATGTAAAACAGTAGACAGCATTGCAGACTTACATTCCCTCTACTCCATGTTTTGATTGGCTGCTTCAATTAGCTTATAAAAAGAAACAGTTTTTCTGAACTCATTCAAAGTGCACGTATTTCTCCATGACGTCCAGTGTTATGATAAGAAGTTATGTCTCTATACTACACTTATCCTCAAGGCCAAATCGTGTAGGAGCCATTAGAACTTCTTGAAATTCCTCAGAGCACATCCCGAGATTCTTTCCCTAAAATTTTGGTTTTAAAAACACCAGGTAAGAGTTTTTAAGGTCATACGGCAATTTTTTTTTTAAAATTAAAACAGAATCATTGCAGAATGACCAGCCATTTCTACACTTTAAATAAGCTGTATAATGTCCTGATGTTATTGAAGGACCATCATGATATATAATTGCTACAGTTACAAAAGTCCTTCCTGATATTGACAACTGTGAAGCCACAAAATTTTTAATTAAAGTTGTCAATTTTGTTCCATCTGGCCTTCATCGTTGGAACATTAAAATGACATACTGGCCATATGTTCGTATAAATAATGTGGACATCATTTCAGATTTACATTGGCTACACTCCATGTTGTGATCAGCTGCTTTTACTAGCTTATTAAAAGACACTGATTTACTGTCTGGCAAAGTTAAATATATAAATCGTTCTGAGTCTACACTAGTAGTACTTGATACCCTACAGTTCTCGCAGTCATGCTGCCATTGATAAGAAAGCCCAAACAAGTGATCTACATCTACACCTTCATCATGCAATACATCAAGCATATACATTAAAAACTCCTGACAATCTTGCTGACTATTTTGAGAGAATTGTGTTTGGCCTGAACATCTGTCTAACAGATTTCGAATTTCAGACACACTTTCTATGTTTGTTCTATCAGTGCTACATTTCTCTAACACAGAATTTAACAAACTGCAAAATCTTTGATCAGAATTGACCACAATCTCTTCTTTTACATTTTCTAGAGAAAACAAAACATTAACCACTACATTAGCATAGCAGTTGACACCAGAACTGTTTCAAATTGAAAACCAACAACATCTTCAACAGAATCCTTTTTGTTTCTGCTTATAATTTCAGGTTCATCAACTTTTCGTCTTTTTGCTACAACCTCCCCAGTATTGGTCACATTTCTTCGTTTCCGGCCTACCACACGTTTCTCAAACAAAGGATACTGAGGCAAATGTGGCGCATACTCTCTTCTTAACCTATTGTATTCCTTAACACAATCTAGATCCGCACAAATGTTTGTGACATCACACTCAATCAAGTACAATCCCGATAAAGTTCTAACTCGTGACAATGCCACATATGCCATACCCTCCTTGAACACAGAACTGCCAATATTCACCAATGCACAGTCTACACTTAAACCTTGCGATTTATGGATTGTCACCGCATATGCCAAGCAAACAGGAAACTGCTTACGACGAACATATAAGTCTTTTACAAGCAAAAATCTAGCAGAACAACGACCAATTAGCTGTACTTCCTCAATGCCATCAAATTTAATTTTTAAAAATTCAATTCCATCTCTATTTCTGTATTTCACAAAATCAACAACATTACCCATTGATCCATTTACCAGACCTCTTTCAACATGTAAATTCCTTCTTAAAATTATACGGCAGTTCAAGCACACATTCAGAGTCTTTTCAAAACCCGCAGTTTTAGATATACTCTTCTCTAATGAATCCAATTTTGTTTTCAGATTCTCAGACAAAATAATTGTTGATCCCATATGCTCTACTCTGTCAATAGCTTCCAGTTTCACAATCTCTTGCTTTTCTAAATGCAACATTTTGTTATTGAATTTGGCACATTCTGCAAGAGTTGGCATCAAACATATTCCAGATTTTTTCTCAGTAACTTTCTGAAAAATATTCTCAGGCACAACATCTTCGTCTGGATATAAATTTGTCAGTAATCGTGCATGTAAAGCTTCTTTCCCATGCTCGGTCACTTTTCCAATTCTAACATCTTGTAGAATAGTCTTGTAAACTTCATCCTTTGCCTGACGCATATTTTCATGCAGTTCAGCATAATTGAAGTTTAACCATATATTGACGTTGCCAATGCTCCCTAAGCACTTCCTGGTATCTTCATGCGTGAGCATTTTGAACACAGGTTGCCCTTTCACTGGTGTCAGCTGCAGAAGATCTCCGAAAACAATGATGTGTTTGCCACCAAATAACACATCATACTCTGTTTTGAGAACTTCTTGCATTCTCAAATGCACAAAGGCAAGCATGACATTGGAAACCATGCTTACTTCGTCAATGATAAGAAGTTTCATTTTACTCAAGACTCTTGAAACTTCAAAACAAGCATCTCCAGATAGCTTGTGATATTCTAATTTGTTGTCATGCTCCACTGGCAGCATCAGTAAACGATGTAAAGTAATCCCTTTAATGTTATGTGCTGCCAGTCCAGTTGGAGCGGTGACAACACAAGACAGCGATGACTCTGTCCTTTCCTGCAAATAACATGAAATTGCTTTAATAAGGAAACTTTTTCCAGTTCCCGCTTCTCCACTCACGTACAGTCGGACAGGCTTCAACGACGTACATGAGCACTCTTTCTTGTCATGACTTAATCCATGATCAATTTGCATGGTAATCTCGTCATATATTTTCCTCTGCTCAACATTGAGTTGTCTTTCCAACTCTTCTAAGTTAACCGCATCCTCCTGAGCATGTGCCATGGCTCTTTCCACTTCATTCATAGCAGTGGCAGCTTCATTTTCGATAAGAGGTCCTCCTAGTGGATCCTGACTCAATGAAGCAGAACTCTGACTGTCCTGAGAACTGTCTCTGGCAATCTCGGCTGCAATCGTTGCTTCCTGCTCAATTTCCACATTCAACATTTCTACATATTTGGGAAAAGCAGGACATTCTATGGTCTCCTTGGCAGCATTGAATGAGTCTTCATAACAAAGGAAATGTCCAAGCAGTTCCTCTTCTGCACGCCAAGGCTTAAAAAGTTGCAAAAGTGCTAAATAGAAAAACTCCTTTTTTTCAGGAGATTCGCCACTCAATTTTCGATGGTTTATCAAGTGGCATTTTCTTTGCTTGACCAGACATCCCTCACTTCCTATTACAGCATACACTCCTTTCTCAGTATCTTCTTTGATGTTCCTCTTGAATATGTAATTTTGCAGAACCTCATACAGACAAACATTCTCGAGGTGACTGCTTCGATTTGGATAATATGTATCC
The DNA here is from genome assembly GCF_964261635.1 of Lissotriton helveticus. Taxonomy (NCBI): domain Eukaryota; kingdom Metazoa; phylum Chordata; class Amphibia; order Caudata; family Salamandridae; genus Lissotriton; species Lissotriton helveticus. The sequence goes on along the minus strand of NC_136063.1, from coordinate 1,649,068,185 downwards.
AACATGTTGCTCTTCAAAATGTCGGTACTGTTTGGCTCCTTTTCCGCCAAATACTCAATTTCCCGCACAGGTTTCAGAACTCGATTACGCGTTGCAGCAAGACCAACACTCGCCCAAACGATACTCCTGGACTTGGCATAGAGACTTGCTGAAGACAACCGGTCAGAACATTCGTAAGCTCCGATTTCTCGATGCGACAACATCTTCAGACTGAAACTGTACAACTTCTTGCTGAGGCTCTTTTCATGGGAAATGTCCTCCCACATATCCTTCAATTCTGTCTTCTCATTTTTGGTGATGTAAGATGTCACATACCGAGCCACAGCCATACAGTTATCAGCCACAAACTGTATATCCATGTTAGCATTCCACATGGACAAAATCACCGGGTTGTAGTCGTTGATGTACTTAGACTCTTCGTTCCTCTTCAAATTGTATGTGTTTTTAGGTGATTTCTTCATCACATTATGTCGCAGCGAAGACATCAAACTGTTCACTCTTCCTTTAGAAATCACCGGTCGTGGAAAGCCGAAACGACATTTGGTGTAGAACTTGTCTTTGTTCCGGAATTTACGACGACAGTACTTTCCACATCGATGGCTTTGGGAACGTAGAACTTTTTCTCTTAGGCTTTTTTTCTCCTTTGCGTTTGGAACAGCACACGTAGAATACTGTTCTATGAAACTCATCACTGAGTCTTCTGCATCCGTTCCAAATTTAGGTGCATCCTTGATCCACAGCAACATATGTATATGAGGAGCACCTCTTGCTTGGTACTCCTTCCTCCAGAAGAAATCCAACACCTCTCCAAGAGGTGGATTCTTCTTATTCATGATGAAAGACATCATACCTTCAAATCTATGATTGAAGTACCTACATACATTGACTGGATCCAAAGAGCACAGTTCTCCGGGTGTCTTGATTTCGATGTTTTCTACGTTAGCATTTGCCTCTCGTAGAAATTCAAGTAAGTCTTCCCAGCCATACTCAGCACAGCTCAAAGTGAGGAACCATGTGGGAGTTCCTAAGTTCCTCAGCATACATTTTAAATCACCATGACGACGGTACCAGTACTCATTAGTACCACGCTGACACGCCATGAGATTAATCAGGTGAGAATCCAAAATACTGTCTTGGACATTGACTTTATCCATAAAGTCACTTGCCGAGATGTTTTGCATGTGTATACCACTTTTCAAGATGTGGTTCACTGCATATGACAGTCCAGACAGATCGCTTTCAAACAGGAGATGAAACAAATAAGGAATGCATTGTCGAAACCTAGGATCTCCTGCATACAATCGCAAAGTCCGGTATTCAGAAGCAGGAATTTGATGAGGTCGCTCATCATATCTTCCTCCCTGACCTGTTGGAAAAAGCTGTGGGAAACACCGAGCTTCCAAACTTTCCTCCCAAACACTAATGGGACTCCCTTTCGCTTGTTTCATTTGAAACAACTCAATAGCATTCCCCATGACTTCCTTGGAATGCAAAGGATGAACACTATAATGTTCATATATTTCTTCACTAGTACAGGGTTCTACTTTCTCAATTTGACCAGCACACAAATCGCTATCCTCTTCCTCACTTACTTCCTCTTCTGCAACATATACATTTTTATAGTATTTATTATATTTTTTCAAATACAATGTTGCCCTTTTGACTTTCCTAACATCTACTAAATCTTGCCATATTTTCTTATTCTTTGTCGGAACCCCATTAACTAAGATAACAAGAGGTTCCTCTTCCACTTTTTCTACTCCAATTGTGTTAATGTTTTTCTTCAAATCTAGAGGCAAATAAACAACTCTTCCCTTTAATCCTCTCTGTAAATCTGATGGAGGCAATTTCCCTGTCTTTGGCTCCATTCTTACAATAGCCTGAAAGGGATGTATACTTTGAATCAAAATAGATTCATAAGTATTTAAATCCTTCAATTCAGAAGGAATCTCAACCAATTCCAGATTATTATGAACTGCTCTAGCAGGCATCTGGTTTTGATTTAATTTGTTACAACAATAAGTACACACACGTTGATCCAATCCCAAATCAAAACAATTTTCTACCATCAAGTATGTTGTAAAATCCTTCCATTCACTATTATTTTCCCTTTCACTTTTTGCATATAAATCCACTAACTTAGTCTGATTCTTATAATAAGTGCGTCGACAACACACACAAGTGAAATTTGGCCTCTCACTTGATTTCACCTCAAACGTCGCAATTTCCCTCTGGAAATTATCTGTACTGGAAACCTGTACACTATCTTCCACATTACTCTCTTCTTCTTGGTCAATTTCAACATTCTCCTCTTTACTTCCAAAGTAACAAAACTCAATTTCTTCACATATATTCTTCACATCTATTTCAGAACCATGCAAAAGAGCAGCGCATAATTGTTTAAGCATAATTGCTGGACTCTTAGCATAATACAACATTCTAACTAATTTCCTCAGTTTATTATGATGCACTGCTAGCATCCTGAAATGATGAAAAACACTCTGGCATACTCTCCTGGAAAGACAAGCCAGTGAATGACCATGCAAACCTATCACTTCTCTCACTCTGCAAGGATCTAATTCTTGCAACAAATTCATTTTCTGCTTCAAACTTTTCTTATTAAATGACCGTATAAAATCACAAAGCAAATTGATGGAATCCTGTCGTACACTGCAAATACTACTACACTTCCAGGTGTACACAGGACCCTTAGGACGTCTCCCTAAAACCTCATTACCTAACACCTCTTCTATCTCTGTTGTCACAAGTTTTTCTTTTTCAACTGGACAACCATCTTTCACTTCATAACCTCGACCACTGGTGTCAACTGCATGCACCAAATCATTATCCTGGAAATAACTCTCCTCATTAAAAAATGCTTCAGAGCTTGAACTATGCATCCATTCTCCAGAAAAAACTTCACAAAAATTACTACGATTAACTATTCTCTTCCATCTACTATTTCTTTTGAAATCATAAATTGCCTTGTTTAGCTTCCTAATTCTATTGATTGTCAAAATAAATAACTTACGTTTAATTTCAAATGCCTGATCAATAACTTTCTCAACTATTTTTTTTCTCTTATAAAAAACCACTTTCTGTTGACCTTTCTTAATATTTTTTAACAAATTGCCAATTATCCTGTTGCGGAACATTCGTTTACGAATGTCCCTAAACTGTTGTTTCCTTCTACTTTCATGCATAGAGTTATCTCTTACTCTAGCAGTAACATTTCTCATTGCCCTTTCCTTACCGTTTGAATTGCTTCTCCTTTTCTGGACTGAAACATTTTCTGTAGTAATATTTTTTTTACTAGATATATTTCTTATGAATGTTTTTGTACTCTTACCCGGTGCTTTCTTGGTGACTTGACAAATCTTTTTGTTAGAGGACTGCTGCTTTTTTTCATTCACCTGCTGTCTTTGACGTTTTGCAGCCTTTCTCACTCTTTCTTTGCTTGGCATCCTAAAATCTTGAAATAATCTGCAGTTGAATCTGTGGTAAAATAGAATAAAAAATGTTATTAACCACTATTACCCAACAGTAAATTAATAACAGTCATCAAAAACTTAACACACTACTTAACATTTTTACATAGAAGAATTTTTTGTACATGGCAAATTTAGAATAGAGAAATAGCAGAAAAGAAATGGAATTTATATTCATTTTACCTGTCCTGTTTTATATATGAATCTGATCAAATTTTATGACCATATTTTAATATTTTATTGAAGACACTACACATAACCTGTTTTTGAAGGTGTCTTTATTTTTAAATTAAACGGTTTACATATTTACTTTTTATTTATTATAAATTTATAAAATAAATGTTTATAGTTCCATAGGCTCAAGCAAGTCACCTTCCCATCCTATGTCATACAATTCTGACAAATCTGCATCCTCATCACGTTCTTCTTCATCCTCAGGATTGAAATCATCCAAGGGATCAACATCCACTGATGTTTCAATTACGAGTTCAATGATGAGGTCGAAATCAACTGATTGCTGATTGTCGCTCATGTTGATGTTGTCTTTATCTTTAAAGAAAGATAACAACAATGAGATGTTGCACAGTAAGAGACAAATCTCAGAGATTATAATAGTAAAATTGTTTAACAAGAGTAACATTTTGCAGCTATTATTTAACCATTTTATTTATTTATTTATTTCCAGGTTTGTATGGCGCTATGAATCGATTCCCGAAGGAATATCTCCGCGCCTTTGGCACAACCAAAGAACAGAAAAGACTCGTCAACATTTTAGTAAACTAGGCAGGAGATCAGTCAGTTAGGGATTTGAAGAGGAATGTTTTCAGCTTTTTCCTAAAAGGGAAATGTTCCCTACATACTCTGATTTCCTTAGGGAGTAGGTTCCACAGCTTTGGACCTGCTACCGATAGGGCTCTTTCCCCCTTTCTTGCCTTCACGGCCCTAGGAACACATAATAGTTCCTGATCTCCCGATCTCAGGAATCTGGACGGCACATAGGGGATAAATTTCTCAGTGAGGTAACCGGGACCAGTTCCAGTTAGGCATTTGTGGATGACGCAGCAGATCTTAAACATCACCCTCTGCCTAACTGGAAGCCAGTGCAGTTTGGCCAACAGTGGTTTTGAGGGAGTACGGGGCGGGACATTCAGTACCAGTCGTGCAGCCGTATTTTGCACAACCTGCAATCTAGCAAAGATGCCCTCATTGGCAGCTAGCATTAACCCGTTGCAGTAGTCCAGCCTGCTTAAAACTAAGGACTGGACCAACGTTCTCCTGGTGGTATCTGGTAGCAGGGGGAATACTCTCCTGAGAAGCCCTATGACGTGGAAGCATGAGCCCACCACTTGGTTAGTTTGTTGTGTATAGGTGAGCTCATGGTCCAGTTTGACTCCCAGGTCTTTTACCACGGTTTTGGGCACAGGGACCGGGCCAAGGTCTTGAGGCCACCAGTCCGGGGTCCACAACCGTTTTGCCTCTCCGAAAAGCATAACCTCCGTTTTGGAGACGTTGCACTGCAAATAGTTGGCTGCCATCCAGCGAGACACCTCCTTCATCCCTTGGGCGAAGGAGGCCCGCACCTCAGGAGTCATAGTTTTAAAAGGGAAGAGGAGTTGGGTATCATCCGCGTATGAAACCGGAATGAACCCGTGGGATCTCATGATGTTCGCTAGGGGGGCCACATAGATGTTAAATAACGTGGGGCTCAAACAAGAGCCCTGTGGCACCCCCTTTGAGATCACCACCTCCTCTGATTGATATGGTCCCAGGATGACTCTCTGGGTGCGCTCGCTGAAAAAACTCCTGAGCCAGGCCAGGGCCTTGCCTTCCAGACCGATGTCAACTAGTCTGGAGGTCATGATGTCATGTGACACAGTATCAAACGCCGCTGACAAGTCCAGAAGCACCAGAACAGCGGAATAACCCCTGTCCTGTAGCCTCTGGAGATTGTCAGTGACAGACAGCAAGGCAGTCTCAGTACTGTGTCTGGGTCTAAAGCCCGACTGGGAAGGGTCCAGTACACCCGCGTGTTCAATGAATTTCGACAAATGCTGATTCACGTGCCTCTCCGCAAGCTTCCCTAAAAAAGGGAGAAGGGAGATCGGTCTCAGATTCGTCAACTCAGACCACGGAATCGCGTTGTTTTTGCGCAGAGGCCTCACAAGTGCCTGTTTCCATTCCAGCGGTACTTCCCCAGTAAGCAGAGATATGTTAACTATCTGCCGTATTCCAGCCCCCAAAATCTCCAGCAAAGTTGGCATAATACGTGCTGGGATGATGTCAGACTGGCACCCACTCTTTGTTTGCATGGCAAGGGCAGTCAGCTCTTCCATAGAGATAGGTGGGAAGGCAATAAGCGTCTTAGCCTCATTGTCTGGAGTCATGGTATATGACGGGATTTGACAGTCAGTTGTTGACACTGGGTCATAAGAGGGGGATTTGGATGTTAATATTTTATTATAAATGGCGTCAATTTTCCTTACGAAAAACTGTGAGATGTTATCACAGATTTCTTGGGATTCGACCCCATCAGTGTCACAGGCAGCGGGCTTGGTGAAAGTCTGCAGAATTGAGTACAGGAGTTTTGCATTGGAGCCAGCATCTGATAATTGGGCTGCTATGTGTTGTTTCCTGGCAGCTCGGATCGCCTTGTGATATTTTTTGGACGACCTCCTGAAATTCTCCTTATCGTCTGCCTTATGTGTGACTCTCCATTTTTTCTCCAACCCTCTCATGATCTTTTTTTGCTGCCTAAGATCTCCCGTAAACCAGACTTCTTGTTTGGGAGCCGGTCGTGGTTTATAGGTTCTCAGTGGGGCCACATGGTTGATAGTTGTTAATACAGCGTCACTGAAAGCCTTTAGAGCTAAGGTGGCGTCATCACCAAATGCTTCCCACTTAGGTTCCGAGTAGTTGGCCCTAAATTTGTCGGGGGTTAATCTATACCAAGGCCTTCTGACATTGGCCAACTTCTTATAGATAGTTTTGGCTTTGTTGTTGTCACGAGTGTAAAACACAATGACTGAATGATCGGTCCAAACAACTTGGTTGGGGGTAAGACAGTTAATAGCTGCAGAGTTATAGAGCACTAAGTCGAGGGTATGTCCCGCAGAATGAGTCGGACCCTGATTCTTTTTAGTAAGTCCCAGTGTGGCCAGGTCTGCTAACACCGTCTGTGCATCAATGCACGTGGTGATCTCACTGTGGATATTAAAATCCCCCACCAGAAGAAAATCAGAGTTGGTTTGTATGTGGGGTGCCAAAAGTTCCATTAATTTAATGGAAAAGGGCCCGCACGAGCCCGGAGGGCGGTACAAAAGTGCACCTTTCCTCACTTCCCTAGCAGTAGGGTTGATCGTAAAGATCATGAGCTCCATATCTGGGGTGCACACAGTTTCTATGACTACAACCTCCATCTCCTGTTTGAATACAATGGCTAGCCCTCCTCCCGTTTTAATCGGGCGGTCCGACCTAGCCATTTTATACCCCGTTGGTACCCCAAGTGTGATAGCTGGGACTGTGTGGGGCTTAAGCCAGGTCTCCGTTAAGAAGCACAGGTCAGGCCTCTCCGTTGTAATGAGGTCCCAAACCTGTGTGGCATGAGAGACTAGAGAGCGGACATTACACAACAGGTTTTTACAGGTTAGGGGCAAGTTATTAGGGGCGTTGGAAGCATGTATAGCAGAGTTGTTGTTGTGTGCTGAGATGGCAGAGTTACCTGGGTTAGGTGTAATTACCCCGGTGTTAGAGAATAGGGTGTGACACCTCAAACACGAAAAGGGTCCTCCCACACTAGAGCAGGTCCTATGGGGGCACAGGGTAGTAACAAATTTGCCTATATCCATGAGACTCCTACGTGAGTATGACAGAGCAGGTCCCTTACCCCTCTCTGTAGGAAGTGTCCTGACCGCCATAGCCCCCTGCCCCTAGTCCCGTCCTGTCGCGGACGGGCGCAGACGGGCTGGTCTTAGGCTCGTCTTCGGCGCAGGAGGAGGCGCCACACTGCGCGTCAACACTGCGCGTTGACGCTGACGAGTTACTTTATAGCCCCTGAGCCTGGAAGAGCTAGAGCGCGAAGCGCTCGCCTCCCCGGATGTTTCTTGCTCTGCCCCGCCTTCCGCGCCCGTGATTGGCTGGAGGGTCGGACTGGGCGGGCAGGCACAGAAAAGGCAACACGGAAGCTGATCCCTCAGTGCGTGTGGGTAAGTGATCGTTTTTAGCAGCGTGCAACTAGAAAATCAGTCACAGAGCAATACAATTCACACCCCTTATAAAATGCTATATCTATATATATATATATATATGCTATATAACCATGTCCAACGATGCTGAGGAGCAGAGGAGGTGAAGCCTATCTCCAATTTTTCACTGAACAGGACTCATCTCTTCTTAACCTTGGATAAACCTCACCGACTCTGTGTCCCCTGCACATAATTAAATGTAAAGGGGCAGATTTATATTAACTAGCACATCCCCAGGGATGCACCAGTTAACATGCACCGCTGCTCTGCCACCCACAGTGTGCCGCATTTACAATCAGATAGGACAAAGCTACATCAAAACCCTGCGCCTGCTTGAAGCAGGCATAGATCTTGACGCAGGTAGGCTGAAAGCTAAAGCAACAACTAAGTGTCGTGTGCAGAAGTTGCAAAAAAGGAAAAATGGCGTTTAAACCAGTAATGAGCCCATGCTAACTTAACACAGAGTAAAGATATCCAGGATCTACATCAGTTTGGGGTTCACGAACCTGGCAGGTACAAGGCACTGAGGCTTTGCACCGTGCATGTCTCATCCCAAATCATATGTTGTTTGTGAATGAAACAATTTCCCTGACCAAATGCTTTGGATTGGCTACTTCTAAAAAATTAAACACCCCTACTATCCCGGAGTTACAGGAATATGATGCTTGGAGTAATTTTACTCGTTGTCCATTAAAGATTTACAGGCCCTACTCCGTAATTCTTCCTTTAACATTTCCAGTATAAATCCAAAAGGTTGACTGCTTTGGCAACGTGCCTTATCCACGGTTTAATAACGCTGCCTTTTGCTTTATATAAGTTTTCAAATTGTATGAAATATATACCAATAGGTCGTTATTAACCTTTAGGTAGTGGTTTTCTTCATGAGGTCTGGTCGCTTCCATACACATACAGATTTTCAAAGATGATCAAGAAGTTTATCTGAATGGAGAGGAATGCACTGAGACGCCAGATCATTCACTAATGTGTAGGCACATACAGTTACACGGTTCATGCAACAAACACCGACCAAATATGGCTTGGGTGTTGCAAGGCACGCCAGTTCCTGCTATCATCCCCACGTTCAAGTTGTTGGAAAATGGTAGTTATTTGATGCTCAATAATGAAGATTGTTCTGGGTTAATTAAAAGTATTCCTTTTATCGTAACAGTAAGTGAACGGGTTATTTGCTGCAGAAATGTTCTATTTCCTCCCACACATGAACATAGGGAGTTTTCAATCTGGCCACAAATACCAACCTTGGGAGCACATTTCAACGGCATGGCAAGAATAAGAGCTCTTTTGTCTCAGAGAGAGGTGGCCTTGACTTCGGCCCGTGAAACTTTCGTGCTTCACATAGCGAACACCCGTACAGAGGTGCAGACCCTTTTAAATACAGATTCGCCTTTCCATTTCAGCAAGATGGTTCGGACTATCTCTAACGCGTCCTCTACAAAGGGCCTTGCATACTTTTTTAAAGTTGTTACCAGTGGTCTCGTGACTTCATTTGAGAAAATCTTTGGAATCATCCCTGCTTTCTTTCATTCTATTTTTTCCACTGTGCTTGGTGGATTCCCATTTTTACTTGCATTACCAGCGGACGCTCTTGTGCTTTTTTACATTTTTAAATATGGATGTCCCTCCTGTGCAACCTCCCGCCCTGCAGCTGCTCACGCTGTTCCGCAATCGCATGCTTGAATATTATGGCACAATGCCGTTGGCAATATTAAGCACGGCATATGGATTATCTTTTCGATTCTCCTACTTCACCTGTGTCCAGCCTGTATTTCACTGCCTGACCTGTGATTTCGATTGGGCCATTGATTTGTGTCTCTGCGGACCGGTTTCTCCTGACGTCGACTTTAATCAGCTGATGAGTCCTATCATTACTCACGAGTTGGTTTGTCCTGGCGAAAGTATTATGGCTGTGGCATTGATCCATGGACTAATTGGTCCCTGGAATTTACTGGCGGCAACACAGTCTTTCTTGGAACAGAGCTTTCTTGAAAACCCACAGAGTTGTCCTCTGATGGTGATAGAGGATCCGGTGCTGGAAGAGCACGTATGTTCTTTTCCGCTTTTAAATTGGATGGCTGAACTCTTTTCGGATGAAGACGGTGACTTCCTATTAGAGGCTGTTGCAGCTTATTTTGCATACACAGTTATGTCATAGACCTTTTTCATGTTTGATATGCTGAGTACTAGCATTTCATTGACAAGTCATTGACTTATTTGTCAAGTTTTTATTATTTAGCTTGCCTATTGGCTTAAGCCTCGATAAAGTAGTTGGCTGTTTTATTTTTCTTTAGCATTAAATTTTCCTAGTTTTTAATGTTTTACCTTGCGGACCGTCCACATATAAAGTTGCAATCTGCTCTCATGAGATGGCACTTCTGTTATCTTATTCAGTTCGTTTCCGGATCATGGGGAGGTGTCATGTAGATCCTATATATCTTTACACCGTGTTAAGTTAGCATGGACTCATTACCGGTTTAAACGCCATTTTTCCTTTTTTGCAACTTCTGCACACGACACTTAGTTGTTGCTTTAGCTTTCAACCTAATAGTTCATCGTGATTTACATGAGAATAATATGTTATTGCTCTACTATCTGCTTTACTTGTTAAACTATATCTGTACAGCGAGTGCTGAAGTTTCAAGAACAACACGATACAGAATTGTTATGAGGTCTGATCTCCACGACTTCATACTCATAACATAAGTGCAGCTTCTGCCAATTCTGGGCATGAGGCAGGTTTTATATTGCTTTGCCGAACACACATACACAACACTTGATGCGGTTCACATGAAGAGAGAGCTGGTGTATGCTGATGTGATTCCTTCAAATCTAAGACACTAAAGTATGGGCACGCCCTAAACCAACACAAAGAGACCTTCTTAGCAAATAATATAATATGTGTATTAGGGAGGGTGAGATATAAGCAGCCGCGGGCCGTGGAGGGAGTTACGGTGGGGCAGGGAGGCGGGGAGGGGGAGGGGCAGGGTGCAGCCCTCTCCACCCTGCCCCTCCCCCTCCCCGCCTCCCTGCCCCACCGTAACTCCCTCCACGGCCCGCGGCTGCTTATAAGTGTTGCTAACTCTTATTCATTTACAGCATGTTAACATACTGTCACCATTCGCTTTTTATGTACTAGTAACTGTGCTGGTAATTTTGCTACTGATAATATGTGTACTTGTATTATCTAAGATACTGTGCCTGAGAAGACGGCATTAGTAAATAAACATTTCAAATACACATGTGTTCTTCTTAACTCCATGTTCTGGTTTCTAAGAAATATATAACGACCGACTGTTCATGAGTTCCACGTATCCTGAGGTACTATAAGTTCATATTCTGGATTGTCTAAACATTGAGAGTTTGTTATATCCAATGTGACACTGTACCTAGCTTGCTAAGGGGTTTTTGATTACTAAGGTGAGTTTTGGGGCACCCTAATTGGCCGAGGTTCCAATCCTCTGTCCACAGTTCTGTGTGAGAACAGAAACCCTACGACAGGGGCACCCCTGAGCCTTGCTGGAGCTTCATCACACTTGCGATACAACTCCAGCAATGCGCCACCTTTACGGCACAGATACGTCACGCATCTGTGCTGTTTTTGCCCCATGATGCGCCGCATTGTAAATGCAGCACACCATAGGTGACGGAACAGCGGCACAGAATGACTAACACATCCCTGGTGATGCGCCAGTCATCATAAATCTATCCCTATGCTTCTTATCTTGTTAGACATGAACCGCCATATGTATCATCAAAGTTTTTTGCATTTCCTAAATAGCGAACTTTAAGGAATAAATAGCGATTCTTTACCATTCCTAGTTTGCGATGAGCTATTTGCTAATTACAAATTACCCATTCATTTCCATGCAGCAGGAGGCCCATAGGAATGAAGGTGCAATTTGCGATTAGCAATTACCTCATCGCAAATTACGAATTTTTCCGAGGGTGCAGGAGTGTCTCAAGAACACCCTGCTGCACCCCTGAAAAAGAAATTTGGGGGCATATGGCGCACATAAATTTTGAAAACATTCCTTTACCTCAAAAACGATTTTCAACTCATAATTTGAAAACACTGCACATGGGGAAATGACTTAAAATGTCCTTAAGACACATAAAAGCGTTTTTGATTGCCTTTGCAGCATGTTTCAGTCACCTTTAACATGCCTATGTAACGCAAACATTCAAAATCTAAATTTGCCATGCACAGGTGGGAGCATATTTACAAGCAATTTGCTCCACAGACAAACTTCTTACATTGAAATGGGAAAAATAACATCAGAGACTCTCAATTACCTTATAAAGAAGCAGACACCATTATGTCCTTCTCATCAATATTAAAACCATTGCTTTTTCTCAAAAACGATTTACAAGTCATAATTTGAAAACACTCCACAGCTCCTATGCACATAAAAACCCTGTCAGTACTAATACTTCACATTTTCTCCAATTACAATTTCTCAAAGAAACAAAATCTATTTGTAAAACACTTGAGACAAAGCAACATTTGAAAAACACAACTTTCTTCATAATTTTCTCCTTAAAGCACACTATTTTCTATCTAAATTAAAGAAATCTTTTCTCACCTTAGCAAATACTTTGAGTTTCAAAACAGTCTCAGAAACACACCAATTTGTCTTCAGCAGAGCAAAAGGTATGCACTCCAGAGTCTGCAGCTATCAAAAGCACAGAAATGCTGTAATTCCTCACACATATCTCTCATGTCACCCAATCAAAACTCTTCCCTCACTTTTTTTCAAAGCAAAACCCTTCCCCCCTCTGCCCCCTCTCTGCTTTTTCTGCATAGCAACCACCTCTTGCAAGACCTCTGGTGTTTCCAAGTTCACACAACAAAGTTGCAATTGAACTCTGAACTCTCAGTGCACCTGCATATCCAGTGCAATCTTTCATTTAATGATTTTTTCTTCGCCACTCAAAATACATCTTTCAACGAACTCATCCATGCACCCTAACTTTCTGTTTTCAGCAATCAAAATCCACCAATCACTCTTACTGCTTAATTAACACAGAAACTCCTCAGTTTTTTTCATTTTACACTCTCATTTTTTCAACTGCCATTTCATTGCCACACTTCATCTGACTGCAGGATAACCTTCTCTCGCCATGTTTTCTGTCTGGATTGTTGGACATAGTTACATCTATTGGGCTCAGAGGTACGCTGAAAACAGGAATGTACCTAACCTCAATTTACAAGATGTGGAAATTAAGTGGTTTGGCCACAGAGGATTAAATGTCACCAATTGATACCATTGGTGAAAACCTTTATGCATTTGCCAAAACCTGACCTGTTAATTGTGCACTGTGGAGGTAATGATTTGGGCACTTTGACTGGGGTAGGTCTGGAAATGCTTTTAAAGGACACCTTTGAGCAATTGATGGCACTTTTTCCTCAGACTGCCTTGGTATATTCAAATATATGCCAAAGACAAAAATGGAGGTGGTCGAACCAATTTTGTCCACAAATTGAGAAATCGAGGAAGCATGTAAACAAATCTGTTTCAGCTTACATGAGAGACCATGGAATGGGCTCCCTGTACAACAATAACTTGCGTTATTACATGCAAGATATCTACAGAGGAGATGGAGTTCACTTCTCAGATGAGGGCAACAGAATTTTCACTCTGAATTTAAGACTGTGCATTGGTACCTACTTATAAGTACCTAAATGTACCATAAACCCAAAAGCTCTTCTCAGAGCTACCCTACATCTGATCACTCACAATTATTATTTTACTCTAACTTTTTTCACTAATTTTCAAGAAAGTACGCTCCCCAGAACGCTTCCCGGTTCGCGAACCGGGCGCACTCCACGCAAAAAAACTAAAAAAACGGTATATTTTTTTTGTTGCCCTGCGAGACCCTTTTAAAGCCTCCACATCAAACCTTGGGGGTCAGGGACGATCTACTATGCCCCCTTATGGTCATTTGCCCCTTAGCTTTGGCCTCCTCTTGTCTCTCGATCCTACCGAGAGATGGCGGCCGCTACGGACTGTTTGGAATGTTTACAGACGCCGAAGAACCAATCAGCTTCGCAAACCTCCGTAACGCGAAAAGTACGCGGAGCGGAGCGCTGTTACAGATATATATCTTTTTTTGAACGTTAATTTCTCAAAATCCACTGAAGCACATATATTGAGACCTAGCAAAGGCACATCGGGCTACCAGTCCCTACAATTTTGCCAAGTTTCGTGCAAATCCATTCAGCCGTTCGATTATTATTATTTTTTTTTTTTTTGCCCCGCTGGGCCCTTTTAAAACCTCCACATCAAACCTAGGGGGTCAGCGAGAATCTACTATGCCCCCTTATGGTCATTTGCCCCTTCGCTTTGGCCTCCTCTTGTCTCTCGATCCTACCGAGAGACAAGATGGCGGCCACTACAGACTGTTTGGAATGTTTACAGACGCCGGAGAACCAATCAGCTTCGCTTCACAAAGCTCCGTTGCGCGAAAAGTACGCGAACCGGAGCGCTGCCCGGTCCGCTGTTACAGATATATATCTTTTTTTAAACGTTAATTTCTCAAAATCCACTGGAGCACATATATTGAGACCTACAAAAGGCACATCGGGCTACCAGTCCCTACAATTTTGCCAAGTTTCGTGCAAATCCATTCAGCCGTTCGGGCTAAAAGTGAGGCCAACCGCCCTATGGAAAACTCAATGTTAAAAACACGTTTTGGGACCCCCCTTTTTTCTCGACCCCCCCTGGACGAACCCCCCCCTCATTTTCAGGGGCAGCTCAGAAACAAAATGTGCCATTTTCCTGAAAATTTCAGCCAATTCCGTCCACAAACGCCAAAGTTATTAGACATAGAATTTTCAAAAATCCCATAGAGAAAAAATCCTAACTATATATACCTACTGGCGACCGCCAGTAGGTAATATATATATATATATATATATATATATATATATATATATATATATATATATATATATATATATATATATATATATATATATTACCTACTGGCAGTTGCCAGTAGGTAGTTATAGTTAGGACTTAGCTACCATAGGAAATCCGCAACATTCTATTGGGAATAACTTTGGCGCCGGTTGAGGAATTTGCGTGTAATTTTCCAAAATATAGGCCAGCTCCGCTCCGCTCCTTCCCTGGAAGTTTCGGGGGGATTCATCATGCGGGGGCCGAGAAAAAAGGGGGTCCCAAAGCGTGTTTTTTCCATGTTAATTTCCATAGGACGATTAGACACGGCTACAGCCCGAACGGCTGAACGGGATTACACCAGACTTGGCAAAATTGTAGGGACTGGTACGCAGAAGTGCCTTTTCTATATTTGGTGAAAATTGCTCCAGTGGTTTTTATGAAAATTAACTTCAAAAACACATATATATCTATATGCGCGCTTCGAGCGCTTACCGGTACGCGTACCGGGGAGCGCACCCGGCACAACATGGAAGTGCGCGAGCGGAAAGCTGATTGGCTCTCGGGTGTCTGTCAACATTCCAAACAGTCCGGAGAGTACGCCATCTTGTGTCTCAGTAGAATCGAGACACAAGAGGTGAAAAAACAAGGGGAAATGATTATAAGGGGGCAGGATAGACACCCCCTGACCCCTTGGGTTTTCTGAGGGGGGCCTAGAAGGACCCTGTGGTGCAAAAAAACTATTTTTTTAAAATTTTCACGGGGTAAGCGTTGGGTGCGTTCCCGGTACACGTACCCTGAGCGCACCATGGGGAAAAACAGTGTAAAAAATTAGAGTAAAATAATAATTTAGAGTGCTTAGTGTTAGAGCTGTTGTGTTATGTGGGTGTTTTTTGTACCGATGCAGAGTCTAAAATTCAAGAGGAAGACTCTATTCCCCTCATCTATAAAATGTACACCATCTCTCCTATAGATGCCTTGCATGTGGTAACGCAAGTTGTTGTGGTATATGGAACCCATACCATAGTCTCTGAGGAAAGCAGAAACAGATTTATTCACACGTTTCCTTGCTTTCTCAATCTGTGGACAAAATTGGTTGGACCAGTTCCATTTTTGCCTTTGGCATATATTAGAAAATACCAAGGCCGTTTTTGGAAAAAGTGACATCAATTGTCCAAAGGTGTCCTTTAAAAGCATTTTCAGACCTACCCCAGTCAAAGTGCCCAGGTCATTGCCACCACAGTGCACAATTATGAGGTCAGGGTGTGGTAGATGCATAAAGGATTTTACCAATGGTATCAATTTGTGACATCTCAATCCTCTCTGTCCAATCCACATAATATCCACATTTGGTAAATAAAGGTTGTGAATACCTCTGTTTCTGCATATTTATCACTCCAGTGAACAAAGCTATGACCCACAATCAGGACTTTAGGCATCTTAAAGGTAGATGTAGTTGTATTCAGATGAGTTATGGAAATGAAATGGCAGTTTGAAAGTAGGAGTTATGAAAAAAAGTGGTTGAGATTCAGTGCACTTGAAAAACAAGAAATGATTGGTGGTTTCTTAAAATTCTCCACTGAAAATTAAGGTGCATGCTTTTGTTTTTTTGAAAGAAGTAATTCTAATGGTTGAGAAAAAGTCATTGAAAGAAACATTGCACATGATTAGCTAGTATATTGAGAGCTCAAACACCCTTGCTGAGTTCATTTAAAACATAGTATGATGAACGTTTCACCTGTGTGCTGAATTAGGTGGGAGTTACCATGGTAACAAGCTGAATGAGCACTGGGGGGATGGGTGAATATTATGTGAGTTTGAAAGTGTTGAAATGTAGAACCAATTAAAATGTTAGTTTGGTTTTGAAATAGTGTGGGAAGAATTTTGATTGGTTAAGTCCAGGGATATGTGTGAAGAATTACAGGGAATCAGGGCCATTTGTGGTTGCAATGTGAGGTGAATTTCAGAGATTCTGCTTAAGAGAATCTGGTGTGTGTGTGACTGACACTGTTCTAAATCTTCAAAAGCATTTTTAAAGGTGAGTAATGATTCATTTAATATAGATAGACTGCTGTATGCATTATGGGGAAGATTAAGAAGCATATTGTGCTTCTTTATTCTTGCATTGTGTGTCATGTTTTTTTGTAATGCTGATAAAACATTTAATGGTGCATATTGGAAATGAGTTAGGTTTCTGCCTTGTAATGTAGTGATCATTTAAATGGGCTGTGCGCTGTGTCAAAAACGAATTACTATGGAAAATGTTTTTGGTAAAATGTCTGACTTTAAAATTTTGGACAAGGATCACACTGAGTGTTTGTGTGAAATAAGAAATTATATTTTCACATTTTTCAATAATGTCACCTGTGTCTGCTGACAGTTTGCCTTTCTTAACTTAAAGGGTACTCTGTGCCTGTGTCTCATGTCACTCTGGTAAATGTTTTCTGGTAAAATGTCTGGCTTTAAAATTTTTGTCAAGGATCACACTGAGTGTCTGTGTGAAATAAGGAATTATATTTTCAAATTTTTCAATGTCACCTGTGTCTGCTGACAGTTTGCCTCTCTTAGCTTAAAGGGTACACTGTGCCTGTGTCTCATGTCACTTTGTACCTGCCCCATCTCTCTCTTTGTGTGTGTCATTTGTCTCTTTGCGTGTGTCTCATGTAACTCTGGTAAATGTTTTCTGGGAAAATGTCTAGCTTTAAAATTTTGGTCAAGGATCACACTGAGTGTCTGTGTGAAATAAGGAATTATATTTTCACATTTTTCAATAATGTCACCTGTGTCTGCTGACATTTTGCCTCTCTTAGCTTAAAGGGTACTCTGTGCCTGTGTCTCATGTCACTTTGTACCTGCCCCATCTCTCTCTTTGAGTGTGTCATTTCTCTCTTTGCATGTGTCTCATGTCACTCTGGTAAATGTTTTCTGGTAAAATGTCTGGCTTTAGAATTTTTGTCAAGGATCACACTGAGTGTCTGTGTGAAATAAGGAATTATATTTTCACATTTTTCAATAATGTCACCTGTGTCTGCTGACAGTTTGCCTCTCTTAGCTTAAAGGGTACTCTATGCATGTGTCTCATGTCACTTTGCACCTGCCCCATCTCTCTCTTTGTGTGTGTCATTTCCCTCTTTGCGTGTGTCTCATGTCACTCTGGTAAATGTTTTCTGGTAAAATGTCTGGCTTTAAAATTTTGTCAAGGATCACACTGAGTGTCTGTGTGAAATAAGGAATTATATCTTCACATTTTTCAATAATGTCACCTGTGGCTGCTGACAGTTTGGCTCTCTTAGCTAAAGGGTACTCTGTGCCTGTGTTTCATGTCACTTTGTACCTGCCCCATCTCTCTCTTTGTGTGTGTCATTTCGCTCTTTTCGTGTGTCTCATGTCACTCTGGTAAATGTTTTCTGGTAAAATGTCTGGCTTTAAAATTTTGGTCAAGGATCACACTGAGTATCTGTGTGAAATAAGGATTTATATTTTCACATTTTTCAATAATGTCACCTGTGTCTGCTGACAGTTTGCCTCTCTTAGCTTAAAGGGTACTCTGTGCCTGTGTCTCATGTCACTTTGTAACTGCCCCATCTCTCTCTTTGTGTGTGTCATTTGTCTCTTTGCGCGTGTCTCATGTCACTCTGGTAAATGTTTTCTGGTAAAATGTATGTGAGATTAATAATGAAACTGTACTGCAGTATTGCTGTGACACAGTTGCTGGGCTATAAACGTTCTTATATTGTAAACTAGTGTTTATATGGTTCACTTATTGTAATTGATATGTAGTATGTTAGTAGTGGTCTATAATATGTTATTTTTTCTTTACCACAGATTGTATTCATCTATAGAAAGATAAAAGAATATTCAGACGAAGGAAAGAAGAAGAAAAATTTACAAACATGGTTTATTTGCCAAGATAACACAATTAGACGATTCATCCAAAACAGAATCTTCAGTGAAAAAAAAGAATGTTCCTGGTAAGCAAACAAAGGACTTTTTTAGGAAATTAACGCAATGTAAACAAATCTGGATATTGTTTCAAAGAAAAATAAAATATCTGTAAATACAAAGAAAAAGCAGAGCGCCCCAAAAAATGTTAGACCTGTAGAAGTAGATGATATTCTCTATAGTAATAGAAGGAGAAATCAATTTATTGACATTCGTAGGCGAATGTTTTATAACAGAATTGTTTTAAATTTATTAACATTTTTTAAGATTTATCAAAAAAAGAGTGCTTTTTACAAGAAAAAAAAAGTATCGTGAAGATTGTGGATCAGGCTTTTGAAGTGAAAAATAAATTATTCACTTTAGTAATCAACAGAATTCGTACACTAGACAAGGTAATCAATGTTTTGAAATCAAAATGTAAGTGGAAAAGAGTAATTAATCGTTCTAATTTTTGTGATGTTTTTTCTGGAGAATGGAAGCATAGTTCAAGTTGTGAGCCATTTTTTAATGAAGAGAGTTACTTTCAGGATAATGATTTGGTGCATGCAGTTGACACCAGTGGTCGAGCATATGAGGTGAAGGATGGTTGTCCGGTTAAAAATGAAAAAATTGTCCCTAAAAATGCAGAAGAGGTGTTAGCTGATGACGTTTTAGGGAGATGTCCTAAGGCTCCAGTGTATACTTGGAATTGTAGTAGTATTTGTAGTGTGCGACAGGATTCAATTGATTTGTTTCTCAATTTCTTACGGACATATAGTAAGAAAAGTCTCAAACAAAAGATGAAAATGTTGCAGGAGTTAGATCCTTGCAGAGTGAGAGAAAAAACAGGTTTGCATTGGCATTCACTGGCTTGTCTTTCATGAAAAGTATGTCAGAGTGTTTTTCACCATTTTAGGATGTTAGCAGTACATCATAATAAAGTGAGTAAATTAGTGAGAAGGTTGTATTATGCAAAAAGTCCAGCACTTAAGCTAAAACAGTTAAACAGTGCTCTTTTGCATGGATCTGAATTAGATGTGAAGAACAATTGTGAAGAAATTGAGTTTTGGTATTTTGGTGAAAAAGAGGACAGTGCAAAAACTGACACAGTAATGGAAGGTCATGTGGAAGAGAATGTACAGATTTCAAGTATAGAACAATTTGACCATGAAATTACAAAGTTTAAGGTCTATTCAAGTGAAAGGCCTAATTTTTCTTGTGTGTGTTGTCGAAGAACTCATTCTAAGAATCAGACTAGGTTAGTTGATTTATATGTAAAAAGTGAAATGGAAAATAATAATGAGTGGAAGGATTTTACAACTTATTTGTTGGTAGACAATTGTTTTGATTTGGGTTCTAATCAACGTATTTGTAAATATTGTTATAATAAATTAAATGAAAACAGAATGCCTGCTAGAGCTGTTCACAAAATTCTGGAGTTGGTAGACATTCCTTCTGAATTGTTGGATTTAAATACCTATGAGTCTATTCTGATTCAATGTGTACATCCTTTTCAGGCTATTGTTCGCATGGAGCCTAAGACAGGGAAATTGCCTCGTTCAGATTTACAGAGAGGATTAAAGGGAAGAGTTGTTTATTTGCCTCTAGATTTTAAGACAAATATTGATACAATTGGTGTAGAAAAAGTAGAAGAGGAACCTCTGGTTATTCTAGTTAATGGTGTTCCGACAAAGAGTAAGAAAATCTGGCAAGAATTAGTGGATGTTAGGAAAGTCAAAAAGGCAACGTTGTATTTGGTAAAAAACAATCACTACTACAAAAATGTATATGTTGGAGAAGAGGAAACAACTGTAGAAGAGGATAGTGATGTCTCTGCTGGGCAAATTGAAAAAGTTGATGTCTCTAGAAGTGAAGAAATTTATGAACATTATAGTGTTCATCCTTTGCGTTCCAAAGAAGTAATGGGGAATGCTATTGACTTGTTTCAAATGAAAGAAGCAAAAGTAAGTCCCATTAGTGTATGGGAAGAAAGTTTGGAAGCTCGTTGTTTTCCTCAGTTATTTCCAACAGGTCAAGGTGGACGATATGACGACCGACCTGTTCAAATTCCTGATTATATGCAGAAGATCCAAGGTTTCGTCAATGCATTCCATATTTGTTTCATCTACTGTTTGAGAGGGACTTGTCTGGACTTTATTATGCAGTGAACCATATACTGAAAAGTGGAGTACATCTGCAAAATGTTTCGGCAAGGGACTTTATGGATAAAGTCAAACTGCAAGACAGTATTTTGGAATCTCAACTAATTAATCTCATCGCATGTCAGCGTGGTACTAACGAGTATTGGTACCGTCGTCATGGGGAATTGAAATGTATGCTAAGAAACTTAGGAACTCCTACATGGTTCCTCACTCTTAGCTGTGCTGAGTATGCTTGGGAAGACTTACTTCAATTTCTACGAGAGGCAAATGCAAATATTGAAAATATTGAACACAAGACACCTGGAGAACTGTGCTCTTTGGATCCAGTTAATGTATGCAGGTATTTCAATCATAGGTTTGAAGCTATGATGTGTTTTATCACCAACAAAAATAATCCTCCCCTTGGAGAGGTTTTGGATTTCATTTAGAGAAAGGAGTATCAAGCAAGAGGTGCTCCTCACATACATATGCTGCTATGGATCAAAGATGCACCCAAATTTGGAACAGATTCAGATGACTCAGTAATGAGTTTCATTGAACAGTATTCTACATGTGCTGTTCCGAAAAGTACAGAAGAAAATAATAATAATAATCCACATTTGTATAGCGCACAATCACCCGTTAGGGTCTCTAGGCGCTGGGGGCCGTCGGGAAGATTAAGCAAGCTATTGCCCAGAGTCGCATGATGCTGGGCTAACCTGCCGCCGGCACCGGGGATCGAACCGTGATCCCCAGATTCCAGCGTCAGTCGCCCTGGCCGCGGCGCCACACCTCTCCCTCTTTAAGACATCAAGTCTTATGCTTTCAAAGCCATCATTGTGGAAAATACTGTCGTCGAAAGTTCAAATCCAAGGATAAGTTCTTCACAAAATGTCGTTTTGCGTTTCAACGACCAGTAATATCTAAAGGAAGAGTGAACAATTTTACGTCTTCTCTGCGACATAGTGTGACAAAAAAAATCACCGAAAAATACATACAACTTAAGAAGAAATGAAGAGTCCAAATATATAAATGACTACAACCCAGTCATTTTGTCCATGTGGAATGCTAACATGGATATTCAATATGTTGCTGACAACTCAATTGCTGTGGCTCAATATGTGACGTCTTACATCACAAAATCAGAAAAGACGGAACTGAAGGAAATGTGGGAGGAAATTTCACATGAAAAGAGTCTAAGTAAGAAATTGTACAGTTACAGTCTGAAGATGTTGTCGCATCGAGAAATTGGAGCATATGAATGTTCTGATCGGTTATCGTCATCAAGTCTATATGCAAAATCTAGAACAATCATTTGGGTGAGTCTAGGTCTTGCTGCAACACGAAACCGAGTTTTGAAATCTGTAAAAGAAATTGAGTATTTGGCGGAGAAAGAACCAAACAGTACAGATATTTTGAAGACAAACATGTTGGATACATACTATCCAAATAGAAGTAGTCATCTTGAGAACGTTTGTCTCTATGAAGTTCTGCAAACCTATACTTTTAAGAGGAACATCACAGAAGATATCAATAAAGGAGTATATGCTGTAATTGGATGTGAAGGATGTCTGGTGAAACAAAGAAAAGGACATTTGATTAATCATCGAAAATTGAGTTGCGAATCTCTTGACAAAAGGGCATTTTACTATTTAGCTCTTTTGCAACTCTTTAAGCCATGGCGTACAGAAGAGGAACCACTTGGAGATTTTCTCAGTTATGAAGATTCCTTCAATGCAACCAAGGATACCATAGAATGTCCTGTTTTTTCAAATTATCTGCAAATGTTGAACGAGGAAATACAGCAAGAAGCTACAATTGCAGCAGAGATTGCTAGAGACAGTTCTCAAGACAGTCAGCATTCTGCTTCATTGAGTCAGGATCCACTAGGAGGACCAATTATCCAAAATGAAGCTGCCACTGCCATGGATGAAGTGGAAAGAGCCATGGAACAAGCTCAGGAGGATGAAGTTAACTTAGAAGATTTGGAAAAAGAACTAAACGTTGAGCAGAAACAAATATATGATGAAGTCACAGAACAGATTGAACATGGTTTATGTCATGAGAAAAAAGAGTGCTCATGTACGTCATTTATGCCTGTCTGACTGTACGTGAGTGGAAAAGCAGGAACTGGAAAAAGTTTTCTGATTAAAGTAATTGCAACTTATCTGCAGAAAAGAACGGAGTCATCGATGTCTTGTGTTGTTACTGCTCCATCTGGGTTGGCAGCACATAACATTAAAGGGATTACTTTACATCGTTTATTGATGCTGCCAGTAGAGCATGATAATAAATTACAATACCACAAGCTATCTGGAGAAGCTTGTTGTGAAGTTTCCAGAGTCCTGAAGAAAATGAAACTTCTTATCATTGATGAGGTAAGCATGGTATCAAATGTAATGCTTGCTTTTGTGCATTTAAGAATGAAAGAAATCCTTAAAACAGAGTATGATGTGTTATTTGGAGGCAAACACATCATTGTTTTTGAAGATCTACTGCGGTTAACTCCAGTGAAAGGACAAGCAGTGTTTAAAATGCTTACGCATGAAGATACAAGGAAGTGCCTAGGAAGCATTGGAAATGTTAACATATGGTTACATTTCAAATATGCAGAACTGCTTCAAAATATGCGACAGGCAAAGGATGAAGATTATAAAAATATTGTACAAGATGTAAGAATTGAAAAAGTAAGTGAGCATGGCAAAGAAGCTTTACATGCACGATTAATTTCAAATTTGTTTCCAAACGAAAATATTCTCCCAGAGAATATTTTTAAGAAAATTCCTGAAAACAAATCTGTGATATGCTTGATGCCAACTCTGCAAGAATGTTCAATCTTCAACAACAAAATGTTCCAGTTAGAAAATCAAGAGATTGTGAAACTGGAAGCTATTGATAAAATAGAGCATGAAGGAGCAACTATTATTTTGTCAGAAAAGTTGAAATCAAAATTGGATTCTTTAGAGAAGACAATAGCTAAAACTGCTGGTGTAGAAAAGACTCTGTATGCATGTTTAAATTGTCGTATAATTTTACGACGGAATTTACATGTGGAAAGAGGTTTAGTAAATGGAGCAAAGGGTCATGTTGTTGATTTTGTGAATTACCGAAATAGAGATGGAATTGAATTTTTAAAAATTAAATTTGCTGGAATTGAAGAAGTACAACAAATCAGTCATTGTTCTGCTCGATTTTTGCTTGTGAAAGATTTATATGTCCGCCGAAAACATATGCGGTGACTATTCATAAATCTCAAGGTTTAAGTGTAGATAGTGCTTTGGTGAATATTGGAAGTTCTGTGTTCAAGGAGGGTATGGCATATGTTGCTTTATCTCGAGTCAGAACTTTATCTGGATTGGACATAATTGATTTTGATGAGACAAAGATTAATGCAGATCTAAATTGTGTAAAAGAATATAATAGGTTAAGAAGAGAGTATGCTCCAAATTTACCTCAATATCCTCTATTTGAAAAGCGTGTGGTAGGCTGAAAAAGAAGAAATGAGAAAAATTGTAGTGAAGTTGTAGCAAAAAGAAAAAAAGTAGATGAACCAGTAATTGTAAGCAGAAAGGAAAAGGATTTAGTTAAAGATATTGTTGGATTTCAGTTTGAAAACAGTTCTGGTGTCAACTGCTATGCTAATGTAGTGGTTAATGTTATTTTTTTCTTCAAACTTTACAAGAACAGATTGTTGAAAATCGGGATTAAAGAATTTGTTGTTTGGTGAATTCTGTGTTTGAGAAATGTAGCAGTGATAGAACAAAAATAGAAAGTGTTTCTGAAATTCGAAATCTTTTAGACATATGTTCTGGTCTAAATCAATTTTCACAGAATATTCAGCAAGATTGTCTGGAATTTCTAATGTATATGCTTGTTGTATTGCAGTATGAAGGTATAGATGTAGAAAATCTTTTTGGCCTTTCTTATAAATGGCAGTATAACTGTGACAATTGTTCCTTTTCAAGTACTACTACAATAGACACTGAAAGATTTAAATATTTGACTTTACCAGACTGCAAATCAGTGTCTTTTAATAATCTAGTTAGAGAAGCAAATCAAAACATGGTCTGTACTCAATGTAAATCTGCAATGCTATCAACATTATTTATACAAAGATATGGACAGTATGTAATTTTAATGTTCCAACAATGCAGACCTGATGGAACTAAATTGACAACTTTAATTAAAAATGTTGTGGCTTCTCAATTCAATTTCAGGAAGAACCTTTGCAACTGCAGCAATTATTTACCATGATGGTACTTCGAGAACATCAGGACATTACACAGCTTATTTAAAATGTCAAAAAGGCTGGAATAATTGTAATGATACTCAATTGACTTTCAAAAAACGTTTGCCTTCTGACTTACAAAATACTTACCTAGTGTTCTTACAACGGAAATTTTAGGAAAGGTAATTGGCCTATGAAGATTGGAGCAGTTAATAAAACTTAGTTTGCTGTTCAAAATTACTATGTGAGTGAGAGTGATCAAGATAATAACAAACTTGTAGTTGTCATAGAGGTAGTGTAAGTGTATCACATAGTGAGGGATATCAGTATTATAGGAAATGTTGATCATGAGTGAGCCACAGCTGGAAATATAACTATTTGTTACATGATGTAAAAGATGTTGGAGCTTTTCGTTCAGAAACTCGGGTAAATGGAAGTTTAAGAGTACTAATGAGTAATTTCCAAAGAAAAGGACTTTCCATATACTATTTGGCCTCGTGGAAAAGTAAGTGGATCAGAAATGAGTTAAGTTATGTTTTTTCTAAGTTTAACATTATTTATTGAAACGTTGTATGGGTTTTTTAAACACAATCTTATTGATTGTGTTTTTTTTGCCCGCTGTCATATGATGAGTATTATTGAACTCACTGTTTTAAGTGAAATTCAATATATTCTGAGAACAGCAAAAATAAACCATATAACGTGTTGTACAAGTTATTTTGTATTTTGTATTATGAAATATATATTATACTCCCCTTGTCTCACGCTCACTCACCTTTTTCCACCCTCTATCACCCCTCTTAACTCACCGTCACTGCCCTTCTCTCACCCTCCCTCACCCCCGTTCCCTTACTCCATTTCCCTCACTACCCCTAATTCCCCTTTCCTTCACTGCCTTTTCCCTCTCTCCCCTCCACCACTTTCCAGCTCTCAGTCACTCTACTTCACTCCCCTTCCCCTTCTTTCCTTCCTTTGCTCCCTCAGTAATTCCCCTTCCCTTACTCACCTTACTCCACTTCACTCACTCCTTCTCTCACTCCCTCTGTCCTCTCACATCCTCACTCCCCTTCCCTAACTCTCTCACTCTTAACCTCACTCTCTCCATCCTCTCACTCTCTCACTCCTCTTCCGTCACACTCACTCCCTTCAACTCACCAACACTCCCTCATTTACCTTTCTATGCTCCCTCACTTAGTCCCCTTCTCTCGCTCCTTCCTTCACTACCTCTATGTCCTCACTCCCTCACTCCCCTTGTCTTACGCTCACTCGCCTTTATCCACCCTCTATCACTCCTCTTTCCTCAACCACACTGCCCTTCTCTCACCCTCCCTCACCCCGTTCTCTTACTCCACGTCCCTCACTTATCCTCATTCCCCATCCTTAACTCCCCTTACCCTCACTCTCCACTCGCAGTCACATTTTCCCAGTCCCTCTGCTTCACTCCCCTTCCCCTTCTTTCCTTCCTTTGCTCCCTCAGTCATTCCCCTTCCCTCACTCACCTTACTCCACTTTACTCACTCCTTCTCTCACTCCCTCTTTCCTTTCATTTCCTCACTCCTCTTCCCTCACTCCCTCTCTGTTACCCTCACTCCCTCTGTCCCCTCACTCTCTCACGCCCCTTCACTCACCCTCACTCACCTTCCATCCCTCATTATCGTGAATGCACCCTCACTCAGTCCCCCTTCCCTGTCACTCACTCCCCTTTCCTTACTCCCCTTTCCTCCTTTAGTTTTGATAACTCACATTCCTTTAGTATCTTACTCACCTTCAGTTCATTTCTCTCTCCCTCTCTTCCTCTCTGTCACTGAATCTATCCGCCTCATTATCCTCATAGTAATTTACTCCCCCTCTATTTTTTTTCCCTCTCTCTGTCCTTCACTCCTACTTTATCTCTTAGTACCCTTTTATGACTTTTAATCTCCTGCCTTGTCTCTTGTATTTTGAAATAAATATTATTACAATTATAAGTAATTTTTTCCCCCTCTTCCACAGGTATTACATTTATTAAAAATATGTCATTAAGTTTACATTACTTATAAGGTAAATTTCACAAACAAAATTTACTTTCTCATCACTCTTTTCCTTAACCTCACTACTCTTCTCTCACCCACCCTCACCCCATTCCCTTACTCCGCTTCCCACTTATTCTCATTCCCCATGTTTATCCCCCTTTCCCTCACTCCCCTCCCACACTCACCTTCTTTCAGACCCCCTGCTTTACTTCCCTTCCCCTCTCTTCCCTTCCTTCGCTCCTTCACTCATTCCCCTTCCCTTACTTACCTTACTCCACTTCACTCACTCCTTCTCTCACTCTCTCTGTCCTCTCACTTCCTCACTCCCCTTCCCTCACTCCCTCTCTCTTAGCCTTACTCTCTCACTCCCTTCACTCTCTGACTCCTCTTCCGTCACACTCACTCCCTATAACTCACCCACACTCCCTCACTTACCTTTCTTTGCTCCCTCACTCAGTCCCTTTCTGTCACTCTTTCCTTCACTACCTCTATGTAATCACTCCCTCAGTCCCCTTGTCTTACACTCACTCGCCTTTATGCACCCTCTATCATCCCTTTTTCCTCAACCTCACTGCCCTTCTCTCACCCTCCCTCACCCCTGTTCCCTTACTCCGGTTCCCTCACTTATCCTCATTCCCCATCCTTAATTCCCTTTTCCCTTTCTCTCCTCACACACTCACCTTTTCCCAGTCCCTCTGCTTCAGTCTCCTTCCTCTTCTTTCCTTCTTTTCTTCCCTCAGTCATTCCCCTTCCCACACTCACCTTACTCCCCTTTACTCACTCCTTCTCTCACTCCCTATGTCCTCTCACTTCCTCACTCCTCTTCCCTCACTCCCTCTCTGTTACCCTCACTCCCATTGTCCCCTCACTCTCTTACGCCCCTACACTCACCCTCACTCACCTTCCATCCCTCATTGTCGTGAATCCACCCTCACTCACTCCCCCTTCCCTGTTACTCACTCCCCTTTCCTTACTCCCCTTTCCTATCCGCCTCATTATCCTCTTAGTAATTTGCTCTCCCTCTATTTCTTTTTCACTCTCTCTGTCCTTCACCATTCTTTTGTTTCCCTTTCTGTGTCCTTCACTCCTACTTTATCTCTTAGTACCCTTTTATGACTTTTAATCTCCTGCCTGGTCTCTTGTATTTTGAAATAAATATTATTAAAATTATAAGTAATTTTTTTCCCCTCTTACACAGATATTACATTTATTAAAAATATGTCATCAAGTTTACATTACTTATAAGGTAAGTTTGACAAACAAAATTTACTTTCTCATCACTCATTTCCTTAACCTCACTAATCTTCTCTCAACCACCCTCACCCTCACCCCCGTTCCCTTACTCCGCTTCCCTCACTTATTCTCATTCCCCATGTTTACTCCCCTTTCCCTCACTCCCCTCCCACACTCACATTCTTTCAGACCCCCTGCTTTACTTCTCTTACCCTCTCTTCCTTTCCTTCGCTTCTTCACTCATTCCCCTTCCCTTACTCACCTTACTCCACTTCACTCACTCCTTCTCTCACTCCCTCTGTCCTCTCACTTCCTCACTCCCCTTCCCTCACTCCCTCTCTCTTAGCCTCCCTCTCTCCGTCCTCTCACTCTCTCACTCCTCTTCCATCACTCTCACTCCCTATAACTCACCCACACTCCCTCACTTACCTTTCTTTGCTCCCTCACTCAGTCCCTTTCTGTCACTCTTTCCTTCACTACCTCTATGTCCTCACTCCCTCAGTCCCCTTGTCTTACCCTCACTCACTTTTATCCACGCTCTTTCACCCGTCTTTACTCATGCTCTCTGCCCTTCTCTCACCTTCCCTCACCCCCGTTCCCTTACTCCGGTTACCCCACTACCCCTCATTTACCATCCTTCTCTCACCTTCCCTTTACTTTCATCCCCCACTCACCTTCTCTCAGTACCTATGCTTCAGTCCTCTTCCCCTCTATTTCCCTTCCTTCGCTCACTTACCTTACTCCACTTCACTCACTCCTTCTCTCACTCCCTCTGTCCTGTCACATCCTCATTCTCCTTCCCTCACTTCCTCTCTCTTAGCCTCACTACCTCCGTCCCCTCACTCTCTCAGTCCCCTTCCCTCATGCTTACTTCCTTTAACTCTCCCACACTCCCTCACTTACCTTTCTATGCTCCCTCACTCAGTCCCCTTCTCTCACTCTTTCCTTCACTCCCTCTGTCTCCTCACTCCCTCACTCCCCTTGTCTCACGCTCACTTGCCTTTATCCACCCTCTATCACCACTCTTTCCTCAACCTCACTGCTCTTCTCTTACGTTTTCTCACCCCCATTCCCTTACTCTGCTTTCCTCACTTATCCTCATTCCCCATGTTCACTCCCCTTCCCCTCACTCACCTCCCACACTCAGGTTCTTTCAGTCCAACTGCTTCACTTCCCTTCCCCTCTCTTCCCTTCCTTCGCTCCCTCACTCATTTTCCTTTCCTCTCTCACTGTACTCCACTTCACTCACTCCTTGAGAATATGTAAAGAATATAACTCTTTTTGGAGAATTGGAGGTAGTTCTAAAAAGAACTGTTTTTTCTTTTTTTTTTTTTGTTTTTCCGAACGTTTTAAAATTTGTTTTGTATTTTTTTTAGAACAAAAACAAAACTAGGGAATGCCAAACTGCTTAACAGGAGCAAAAAAAAGGAGAAAAATTAGGGCCGAGGGGCGCAGCGGTGATCTTCCCTGGTTCTCACAATTATTTGAATGCTCTGCTCCCCATAACAGAGCAGTTGGTCACACTGCTTACAACGAATTGTAATGTCACCAAAAACAGGTTGAATATTTGGAATCATCAGTTCTGGTCTTCCTCTCACTGATGATGTGGAAGCTCCAGTGGAAGTGGAGGGGCCTTCTTGTGGTAGATTGCGAGCCAGGACTCTGGTGCTCTCCCGTGCATAATTAATCGGGTGCCTCCTCTCAACATGCCTGATTAATGTTGCATTTCCCAAACTATATTTCCGGGTGGGATCTCCACGTGAGAGTACAGTGTCATAAATTTTACATGTGACTTTTTCTGCATTGCATTTTTTCTCCCCCTCTGGAAAAGAGAAAAACTTCCATATGAAGTGGTCCTTCACTTTTCTCTGTGGGGGGACCTCAGGCAGGAATCCATCGGAAGAGTCTGAGGACTGGTCCTGGGAAGGGTTCTGGGAACCAGACATGATGGTAGAAGTTTTGTTTTTGCAGGAACAGACAAGAGGTGTTGTCTCAGCAAAAGCAAAGAGGTTGTGAGGGAAATGGGTGGGGTGTTTCCCTACTTGTGAAAAAAACTGTTATTAACCAATCAAAAGTGTTGTTTTAAGGTCACATGGCTTGACGCGCGCTTACGCTATGCACCCCGGGGCGCTTACGCGGGTGCTTACGCGGCACGTACGTAGGCGCTTCGGGAACGCTTCCAGGGGCGCTTACGCGGCGCGTCAGAATGACATTTTGCTAGATTTATTAAATGCGTTTAACGGTGAAATACTCATATTAAAAATGAAAATTAGTACTTTTATGAGTATGCCACTGAATGCCTTGCATTATTATTTACTTTAAATACATAATTATATTATTTTTCGCACACGGGAATAGCGCTCTCGCTACGTTTATGGGTGCGTTTACGGGTGCGCGTACCCTGCGCGCTCCGGAGTAAAATGATTAAAAAAAATACAATACAGGAAAAATAGATTGAAAAAATAATTTTAGAAAAATATACATTATTTAAATAATTTTATAAAAATTATAATAATTAATAGCTATAAAAATAGCTATTAAAAAACGTGATAATTCACGTAAAAAACCGTAGGTTACAAACTCGTTATAGTAAGGAATTAGCTTTTAAAAAACCTTTGAAATCCACTGAAAAAACCATAGGTTTCACACCAGTAATATTTAGCCGAACATTTTACTCATACAAAACCATTGAAATTCCCACGTTATAGTTAGTTGGACTCACTATAACTCGCGTGCCCGCAGTCCACTGCTGATGATGTCACATATTACATCATTCATGACATGGTCAGTGACATCACTGATGACATCTCAAATGGCATCACTGATGACATCACTGATGACATCTCAAATAACATCACTGATGACATCATTAATGTGATAATATGATGCACCTCCTCACATTCTAATCTAACCTTTGATACACTCAGTGTTAAATACAGACTACCATTCTTGAAACTATTGACATACCAATATCAGTTACTACATACGCACTCACTGATTCCTAAGACAACACACACATCCACTCATTCACCCATACAATCACTCATACATACAGTCACTCATCAATACAACACTATCATATCCACTCATACACCTATACAGACACTCACACACTGCCACTCATCCACGGAGTTACTCACACACCTAATCAGTTACGCAAAGAATCAATCACACTCCTATTTCCTCATTTACACAGTTATACACACTAAACCTTACTTATTCAAACATATACTAACACATACTTACTCTCTTTTACAATCAATGATACAAGTACACATTGATCCATACAGCCACTTACGCAATCACAGGCTCCCATGTATAGTCATTTACATATGCCAACTCTCCCAAGCACTATGTTTTACATATGTACTTACTTGGACATGTAGCACTGAGATATCCATTCACTCACCAACACACCCATGCACACAGTCAACCGCCCATACAGCTGTTTCCACATGCACTCTTGAACTCATACACCAAGTGAATCAACTGCTCACACATCAATGCACACACCTCCCAGGCACCCACACACACACTCAGCCTCACATACAAATACTTGGGCAACCAATCAATAACCCATATAGCCACTCATATAGCTACTGATCAACACATGGCCCCAAGCCGCCCCTCCCCAGGGCTATGTTAAATGTAGGGAGATGGCCATGTGCCCCCCTCCTGGAGCCCTTGATGGCCCTGGGGACGGCCACCCCGTCTTCGGTGGCCAGGCCACCCTTTCTCCACCACTCTGCAAATGCGCTTCCTGTCAGTCTACGGGATGGGGGATGAAGTCCAATTTACTCCTGAGGGACTTTGGGAGCCAAGAAGCCCTTCTGGTAACCTCCTGTAAGTCCTACGCAGCGGAATTCCTGAGGTCTGGTCGGAGCCCCAACACCCTTTCTTCACCACTCTGAAAATGCAACTACTAGTTAAAGAAGTGTTTGCAATGTAATAGGTTTCACATTTGTGAGAGTTAGAGCTATTGGTGCTGTAAATTGAAAAGTTTTTTACTAAAGTGTTTGGGAATGGAGTGAATGTACGTTGTGTGTAGTGGAATTATGTGGTATGTTGTGCAGTGAATTTATGTGGATAGAAATGTATAGGCATTATGTAGAGTGGGATTCTGTGTTATGGCGAGTAATTATGTGGTATTGTAGTCTGTGTTGTGGTAACTTCAGGTTTAGTCTTCCTCGTTTCTATAGAAGCTCAACTATGAACTCAATGAGATGAAAAAAGAAGGAATCACTGAGGAGCACTTGTGGACATAGTCAGCGGTATGAGCAGGTCCACTGGAATTATGCAACTGTTTGGCTGCACAGACTTTGGCACAATTATACATATTCTGCATTAGCCACATAATTCATCATCTGCTCCTTAATCTGCAGATTTGAACAAAAAAAGCCTTGTTTCTAGCTCAAATGGGTCAAACGTTACCAAAATGCAGCAACAAGTGTTGCAGCGTGGTGGAAGGCCCTTTTCAAACCTAGAATGGTCACCTGTTATTTATTGCTAAATGTGGGTGTTAAATTGGTACTAATGGTGTGCAAGCCATTCTTGCTTACTTCTGCACTTCTCTTGACTCTTTCTGCACATCTCTTCTACTTTCTGCACCTCTGTTACCTTTTTCTGCACCTCACTTGCTTTTTTCTGTACCCCTCTTGCCTCTTTCTGCACCCTTCTTCCCTTTTTCTGCACCACGCTTGCCTCTTTCTGCACCCCTCTTATGTATTTCTGTATCTGTACCTATATCTGTACCTCTGTTCCTTCTTTCTACACTTCTTCTGTTTCTTTCTGCACCTCTCTTGCTTCTTTCTGCACCCCTCTTGCCTCTTTCTCCACCTCTCTTCCCCTTTCCGCATGTCTGTTGCTTCTTTCTGCACTTCTCCTGCATCTTTCTATACCTCTCTTCCTTCTTTCTGCACTCCACTTGCCTCTTTCTGCACCATTCTCCCTTCTTTGTGCACATCTTTTGCCTCTTTCTGTACCTCTCTTGGCTCTTTCTGCACCCCTCTTGCCTTTTTCTGCATGTCTTGCTTGTTTATGCACTTCTGCCTGTTTATGTACCCCTCTTGCCCCTCTGTTGTTTCTTACTGCACTGCTCTTGCTTCTTTTTGCATCTCTCATGCAAATTTATATACCCTTTTTGCCTATTTCTGCACCCCTCTTGCCTCCTGCACCTCTGTTGGTTCTTTCTGTGCTGCTCTTGAATCTTTGCACCTCTTTTGCTTCTTTTTTGAACTTCTCTTCGTCTTTCTGCACCCCTTTTGCCTCTTTCCGTGCCTCCGTTGCTTCTTTCTGCACTTCTCTTGCTTCTTTCTGCACTTCTCTTGTTTCTTTCTGCACCCATCTTGCCTCTTTCTGCACACCTCTTTCCTCTTTGGGCAACTGTCTTGCATCTTTCTACACCTCTCTTCCCTCTTTCTGCACCACTCTTGCCTCTTTCTAAACCGGTTGCTTCTTTATGCACTTCTCTTGCCTCTTTCAGTATCTCTGTTGCTTCGTTCTTTACTTCTCTTCCTTCTTTCTGCACCCCTCTTGCCTCCTTCTGTACTGCTGTTACTTCTTTCTGCACTTCTCTTGGTTCTTTCTGCACTACTCTTGCCTCTTTCTGCATACCTCTTGCCTCTTTGAACACCTCTTTTGCTTCTTTTTGTACTTCTCTCTCCTCTTTCTGCCTCCCTCTTGCATCTTTCAGCACCTCATTTTCTTTTTTCTGCAGATCTCTTGCCTCTTTCTTCACTTCACTTGCCTTTTTCAGCACCTCTGTTGCTTTTTTCTGTATATCTCTTGCCTCTTTCTGCACCCCTCTTTTCTCTTTCTACACCTCGCTAGCCTCTTTCTGCACCTCTGATCCCTCTTTATGCACCTTTCCTGCCTGTTTCTGCACCTGTCCTGCCTCTTTCTGTACCTCTCTTGCCTCTTTCTCTACACCTCTTGCTTCTTTCTGCACCTCACTTGCCTCTTTAAGCACCTCTGTTGCTTTTTCTTCAGATCTCCTTCTCCTTTCTACACCTCCCTCGCCTCTTTCAGCACCTCTGTTTCTTTTTTCTACAGATCTCCTTCTCCTTTCTACACCTCACTCACCTCTTTCAGCACCTCTGTTGCTTTTCTGCAGATCTCTTGCCTCTTTCTGCACCCCTCTTTTTTCTTTCTGCACCTCTCTTGCCTCTTATTGCACCTTTCCTGCCTGTTTCTGTACCTCTTGTGCCTCTTTCTGTACCTCTGTTGCCTCTTTCTGTACCGCTCTTGCTTCTTTATGCACCTCACTTGCCTCTTTCTGCACTACTCTTGCTTCTTTCTACACCTCTGTTGCTTCTTTCAGCAATTCTCTTGCCTCTTTCTGCACTTCTCTTGCTTCTTTCTACATCTCTGTTGCTCCTTTCAGCAATTCTCGTGCCTCTTTCTGCACTTCTTTTCCTTCTTTCATTCCCCCTCGTGCCTCCTCTGCACCTCTGTTGCTTCTTTCTGCACTTCTATTGCCTCTTTCTGCACCTCTCTTGCTTCTTTCTGCACTTCTCGTGCTCTTGCTGCACCCTTTGTACCTGTTTTAGCATCTCTGTTACTTCTTTCTGCACTTCTCTTCCTTCTTTCTGCACCCCTCCTGCCTCTTTCTATACCTATCTTGCCTATTTGTGCACCCCTCCTACTTTTTTCTGCACCCCTCTTGCCTCTTTCAGCACCTCTGTTGCTTTTTTCTGTATATCTCTTGCCTCTTTCTGCACCCCTCTTTTCTCTTTCTGCACCTCGCTAGCCTTTTTCCGCACCTCTGATCCCTCTTTGTGTACCTTTCCTGCCTGTTTCTGCACCTCTCCTGCCTCTTTCTGTACCTCTCTTGCCACTTTCTCTACACCTCTTGCTTCTTTCTGCACCTCACTTGCCTCTTTCAGCACCTCTGTTGCTTTTTCTCTTCAGATCTCCTTCTCCTTTCTACACCTCACTCGCCTCTTTCAGCAACTCTGTTTCTTTTTTCTGCAGATTTCTTGCCTCTTTCTGCACCCCTCGTTTCTCTTTCTGCACCTCTCTTGCCTCTTTCTGCACCTTTCCTGCCTCGTTCTGTACCTCTTGTGCCTCTTTCTGTACCTCTGTTGCCTCTTTCTGCACCGCTCTTGCTTCTTTATGCACCTCACTTGCCTCTTTCTGCACTACTCTTGCTTCTTTCTACACCTCTGTTACTTCTTTCAGCAATTTTCTAGCCTCTTTCTGCACTTCTCCTGCTTCTTTCATTCCCCCTCGTGCCTCCTTCTGCATCTCTGTTGCTTCTTTCTGCACTTCTATTGCCTCTTTCTGCACCTCTCTTGCTTCTTTCTGCACTTCTCTTCCTTCTTTCTGCACCCCTCCTGCCTCTTTCTATACCTATCTTGCCTATTTGTGCACCCCTCCTACTTTTTTTCTGCACCCCTCTTGCCTCTTTCTGTACCTCTGTTGCCTCTTTCAGCACTTTTCTTGCCTCTTTCTGCACCCCTCTTTCCTCTTTCTGCACCTCTGTTGCTTCTTTCTGCACATATATTGCCTCTTTTTGCACCTCTTTTGCTTCTTTCTGCACCTAACTTGCCTCTTTCAGCACCTCTGTTGATTTTCTTTGCACATCTCTTGCTCCTTTCTCCACCTCACTTGCCGCTTTCAGTACCTCTGTTGCTTTTTCTGCAGATATCGTTACTATTTTTGCACCCCTCTTTTCTCTTTCTGCACCTCTCTTGCCTCTTTCTGCACCGCTGTTCCCTCTTTCTGTACCTTTCCTGCCTGTTTCTGTACTTCTCATGCCTTTCTGTACCTCTGTTGCCTCTTTCTGCACTTCTCTTGCTTCTTTTTAAACCACTGTTGCTTCTTTCAGCAATTCGCTTGCCTCTTTCTACACTTCTTTCCCATCTTTCTGCACCCACCTGCCTTTTTCTGTACCTCTCTTGCCTCTTTCTGTACCTTTCCTACCTGTTTCTGCACCCCTATTGCCTCCTTTTACACCTCTGTTGGTTCTTTCTGTACGGCTCTTGCTAATTTCTGCACCTCACTTGCCTCTTTCTGCACTTCTCTTGCTTCTTTATACACCTCTGCTGATTTTTAAGCAATTCTCTTGCCTCTTTCTGCTATTCACTTGCTTGTTTCTGCACCTCTCTTGCGTCTTTCTGCACCTCGGTTGCCTTTTTCTGCACTTCACTTGCTTATTTCTGTACCTCTCTTGCCTCTTTTGGTACCTCTTTTGCTTCTTACCGCAGCCCTCTTGACTCTTTATGCACCCTTTGTGCCTCTTTCAGCACCTCAATTGCTTGTTTCTGCACTTCTCTTCCTTTTTTCATCCCCCTTGAGCCTCCTTCTGCACCGCTGTTGCTTCTTTCTGCACTTCTCTTTGTTCTTTCTGCACTGCTCTTTGCTCTTTCTGCATCCCTATTGCCGCTTTGAGCACCTCTGTTGCATCTTTCTGCACTTCTATTGCCTCTTTCTGCACCTCTCTTGCTTCTTTCTGCACCTCACTTGCCTCTTTCAGCACCTCTGTTGCTTTTTCCTGCAGATCTTTTTCTTCTTTCTGCACTTTACTTGCCTCTTTCAGCACCTCTGATCCCTCTTTATGCACCTTTCCTGCCTGTTTCTGCACCTGTCCTGCCTCTTTCTGTACCTCTCTTGCCTCTTTCTCTACACCTCTTGCTTCTTTCTGCACCTCACTTGCCTCTTTAAGCACCTCTGTTGCTTTTTCTTCAGATCTCCTTCTCCTTTCTACACCTCCCTCGCCTCTTTCAGCACCTCTGTTTCTTTTTTCTACAGATCTCCTTCTCCTTTCTACACCTCACTCACCTCTTTCAGCACCTCTGTTGCTTTTTCTGCAGATCTCTTGCCTCTTTCTGCACCCCTCTTTTTTCTTTCTGCACCTCTCTTGCCTCTTATTGCACCTTTCCTGCCTGTTTCTGTACCTCTTGTGCCTCTTTCTGTACCTCTGTTGCCTCTTTCTGCACCGCTCTTGCTTCTTTATGCACCTCACTTGCCTCTTTCTGCACTACTCTTGCTTCTTTCTACACCTCTGTTGCTTCTTTCAGCAATTCTCTTGCCTCTTTCTGCACTTCTCTTGCTTCTTTCTACATCTCTGTTGCTCCTTTCAGCAATTCTCGTGCCTCTTTCTGCACTTCTTTTCCTTCTTTCATTCCCCCTCGTGCCTCCTCTGCACCTCTGTTGCTTCTTTCTGCACTTCTATTGCCTCTTTCTGCACCTCTCTTGCTTCTTTCTGCACTTCTCGTGCTCTTGCTGCACCCTTTGTACCTGTTTTAGCATCTCTGTTACTTCTTTCTGCACTTCTCTTCCTTCTTTCTGCACCCCTCCTGCCTCTTTCTATACCTATCTTGCCTATTTGTGCACCCCTCCTACTTTTTTCTGCACCCCTCTTGCCTCTTTCAGCACCTCTGTTGCTTTTTTCTGTATATCTCTTGCCTCTTTCTGCACCCCTCTTTTCTCTTTCTGCACCTCGCTAGCCTTTTTCCGCACCTCTGATCCCTCTTTGTGTACCTTTCCTGCCTGTTTCTGCACCTCTCCTGCCTCTTTCTGTACCTCTCTTGCCACTTTCTCTACACCTCTTGCTTCTTTCTGCACCTCACTTGCCTCTTTCAGCACCTCTGTTGCTTTTTCTCTTCAGATCTCCTTCTCCTTTCTACACCTCACTCGCCTCTTTCACCAACTCTGTTTCTTTTTTCTGCAGATCTCTTGCCTCTTTCTGCACCCCTCGTTTCTCTTTCTGCACCTCTCTTGCCTCTTTCTGCACCTTTCCTGCCTCGTTCTGTACCTCTTGTGCCTCTTTCTGTACCTCTGTTGCCTCTTTCTGCACCGCTCTTGCTTCTTTATGCACCTCACTTGCCTCTTTCTGCACTACTCTTGCTTCTTTCTACACCTCTGTTACTTCTTTCAGCAATTTTCTAGCCTCTTTCTGCACTTCTCCTGCTTCTTTCATTCCCCCTCGTGCCTCCTTCTGCATCTCTGTTGCTTCTTTCTGCACTTCTATTGCCTCTTTCTGCACCTCTCTTGCTTCTTTCTGCACTTCTCTTCCTTCTTTCTGCACCCCTCCTGCCTCTTTCTATACCTATCTTGCCTATTTGTGCACCCCTCCTACTTTTTTTCTGCACCCCTCTTGCCTCTTTCTGTACCTCTGTTGCCTCTTTCAGCACTTTTCTTGCCTCTTTCTGCACCCCTCTTTCCTCTTTCTGCACCTCTGTTGCTTCTTTCTGCACATATATTGCCTCTTTTTGCACCTCTTTTGCTTCTTTCTGCACCTAACTTGCCTCTTTCAGCACCTCTGTTGATTTTCTTTGCACATCTCTTGCTCCTTTCTCCACCTCACTTGCCGCTTTCAGTACCTCTGTTGCTTTTTCTGCAGATATCGTTACTATTTTTGCACCCCTCTTTTCTCTTTCTGCACCTCTCTTGCCTCTTTCTGCACCGCTGTTCCCTCTTTCTGTACCTTTCCTGCCTGTTTCTGTACTTCTCATGCCTTTCTGTACCTCTGTTGCCTCTTTCTGCACTTCTCTTGCTTCTTTTTAAACCACTGTTGCTTCTTTCAGCAATTCGCTTGCCTCTTTCTACACTTCTTTCCCATCTTTCTGCACCCACCTGCCTTTTTCTGTACCTCTCTTGCCTCTTTCTGTACCTTTCCTACCTGTTTCTGCACCCCTATTGCCTCCTTTTACACCTCTGTTGGTTCTTTCTGTACGGCTCTTGCTAATTTCTGCACCTCACTTGCCTCTTTCTGCACTTCTCTTGCTTCTTTATACACCTCTGCTGATTTTTAAGCAATTCTCTTGCCTCTTTCTGCTATTCACTTGCTTGTTTCTGCACCTCTCTTGCGTCTTTCTGCACCTCGGTTGCCTTTTTCTGCACTTCACTTGCTTATTTCTGTACCTCTCTTGCCTCTTTTGGTACCTCTTTTGCTTCTTACCGCAGCCCTCTTGACTCTTTATGCACCCTTTGTGCCTCTTTCAGCACCTCAATTGCTTGTTTCTGCACTTCTCTTCCTTTTTTCATCCCCCTTGAGCCTCCTTCTGCACCGCTGTTGATTCTTTCTGCACTTCTCTTTGTTCTTTCTGCACTGCTCTTTGCTCTTTCTGCATCCCTATTGCCGCTTTGAGCACCTCTGTTGCATCTTTCTGCACTTCTATTGCCTCTTTCTGCACCTCTCTTGCTTCTTTCTGCACCTCACTTGCCTCTTTCAGCACCTCTGTTGCTTTTTCCTGCAGATCTTTTTCTTCTTTCTGCACTTTACTTGCCTCTTTCAGCACCTCTGTTGCTTTTTACTGCAGATCTCTTGCCTCTTTCTGCATCCCTCTTTTCTCTTTCTCCACCTCTCCTGCCTCTTTCTGCACCTCTCTTCCCTCTTACTGTACCTCTGTTGCCTCTTTCTGTACTTCTTTTGCTCTTTCTGCAAACTTTGTGCCTCTTTCAGCACCTCTGTTACTTCTTTCTGCACTTCTCTTCCTTCTTTCTGTACCTCTCTTGCTTCCTTCTGCACCTCACTTGCCTTTTTCAGCACCTCTGTTGCTTTTTTCTGCAGATCTCTTGCCTCTTTATGCACAATTTGTGTCTCTTTCTGCACCTCTCTTGCCTCTTTCTGCACCCCAGTTCCCCCTTTCTGCATCTTTCCTGCATATTTCTGTAACTCTCTTGCCTCTTTCTGTACCTCTGTTGCCTCTTTCAGGCAACAGAGGTACACCCCTATTGCCTCTTTCAGGCAACAGAGGAGCACCCCTATTGCCTATTTCTGCACCTCTGTTGCTTCTTTCTGCACTTCTATTGCCTCTTTCTGCACCTCTCTGCCTCTCTTGCTTCTTTCTGCACCTCTCTTGCCTTCTTCAGCATCTCTGAGGGCAGGTATGCTCTCTGAACACTGCTATTTTGTAAACAAAAGAATGCCAGTGACCAAAGTTCCTGTTCAGTAGTCCACGGCCAATGCAAATAAACGTATGCCTCTTTAAAACATTACCAGACACTCCCAAGCCTTTATCTGACTCTTGTTCTTTCCCGTTTTCTCCTTTTGTGATGGTTTTTCTGTCATTCTCATCCTTGGTCTTTCCGATTTAAATGTTTTTCCCTCTTTTGCACTCAGAGAATACCTGATGCGGAAAAATAAGTCCAAGTTCCCAAATTTACCACCAGCTCAAATTAAGCACTGCCTCTGAATATCAAAGCTACAATATCAAGGTATATAAATATTAAGGCCCAACTATTGAGTCCAAGATAATGAAAGGTATTTCAGGGGCCTATTGATCAAAAATTAACACTGCACTGCATTATAGGGAAAGGGCTGGAATGCATTGCACTTATTACAATGTGGCACATTCCTCTCCTTTCCCTGTGTTGCATGCAGGATTTTTTTTGTGCAGGAAGGAGCACGTTCCTGCACAAAAACAATCTTCAGAGGCATATTCCTCTATGTGTGCTACAGAATGCAGCACACATAGAAAGAGGAAGTTACGTGTCGGAATGAAGCTATTTCTCCTTGTAATACCTGCCCTGGGAAGGCTTATCTTTTTGACGCATTCCCACGTCTACCAGTGATGGTAAATCAGTGAATACTTCAAAAACCATGGGAGTTGCCTGGGTACACAATTCCCATAAACACCTTTCCAGGATAGTGTAACGCAATGTAGTGATTTGCAGAGCGTTACGTTACTCCTGATTTATCAAGCCACGCAGGGCCTTGCAAAGTGGCCTTGAGAGGCTTGATAAATCACATTTTAGGGTTTTCTTTGCGCATGTGTGGCGCAAATGAGACACAAACCCTTGATGAATAGGGCCCTAAGTATAGATTTTGTATCTCTAACTCCACATATATGCACATTGATGGAGGATTAGCCTCACTTTGCAAATTCACATAACAGAACATAATATATATATATATTCACTGAAAAAACCATAGGTTATAGACCATATATAGTTAGGAATTAGCATTTAAAAAACCTTATTTTACTCACACAAAACCATTGAAATTCCATATATAGTTAGTTGCACTAACTATATATTGCGCACCCGCAATCCACTGCTGATCATGTCACATATTACATCATTCATGACATGGTCAGTGACATCACTGATGACATCACTGATGACATCTCAAATGACATCACTGATGACATCACTGATGACAACATCCAGTGACTATGTTTCTGTAAAGTAAAAATATGTCTTACATATTGAAGAATGAGTGGATGTATAAGTGTCTGGACGAAGGATTTAGTAGGTGCATGACTGAATGTATGAGTGAGTGATTAAATGTGTCTCACTGAGTGCATGGGTTAGTGACTAAACTGTCTTAATTTGTGCATCATTATGTCTGTTGTTCTGTAAACTGCTGCATGTGTTGATCAGTAGCTATATGAGTAACTATATGGGTTATTGATTGATTGCCCAAGTATTTGCATGGGAGACTGAGTGTGTGTGTGGCTGGATGGGAGGTGTGTGACTCTGTACAGATCAATGTGTACTTGTATCAATGATTGTATAAGAGAGTAAGTATGTGTTAGTATATGGTTGAAAACGTAAGGTGCTCTATGTTTAACTGTATAGAGTAGAAAATGGAAGTGTGATTGATTCTTTACAGGACTGACTAGGTGTGTGAGTAACTCCATGGATGAGTGGCAGAGTGTGAGTGTCTGTATAGGTGTATGAGTGCATATGATTGTGTTGTAAACATGAGTGATTGTATGTATGAATGATTGTATGGGTGAATGAGTGAATGTGTGTGTAGACGTAGGAATCAGTGAGTACGTATGTAGTAACTAGTATTGGTGTGTCAATGGTTTCAAAAATTATACTCTGTTTTTAACACTGGGTGAAACAGAGGTTATATTAAAATGTGAAGAGATGCATTGTATTGTCACATGAATAATATCATCAGTGATGTGGTCATTGATGTCAAATGAGATGTCATCAGTGATGTCATCAGTGATGTCATTTGAGATGTCATCAGTGATGTCATCAGTGATGTCACTGACCATGTCATGAATGATGTAATATGTGACATGATCAGCAGTGGATTGCGGGTGCGCAATATATAGTTAGTGCAACTAACTATATATGGAATTTCAATGGTTTTGTGTGAGTAAAATAAGGTTTTTTAAATGCTAATTCCTAACTATATATGGTCTATAACCTATGGTTTTTTCAGTGAATTTTCAAGGTTTTGTAAATGCTAATTCCTAACTATATATGGTCTATAACCTATGGTTTTTTCAGTGAATTTCAATGGTTTTTTAATAGCAAATATCATAAGCTGTCGAATGTCAAGTACGTGGTAAGTGAAAACATTTTCGTGTTTATGCACACTGATCTGCTTTGAATGGTGCCCCCCCCCTCATTTCTATTAGGAGTACTCTCTCTTTGCAGATAGTGAAAGGTAGTTAACGCAGGCCTTTGCCCCCGTTGTAATCCGTCGTGCCTGCTTCTCTCTCCATTTGATTGATTGTTATCCAAGTATTTACTGTTTTAGAATTAGTTCTCTTTGGTTCATTCTCTATTTACAAACAAACACAGAGTCGCAATACTCTGTTTAGTCTTTGCAGATAACGAAAAATCGTGTAAAAAAAAGAAAAGGAATCGAGCAAAATCAGTAGGCCACTAATGGGATCTCTTTTTGACCTCGCTAAAATAGAAACATTAGGAACAACCCCTCATGACAAATACAAAACTAGTGAGATGAACTGAACTCCACACAATGATGGCTGCAAAACAGCTCGGCTCCGCCACCCACCCCGCCCAAAATAACGATAAAGAGCGGCTGCCATGATTGGTTGCGGAATGGCCACGACGGAGCTACGAAATGATGCTGCTCTCATGCTAACCCCAGCTTCAGTCTGAAACATCCAGAAACACTGTAGACTACCAATTCGATCAGTTCCGGTAGCGCCCCAATGTAACCCGGTAGAGAAGAACTAGCCCTCCCCTCTTTGACTGATGGTTCTTGTTGCCTGTCCCTTCTGTTGTCATTTAACAGAACTATTTAGCCTGCTGAAAGGGGTTGTGTTCCGACCGCTGGTTGGTGGAGACATTTTGACTATATTCTGGACCTGCGTTGTCGCGTAATGCGTCATATGACGCGCCGCGTTAGCGCATCCGGAAGTCATCCGGGGCGCGCAGCGCGTAACGTAAGCATAACAAGTCATGTGACTTGTTAATAAAACTTTTCATTGGTTCATTTTACTTTTCTTATTGTAATGATGAAAGGCTTGGTCACATGACCTAAAAATTACGCTTTTCATTACTTCCGAACATTATTTTTTCTTAAATATATGTTATAATGTTCCAGACTAATGTACTTTCCCGGAAATTTTACAACTGTCCTGCAAGTAAAATATATTCTTTTTTCGAGAAAAAGAGCGTTTCTTCGTCCCATGATGGAGCCGTTGAGCAAAAGAGGGTCGACCTGCTGTCTTAGTCGCCGATACGCCTGAATATGAGATTCTTATCGATCACTTTATGTTGCAGGAATAGAAAACACAACAGCCCTTGACCATTTATCTTTACTGCGTTCCTTCGTATTATACCTTTTACCCTTCATGTAATTGGTCTGCTTTATTTCACTTGCCTTTTAATGATTCTAAAACAGTGACTATTATTACAAACTTTACCAATGTATATACTACTACCATGTTTTCTTTTAAAAACCTTTATTGTGAAAATTTCATTATACAAATACGAGCCTATAACCACGTGGGCCGGCCACGGAGCAAACTGTAATCGTATGTGATGAGTAGACATTTACACTGTAGAGGAACGTAACGGGCGGGCCATTAGGTTGCAAGAACTAAGGTGTCTAACAGTTACGGAATCGGTGGACGTACATTTTATAATTAAAATACGACAGGGCCAGTTACAATAAAATTATCTAGATATACATTTGCGGGCAAGTACCATGGGTGACGTTAATTCGAACTTTCAACAGTACAGTAATCAATAACACATCAGAACTTAATATCAATAGGGATGTC
Source organism: Lissotriton helveticus (assembly GCF_964261635.1). Taxonomy (NCBI): domain Eukaryota; kingdom Metazoa; phylum Chordata; class Amphibia; order Caudata; family Salamandridae; genus Lissotriton; species Lissotriton helveticus. Next base: position 1,649,024,060 of record NC_136063.1, on the reverse strand, counting down.
GAAATATTCAATCAATTCTCGTCCCCGCCCGCCATGTGCTTCAAAACTGCATACGTATCTCGTGATTTCAAGGTTCTGCAACCAGTACACAACAAGGAGTTACGAGTCCCATTTATTCCGGCGCCATTTTGGGCGAGGACGGGCAGGTCCAGGATATAGTCAAAATGTCTCTACCAACCATCGACTATGATGATGTTCATATGCTGTATTTATTAGAGTAACACTCATCTGTCCACATGAAATTAATTTGCCACAATCTAAACATGTCATTTTAATCTTTCCAAAGTTCTTCTAAAAATTTGGGACCGTTTCCCTTGCCTCTGAAGCTCTCAGTGCCACTTCTTTGATGAATGTACTAGCAGGTCAGGGGTTCTCCTCCAAATCTCTCTTTTATGCAGCACTATAATTAATTGGTGCCACCTCTCCATATGACGATGCATGGTATAGTTACCACAACTATATTTTTTTTCGGTTCCTCTGGAGAGTTCATCGTGGCAGATGAAGCGTGTAACGTACCGGGCATTTACCTTTTTTTGCATGTACAGGAAAGGAAAAAAAAATCGAGCGTCCGAGTTCTAAGGTGTCCCAGGGCCATTTTAGTGGACCAGGCCCAAATCCAAAGAACAGGCCGCCATTTTGAGAGTCCTGTTGCAGCCGCCTGTCGCTGTAGCATCAAGAGCAGCCGAAACTCAGCTGAATGGCAACTGAAACGGTAAAGGGGCGCCCCACTACAGCAGACGAGCCAGGCCCAAATCCAAAGAACAGCTATCTCACAGGCTAATGGGGCGACCCACGCCGAGTTTCAGCATTGTAGGATGACCACACAAGTACAGCAACTTGCTAGACATCACCTCGGTGCCATCCGGATCTCGGCGCCCCACTGCAGATGAAGTGCCTCTCAACTATGAAACCACCACGGTGACATCCGGATCTTGGCGCGTTGTGCTGCCTTCGGCCTATTCGCACATCGGTCCGCTACTGACGCCATCTCACAGGCTAATGGGGCGACCCACGCCGAGTTTCAGCATTGTAGGATGACCACACCAGTACAGCAACTTGCTAGACATCACCTCGGTGCCATCCGGATCTCGGCGCCCCACTGCAGATGAAGTGCCTCTCAACTATGAAACCACCACGGTGACATCCGTATCTTGGCGCGTTGTGCTGCCTTCGGCCTATTCGCACATCGGTCCGCTACTGACGCCATCTCACAGGCTAATGGGGCGACCCACGCCGAGTTTCAGCATTGTAGGATGACCACACCAGTACAGCAACTTGCTAGACATCACCTCGGTGCCATCCGGATCTCGGCGCCCCACTGCAGATGAAGTGCCTCTCAACTATGAAACCACCACGGTGACATCCGGATCTTGGCGCGTTGTGCTGCCTTCGGCCTATTCGCACATCGGTCCGCTACTGACGCCATCTCACAGGCTAATGGAGTGACCCACGCCGAGTTTCAGCATTGTAGGATGACCACACCAACTTGCTAGACATCACCTCAGTGCCATCCGAATCTTGGCATCTCAACGCCTAGTGGTATCTTCCATACAAAAAATATTGTTACGCTGCCTTTGGCCCCATTCGCACATCAGTCCGCAACTTAGACATCACCTCGGTGCCATCCGGATCTTGGCATCTCAGCGCCTTGTGGTGTCAGTCAGAAAATATTGTTGTGCTGCCTTCGGCCTATTCGCACATCGGTCCGCTACTGACGCCATCTCACAGGCCAACGGGGCGCCCCACGCCGACTTTCAGCATTGTAGGATGGCCACACCAGTGCGGCAACTTGCTACACACCACCTCGGTGCCATCCGGATCTTGGCATCTCAGCGCCTTGTGGTCTCTTCTACACCGGAAATATAGTAGAAAATATTGTTGCGCTGCCTTTGGCCCCATTCACACATCAGTCCGCTACTGACACCATCTCACAGGCCAACGGGGCGCCCCACGCCGACTTTCAACATTGTAGGATGGCCACAGAAGTGCGACAACTTACTAGACACCACCTCGGTGCCATCCGGATCTTGGCGCGTTGTGCTGCCTTCGGCCTATTCGCACATCGGTCCGCTACTGACGCAAACTCACAGGCCAACGGGGCGCCCCACGCCGACTTTCAGCATTGTAGGATGGCCACACCAGTGCGGCAACTTCCTACACACCACCTCGGTGCCATCCGGATCTTGGCGCGTAGTGAAGCTGCAGCAGCTGCAAATAAGCTTCAGACAGTGTTACAACCGCTGCTCAGAACTCTCAACTATGACACCACCTCGATGCCATCCGGATCTTGGCGCGTTGTGTTGCCTTCGGCCTATTCGCACATCGGTCCGCTACTGACGCCGCCTCACGTGCCAACGTATTTTCTCCGCATTTTATACCCTATGCCGCATAACAGGTCATGTGACTTGTTTATAAAACTTTTCATTGGTTCATTTTACTTTTGGTTTCCTAATGATGGAAGGCTTGATCATATGACCTAAAAACAACACTTTTCATTGGATGAAAACTTTTTTTTTCCCCCAAACGATGAAAGCCCCACCTTGTTTCTGGATGTTTCAGACTGAAGCTGGCGTCACCATGAGAGCACCACCATCTCGTAGCTCCGTCGTGGTCATTCCGCGAGCAATCATGGCAGCCGCTCCCCACCAGAAGCCTGCAGGAGTCGGGCCCCCAAAACTTTTGATGAATTCTCAAGGCGGAGGGGACGCTTTCGAGAATGGGGTCCAAGACCTAGCAGACAAGCGTCCGATTTCCAAGGTGTCCCAGGGCCATTTCAGTGGACCAGGCCCAAAAAGGAAACAGCCTGCCGCCATTTTGAGAGTCCTGTGACAGCCGCCTATCGCTGCACCGCAAGAGTGGGCGCAACTCAGCTGAATGGCGGATTTTGACACAGTGGACCAAAAGCGGACGGAATGGCAACTGAAACGGTAAAGGGGCGCCCCACTACAACAGACGAGACTCCACCTGGAGAGGCCCGTTCACGCCGCCTCCCCCGGGGCGCTCCACGCCGTTATTCGGAGCAGCATTGTAGGATACCAAAACCAGTGCGGCAACTTACTGGACATCACCTTGGTGCCATCGTTCTGCTGCCTTGGAACTATTCGCACAACAGTTTGCTACTGATGACCCACCCCCTGCGACGCCCCACGCCGTTATTTGCTGGGTGGCAACTTACTAGACATCACTTTTGTGTCATCTAGATTTCGGCGCGTTCTGCTGCCTTGGAACTATTCGCACAACAGTTTGCTACTGATCACCCACCCCCCGCGACGCCCCACGCCGGAAATCTGGACGTTGTGCTGCGTTGGGACTATTCGCACAGCCGACCGCTACTTCGTTGTTTTTCTCTAAAAATGTTTATATGTTATTACTATTTTTGTTTTCTTGTATATATTTATAAATTATTAAAGTTTTATAATCTTACTACTTTGTCGGAGTGCTATATATTTTTAATGTGACACATAATTGTAAAAACTTTGATGTACAAAGAGTCATCCCTGGAATCTTCCGCTTCACGCTCGGTCCCCTCCCCAATCACAATACAGGATGGTTTTCAGATAATAGCAACGCTTCTGCTGTGACGGATCTCATCGAGTGTGGGCCTTGATCTACTATAACTCCTTTGAAGACGGGTGATTCTTTACAGCTGTGGCTATAAACTACATCTGCAGGGCTAGCTGATAGCCTAGGACCGGCCTGGACAATCGGACACAGAGGAAAAGGAGTGTCAGAGGGTGCGGTAGTGAATAGGGCGAAAGGGAGGTGTCGGGCGGGCACAGGGTGTGATTCTCAGGGAAGAACAGCGCAGATGGGGGGAGGTTTATTACCCATGCATAAAACAGAGAGCGGGGGTGACCACTGCCTGGGGGAGATGCTTGCGAGGGTGGGGAGCCATGCTAAGGATCGACAGCGTGCACAGAGTGGATCTGGTCAAGGCATCTAAAATGGCTGCCGTGCACGACAAAAGTGTGGCATTTGAAAAAAGACAAGATGGCGCACACAATGTTTTTCAACAATTCCTGATTTCCTTCGAATCGAACGTTAACAGACGTTGGGGCATATTACCAAAGTTAAGCGATATTTATCCCTAACGATGCATTGCAAAGATTTTTTTACCGTCAGAAATTATCGCAGATAAACCTTGCTATTATCAAGGTTTATCGCAAATACGATAAAAAACGAGCGCAATGCATTAATATCGCTGAAAACTCCGCGATATTCATGCATTACCGAGCTAATGCTCTTAGCCATGTTATCCACCTCCCATTGGATAACATGGCTAAGAACTGCTCAGGGCAGCTGTTACTTTTTGGAGATATTCGCGCTTATCTCGAATATTTCCAAAAGTTGATAATAGGAGATAGCGATGTTAGCGACTGTTTCCAGTCGCTAACATCTTGGCATGCCCACTTTGCATGTCATTAGTGATAAATATCACTCACATGCAAAGTGGGGCCCAAGATGGTCGCTATCTCCTACTAGCCGTCGCTAACTGGTGCTAGCAACAGCTACGTAATACAGATATAATTTTATCTCCGCGAAGCGGAGCGCTGTTACAGATATATATCTTGTTTTTGAACGTTAATTTCTCAAAATGCACTGAAGCACATATATTGAGACCTAGCAAAGGCACATCGGGCTACCAGTCCCTAATATTTTACCAAGTTTCGTGCAAATCCATTCAGCCGTTCGATTATTATTATTATTTATTTTTTTTGCCCCGCGGGGCCCTTTTAAAACCTCCACATCAAACCTAGGGGATCAGCGAGGATCTACTATGCCCCCTTATGGTCATTTGCCCCTTCGCTTTGGCCTCCTCTTGTCTCTCGATCCTACCGAGAGACAAGATGGCGGCCGCTACGGACTGTTTGGAATGTTTACAGACACCGGAGAGCCAATCAGCTTCGCTTCGCAAAGCTCCGTAACGCGAAAAGTACGCAAAGCGGTCCGCTGTTACAGATATATATCTTTTTTTGAACGTTAATTTCTCAAAATCCACTGAAGCACATATATTGAGACCTAGCAAAGGCACATCGGGCTACCAGTCCCTACAATTTTGCCAAGTTTCGTGCAAATCCATTCAGCCGTAAGATTATTATTATATTTTTTTTTTTTTGCCCCGCGGGGCCCTTTTAAAACCTCCACATCAAACCTAGGGGGTCAGCGAGGATCTACTATTCCCCCTTATGGTCATTTGCCCCTTCGCTTTGGCCTCCTCTTGTCTCTCGATCCTACCGAGAGACAAGATGGCGGCCACTACGGACTGTTTGCGGCCACTACGGACTGTTTGGAATGTTGACAGACGCCGGAGAACCAATCAGCTTCGCTTCACAAAGCTCCGTTGCGCGAAAAGTACGCGTCCTAGGCCGCTGCCCGGTCCGCGCTTACAGATATATATCTTTTTTTAAACGTTAATTTCTCAAAATCCACTGGAGCACATATATTGAGACCTACAAAAGGCACATCGGGCTACCAGTCCCTACAATTTTGCCAAGTTTCGTGCAAATCCATTCAGCCGTTCGGGCTAAAAGTGAGGCCAACCGCCCTATGGAAATTAACATGGGAAAAACGCGTTTTGGGACCCCCCTTTTTTCTCGGCCCCCCCTTGACGAACCCCCCCCAAATTTTCAAAGGCTGCTCAGAAACAAAATGTGCCATTTTCCTGAAAATTTCAGCCAATTCCGTCCACAAACGCCAAAGTTATTAGACATAGAATTTTCAAAAATCCCATAGAGAAAAAATCCTAACTATATATACCTACTGGCGACCGCCAGTAGGTAATATATATATATATATATATATATATATATATATATATATATATATATATATATATATATATATATATATATATTATATATAATATATATATGAATCAGCAAAGTGTCCTAAGCATCTTGGAAGGCACTCAACAGTCCTCTGCCCTCCGGGCTAAAAATTAGCATACCTTTCCGCCTCCATCAAGCAATTAATAGTGCCTGACGCGTTTCAGGGTTACCTGACCGCACCCCAGCCTACTCAAGGCATTTAAAGGACTGAGCATTACTAACAAGTGAAAACTCGACCTTACTAAAAGGATGAACAAAGTCACAGCATTATGGACTACAAGTCCCAGATAATGATGGTGAGACGGTGCAGGCAGCACACGCCCACTGGGGGGCTTGTCGAGAATAAAAACGTGCCGGAAATACTGATAATGCTGTGTTCGAGTGTCATTTGCTGCAAGTCCATGAGGAAGGGGTGTTCTTAACCCTGAAACGCGTCGGGCACTATTATTTGTTTGATGGAGGGGGAAAGGTATGCTAATTTTTAGCCCTGAGGGCAGAGGACTGTCGAGTGCCTTCCAAGATGCTTAGGGCACTTTGTTGATTCTTATTTTGCACGGCGGCCCGGCCGTGTGGGAGGCACCATCGTGTGCTGGAGGAAGGAGGACTTCACCAGCTGTACGAGGCTCGAGATTCTAACGATTAGAAACGTGCAGCACAGGACTCTTTGTTTATCAGCATACCTGACCGTACCCCAGCCTACTCAAGGCATTTAAAGGACTGAGCATTACGAACAAGTGAAAACTCAACCTTACTAAAAGGATGAACAAAGTCACAGCATTATGGACTACAAGTCCCAGATAATGATGGTGAGACGGTGCAGGCAACACACGCCAACTGGGGGGCTTGTCGAGAATAAAAACGTGCCGGAAATACTGATAATGCTGTGTTCGAGTGTCATTTGCTGCAAGCCCATTAGGAAGGGGTGTTCTTAACCCTGAAACGCGTCGGGCACTCTTAATTGTTTGATGGAGGCGGAAAGGTATGCTAATTTTTAGCCCGGAGGGCAGAGGACTGTCGAGTGCCTTCCAAGATACTTATGGCCCTTTGTTGATTCTTATTTTGCACGGCGGCCCGGCCGTGTGGGAGGCACCATCGTGTGCTGGAGGAAGGAGGACTTCACCAGCTGTACGAGGCTCGAGATTCTAACGATTAGAAACTTGCAGCACAGGACTCTTTGTTTATCAGCATACCTGACCGCACCCCAGCCTACTCCAGGCATTTAAAGGACTGAGCATTACTAACAAGTGAAAACTCGACCTTACTAAAAGGATGAACAAAGTCACAGCATTATGGACTACAAGTCCCAGATAATGATGGTGAGACGGTGCAGGCAGCACACGCCCACTGGGGGGCTTGTCAAGAATAAAAACGTGCCGGAAATACTGATAATGCTGTGTTCGAGTGTCATTTGCTGCAAGCCCATGAGGAAGGGGTGTTCTTAACCCTGAAACGCGTCGGGCACTATTAATTGTTTGATGGAGGCGGAAAGGTATGCTAATTTTTAGCCCGGAGGGCAGAGGACTGTCGAGTGCCTTCCAAGATGCCTAGGGCACTTTGCTGATTTATATATATATATATATATATATATATATATATATATATATATATATATATATATATATATATATATATATATATATATATATATATATATATATATATATATATATATATATATATATATATATATATATATAACCTACTGGCGGTCGCCAGTAGGTATATATAGTTAGGATTTTTTCCCTATGGGATTTTTGAAAATTCTATGTCTAATAACTTTGGCGTTTGTGGACGGAATTGGCTGAAATTTTCTGGAAAATGGAACATTTTGTTTCTGAGCAGCCCTTGGAAATTTGGGGGGGTTTCGTCAAGGGGGGGCCGAGAAAAAAGGGGGGTCCCAAAACGTGTTTTTAACATTGAGTTTTCCATAGGGCGGTTGGCCTCACTTTTAGCCCGAACGGCTTAATGGATTTGCATGAAACTTGGCAAAATTGTAGGGACTGGTAGCCCGATGTGCCTTTTCTAGGTCTCAATATATGTGCTCCAGTGGATTTTGAGAAATTAACGTTTAAAAAAAGATATATATCTGTAAGCGCGCTCTGGGCAGCGCTCCGGTCCGCGGACCTTAAGCGTACCGGAACTTCGCGTAGCTAAGCTGATTGGCTCTCCGGTGTCTGTCAACATTCTAAACAGTCCGGAGCGGCCGCCATCTTGTCTCTCGGTAGGATTGAGAGACAAGAGGAGGCCAAAACAAAGGCGAAAATGACCATAAGGGGGCATACTAGATCCTCCCTGACCCCCTAGGTTTAATGTGGAGGTTTTAAAAGGGCCCCGCGGGGCAAAAAAAACAAAAACATTTTTTTGTTTTTTTTGCGTGGGGAGCGCCCGGTCCGCGAACCGGGAAGCGTTCTGGGCAGCGTACTGCAATGAAAAATGAATGATAGACTTTTCAAATGCTGTATGTTAATTGATTGTTGGTTTTGTTGATTATTTTTTATTTTCTTTATTTTTTAAGCATTTTTTTTTATTGTGATTGTGTTTCATAATTTATTAAACTTTCTAACATTTCATTGTCAGAAATTTCATAATTATCATTGAATATACATTGTAGTCTCTGAGGGTGTAAAAGGTCCTCATTTTCAAGGAGGTTATCTACTGCTTGTACACATTGCAGTAGTTCTTTGTCTAAAGTTTCATCGAAAAATTCAATATCATTTTCATCATTGATTTCTTGGCTGCTCTCTTGCAGGACAATTTGAAATTCAACTTTCTGTTCGCCTTCCATTTTGCCTGAAATTTAGATTAAAAAAATATATATTAGTAGAGATAGGGCACTGTTGGGATTAATTTTGGGCAGTGTATAGTATCAGAGTGGAAGTAGGAATATAAAAAAGTGTATGTGATTTAACGTAAGTAAATTCATAATTATACAAGAGAAGCCTAACTCCATCCATAACTATAACAGAGAAGTCTATCTAAATCTATAACTACTACAGAGGGATAGTATATAACTATCAGAAAAAGTTTACCATATTAACTTATAGTGCACAATATACTTCAGTTTTAAAAATAAAAACTTACCTTTAGATAGAAGTTGAAGGAATTAGTGAAAATCCTATTGAAATGTACACCAAGAAGTAGTAGTCAAAATGGCTGTGTTTTCTTCTCTTCCTTTATATATATTCAGGTATATAACCAATCAAATGTCAGGTAAAAAAAGTAGAAAATGAAAGTAACATTTTAATTGGTTGTCAATTCCAACACTTCAGATGTGTTTTGTGAAGTAATTTACCTCACGGTATTTAGAGAGGTCTACAGGCTAAATGGCTAAATGGAATTCCAATCAAATTTGTGAAAATGGTAGGGATTGGTATGTAGTATGAGCTAGTCTATATTTGGTGAAATTGTCTCCAGTGGCTTTTCTGTGAACTACTTTCCCACCTTTTTTGATGGTGCGCTTCCCAGGGAGCGACCCGGTACGCGAACCGTTGAGCGCCCCGGTTCGCGAACCTTAAGCGTAACGGGAGTCCACCATTTTGTGTTTCGGTCGAATTAAGATACAAGATGGAGGGCAAATAATGTTCAGAATGGGTAGAAGGGGGCACGGTAGACTTATCTTGACCCCCTAGGTTTTGTGAGGGTGGCTGAGGAGGCCCATATGTGCGAAAAAAAATCATTTCTTAAAAGAATTTCGCGAGGTTAGCTCCCGGTTCGCGTACCGGGTAGCGCCCCAGGGAGCGTACTTTGTTGAAAATTAGTGAAAAATGTTAGAGTAAAATAATAATTGTGAGTGATCAGATGTAGGGTAGCTCTGAGAAGAGCTTTTGGGTTTATGGTACATTTAGGTACTTATAAGTAGGTACCAATGCACATTCTTAAATTCAGAGTGAAAATTCTGTTGCCCTCATCTGAGAAGTGAACTCCATCTCCTCTGTAGATATCTTGCATGTAGTAACACAAGTTATTGTTGTACAGGGAGCCCATTCCATGGTCTCTCATGTAAGCTGAAACAGATTTGTTTGCATGCTTCCTCGACTTCTCAATTTGTGGACAAAATTGGTTTGACCACCTCCATTTCTGTCTTTGGCATATATTTGAATATACCAAGGCAGTCTGAGGAAAAAGTGCCATTAATTGCTCAAAGGTGTCCTTTAAAAGCATTTCCAGACCTACACCAGTCAAAGTGCCCAAGTCATTACCTCCACAGTGCACAATTAACAGGTCAGGTTTGGGCAAATGCATAAAGGTTTGCACCAATGGTATCAATTGGTGACATTTTAATCCTCTGTGGCCAAACCACTTAATTTCCACATCTTGTAAATTGAGGTTAGGTAAATTCCTGTTTTCAGTGTACCTTTGAGCCCAGTGAATATAACTATGTCCAACAATCCAGACAGAAAACATGGTGAGAGAAGGTTCTCCTGCAGTCAGATGAAGTGTGGCAATGAAATGGCAGTTGAAAAAATGAGAGTTTAAAATGAAAAAAACTGTGGAGTTTCTGTGTTCATGAAGCAGTAACAGTGATTGGTGGATTTTGATTGCTGAAAACAGAAAGTTAGGATGCACGGATGAGTTATTTGAAAGATGTATTTTGAATGGTCAATAAAAAATCATTAAATGAAAGAATGCACTGGATATGCAGGTGCACTGAGAGTTCAGAGTTCAATTGCAACATTGTTGTGTGAACTTGCAAACACCAGAAGTCTTCCAAGAGGTGGTTGCTATGCAGAAAAGGCATGAAATGGCAGAGGGGGAAGGGTTTTCATTTGAAAAAAAGTGAGGGAAGAGTTTTGATTGGGTGACATGAGAGATATGTGTGAAGAATTACAGCATTTCTGTGCTTTTGATAGCTGCAGACTCTGGAGTGCATACCTTTTGCTCTGCTGAAGACAAATTGGTGTGTTTCTGAGACTGTTTTCAAACTCAAAGTATTTGCTAAGGTGAGAAAATATTTCTTTAATTTAGATAGAGAATAGTGTGCTTTAAGGGGAAAATTATGAATTATGTGGCGCAAATTGCTTGTAAATATGCTCCCACCTGTGCAAGGAAAATTTAGATTTTTAATGTTTGTGTTACATAGCCATGTTAAAAGTGATACAAACATGCTGCAAAGGCAATTAAAAAACGCTTTTATGTGTCTTAAGGACATTTTAAGTAATTTTCCCATGTGCAGTGTTTTGAAATTATGATTTGAAAATCGTTTTTGGGGAAAAGGAATTGTTTTTAAATTTATGACAAGGACATAATGGTGTATGCTTCTTTATAAGGCAATTGACTGTCCCTGATGTTATTTTTCCCATTTTAATGTAAGACCTTTCTCTGTGGCGCAAATTGCTTGTAAATATGCTCCCACCTGTGCATGGCAAATTTAGATTTTAAATGTTTGTGTTACATAGCCATGTTAAAAGTGACCCAACCATGCTGGAAAGGCAATAAAAAACACTTTCATGTGTCTTAAGGACATTTTAAGTAATTTCCCTGTGGGCAGTGTTTTCAAATTATGAATTGAAAATCGTTTTTGAGGTAAAGGAATGTTGTTAAAATTTATGTGCGCCATATGCCCCCAAATTTCTTTTTCAGGGGTGCGGCAGGGTGTTATTGAGACACCCCTACACCTTTGGAAAAATTCCTAATTTGCGATGAGCTAATTGCTAATTGCAAATTGCACCTTCTTTCATATGGGCATCCTGGCGCATGGAAATGAATGGGTAATTTGCAATTAGCAATTTGCTCATCGCAAATTTGGAATGGTAAAGAATCGCTATTTATTCCTTAAAATTCGCTATTTTGGAAATGCAAAATAGTTATATGATACATATGGCGGTTGATGTCTAACAAGATAAGAAGCTTAGGGATAGATTTATGATGACTGGCGCAATGAAGTGGACATCACTTACTTCATTGGTAGAGCTTTACATGTATTATGTCCTCTGTATTCTTCATCAAGCGTAACTTTAATCTGCAATCCTGGGTAGGCCTCACCTTAAACAAACCTCTGGATAGGCCACATCTTATTGTCATCCTGAATTAATCATTTAAAATGCTAGGGACATATTTATGATAGGTGTATGCCTCTTTTGCGCCACTTACAAAACACTGTCCATGGGGAAATGACTTAAAATGTCCTTAAGACACATGAATGTGTTTTTTTAAAGCGTTTGCAATTTTTTTGGGTCACTTTTAACATGGCTATGTGACTCAAACAGTCAAAATCTAAATTCACCATGCACAGGTGGGAGCATATTTACAAGGAATGTGCTCCATGGGGAAAGGTCTTATAATGTAATATGGGAAAAATGACATCAGAGACACTGAAATGCCTTATAGAGAAGCATACACCATTATGTCCTTGTCATAAATTTGCAAACCATTACTTTTCCCCAAAAACGATTCTCAAATCATAATTTGAAAACACTGCACATGTGGAAATGACTTAAAATGTCCTTAATTCAAAATTTGCTATTCCTTATTTTGCGATTGCACTGAAGGATTTGCAAATTTTGCGATTTCTTAAATGCAATGTATCAAACAAAAAATATGTAAAAAAATGACATTAAGGATTTGGAAACTACCACCAACTTCTAGTTGGTGGTAATTTGTGAATTCTTTTCAAAAAGCTTTTTTTCCAAAAAACAAAAGGTGCCATATGACGCCCATACATGCCCTTAGGGCATGTATGTGCGCCATATGCCCCCAAATTTCTTTTTCAGGGGGTGCAGCAGGGTGTTCTTGAGACACCCCTGCACCCTTGGAAAAATTCCTATTTTGTGATGAGCTAATTGCTAATCGCAAATTGCACCTTCATTCCTATGAGCCTCCTAGCCCATGGAAATGAATGGGTAATTTGCAATTAGCAAATTGCTCATTGCAAATTAGGAATGGTAAAGAATTGCTATTTATTCCTTAAAATTCGCTATTTAGGAAATGCAAAATAGTTTGATGGTACATATGGTGGTTCATCTGTAACAAGATAAGAAGCTTAGGGATACATTTATGATGACTGGCGAAATAAAGTGCAAATCACTTACTTCATTGGTAGGCCTTTACATGTATTATCTCTTCTGTATTCTTCATCAAGCGTAACTTTAATCTGCAATCCTGAGTAGGCCTCACCTTAAACAAACCTCTGGATAGGCCACACCTTATCGTCATCATGAATTAATCATTTAAAATGCTAGGGACAGATTTATGATAGGTGTATGCCTCTTTTGCGCCACTGTGCGTCACTTTTATGATGCAGCGGCGGTGCAAAAGATTTGCTATGAGGCGACAAAATTACAAATTGATGCTTTTAGGCAGATATGTCATGGTGTAAAAAAAACGTACCACATGAAACCGATGCAGCAGTGATGCAAAAGATGCACCATGTTGCAAGACAGGCCTCACTTGGGGCCATATGTATCAAGCTAATTAGCATTCACAAAGATCAAAATTCTGCGAATTTCGGCCTTTGCGAATGCTAATTAGACAAATGGTATATATCAAACAAGTTTGATGCAAAATAAGGAATAGCAAAATTTGCTATTCCTTATTTTGCGATTGCACTGAAGTATTTGCAAATTTTGCGATTACTTAAATGCAATGTATCAAACAAAAAATATGTAAAAAAATGACATTAAGGATTTGGAAACTACCACCAACTTCTAGTTGGTGGTAATTTGTGAATTCTTTTCAAAAAGCTTTTTTTCCAAAAAACAAAAGGTGCCATATGACGCCCATACATGCCCTTAGGGCATGTATGTGCGCCATATGCCCCCAAATTTCTTTTTCAGGGGGTGCAGCAGGGTGTTCTTGAGACACCCCTGCACCCTTGGAAAAATTCCTAATTTGTGATGAGCAAATTGCTAATCGCAAATTAAACCTTCATTCCTATGAGGCTCCTAGCCCATGGAAATGAATGGGTAACTTGCAATTAGCAATTTGCTCATTGCAAATTAGGAATGGTAAAGAATTGCTATTTATTCCTTAAAATTCGCTATTTAGGAAATGCAAAATAGTTTGATGGTACATATGGCGGTTCATCTGTAACAAGATAAGAAGATTAGGGATAGATTTATGATGACTGGTGCATCACCAGGGATGTGTCAGTCATCCTGTGCCGCTGTTCCGCCACCCATGGTGTGCTGCATTTACAATGCGGGGCATCATGGGGCAAAAATGGCACAGATGCGTGATGTATCTGTGCTGTAAAGGTAGTGATTGCTGGAGTTGTATCGCAAGTGCGATGCAGCTCAAGCAAGGCTCAGGGGTGCCCCATCTCCACAATGTTGCGTCAAGACCTATGCCTGCTTAAAGCAGGCGCAGGGTTTTGACGCAGTTTTCTCCTATCTGATTGTAAATACGGCACACCATGGGTGGCAGAGCAGCGGTGCACGTTAACTGGTGCATGCCTGGGGATGTGCCATTTAACATAAATCTGCCCCTTTACATTTAAGTATGTGCAGGACACACAGAGTCGGTGAGGCTTATCCAAGGTTAAGAAGAGATGAGTCCTGTTCACTGAAAAATTAGACATAGTCTTCACCTGATCAGCATTGCTGGACATGGCTAAATAATAGCTGCAAAATATTACTCTTGTTAAACAATTTTACTATTATAATCTCTGAGATTTGTCTCTTACTCTGCAACATCTCATTGTTGTTATCTTTCTTTAAAGATAAAGACAACATCAACATGAGTGACAATCTGCAATCAGTTGATTTTGACCTCATCATTGAACTTGTAATTGAAACATCAGTGGATGTTGATCCATTGGATGATTTAAATCCTGAGGATGAAGAAGAGCGTGATGAGGATGCAGATTTGTCCGAATTATATGACATAGGGTGGGAAGCTGACCTGCTTGAGCCTATGGAAATATAAACATTTATTTTTAAAATGTATAATTAATAAAAAGTAAAAATGTAAACCGTTTAATTTAAAAATAAAGACACCTTCAAAAACAGGTTATGTGTAGTGTCTTCAATAAAATATTAAAATATGCTCATAAAATTAGATCAGATTCACATATAAAATAGCACAGGTAACATAAATATAAATGTCATTTCTTTTCTGCTATTTCTGTATTGTAAATTTGCCAAGGACTAAAAAATCTTCTATTTTAAATGTCAAGTAGTGTGTTAAGTTTTTGATCATTGTTATTGATTTACTGTTTGGTAATAGTGGTTAATAAAAATTTTTATTATATTTTACCACAGATTCAACTGCAGATCATTTCAAGATTTCACCATGCCAACAATAGAAAGACAGAGAAAGGCTGCAAAACGTCAAAGACAGCAGGTGAAACAAAATAAGCAGCAGTCCTCTAACAAAAAGATTTGTCAAGTCACGAAGAAAGCACCGGGTAAGAGCACAAAATATTTCATAAGAAATATGTGTAGTAAAAAAAATATTACTACAGAAAATGTTTCAGTCCATAAAAAGATAAGCAAATCAAATGGAAAGGAAAGGCCAATCAAAAATGTTACTGCTAGAGCAAGAGATAACTCTGTGCATGATAGTAGAAGGAAACAACAGTTTAGGGACATTCGTAAACGAATGTTCCGCAACAGGATAATTGGCAATTTGTTAAAAAATATTAAGAAAGGTCAACAGAAACTGGTTTTTTATAAGAGAAAAAAAAAAGTTGAGAAAGTTATTGATCAGGCATTTGAAATTAAACGTAAGTTATTTATTTTGATAATCAATAGAATTAGGAAGCTAAACAAGGCAATTTATGATTTCAAAAGAAATAGTAGATGGAAGAGAATAGTTAATCGTAGTAATTTTTTTGAAGTTTTTTCTGGAGAATGGATGCATAGTTCAAGCTGTGAGGCATTTTTTAATGAGGAGAGTTATTTCCAGGATAATGATTTGGTGCATGCAGTTGACACCAGTGGTCGTGCTTATGAAGTGAAAGATGGTTGTCCAGTTGAAAAAGAAAAACTTGTGACAACAGAGGCAGAAGAGGTGTTAGGTAATGAGGTTTTAGGAAGACGTGCTTAGGGTCCTGTGTACACCTGGAAGTGTAGTAGTATTTGCAGTGTGCGACAGGATTCCATCAATTTGCTTTGTGATTTTGTACGGTCATTTAATAAGAAAAGTTTGAAGCAGAAAATGAAGTTGTTGCAAGATTTAGATCCTTGCAGAGTGAGAGAAGTGACAGGTTTGCATGGTCATTCACTGGCTTGTCTTTCCAGGAGAGTATGCCAGAGTGTTTTTCATCATTTCAGGATGCTAGCAGTGCATCATAATAAAGTGAGGAAATTAGTTAGAATGTTGTATTATGCTAAGAGTCCAGCAATTATGCTTAAACAATTATGCGCTGCTCTTTTGCATGGTTCTGAAATAGATGTGAAGAACATATGTGAAGAAATTGAGTTTTGTTACTTTGGAAGTAAAGAGGAGAATGTTGAAATTGACCCAGAAGAAGAGGGTAATGTGGAAGATAGTGTACAGGTTTCCAATACAGATAATTTCCAGAGGGAAATTGCGACGTTTCAGGTGAAATCAAGTGAGAGGCCTAATTTCACTTGTGTGTGTTGTCGACGCACTTATTATAAGAATCAGACTAAGTTAGTGGATTTATATGCAAAAAGTGAAAGGGAAAATAATAGTGAATGGAAGGATTTTGCAACATACTTGATGGTAGAAAATTGTTTTGATTTGGGATTTGATCAACGTGTGTGTACTTATTGTTGTTGCAAATTAAATCAAAACCAGATGCCTGCTAGAGCAGTTCATAATAATCTGGAATTGGTTGAGATTCCTTCTGAATTGAAGGATTTAAATACTTATGAATCTATTTTGATTCAAAGTATCCATCCCTTTTAGGCTATTGTAAGAATGGAGCCAAAGACAGGGAAATTGCCTCCATCAGATTTACAGAGAGGATTAAAGGGAAGAGTTGTTTATTTGCCTCTAGATTTGAAGAAAAACATTAACACAATTGGAGTAGAAAAAGTGGAAGAGGAACCTCTGGTTATCTTAGTTAATGGGGTTCCGACAAAGAATAAGAAAATATGGCAAGATTTAGTAGATGTTAGGAAAGTTAAAAAGGCAACATTGTATTTGAAAAAAAATAATAAATACTATAAGAATGTATATGTTGCAGAAGAGGAAGTAAGTGAGGAAGAGGATAGCGATTTGTGTGCTGGTCAAATTGAGAAAGTAGAACCCTCTACTAGTGAAGAAATATATGAACATTATAGTGTTCATCCTTTGCATTCCAAGGAAGTCATGGGGAATGCTATTGAGTTGTTTCAAATGAAACAAGCCAAAGGGAGTCCCATTAGTGTTTGGGAGGAAAGTTTGGAAGCTCGGTGTTTTCCACAGCTTTTTCCAACAGGTCAGGGAGGAAGATATGATGAGCGACCTCATCAAATTCCTGCTTCTGAATACCGGACTTTGCGATTGTATGCAGGAGATGCTAGGTTTCGACAATGCATTCCCTATTTGTTTCATCTCCTGTTTGAAAGCGATCTGTCTGGACTGTCATATGCAGTGAACCACATCTTGAAAAGTGGTATACACATGCAAAACATCTCGGCAAGTGACTTTATGGATAAAGTCAATGTCCAAGACAGTATTTTGGATTCTCACCTGATTAATCTCATGGCGTGTCAGCGTGGTACTAATGAGTACTGGTACCGTCGTCATGGTGATTTAAAATGTATGCTGAGGAACTTAGGTACTCCCACATGGTTCCTCACTCTGAGCTGTGCCGAGTATGGCTGGGAAGACTTACTTGAATTTCTACGAGAGGCAAATGCTAACGTAGATAACATCGAATTCAAGACACCCGGAGAACTGTGCTCTTTGGATCCAGTCAATGTATGTAGGTACTTCAATCATAGATTTGAAGCTATGATGTCTTTCATCATGAATAAGAAGAATCCACCTCTTGGAGAGGTGTTGGATTTCTTCTGGAGAAAGGAGTACCAAGCAAGAGGTGCTCCTCATATACATATGTTGCTGTGGATCAAGGATGCACCTAAATTTGGAACGGATCCAGAAGACTCAGTGATGAGTTTCATCCAACAGTATTCTACGTGTGCTGTTCCAAACGCAAAGGAGAAGAAAAGCCTAAGAGAAAAAGTTCTGCGTTTCCAAAGCCATCGATGTGGAAAGTACTGCCGTCGTAAATTCCGAAACAAGGACAAGTTCTACACCAAATGTCGTTTCGGTTTTCCACGACCGGTGATTTCTAAAGGAAGAGTAAACAGTTTGATGTCTTCGCTGCGACATAATGTCATGAAGAAATCACCTAAAAACACATACAATTTGAAGAGGAACGAAGAGTCCAAGTACATCAATGACTACAACCCGGTGATTTTGTCCATGTGGAATGCTAACATGGATATACAGTTTGTGGCTGATAACTGTATGGCTGTGGCTCGGTATGTGACGTCTTACATCACCAAAAAAGAGAAGACAGAATTGAAGGATATGTGGGAGGACATTTCCCATGAAAAGAGCCTCAGCAAGAAGTTGTACAGTTTCAGTCTGAAGATGTTGTCGCATCGAGAAATTGGAGCTTACGAATGCTCTGACCGGTTGTCTTCAGCAAGTCTCTATGCCAAGTCCAGGAGTATCGTTTGGGCGAGTCTTGGTCTTGCTGCAACGCGTAATCGAGTTCTGAAACCTGTGCGGGAAATTGAGTATTTGGCGGAAAAGGAGCCAAACAGTACCGACATTTTGAAGACCAACATGTTGGATACATATTATCCAAATAGAAGCAGTCACCTCGACAATGTTTGTCTGTATGAGGTTCTTCAAAATTACATATTCAAGAGGAACATCAAAGAAGATACTGAGAAAGGAGTGTATGCTGTAATAGGAAGTGAGGGATGTCTGGTCAAGCAAAGAAAATGCCACTTGGTAAACCATCGAAAATTGAGTGGCGAATCTTCTGAAAAAAAGGAGTTTTTCTATTTAGCACTTTTGCAACTTTTCAAGCCTTGGCGTGCAGAAGAGGAACTGCTTGGAGATTTCCTCTGTTACGAAGACTCTTTCAATGCCGCCAAGGAGACCATAGAATGTCCTGCTTTTCCCAAATATGTAGAAATGTTGAATGCGGAAATTGAGCAGGAAGCAACGATTGCAGCCGAGATTGCCAGAGACAGTTCTCAGGACAGTCAGAGTTCTGCTTCATTGAGTCAGGATCCACTAGGAGGACCTGTTATCGAAAATGAAGCTGCCACTGCCATGAATGAAGTGGAAAGAGCCATGGCACATGCTCAGGAGGATGCGGTTAACTTAGAAGAGTTGGAAAGACAACTCAACGTTGAGCAGAGGAAAATATATGACGAAGTTACCATGCAAATTGATCATGGATTAAGTCATGACAAGAAAGAGTGCTCATGTACGTCGTTGAAGCCTGTCCGACTGTACGTGAGTGGAGAAGCGGGAACTGGAAAAAGTTTCCTCATTAAAGCAATTTCATGCTATTTGCAGGAAAGGACAGAGTCATCGCTGTCTTGTGTTGTCACCGCTCCAACTGGACTGGCAGCACATAACATTAAAGGGATTACTTTACATCGTTTACTGATGCTGCCAGTGGAGCATGACAACAAATTACAATATCACAAGCTATCTGGAGATGCTTGTTTTGAAGTTTCAAGAATCTTGAGGAAAATGAAACTTCTTATCATTGACGAAGTAAGCATGGTTTCCAATGTCATGCTTGCCTTTGTGCATTTGAGAATGCAAGAAGTTCTCAAAACAGAGTATGATGTGTTATTTGGTGGCAAACACATCATTGTTTTCGGAGATCTTCTGCAGCTGACACCAGTGAAAGGGCAACCTGTGTTCAAAATGCTCACGCATGAAGATACCAGGAAGTGCCTAGGCAGCATTGGCAACGTCAATATATGGTTAAACTTCAATTATGCTGAACTGCATGAAAATATGCGTCAGGCGAAGGATGAAGTTTACAAGACTATTCTACAAGATGTTAGAATTGGAAAAGTGACCGAGCATGGGAAAGAAGCTTTACATACACGATTACTGTCAAATTTATATCCAGAACAAGATGTTGTGCCTGAGAATATTTTTCAGAAAATTACTGATAAGAAATCTGGAATATGTTTGATGCCAACTCTTGCAGAATGTGCCAAATTCAACAACAAAATGTTGCATTTAGAAAAGCAAGAGATTGTGAAACTGGAAGCTATTGACAGAGTAGAGCATATGGGATCAACAATTATTTTGTCTGAGAATCTGAAAACAAAATTGGATTCATTAGAGAAGAGTATATCTAAAACTGCAGGTTTTGAAAAGACTCTGAATGTGTGCTTGAACTGCCGTATAATTTTAAGAAGGAATTTACATGTTGAAAGAGGTCTGGTAAATGGATCAATGGGTAATGTTGTTGATTTTGTAAAATACAGAAATAGAGATGGAATTGAATTTTTAAAAATTAAATTTGATGGCATTGAGGAAGTACAGCTAATTGGTCGTTGCTCTGCTAGATTTTTGCTTGTAAAAGACTTATATGTTCGCCGTAAGCAGTTTCCTGTTTGCTTGGCATATGCGGTGACAATCCATAAATCGCAAGGTTTAAGTGTAGACAGTGCATTGGTGAATATTGGCAGTTCTGTGTTCAAGGAGGGTATGGCATATGTGGCATTGTCACGAGTTAGAACTTTATCGGGATTGTACTTGATTGAGTGTGATGTCACAAACATTTGTGCTGATCTAGATTGTGTTAAGGAATACAATAGGTTAAGAAGAGAGTATGCGCCACATTTGCCTCAGTATCCTTTGTTTGAGAAACGTGTGGTAGGCCGGAAACGAAGAAATGTGACCAATACTGGGGAGGTTGTAGCAAAAAGACGAAAAGTCGATGAACCTAAAATTACAAGCAGAAACAAAAAGGATTCTGTTGAAGATGTTGTTGGTTTTCAATTTGAAAACAGTTCTGGTGTCAACTGCTATGCTAATGTAGTGGTTAATGTTTTGTTTTCTCTAGAAAATGTAAAAGAAGAGATTGTGGTCAATTTTGATCAAAGATTTTGCAGTTTGTTAAATTCTGTGTTAGAGAAATGTAGCACTGATAGAAGAAACATAGAAAGTGTGTCTGAAATTCGAAATCTGTTAGACAGATGTTCAGGCCAAACACAATTCTCTCAAAATATTCAGCAAGATTGTCAGGAGTTTTTAATGTATATGCTTGATGTATTACATGCTGAAGGTGTAGATGTAGATCAGCTGTTTGGGCTTTCTTATCAATGGCAGCATGACTGCGAGAACTGTATGGTATCAAGTACTACTAGTGTAGACTCAGAAAGATTTATATATTTAACTTTGCCAGACAGTAAATCAGTCTCCTTTAATAAGCTAGTAAAAGCAGCTGATCACAACATGGAGTGTAGCCAATGTAAATCTGAAATGATGTCCACATTATTTATACGAACATATGGCCAGTATGTCATTTTAATGTTCCAACGATGTAGGCCTGATGGAACAAAATTGACAACTTTAATTAAAAATTTTGTAGCTTCGCAGTTGTCAATATCAGGAAGGACTTTTGTAACTGCAGCAATTATATATCATGACGGCCCTTCAATAACATCAGGACATTACACAGCTTATTTAAAGTCTAGAAATGGCTGGTCATTCTGCAATGATTCTGTTTTAATTTTCAAAAAAAAATTGCCGTATGACCTTAAAAACTCTTACCTGGTGTTTTTAAAACCAAAATTTTAGGGAAATAATCTCGGGATGTGCTCTGTGGAATTTCAAGAAGTTCTAATGGCTCCTACACAATTTGGCCTTGAGGATAAGTGTAGTTCAGAGACATAACTTCTAACCATAGGACTGGACGTCATGGAGAAATACGTGCACTTTGAATGAGTTCAGAAAAACTGTTTCTTTTTATAAGCTAATTGAAGCAGCCAATCAAAACATGGAGTAGAGGGAATGTAAGTCTGCAATGCTGTCTACTGTTTTACATTGCTTTGTGATTAAAAGTGATGTAGAGAATTAAATAATTGTAGTAGTCATAGAGGTAGTGTAAGTCTGCTTCATAGTAAGCAGTATCAGTGTCATAGGAAATGTAGAACATGACTGAGCAAGAAGGGGAAGATATTACTATTCCAGGATTGTGAAAATGATCTTCAACATTTTAATTCTGAAAGTTGCGGAAATGCCAAATGACGGGATTGGCTTACAAGAAATCCAAGAGTTATAAATGGCTCTGACCAGATTTGGCCTTGTGGAAACTTGTGGTAGAGAGCAAGAAGTCATTTATTGCATGTAACGTGTTTTTAAAAACGATGGAGATTTTCTTTCAGAAAGTGGCGGGCTGAAAGTAATAACAGCACAAAAGAGTGTAAGCTGTTCATAGGACATCCTTGGACGTCATGGAAAGTAAGTTAACTTTAAGGAGTTCTGAATTTTGATTTCTTATGTTGTATGGGTTTTTTAAACACAATCATTTTGATTGTGTTTTTTTTCCCCGCTGTTATATGATGAATACCTTCAAGTCACTGTTTTTAGTGAATTTTGATACATTCTGAGAACAGCAAAAATAAACCATTTAACATGTATAATTAATTCTGTACTGTTTGCATTTATGATGTATATGTAGTACTGTGTAGGAGGCATGGAGAAGGTGAGGCTTCTGTAAGTGTCAAAGTTGTTGCATGCAGTGCTGCACTTCTGCGTATTCTTTCATATGCTAGACTACATCTGCACAATGAGATACCTAAGCAAAGAAAACACAAGTGATGTGATTGTGAAATGAGCAAAATAAATTGCACGTATTTCAATTACATCACCTGTGTTTCCTATCATTACGAATCACATTGTGCAGATCAAGTTTAGGTCTGTCCAGGGAAACATAGGAGGTTTGGACTTTGTTGAAGAGTGCAGTGGACATGACTCACTTCATTGGTAGACCTACACATGTATTATCTCCTCTGTACTCTTCAACAAGTGTAAATCTCATCTGCAACCCTGAGTAGGCCTCACCTCAAACAAACCTCTGGATAGTAGACATCTTATTGGCATCCTGAAGCAATTATTTAAAATTTTAGTGTCTTGCGACACTTTTCTGAAACAACAGCAATGCAAAAGATGCACCATGTTTTAAGATAGGCCTCACTTCATCTGCATCAAGATACTGTTAGTTTAAAATGTATATCTTTAGGACTGTGTAGGGGGCCTGGAGAAGCAGAAGCTTCTGTAAGTGTCAAAGTTGTTGAAAAACTGTTTGTCCTTCAATCTTTTCCCTTGTCTTTTCTAATTTTTAAATACATGTTTTAATATTTTTCAAATGTTTGTTCTCTCTTTCACAGATTGAAAGTATAAAAACAAAAAGTGAGTAATTTAACGACAATTATAAGGTAAATATTTTGTACTCTTTTCGTTACATTTCTATCACATTTAACTACTATTAGTTCCACTGCTTCATTTCTTTAACCCTCAGTTTCCTGCCTTTGCTACTTCCATCATTCCTTTCTCTATAACCTACTTACTCAACTCCTTGCACTCTTTTTCTCAGTCCCTCTCTTCTCATAGTTCCTCACTCTTGTTCACTCACTCCGTCTCTATTACTCTTAGTGTCTTTGACTGATCACTCTATCACTACTTGTTCATAATGCTTTCTCTGTGTAGTTGAAGCACACTAAGGGGAATATTATGAACACAGCCAATAAAATTATTGCTCTTTTTATTGGCAGAAAACTGGTGCAAAAGTGGTTTTAGCGGCAGTTTTCTGCCACAAAAGCAGCTTTAGCGACACATTTCTGCCAATAAAAGCTGCAAAACTTTTATTGCCTATGTTGATGATATGGCTCTATGTTACTTACATTTCTTTGCTGTTTCAATTAATCTTTTTCTGTTATTTTTTGTTTTCTGTTTTCTATTTTTTCTCTCTGTTATTCCTCATGTTTTAATCTTATTTTGAACATTCACTCACATTCTCCAAGAAACTCTTCTTTGTTAATGTTATACTCTCTTTTTTTTCTTTCACTTCGTTATCTATTTTGTTTTCACAATTATACCCTCTTCTGTCTTTTCTTCGGTAAATAGATCTATTAAACAGTATCACTTCTTTACTCCCTATAGCTGTCTTTCTTTTAACATCACTCTCTGTTTACTTTCCTTATACTTACACTTTTTTATTTTTTTAAATTTTTTGGGTTAGCTCCCGGTCCGCGTACCGGGAAGCTAACCCGGGAGCGAACCAAAAGAAATAGAGCTTGCCAGAGTGCTAAACATTCTAGCAATTTTTTTTGAAAGGGAAGGTAGTTCAAAATGCTCACGCATGAAGATACCAGGAAGTGCCTAGGCAGCATTGGCAACGTCAATATATGGTTAAACTTCAATTATGCTGAACTGCATGAAAATATGCGTCAGGCGAAGGATGAAGTTTACAAGACTATTCTACAAGATGTTAGAATTGGAAAAGTGACCGAGCATGGGAAAGAAGCTTTACATACACGATTACTGTCAAATTTATATCCAGAACAAGATGTTGTGCCTGAGAATATTTTTCAGAAAATTACTGATAAGAAATCTGGAATATGTTTGATGCCAACTCTTGCAGAATGTGCCAAATTCAACAACAAAATGTTGCATTTAGAAAAGCAAGAGATTGTGAAACTGGAAGCTATTGACAGAGTAGAGCATATGGGATCAACAATTATTTTGTCTGAGAATCTGAAAACAAAATTGGATTCATTAGAGAAGAGTATATCTAAAACTGCAGGTTTTGAAAAGACTCTGAATGTGTGCTTGAACTGCCGTATAATTTTAAGAAGGAATTTACATGTTGAAAGAGGTCTGGTAAATGGATCAATGGGTAATGTTGTTGATTTTGTAAAATACAGAAATAGAGATGGAATTGAATTTTTAAAAATTAAATTTGATGGCATTGAGGAAGTACAGCTAATTGGTCGTTGCTCTGCTAGATTTTTGCTTGTAAAAGACTTATATGTTCGCCGTAAGCAGTTTCCTGTTTGCTTGGCATATGCGGTGACAATCCATAAATCGCAAGGTTTAAGTGTAGACAGTGCATTGGTGAATATTGGCAGTTCTGTGTTCAAGGAGGGTATGGCATATGTGGCATTGTCACGAGTTAGAACTTTATCGGGATTGTACTTGATTGAGTGTGATGTCACAAACATTTGTGCTGATCTAGATTGTGTTAAGGAATACAATAGGTTAAGAAGAGAGTATGCGCCACATTTGCCTCAGTATCCTTTGTTTGAGAAACGTGTGGTAGGCCGGAAACGAAGAAATGTGACCAATACTGGGGAGGTTGTAGCAAAAAGACGAAAAGTCGATGAACCTAAAATTACAAGCAGAAACAAAAAGGATTCTGTTGAAGATGTTGTTGGTTTTCAATTTGAAAACAGTTCTGGTGTCAACTGCTATGCTAATGTAGTGGTTAATGTTTTGTTTTCTCTAGAAAATGTAAAAGAAGAGATTGTGGTCAATTTTGATCAAAGATTTTGCAGTTTGTTAAATTCTGTGTTAGAGAAATGTAGCACTGATAGAAGAAACATAGAAAGTGTGTCTGAAATTCGAAATCTGTTAGACAGATGTTCAGGCCAAACACAATTCTCTCAAAATATTCAGCAAGATTGTCAGGAGTTTTTAATGTATATGCTTGATGTATTACATGCTGAAGGTGTAGATGTAGATCAGCTGTTTGGGCTTTCTTATCAATGGCAGCATGACTGCGAGAACTGTATGGTATCAAGTACTACTAGTGTAGACTCAGAAAGATTTATATATTTAACTTTGCCAGACAGTAAATCAGTCTCCTTTAATAAGCTAGTAAAAGCAGCTGATCACAACATGGAGTGTAGCCAATGTAAATCTGAAATGATGTCCACATTATTTATACGAACATATGGCCAGTATGTCATTTTAATGTTCCAACGATGTAGGCCTGATGGAACAAAATTGACAACTTTAATTAAAAATTTTGTAGCTTCGCAGTTGTCAATATCAGGAAGGACTTTTGTAACTGCAGCAATTATATATCATGACGGCCCTTCAATAACATCAGGACATTACACAGCTTATTTAAAGTCTAGAAATGGCTGGTCATTCTGCAATGATTCTGTTTTAATTTTCAAAAAAAAATTGCCGTATGACCTTAAAAACTCTTACCTGGTGTTTTTAAAACCAACATTTTAGGGAAATAATCTCGGGATGTGCTCTGTGGAATTTCAAGAAGTTCTAATGGCTCCTACACAATTTGGCCTTGAGGATAAGTGTAGTTCAGAGACATAACTTCTAACCATAGGACTGGACGTCATGGAGAAATACGTGCACTTTGAATGAGTTCAGAAAAACTGTTTCTTTTTATAAGCTAATTGAAGCAGCCAATCAAAACATGGAGTAGAGGGAATGTAAGTCTGCAATGCTGTCTACTGTTTTACATTGCTTTGTGATTAAAAGTGATGTAGAGAATTAAATAATTGTAGTAGTCATAGAGGTAGTGTAAGTCTGCTTCATAGTAAGCAGTATCAGTGTCATAGGAAATGTAGAACATGACTGAGCAAGAAGGGGAAGATATTACTATTCCAGGATTGTGAAAATGATCTTCAACATTTTAATTCTGAAAGTTGCGGAAATGCCAAATGACGGGATTGGCTTACAAGAAATCCAAGAGTTATAAATGGCTCTGACCAGATTTGGCCTTGTGGAAACTTGTGGTAGAGAGCAAGAAGTCATTTATTGCATGTAACGTGTTTTTAAAAACGATGGAGATTTTCTTTCAGAAAGTGGCGGGCTGAAAGTAATAACAGCACAAAAGAGTGTAAGCTGTTCATAGGACATCCTTGGACGTCATGGAAAGTAAGTTAACTTTAAGGAGTTCTGAATTTTGATTTCTTATGTTGTATGGGTTTTTTAAACACAATCATTTTGATTGTGTTTTTTTTCCCCGCTGTTATATGATGAATACCTTCAAGTCACTGTTTTTAGTGAATTTTGATACATTCTGAGAACAGCAAAAATAAACCATTTAACATGTATAATTAATTCTGTACTGTTTGCATTTATGATGTATATGTAGTACTGTGTAGGAGGCATGGAGAAGGTGAGGCTTCTGTAAGTGTCAAAGTTGTTGCATGCAGTGCTGCACTTCTGCGTATTCTTTCATATGCTAGACTACATCTGCACAATGAGATACCTAAGCAAAGAAAACACAAGTGATGTGATTGTGAAATGAGCAAAATAAATTGCACGTATTTCAATTACATCACCTGTGTTTCCTATCATTACGAATCACATTGTGCAGATCAAGTTTAGGTCTGTCCAGGGAAACATAGGAGGTTTGGACTTTGTTGAAGAGTGCAGTGGACATGACTCACTTCATTGGTAGACCTACACATGTATTATCTCCTCTGTACTCTTCAACAAGTGTAAATCTCATCTGCAACCCTGAGTAGGCCTCACCTCAAACAAACCTCTGGATAGTAGACATCTTATTGGCATCCTGAAGCAATTATTTAAAATTTTAGTGTCTTGCGACACTTTTCTGAAACAACAGCAATGCAAAAGATGCACCATGTTTTAAGATAGGCCTCACTTCATCTGCATCAAGATACTGTTAGTTTAAAATGTATATCTTTAGGACTGTGTAGGGGGCCTGGAGAAGCAGAAGCTTCTGTAAGTGTCAAAGTTGTTGAAAAACTGTTTGTCCTTCAATCTTTTCCCTTGTCTTTTCTAATTTTTAAATACATGTTTTAATATTTTTCAAATGTTTGTTCTCTCTTTCACAGATTGAAAGTATAAAAACAAAAAGTGAGTAATTTAACGACAATTATAAGGTAAATATTTTGTACTCTTTTCGTTACATTTCTATCACATTTAACTACTATTAGTTCCACTGCTTCATTTCTTTAACCCTCAGTTTCCTGCCTTTGCTACTTCCATCATTCCTTTCTCTATAACCTACTTACTCAACTCCTTGCACTCTTTTTCTCAGTCCCTCTCTTCTCATAGTTCCTCACTCTTGTTCACTCACTCCGTCTCTATTACTCTTAGTGTCTTTGACTGATCACTCTATCACTACTTGTTCATAATGCTTTCTCTGTGTAGTTGAAGCACACTAAGGGGAATATTATGAACACAGCCAATAAAATTATTGCTCTTTTTATTGGCAGAAAACTGGTGCAAAAGTGGTTTTAGCGGCAGTTTTCTGCCACAAAAGCAGCTTTAGCGACACATTTCTGCCAATAAAAGCTGCAAAACTTTTATTGCCTATGTTGATGATATGGCTCTATGTTACTTACATTTCTTTGCTGTTTCAATTAATCTTTTTCTGTTATTTTTTGTTTTCTGTTTTCTATTTTTTCTCTCTGTTATTCCTCATGTTTTAATCTTATTTTGAACATTCACTCACATTCTCCAAGAAACTCTTCTTTGTTAATGTTATACTCTCTTTTTTTTTCTTTCACTTCGTTATCTATTTTGTTTTTCACAATTATACCCTCTTCTGTCTTTTCTTCGGTAAATAGATCTATTAAACAGTATCACTTCTTTACTCCCTATAGCTGTCTTTCTTTTAACATCACTCTCTGTTTACTTTCCTTATACTTACACTTTTTTTTTTTTTTAAATTTTTTGGGTTAGCTCCCGGTCCGCGTACCGGGAAGCTAACCCGGGAGCGAACCAAAAGAAATAGAGCTTGCCAGAGTGCTAAACATTCTAGCAATTTTTTTTGAAAGGGAAGGTAGTTCTGAAAAGAACTTTTTTTTTATATTTTTGTTGTTTTATATTTTTTTTTATTTTTTGAACATTTTTTGTTTTTTTTGTATTTTTTGAACGATTTTATATTTTTTTTGGTTTTTTTGGGGGGGGGAACAACAAAAAACAGGCGTTGAAAAGGGCTCAACAGGAGCAAAAAAAAATTACTGGGGGAAGTTAGGGCAATCATGGTGTTCATACGCCAGGTTGAGTGCATTGATGCTCATGTTGCCACAAGCTAATAATGCACAACAGTGCATACATAAGTGAATCATGTGCCCAAAATTTTCTTGAATATTTGGCACAGTTTCCCGTGCCTCTTCTGGTGTTAGAGAAATCGGTATTGTTGGTCTGGCCACAGGAGTTGGTCTTGGATTGTCAAGCATATCCCTTATTTCCGCCCGGCTGTAATTTAGTGGATGCTTCCTTGTCATGTGCCTGTGCATTGTGTGATTTCCATAGCTATATTTTTTGTCCGTCCCTCTGGACAATTGTTTTTTGCATATGCGGCAGGTGACATACCTCGCATTGACTTTTTTTTGGCCACGAGGGATCGAATAAAACTGCCAGATGAAACTGGCTTTCTTTCTGGAAACCCGGGGCACCTCTTCTAAGAACTGTGGTTCTTCTCCCTCCTCATCCATTTCTTCATCTTCCTCCTCAGTGTTGGTAATGACCTGGGGAGGTGGTCCTCTCTTCCCATGAGGAGGTGGAGGTGGTGGTGGGGGTCCACCAGCTGAAGCTACCAATGAAGCAAAATAGGTCTTCCTCTCACAATGATGAAAGTCAGAGTGAGGAAAGAAGGAGGGGTTTTCATCATTTGGGAAAAACAATACTTCTCAACCAATGAAAAGTGTTATTTTTAGGTCACCTGACCTAGCCTTACATCATTATGAAACCAAAAGTGAAATGAACCAATGAAAAGTTTTATTAACAAGTCACATGACCTCTCACGCTCATGTTACGCGCTGCGGAACGCGCCCCGGTTAGCTTCCGGGTCGCTAAGCTTCGCGCCCCGGTCCGCGCCCCGGGACACTTCCGGGTGCGCTAACGCGGTACGTCACAAGACGCATTACGCGGCAACGCGATACGTCGCGTTTTCACGACGCGCCACGGATCGCTTCCGGGGAGCTGCGTTTCGCGCCTCGGTCCGCGCCCCGGGGCACTTTCGGGTGCGCTAACGCAGTACGTCATAAGACGCATTACGCGGCAACGCGATACCGTCACTATGTTGATTTTTTACCGGTTCGCGGACCGGGTCGCGGCATCAAATTGAGCTAACGGGAAGCTTCCCGGTCCGCGGACCGGGAGCGAAACAAAAAAAATATTAAAAAAAAATTATTAATAAACATATAAAATATATTTTTGGATTTAAATAAGAATACATTTTACAGCTATAGATATTTGCTATTAAAAAACCATTGAAATTCACTGAAAAAACCATAGGTTATAAACCATATATAGTTAGGAATTAGCATTTACAAAACCTTGAAAATTCACTGAAAAAACCATAGGTTATACACCATATATAGTTAGGAATTAGCATTTAAAAAACCTTATTTTACTCACACAAAACCATTGAAATTCCATATATAGTAAGTTGCACTAACTATATATCGCGCACCCGCAATCCACTGCTGATGATGTCACATATTACATCATTCATGACATGGTCAGTGACATCACTGATGACATCACTGATGACATCTCAAATGACATCACTGATGACATCACTGATAACAACATCCAGTGATTTTATGTTTCTGTAAAGTTTAAATATGTCTTACATATTGAAGAATGAGTGGATGTATAAGTGTCTGGACGAAGGATTTAGTAGGTGCATGACTGACTGTATGAGTGAGTGATTAAATGTATCTCACTGAGTGCATGGGTTAGTGACTAAACTGTCTTAATTTGTGCATCATTATGTCTGTTGTTCTGTAAACTGCTGCATGTGTTGATCAGTAGCTATATGAGTAACTATATGGGTTATTGATTGATTGTCCAAGTATTTGTATGGGAGACTGAGTGTGTGTGTGGCTGGCTGGGAGGTGTGTGACTCTGTGCAGATCAATGTGTACTTATATCAATGATTGTATAACAAGGTAAGTATGTGTTAGTATATGTTTGAAAATGTAAGGTGCTCTATGTTTAACTGTATAGACAAGAAAATGGAAGTGTGATTGATTCTTTACAGGACTGACTAGGTGTGTGAGTAACTCCATGGATGAGTGGCAGAGTGTGAGTGTCTGTATAGGTGTATGAGTGCATATGATAGTGTTGTAAAGATGAGTGATTGTATGTATGAATGATTGTATGGGTGAATGAGTGAATGTGTGTGTAGACGTAGGAATCAGTGAGTACATATGTAGTAACTAGTATTGGTGTGTCAATGGTTTCAAAAATTATACTCTGTATTTAACACTGGGTGAAACAGAGGTTATATTAAAATGTGAGGAGATGCATTGTATTGTCACATGAATGATATCATCAGTGATGTGGTCATTGATGTCAAATGAGATGTCATCAGTGGAGTCATCAGTGATGTCATTTGAGATGTCATCAGTGATGTCATCAGTGATGTCACTGACCATGTCATGAATGATGTAATATGTGACATCATCAGCAGTGGATTGCGGGTGCGCGATATATAGTTAGTGCAACTAACTATATATGGAATTTCAATGGTTTTGTGTGAGTAAAATAAGGTTTTTTAAATGCTAATTCCTAACTATATATGGTGTATAACCTATGGTTTTTTCAGTGAATATATATATATATATATATATATATATATATATATATACATATATATATATATGTTCAAGGTACGTAAATGTGAGTTAGGAATAGCAAATCTATACTTCCTCTATATGCACTTACCTTGTGATGTTTTGTCAACAATTGTTTTGTATCTCAATATTTTTAGCCTAGATATTCAGTGGTACAGTCAGAGTTATGAGTCTGCATACATGAAAAATATTTCAAGACCTTCAGCTACCGCTGCTTTGCATTACTTTAAGGCAAATTTAGATCGCAAAACAAGTTGCAAAACTTTCAACTGGCATTGTAAAAAAAAATACATTTGCACTGATGTGTGTCACTTTTGTGATGCAAACACAGTGCAAAATCTTAGTAAATATACCCCTAAATATCAAAGGGAAAGTCGTTCTTTGTTTTAAGAGAAGCTAAGCGTGTCCTCAAATGCCACATTTGCAACCAAAAAGAAGGCAAAAACAACAGTTCTTCCTAAAGACCACAAACACAGCAAGAGCTTTCTTTAATCTTTCCTCACTGTAATGCAAATATTCCTTTCCTTCATCAGAGGAAAAACAATCTACTTCTCTGGAGATAATGGAACCGTGATCTTGTATCCAGTCCCTAGAGTCCCAATTATCCTCCTTTCACATCCAGTCCTAGCTCAAGAGAAGTTGCAGTTTACTGTAATTTTTTGGTTATTGGAAGTGGGCGCAGTGGACCGAAAGGGGAAATTATTCAATCCTCATGAAGAACTATTAAATACAAAATTACTCATGCTGATGTTATACCTTTGGGATATCTGTATAATTTAATACAAAGGGATGCTCTAAGAGACGGCAATTAGATGTATGCTCCTTAGCTGAAAGGTAGAAACCTTAAGAAATATTTACAATGGTGTATATTATAGTGGGAATATATCTCAGAAAAGTTGAGCATTCTTAACTTTGATTTCAGAATTTTCAACACATTTGCAACAAACTATAAGCATCTCTCGGTTGCACAGTATGAGATCACATAGAGGTGATTACAAACAAAACTCACTAAGCAGACCATATGAAAACGACTTCTGTGTGCAAAAATTAATTAAGCATTTAATTCAATTTCTATTTTGAATATTGCTTTACCTTTGGCAGCACAGCGGAGTGTAAACTAGCAAACATGCTCGACGAAGTTCTTAAAATCCCCTGGCCAATGTGCCTTTAGGTGTACGCCACTGCCAGGTTTAATCGGCATCCCAGACAATTGCTACAACAATCACACTGCTTAATATGCTTCAGTGACACTCCCCACCCTCCCTCGCCAGCCCAGACCTTCTTCCTAAGGGAGGAAAAAGACCACGGAGCTCACTGTTCTTAGGATGCTGGGAGGATTTCTTGTGTTTTCATTGGGTGACGGTTATTAATCCAGTGTCCTATCACAGACAAGGGCTACATTGAACATCTTGCCAGGCCAGGGGCAATAAACAAAGCTTGTCAGTACATGCCATGCGTCTTCCCACTCAGGAATAACTGCTCCTGCTCACAAATGTGCCCACTGGACGGGTGGGGGAGCAGCGCCGGAAGATGTTTCCAGTGCCACGGTGACAGGCTGCCTATGCCCTTGCGCCATGGTGCTGTGCGATCCATACTGCAGAGGTCGCAGAGCACCATTTTCCATGGACATGGGCTGGGTGTCATATTAATGAATTAAATTGAGGCCATCTAACACTGGGGTTTTCATTGTCCATTCGAACACCCCGTTCAATGATGGCTGTCGTTTATGCATGCTACTGTAGATAACTGACAGTGCCAGGGTGTGCAGAGAAAGGGGGCCTTTCACTTAGACAATTCTGTGCTTCCCAGAGCATCCCCACGCCCCATGCCATAGCATGCAGTGCAGAAACTTAAATGAACCCCTTCGAATGTCTAAACTTGCCTCTTCCAGATGCTGAGTATTTTACTGAAGAGACAAAATACTGGCACTCAATGAGCCTGGCTCTCCAAATACCAAATGCTTGTGCTGTAGCCTGTGCTAAAGTGTGGATGACACGTCGAACAAATAGCAGCTGAAGTTGGCTGTATGGGAAGGTTCCATTCTGTGGGATATCCCCAGATTTTCTTATTATATGGGCTGGATTTACTGTCTTCCAGTGCATATGCTCTGCCACTTAAACATGGGAACAAATAGTCAATTCCAATCGACATAGCTGACTGTTAGGTAAGGCCACAATACAGTGCTGCAGAAATTGCATCATTTACATATGACACATGTGGGCTACAATGCGGTGGTACACCACTCCCACAGATGTGACAGTAAGTAGAATTCATCATTTCTGCTACAAGGTGGCTCCTAAAAATGACCACAAGGCCTTTGGGAGAAGATGGCCTGGAAGATTACTTACTTGAACATTTATCTATGTTGATCAAGGAATGGAAGGAGAGGGGTGGGGGGGCACAGCTGAATTACGAAGAAAAAGCAGGAATTACTGTTGGGTAGTACTTTATACAACACAGAGCTCTGGCGTTGGCTTGCCTTTGAAAAACGCGTTCTCCATAGCCAGCAGGATCCAGTCACTCCATGAATGACCTGTTGAAAAGTGTGAATGACTCGCTTACTGTGAGGGACGGGGAGGCTTTCATTTGAAATGGCCAGCTTCTGGGAGGGCTGAATGTGCCCTGGGGTTCTTACCATCTTGGAAGTCCCCAAGAATAAAGATTTCTGGTACTGTTTGCAGAACCGTTAGACGTAATACAGTAAAAGAGGGATGAATACAAATGTGAAATCTTTCTTTAGATAGTCTTATACGCCATTATCAGTCATTGCCCGGTGACTATGATATAGACTTTCAGGTCACAACTCAACTTGTAAAAGAGCAAAGAGGAAGGACTCACTGTCTGTTTGAGGAAAGAGCTGAGGCACTGGCTCCTGCTTTCCTTTGTATCCAAGCTTGGAAAGAGTCAAACCAGCTGGCCTCACTGATCCCAGAAACATAGAAGACCAGATGACCCTCTGAAGCCCGGGCTGAAGGGAGCAGTGAAGCCTGTCTTCAACTGCACCTGTGCTCTGGTATTCTAGAATCTGTCCTCTAGCATTTGGGTGCTGTAATAGAGACCGGGAGAAAGCCATTTAACCACTTACAAAAGTCTGTTTTAGTCCTTATAGAATTGTGATTCACCTGTTGGTTAATTCAGTGATTATGCTCCTATTTTCTAATTAATCTACGCTTTAGGTAGGGGCTGCAATGATCACCAGTTTATGGAGGGATTCTAAAAATTGATATCACACTTTAAACCTGCAACACATTAGTGAACTAACAGCTGTAAACACTTTCAATGTCTCGTGAAAGTGAACCATCAGATCAGATACTATTTACGTCTGTAGTATTATGTATGAGGAAATGTGTTGTCCTTTTTGGAAGCAGTTACAGAAGGGGCGATAAAAACACTGCTGCACATGGTAACCGAGGGGCATATTATCACAACTAGAGATATTTATCGCTAAATGGGCTTAGCGAGTATTTTTTTAACGCCAAGCATCGCTGGATATTATCGCAGAGATAACGTGCTATTAGCAACGTTTATCTCTAAAGCGATAAACTATCCGGCGTTAGTGGCGAAATGCTTGAATATCGCTGGACATCCAGCGATATTCACGCATTATCGCTAATGAGGACTTAGCCATAATATCCAACTCCCATTGGATATAATGGCTAAGAACTGGTCTGAGCAGGTGTTCGTTTTTGGAAATATTCGCGCTTAGCGCAAATATTTCCATCGCTACGCCTGCCTTGCTAATAGGCGGTAGCGACGTCAGCGACTGCTTTCAGTCGCTACCAGGTTGGATACGCCCACTTTGCATGTCATTAGCGATAAATATCGCTGACATGCAAATCGGGCCCCAAACCGCAGGCTTTCGCCAACAAGCTGTCGATAACTGCTGTTAGCGACAGCTTGCTAATATAATCGCAGCTTAACGGCCGAAATCGGCCGCTAAAGCGGCAATAATCACATATCGCCTGTCTTGGTAATATGCCCTCATATCTTACTGACAGTTTTAACATGCCATCGTGACAGAAGGGTGTATTATTGTTAATAACCTACTAGATACTTAGGCATAAATTACTTCCTTGTCTGAGTTATCACCAAGATTATACTGCCCAGCCATTCTGATTGTGTAACAAAAGTGATCAACTCTGTTGTTAAATAAAAATAAAATTGTGGTCATCTGAGGGATGTTCTTAAAAGTTCCATAGTCAATTGTAGAATATGGGACCCTCCTCCAAGGGCAGTACCACCATTTTTATTAGTAGAATACACTCTCGCTCACAGGCACTATAGCTCACTCCAATTGTTGGTGAGTGCCTTGCCAGACCAAGAAACATTTGATACTACTATTGTCATTCCCTACCGAATCGGACTACACAGTCTGTATGGACTTCTTGAGACTGGCTGAAGTTCCCCAAATGTGCACTTTTCCTGAATCTCACTGAGCAGACTGCACACCTCACCTCATTTTGTGCTGTAGCTTCTGACTGAGATTACCCGTTATGATGATATCTAAGCCTTGATAAAACCCCAAGAATTCGGCACTATGTGGTGAAACACATGTCAGCAGCAAATCCTCGATGTGTCAATTCACCTTTGAGATTTCAATACTCATTTTCGACTGACACCTCCAACATTTTATATAGATAATGATGTCTATGAACAACAAATATCAATAGGTGCCATCTTGTATTTCATGACATTGAAAAGTGCAACAAACAAACCTCATTAAGGTCACTGTACCAATTTTTAATTACTTTTGGATACCTGTTTCCATTTTATCTGCTTTGTGAACTTCATTGGTTGGGTAAAGGGACACCAACAGTAAACAGGCAATTCTCTTACTCTACAAGGTTGAGCATGGGTATAATAAAATCTTTTCCTTTTCAAAACATTTGGGGCCTCATTTATGAAAAGTGCTGCATCAGTGCACCCTCCTTGCGACACAAATAATGCTTGATATTTACTGTATGACACATCATGTCACAAGGAGTGACAGATACATCAGTATCACTGACGTATCTATCGGCGCAAGAGTGGCGCATTGCTGGAGTTGTGTCGGAAGCGTCACACAACTCCAGCAATGTTCCTTTCACATGGGGCGAGCCCCATGTGAAAGGGCCTACTTCACCCTTACGCCTGCCATGAGGCAGGCGTAAGATTTTGACGCATTGGCGTCCTAGTAATGGCATTGCGAAATCTCATAGATTTCACCGACCTCTCCTATGACCCTTTCTTGCTGGGGAATGCCCACCCTGCATACATTATACCTGATGTAGGTATAATGTAGCACAGGGGTTTGCGAAGTGATGCATTTGCCTAGATGCGTCACTTCGTAAATATGGCGCAACATGGTGCATTATTTTCGCCACTGCTGCATCACTAAAAGTGACGCAACAGTGGCTCAAAAGTGACACAGCCCTTCTTAAATAAAGCATTGATATTGTGTGGTGTTGATGATGTAGTATAATGGAAAGATGTGCTTGGATGCATCAAGTGCCATGTAATTTTTATATGGCAGAGTGCTTTGAGGTTGGTAATATCCTTTGCTTGCATCAGATTATGCAATCTGTTTGTTATCTTGCTAGTAGGCTAGTGGTTCTAGAATGAGCAATGAGGAATATGGCTAGAGTGGGAAAAATGAATGTGTGATGAAGAGTCTATGTTGAGATGACCACAAGGCATTGTACAAAAATAAATGTCCATATCTGTGCTGCAGCTTCTCCAGTGCCCTCTTCCACTTTCCAGTCCTTTTACCACTAGCATAATCCTCCAAATGTTCAAGTTTCTTAAACACGCTTCCGCTAAAATACCTTTAAGTGCACAGCCTGGGTTAAAAAAATAACAAAAATCAAATAACAGAAAATACATAACAACTTTTGCAAGAAATTGGGTGAATGATTGTCTGGGGTGTGAGCCCTGGTCAAGCAGCAACGAAAATCCTTGTTAGAGTAAGGCACAAGAAACCCCAAATTAACCTGTGCTCAACCCCATAGTAGCTTGGCCTATAGCAGTCAGGCTTAATTTAGAGGCAATCTGTAATGTATCTGTGAAACACTTCAAACATTGAAATAATGAAAACACCGCACAAAAAGTATCCACAAAAAGTTAGAAAAATAGAATAAAAGTTAATAAAAAAAAAAGACAAAAAAGAAAAAACTACAATCAGTAGACTTGGAGTTATGTTTTTTAAAGAATAAACTGTAAAATAGAACTTAAAAGCATAAAGCACGAACCGCAGCTCTCTGGCTGTACTGGACCGGGTTAAAGTCAGAAGTTCAGTCCGACTGTGATCGAGCACAGGTCAGATACAGTCCTAGATTAGTTCCACTCAAGGTTTACCCTCTCAAGGTTTTTGCCAAAAGTCCCATTCACATTGGAGAGATTCACAGGGAACAAGTTGAGTGACGCAGGAGGTGGTCGGCGTAGCTCAAGGAGTAGGCCAGGCATTGCGGATGGGAGGGCTGGACTTTGCACTGGCAGTCCTCTACATGAGATTGATGCTTGCTCTGCAAAGAAATGGGCTTGTGGTGGCTTGTGCTGAATTCTGGTGTGAGAGCCACAGTTCTGGTGCAAACGGGCCCATTTGTAGTTGCGAAGATCTGAAAAACCTGTGTTCAAGAGCCTGCAAGCCACACCAAGGATACATAACCTGAGAGGCACCACTTGGGAGCCAGGAACTCTGAGCAGATGAGTCCAGGAGCTGGTTGGGGAGCCTTGCATGTCCCTAAGCCTCAGAACAGGAGGCCAGTAGACTAGTCCTTTGAGCCACTCTGGGGTCCTGGATTCAAGATGAAGTTGGACGTCCAGTTCTTCTTCCCCGGGCAAGAGGGCAGTAGGCAGCAGGGCACCACAGCAGTTTAGCAGTTTTGTTAGAGCAACATTCCAGCAGAGTGTCATTACTTGTGTTAGCACATCAGCCTTTCTTTCTGGGAGAGTATCCACAATTCTGTCTATGTTTTATTTATTTTATTTTGAAGGTTTTATTTAGCGCAAACAAGACTCTTGCGAGTATCAGAGTGTTTTACAGGTCATAATTAGAAGGCAAGAAATAGTATACAAAGAACAACAATAAAGAAAACAAATACATTGGATATATATAGAGTTCAAGTGAATTTAGCCCTGAGGAAGGAGGCAGTGGAAGGGATCATTCTTGTTGCACTGTGTAAGGCGTTCCGTATCCTCGGAGCCATACCAGAAAAGGACCGGTTATACGTTTTTTTCCTGGCAAATCGTTGAGGTTGTAGGAGAAGAGTCTTGGCACTCCTAGAGGCTCTGCTGCCCACAGAGAGCACCAGTTTTTGAGCTATGTATTGTGGAGCATTTTGGTAGAGGGCCTTGTGTGTCATACAAGCGATTTATAGATGAATTCTGGATTCGAACAGTAGCCAGTTGAGGGCTCTCAGGTCTGGGGAAATGTGAGGGTTTTTTCTTGGAACCTGTTATGAGTCTTGCAGCAGAGTTGATCGTAGCTCTTAGCTGGTCTGTTGATGACCTTGGGAGGTTGCATAGTGTTACTGCTCCATATTCCACACAGGGAATTACTAGGGCTTGAACTGCTTGTTTGAAATTGTGTGCGGGCAGAAAGGGTTTCAGTTTTCGCAGGGTCTTAAGGTAGAAGTTGGCTCCTTTTGTTGAGGCGCTAATGTGTTTCTGCATCTTTAAGTTACTGTCTAGTGTTACCCCTAGAGATTACGCTGAGTCTACTATGGGCGGTTGTCCATTGAGAGCTGTTAGGTGCTTCATCCAGTCCAGTATAGTGTGAGTTTTGTTCGGGGGGGCGATTAAAAGGAATTCCGTTTTAAGGGAGTTAAGTTTCAGATGGTTTTCGGCCAGCCACATTTAGGTTTTTTGTAGTGTGGTGTTGAGCGATTTGATGTTCTCCAGTGAGTGTATCTTTATGTATATTTGTGTGTTGTCTGCATACATGTGGAAGTGTATCTTGGTGAGGCTGAGAAGAGCAGCTAGAGTTTGCTTGAACAGGTTGAACAAGGTGGGTGAAAGGGAGGAGCCTTGTGGGACTCCTAATGTGACTGGCATGGGGTTGGACAGGGATTGGTTGACCTTGAATCTTTGGGATCTATTATGGAGGAAAGAGGCAAACCAGTTAAATACATTTCCAGACATTCCCATTCTGTGTTTCAGGAGATCAAGCAGGTTGTCATGTTTGATGGTGTTAAAAGCTGATGACAGGTCGAGTAGGATTAGTAGATATGCTTCATTTTGGTCTAGGATTTTGAAAGCCTTGTCTAATACATGTGTCATGGCTGATTCGGTGCTGTGACCTGATCTGAAGCCTGATTGAAATTGAATCGATCAATTTGACAATTCAGCTGTATGTTAACGCATTTTCCCAGGAGTTTGGCTAACATAGGGATGTTAGATATCGGACAATAGTTATTTGGGTCCGAGGAGTCTGCCATGGTTTTCTTTAGGATAGGAGAGATCTGTCCAGTTCTCAGGATGTCTGGAATGGAACCTTGAAGGAGGGATGTGTTAATGAGCTTGGTCCAGCTGGGTAGTAAGAGAAGAATGAAGTCTTTTAGGTAGTTCGCAGGGAGCTGGTCAGTGAAGTGATTGGAGGGCTTCAATGTGTTTAGCCTCTTTAATATGGAGTCTTCACAGTAAGTGTCGAAGTGGGACCAAGTTGCGTTGTTTTTTAGTTTAAATACTGGGAGGTCATTAACCGGGGCACCAGCCCGGGGCAGTGATGGGCTCTTTTTCAAGTCTGAGATGGATATTAGGTCCTTGAGTAGATCAGATTTAATGGATTCTGTCTTGGAAGCAAAGAAGGAAGCAAATTCATCACAGTTGGGTAGAGGGAGTGGGCTGGTGTTGAGGACATTAGGTAGGCTCTTAGTTTGGGCTTTGAGAAGGTTGAAGAGTTTTTTGTGACGGTTCTTGGCTAGGTCTAGTTAAGACCTGAAGAAATCTGTTTTGGATTTTCTGATCTTTCTAAAATAAGCGTTTCTGGATCTTCTTAGAAGTTTGAGGAGGTCAGATGAGGGTGTGTTTCTCCAGCGTCGTTCTATTACTCTAAGCGAGCATCGGTCCTCATTTAGCCTCCCATCATACCATGGTTTTGAGTCTTTTGAGGATGTTCTTTTCAGTTGTAATGGGGCCATTTTGTCTAGAAGGTTGTTCATGGAATGGAAGTAGTGATTTGTCAGCCCCTGTACATCGGTTATGTCTTCCGGGGGACGAAGAGGGTTTGAGTTAGCTAAGGCTGTAAGGTCAGATCCGACATTTTTCAGGTTTCTATTCCAGCTCTTTGTTCTAAGGGGTTGTGTAGAGAGTCATTTAAAGGTTTCCAGGACTTGGAAAGTAATGATATGATGGTCAGACCAGTTGCAAGGGAGTATCAAGGCCAGCTGTGTGGAGTCCGCTTTCGAGTTAACTAGGTCGAGAGTTGCACCCATGTCGTGTGTAGGGCTGTTGCATATTTGGTTGAAATTGAGGTCTGTGAGGAAGGCTTTGAGGCTGTTTACACCCTGGTCGTTCAAGTCGCAGAAAGAGTAACAAACAAGGAGAAATAGAGATATTTCTCCTTATTACGCCTCCGGGGGGGGTGTAGCATTTTAAAGCATTCTCAGGTCTACCTCTAATGGTAAATCTGGGAATGCACCAAAATCCACGGGTAGATGTGTGGTAATACCCATGCTCCACCCATGGATCGCAGAGATTTGCGCTGCCTTGAATTACTCTAGATTTATCAATATATAAAAGGAGGAACAGAGGGTAAAATCAAGGTCCAGCATTCAAGCCCCCAGAGATAAATGTACATTCAGAGGTATGCAAGTCGTAAGGTAAGGAGGGGAGAGGTCAGAGTTCATTGGTACCCGATGTATCAGGTCAGGGGATCTGATCCATCAGGAGCAAGAACCCTCACACTCCTGAAGGGGTGTCATGCTTCATCATCATACAGCTCATATTGGGCTGGCACTGCATTTACCAATGAGCCCCGCAGAGGGGCTCTTTGCTGGGGTTCCTTTTAAGCTGCCAACATGAAGTGTGAGGTGCTATGTGAAGGTGCTGTAAGTGAGTAGGCTGGTGTACGGTGAATCTAAAAATAACTAGAGGACTAGTTTAATATGTGTGTCCCCTGGTTATAATAAAAACAGGTGTTGGCCAGAGGTGAAAATAATGGTCCACGTTGGCTCTAAAATCAAGTGAAGGTCACCATGTTTCCTGCCATTGGTGTGTCAAAAATTATTGCAGCAATTCTTCAGGACCAAAAAAGTGCAAACTAGACTACTCAAGGGTAGGCCGGTCAAACGTACATGTGTTTTTATAAAGCTGTACCTTACCCCAGCAGTAATTTGTACATAGTATACCTTGGTAAAACCAGTGTATAAACCGACCTGGAGGGAAAAAAAGGGAAAGAAACAATACAAAGAATTACAAGAAGATACAGCTTTTAGTCCAAGCACATACATTAGAATTCAGTTTGTATGTCAACCCATATGCTGAGGATAATACCTCGCGAAGGTACATATGATAAAGTCGGCACGTCGGACGGTGGGCCGTTCAAAAGAGATCTCGTGCCAGAACCCACGTATCATCCAGAAGTAAAGACAAAAGATTGAAAGTTGTAAAGGGTCATTAAAACCATATCAGTCACTCATGCACAGCGTGGGGACACATTGTCAGCAGGTGTCATCAACACTAAGGGCAGCATGTGACCTTACCACCCACAAAGTTGGATCCACCCCATAGTCGGTAGTGGAGTCGCGCTAATGAGCATCGGACCGCCTAGAAGAGAGACACATAAACGTACAAGTATATTGTTAAACTGATTGCCAGGAAACTGGAATTGGAACTGGAAGGCAAATCTACCCAGGGTGAGGAGGAGGCTAAAGTATCCCATGAATACTCACGGTCGGAAGTTGCAGCGTCTGGCGTGTGACCTACCCCGAGCTCTGCTACTGCTAAGTGTAGATGCGGCAGAGCAAAGACGGTAAAAGAGAGTAGCCGTATCTTGCGCCATGAGTAGCGCGTCTGCGATGCTAGACCACTTCTTGACTTATTGTAAGTCTATATTCCGGCACCATCTTGAGTCTGAACTGGTGGGGTCACAAGCAGGGGGATTCGAATGGTGATAATCAATTAAATAGTTATGAATAGGGCAGTTTACTGACAACATTGCTACCGATAAAAAATTATTTGGTCCTGACTCAAGAACAATGTGGTCATTCAACACTGGTGACATTGCATAATCATGTGTCGAGACATATGGTTCACAAACCTTTACTTTTTATATTCACTGTGGAAATTACCACTTTGCAGGTTCTAGGTAGAAGAGGATGTTTCAGAGCTTTGAGTCAGGATCTGATGGTTTATAGGAGGGCGGGGTGTATGAAGAGTGTGAGTAGAACATTTCAGTGGGGGCTTGAAGTCTCCTTACTGTTAGTCGGCAGGAAGGATTTGTTTCCTTTCTCTGCTCTTGTTTTAGGATTGCAAATTCTTACCTTTGTGGTTCTCCTAGATGTGCCATCTCCTTTCTGTGTGATCATGTCAAGATATTTGTGCAATTACTGGGAACCAAGTAATTTCAATTAAATGTCAAGGTGGTTGTCAAAAATGAGCAGCATTGTGACTACAGTACAGAATCATGAATGTATTCCCATTTCTGTCTCATGTTCACTTTGAGTGAGCATTCCCTCCTTGCCTTTCTTACTTCCCATTGTGGTCCCTTTGTGGTTTATTCTCCACAGTCCTACTTGCTTTCATAGTCCATCAGCTCCATACCAATAAGTTGAAGAGGTTTCGGTATAAGGTAAGACTTTAAAAACACACAAGAAATGCAAAGCTAATGTGGCCTAATTAGTCTGGTTGCACTTAATAAAAGCATGGGCAATCAGAGTTTGAGCAAGTACTAATAGGAGGGTTCGTAATGCCATTCTTACAGGCTGCATGCTCCTATACTTTCTGGCTGTCTCACTGGATACTTTGAGAGCTTTGATTATCAATATTACTGGGTGTACTAGAGCACTAATGATCAGGTTACTCAGGATAGTAAAAATTGTCCACTTGCGTACTTTGGTTGCAGATAGACACATCTTGTAGAGATTTGATTACTAGAAGAAACTCAACAGTGTAACCAAGAGTGATAAACCAGGCACTTCTATTGCATGTTTAAGAAACAAATCAGGTGCCCCTTCAGATGTCTTATAGTGACACGTTTTTTCAGACAGTGCTACAATGCACTGTCACTCAGTTTGAGTCCAGCACTTAAACAATTCACTTATAAAACGTAGCATTCCTAACATAGCTACAGATTGTATTCAACATTCCCATGTTTTAAAGAGCACATATTACAAATGATCTGTGTATTTACATAATACCACATCTCCTCTCCCTTTTTTAAAGATATACTAAATAAAGAAATTAAATAACAGCATAAACAAAACAGTTAATTTAATACTCCATAATTAGTCTTTGAGACTTCTTGACGGATCTTGTTGTCTTTTTTATGATACTGTTAGAAATTGGGTTATGAGTTGAGAGGCGTGGAAGCCCCACTCAAATAAAAAACACAATCCATGCCATGGACCGTATGCACATCCACTGAGATAAACCAAACATCTCCAGTTAAGACTGGAGTTCCACCTCTTACCAGGCAGTGTGCTCCAAGTTTTTTCCTAAC
Source organism: Lissotriton helveticus (assembly GCF_964261635.1). Taxonomy (NCBI): domain Eukaryota; kingdom Metazoa; phylum Chordata; class Amphibia; order Caudata; family Salamandridae; genus Lissotriton; species Lissotriton helveticus. The sequence continues at coordinate 1,648,980,111 of NC_136063.1, read as the reverse complement.
AGACAACAGGGAAGGACAGACTCAAAGCTACCTTCAAGGGACCTCAGCCCCTTCCATTCTAGGGGGTCTAGAAAAACTGGATAGTCGCTCACCTGTTTGTCTGCTGTCAAAACCAGGTGGAATACATTAGGTGGTTGTCTGCCTGCAAAACCTGGTGTACTACAGCAGGGACTACTTGATCTGAGGACATCAGCATACACCTAACATTAGTCATACTGTCTCTTGTGCCTTTCAGAGCCTCCAACTCATGCTCATAGATGGTGACCACTGCCTGTACCTCTTGGTATTGTCAGGCGCATGGACTTTTGTACCATCTCTTTATCACAAAGTGACACTAGGGTAACCTCTGCACTCTGCAGGGTAACCTCTGCACTCCTTCCATCTAGGAGGGTAACCTACTCCCTGAGCCCTACACTCACCATTCTCATGGTAGACCAATCAGTGGGGTGCTGCTTCCTGTGCTTGCAGACAGGATCCCCCTTAAAGTGCCAATATCAGGTTCACTCCTGGCACTTGGATGTAAAGTGGCCTGAGGGCTTCTTTCAGTTAAAATATTATTTCTTTAGTCCAGGGTGGGACTGGGAATCCTTCCCCTGAAAACATTAGGAGGGACGTAAAAGTATTAAAAATGAAGGTTCAGGCCTACAAAAGGTTTATTTTGCAAGGTTGAAACGACAGTTTAAAACTGCACAACAGGCTGTAGTGGTAGTGGCAGGCCCGAGACATGTTTTGCAGGGTTACATTTGTGGGTTGCACAATGGGTGCTGCAGTCCGCTAGCAGCATTTAACTTAGAGGCCATTGGTACATGTAGTACCATTTATTGAATACTCATAAATAAACTAAATGTGGCAATTAGGTGTAGGCTAATTGTACCATGTTTTAAGCAGTAACCACAATCACTTTAACAATGATTAGCAGTGGCAAAGTGCACGGAGTCCTAATGCCAACAAAAATTAATTCAGCAATACAGGGGCGTGAACGCGAAAAGTCTGAGAAAATACCACACCAAGGATGTCAGGTCTAACAGATCCTATTAGCATCATTGTCATTTGTGCATTGGAATCTGAAGATGACCCTGTCTGTGGGATGATTCACCATTATTATCCCTTATTTAGATCATTAGATAAATTATCTGAGATTGTATGGTCATCCACGGGCATCACCAAGAAAATCGAGGGTCATTCTACATCCGAGGTGCCTCCGCCAGCTTCAGGGCGAGGGGACGGTGAAGCCCGCCCCACCGCCGACCTCGGTAATGTCTTCAGGAAATCTTGCGCAAGCTGGGGTATATTGAAGAAGTGCTGCTTACTTTGGTACGCCACTTTGAGTTTAGCGGGGAAGAGCATTACATAAGGGATATTAAGTTGCTGCAGTTTCTTTTTAACCGGTAGGAACTTCCGTCTCTGCTCCTGGACCACCATGGTGAAATCGGGGGAGATCAAAATGTCCATCCCCTCATGTCTGAGCTGCCCCTTTTCTCTGGAGAGGCGCAGGGCCACATCCCGGTCCCGGTAATTGAGCAAGCAGGCCAATATTGGACGTGGAGTTGCCCCAGGAACTGGGCGGGCCGCAAGCGACCTATGAGCTCGTTCCACCACCAGCACCGGTGAAAAAGCTTCCCTGCCAAATAAGGCTATGAGAAGTCGCTCCACATAGTCGTCCATTCTCGCAGTTGTTTCCGACACGCCCAAAATACGGAGGTTATTTCTTCGGGAACGGGAGTCAAGATCCTAATTTTTGGCCGCAATCACCCTCAGCAACCTTTCCATTTCCAGTGTGCGAGAAGTAGTCATGGCAGAGGCATCTTCCAGGTCCGAAATCCGTCATTCCGTCTCCCCCAGGCGCTCCTCATGTTGGTCCACCTTATGTGACACTCCATCCAGTCGCGCAGCCATGGAGTCCATTTTGGATTCAATAGAGGTCAGGCTAGACTGCATGGCCAGGAGCAGGTCCTTCAGGTCAGCTGTCGAGGGCGCCTGTGTCTCTACTTGTTTCTCTTCAGGGTCCGTGTGCGATCGCGGGCTTTTTCGAACCTCGAAGTTGAGCTTCGGTTGGCGGCCGTCGGGCTTTCCCATGGTGCCCAGCCCCCCAGTGCAGCCTTCTGCGTCCGTCTTCTTCTTCAGCCAGATATTGAAAATGAGGGCCCCTGCCTGAGTCCCACACCCTCTAGTTCACAGTGCCACTCAGCAGTGGGTTAATCCAGGAGGCGCCCAGGATATAAACAGTCTGATCCCACACTTCACACACCAGGGGGGCCAAAGGAAAGCCCCGAGCACTTCCTCTGCAGGCCTCCGTCGACCTTGTCTGTAGCACCCCCAGTACCTTCCAGGCAATCTCAGGATCCCAGTCCCAGCATTCAGCAATTGGTTCCAGGGGCAAGGCAGTGGCCACTATTTGATTGGGAGTCCTCTCTCTCCAGACTTTACAACTTGCTGTGTCTCCCTATCCGTATTGTGGGCTCCTTCCTCCTCCCTCAGCACTGCTAATTCCAGAGCAGTGCATGGCCCTCTCAGCCCCCACCTCCAACCAGCAATAGTGCAGCCCAGGGGCCTCTGCGCAGGGAATCCAGCACTGTTCGCCCAGGCAGCAGGTCAAACAATTAACAGTGTGCTCCACTCACCACCCGCATCTGTCCGGCAGCCTCCTTCAAGGACGGGGCCAGCTCCGCCTCCCATGGCGCTTCTTAGCCTCGCCTCGTCCAGCCACCAAAACCGGCACCATGTCAGTGCCCCGAGCCGGTCTCTGAGCCTCTGCCCCTCCCGCCAAACCGGGCAGCCCCAGGACAGCCGCGAAGCACCCTCCGCAGGTGCACTCGATCACATCGGTGTCCCGACGCCCCAGGCTCTCAGAGCCGGCACACCAGCCCCCGGCAGTGCTCCAGCCCCGAACGCGATGTCTTCCTGCAGCTCCTCAGCAGGTCACCTCCGGCAGTATCCGCTACGGGTCACCGGCTCCTTTCCCCCACATCCGGTCTCCGATGTTCCGCAGGGGGCTGCCAGTCCACGCTCCCACGATGCTAGGGAGCGGCTCGCGTGGGACTGTCCAGCAACCACTTCACCGCATCGGGGGTCGGCACCTCGTTCACCGTGTCGGACCTCGCTCCTACACCATCGTCCCTCCCGTGTCCGCCATGTTGGGAGTCGCCGTCTCGGATCATTCAAGTGGATCGTCGCTCTGCAGCCAGGTAGGAGCTTATTTCCCGCTCTCAGTAATGTCCGTGTGGTTCCGTTGCATATTACTTAGGATTCCAGTGCCCAGTAAGTCTGGGTGGCCAGGATATCTGTCGGATGGGTCTCCGAGCAGCAAGAACCTCACGATAGTGCGGCCATCTTGCGTGGCGCCCTCTAGCGCCCCCGTGCTTGGCCCATGTGTGGTGCCTCTGGAAGTTTTACCTGTGTTGGGGAGCTGGAAATCAAGCTTTTAAAGACTTTGCTACAGTAAATCTATCCCAAACCCAGTCGAGCAAGAAAATTCCCGCCGCTAGGAGAACCGAGATCGTCACAGCGCCTGTCGCCGCTGCCTGAAGACGTCGCACCCTTCGTTAGCGGGAAGATTTCTGCCGCTGCGAACATAGTCACAGAGCCTGTCATCGCTGGGTGAAATCATCGCATTACGTTGCTGTGAGAATCGTCGCAGAGCCATCTCATCGAGGAGCTGCGAGAGAAAGATCGCCACTGGACCGCGCATCGTCGCCCCGGAGATCGCCGCAACACCTGAGAATCATCGCATCATGCCTTTGCGGGAGAAAACTTCCTACAGAACCTATGCATCGGAATCCATACAAGTGGCCTTCCTCCCCATACAGACCGGATTCATCACAACACGCCCGCTGCTGCAGCGGTGCTGTCGCTAACGCCTCCCCAGGGTCTCAAGAGCAACGCATTGCTTGCTTTTCACCGCTACAGCTGCTGTGCTTGGAACTTTTTATCGCTAACAAAGGTACTGTGGCTAAAACGTGACGCAACTGTGGATAATTTTAGCGCTAACCTTAAGAACATTAAGAACTCTTTTGCAACCATATTCTTGAACTGTGTATGTTGGATTTTTGTCGTTTTGGTCTTGTGTAGTTTAGATTAAATACCTTTATTTTTCTAAACTGTTGTGGAGTCAGTTTGTGTTGTTTTCACTGTGTTACTGTGAGTTTTGGTACAAATACTTTACACATTGCCTTTGATAAGCCTTGACTGCTCCTGCCAAGCTACCAAGTGGGTGAGCTGGGGGTATCTCAGAGGTTTCCTCCTTACCCTGACTAGAAGCAAGGGTCCCTATTTGGACAGTGGTACCTACCTCCGCCAACTAGAGACCCCCAGTTCTAACAAGTATTAATTCAAATATAATTATACTCTTCTACAAAGGACATTTGGGGCCACATGTAGGTGCCCCATTACCAGTCGGTAAACCCGAAATTCAGTACATTTCAGGTTTACCGACTGGTATTGAGCCATTTGGTATGTAGGGGAGTATTCGTTAAATAACGAATCGGTATTTACCAATTCGGTATTTACTGAATCATCATTTACCGATTCGGTATTTACCGAATCGGTAAATGACTTGTAGGAAGCACTTTAAAGAGTGCTCCTATGCTTGAAGGATTCATTATTTACCACCAACTATTAGTTGGTGGTAAATAATGAATACCTTTGAAAATGCAAATTTGTGCATTTTCAACTGTGCCATGTGACAGACATATGTGTGCCACATGTGCACACAAGCACTATTCAGGGGTGCAACAGGGTGCCAAAGTGACACCCTGACACCCTTGACCCTTTCCCTATTTTACCGAATCGGTATTTACCGATTCGATAATTGACATTCATTCCTATGGGCCTATGAATGGCAATTACCGAATCGGTAAATACCGATTCGGTAAATACCGAATCTTAATGATTCGGTAATTTTTACCGAATTATTACCTACATAGGATTTACCGATTCTAAAATACCGAATCGGTAAAATTCGGTATTTTAGAATCGGTAAATCCTATTTACCTACATCTAGCCCTTGATTTTCATAATCTGAAACAAGATGTCTAGACAGGTAATCTACTGGATTGAACTCTTTTTCTGGTTTCTGTATATCTTTAAAATTGTAGCCCTTCAACCTCATACACTATATTTAAGTATGTGGTGGCATCTTGGTTTTAGGTTTGCAAATATTGTTAACAACGTCTGGTGATCAGTAATTATTACAAATGATTTTTCGTACAAAAACAACAGGATAATGTTCACATGGCCAAATAATTGCCAAAATTTCCTTTTCTTGTTCATATTTTTTTCAATTTCAAACATCTGCAAGCATGAGATATTACAGGTCTTACCAGTTCGTTTCCAGGTTTGTGCTGCCCAAGTATTGCTCCTAATGCTACTGGGCCTCCATCCTCTATCAATTCCATGCAGAGTGCTGGATCAAAATATTATCAATGCATTGCAGAAGAGATGTCTTTTCTATTTCCATAAATGATCTTACACAGTTTTCATTCTATTCAAATGATTTTCCTCAGTGGCGCCCTTATAGTGGCAAAATCATGAAAACATGACAGACTCTCAAAAAATCATTGACATTCCCTTGGAACGTTGTGAACTAGGAGTGTGCTTTATTTGTGAATCTCGGGCTTCATAAGGAGAGACTTGTGAGGCTCCAGTATACTGTATAGAAGGAACTCGAAATCCAGCGAGATTTGAAAGGACCTCACAGGACTTGCCTGCCACCATGTGTAGTGATGGGTAGTAAACTCTGTGCTCTACTTGAAACACAGAATTTGGCAAAAACTATGCCAATCACCGCATGTCAGAGTTTTTCTCATATGCGGCTCACCAATTTTAAGTTGTCAAGTGCGAGCGAGAAAAATAAAGGCCTAGACCGCCTCCCCGTGCGATTTCTCAAAGTGGGCAGTTGTGGTAGGTTGCTACCGCTCCTGCTGAGAAAGTTGTAGCTCACGTTAGGAAGGCAACCACTCAGGTAGAAAATCTACTCGAGCACCAGAAAGAAGCAGTGCCCTCTGGCACGCTTCGTGGTGCCATTCGCTCTCTGACTTTACATCCTGGGACAAGCTCCCGGCACTAAAAATCAGCGTCAGCAGCATAATGGATCAGAATTCTACAGCTTGTGTAACTTTGTGGAATCTCACTGAGTTTTTAGGTAACTCCACGGAATTCCACAGAGTAAAACTCTGCGAGTTCTTCCCACCCCTTATCTTGGGCCTGGCTGGTTATTTAAGCCGTGGCCCATCCACTAATGCATGATTGTTATCCTCTTACCCAAGGACGAGCTCCAGATGTTTTTCTCCACAATCCAATTCCATGGTAGCAGAGAGACCCACCCTTGAAGAAACCTAAAAGAAAATAAGTACTAGAGAACTTTTGCTGCCACTTCTAAGGACTTTAATGTGCTGCACCTGGAGAATTACTTTGGGAAAGTTTACATGCAGAGTGATTGCACTTAGAAACAAAATCAACCAGATTTCATAGAAGTTTGGTTAAAATTGGTGATTGCACACTGGATCTGAAGCACGAACTTCTTGATATTTTCTGAACATTTCTTGGTCACTCTTACAATCTTTGGTCACAGTAGCAAAATAACTCTGGTCCTGATTTAGATCTTGGCGGACAGGTTACCCTGTCTCAGCGGTGACGGATATCCTGTCCCGCGAGATATAAATCTCATAACGGGATTTATATTTCGGCAGATGGGATATCCGTCATTGCTGTGACGAAGTAACCCGCCCGCCAAAATCTAAATCAGGCGCTAGGTTCTTTCATTGGTAATAATTTGATGTTATACATTTGTAAATCTTGTTCACTGCAATTCATGTGTGAAAAGAAACGTGTAACTGAATGATTGTTCTTGAGGGAAGAAATCAAGCTGTAAGAGATTCACCAGTGATATATTGCATCAGGTGATTATCCACCACTTATATCCTCGTGTTGACCAAGAAGGTCAAGTCAGAAGTCAAACAGGTTTGTTATGAGAATGTCTTGCATTGAAGTATTGGAAGGGAATATCTAGGGAGTCGGGGGGGGGGGGTAAATATTGATGTTAATATTGTGATTGTAATAATGTGATTCCTTCCTTAAAGGAACTTACTGAATAACTGGTGCACAGAAGACAATGCCAACCCCTCCAGTATTTAGTGGGGAAACACACAGTAAGGAGATAGTGTCAGTAAGGGTGAAGTGGAAATTCTGTGGAGGGGGAAACCTAGTGAGGAAATCCTTATCTCTCATCTTTCTTTTCGCCAGTTATCAGAAATCCATTTTGATTCCAGTGATAGCGGATCACTGAGGCAGCAGCCAACCAGATGTAGCCGAGGTTCCCAAACTGGGGCTAAAGAGCAGTACAATCTTTACTCATCTTCTTCCCCTTTCCCTTTCTGGACATCCGGGCCAACTGCTTAACCAATAGCAGAGGGAACGGAAGTGATGGGGTGGGCTTGGGGCTCTCATCTCGAAGAACAATCTTGCTTCAACATAATCAAATAATAACAAGGCTGGGCGGAATTTCAATTACACCGGAGTAATCAGAGTAAATTCAGTAGTTCTGCATTACCAATAATAATTTAATTACTTCTGCTCATGCAATAAAAGCAGCTGGGGAGAGAAAATCCTTTTACAAGAGCACATTTACTGAGTGCGAGCAATCTCTGGCACTCACCATTCATGTTCTGCTGCATTTAGCACTATTTCATAGCGCAAAATAAAATAGTGCGTTATTTGGGATGCAACAGTGCATTTTGTGCAAAGACAATAGCACTAAATGCTAGGAGTAAGTTGGGAGAAATTACTACCCCAAGAATACATTTAGCAAGAGCGAGTGGCTGCTCGCATTCACTTTCATGTTCTATTGCATTTTGTGCTATTTTAAAATGCATCCTGGCATCCATTTTGGGCGTGAAGGGGCATGTTTGCACTAAGAAATAGCCTAAATGCAGAATTACTCTTCTCATGTAATTCTGTGTAATACTGCAGAAGTCTCAGAAGATTTTGCCTGATTTTGGTACATACAAATATGCAAGTTATGTCCACCCCTAGTAATAACACCTTGGTGCTTTCCTGCCACTTCTTGAGTTTTTCCCAGAAATGTAATATATAACTATATCCATGCAATATTTTATCTTGTGATATCTTTTATTATTTCTTGAAATATTTCTGCAGCAGAACAAATTCTGAAATGCGGCTTTGTCTTGTGGTATATTTTATTATTTCTTTAAATATTTCTGCAGCAGAACAGGTTCTGAAATGTAGCCTTTCATAGTCGAATACGCCTGGATTAGTAAAGAATGTTGTTATTTATCTCAATTGTTCAATTGTCTGGTGGTAACTTTTAATATTTCTTGAACTATTTCCGCAGCAGAAATAATTCTGAAATGTTGCCTCTTATACCCGAATAACCTTGGATTAGTAGAGAATGCTGTTATTTATCTCAATTGTTCGTCAAGTTCCAATTGATGACAACCTTTACTCTAATCTAGGCTTGAGAATACTACAGCTCTATTCAGATTGCTTATCATATCATCATAGTCTGATACTAGATGTCTTTCTCTTTAAATTGCTGTGTTTGGAATGCTCATTCTGAAATTATCTGTGTTATTCTTTGCCACTGCCACTATTGGAGAAACTGAGGGTGTAGAACCAGTTACTGGTTTAATATTATGTTGTTTTAGTTAAGAGTTTATTTCCTCCTCTACTTTGCTCTGTAGATGTTTCAGCACCCTTTATGTGTAATTGTGTATTACATTTATTTCTATGTAGAGTAATCAGTTTTCCTTTCAGTTTACCTAGATTCTGGAGTAGATTAGGGAATTGTCCTAAAATTAGATGCTGCACTGTAATATGAAAAGTCATTGCAATTATACCTGTTAGCAGTGCTGTTACATTACTTAGTAAATAGGGACCTATAACTTTTTTTTTTTGAGATTTCTAAAGTTCATAGCTGCCCGTAAGCGTCCCAGCGCTGACCCATTACTGATGAGATAAGAAAGAGGGATGCTCACGGGAACAGCCATGTCTTCAGTGCTTTTCGAAATGCTAGCAAATTGGGTTGTGCATGAAGGTCAGAGGGCAAGGAGTTCCACAATTTGGGCGCATTGTACGAAAAACAGCGGCCTCCTGTTCGTGGTCTATTGATCTTAGGAACTCGTGTGAGGTGGGCGTTGGAGGATCGAAGGGGTCTGGAGGTGATATAAGGAGTGACCAGATCTTTGAGTATGGGGGGGGGGCTTTTCCATTGAGAATTTTGTGCATAAGGCAAAGCGCCTTGAACTGCATTCTTTCTATGATGGGTAGCCAGTGTAGTTCGCGGATAGCTGGTTTGGCCGAGCAACGGGTCTTAGTGTTGGTCAAAATCCTAGCGGTGGCGTTTTGTACTACTTGTAATTTAGTTGTAACTTTCTGGGGTACACCCAGGTACAGTGCGTTGCCGTAATCCAGCCTTGATAGGACGAGACCTTGGATCAAGAGTTTCTTTGATTGGAAAGGGAGCAATGGCAGGATTTTTCGGGTGGACCGTAGGAGACCGAAGCAAACTCCAGCCATTTTCCTGGCTTGGGTTTGCATGGTGAGGTTTTTATCAAGCCATAGACCGAGGCTTTTAATCTCAGGCTTGGGAGTTGGAGGTTTACCCATGCAGGGGGGCCAGAGGGAGTCTGGATGGAAGTGGGCTTGGTTCCCCATCACCATGATCTCAGTCTTGTCGCTATTCAGCTTCAAGTGAGATCTGTCCATCCAGCTGACTATGTCTTTTAAGCAGGAGTAGAGGTCTATGATGGAATTTTCCTGCTGGGAGAGGGAAACCACCAGCTGCGTATCATCCGCGTATGTCAGGAGTTTTATCCCATATGGGATGACTATCTTTTCCAGGGGTGACATATATACGTTGAAGAGTGTAGGACTCAAGGAGGAGCCCTGAGGCACTCCACAACGTATAGGGGTCTCTTTAGATGTGTAGTTGCCCTCTATGACCTGGAATGAGCGGTCCTGCAGAAATGATTTCAGCCAAGACAGGGCGATGCCTGTAATCCCAAGGTCGCTGAGTCGCTGGGCCAGGATCTGGTGGTTGACCGTGTCGAAGGCCGCGCTTAGGTCCAGGAGGATCACTGCCACTGATCCTCCTGTGTCCATGATCTTCCTGGCTTCCTCGACCACCGTCACCATCGCTGTTTCAGTGCCCTGGCCCGGGCGAAAGCCTGTCTGTGATGATTTAAGTAATTCGTTGGATTCAAGATACTTAGACAGCTGAGAGTTGATAAATTTTTCTGTGATCTTGCTGGTGCATGGAAGGAGGGAGATCGGTCTAAAGTTGGAGAGGTTGAGGGGGTCTAGGTTAGGTTTTTTTAGTAAGGCCCTCACCTTCGCCTTTTTCCAGCTGGGGGGAACCAATCCGTTGGTCAGCGAGGTATTGATCACATTTACCAATGGTTCCAGGATAGTGGGTGCAACCAGCTTTAAGATTTTGACTGGAGCAGGGTCCGAAGGTGAGCCACTTTTAAGTGATTGGAAGATGGGGGACAGAGTATCAGGACTTATCGGGATGAATGAGTCAAATCCCGTATTAAGATCATTGCCCTGCAGTACCGATGGCAATGCCTGGTCTGTCGGGGAGAGGGGTGGGAGTGACTGTAAAATATTTTGGATCTTTTGGTCAAAAAACATAGCCAGCTCATCACAGTGGTTGTTTGAGGGGTCAATAGAGCCGGTGGGTTCTGGTGTTTTGAGAAGTTGTTTAACGATTCGGAACGTCTCCCTCGATGAGCATGATGCCGAGCTGATTTTCTCTTGGAAAAAAGCGGTCTGGGCATTTTTCAGGGCTTTTTTATACGTAAGAATGGACAATCTGTAGTCCTTCTTGCGGCTAGGGTCGAAGTCTTTCCGCCATTCTCTTTCGGCTTTTTTGCAAAGTTTCTTTAGCTGGCGGGTCTCCTGGGAGAACCAAGGAGCAGATATTTTTTTACAGGAGGTAAGATGAGATTTTTTTGGGAGGGTCATGTTAAGGGAGTTTTCAATCCAGGAGGAAAACTTCATATCTGCTTTGATAGGGTCTGTTTCCAGGGGTGGTTTGTGGAATTCCAAAGCCTGCTTCCACTTCTCAGTATCTAACTTGGCCCATGGACGCGTGGGTTTGTCTGAGGATCTATTGGGAAGAAGGATATGGGGTATTTCCCACCTGAAAGGGATGAGTAAGTGATCCGACCATGGCAACGGGATCGGGACCTTAGTTTTAAAATTGTTCATGTTACTTATGATGGGGTCAAGTAGATGTCCGAGCATGTGCGTGGGTTGATTGCTCTGTAAGTGGAGCTGGAGGGTCGCTAGGTCTGCAATCAACTCTGAGGCGGTGCTATCCTCGCTGATGTCGAAATGAATATTAAGGTCCCCTAGGACTATCATGTTGGGTGAGGTGCTGGACAGTATAGTTGAAAATTCCACCAGGGAACTACAGAATTGGCCCAGAGGCCCTGGTGGGCGGTAGATGAGGAGTCCTGAGAGGGATTTGCATGGGGATAGTTGGATATTAAAATGTACATTTTCACAGTTTAATAAGGGACTGTCGTGAAATCGACATGTAAATTGGTCCCTATAGATGATAGCAATCCCTCCTCCCTTTCCCTTTGCTCGATCTAAATGTTGCAGGAGTAGATTAGGGAATTGTCCTAAAATTAGATGCTGCACTGTAATATGAAAAGTCATTGCAATTATACCTGTTAGCAGTGCTGTTACATTACTTAGTAAATAGGGACCTATAACTTTCCTTGCATGACATAAATTCTTTCTTCATTTAATATGTTTCCATAGGTAAGTGTCTCTGTAAACTTTCATTTATTACTAGCAGGATGCCTAGCTCCCCACTAGAACATATTTACAGAAGATGAGCTTATTGGAGGCTTCTTGGACATTTTTTCTTATTCTGATACAGACATAATATTGCATGCTGCTCCGCTATCTAGAACAAACAGCTTTTTGTGAGAAACTACATTGAATGTCAAAGGTGGGCATTATCTCTATATGATTTCCTTGTATCATATTTGTTCAGAGTCTCTATTAGGTGCCTCTTGAATTATATACAGTCTTTCTATTAAGTTTTTATCAGCTGACAATTATTGCATTGATTGATTGTCATGGTTCTTCATTCGTCTTATGTACTTGCCACGTCTTTTATCTTGCTTTTTCCATATTTAGTATAATTTTTTCCTGCAAATTCTGATCTTGCATTACTTACGCTTCCAAAATGATTGATTTTTCAACAGTTCTGGCAAATCTGACAGCTAGCCAGGCATTATACTGTGTGTGGGAATTGTAATCTGCATCTATAGCATTGCTTTTTTTTCCCCTCTTCTCTGATTTCTTATTTTTGCGGTTCATTTTCCTCTTATTTATTTGACATTTGTCGAAGCTGTTCTATCATTTTTTTTAATTTTTTTTTTATGTTTGAAAGCTTTATTGAAGTAAAGTGATCAATACAATAAGGCGACATCAGCAGAGCAACAAAAGAGGGGAAATTATGGGAGAGATAAACATAAGTAGCCGATGGCACAATGAAAAAAGTCAAAGCATTTTTGCATTTTACAGGGGGGAAGGGAAGGGGGAGGGAAGGGGGGAAATAAAACCATGATAATACAATATAAGAGTAAAATAGAAATAAGCATAATGAATTTTGGTAATAAAGTACAGTAAATGCACAAATATCTGGCAATAAATGGAGTTAGAACATTAGAAAACACATGAATAAAGAAAGAAACTGCAACAGTGAAATTCAAAACCTGAAGTTACAGGCAGGAGTACAACTGTTCAAGGAGGCTTAAAATTTTCAGAAGAAAGTGGAGTGTACTTCTTTTTGGCGGATTGATCTAAATATAGGGTAAGAGGCAACCAATAAAGTTCAACATTGCGAGAGGGCGTGCAGGAGGATGCAAAAGCAACATCAAGTCTATGGGAATGACATAGTAAATTCCACTAGCAAATTAAGGAAAGTTTGTTCAGAGACTTCCAATTAGAAGCAATATGTTGTAGTGCAAGGGCTAGCATAAGATCAAAAAGACCATGTGAGTGTGGAGGGAGGTCAAAAGACTCTGAAAGACTACCCAGAAACACCAAAGAAGCAGAAAAAGGAATAGAGAGACTAAAAATACGGGAAAGACGAGACCATATCTGTGTCCAAAAAAGTCGAACTGAAGGACAGAGGAAGAAGAGATGAAAGAGGTCAGCATTGGGAGCATTACAGGTCCAGCAATTAGCAGTAGAAGAAGAAAGAAAACGAGAAAGAGAGAGGGGAGAAAGATAGAGTCTATGGTAGAAGAAAAATAGAGATTGAGTGAGAGATGCAGTACGGGAAATCTTCAAGGATTTAGCCCAGAGTTTGTCCCAGAGAGAAATCGGCCAGGAGAGACCTAAGTCTTTTTCCCAAGAAAATTCCAGTTTTGACTTGGAACGATCAGGATCAGGAGCGGAGAAGAATCGATAAATAAGAGAAGCTTTAGGGGTAATAGAAAGAATGGTGAGTAGAGAGGAAGGCAATGCGGGCGATACATCAGAAATAAGGGAGTAGTATCGATCAAGAACAATTTCCATAAGAATGAAGTATTTCTTTGCGAATGAAGAAGGGCAGTGAAATTGGGATTGAAATTGAGGGAAGGAACAAGGAGATGAACCATCAAAAAGGTGATGAACCCAAATAATACCCTTTGATCTCCACGAAGGCCATGCAATAGGTCTATTGCGTATTAAAATGAGTGAGTTATACCAAATGGGTAGTAACAAGAAGGATTCTCGAGAAACAGAAACTGTGGATATCAAGGGACGCAAAAGGGAAGAAGCATGCTTGAATAATGGAAGATTAAGACATGGAGCCTTAGTTGTGAAGCGAATTACCTCTTGAAAAGAATAGGGGAGTAATGATTCATGCTCAACAGAGAGCCAAAGGGGAGAAAAAGGAGAGATGTCTTCTGACAACCAGCGAGAAGCCTGGCGAAGGGAGAAAGACTTATGATAAAGACAGAAGTATGGAAAATTAACCCCACCATTTGGTTTAGACTTACGAAGGGCTGAGAGAGAAATTCGAGCTTTCTTTTTCTTCCAAAGAAACTTAGATAGAACAGAGTCAATACGACGGAAGTAGAGAGCTGGGATATGAATTGGAAGCATGGAAAGTAAATAGATTAAGATCGGAGCAATCATCATTTTGATGGAATCAAGACGACCCCACCAGGACAGATATAGAGGATTCCAAGAGGAGAGTAAAGAGTCAATCCTGGAGATAACTGCATTCATGTTAAGTTGTATAGAGGATGAAATAGAGTTAGAGAAAAGAACACCAAGGTACTTTATTTTCTTAGAATTCCAGGCAAAGCCAGTGGAAGCAAAAAAATGTGGAAGGCAAAATTTGGTTATAGGGAGAATCTCCGTCTTATCCGAATTTATTTTATAACCTGAAACCAGGGAAAATTTTTCAAATTCATTTAATAAGGAAGGAACCGAGTTAACTGGATCTTAAATGAATAAAAGTATGTCATCCGCATAGGCAGATAGTTTAAGATGATGATCACCGTATGTAAAGCCAGAGATGGAAGGATTGTTACGAATAGAAGATAGGAAGGGTTCAAGAGCTAAAATAAATAAAAGAGGTGAAAGAGGACAGCCCTGACGAACTCCACGTTTAAGTGTAAAAGGGGAAGTAAGTTGACCGTTAACGAGAATTGAAGCCTTGGGCATAGAATATATTAAAGAAACATAAGAAATAAATTTGGAACCAAAGCCATGCCATTTCAGGGAAGCCATCAAAAAGGACCAGTCAACCCGATCAAAGGCTTTTTCAGCATCAACTGAGATAGCTGCCAGGGGAATAGACAGGGAGGGGGCCTTACTGAGAACATTAAGGAGGAGTCTGGAGTTGTCTGAGGTGAGGCGGCCTTTAACAAAACCACATTGCTCTTTCCCAATGAAATGTGGCATGAGTGGGTCAAGACGAAGAGCTAGTAATTTTGCAAAAATCTTATAGTCTACATTAACTAAAGATATTGGCCGATAATTTTTACAAAATTTGGGATCCCGACCCTCTTTAGGGATGAGGCATATGGTAGCATCTTGAAATGAAAAAACTACCGTAGATTGGGGGTCCGTGGGGAAATTATGAGACCACTGAATGTGCGTTCCCCATTTAACATATCACACAAAATGCACAACTGTGGTCAAGGTCATGTGTATATGATAGATGTGTAAGTCAACCTCTCTCATCACCAACGGGATGCCATGCACCTAACTGGGGGAGACATCCCTTAAGGATAAGAACCCTCACTCACCCGAAGGTGACATGCTTCATCATATGGGTCCCCCTTACCAGTGTAGAAATCCTAGTCCACACTGGGAGCTACTACTCCAGGATCTTAAAGGAGGAGCTCAGAGATGTTTTATTGGGCAAAGGGATGATAATCCCATATGTGAGCAAATAGGTGTAGTGAGGATAGCAGCGCTGTGTCAAACAAAAAAGTGAATATAAAACTATCTAATGGGATACACTTAATTATTTTATTGATGTGTTCCGCTTGACAGGATTAAAAAGTAACAGCACAGTGGTATAGAGGTAGAACCACTGTCACTAGGTGGTCAACATGTTTCAGCCTCTTGATCGCAAGGTATCATCGGCTTTCTTCAGGACCAGTTGGAAAATATGTGATACTGCTGCTGCCAATATGTGACAAAAAAGGAAAATAGATTGAAATTATAAATACTCCACCGGTATTCCTGTCTTTTATTCTGATGATCAGGTCATACCCAGGTATCTGCAAGGTGAATAGCAAAACACAGGGAGAAAAGAAAGAAAACATATACACAATTGTTCAGGATTACACATGTACCATAGATATGTATCATTGATTTTAATGGTGTAAAAAATGTTTGGGGTTATTACACTCATAAGGACTTACCCTCATTTAGTAGGAAATCCTGCCTCACCTCTACCTGGCAAGCTGCTCTGGGAGGAGGCACCGCACTAAGGGGAAGAATTGATAGATATTCATGTATCTATATTTTTACTGCAAAAAGCAGAAGTGTCCAAATGGTACAACCTACAATTTCCAAAGATAGGCTCAACTGAAAAAAGGAGTTCAAAACACTCAAAATGGGTATTATTATGCACTGACCCAGAAAAACAAACAATAATGGAGGAGAAAGGGAAAGAAATTCTTATGGATTGAACTATTCCCTCAGTCTCAACTCCTAGTGAAGAGTTTAAGTATTAATTCTATGCCCTAGAGCAGAGTTATTCAATCTGTGGGGCGCGCCCCTCTAGGGGGGCGCGACACCGTCTCAGGGGGGGCGCGCACTCATCCCTGAAATCTCACCTTTGTCTTCTACTGTCACACATCGGCGCAATTCTACTTTACCAGCAGGCAGAGTCGCACCTAGAGTCAAATTTCGGGAGGAGGGGCTGATTCTTGAAGCAAACAGAAGAGGCGAGCTGCAGGGGCCCTAAAAAGGGGTGAAAACACCAAAGCCTCATTAACATGAAACAAGGTCTTAAAGACCTGTGAAGTGCTCGGCGGCTGTGTGTGCCCGGGAGCTGTCTCTCCAGGGCTGACACATACTGGGAGGGGTGGGGGGGAGGGGGTTTGAGGGGCTGAAGCCCTTGGAGTACAATGGGCGTTGCGCGCCTGAATATATATATATATATATAGCGCTCCTGTTACCTCGCACACAAGCATAACCAAAGAGTTTCACAATATTTACTTTTTAATTCACCCCGGTACTCCAAGATGTGTCTTGAACAGAGGCTTCATATTTAACGTTTCAAAAATCAGTGAAATGTCCGACTGTTTCCTTATATATTCAGGATATGCCGGGATGCACCCGTCAAGCATTGCCACTGATCACAGAGAACGTCACTGCAGAAATGATTTTACTAAAACAATTTAGATGTTGCATTCAGACAATGAGGCTTTTGTGCGGCTGCAATTAAACATAAAGAAATTACATGTAATAGATACTGTGTCACGCTGGTGAGTATTCGGTTTAACTCTTCTACGAGATGGTTCTTGCTGAAGAAATAACCACCAAGCAGGTGACTTGCACAAGATGTTAAAGAAAATTTAACGTTGAGGCTGGAGAGTCCACTGGGTCGTGATGGAAGAGCATTTACAAATTAATGTCTTAATAACATTGCTTTTCTACTGAAATCCTGAATCTGTGATGCACGGTTAGAAATTTACTAAATACATACATTTGTTCGTGAACCTAAATTCAACTTAGGCAAACAAAAAAAGATAGTGAATCGGTCATCAGATCTCATGTCACCAGGGAGGGGGCCTGTGGCAGTCACAGGTAAAACACCAGCCTGGAGCCTCAGCACCAGCAACCCCTGCACCGGCCCTGTAGGTTACATGCGTCATTCATCCCGTCTAGCTCTAGGTAAGAGAGCTTTTCTAACATTGCTGGGCCATTTGGTGCTGTGCAGTTTCCGGGGCGGGTGGAGGCTTGTTCGGTGGTAAAGTCGAAAGGTTGGAGGGGGAGGGAGGGAAATGCACCCTGCATTCAGACAACTTGCTCCTTATTCTCGCCCTTCACTTTCATGCTCAACCTGCACTCACAGCGATCACAATGCCCTCACACTGACCCCCATGCACTCACACCATTCACCCTGCACTCAGTAATCACTCTGCTCTCACAATGCACTTGCGCGGTTTTCCCTGCACATCAACCTGCAGCCACACAGGCACACTACCCACCCTGCATTCATGTGACACTTCACTCACCTGGCCCCCTCACTGCTCAATCTGAAATCTCACTTAAACAAGCCCATCACTAACCATGCATTCATTAGTCCCACTCTGCACTAACATGCACACCCAAATTCATATGGTCACCTCACTCACCCTGCAGTCACTCCACCTACCCTACTCTCACACTGTTGCATACATCACTGTGCACTCACACGAGCACTCCTGCCACCCTCACAGCACAGAGGATTAATGTGCCTGCTACAAAGAAGGTGCAGTATGCAGATCAAAGAACTGAGGGACATATGTTCAAGGAAGTTTTGGAGTGAGGCGTTAGCAGTCATGGGTTAAGGCCTCTCTCTGCTACTTCAGAAACGGAAAGCTGCACCATATTTACAACAATATGGTGCAGCCTTGCGTTTCCCCTGCGCTGGCTCTACACTTAGTAGTGTAGCGCCAGCACAGACACCCTTGCACCATAGTGCAAGGGTGTCTGCGTGCAGGGGAAGATTGTTTGTGTACAGGAGGGGGACCTTCCTGTACATAAACAATTTTTAAATGCCATTTGTCACAATTCCATGTGTGCTGCTTAATGCAGCACACACGGAAAACCTAAAATTGATTTTTTTTTTAAAGATTACAAATACAAGGCATTTTGCTTTTTCCATGTGTGCTGCACAAGGCAGCACACATGGATGAAGCAAAAATGAGGAGAAATAATGCATTTCTCCTCGTTTCGCCAGTTTAAGACCAGGTTGTCCCAGTTCTTAATTTTAACACTGCCTCCCTTTTACTCTGCCCTTGTAAATAGGGCGCAGCATCAAAATCAGTGCCTGTTGCAGTGGAACGCCTACCGCAAATCCCACTGCCCACCCTTTCACGCTATGCATAGCATGAAAGGGGGCCTTATTTACAAGGCAGCGTTAAGCCAAGTTAAGTGGCTTAACTCTGCCTTGTAAATGCGGCAATGCCCCTATCGCCACCACAACATTGTAAAAAGTGACAGTGTGGTTTCTATAGGGGCTTGTACATATGCCCCTGAGTATGATGAAACTATGAGTAGCGCTATTAAAAAAATTATATGCTTGCCAGAAAAGTGCTTTAGAGAGGTGAGGTGCATTGTTGGTGAGTGGTAGTGAGGGAATTCATGGAGAAGGAGGAACACTCATTGTTTTGAACATTATTTGCCGGATATGGCCCAGGATATGCGGGTGGCGATTGATTATGTAGTGTACCAGATTCCAGAAATTTCTGTCAGGAGGTGGGGGGGGGGGGCCCGACATCTAAAAAAATTCAGCTGGGGGGGCTCAACCATCAAAAGTTTGAAGACCTCTGCCCTAGAGTCTTACCTGTCCGTCGGTACCTCGTTGCTCGAGTAGAGCTAGCCCCAGGAGGTACCGAACGGCAGGAAGGCTCCCTGTTTATGTAGCGTGTGTTAGATTGCCCGCAGCTGCTGCGGCGGGGGCCTGGTAATAAAAAGGCGTCTGGTTTAATCGCCTGTATATAATGTGCGCATGCGCTAAAGATCCGTGAAAGAGGCTGCGCATGCGCATTAGCGTAACCAAACACTACACAGAGTTAGACGCGCTCGCGTCTCCAAGGTAGTGTCTGGGTCCCACTCATGAGCCTGAATACCCTGACTGCCCCGAAGCCGGGTTTCCTGAGACGGCGCATGCGTCATGCAGTCAATAATACGATGTAGTGCATGTATTGACTACTCAAAGCGTGATTAATTTATGCTCTGAATATCCCAGTTTACTGAACCAAATTGTTTAGCTACTTTCCAAAAAATAGGGCAAAAACGACAGAGAGGCCTGGTAATGTCCCAGGAGGAAAAGTTTATTTTATATTTTGTAAGTACTTGTTTGGCATAGTATCGACAAATGCCATGTGTAATATACAATTAATTCTGCTTGTATGATGTATTCACAATTATGGCAATTACTTCCATATGCATTGTTTTGCAAGGAGAGGTAGTTGTGTTTCAATGGATTGGGAAGCCTACGGATCCAAATGTCGCATGCTTATAGCGCCACCCATGGTATGTCATCATTCAAACCTTTAGTATCAGTTTTAAGAGTGTACACCCATTTTTGCTCTCTACGTAGTAGATAGCTGGTAGAGTCTGTCAAATGGGGGGGTATATGAGGTTTGTCCAGGACCACCCAGTGTAAATCAGTGTCACGGTGTCCTTTATCCAGAAAATGATTAGTCAATTTGGTGGAGCGTTTCCCACATCTAATGGTGCTCATATGTTCTTGGATACGAGTCTTGACTTTTCTGGTGGTCATACCCACATACTTCAGTAGGCATGGACACCAAATTAAGTAGATTAAGTGGTCGCTGTTACAATTCGTGTGTTTTTGTATTAACCACGGTCTGGAAGTACCTATATCAATCTCAAGAGTTTTTTCTGTCTGTGGGCATACAGAGCAAGAGCCACATGGGAAATGACCCACTACAGGTGGTAAGTTCCAGAGTGTACTTTGTGGCTGATCAAAATGAAGACTGATCAGACAGAAAAAACTCTTGAGATTGATATAGGTACTTCCAGACTTTTTGAAAATATGTAAAGGAAAATGTTGTTTAGGCATTTATTTACTGTGCTTAACCTAACAATTGTGTCTTCTATTATTTTCTATAGTTTGCTTGACCTCAAAAGGGCGTCTCATGATATTTCTTAAGACTTTCATGACTTAATTATGGCCACCACACAAAATCTCAATTGCAATACTGGAGTATCTCATGAGTACACATTTGGCTTCCTCTGACGCTCTGAGGATCAAACGTTTCCAACTTCGTGTCTCCCACAGTTATTCTCCTATCTTGAACAGCTTTCCACATTACTTATGGCACCACAATCCGTGCTTAAAATCTGTCTTGTGACATCAAGTCTGTTTAAAGCCGTTAAATTGCTGCTAAATTGCTGCATATACACATGCTGTTGTCTTGATTGTTCTCGTCGCCAAAATTGTGAGTTAAGAAGGAATGAAGCAATAGATCAGGACCCCCGTTAGATGTTTGTAGCAACACTTCACTTCAGACAACTGTACAGTGCGCTGTCACTCAGCTTGAGTCCAGTATTTAACGGACTCACTTCTAAAACATAGAATTCCTAACTTAGCTACAGACTGTATGCTACATTGCATGCCGTAAAGAGTGTTCACTCCGAATAGCTCTCTATTTACACAATAATACAACTATTGGTAGCCTGTTGATGTTCATAATACATTGACCAAGATTTGGCCTGGTTGAAAAGACAAGGTATAACATCTGAGTCATGGAGAAGTTGCAATGTATTATAGCCTTATAGCCCGTAGTATAGGGCTATACCAGCTATTAAAGCCCGCTCCTGCGTTAAAGGCCCGAGGCGAGGGACTTTAACAAGGGACCAGGACTTTAATAGCCGATATAGCCCTGCTACGTACGAAGGGCTATGAGGCTATTAGAACATTCTGCCACTAGAGGGCAGAATGTTCTGACAAGTAAAATAAATGCCTCTTGGAGCTTGAGGGGATTTAAGTCCCCTGATCTAACCACTAGCCTAGGTGGTTAGACAGTTTCTGTTACTTTGCTGAATCAGCTAGTCATTGTTAGGTCTTCCTTGGAAAGGGTAACTCACCAAGAATGACACTCAAGCTAGAAACCAAGCACTACCAAAGTTAACCACATGGTTGAGGGGTCTTCAGATAATGAGATGATGAGCTGGATGTCGTCGTCATAGGATATGATGTTTAGTCCTTTGGTTCTGACGATGTTGGCCAGCGGAGTCATGTAGGTGTTGAACATTGTAGGGCTGAGGTACGAGCCTTGAGAGACGCTACTGCTGCTGATGTTCGTAGGTTCCGAACGTTGGTAGGAGGATTTTCTGGGTTCTTCTGGTGAGGAAAGAGGTGATCCATTTGAGGTCAATTTCTTGGATTCCAAAGTGGTGTCGCTTCCTAATGAGCGTGTGGTGGTACACGGTGTTTAACGTAGCTAAGAAGTCAAGGAGGATCAGGGCCACTGTTTCTCCCCGGTCAAGGAGCGTTCTGATGTTGTCAGTGATGGCAATAAGAGTGGTTTAAATGGTGGTATTGATGCAGAATCCAGAATGGAAGGTGCCCAGGAGATTGTTGGTATCCAGGTGGTACGTGAGTTGGCGGTTGATGGCTTTTTCGAGGACTTTGGCCTTTATGATGGCTGTGGTGTTTTTTTGTTTGTTTTAAAAAATATATATTTTTATTGTTTTAATTCAAATAACACATTTATAATCAATATCAGTTTAACATGCAATGAGGTTTAACTGTAGTTGAGGACTATCACACATATTGGACAGATATTCTTATCATAATAAACTGCACTCCGTGGGTGCTGCAAGCCATGAATCGCTGCAGCGCAAGATGCTAGCTCATTTGCAATAATCAAACCTGCCAATGACTTATAAGAGAAATACTCCCTGTTGTCATGAACCTGACATTGCTAAATGTAATCTCCCTCCCCTCTCTCTTATCCCGCCCCCCTTCCCATTGGTGTAGCAACTATATACGATTGTTTGTGGTAACAAGTACCAGCTGTGCTGACATTAATCAAATACAAAAGATCAAGTAATGACACAGTTCTCTGCTGTCAGAAGTATCTCCAATGCAGAAAACCAGCGTGCTCATCCCCCTAGAGTAGGGTAACCCCTCAGGACAGCGCATCTAAATCTGGTGCGCCCGATTCCACATCAGAGTCCGTATCTGGGATTTTTAATAACAGTACTAGTGCCTCCCAGGCCCGCGCCATCTCCAGTGCCCTTTCACTATTAGTGCGGGTCGCCAACTGCAATTTCATAGCCCCCTCACATTCTGCCCATTTAATAAACTTGACTCGCCATCTCCAAAAACGAAGGCCCTTCTTGGCCTTCCAGTGAGCCGTGATTTCCCTCTTCGCCAGCAGGAGCCCTAAGATATGCATTTACTCGTTATCTTGTTCTTAGAGGTGTGAGGGAACCAATGCAACAAACAAAGGCCTATAGTGGACTCTATGTCCCTACTCGTGACATCCTGCAAGAGTGTTACCACCTCCTCCCGATATGTCCCAAGTTGAGGACACCTCACATCATGTAGCAGAAATCTGCTCCCACCGTACTGCAGCACGGGCACGCTGCCGAATTCACATTGAAATACTTATTAATTTTTGCTGGTGTGAGATAAGCCCTGTGGAGTATAAAAAAAGTGCACCAATTGAAAGAGTGCGTTACTAGTGCTTTTCCACGCTTGTTCCAACAGTCCCGCCCACGCTTTCTCAGGGATGACCTCGCCTAAGTTCTCCTCCCATTTTTGTTGAAGCGAGAGCAGTGGGGTTAGCCTCATGTGCGTCATTCGGCGGTACAGGGACGTAACCGCCTTAATGGTGCCAGCTGCCAGAACTACTTATCGACAAGCCATTGAGATCGGTGGTTCTCTGAGCCCCTCCCAAAAATTTGCCTGGATGGCCTTTATAAGGGCCAAATGCAATAAGTAGTCCCCACGGGCCGACCCATATCTGTCCTGCAATACCTCATAAGGAAGTACAGCGTCATCCTCATAGAGATCTCCCATGGTGGCCAAACCCCTTCGGCCCAGTCAATCAGTGCCACCCAATTACCCCCATGCGGCAGAGCAGTGCACATTACCAGTGGGATCTCAGGGGCCTACGGCCGTGCTATTTGTGCTAGCCGCTGACTTCTGTTCGAGCAGAGTTTAAACGTCCCCATCTCTCGAGTGGGAGAGGAGGCCGAGAGCGGCAACTGCAATATTAATCTTGACCGCGTCTGTCTATTAACCTGATTCCCATCTACGCCGTCTGGGGCCCAAAATGTCTGTGCTTCTGTCTGCGTAAGCCACTGCAACTGCGCTGTTAAATAATACGTTTCAAAGGCATGGACCGCTAAGCCGCCCTCCGATCTCGGTTTCATCAACGTGTTAAGTGCCACTCTCCGTCTTCCCGTGGCCCAAAGGAACTCAACCACCATCGACTGAAGCTGTTTAAAAACAGAGGCCGGAATCCAAATAAGCAGCATCCGAAAATAGTATAACAGCCTGGGGAGTGCTATCATCTTAAGAAGGGCCACCCACCCAGCTACCGAGAAAGGAAGTGTGCCCCAAAACTCGATACAACCTTTAAGCCCCCTAATGGCCCTGCCCACATTGCCCTCCAATAGGTTGGTTTGGGTATGGTAAATTCGAGTGCCAAGATACGCCATGCATTGATGCTCCCATTGTATTCCCTTCGTAGTTGATGGACCTTCGGTCGTAGGCGCAGCAGGAAACAGACAAGTCTTCGCTCAATTGTACCAAGGTCTCCCAATAGAGTCTTTGCACCAAGAAGGGTGCCCTCCGTGTCAGCCAAAAACATAGGGAGATCATCGGCATAAAGTGAGATATGATGAATTTGCTCGCTCACTTGGAGCCTAGGATAACGCAGGCCCGTCCTGACCCAGGCCGCCAGCAACTCCATGGCCAGGGCGAACAGCAATGGGGAAATGGGGCAGCCCTGTCTCGTTGCCCGACCCACAATACGATACAGGCATCCGATATCATCCCACCCAACTTTACCCATGCTGTAGACTGGTGATTCAAGAGAGCCATCCAATCCACAAAACCATCTCCTAGGCCAAAGTGCTGCATAACTTGAAACAGATATGGCCACTCCAAGCTGTCGAAGGCCTTCTTAATATCTATTGCCAAGACAGCAGGAGAGGCTTTGTGGTATGTATCAGCATCTAAGATACTAAGAAGGTGCCGTTCATTCTGGGCTGTATTCTGGGTCACTATAAACCCTGCTTGATCCGTATGTATCAGATGGACCATATATGGGAGCAGACGGGTCACCAATATCCGGCTTAAAATCTTATAATCCGTAGTCAACATTGACAACGGACGATAGGCCAACCTGTCATGAGGAGGTTTCCCCGGCTTTAGTAATGGTATGATTTCTGCCTCACTGGTAGAAGGTAAAAGGCGCGCCCTTCTTGCTGTGTTATACAATGTTAACAACCTAGGGACCAAGAGATCGACATATGTACTATAAAACTCCACACACAGACCATTCAGCCCGGAGATCTTTCTTCGGGCCATATGCTTGATCCCTCCATGGACCTCCCCTATGGTGATGTCCTGATACACAATTCAGCCCGCTCCCTATCCAATGCTGGAAGATCTGCCACTTCCAAGAAGTCCTGCATGGCCTCCTCACTAGGCGCCACCTTGCTCTGGTATAAATTAGTCAAGTAGGCATAGAACTGATCATTTATCCCCAGCTGCGTGTAAGGACTTCCCCATCAGGACCATGAGGCTCCAGGATGATCATCCCCCCTTTGCGCTGGGTTGGCTAACCATGCCAACAATGCCCCCGATTTATCTCGCTCTGCATGAGCATGCACAACATATTTTTTATAATCAAGTAGCGCAGCCATTCAACCTGCACGGCAACCTCCTCCCTCGCTTCCACTAAATCCTGATGTCGATCTAGGTGTTCAGGCCTCTCTCTCTCCACTTTACGCAGCCTCTGATCCACCCTCTCTAAATCTTGCAATAATTCTCTACTCCCATCTTATGCACAATGCAATGCCCTCTTATCACACTCTTAAAAGCATCCCATTCCACCGCTAATGACGAGGAGGTACTAGTGTTTTCTCAAAAATAATTAGCAATGCTGGTCACCACCACCTCTCGAAATGCCTGATCTTTCATTCACTCTGGGCTTAAGCGCCATGTTGGGAGTTTGGAGCGCCCGGTAACTGGTTTATTCTCAAAAGCAAGGGGTTATGGTCTGACAGTGCTCTGGTGAGATACTCGTTGTGCTGCACCTCTGCATGTTTGTCAGGAGAGCAAAGCATCACATCCAGGTGATGCATTGCAGAGAAAAACGAGTAGTCCCGAATGTTCAAGTGATGCGCTCTCCAGGTATCTACCAATCCCCATCAATGTTGCCAATCCTCCCTGATCCTTGAGAGGTTATGGATAGCATGGATAGGCGCATTAGGGAGAGGGGGATGGGATCTATCCAACATTACATCCATAACGGAATTGTACGGACCCTGTCAAAAATGGAGCAAATGTTCCAGACAACTTTGTAAAGAAGGCCGATTGTTCTGTATTTGGAGCATATATACTGCCCAGCACCACAGCCCTGCCATTCAGTCAGCCCTCCACTAGGATATATCATCCCTCTGGATCTTTTAGTTGTCATGTGGGTTGGAAAGGGACTCCCTCCCGGACCCATATCTGTACACCCCGCGCAAAGGCAGAATAAGTAGTGCAATGCGCTTCCTCTTTTTGTGCTATGTGAGTTTCCTGAAGGAAAGCCAGTTGGACTCCTCTATGCACTAAGTACGCATGTATCCTACACCTTCGTAACATGGCATGCATACCCCTGACATTCCAAGATATACATTTTAGGTCAGATATTGAACCTATGACATTGTTCCACTCTGATCATGAACAGCCTGTTCAAGAAAGTTACACCAATACCCCCTAAACATTCTCTTACAACAGAAAGAACAACCCCAACTCCCCACCCTATGAAAGGCACTAAGAAACTAGCCCTCATACAAACTACTCTGAAACTAACTTCCCTCTAGTGGCTACAGAGGAACAATGGGGAATAGTGGAATCGACCACGCTCGTGCCTCATTTAGTGCTCTCTGCCCCCACCCTGGGTGGCATCTCACCACTAGAATGAACTAACCCCCCCCCACCACGGCCAGTGATCATTATAACAACTATAAAGTAAACTGTACAGTGCAAGAGGGCACAAAGGCATGTACCTTCTCAATCACTCCTGTAAAGGCAAGTGGGTAAAGCAAGCATGAACTAAAATCATCAAGCAATTTAGTCAGCTGTACCTGGCATGACATGTGGCAACTGTCCACTACTAGTTTGGGACCCATCTGTGTCCGTGTCCTCAGGAGTCTTGTCCGTCTCCGTCCCAGCTCCTGACGTCTTCTTACGGTCCCAGAGAAGCTCCGACACCACCCGCAGCGCCTCAGTCCTCTCCCTCTCCGACTGGGAAGAGCTGGGTGTCTTCAGAGTGGCAGGGCCCGGCCGTGACCTGCGAAGGCGCTGAGGCAGCCACCCCGGAGGAGTACGCGCCCCAGGCTCCCCAGCCAGTCCGACCTGTTTTGTAAGTTTCGAGCCAGTCCCATGCCTCCGTCATCGCAAAAGTGTGCTGTGCGATCAAGGATAATCCAAAGTCTGGCCAGAAACATCAAGGAATATTGAAGACCCTCATCCCTCAGGGCTCTCTTGTCGGCCAGGAAAGATGCATGGCATCTTTGGACTTCCAGCGTATAGTCTGGGAAAATTGAAACCTTGATGTTATCCACCATGTAGGGCCCAGAGGTGCATGCTGTCCGCAGGAGGAGGTCTCTGTCCTTATAATTGAGGAGTCTTTCCACTACCAGGCGCAGCAGTCTGCCTGGCACCGGCAGGCGGGCGGGCGGACCAGGACTCGAAGAGCTCTTTCCAGCGTGAAGAACTGTGTCAGCCCCTCTGGAGCCACTGTGTCGCGGAGCCAGTCCTCCAGGTACTGGTCCATATTGGCCCCTTCCACTCCTTCCGGCAGACCTAGGATGCGGATGTTGTTACTCCGGTTGTGCCCATCAGCATCCTTGGCCCTTTTCTCCAAAACTAATAACCTATGGTAGATGTCTCCCACCTGTTCAGCGAGGGATTTCTGTGCTGGTTCCAGAGTTGCCAGTGATGTTTCGACATGCTCCACTCTATCCGCCAACTTGGTATGGTCGGCACGCAGCAGCCCCAATCCACAGCACAGACCCAAGCCACCGCCACAGCAGCAATGTCCTGATGTAAGGCCTCCCTTGTGGCTGTAATAGCCTGCAGTATTTGAGCCAACTGCTGCTGCACTCAAGTTTCAACGGGCACTCCGGGTGAATCCGGTCACCGCTCGTCCTGCCCCAAATCCTCCTGATCCGGCGGGGCCAGCGCCTGTTTCCCCCTAGTCTTCCCACATTGTGCAAATTGGGGTGAAGACACCCCCTCCAGTCCAGGCCACCCACCGTACTCAGCACCGTGCCACCTCGCCCCAGGCACTATATTAATGCCATGCAATAGTTCACCTGCACTCTGTGTAGCCCGTGTTGCCTGGGCTTTGAGGACTCCGAGGATAATCTCCCCTCCACTGCGCCAACAGCGATCCCAGCTCCCAGGTTGCCCCCCGGCAAGAGAGAAGCCAGTCAGCCCGTAAGTGGTGTAGAACGTCCAGGAGCCCCAGGTCACCCCGCACCTCCTCTGCATGGTCAAGTTATGGCAGGTCCATCCCAAGCGACTCAGGACCCGCGTATGCACCCCAAACAGCTGGCGCTATTAGGCAGTCATAGGGAGAGGTGAGGAGGGTGGTCCCACCTGGCCTCAGCATCAAGCTCCCCCCAACACACGTGGGAAAGCCCTCACCTGCAGGCACAAATGACGATCAAGGGTCTGGCCCAGGGTCCTCCCGCATGGTTGTTAGTCCGACGCGAACCAAGCCAAAGATCACCACCGCGCGGTGCAATTAGCCTGCGTCAAACACCTGAATCTGCTAGAGCTCCTCTATCGATTCCATAAGGGACCCATCATGGCCGTTAGCGCCGCAGGGTCCTCATCAGCTCAAGAGGGCACCACCTCCCTGAGTCCCCGGGCCAGCCGCAAATGAACTTTCAGTGGCCCGACTAGTTCGTGGCACTGCCGCCGCCTCACTGCCCATACTGTGGCGCTCAGAAGCATGTCCTCCTCAGATCAATAACTGCGAAGTTGGGAACACCATCTTGCCCCCTCCAAACGAAAGAAAATGATAGTTTAAAGTGGAGATTATGGTTTAAATGGATTACATGGATGAAAATGGAAAATATAAATTAACGCCTAAGGATGGCATACTGCAGTGTGTTTGGAGGGGGCAAGATGGTGTTCCCAACTTCGCAGTTACTGTTCATTTCAGTGGCATTTGGGCATGCCACCACACCATTCAGCGCGCATCAAGGAGTAACAGGATTACATTTGAAAAAAATGGAGTAATAAGGTGTGCATCCCCACCCCCACGATTATTGTTCTCCTCAGATCAATACCAGCCTCAATCTCCCACTCGCAGTCAATTGGGCTGCAGGGCTTATCACTTAGGATTGTTCAGTAGCGTGGCGGGCTTCTGGAGCTCCAGCTCTCTAATCGGTGCGATTTTGAGAGCCTCAACCGAAATCTTCTCGAGCTCGCTGCTGTAGTTTAGCAACCCGATTCTGCCAGGCAGGGGCTTCGATCTACTCCCCGGGACTTTGCTCTGCAGCTGGAGGGTCAGTGACGCGCCCCCGAGGCCAGGGCCGTAATTAGAGCGGATAAATCAATGGGCCAGTGCGGAGCTCCGTGCTCACGCATCCGCCGCCATCAGCCTGCAAGCCACCATGATGGCTGTGGTGTTGTGTGATGAGCTGGTTCCAGGTGGTGAGCGGGTGGTTGGTGTTAGCATCTGTGGGGGTGAAGAGGCTGAGGAAGTCGTGGTGGTGGGTTGGGTTTTGAAGTTTTTGTGGATGGTGGAGATCTTGTTGTGAAAGAAATCAGCCAGGGTGTTATAGAGTTACTAGGAGGGAGTGATTTTACCGGTGCTTGAGGGGTTGGAGAACTCCCTGACGATTTTGAAGCATTCTTTGCTGTGGTTACGGCAGGCTTCGAACTGGTGGATAGGGGTGCTCCTTTTCATCTCCTTCAGGAGTATGTGTTTTTTTTTAGGGATGTCTTGAATGCTTCTCTGTTTTTGGGCTCCTTGCTGGTGTGATATTTCCTTTTTGTCATTTTCATTTGTGTTTAGTAGTTCTGAGTTCCATGGTGTACCAACTGGCCTGTTTGGAGGATGTCTTGAGTTCGCTGGGCTTGGCCCAAGCAACAATGTTGGTGCAATTTGTGATCCATGCGGAGAACTTCTTGACAGCCTGTTCTATGTTGGTTGTGACTGGTGGTGCTAAGGGCTGCAGTCCACTCGCTCTCTGACACTTTGTTCCAGCTGCAATGTGAGGTGCTGGGTGGCTTGGTGGCAGTGCTGCAGGATCCTATAGTGGTGAAGTGCATGATGGCGTGGTTTGTCCAGGTGAATTTTGTGACTTGGCTAAACTTGACTGTTGCTGGCCGTGAAGATAGTGTCAAATGTGTGTTCTGTGACGTGTGTGGAGTTGGTGACCAGTTGGGGGAGCCTGATGTTGTTCATGCTTTCCAGGAGGTTGAAGGTGTTGGCGTTTTCAGGGTTGATGAGGTGAAAATTGCGGTCTCTGTGGAAGATGTATTTTTTTTAATCAATCGCAAGCGGGCGATGAATTTGGCGTGGTCATGGAGGTCTGTAGGTGAGGGTGCCTCTGATGGCGGTTTTGCAGTTGATTTGGAGCTAGCAGTCGAGGTGTTCTATGATAGGGGTGGTGTTGTCTGAGCTAGTGGTGCAGTGGATTGTTTTATTTGTGGATGATGGCGATTCCTCCTCGGTGTTTTTGATGCAGTCTCTGTGTGTTATCTTGAGGCTGATGGGCGTTGCTGAAGCAATGTCAGGTGCAGAAGAGGGGATGAGTTAGATCTTGTTGAGGAAGATTACGTCCAGGGTGAGGAAGGGGATGGTATCCCAGATCTCAGTGGCATGCTTGCAGAGTGATAGTGCATTGAGCAGGTGGAAGTGGAGTTGGCCCGGAGCACTGAGGTCAGTGTTGTGGTGGTCATCGTGTGTGCGGGTGCTCCGGTGTTGCAGAAGATGAGAAAATGTTGGCAGGAAAAAGGCCCTGCCGTAGAAAATGGTGAGGCGCAACAGCAGTTGTTCTTGTGGGGACTTGGGTCCAGGGCATGGAGCTCGTTGCGGTGTATCTGTAGGTAGAGGGAGAACAGGGTACCTGACTCTGGGCATGATCCAGGTGCAGACAGGCGCAGTCGGGCTTCCCTTTGGCACGCCATTGGAGCACCCCTTGTGTGACTGCTTTGCAGCCTTCATTAAGTTGATCCCACGTGGGAAAGCCCTCACCTGCAGGCACAAATGACGATCAAGGGTCTGGCCCAGGGTCCTCCCGCATGGTTGTTAGTCCGACGCGAACCAAGCCAAAGATCACCACCGCGCGGTGCAATTAGCCTGCGTCAAACGCCTGAATCTGCTAGAGCTCCTCTATCGATTCCATAAGGGACCCATCATGGCCGTTAGCGCCGCAGGGTCCTCATCAGCTCAAGAGGGCACCACCTCCCTGAGTCCCCGGGCCAGCCGCAAATGAACTTTCAGTGGCCCGACTAGTTCGTGGCACTGCCGCCGCCTCACTGCCCATACTGTGGCGCTCAGAAGCATGTCCTCCTCAGATCAATAACTGCGAAGTTGGGAACACCATCTTGCCCCCTCCAAACGAAAGAAAATGATAGTTTAAAGTGGAGATTATGGTTTAAATGGATTACATGGATGAAAATGGAAAATATAAATTAACGCCTAAGGATGGCATACTGCAGTGTGTTTGGAGGGGGCAAGATGGTGTTCCCAACTTCGCAGTTACTGTTCATTTCAGTGGCATTTGGGCATGCCACCACACCATTCAGCGCGCATCAAGGAGTAACAGGATTACATTTGAAAAAAATGGAGTAATAAGGTGTGCATCCCCACCCCCACGATTATTGTTCTCCTCAGATCAATACCAGCCTCAATCTCCCACTCGCAGTCAATTGGGCTGCAGGGCTTATCACTTAGGATTGTTCAGTAGCGTGGCGGGCTTCTGGAGCTCCAGCTCTCTAATCGGTGCGATTTTGAGAGCCTCAACCGAAATCTTCTCGAGCTCGCTGCTGTAGTTTAGCAACCCGATTCTGCCAGGCAGGGGCTTCGATCTACTCCCCGGGACTTTGCTCTGCAGCTGGAGGGTCAGTGACGCGCCCCCGAGGCCAGGGCCGTAATTAGAGCGGATAAATCAATGGGCCAGTGCGGAGCTCCGTGCTCACGCATCCGCCGCCATCAGCCTGCAAGCCACCATGATGGCTGTGGTGTTGTGTGATGAGCTGGTTCCAGGTGGTGAGCGGGTGGTTGGTGTTAGCATCTGTGGGGGTGAAGAGGCTGAGGAAGTCGTGGTGGTGGGTTGGGTTTTGAAGTTTTTGTGGATGGTGGAGATCTTGTTGTGAAAGAAATCAGCCAGGGTGTTATAGAGTTACTAGGAGGGAGTGATTTTACCGGTGCTTGAGGGGTTGGAGAACTCCCTGACGATTTTGAAGCATTCTTTGCTGTGGTTACGGCAGGCTTCGAACTGGTGGATAGGGGTGCTCCTTTTCATCTCCTTCAGGAGTATGTGTTTTTTTTTAGGGATGTCTTGAATGCTTCTCTGTTTTTGGGCTCCTTGCTGGTGTGATATTTCCTTTTTGTCATTTTCATTTGTGTTTAGTAGTTCTGAGTTCCATGGTGTACCAACTGGCCTGTTTGGAGGATGTCTTGAGTTCGCTGGGCTTGGCCCAAGCAACAATGTTGGTGCAATTTGTGATCCATGCGGAGAACTTCTTGACAGCCTGTTCTATGTTGGTTGTGACTGGTGGTGCTAAGGGCTGCAGTCCACTCGCTCTCTGACACTTTGTTCCAGCTGCAATGTGAGGTGCTGGGTGGCTTGGTGGCAGTGCTGCAGGATCCTATAGTGGTGAAGTGCATGATGGCGTGGTTTGTCCAGGTGAATTTTGTGACTTGGCTAAACTTGACTGTTGCTGGCCGTGAAGATAGTGTCAAATGTGTGTTCTGTGACGTGTGTGGAGTTGGTGACCAGTTGGGGGAGCCTGATGTTGTTCATGCTTTCCAGGAGGTTGAAGGTGTTGGCGTTTTCAGGGTTGATGAGGTGAAAATTGCGGTCTCTGTGGAAGATGTATTTTTTTTAATCAATCGCAAGCGGGCGATGAATTTGGCGTGGTCATGGAGGTCTGTAGGTGAGGGTGCCTCTGATGGCGGTTTTGCAGTTGATTTGGAGCTAGCAGTCGAGGTGTTCTATGATAGGGGTGGTGTTGTCTGAGCTAGTGGTGCAGTGGATTGTTTTATTTGTGGATGATGGCGATTCCTCCTCGGTGTTTTTGATGCAGTCTCTGTGTGTTATCTTGAGGCTGATGGGCGTTGCTGAAGCAATGTCAGGTGCAGAAGAGGGGATGAGTTAGATCTTGTTGAGGAAGATTACGTCCAGGGTGAGGAAGGGGATGGTATCCCAGATCTCAGTGGCATGCTTGCAGAGTGATAGTGCATTGAGCAGGTGGAAGTGGAGTTGGCCCGGAGCACTGAGGTCAGTGTTGTGGTGGTCATCGTGTGTGCGGGTGCTCCGGTGTTGCAGAAGATGAGAAAATGTTGGCAGGAAAAAGGCCCTGCCGTAGAAAATGGTGAGGCGCAACAGCAGTTGTTCTTGTGGGGACTTGGGTCCAGGGCATGGAGCTCGTTGCGGTGTATCTGTAGGTAGAGGGAGAACAGGGTACCTGACTCTGGGCATGATCCAGGTGCAGACAGGCGCAGTCGGGCTTCCCTTTGGCACGCCATTGGAGCACCCCTTGTGTGACTGCTTTGCAGCCTTCATTAAGTTGATCCCACGTGGGAAAGCCCTCACCTGCAGGCACAAATGACGATCAAGGGTCTGGCCCAGGGTCCTCCCGCATGGTTGTTAGTCCGACGCGAACCAAGCCAAAGATCACCACCGCGCGGTGCAATTAGCCTGCGTCAAACGCCTGAATCTGCTAGAGCTCCTCTATCGATTCCATAAGGGACCCATCATGGCCGTTAGCGCCGCAGGGTCCTCATCAGCTCAAGAGGGCACCACCTCCCTGAGTCCCCGGGCCAGCCGCAAATGAACTTTCAGTGGCCCGACTAGTTCGTGGCACTGCCGCCGCCTCACTGCCCATACTGTGGCGCTCAGAAGCATGTCCTCCTCAGATCAATAACTGCGAAGTTGGGAACACCATCTTGCCCCCTCCAAACGAAAGAAAATGATAGTTTAAAGTGGAGATTATGGTTTAAATGGATTACATGGATGAAAATGGAAAATATAAATTAACGCCTAAGGATGGCATACTGCAGTGTGTTTGGAGGGGGCAAGATGGTGTTCCCAACTTCGCAGTTACTGTTCATTTCAGTGGCATTTGGGCATGCCACCACACCATTCAGCGCGCATCAAGGAGTAACAGGATTACATTTGAAAAAAATGGAGTAATAAGGTGTGCATCCCCACCCCCACGATTATTGTTCTCCTCAGATCAATACCAGCCTCAATCTCCCACTCGCAGTCAATTGGGCTGCAGGGCTTATCACTTAGGATTGTTCAGTAGCGTGGCGGGCTTCTGGAGCTCCAGCTCTCTAATCGGTGCGATTTTGAGAGCCTCAACCGAAATCTTCTCGAGCTCGCTGCTGTAGTTTAGCAACCCGATTCTGCCAGGCAGGGGCTTCGATCTACTCCCCGGGACTTTGCTCTGCAGCTGGAGGGTCAGTGACGCGCCCCCGAGGCCAGGGCCGTAATTAGAGCGGATAAATCAATGGGCCAGTGCGGAGCTCCGTGCTCACGCATCCGCCGCCATCAGCCTGCAAGCCACCATGATGGCTGTGGTGTTGTGTGATGAGCTGGTTCCAGGTGGTGAGCGGGTGGTTGGTGTTAGCATCTGTGGGGGTGAAGAGGCTGAGGAAGTCGTGGTGGTGGGTTGGGTTTTGAAGTTTTTGTGGATGGTGGAGATCTTGTTGTGAAAGAAATCAGCCAGGGTGTTATAGAGTTACTAGGAGGGAGTGATTTTACCGGTGCTTGAGGGGTTGGAGAACTCCCTGACGATTTTGAAGCATTCTTTGCTGTGGTTACGGCAGGCTTCGAACTGGTGGATAGGGGTGCTCCTTTTCATCTCCTTCAGGAGTATGTGTTTTTTTTTAGGGATGTCTTGAATGCTTCTCTGTTTTTGGGCTCCTTGCTGGTGTGATATTTCCTTTTTGTCATTTTCATTTGTGTTTAGTAGTTCTGAGTTCCATGGTGTACCAACTGGCCTGTTTGGAGGATGTCTTGAGTTCGCTGGGCTTGGCCCAAGCAACAATGTTGGTGCAATTTGTGATCCATGCGGAGAACTTCTTGACAGCCTGTTCTATGTTGGTTGTGACTGGTGGTGCTAAGGGCTGCAGTCCACTCGCTCTCTGACACTTTGTTCCAGCTGCAATGTGAGGTGCTGGGTGGCTTCGTGGCAGTGCTGCAGGATCCTATAGTGGTGAAGTGCATGATGGCGTGGTTTGTCCAGGTGAATTTTGTGACTTGGCTAAACTTGACTGTTGCTGGCCGTGAAGATAGTGTCAAATGTGTGTTCTGTGACGTGTGTGGAGTTGGTGACCAGTTGGGGGAGCCTGATGTTGTTCATGCTTTCCAGGAGGTTGAAGGTGTTGGCGTTTTCAGGGTTGATGAGGTGAAAATTGCGGTCTCTGTGGAAGATGTATTTTTTTTAATCAATCGCAAGCGGGCGATGAATTTGGCGTGGTCATGGAGGTCTGTAGGTGAGGGTGCCTCTGATGGCGGTTTTGCAGTTGATTTGGAGCTAGCAGTCGAGGTGTTCTATGATAGGGGTGGTGTTGTCTGAGCTAGTGGTGCAGTGGATTGTTTTATTTGTGGATGATGGCGATTCCTCCTCGGTGTTTTTGATGCAGTCTCTGTGTGTTATCTTGAGGCTGATGGGCGTTGCTGAAGCAATGTCAGGTGCAGAAGAGGGGATGAGTTAGATCTTGTTGAGGAAGATTACGTCCAGGGTGAGGAAGGGGATGGTATCCCAGATCTCAGTGGCATGCTTGCAGAGTGATAGTGCATTGAGCAGGTGGAAGTGGAGTTGGCCCGGAGCACTGAGGTCAGTGTTGTGGTGGTCATCGTGTGTGCGGGTGCTCCGGTGTTGCAGAAGATGAGAAAATGTTGGCAGGAAAAAGGCCCTGCCGTAGAAAATGGTGAGGCGCAACAGCAGTTGTTCTTGTGGGGACTTGGGTCCAGGGCATGGAGCTCGTTGCGGTGTATCTGTAGGTAGAGGGAGAACAGGGTACCTGACTCTGGGCATGATCCAGGTGCAGACAGGCGCAGTCGGGCTTCCCTTTGGCACGCCATTGGAGCACCCCTTGTGTGACTGCTTTGCAGCCTTCATTAAGTTGATCCCAGGTGGAGAGAGGGGCGCTGTGAGTGGGGCTTGTGCGAGGCAGGAAGTTGGAGGGAGATGCAGTGAAAACACCTGGAAAAGCGGTGAGAACAACAGCAGCAAACACAGTGAAAACTAACTCGAGTCTAATGGCAATTTAAACAAACAGCGGAACTCAGTGGCAACTGCAAAGAAAACAGAGGCCCTAGCAGTGAGAACTGAGCAACACAGGACACCACAGCAATACAGGACAACACAGCAAACGACACGAAGCAGAGGGACCAGACAGAGGGGAGCCAAACAATAACTACAAACCAGAGTGAGCCAAATGAACAATTTTAAGAAATAATTACAAATTACCAATAATTTCGAAACAGCAAAGCAGCAGGGAGAGCTGAAACAAACTCCCAAGTACTAATGGCACGTTAGAAAAAGGAACACATGATAACATCAAACCAACATTATAATATCACCTCAACCTTATCACACCAGTGGATACTGTTTTAAAATAAAGGGTAACAAAAGGTGTCGCCATAGCGAATAGCTCGAAGTAGATTGCCTTTCTTCTGCATCCTAACCCCCAGATTCATCAAAGTCATGTTAAAGGCCCATAGGAATGAATGGGGAGTCATTCCTCATTTGCGATTAACAATTAGGGAATCGCAAATAAGGAAGCAATTTCAAGGGTGTCAGGGTGTCCATAGGACACCCTGTTGCACCCCTGAAATGGTAATGAACACTGGTGTTGCGCACACACATGTCCCAAGGACATGTGTGTGTGTAACATACAACTTAGAAAAATGCACTAAAGTGCATTTATCTAAGTTTTTTCTATTTACCACGTAGTCAGACTTCGCGGTAAATAGCGGCCCCAGATTGCGAATTCAAAATTTTGAAATGGTTCATGCATTGCATTTAAGAAATCTCTAATTCAGATTCCTTAAATGCAAATAAGCGCAATGTAGCGATTTCTAAATTTGCGATTTTTGCATTTGGGATGATGCATCCCAAATGCAAAAATACCGTTCGTAAAGGGCCAGCTTCTCAGAATCTGGCCCTTTGCGAGCGGATTTTGGTTTGATGAATCTGGCCCTTTGTGCTCTACCGATCCACTGTATGTATGGCAGCTTGATTTTTATAAAAATCCTTTTTCAATAGGTTTAGTATTCCCACCTATAAATATCTTGCTTCATTTCTTTTAGTTTAGATCCGTTCCATTTTTCGCTCAATTAGAGTTTTAGGTTTTTTAAGGCTCTGTACAAGTTTCAGTATGAATTGTTACGTGCGGTTACCACAAGGGGACAGTTTAACAACCTGTAAAGAAACATTGGCCCACATGCATCATTGTTACATTTTGCACTTCCTAATTTGCGAAAAATAAGGAATCGCAAATTAAGAAGTGCAAAATGCTATGCATCATTATTTTCGGTATTCATTTGGGATTCGGTAAAAATCGCAATTTTTACCGAATCCCAAATGAATACCGATTTCTTAAGTACATTTTCGCAATTCCCATTGATTCCTATGGGCCAAAAGGCCCATAGGAGTCAATGCAAATTGCGAGTGGCACTTAGAAAATTTCATGGGTGCAGGGGGGGGGTCCAAAGGACCCCCCCATGCACCCCTGAAATGTATTTTTCGCATCATGTTTCACACACACATGTCCTAAAGACATGTGTGTGTTAAACATGAATGTTGAAAAAAATACTTTTTCACCATTTTAAACACTTTTTCCAAATTTACCGAGTGGTTCAACCACTCGGTAAATTTGGCACCCTAATTGCGAATTTCCACTTGTCAAAGTAATGATGCATTGCTTTTAAGAAGTCGCACATCTGCGACTTCTTAAAAGCACCCGCAATTTAAGAACTCGCAAAAATATTACGAATTCTAAAATTGCTTCATGCATCCCAAAAAGCACTCTTGCATTCGCAAACGGCCGATTTTAAGGAATCGCACCGTTTGCGACTACAAAAATGCTTGATGCATGTGGGCCATTGTATCATGTTATGACAGATGAGGGGTGCGCTGTGCTTCGAATTGTGAGAGGCTGAATCTGGTATTATTAGGAAAAGCTCTCGCGAGATCGACTGGTTCTAATCTCAACAGACTCTCCTAATGTAACGATAGCGATAGGGATGCATGTTGTGACAGACAGTTTAATCTTACAGGCCTGATGAGAACTACTCTAGTCAACCCAGAGAACTGCTCTGTGGAAATTGTCGTTTAAGACTGGTAAATAAAGCAACAGGAATCTGACAAAATATAACACTATAATTACATTTCTCAGGTGGTCTTTGGAAATCTAGTTTATTCTTCAACTAATGTATTTTTGATTCTTTTACTAAGCTTCCAATACGAGCTCTGAAATAATTATTGGCTCATCCGCCTTCAAAAAAACAATGTTCACTTTCCATTGCAGATAGAGCTGCCATAAAAACACCCTGGCAAAGGCCAATGTTGACTTTTCATGATCTTTTACACAACATATTTCGACACTGTCTGTATTTTATTTAGTTGGTAGTGCTCTAACTGACTGCACAATTGACAATAAACCAAGGTTGACAAATAGAGTCCGCTTCTACTCGACTTATTTTTATTTGAATATTAATGTGTCGAGTTATATAGAAAATGTTTTAGCATTAAGGTAGCGGAAATTTGGTTCTAAATATCATTTTCAGATTATTTTGCACAAACAAATGAAATATGATTGTTAGGTCTTGCCTGCAGACAGTTTGAGCTATCTGGTGAGAGTTTATGATATTACACACCACACCACGCAGAATGTACACATGCATTCAGAAAGTGGCCTTTGGACAATCTCTTTGAACCATTGACTACTGTGGTTTAAGTTGCTGTGGTTTAAGTGGCTGTCAGGGCAGTCCATCAGAGCTGGTATGAGTGCACTGTATTTTTCAAATGTGTGCACTTCAAAATTAGTCCACAAACACACACAATTTGCCATTACTTCTTTTCTTATTATTCTTTTTTTCACCATTATTCACAAGGACCCTCACGCTCTTAGTGGGTGCCCCCCCCACCTCCTCATCTGCTCATCCTGCTCCAATGTTCAATCAATCAATCAATCAGGAAATTGTAAGCGCGCTCTGCCCCCATTAATGAATTAGACAGCTAAAAAGTGGCCCGAATTATTTGCAAATTGGGGCAGTTTTTAAGTGTTTTACGAAGTATGGAAGACTGCATAAAGTTAAGCTGCTGCATGCAATGCTTATTTTAATATTAGGGAAATCAAGTGTAAAACCCTCTCAGCAGACCAGAAAACTGGGACATAGAAAGCCAAATAAAAACGTCCCACACACTCACCTGTCAGACCAGCCCATGGGGCACTACCTGATTACCTTATAGGCCAGTCCAGCCCTTATTAACAAAGTCAATGGGTCAGCACTCACTTTCTATGGTGAAGCTTATTAGTGTTGCCAGTGTTTTTTAACAAATTATCCACAATCTCTGTTCACAGTCTGTAAACCTTATTTCACAGCAGAATTGTAGAGCTATTATCTTCTTCTTTATGTCACCTGCCAGCAAGAGACTTGGATAGCTATGAGGCAGAATCCACCCAGGGGAGTAGTTTCTATTGGTGCAATAGGTGCAGTAGCACCGGATTCTAGAGGGGCCCTCCGAACCCTGATTTTTAGCCAGCATTTTATACTTCAATCAGCATTCATGGGGCCGTTTTCTTCCTTGCACCATGACTAATGGTAAAGTGGGATGGGAGGACAGGGAATCAGGGGTAATAATATATTTTTTGTAACTTACCTGATGACGCGGCCACCTCAGTCCTCTTCTCTGGCTCTCCTCCCAGCATGCACTGGGGCACAGACTTCTCACCCAATCCCGGCACTGCTATCAATAGCATGAGAGCAGCACCAGCATTGATCCGAACAGCATGATTTGTTGCTCAGACAGTGCTTAAGAACGTTTGATGTTTCTCCAACCCGGCTGTGCTAGACAGCTGTGTTGTTGAAACGTAAGTGTGCATGTCTATTTAGCTGACCTAGACGGCCAGCCAAACAGGCATGCACTCTTACAGTGTGCCTACCACTCCTCACTGCTATGCCTTGACCCACACCCTCCAACACTGCTGGCATCGGCTCAGTCCATCAGCGGTCCTTTTATTTTTCGCTTGACTGCTGACTGACTGACCAGTTGGGTGATGCTCCTCCGCCATTACGGAGGAGCCACCCCTGACTATAACCTTTGACAAGCTGGCTATGCTATTGCAACCTGCATAAGGAAGCATCTAAAGAGCTTTGAAGTGTTCTCTATGTCAGATATTTCAAATATCTCTTAATTTATCAGATGAAGATTCAGCTAACTATTGCGATATGTTGGCCAGTATCGGTCGGGATCAAGTGAAAAAAGGAACCACTCACTTAGCAGGACATCTTTTAGATGCCATTTTTTCAGACAATCCACATCTATCCTTCTCCTCATCTATCCTGCAAGTATTGTCTGCACATGCCGCAGTTATGTTTCAGCTAAATCTGACAAATAGTGACCAAACTAACTATGCCCAAATAGCCCGTAAGAGGAATCGATCTTGGCACATTATCAAATCTGACACATTAAATCTCTCACTAGCTAAATTAATACTAGAAATGAGTTTGGATCACAATAATACACCTTACATCTTTAATAAATGGACCAGTAACACAATCAATCATCTTGCCTCCTAAAAACTTTGCAAGAATCATAGATCATCTCTGTCGGAACCCTGATTCGATGACACATTGAGAGTACAAAAGCAAATCTGAAAGGAAATGGCATATCAACTATGATCTGCAATATAGAGCTCAAAATAAAAAAGCCATTCCGTCCCAAAAAACTTGATACTGAAAGCCAAATCAAGCTACTTAACAGCAAAAATTAAATCCTCAGTCAATTCTTCTAGATAACTCTTTACTGTAATAAAACAACTGACAAAGGCTCCCGATCCCAAAAATAATTATGTTGATCA
The DNA here is from genome assembly GCF_964261635.1 of Lissotriton helveticus. NCBI lineage: Eukaryota > Metazoa > Chordata > Amphibia > Caudata > Salamandridae > Lissotriton > Lissotriton helveticus. The sequence goes on along the minus strand of NC_136063.1, from coordinate 1,648,939,357 downwards.
TGACTGATCAAGCATTCTGCAATGATCTGACCACATTCTTTAAAACTAAGGTTGAGACCATCTATAATGCACTTTCCTCTAGTGCATCTTCCTCTTCTCTTCACGAGGAATAGGACACAAGGCCTGAGCAGGAAGTTGCAACTGCGACTCCCCTAAACAATTTGGCACCTCAAGACACCAGTTCTGATGTGTCTCCTGTAGACATCAAAACCTTTTTCTTTTTTTGGGGGGGGGGGAGAAAATCATAATATACTTTTTAGATACAAACATAAAAGTACAACTAGTCAAAAACTGAATTCCATATGTTGTCGAACTTTCTAGTCCCTCCGATTCGTTGTGCATATAGCAGTCCAGTTTTTCTTACTCTTTTCATTTTATCTAACCATTCCTGGAACAGGGGAACATGTATTCACTGCCAGTTCTGAAGTATCAGAGATCTTTCCACAGCTGAGACTATATACAAAAGTTTAACCAAATGATCTGCCAAACCAAGACCTGGGTCGTAGCCATATAGTGTTATTTGAAGAGTGTGAGTGATCCTGATACTGTAATTCGAGCCAAGGAAATCAAACATTTTGTTCCAAAATGTCAGAATTTTCGGACACAGTGCAATAATGTGAGACCAATTGGCAGGAGCAAAATGCCTACATCTAAAGCAGGTAGCCGACGTATTAGCATACATTTTAGCGATTAGAGCAGGAGTACGATATAGTAACCATTTATTAAAGAAAAGCATTCTGCGCCAATTGGACCCTCTCAATACACTAAAGTTTAATTTATTTAGGACTTTCCAAGTATTAAGAGACAAATTATGATTCTCATGTTCCTGCCATTTTTTGATTGCTTTTATACTAAGATCTTTCTCAATACATTGAGCAAGACAGCGTTTCCATTCCCCCGGCTTTCTAACCGATGATATTACAAAGAGGTCATTCCATATCTGATTAGGGGTGCTAATATGTTCAAAGTCTAGTAGATTCAGCGTTTTGTAAAATGTAATATAGAAGCCACTTAGCAGGAAGTTTCCTTGAATCAGTTGTGACATCTGTACCGGAGTTAGCCACCTGCCATCTCTATAGAAATCTGCTAATTTATGGAACCCTGCACGGTGCCAATTACCTACGATTTCCGAATTGATTTTTATCTTGGTATGTACAAAAACGTGTCTTAAAGGAGTCATGAGGTTAAACTGTGGAAGGGAGTATCTTTTAAACATACCATCTCTTCTTTTGAGAAACAAATTTATAGTCTTATATCTGACGAGTTTCGGCGATCTAGGCACTAATAACTGAGAGGGAATTTGAGCTTCAAGACAAATTAAATCCATAAAAAAATTAATAAATAAATCTGGACCTTGTATTTCGGACTTAAATCTATTTAAGTATTGAACCAAATAGGCTTTATAATAATCTTTAATGTTTGGTAACGCAAGACCTCCTTGCTCCGTATCTGCATATAGTGTCTTTATTGCTATGCGAGGAGTTTTCTTACCCCATATAAACCCAGAAAACAAAGACTCTATTTTTAAGAAAAAAGAACCTGGGAGAAAGCAAGGGATTGTTGAAAATAAAAAATTAAAAAGTGGAAGGATAGACATTTTAATCAGGGCTACTCGGCCCAGAATGGAAAGTGGAAGAGGGTTCCATCTAATAAACATGGAGCGAACTCTCTGAAGGAGCGGGTCAAAGTTAAGCCCATACAGATCCGAGACAGACACAGAAAACGGAACTCCTAGATACCTTTTAGGCCTAGGATTAATACAGTTAACTAACTCTGGGTGTAACTCTGGAGCTGCACCTCCACAGACCAGAATTTCGTTTTTTTTCTTATTTTCCGATAACCACCTAGGGTTTCAAATTCTTCGAAAATCTGTAAAGCTTGGGTCTGAGATTGCAGGTCGGGTTGGATTAATAACATGATGTCGTCAGCATACAATTTAATTTTAGACATAGAGGTAACTGGAGACATAATAGTCAAGGAATTCCTAATTGCAGTGGCCAGTGGTTCGATAAAAAATGTAAAAAGAATAGGTGATAAGGGACACCCTTGTCTAGTCCCACGTTGCACCACAACTGATCCCACCATAACAGAATAACAATTTTTACGTTGGCTTTGGCACCAGTGTATAGATTTTTGATTAAAGTGATAATCTGTAAAGGAATTCTAAAGTGTGTTAAAATAGAAAAAAGAGTGTCCCAAACTACCAAATCAAAAGCCTTTTCTGCATCTAAAAACAAAATCAGTGCAGGAATACTCCTTACCTGAAAAAAATCTAATGCCTCAATTAAAAAGTGTGTGTTAGTAATTAATTGACGACCTGTTATAAAACCGTTTTGATCAGAGTGTATTAAATCAGCGGCAATGGTGTTAAAACGAATAGATATTAGTTTGGTGGTAATTTTGTAATCAGAGTTTAATAGAGTGATCGGTCTATATGAACTGAGAGCTTTAGAATCTTTCCCCTTCTTCAAGAAGCTCACTACCGTGCCTTCATGAAAAGAATCTGGAACTTGACCTCCATTTAGCATAGAATTTAATAATTTTAGCAACAGATCGGAAAAGGAGTTGAAGAAGACTTTAAAGAATTCTGAAGTCAGCCCATCCGGGCCGCAAGCTTTACAGAGTGGTAAGTCCTTAATTACTGATTCTAATTAAATTTTAGTGAATGGACTAAACATTTTCTCCTGTCCAATATTAGAAAGAAAGGGAATTGGGTGTCTACCAAGAAAGTTGGAGAGCTTTTGAGAGTCATTTGCTTGATGTTTTCTGTAAATCTGTTGGTAGTGTAAAAGCATTATGGAACCAATTGCCACCAGCTGTGATGTTTCAGTATTTTGGACGGGACATTTTAAACAGCGTATTTGATTTGTGGTAGCTTGTTCTTTTGCCTGCCAGGCTAGTAGCTTGCCTGTGAAATTGCTTTCCTCATAGATTTTTTGATTCTGTCTAAGGAAAATTGCTTCACTCTGCGAAAATAGATTAGAACAGAATTCACGTTTAGCTTCACTCAATTGGTTCTGAACCTGACTAGAAAAATCAACTTGTTGTTTTAGGGATAAAATCTGAATTTTTTCCTGTAGTAAGTTTCTATTTTGTTTAATGTTCGACCATTCAGCTGCGTCCTTACTTATAATGATACCACGGATAAACGCTTTCAGGGAGTCCCAAATTATATGTAGGGGGGCGGTATCAGAATTACGTTCTATAAAATCTGAGATTTCTATTTTAAGACAATTAACCCAATCGTTGTCTTGTAGGTATAGTTTATTAAATATCCATCGCTTTGGAGTTCTAGAATCTTCTCCTAAAACAAACTCAGCTATCAGCATTGCATGGTCTGAAAAACCATTATGAAGAATTCTTTGGTGAGAGAATTTTTATTTGCCGGAAAGCCAGGAAGAAATCAATCCGTGAGGAAGATTTGAACCTGCCTGACCAGCAAGTAAATTCTTTTTTCTGTGGGTTCTGTGTTCGCCAAGGATCACATAAATCAAGAATAGACATATTGTTATTGATTAATCGACGTGACTTAGGTTTGAGCTGTTTCTTAGAGGATGTAGTAGAATCCAGCTTTGTGTCCATCAAAATATTAAAATCTCCTCCAGTAACAATATCCCCCCTACCATAAGTAGTGATTGAAACAAATCTTCATAGTCTTGTGAGTTATCGTCCACCGGTGCATAGAAGGTAACAAAGGTAACCGGCCTCCGTCTATGCATAACTGAACATGTAACCCAACACCATCTGCCTCCGCTACCCTCCTCGGAGTGCATAACTTCTGCATTCAGATTCCTATTCAAGAAAAGGGCAACACCCCGTTGAGATACTGTAGTGGATGAAAATTCACGAAATGTGGCCCATGTCTTAAACATAGTAAAAACATCATTTTTTGAAGCGGAGATATGGGTTTCTTGTAGCATAATGACAGCAGGATTTTCTGTTTTAATCCCTAATTCGATGGCTCTAATTTTTTTCTTATTATTTAGGCCATTGACATTAAAAGAGATTATTTTAAGCCCCCTATTGATAGACATTTGAATCTAAATTATACAAGCTTCCAGTAACCATTTCAACCAAAAATATTTGTTTCCATTCAATTAATTCACTCCCTATACATGATATGTAACAGAAAAAGTCTTTGACCAACAATGCAGATAACATCCAAAATACATCATCATTTTTTCTTTTTTTCCCACCCCCAGCACCTGTGGTCCCCCCCATACCACCCTCACCCCTATGACCCTGTCTCCACACTGGCCATGCAGAAAAACCCCTTTTAATTGAGGCGCCTTGCTGTTGCGCCCCTTATCCTCTCTAGGAGTCCTGTCCTGGTCCCCCGCCCCCTGCGCTGAGAACCAAAAGAGAATACAAATACATTGTGACATTATATTGGAAAACCCTTAAATCAAAAACAAAATCCCTCAACAAGGCAGAAGGCTGAATCAGAAAAAGTTAATCGAAACAGACCAAATCAGAAACCATCTCGAGTTTCCATAGTACCGCTAGTCTTGTGAGATCTTACGAAGCAATGCTTGTGCTTCATCGATATCGGTCAGCATGTAAAATTTGCCTTTAACAAGAACTTTTAACTTTGATTGCTGGGCAATCATGGCTTGAGCACCCTTATCTTTAAATAGTTGAAGAATTTTTACAAATTCCTTTCTCCTCCTGGCCGCTGCAGTGGACATGTCTGAGAAAATCCTACATTTCGTGGTAGCATTTGCTGCAAATTGCCTTTGTTTAAAGGCCTCGGAGAGGATTATCTCTTTGACACGAACATCCGCGAGATTCACCAGAATAGTACGAGGAAGTGTAGAGTTTGTAAGGGGCTGCGCAGGAACTCGATGGACACGAGTAATCCTAAGATCGATTTGACCGCTACGGTGGAGTTCCATGCCTCCACGTAGCCTAGGGTTTCCTGTTTCTGGCTCCTCCCCCTGACCACGAGTCTGATGGCGACTGTTGGTGTTTGGCATGCTGCTATCTACTACCAGGTGCGGCGCTTCTGAAGCTTCGGAGGCAGCGCTGAATTCCTGCCCTGTGACCGAGGGAGTTCAACTATTACGGCGTCCGGGCTGAGCCTGTATCTGTGCCTGTCTCACGGGGATGTGAGGTGAGAGGAGCAGCTTTGTACTCCACGAGACGGATCGGATACATTGTATCAGGCAGGATCAAGTAAAGACTTTTTCTCGTCTTCGCCTACAATGTTTGAGAACGAGCATACTGTTAGCTCCTGTTCTGTTCCCATTGACTTTTACTGACCTCTCGTGTGTTTATCTGTCAGCTGCGCACTCTTCTAAACTGCGACGCCTGAACTTCTATTATTGGCGTATTAAGAGTCACCCTGCTGCCGCATACAATATCGCACAGAAACTCGCAATTCTGCAAATGCAAATATGCAGACTGGATGAACCTTCAGCTCGCATAATCCTTTTGACGTTGCTAGCTTTTTCGTTTTCTGAGGGGCACAGCAGATAAACATCTTCAAAGCAAATACGTACCTCGAGGAGAACTTAGAGAGAGCTCTGTGCACAGCTTTTGATTAGCGATCAGTTGTGCGGTTTTCTATTTCAACGGCCTTGTACTGCATTATAACGGATCCTGGTTTCATCATATCAGCGCAGAACTGAAGAAGTTATTGCTGCTAATCTTATCGCTGGTAAATGCGGATAAAGCTGGTAGTGTGCTTTCTACTTGCCGCTCCTCCCTGTTCTTCTACGCCTCTACGCCTTTTATACGCCCTTATTCTCCATACTGTCTGCATATTACCCTTGGGGCCCACTCAAGTGTCGTGCTGAGAGTTCCCTCTGCCGCTGAAGCTGCTTATTATTAGGCAGCGGCCGCAGTTTTGGGTCAACTTCAAGTTCCAGGATACCTTGCAGCATTTGCAGCGGACAGGCGCAAAGAGGGTAGCAGGTGGAGTGCATAAAATTTGGCTTTTTTTCCATTGAAACAGTCGGAAGATGGGGAAACAACTAACCGCACGTGCGAAGGCACGAATTCGTCGCCAGCAAATGAAAGACGACGCTGATATTGCAAAAAATGCAGATACAGATGTAGGAGCTGATATCTCGGAAAACTGTGGGGGAGAAGAAGCTGAGGAATCTCCAGAGACTTTTCCTATTGCTTTGACTCAGCCTGATTTAGGGAACAATTCAGCGCCAGAGCCGTCTGTGGTGGCTATCAACAACCTTGGAACTACATCAATAGATTTGATTGAACTGCCACCTTCTCCTCAAAATGGCGCACAGGTATCTAAAGATGGGATGACTCCGGTAGTCCCCAAAACTACCAAAACTCCTAAACAATTTCCCTTATTTAAGAGGAAAACCATTGTTTCAACATCTTTTCCTCCTATACCATCTGCCTCAGGAGCGATATTTCGCTCCTTATCTGAAATTTCTGCTGTAGGTGCTACTGGAACCATGGATGCCACGGTAGCCCCTACACCTGCCTCTAAAACTTTGGGTCCGATACCCAGTTCTGTTGATTTGATCGAATTGGAAAAGAGTAAAGGAAACCAAGTGACTGCAATCCTACATACTGATCATGTATCCCCTCCTTTCACTGACTCTCACAGCCCAATTTTAGATATGGGGACTGAGACCACAGGAGAGTTTCAGATTTCAGTCAAAGACATGCTAAATATGATACTTGGTGAGGTGAGGGAAATGAAGCAATTTCAAAGGACCGAACTCGCTGTTATCAATCAACGCTTAGATAAAATTGAAGAATCTATGTCTTCCCTCTCCGTTCGATTACAAGAAGCCGAAACCAGGATATCAGGCCTGGAAGACCACATGACTGAAGTGAGAAAGGAGGTCAAAACTTTTTCCATGAATTCAAAATCACTTGAATCTAAGCTTGACGACTTGGAAAATTATAATAGGAGATCAAATCTCAGAATTGTTGGAGTTCCTGAGAAAATGGAGGGATCAGATATGAAACAATGGATCACTTCCTTTTTCCTTCATGAGGTTATACCGGAATATAAAGGAGATCTTACGATTACTCAGACATCAAAACCTTAATATTTTTTTCTTCCCTCTCTAGGACTATGGTTCAAAAACGACTTAGTCAAGTCAAATATGGTTCTTCATTTGACCCTTGCCCTCCTAGAATTCTCCACCTTGTGCCAGAGACTGTTACCAAGTACTTTACCAACACCTTAAACAGAATGTTTGAGATAGGACTCTAATCTAAAGAGTCGAAAAAATCATCCATAGTCCCTCTTTTAAAAAATCCTACACTGGATGCCAAAGATGCCAAAGATCCTTATAACTATTACCCCATCACATTCCTTCCCTTCCTGCCGAAGGTGGTAGAGACAGCTATTAATATCAAACTGTCTGAGTTCATTAGGAGCAACGGTCTCTTGGATGGTACCCAATTTGTCTTTAGAAGCCAAAATAGTACCAAATCGACCCTCATCACAGCCTCAGAAGAACTTAGACAGACTTAAGATGTAGGTGGGAATGCTGCCCTAGTTTTGTTGGACCTCTAGGTGGCATTCGACACGGTAAACTACAGTATTCGTATTGACTGTCAGCCTTCCTTGGGCATCAGAAACATTTCCCTACAGCTCTTAAAATCTTTTCTATCACACCAAGAGCAGTTTGTGGCTCTGGATGGGTTCACCTCCCTACATTTTTCAATGCCTTATTGGGTTCCGCAGGGTTCATCTCTGAGCCACACGCTTTTTAATTTGTATGTCACCCCTCTGGCATAGTTGATCAAAACATTCAGGTTTGCACTAGTATCATGTGCAGACGACACCCAAATTGTGGTGTCAGTGACAAGTAATTTTGCGGCACTGCTATCAAATTCCATGACTGCATGGTACGGATTGGAAATTGGATGTCCCAAAGCTATCTGAAATTGAACTCCAATAAAACAGAAGTATTGCTGTTTGGTAAAAATCCATCTTTCTGGTCTCCTAGATGGTGGCACACTTCGCATTCTTGTCCGTAAAGCAAAAAACGTAAGAGTGGTCTTTGATGGTAAGATCTCTTTTGAGGTGCATAATAACACAGTTACCTCAAGAAATTTTATCTGATCAAAATGCTTAGGAACGTTCTACCGTTTATTCTGCCAGACCTAAGAAAAGGAGTAGTTTCCACTCTCATCATCTCCAGAATAGCCTACTGTAACACATTGCTCATTAATATTAGGAAAAGAGACACAAAAATGCTAATATTTCAGAATGTGGCAGCACAACTTCTTTTAGAAACCCCAAATTCCCACTCTGTTTCCCAAGGTCTTGCACAGCTTCACTGGTTGATAATGAAGAAAAGAATTGCCTCCAAGGCACTCTATATTGCCTTTAAAGCACTCCACAGAATAGGACCTATATCTTTAAATGGTATCTGCCTAGAAGACCTCTCAGATCATCTTCAGCTTGCAAACTGGTGGTGCCTAAATTAAAAAAATTGAAATGGGGTGGAAGGAATTTCGTTCCCTGTACTACCAATCTCTTTAAACTGAATGCCCTTTCACCTCAAAGAAAAAACTGAGTTGCTCTCCTTTCGAAAAGTTCTAAAAACTTGGCTTTTCAACAACTAAAATTTAGGACTATCTCCTACACATATGGAAGGATTATGATTTATTTTCAGAGCTAAAGCACCTTAACACCTCAGGGTAATAGTGTGCTCTATAAATCTTATTTTCATTGAATTTCCATTAAAATAGTTTCTTCTAGTTGTGAGGTGCAATCACAATCAATCAATCAATCAATCAATCAATCAGAGTACTTGTAAAGCGCGCTACTTACCCGTGACGGTCTCAAGGCGCAGGGGGGGTGCCTCTACCGCACAAAGAGCCAGGTCTTGAGGAGTCTTCTGAAGGCGAGTAGGTCTTGGTCCTGCCGTAGGTGGGTAGGGAGGGTGTTCCAGGTCTTGGTGGCGAGGTAGGTGAAGGATCTGCCGGCTGAGGATGTTCGTTGGATGCGGGGAATAGCGGCGAGGGCAAGGCTGGCGGAGCGGAGCTGGCGGGTGGGGGTGTAGAAGCTGAGTCTGCTGTTCAGGTAGGCTGATCCGGCGTTGTGGAGTGCTTTGTGTGCGTGGGTGAGGAGCATGAAGGTGATCCTCTTGTCGACGGGGAGCCAGTGTAGGTCTCTCAGGTGGGGAGTGATGTGGCTGCGGTGGGGACATTGATGATCAGTCGGGCAGAGGCGTTTTGGATGCGTTGTAGTCATCGTAGGTGTTTGGCTGGGATTCCTGCGTAGAGTGCGTTGGCGTAGTCCAGTCTGCTGCTGACAAGGGTTTGTGTCACCGTTCCTCTTGTTTCGGTCGGGATCCACTTGTAGAGCCTGCGGAGCATGCAGAGGGTGTTGTAGCAGGAGAAGGAGACAGCTTTGACCTGTTTAGACATGGAGAGGGAGGAGTCGAGGATGAATACTAGGTTGCGTGCATGGTCAGTGGGTGTCGGTGCTGTTCCCAGTGTGGTCAGCCACCAGGAGTCGTCCCAGGCTGAGGGGGTGGGTCCGAGGATGAGTACCTCCGTCTTGTCTGAGTTCAGCTTCAGATGGCTGTTCCTCATCCAGTTGGCGACGGCCTTCATTCCCTCGTGGGGGTTGGTTTTGGCAGTGTGCGGTTCCTTGGTGAGGGAGAGGATGATCTGGGTGTCGGCAGCGTAGGAGATGATATTGAGGTCGTGTTGGCGGGCCACTTGTGCGAGTGGGGCCATGTAGACGTTGAACAGTGTTGGGCTGAGGGATGAGCCCTGGGGGACGCCGCATATGATGTCGGTGGCCTCGGATCGGAAGGGCGGGAGGCGGACGCTCTGGGTTCTGCCGGAGAGGAAGGACGAGGTCCAGTCAAGGGCATTCTCTTGGATTCCGGCTTCTAGGAGGCGTGTCTTTAGAGTGCAATGGCAGACCGTGTCGAAGGCAGCTGACAGGTCCAGAGGATGAGGGGTGATGTTTCGCCGTTGTCTAGTTGGTGCCTGATGTCGTCTGTGGCGGCGATGAGGGCTGTCTCGGTGCTGTGGTTTCGTCTGAACCCAGACTGGGACGGGTCCAAGATGTTGTTGTCTTCCAGGTGGCGGTCCAGTTGCATGTTGACGATTTTCTCGATGACCTTCGCCGGGAACGGGAGCAGGGAGATGGGCCAGAAGTTCTTGAGGTCCTTGTGGTCCGCCTTGGGCTTCTTGAGGAAGGCGTTGATTTCGGTGTGTTTCCCGCTTTCCAGGAATGTCGCTGTTTTGAAGGAGATGTTGATGACCTTCCGTAGTTGGGGTGCGATGGCAGCGTCTGCTTTGTTGAATACGTGGTGTGGGCACATGTCTGACGGAGATCCTGATTAGATGGAGTTCATGACCTTGCGTGTCTCCTCGTCGTTGACGTTGGACCAGGAGGTCAGGCGGTTGGCGCTGGTGTTGTTCACAGGGGAGGTGGGGTCTGGCGTAGTCGGGGCGGTCATGGTCACAGAATGCTTTCATATGAGTTACGAGTGATGATATGTAGATATTTATGGCCATGTTCACAATATTTAAACATTCCATACCAAGAAACTGTACAGATGGACAGAAGGAAACTTACTTTCAATACTATAAAGCAAAACAATGTTTAGTAGATGAATGATTTTGAGAAATTACTTTGAACAATACAGGAAATTCCTAACTTAGCTCTTGGTTGAAAATAATATCATATAAGCCAAGGTTTCTGAATAGGACTTTACATATCACAAGTTTAATTGCTTATAAAAATATGATAAAGGTAAAACTCACATTCATAGCAATTCACAACAAATAAAGCAAAGGAAAATTGGCATAAGAACACATCAGTTGCTACTCCAACACACTTCCAGCAGCCAGAAGAACAAACAGGTGCATATGCCTAACAAATTATATAAAAGTCTTTAGGTAGTACAAAGTCCATTGGCGCGTCTAGAGGGTAGGGGTGGCTGCCGTTCACTCCAAGACAGGAAAACTCCACATTAGTTCAAGATTGGTCCCTTGAGCATCAGTCATTTAAAGAGACAATCTTCATAGAGTCATAAGGTGTTTCTTTATTTTTCCACCCTTCTAGCCAATACGTTGTTAAAAATGGCAGTCTTTAATTGCCAATGGTATGCACATTTGTCCAATAGGGACCCTTGCTTCTAGTCAGGGTAAGGGAGTTGCGCCCTTAGACAACCCCTGATAAGATAACCCCCTTGGTAGCTTGGTACGAGCAGACATGCTTATCTCAGAGGCAGTGTGTAAAGCATTTGTGCACATATACAGTAATACAGTGAAAACTCTACAAATGGACACCACCGCTAGTTTATAAAAATAAGTAATCTTTATCTAAACCAAACAAGACCAAAATGACAAAAATCCACCACACATATATCAAGATGTCATAAAAAATAGATTATTTACACAAATAAAGCTTGTAGCAACAAATAACTCCACCTGGAGATATTACAATGTAGTGATAAATGAATTTCCAAAGTATGGTTCCGTCCTTGAGGTGCGCAGCATCGGGCATGGAGTCACACAGACCCCCAAAGAACAGTATCTTGGAAAACGATGAAAGCAAAGACAGTGCACGGTGTCAGGGAGATGATGCTACTTTGGCGCCCGCCAGAATTAGTTCCTTATGACCACAGGGGAGGTGATGCATCGGATCCTTATGACCCCAGGGGAGGTGAGGCCTCGGTTCTTTACTGCGCTGCATGGGAAGTGAGGCGTCAGTTCCTTGCGATGGTGTGGTGTTGATGGGTTTAGGAAGTCACCCACATCTAGTATCGGATCCGCAATGATGAAGTACTGGCTTCAATAAGGTCGGGTTGCATTGCGAGTCAGGGCAGTGCATCATGAGTGTCACGAGTGGTGTCCACAGCTCCGGTGCAGGCAGCAGCCTCGGAGACCCAGTCTGAGTCTATACGGTGTGGCATCAGCAGGCATCGGGACTGCAATGCAAATTGGGGCAGTGCCTCTGCGGCAGCTGAAACAGCAGTTCCAGCTGCAGGAGGACAGAGGAAATGACATCTTTGTGTCCCTGAGATTTCAGAACAGGAGTCAAGCTCTACTCCAAGCCTACTCCAAGCCTTTGGAGATCTTATTCAAGCAGGATACACAGCACCCAGCAAAGTCTTGGTCCTCTCCTTGGCAGAAACAGCCACTGCTGGCCAACCCCAGACATCATAAAGTGAAGGTGTAGTACTTCTCCTTCACTTTTCCCAGCTCTTCTCATTGGCAGAGGTTCTTCTTGAGTCCAGAAGTAATCTAAACTTCTAGGGACTGGACCCCAATATTTATATTCAATTTCTCTTTGTTCTCTTGTGGCAGATAGGCTTTGTGCTTAGTCAAAACCATTTCTGTCCTCCCTGGTCCAGCTTCCCGGCAGGAGGTTGAGACAGCATTGTGTAAGGCAGACAAGACCCACTCAGGTGCAAGGAAATCTCCTCCCATTACTCTAAATGCTGTCCAGGTCTATTCAGCCCAGCCCTGACTCATTCAGGAAAGGCAGAAAAGACATCAACCCCGGACTGGTTGTCTGAAAAAATGCACATCCACAGCCCCTGTCACGCCAAAGCCAGATAGTCACTACGCAAACTAGCAGAGGCACTCAAGATGGCTAAGCAAGAAAATATGCATTTTACATTTTGAGTTCAGGCATACTAAACTCCATCTTTCTACCTAAGTTATACTTATAAGATGTTATGAATAAACTCCCATTCTATCCTGTGGGACAGATAGCCTTTCCATAGTGAAAAAGGAATTACACTTTAGTTCACTATCAGTACATGTCCTACCTTTCACTTACACTGCACCATGCCCAGAGGGGTACATAGGGCCTACTTTAGGGGTGACTCAAATGTAATAAAGGGGAAGGTTTGGGTCTGGCAAGTGGGTGCCCTTGCCAGGTCCTCATGGCAGTAGAGACTGCGCTCAGACACTGCAGTGGCAGGTCTGAGACCATGTTGAAAGGCTGCTTGTGTGGGTCGCACAATCAGTGCTGCAGGCCCAGTGGCAGCAGTTGACTTACAGGCCCTGGGCACACACAGTGTCCTGTACTAGGGATTTAGTAGTAAGTCATACAAGCCAATCATAGTGCCACCAATCCACATTCACAATTTACAGAGGGAGCGCTTGCAAATTGGCACTGATCAGCAGTGGCAAAGTGCCCAAAGCATCTAGACCAGCAAAAATGAAATCTAGCACACTGCAAAAATACAGGAGGCAGAGGCAAAAAGACAGGGGAAAACAACACCAAGGATGTTAGGCCTAACACACATGTTTTGTCATAAATTACGTCTTCAGGGCTCAATACTACCTAGCACACATTACAATTACTTATATGTAAATTTGTTCTATATTTCTCAAGCAGCTTAATCAAGCAAATTCCAAAACCTAAAGGTAAACTATACTGTAATCAAAACGTAAATGATCATGCAGTAGACCAAAATAGGATACCAAATAGATAATGCTTCAGTGAGTTTAACAAGTATTGATGCTAAAAAACAATCAGTGTGGCATTTCATAATACATATATCTGCAAATTCTATGCAACAAGCAGAGAAGCTGCTCTCTCTGACAAAAGTGGTAGTGCAGCACATGGGGTACTAAAAACACATAAAAAAACACTTACCTGCTACTCGCTGCCTTGCTACCTCAGTGCTCTACTACTATGGCACAAGCTCACAGACTCCCTTATGCCAATCCAGATGCTATGATGCTGGTAATACTATTACCCAGCATGAGAGAAGCACCAGAAATAGTTTGAGAGGGCTGGTTTTGTGCTCCCACAGGGACCGGGAGCCAGTGCCTGCTGTTCTCTACCCAGCAACGCAATTCGAGTTGGAGAGATCTCAGTGCACATGTCAGTTTGGACGTCTGCAGGTAGCCAGCCAAACCAACATGCTCACTTGTATATTCCTCTATGCTTTCTTCAGAGCTGTGGTCATAATGGGGCTGCCCTAAGATTCAGCTCGTGAAGAAAAATAAAAGGATAATAAAATAGTTTTATTATGATTTTATTTTGCATGTTTGCATCTGCTGCCAGGGAGGGTGGCACTCCTCTTTCATAACAGAGGAGCCACACTAGCAACAAACTATTTGTAAAATTACTACGTGTGTACCAGAATAAGATAATTTTCTAAACAAACACCGAGTGAGAGCCAAAACCCTATTTAAGTGCTGCAGTGTCACAACACCATTACATAAGTGACCCAAAAATGAAGAATAGAAAATCCAGTCAATGTGAAAGTAGATCAGAGACTCACTTTTGTAGTGAAAGGGTCACTGTTTCAATAATCCAATATAGTGTATATGTGTGTTTCAATATATGTATATATATATCGGCATATAGTTTCATCATTCAGTTGTTTTTTTCTGTTTGCCAAATATAAGATTTGATCATTAGCTCTATCTGGCTAATCTCTCGTGGCAGAAGCATTAAAGGAAGTATCACCAGCATGTAAGTGTAGCAAGATGCCAAAACCATTTCTATTGTTTGCACGTGGCCCCAATGCAACAATTGTACTGCACTCCATTTCACAAGATCTTGTTGTGTTTGTTTGATCAGGAACGCAAGGTTAGTTAGTTGCTTGGATTGAGGGGCAGATCAAGATTCCCAAATGCTTCATCTGGGTGGGGTGCCCTAGGAAGGGCAAGTGTGTTAGTGAGGAGGCCATGGTGGTATTTAGGTCGAGGCTAGAGGCAGCGCACATGCACTGTTTGCTCTGCAAGACTGCTGTAGTAGAGTATGGGAGAGAAGCCGCGCCCACTCTCCTCCCAAATTTTTCATTGGCTTGCATAATTGTCTTTCATAAATGCTGCCTTAGGATTCATTAATAGGCTTGTTAGTCCCTTCTTATTACGTCCTTGTCTTCATTTGTACCCTCCCATGGCAACTGGCCCTTTTACTTCGGTTGTTCCATGGGACTTATTATTTAGTCTGTAAGCAATATTTACTTTGTTGAGTTTCTTTAACTGCAGGCCGGACATGCGCTGCTTCAGCTGAAGCCGCTTGTGTTTTTTTAAGCAGCAAGGCTGCCCCCGTAACAAGGGCCCCTGCTTTCTATCATGTTGACCTGGCATTATCTCGTGTCTGTTTTAACCATCCCCCAAGTAAAATGGATTTAGGAATGCTTAACGAATTAAGTCATGTGAATTCCAGGTAGCCCATATTCCTGTGCTAATGGGCTGAAGCTGACAACAGCACATCTGTGTTACATGTCATCTGTACTAAAGCACCTGATCAGTTGTTTTCAAACGCCTGTTTTATTAACAACACCACCACCACCATTACCACCAAAACCACCCCCAAACACCACCACCAATATCATCACCATCTATACCACCAATACCACTACCACCACCACTACCACCACCAATACTAAAACTATCAATATTGGGGAAGCTGCTAGAGTGGATTCCTTTGCTGATAGCTTAGCAACCTGACCACTGTATAACCAGTATGTCATGGCAAAGAAGTTGTGTCTACTTCCAATGCGTTCCATTGTTCTAAGTAAGTAGCCCCACTCCACATGATCAAAGGCTTTCACCTAATCTAGAGAGGGGGCTGCTCTCTTGACATCCTAAATCCTGGAACTCCACAGTAACTATAGGATGGTGCACAGATGGTTTCATGAAGAGAGAGAGGAGACAAAACCATGTTGATTTTTGTGCACAATGTGTGGGACTGCTTTTTTGATAATACTTTGGAAAATCTTATATTGTCTTTAGTGTTGATCAGTGAGATTGGGCAGTAATTTGGACAATAGAAAAGGTCTTTTAAGGGGTTTTGGATCACTGTTATGCAAGTTTGTAGGAATTCTGTCTTTAGACCTCCTTCCGATTTTGCTACTTGGAATAGCTGACCTAAGATGGGGAACAAATGTTCTGACATTATCTTATCAAATGCAATCGGGAAGCTGTCTTCCCCAGGGTATTTACTGATAGGCATGTGTTTAATTGCTGTCACTATATTCAGCTTTTGCAATGTTTTTATCAAGCATATCGCGCATTTCCAATGGAAGAACCAGTTTTGGTAATTGAGTCATGAATTCAGATTACAGCCAAGGTATATAGGCAGGTGTAGTAAGATTTCAGTTTCTCATTAATGTACAGAGAATCCTAAGGACATTACCCAAGTGACTCTACAGTGCTGGGATAGTTGTTTGTGCCTCTCTTTGCTTGAGTTGTAGGTGAGGAGCATTTCCGCGTTTTCGCCTTGTAAATAATTCTTGCTTCTAATTGTTTGAAGGGCTTTATCAGCTGACTGAGAAAGGAAGACATTGAGATCATATTTTTGCTGGGTCAAAGCCGGTAGGTGGGAGGTTGTTGGACTTCCTTGATAGTGGCCATCTGCTTATTCTAAGCCTTTGTCAAAGTGCCTATGTGAGGTTTTTTTTTCTCATATCTCAACTTCGTCTTGCGTCATTTGTCCTCATATATACACCTTCTCTGCAGCTTGGAACATTTGCTTTGAGGCTGCATTGTTCATTCGGAAATAGGCAGGCTTTAAGCTTACCTTGTAGTTCTTTCTATTTGCTCAGCTGTTGGCAATGTTGAGTATTCATTTTTCATGACTTTTCTATTGAGGAGATAATCAGTAAATTGAGATTAGAGCATGGTCTGAGCTTGAGCCCTCACAAATATAAGTTGAATATTTTGGGCAGGGGTGACCCTTTTGTTAAAAAATAGTCAATCCGGGTCTTCATTCCATGTGAAAATGATAGGAACAGGTAATCCCTGTCCGTTGAAAGGTGCATTCGCTAGGTCTCAATCATTGGGCAGGAGTGACCCTTTTGTTAAAAAATAGTCAATCCGAGTCTTCATTCCATGTGAAAATGATAGGAACAGGTAATCCCTGTCCGTTGAAAGGTGCATTCGCTAGGTCTCAATCAATGAGTGGTCACTCATAAGGTCTTTGAGAAGGTTCCTGTTGTTTTATTGCAGGTCTGGTGATAGGGTCTATTATGAGGTTGAAATCCCCCCCCCATGATTGTTGATGAGCATGGATTTCAATGAGTGCTCTGTTCAACTGGGTGAAGATGTAATTCTTGCCATATTTGGAGAATAGATCAAGCCCACTGTTAATGAGTGGTTGTAGATGGAAAGTGTGGCAAAGACTTAGCGAACGTGAGGATCTACCCATGATTCCCTGACTTGGGCTGATAGGTTCTTATGGATGAGGATTGCCACTCCGGTTTCCCTGCAGGGTGTCTTCTCGTCCTTAGTTGATTCTGGGTCTGGGATCATTCTGGAAGCTAAGATAGACTTTCCTGCCCAGTCTCGTTGCAATTTGGCAGAATCCGCCAAAGCCAGGTGAGTTTCTTGATTTAATATGATATCAGGTTTCTTAGTTATTGGGCAAGTTAGCATTTTCTTCAGTGGTTCTAAGCTTGCCATACAATTAACATTCATGGACCATACTGCCAAAAGTCTGTTGAGAGACATTGTTCTCTTCTTGACCCCAGTAGCTAATGGGTATAAAAAGAAAAGTAGTGGTTGGAATGGTAGGTCTGTGGGAATACTTTACATCAACAGGGTTATAAAAGCATCTTTATGTATATTGATAGGTTTCCGTTTTCGATGCCCCGCCCACTGCATATATTACGCTTATGAGTTAGCAGAATGTGTCTGACTAATGATATACTCACTTATGCATTTACGTTTATATTCCTTTCTTAGTTATTCATTTATGCGTGTAACATTATTTCAGTTCCCTTAGCTTAGCCTGTGTGCCACCATTTCGGAGCGCTTCTGTCTGCGTGCGAGTCGCACTTGCTCACCCCCTCCCGTAGGAATAGGAATATTCCACATGTCAGCAGTTTTGTTTCTTGGCTTACTGTGACTGAAACTAATAGCAAAACCCCTTATCAAACTGTTCTCATGTGCTGGAGATGCTGAGGCTCGGCTCCGTGGCCTTGGGGTAGATAAGAAATGTTGCTACTGCAGGTGTGGATGCCTCTTGTGTGAGACCATTGTTCGCCCTCTCTGGGGTCCAGTATTTTTCCAGTATGGGCATGTTTTATTCCGCTGCACCATGTTATAATGTATTGCTGTGATGAGATGGGTCAGTCCTCTCGGCGCACTCTTAGGGGTGAGGTCGGATGGGGCCCTCTCATATGGGAGTTTGTGGCCTAATAAAATTGCTTTGTTTATTCTTCTCCACTGTCCGGCTGACTTATTATTGGGTAACTATAGGTGAGTGTGGTAAGTCACTCGGTGGATTTGAGCCACGCTTATCAGATGGCGCCCGAACAGGGACTCCGCGATAAGGATCTTTCTCACCCATAAGTGGGTAGCAGAAGGCCGGGGACCCTCTGGTCGGCACGGTGGGTCTGGGTACCCACTTTGATGCCGAACTTGGTTCTCGCAGCGCTGCCCCACCCTGCTGATCGGGAGAGGTCCCAGTTCATGATCCTGCGCCGGAGTCCGGAAGGCGGAACTTTGGAGCTGACCGTGTTGGTCCTGGCAGCCGGAGGTGGAGAACGGTAGAGGTCGGTACCGCGTACAAAAGGTGAGTGGTCCGACTGTTGATTGAGGGAGCTGAAGTGCTCCACGAGACCGGTGTGTCTCCGAGACCAGTGTGTCTAGTGATTGGAGGAGCTGGTGTGCTCCTGGGGCTAGTGTGCTCCGGGGAACTCAGAGTGCGAGTGGTGCTCTGACAGACTTGACGGAGATTGGGTGGACGTTGGTTTATAGTTATCCGACCGGGTAGTACTGCGGTCGGGGCGTGGTTCGCTGCGGAAGGATTCTGGGACTTCCCCGAACCCCTAGGGTGGTGGTTCGTTGGGAGTGAGTCCCGGATCTCACGCGGTGTAGTGTGCAACGGCCTGTAGTGTTGCCCGGGAGGCGGATGTGTTCCCCAATCTCGGAACGCCGGGTGTGCTGTTCGGTCTGCGGTAGAGTCCAGGTTCCCCAGGACTTGCTCGACGGGCCTTGTCCCATTTTGGTAACACGTGTTGTGGCAGCGATTTGATGCATAGGGAGCGTGAACATAGGTGTGTGTATTTAGTAGTGATTGTGTGATTTGTGGGGAGTGAGTCGGCGAGTGTGAGTTTTTGTGTTGGTGTGTGATTGCGTGAGCAGAGATGCCGTGTTTCAGTAAATTACGGTGTCTCGGGTGCTGCTGCGGTGTCTCAGACACTAGATTGACCGAGAGCCAACCCGCCCCGGTGGAGGGCTCTCCGAATTTCGAGATGTATGTTAAACATGGCTTGCCTCTGGTCTTGTTTAGTACTTTGTGGCATAAATATACAAAGGGAAATGTGGATTTGCAGTGGCCTTTGACTGGTTCTTTCGATGGAGCAAAATTAGACTATTTACAAGACAGATTGTTTGCCAAGCGCAGTCGTCAGAGTATGTTTGATTCTTTGAGGATGTGGCAGAAGGAGTTAAAGGAACGACAGCTGAGGGAGGAAAAGGTGGCTCAGAAGAGGGCGGCACAGACCATGGCGCAGAAGGCGAGAGAACACACTAAGAAAGAGAATGAGCAGCGAGTTGAGCGCGCAGATAGACTTTTCAGGTTACAGGACAATAAAAGTTATGTAGTGAGAGAGGAAGAACAAGATGAGATGGAGGACATTTTGAATACTCGACCCCCTCCCCCGTATGCCCCACAGTCATTGTACCCCGTGCTGACGGATTCCGCCTCCCCAGCGGTGGTTTCAGTTCCCCAAACGAGTGCTCCTCCCTTGTCCGGCACCCCGCTTCCTCTGTTGTTGAACAGGCTCTGTCTTCTGTCACCTCTTCATTGCCTACGCCCTTGCTCTCTCTCCTTGCGGCGAGCTCACCTGCCCCTTCTGTGCTTTCCTCTGCACTTCCCACCGTTTCTGCCAGTACTACCCCCAGGGCGCGTTACTGACCCCGACTCGAGGTACGGGAAGTGGGCTGTTTACTCAGGTACGGAAGTTGCTTACGCGTTCTGCTGTTGGGTTGGATGAAAAGACAGTGGTGGCTAATCAAGCCTGTCAGTGTGCCAGGAATAATATTTACTCACTCGAAGACATTTGGCCCACAATGAAAGATTATGAGCCTCTGATGCAGCAGCATGCTTTATGGCATATGTCGACGACATTGATAGCGTTGTGGGAACAGGGATATGGTGGAGAGGCACCAGCGATTCTTCATGACATCAAGAACAGAGCCTATAGGGCTAACACTGGAATGAAGGATGTGTTGCGCAGTCTGAGGTCCTTGTTGGAGTATAGAAATGAGTTGCCGTCAGCGGGGGAGTCCCGTTTTCCTGGGGTACATCCAATGCGGGAGGTACACCCTATTTTCCACCCCGAAGTACCTGAAGTGTTAGACCCGGTAATGAATAATATCACCCGAGCTCGTGTTGACGCTCATTTCCAAGAACAATGGGTATATACGCCTTGGAAAAGGAGCGAAGTATTAGCATTAAAGGCTCAGTTGCCCGATTCGAGGAAAAACCCGACTGCTTATTACAAAGAGTTAACGGAAGCAGCTTCCTCGACAGTCATGACTTTAGCAGATATAGAATTGTTTTTTGGGTTACTGGTTCCGGTGGATGTATGGAGACAGGTGAAGGGTTCAGATCATGCAGAAGAGCTGGGTGGTACCTGGGAAGAACTCAAGGATTGGGACAAGGAGCGAAAGCCAGGGGAGAAGCCGAAGGCTGAGATTCTAGCGTTACCAGGACGTATAATAAAATATATGCACTCCCTTATCCCTCCTAAGAAGGTAGATTGGGATAAGTTGACTGCATGTCGACAGAAAAAGGATGAGGCAGTTTCAGATTTTTTCACTCGTTTTGAGGAGACTTTTATGGTCTTCAGTGGTCAGGATATCTCCCAAAATGGAGGCCTGCGACTTTTCGTTAATAGATTCGTAACAAATTTGTTACCGGAAATATCAGCTCGATTGCAGGCGTCAGAGAGTACGTGGACAACATCCACTCCTTCTGGTATTCTGAGTATGGCTCAGTATTACGAACATAGGGAGAATGAGAATAAGGACAGACAAGAAAAGAAGGCCAAGGATTTAAAGACAAGAGTGTTACTGCAACAGGTGGCGAAGGGTCGGGGACGTGGGGCCCCACCTATGGTAGCTGGTCGAGGAGGAAGTAGTTACGGAAGGGGAGAGAAGAGAGAGCGATTGGGACAGAATCAGTGTGCCAACTGTAAGAAGAAGGGGCACTGGTGGAGAGATTGTCCGGAACTTCGGTCCACTGCCGGACAAGGCAGGGGACGAGGTCGGGGTGAATTTTGCAGGGATGATAGACAGTCTGACGAAGGTAGGCGACCGGGAGGGAATCACTTTGATGGAGACAGGGATCGGCAACACTTTCAAAGAGAGGGTGACAATGGTAGAGATAGACAGTACTACAACGATGCATATACTATGGACGACCTGACTGGATTCTCTTATAACTAGGACAGCGTAGGACAGAGCATGGGACCGGTTTCTGTGGATGTTGATCAACGAGGGCCCTACGTGACTGCAGACTTGTCAGGGTCCCCTCAGACATTTTTAGTGGATACAGGTGCTATGAAAAGTTCAGTGGCACGTTCTCAGGTCCCAGGGGCGGCTCTGTCTGGCAAGAATAATGTTTCCGTAGGGTTCTCAGGTACTCCGGTGATTAGCCCCATTTCTAAACCTCTTGCTCTTACGATTGGTCCTTTCACTGTTGATTCTCCTTTCCTTTTGACTTTGAATTGTGGCGAGAATTTGCTGGGTTTGGATTTACGGAAAAGATTGAATGCTACCATTTACTGTTCTCCAGACGGTGTGTACCTTACGTTAGGTCCTACTGTCACGCATGTGCAGCAGTGCTTTTCAAAAGATGAGCCCCTCCCGGCTGAGTTTGAAGGGATCCCCGAGAGTTTGTGGGTTAGTAGTGATACCGATGTGGGAAAAATGGATATTGCCCCTGTGTCCATCAAGGTTAAGGTGGGGGCCCGACTGCCTCGGATACCCCAGTACAAGATATCTAGGGATGGAGAGAAGGCTTTGTTGCAAATAATACAGGACTTGATCCAGTATGGGGTAGTGGAGGAGACAGACTCTAACAGTTGTAATAGTCCTATCCTTCCGATCCTTAAGAGGCCCTCCACCGATGCCAGTGATGGTACACCTGATGTCTACCGATTTGTGATTGATTTACGCCACATTAACAAGGTGGTTGAGCCCCAATATCCAGTGGTCTCTGATATTACCACAATATTGACAATGATCCCTCCCTCTGCCAAATATTTCTCTGTACTAGATCTGAAGAACGCGTTCTTTAGTATCCCTGTGCACTCAGATAGCCGTTACCTATTTGGATTCTCATTGGCTGGCCGAAGTTTTAGATTTTGTAGAATTCCCCAAGGTTATACGGAAAGTCCCAGCATTTATAGTCAAGCTTTGAAGGCGCAATTGGATGATTTGGAACTCCCGAAGGGTAATGTTTTATTGCAATATGTGGATGATCTTCTCATAGCATCAGACACTGAGGAAGGGTGTCGAGAGTCCACTGTTAAATTGTTGCACCATTTGGCTCACAAAGGACACAAGGTGTCCCTTCCTAAATTCCAATACTGCCTACAGGAGGTTACCTACAGGTCATCACCTATCGAAGGAGGGGAGGAGGCTGACACCGGAGCGCATCAAGGCAATAACTAATATGGCTGTACCTAACACGCAGCGAGAGGTGCACGTGTTTTTGGGCATAACTTCGTACTGTCGCCAGTGGATACCTAATTATGCCTTACTAACAAAACCCCTTTTGTATCTGACTACTAAAGAAGTGCGCGAATCCCTACCTTGGACTCCAGCATGTCAAGAAGCGTTTGAGTTACTAAAAACTGCTTTATGCTCTGCACCTGTTTTGGGAACACCTGATTACCAGAAGCCTTTTGTTCTTTATGTGCACGAGGCGGAAGGTTGCGCGCTGTCTGTCCTAACTCAATGTTTTGGGGGAAAACAGAGACCTTGCGCTTATTTTTCTGCTATGCTTGACAATGTGGCGAGAGCGTTGCCGAGCTGTCTAAGGGCCACAGCGGCTGCTGCGGTTTCAATTAGACAATCGGCAGGGCTCGTACTGGGTTCAGTAATGGTACCACATGCTGTGGACATTTTATTAAACAGGACGCAGACGCAGCACTTAAGTAGTGCTCGTCTTACTGGGTATGAGATGACATTATTTGCACTCCATGTTACGATCAAAAGATGTGCCACTTTGAACCCGGCTACGTTACTACCCATCCCTTCAGATGAAAAGGACGATGAAGTCCATGATTGTTTGTTTCGGACAGAAGAGGAGATGAAGGGAAGGATAGATTTGACAGACACCCCCCTTGATGATCCCGACCGGGAGCTGTATGTTGATGGTTCCTGTTTTAAACTTGCGGATGGTACCTCAACTGCAGCATACGCAGTTACAACATTGAAAACGGTGGTGGAGACTTCTAGGGTCTGGTACCACTCAGCCCTAGCTGCAGAAATAATAGCATTGATGCGAGCGTGTGAACTGAGTGAAGGATTGGATGTGAATATTTATACTGACAGCCAATACGCCTTTGGCGTAGCTCATAGCTATGGACGACTGTGGGCAGAACGGGGATTTTTTACATCACACGGACAGCAGATTCAGAATGGCCCATTGATATTACGACTATTGACAGCTTTGACGCTTCCTAAACAACTGGCTGTGATCAAGTGTAGTGCACACAAGGCGGTGGTAGATGATGTAGGACGGGGAAATGCATTTGCAGACCAAACAGCTAAAGAAACGGCTAGGACATAAATTCCCACAAATGTTTGTGGCAGGACCAGCTAGGTGGGTACCGGATGTTAATATGTTCGCGAATACTGTACAGAGTGTGCGGAACATACAAGAAAAAGCGACTGAGGACGAGTTGAGGACATGGAAGGATGGTGGGGGGAGGTTGGACTCAGATGAGTGTTGGATGGATGTGTCAGATAAAAGACGATGGCTACTCCCGAATGCATATGTCCTTCCAGTGGTGACAATGGCCCACGGGCCAGCTCATATTAGTGCAAGGGAAATATGCAAATTATTAGACCCAGTGTGGAGCAATAAGAACATTTCCAAGGTGGCAACACATTTAGTGCAACAGTGCATGGTTTGTTTAAGGCATAATCCTGGGAAGGGAACGCCTGTTCCAGTTGGTAATTTTGCTCCTCCATCTTTTCCTTTTGAAGTAATACAGATTAACTATATTGAGATGGAGAGGGTTAATAACCTCAAATATGTCCTAGTGGTGGTATGCTCATTTAGTAGATGGGTGGAGGCTTTCCCAACTAAAGATTGTACAGCCATCTCGACAGCAAAGATGCTGATTAAAGAATACTTTTCGAGGTATGGCTTGCCCCGGGTGATCTGGAGTGACAACGGTACGTCTTTCAATGCTGAACTAATGAAGCAGATCTGTAAAGGATTGCAAATCTCTCAAAAGTTCCACGCAGCCCAACACCCCCAGGCTGCGGGTCTTGTTGAGAGATTCAATGGCACCTTGAAACTCAAGATGGCCAAGATACAGGAGAGTACAGGGTTATGCTGGCCTGATTCACTTCCCCTGGCTTTGCTTTCCACTAGAGTGACAGTTAATTCCAAGACAGGTGTTTCCCCCCACGAGGTTATATTTGGCAGGCCCGCCAACGTGTGGGGTGTCCCTAGACCTAAATGTTTCTCGGAAATTGAATATCCTTTGTTGATAGATTACCTGTATGCTTTGACTAAAGATCTCCGTTCTATTCATCAGCAGGTAGCAGACACCCTGAAGCCGTTGCCGGAGGGGCCAGGACACAGCATTCAACCCAGAGACTGGGTCGTCGTGATGAAGTACCAACGGAAGTCCTGCTTGGAACCCAGGTGGTCGGAGCCAAGGCAAGTGCTCCTGACCACCCGCACCGCACTTCGGGTTGAAGGCCGGAAGGCATGGACGCATGCCTCACACGTCAAGCGCGTCCCCCTACCACTGCCTTATGACGAATGGGTGAGAGGCGGTGTTGCTGATCACGAGTGTGAAACGGTTCCACGTTACATCCCCTTTTCGGATGCTTCATTGAGGGGTGAGGAGCCAAATGAAAGTGAAAGCAAGTGGTGAGGCCTCTCCTGATCACAGTGAGCAAACACCGGAGGCTACATCTCCTGCTATTGATCTCCCCATTCTGTTCACAGATCCTGAAGTGCGAGGGAACACTCGTTATAATCTGCGGCCCAGAAATGAGAGGAGGAGAGACAGAGCACTGGAAGAAGGGCTGAGCTAGGGAATAGGCGAGGACAATGCTGAAAAGGTTAGCTTAATGGTAGGGATGGACTGCTAGTAAGAGCCCTGGTGCACTATCGAGACATTGTCAAATGGGACACTAGGATTGCGTCTGGGCCCAGGTTTAGTGCTCCTGAGTTGCTGCAGTTGTGCGACTCTGTCAAGGGATTAGGGACTAAAAGATTGGAAGCCTACCTGTGAGGCTTTGATGGACACAGGGAGAAAATCCCTTTTAAGGGTGAAGAACCCCTCTGGCCGGTTTCGGAGTGACTGGAACTTTTTAGAATATTCCCTTAGTTTAGTTTTGGACTTTTAGCTAGGTGATATGTATCCTTTTGGCCGTCCTATCCCAGAGAAACAGCAACCTTTTGCAGCTCCTCGCAGACCAGAACCAGATTCACCATGGCATGCTCTGCCCAGAAAAGGGAAAATTGTGGTTATTGTGATATTCATCATTATATTTTTGATAATTGTTGGGATACTGTTCTTCCTGGATGAAGCTTACCCTGTTCATGAGTTTATTCCTACTCCTTCTGCCCTACCCGAACATAATATGGTTACTGTTGACTATGGGGAACAATGTATGCGTAAGGGCTATCGAGACAATGTTTTTATCAAGACCCTGCACCATGCTCATGCTGTGTATAATGTAACAGATTGTTGGGTTTGTGGGTTGCTTCCTTCAGCCGCCTATAAGAAAGATAGGTTGCTGGCACTTCCTCTAACGCCTGTAAATAGCTGTGTGGGTTGGTACACCTTAATAGGTATGGTGAAATATTTTCAACAGCCTGATTTTTTGGACGCTCGATTGCCTGGTACTGGGTCGACTCTGACGATGCGTGTACGCCCTATGCCCCCCTCTTCTCTTGGACGGTTGTTTACTGACGGACGCTTCGATCAGACATTTATAGAGACATGTTCGAGGAAAGTGGGACGATTCATGACACCTAATGACACTGATAAAGTGAGGGAGAGTTTCCTCCAGTTGAACTCCTCTCTGACTTATAGACATCCTCCTCCGACAAATAGTAGTGGTCATTCTTTGGTACCCTTGGCGGTTGTTGGGCCTTCACCATTTTTCTGTATCCAGGGGAGAGGTCCCGTAAAGGTTGGAGACAGTTCCTGCAATGTCACTGCCTCAATACGCCTACCCCTTAGTCCTTCCTTAGTTACTCCCCCGAACATCTACTTTGTGTGTGGGGACACTGGATATCTGTGGTTGCCTGAGGGATGGGGTGGGACTTGCTATCTGGCTTATTTACTTCCTCCTGTTTATGTAGCACCCTCGGACTATCATAAGACTCATCGACGATTTGCTATAATGCCTGGGCAGCGTAAAAGGAGGGCTCTCCAAGTTGAAGACGTAGATCAAACGGACACTTCCTTACAGCAATGGACAGATTTTTCAAAGGGTTTACTGCCGTTCTGGGGACCTATCTTTAACAGTAGAGCCATTCGGAGACTGTCAAGGGTGATGGAAAAGGTAGTGAATACGGAGGCTGATATTGCAGCCAGTATGACGATTGAGATACAGGCTATGAGATTATTTACAATCCAGAACAGGATGGTGTTTGACGTCATCCTTGCAGATAGGGGTGGAGCCTGTCGCGTCATCGGGGCGTCTTGTTGTATGTACATCCCTGACTCCGCCCGACAGTTAATTTAGCTGTACAGAAGCTCCATAGGTTAGCGGCTGAACTCCATCAGGATACCGGCACTTGGTCACTACAGACATGGTTGTGGGGCATTTTCTCTTCTTGGGGTTGGAAAATTTTGATGGGGATTGTAGGGGTTGTTGGTGTATTACTGACTTGCTGCCTCTGAGTTTATTGCCTTCCCCCTTGTTGTTCCATGTGTGCCAGCAATATACGAGTTTCTAAACGACCAACACGACAATATCCAGTTTCTAATGATGTTGAGCTTCATGATATACATTGGTTGATGCTTATTAATGACGATATTTTTGATTAGTGTAGTGCTTCGTCCCTTAGCATTTTGAGTAAAGACTCTCCTTCTAGTTAATAAAGGCTGCACTCATGTTAGCCACATCCTGCTAAAAGGAGGGTCTGATAGGTTTCAGTTTTCGATGCCCCGCCCACTGCATATATTACGCTTATGAGTTAGCAAGATGAGTCTAACTAATGATATACTCAATTATGCATTCACGTTTATATTCCTTTCTTAGTTATTCATTTATGCGTGTAACATTATTTCAGTTCCCTTAGCTTAGCCTGTGTGCCACCATTTTGGAGCGCTTCTCTCTGCATGCGAGTCGCACTTGCTCACCCACTCCCGTAGGAATAGGAATATTCCACATGTCAGCAGTTTTGTTTCTTGGCTTACTGTGACCGAAACTAATAGCAAAACCCCTTATCAAACTGTTCTCATGTGCTGGAGATGCTGAGGCTCGGCTCCGGGGCCGTGGGTTAGATAAGAAATGTTGCTACTGCAGGTGTGGATGCCTCTTGTGTGAGACCATTGTTCGCCCTCTCTGGGGTCCAGTATTTTTCCAGTATGGGCGTGTTTTATTCTGCTGCACCATGTTATAATGTATTGCTGTGATGAGATGGGTCAGTCCTCTCGGCGCACTCTTAGGGGTGAGGTCGGACGGGGCCCTCTCATATGGGAGTTTGTGGCCTAATAAAATTGCTTTGTTTATTCTTCTCCACTGTCCGGCTGACTTATTATTGGGTAACTATAGGTGAGTGTGGTAAGTCACTCGGTGGATTTGAGCCACGCTTATCAATATATTTTCATGGTTTCAGGGGTGAACAGGATTTATCTCTGCGTCTAGAAAAAGCGTCAGGCTTGTCTATTTTTCTCGTGATCTGCCAAATCTTCATGTGCTTCCCAGTTTCTGCAACCTCAGTTACTTTATTGACAGTACTGGGAGCTGTGCCGTCAGGAGTGATGGTTGCTAAGGACTGTGATGCATCCATTTCAGTTTATATAACAATTTCTATGTACTATTTAATGTCTTGAGGATAATAGAATTCTTTAGTTTGTCCATTGATTGAGAGGATCATCACAGCTGGGTAAAGTAGACAATAACGCATGCCTTTTGTTTGAGTGTTGGTCTCAGAGGCAGAAATGTCTTTCTCAGTACATTTGTGTTGTGTGAGAAATCTGCAAAATAGGCTATCTTTGCATTCTTGTATTTAAATGGACAATGGATTTTAGCTGCTTGTAGTATGAGTTTTGAATGTTGCTGATATAAGAGACATGCAATTATTGGTCTGAGAATCGAATTGGGAGTTCATTTGCTTTGTCCTCTCCTGAGCACTCTCTGAAATTCCAGCTGCAGTCAGAAGGATAGGCCTTCCAGGTGCAGTATAAGAGACTCTAAATATACAGACATTATTACATCTACTGCGGTATTCTAGGTCTATAACTTTCCTATATCAAGTCTCTTTCTCTAATCCTTAGTCTAGTATGTCTATGGATTTTTGCTCAAGAGCTGAAATTCTCTTGTCCAGAGTGTCTAGACGAGAGTGGATTGAAGACCTATCTGGGCGTAGTGTTTTGGTTTTACATAGCAGTCTCCTTCGTCGAGCATTCTAGGAGTACAGCTCCATTGAGGCAAGTATAGTTATATTCATCGTTTACTGCATGGGGCTTTTTACTGCTTTAGCAAATGTTAGTTGTTGAGTGACCTTCTTTTGGATATTACATGGGGTATGAGAATAATGTGGATTGGGGTGCAGAGACTATTACACCGTACAGACTTTCCCTGCCATTTCTTTAAGCCTGGGTGTCGTGGAGGAGTGGTGGTTAAGTAATCAGTTTGTATTATAAAGTAGACCGCAATTATTCAAGAGGGGTCAGGATTTGTATTAAAGTCTAATGAAAGGCCCAACCCAAAATGGTGGCTGCTATTCCAATCATGTTTCACTAACAACCCCTATTTTTTTGGAAGGGGGAGGATATTGTTTTTTTTGCGATATCAAGGGCACTCAGCAGTGTCTTTTGATCTCAGCAGGCATACGCGTTTTAATTAATTCACCTTGCATCCCAACTGATGGCATGGGTCACCTGCTGTATGCACTGGGTGCTGCATAATGGAGACCGCTTACCATAACACTTTGGGGCTAGCACTACAAGCACTTCCAGACCTCTGTTAGTGAGGTCTGTGTTGTTTCCTCCTTTGCGAGTCTGCTGCCTGCTGTCCAGGGCAGTAGGTGTCAGGATCCATCGGACTGCCCAAGCGGTACAAAAGGGGGTGGTGATGGACGGAGCATTTGAACCAATCAAACACTCACACCCAGTCAAAAGATCTGGGTTTGATCTATCACCGTTCTTTAGCCCACTCTGCAACCCCAGTTCAGACATGGCTATATGCAAATCAGTCTGACACTGTGCCTCATGGGAACAGTCCAGCCCGAACTGCCAAGCCATGCCTTCCCTGGACCGGAAACAAGCTTCCGAGGACCGGTTTCTGGCATTCCAGCCGTCTTCAGCCCGGCTTGCTTGAATCCAGTGGCAAAGTGAGCAAGGGACTCACGTCTGAGCATACCCTGCCACACTTAAGGCGGCCAAAGCGGTACAAAAGGGGGTGGTGATGGACAGAGCATCTGAACCAATCAAACACTCACACCCAGTCAAAAGATCTGGGGTTGATCCATCACCGTTCTGTAGCCCACTCTGCCACCCCAGTTCAGACATGGCTATATGCAAATCAGTCTGACCCTGTGCCTCATGGGAACAGTCCAGCCCGAACTGCCAAGCCATGCCTTCCCTGTACGGAAACAAGCTTCCAAGGACCGGTTTCTGGCATTCCAGCCTTCTTCAGCCCACTTGCTTGAATCCAGTGGCAAAGTGAGCAAGGGACTCACGTCTGAGCATACCCTGACACACTTATGGCGGCCAAAGCGGTACAAAAGGGGGTGGTGATGGACGGAGCATCTGAACCAATCAAACACTCACACCCAGTCAAAAGATCTGGGTTTGATCCATCACCGTTCTTTAGCCCACTCTGCCACCCCAGTTCAGACATGGCTATATGCAAATCAGTCTGACCCTGTGCCTCATGGGAACAGTCCAGCCCGAACTGCCAAGCCATGCCTTCCCTGGACCGGAAACAAGCTTCCAAGGACCAGTTTCTGGCATTCCAGCCGCCTTCAGCCCGGCTTGCTTAAATCCAGTGGCAAAGTGAGCAAGGGACTCACGTCTGAGCATACCCTGCCACACTTATGGCGGCCAAAGAGGTACAAAAGGGGGTGGTGATGGACGGAGCATCTGAACCAATCAAACACTCACACCCAGTCAAAAGATCTGGGTTTGATCCATCACCGTTCTTTAGCCCACTCTGCCACCCCAGTTCAGACATGGCTATATGCAAATCAGTCTGACCCTGTGCCTCATGGGAACAGTCAAGCCCGAACTGCCAAGCCATGCCTTCCCTGGACCAGAAACAAGCTTCTGAAGACCGGTTTCTGGAATTCCAGCCGTCTTCAGCCCGGCTTGCTTGAATCCAGTGGCAAAGTGAGCAAGGGACTCACGTCTGAGCATACCCTGCCACACTTATGGCGACCAAAGAGGTACAAAAAGGGGTGGTTTATGGACGGAGCATCTGAACCAATCAAACACTCACACCCAGGCATGGCTTGGCAGATCGGGCTGGACTGTTCACATGAGGCACAGGGTCAGACTGATTTGCATATGGCCATGTCTGAACTGGGGTGGCAGAGTGGACTAAAGAACTGTGATGGATTAAACCCAGATCTTTTGACTGGGTGTGAGTGTTTGATTGGTTCAGATGCTCCGTCCATCACCACCCCCTTTTCCATCGGACTGCCCACCACCTTCCACACTCCAGCAGTGGTGGAACTATTCAGGGCGAACTCCCGGGCGCTAGGCGCATTTCACTCACTTACATCCTGTCAAGGAAGACAGCCTGTCAGGTGGGGGCTCCTAGCAGGTTTTCAACACATGCCTCTCGCCTTCGGCTTGTCCACTCTTTTACTCTCTGTGTTCCCTGAGGAAGAAAAGCTGACTTATATTTCTTTATTTCTCTGCTCTGGTATGTGGTGGTGTTTTCCTTATCTTTGTTTCCAGACCACGGCAGAGCTAGACTCAGCAACTTCCATGAATCAGCAGCCTCCCTGACTCAACAGGCCTCCATGACTCAGAAGCCTCCGTGACTCAGCAACCGCCATGACTCAGCAGCCTCCGTGACTCAACAAGCCTCCATGACTCAGCAGCTTCCATGACTCAGCAACCTCCATGACTCAGCAGCCTTCGTGACTCAACAAGCCTCCATGACTCAGAAGCCTCCGTGACTCAGCAACCGCCATGACTCAGCAGCCTCCGTGACTCAACAAGCCTCCATGACTCAGCAAGCTCCATGACTCACCAGCCTGGCAAAAGGTATTTACCTCTCACCCAGGCTAATCTTCAGTGCTTCACATTGAGTTTCCCGTTGAAGATCCTGAGGCGTGACAGCTCTTCTCTGCAGGTGCTGGTCGAACGAGTCCTGTTCCATTCTTGTTGCTGCTTCTCGCAGATACGTCTAAATGTTTTTTGGGGTACATTTAACTCTTGTGGTCATTGGAATTCCATTGTTTTGACTCTCGGCTCATTTCTGGTTATCGGGGAGATTTTGGGTAACTGCGCGGAGACTTCCTGACTTCGTTTCCCATATCACAGTTCCCTCTTGTTCCCACTCAGCTTACTTTATGCTACTTGCCTGGATTTTGGTAATTTCCTCCTCATATCATTCATGTAATTTGTGCATAGTTCTTGCTGATAGAAGTGTATATTATTATTGCCGTGTTTATTGTTATCCTGTTACGTCTGGAACAGCTCTCAAGCCTTGGACATACTTCAGCTGAAGAATACAGATTATGTCTTATCTCATTGAAGTAAGAATGTATAGTGGGCTTATGTGTAATCTTCATTGGCACAATATTGTGTGATTGTTTATTTATCTTTGACGCAATATTGAGTGAGTGTGTATTTACCTTTTTGACGCCATATTGTGTGAGTCCAGCTTTGATTTATTCTAATCATTCTAAAAGACCTCTGTTATCATGACCCAGTGCATACGTTTATGCATGATATATGTCATTGATTATTTGTGTTCTTATTGAAGTCTTTTACTACTGCTGCAGTAGCTGCTCATACTACTTCCTAGCTTTAGGACAGATGTCCCATGTTGTTCTGGGACCCTGAGTCTGGTTCTCCACCGGCACGAACGCGTACCAGTCGTTTCTTTCTTTATTTTAGCTTTTTGTTTTAACTATTTATTTTAGTTTATTGTTTGTGCCCAACCCCCTTCCCTTTGGATTATCGGATGAGCACTGGTGTCTATGGTTCAGTGTTCATCGGATGATTTCTGGGGATTGTTGGGGTCCAGCTGCCTCTGCATGTCCAGCAGAGAGAAGAACGCGTTCCAACGTTCATCTTCCCAGATTGGTTCCTGATAGAATGCGAAGCCCCAAAAATAAAAAATAAATAATAATAATATATTATTTTCTTTTCCCGCCCAGGCAGCATGGCATCTGGTCCTTTCGACGTTCCTGCTCTTGACACCTTGAGGGATCTCCAACGACAGGTAGAGTTGGCGCGAGTGGAGAACCAAACCTTGCGGTCACATGTAATAGGAATATCCCAGAGGTTAGATTGAGTACAGAATGGGGGGCTAACTCTGGATCGCGCCTTCCTACAGGTGTAACTTATACCTCTCACTTACAGGCATGTCAATAAATAGCGGTTCCTTTGGCACCCCTTGAGCGTTATCAAGGGGATTCTCAGAAATTACATGTTTTTCGTAAACAAAGTAAATTACATTTTTATGTAGACCAGCTGCGTTTCCAACACCCGAGTCTAGAGTAGCCTTCATTTACTCATATCTATCTGGGGATGAGGAAGCCTGTTCCGCAACCCTTGTGGACAATGATGATTCTGTGTTATATTCCTTTGAGCTCTTCGAGCAGGATCTCAGGCGGATTTTCGACCAACGAACCTCCACATAGACCGTAGACAATGAACTACTGGCTCTATGCCAAGGGAATTGAGATCTCCTTGCTTACCTCGCAATATTCAACAGATTAGTGATAGAGGCCCACTGGCCAGAACACAAAAGAGCATCATTATTCTACAGAGGTTTGCATGATGAACACAAAGATATGCTGGCTCAGGTGGTCGACCGCCCTCGAGACTGCTATGCGGTCATCAACCTGGTTCTTCAATTAGACCATCAGTTGGTGGAACAATGGTGAGAAGAAATGTGCCAGTACCCCCACCTTTACCCCGTACTGACTCCTGACTATTCCGCATTACAATAATGGATAGCGGAGAGCCCATGCAGATCGGGTCGGTTCGACCTCCCCTTTCCAAGAACGAAAAAGAGAAAAGACGGCACAACAACCTTTATCTATACTGTGGCCTAAGTGGTCACATTAGGAAAGACTGCACCAAGAAACCTAAGAAATATTGGAGAACACCAAACTTCCGAAATGGTACTGTGGCCAACACCAACCAGATTGCCCCAACCCATGTCAATTTGAATGTATCCTTATCTGGTCCCAATGTTCACCTCCAGAGGGTGCTAGTCATGATCAATTCAGAGGCCACAGAAAACTTGATTGGGGATTTGCTCGCACTCACCGAATTCCTGTGACAAGAAAACACATAATAAAACAAGTTTGTGCTGTTGACGGTTCCCTGTTAACCTCTGGGCCCCTTTCTCATAGCACTATCTCCTTGGTCATCAAAAGAGCCATAGGGCATGAAGAACAGTGGCAACTGGATTTAATAGATGCCCCCAGTACAGTGTTATATTAGGCAACCGATGGCTGGTAAGACATAACCACACCATAGACTGGTGTAGGCGAACTGTCACCATTCTGTCCGTGTACTGCTCTAAGTTTTGCATGGGTCATGTTTCTGCACCCCATACCATCCCCTCTTTATCATCTCAAAGCAAGTAATTGCCACAACCCTTACTGGTCTGCCAAATGAATATCAAGACTTTGCCGATGTTTTTGATAAACAAAAAGCAGAAACTCTTCCCCCTCATTGGGAATTTTACTGTCAAATCAATCTAGAACCAGGGGCGCGGGTTCCTTGTAGCCGTATTTACACCTTAACGGAAAAGGAGAACGCCTTCTTAAAAATATACCTAGACAAATATCTGGCTAATGGATTTATCTGCCATTCTAAATCACTGGTCTCCTCTCATTCAAATTTTTTTTTCCACATAAAACCATAAAAAAATACGTCATAAATATTCTCATATAGTTTGTTTGGATACAAGTGTAACAGCTTCACCTGTATTTAACAACACTTCATCGAGGTAGGGGCTATCGTTAAGAAAATTGATACAGTTAACTAACCGCAAAAATAACAATTAAAATATATAATTAAGTTCAAACTAGACATAAATCCCTTAAAATTCATCTGTATAGTGTCTTTGAATCAATATCCATTTCTCTAATATGGGCTCATATTCCATTGTATATAGCTTTCAATGCTATTCCCATTTGATCAACATAAGGTTACAGATGCTTTGTAGCAATCAATAGATACACAAGTTGCCTTATAGCACCATTTGACCTACAATACATGTGCATAATTTACTAAAAGCCGTTGGCTTAGAAACCACCTATTCTTAATTTGTTAGACTTTAAAGTTTTAGCCCAGCTTTTGCCCTATTAAGGATCACATTAAATAAAAATCTGCTGTCACTGAAAACAATTTTTTGTGATGTGTCAGTTTTCAATATTCTTCCCCCCTTTAGGAAAAATGTAATATTCCTATTTCGACAAATAGGTTTAATCCATTTGTTCCTGGGTTTGCCATATGTCGGGCAGGAGAATAATATGTGTGACTCATTTTCCTTGGACACATTTTGACATAATTCACAGAATTAATTGCTATTTTCATCTTGATTTGTAGCCTATTTTAATGTATTCGTGTTAAGTCATAACACACCATATCTGAACTTCATATATAAGGATTTAGCCAGTTGTGGGCGAACTTTGTCATAAAAGGGCTCCCAACTTGCTACCTCTTTAAAAAGAAGGAACTTAGTTGTTAATGTGCCATTATCCGAGCCATGTAACACATTGTTTTGAATGTAATCCCAGCGTGTGGATTTTAACAATTTCCTGGATATCAATGTCAGCTGTGTTGGATATTCCCAAAAGTGGCGCAGGCCTAATTTCTCAAACCAAAGAGAAACATGCTTGAGCCACGGGATGCTCTTGCTCTGGTCAATCTTTAAGATCTCCTCTAGACCTTCCTTATAGTGTATCAATTCTAGGGTTGACCAGAGCCGCTCCCAAAATAATAAGGGTCTTAGTATTGCATGGTGGTCTGTTCATTTGGCATTTAGATCCATAACAATGGGAATTAAAGGTGTTCGTACGGGTAAGCCTAATCTTCTAAAAACATTATTCTCTCCTGGTTCAAAACTCTCTTCGCAATTTGGCCCCCATATTTCAGCCCCATAAAGAGAAGCTGATTGAGTTCTGTGTTTAAAAACCCTTAAAGCGGGGGACACCACCTTCGAGTTGCTGTTCCTATGTTTCTTTATTATGGGTAGTATATTTTAAAGCAGGGTCATCTTATTCTTTTCCAGTTGCGGCTTCCAGGTCAACTTTGTATCCAAGGTTATATCCAGATAATTAAAATATTGAACATATTCTAATTTTTGGTTATTAATTGCAAAATTCTTTTTAAAAGACTTATGTGGGTTTATTGCCATGTATTTTGTTTTGTTGGCATTTATTTCCAGGCCCCTTGTATTACAATAGGTGTTAAAATATTCCAATAAGCATTGTAGATCTTTGGGGGTTTGTGATATTAATATTGTGTCGTCAGCAAATAAAAGCGCTGGGACCAAATCCTCTCTCAACTTGGGTGAATCATGAGTGCACCCGAGCAAATATATTGGGATATCGTTAACATATAAAGAAAATAGGGTGGGCACCAGTACACACCCCTTGTGCACACCCCTTTTTACCGGGTTTGCCTTGGTGAGTTCGCCCCTCGGACCCCATCTTACTTTGGAGAAATTGTCCTCATGTAGTCTTGTTATTTGCACGAGTAATTCGTCTGGCACTCCTTGGCATTTCAACGATTCCCAAAGTAAGTTCCGTGGTATGAGGTCGAAAGCAGCCCTGAGGTCTACAAAAGCAATATACAAGTGGCCCTTTTTTAAAATAATGTATTTCCAGCATAAACATATCAATCTAAAAGCCTGATCGATTGTGCTGATTTTGGATCTAAATACCGCCTGGAATTTTGAGAGCACACTGTTCTCTTTAAGCCAATCGTTTAATCTCATTAAAATATGCCTAGTAACGATTTTTTGTAAAATGTCAATTAAACTTATTGATCGATAATTTGGGGGGGTCATAACGATTAACCTTCTTAAAAATCATAATGATCTCTGACCGTTTCCATGATTCAGGTATGGGAGAGCCCGAAGCAATAGCATTGCATAAGCGGTTTATATATGGGCCCCAAACACTATTGTCATGCTTCAACAAATCTCCCGGAATTTTATCGGGCCGGGTGCTTTCCCTGACTAGACTGCATTAACTGCCATGAGTGTTTCTTCCAAACAAAAATGAAGATGGTTGATATTGGGATTGAATACAGGAGCTGCAATAGAAAGTATTTTTTTAGTTTGTGCTGCCGCATAAAGGCTGGAAAAATGGTCCTCCCAAGTTTTAGCGTTGAGAAAGAGGTCCTTAGTATCC
Source organism: Lissotriton helveticus (assembly GCF_964261635.1). NCBI lineage: Eukaryota > Metazoa > Chordata > Amphibia > Caudata > Salamandridae > Lissotriton > Lissotriton helveticus. The sequence continues at coordinate 1,648,902,471 of NC_136063.1, read as the reverse complement.
CTACCAGTCTTATTGCCCTTTGTTATTAGTCGCCAAATACCTACTTGATTTTTGGACTTAGCTGCACAAATTAGATCTGCCCAAATATTTTCATTCCAAGTTTTTTTTGCATGAGCAAGAATTTGCTTATAATTAGTTCTTTTCTCCCAGATTGGTTCCTGATAGTGAGACTTTTTTTACACTGCAGGTGTTGACATGTTGAGAGAGTCTGGTGCCCAATGTAGCAGGCTCAATCAGCTCTTCGGTCAAATCATGGTTGGAGGGAAGATCACCACTTCATCAGATTCTTGTAGGGGGGTTTTACACTTTTATTGGAAAACTTGAAGTGGGATTTTGGCAACTAAAAATAAACTCTGCGTCTCAGGCTGGCTAGGAACTCCTCAAGAGGAGGTCATCTCCGAGACCAGGTTACACCCTCTCATTCATGCATTATCAATGAAAGGCCCTTCTTTACAGATCAGCAGGAACACTTTTTGCTGAGTCAGGCTGTTCCAGCAAGGCTTATTCAACCCTTGAAGTGATTGCATGACTAGATTTGCAAGTCAATTTATGCTTAGCACCCACTGAATCCCAGGAAACATGAATAACTTTTCTGCATTCTACATTGTACAGTACAAAAAGACATATGATGTTTCAATGTCGGCACTTTTTCTCAGACTGTGGATTATTTTTGATCTACCCAGGAATCATTGCTTAATTTAACATATGTGCAACAACCTAAGTTTGTTGACTTGGACCACAAGGAACGACCTTTCCTAGGTCGACTTTATGATGCAAACTCCAATTATTAGGGTTTTAAGGAAGTGTTCAGTTGGAGATATGAGCCATCAGTTTAAAATGTGAAAGTACTGAAGTTCACCAATAATAAGGATACTGGGTACAACGACTCTGAGAGATAGCTAACTCTTTGGGTAGATGTAATCTAATTCTCACTTGCCTAGCTTAAAGGAGATGGGTTAGAGTTGAGTAAAGGCAAAGTACAGCTCACTTATGAAGGTTGCAATAAAGTTACTAATGTCCAGACAGATTTGTAAGGCCCTGCCCTTTAATAATATCTCAGAATATAAATATACTAACAGTAAAATCAAGAGTCAAATAATAAACAGCACATACATCCCGACATAATACACAATAGAAATGCAAATGCAGTAACAATACAGTGCTAACTGCAAGGCTACTAAATATAAAAATTTAATCACAAGATGATCAAAAACACAAGAGCACAAAATTAGAAACACAGAACACTAGGCAGTCTCGATAAAATTGTCGTATGCCACACACACTGACTGGAAACATCCTTCATGATTGATAACCAAACACAAATTGAGTAAGAAAAAATGGAGGATTGCAATCATCCTTACAAAATCTTCTTACTTTGTTAGGGGTTTGTAAACTTATCATTCACGATCCAGGTGACTGCGAGGACTGAAAACAACTAAACAAAAAAAAACACTAGTAAATTAAACATTACTGTCACAGTAACTTTGCAAAAGTAAGCAAGAAAGTTTTAGAGTTTGGGAAAGAGTTACAGTTTCCGGGAAGCTCAATTAATTTCCGGTTAAGGGTTAAGATGAGGTAAGTCCCTTAAACTGTGACTATCATATGATCTAGCGATTCTGAATAAGTGACTCCAAATTGAGGGAGACTGAAATCGGTGCTGAATGAGGACAATGTATTTAAACCCAACAGGACAATTTTGTTAGGAAGGCCAATAGCTATGACACTTGGGTGTTGCTGCTGTATCTCAAAACCTATAATAACTGCCATAAAGCTAAGACATATGCACAGGTAGTCAAAGGGGCTACCAACTCTGGCCTACAGGCTGACAAGACCAATTGAGAGCCTACCATCTCAGGACATTCCAAAGGTTCCCTGAGGCAACCTGATTTTGAGTTTTCATGAGTAAGCATTGTTGGAAATTTGGCACCTTCAAGACTGATGGTTGCACAAAGCAGTTTTCAGCCATTCCAATGGCTGCTCATAGTGTTCCTGAAAGAGATTTTAGGGAGATTCTGGTATATAAATGCAACATTCTTATAATACCCTTTGAATCCAAATGATCCTGCATATAGGGCGTATGTTAGGGTATCCCAATCCCAGAAGGCCAGAATGATGACCTTGAGAGCCTCCACCTTTTCAAAATCCACTTGATGATCAAGGCTTACCGAGTTTAAGCCAAAATGGCACAGGCTTACCTTCACAGTTAGCTTCAACGTTTTCATTGAACTGACTACAATAACTTTTTGTTGTAAGCAATATGATCTAATGAGTCAGTGAACACTGCTATATCATCAAAAGATGTTCCACAGACTTCATGAAGGCAAATCAGGACACGGTTCACCAATCACTGGAAAGTAGAATGCACTTCTAACTTGAAAAACAAATCCCTGAGCGATTAGAACAAGGCCCCAAGTGTGGAGAACATATTCTACCTAGAAATAACAGTTCTGGAAATAGGCAATTACCCACTAGTTAGTCTCAAATGTGCTCACCAATAAGCAGCCCCTACCATATGAATCAGCTTGTCATCTTGGTAATGGTGTGTGAATTAGTTTTATTGTCTGCCTTGAGACTTCTGTGGCTCATCCTGGGTACTAGGAGGTAGGTGAATATATGAAAAAATAACAGATATTCACTTCTGAGAATCCGAACAAAAATACCACCTATCGGAAAATTACATTGATAGAAACAGAGGGGCATGTTAGCAAGGGCCATATCGCCGCTGTAGCAGCACTTTTATCGCCCTATCAGCAAGCTGTTGTTAACAGCTGTTAGCGACAGCTTTCTGGTGAAAGCGACAGTTTTGGGGGCCGCTTTGCATGTCAGCGATATTTCTCACTAATAACATGCAAAGTAGGCGTACCCTCCTAAAAGATCACGGAAACAGCCACTAACAGACCTACTAGGCCTCTTAGCAATGAGGCCCCGGCACTGGTTAGCGACATAAAAAGTTGCGCTAACCGGGGTTATCGCAGGAATTTTTACCCCTGCTAAACACCTGACTTGGCCATTGTACTCAATGGGAGGTGGATTCTAAGGCAGAATCCACCCCTGCCTATTAGCAAGGTTTACGCTAGCGATAACATTTTTATCGCTGGTTTTGGTGGATTTCGCCGCTATCGCTGGATCTTCTATCGCATTGGAGAAAAAAGTTGGTAATAACGCGCTATCTCCGCGATAAGATCCAGCAAAATATGTGCTATGCGTGATTTGCGATATTTATCGCACACCCTTGCTAATATGCCCCACAGTTTGGCCGAATATAATAGGTAAAAAAATCACAAGAATAAAAGAATAACAATAATTTTTAAAAAATAACTAGAAAAACTTTTTTGATGAAAATAACTGTTAAGCCCATAGAAAATCCCATTTAGGAACTATAGCATTAATAGTAAAATTAGGAAAACATGTAAGAAGAGAAAGGTAGAGGAATGCAGGGTTGTGGGAGAATTAAGAGGAGGAATGAGGAGATGAAAGGGGAACACAAATGCTCAAAGTGGGGACTAGAATGAGCATGTGAAGGTGGGCAACAAACACATTTTAAAAAGGATATTGGAGGGTGCTCCCCCCAGAAAGAAAGAGACCATGGAAATTGGCTGAGGAGGTAGGGAGAATGGTGGTGTGTAACAAAAAGTGGTGGAGATGGGGTAACGCACGGAGGGATCAACTCCACTCCACCATCCCCTGTACTGAGATTTATTTGTAAGGAAACATCACCCTGTCACAGGACATGAAAAGGAGTGAAGTGAAAAATGTATTCATACACATTTTACAGAAAAACAGAGAAAACCTATTTTCAAGATTAATGATTTTTAAACCACTATTGGAAGTGGAGGTCCTTATCCCTCACCACCGCCACCAAATGTTGGAGGCAGGAGTCCCTTACAGAAACCGGTCCCAGGATCCACTGGATTCACGCTAGCCTAGCTGTTGACGGCTGATTAGCTAGAAACCGGTCCCAGGATGCTTGTTTCCGGTCCAGGGAAGACATGGTTTGGCAGTTCGGGCTGGACTGTTCCCATGAGTCACAGGGTCAGACTGATTTGCATATGGCCATGTCTGAACTGGGTTGGTGGAGTGAGCTAAAGTATGACAATGGATTAAACCCAGATCAGTTGACTGGGGGTGAGTGTTTGATTTGCTCCAACGCTCCACCCATCATTCCCTTTGGTATCGCTTTGTTCGCCCTAAGTTGGCAGGGTATGCCCAGATGTGGGTCCCTTGCTCACTTTGCCACTGGACTCAAGGTAGCCTGGCTGATGACGGCTGATTAGCCAGAAACCGGTCCTAGGATGCTTTTTTCCGGTCCAGGAAAGACATGGCTTGGCAGATCAGGCTGGACTGTTCCCATGAGGCACATGGTCAGACTGATTTGCATATGGCCATGTCTGAACTGGGGTGGTGGAGTGAGCTAAAGAATGATGATGGATTAAACCCAGATCAGTTGACTGGGGTGAGTGTTTGATTTGCTCCAACGCAGCGCCCATCATCCCTTTTGGTATCGCTTTGTTCGCCCTAAGTTGGCAGGGTATGCCCAGACGTGGGTCCCATGCTCACTTTGCCAGTGGATTCAAGCTAACCTGGCTGATGACGGCTGATTAGCCAGAAACCAGTCCCAGGATGCTTGTTTCCGGTCCAGGGAAGACATGACTTGGTAGTTCTGGCTGGACTGTTCCCATGAGGCACAGGGTCAGATTGATTTGCATATGCCCATGTCTGTACTGGGGTGGTGGAGTGAGCGAAAGAATGATGATGGATTAAACCCAGATCAGTTGACTGGGGGTGAGTGTTTGATTTGCTCCAATGCTCCCTCCATCATCCCCTTTGGTATCGCTTTGTTCAACCTAAGTTGGCAGGGTATGCCCAGACGTGGGTCCCTCGCTCACTTTGCCACTGGATTCAAGCTAGCCTGGCTGATGATGGCTGATTAGCCAGAAACTGATCCCAGGATTCCGGTCCAAGGAAGACATGGCTTGTCAGTTCGGGCTGGACTGTTCCCATGAGGCACAGGGTCAGACTGATTTGCATATGGCCGTGTCTAAACTGGGGTGGTGGAGTAAGCTAAAGAATGATGATGGATTAAACCCAGATCAGTTGACTGGGGGTGAGTGTTTGATTTTCTCCAACGCTCTGTCCATCATCCCCTTTGGTAAGGCTTATCTCCAAGTGTACAATATGTGCAACCACACTCACAGCACCCCAATAATGTCACCACAAATAGTCTCCAAATGAGTTTTTATAAAATGAGTATAATCTTTTTATAAGAAGTTATACGATATGACCACACAATACAAAACCAACATATAAGAATGGGTAGTATTCCTTCCGGTGGGTTGGTATCGCTTTGTTCGCCCTAAGTTGGCAGGGTATGCCCAGACGTGGGTCCCATGCTCACTTTGCCAGTGGATTCAAGCTAACCGGGCTGATGACGGCTGATTAGCCAGAAACCAGTCCCAGGATGCTTGTTTCCGGTCCAGGGAAGACATGACTTGGTAGTTCAGGCTGGACTGTTCCCATGAGGCACAGGGTCAGACTGATTTGCATATGCCCATGTCTGTACTGGGGTGGTGGAGTGAGCGAAAGAATGATGATGAATTAAACCCAGATCAGTTGACTGGGGGTGAGTGTTTGATTTGGTCCAATGCTCCTCCATCATCCCCTTTGGTATCGCTTTGTTCAACCTAAGTTGGCAGGGTATGCCCAGACGTGAGTCCTTTGCTCACTTTGCCACTGGATTCAAGCTAGCCTGGCTGATGATGGCTGATTAGCCAGAAACTGATCCCAGGATTCCGGTCCAAGGAAGACATGGCTTGTCAGTTCGGGCTGGACTGTTCCCATGAGGCACAGGGTCAGACTGATTTGCATATGGCCGTGTCTAAACTGGGGTGGTGGAGTAAGCTAAAGAAGGATGATGGATTAAACCCAGATCAGTTGACTGGGGGTGAGTGTTTGATTTGCTCCAACGCTCTGTCCATCATCCCCTTTGGTAAGGCTTATCTCAAAGTGTACAATATGTGCAGCCGCACTCACAGCAACCCAATAATGTCACCACAAATAGTCTCCAAATGAGTTTTTATAAAATGAGTATAATCTTTTTATAAGAAGTTATACGATATGACCACACAATACAAAACCAACATATAAGATTGGGTAGTATTCCTTCCGGTGGGTTGGTAGGTTCTAATCCCCAACCACCGCTTCTAACCAACAGTTAAGCTTACTTCTAACCATTTCGAAAAGGTTAGGCAAGTTGTATTGCTAGAATCACACACGTTGCAAAAGAAAACAGATACTGCAATGTGTAATGATATTCTCTTGTACTGTGCAATGGAGAAACAATGCCATAGGTAGCGCCACAGTCATGTACTTTGTAATAGAAGAAATAATGCAATGCGTATCACTACCAGCATGCCCTGTATCAGGAGGAAACAAAGCAATGTGTCACGCTACAATAATGAACTGTGCAATGAATAAATAATGCACTGCGCCACGTTATAATCAGATACTGTGCAATGAAGAAATATTGCAATGTGCCACGTTACAAGCGAAAAATAACGCAATGCCTAGTGCACCAAGCATGTCGTTCATCAGGCACAAATGAGGTTAGGCGTCATATGACAGTTCGATAGTTCGTTAGTAGCAATAATGCAAAGTGTAATACGACAGTTTAGGTGCTCCATTAACAGTGCCCCCCATTATGGATCAATGATGACCTAAAAGTACTGCTTCTCACTCCGGCCCCAGTACTGCCCCACCTTGGGTCAGCACGGGCTGAGATCCACTTGTGTAGTTGACAGAAGTGAGAGGCCGAAAGAGTATCCCTCTGAGCCCCCACCCCACCCCAGATAGTGATCCACGTTACCTGGGGGGTCGCGACCACACTCTCCTCTCCTACTTCAGTATTTGGGCCTTGATCCAGAACTCCGCTGAGGCTGCCGGTCCGGCCAGCTGCAGTTTTACTCCGAAGGCCCAATGACCTGGCCCTCCTTCCAGCGGTCTCAGTGAACACCAAGACCCGCCCTCAGCACTGTGGAGACTTTACTTCGAATTTGGTGCACACCCTACCCTGGCACTCCTCACCAGCCCCTCAGGTTGCACCGTGACATGCACTCTGCATGTTTGAGACTCGCCTCTTCTCTAGTGCTCTCGATGACCTGGCGCTCTTCACCAGCGCCTCTGCTGGCATCTCAGCACGCACCCTGCACGTTCGAGTCTCTCCTCTTCTCCCAGTGCACACGATGTCCAGGCGCTCTTCACCAACGCCCTGGCTGCACCGTGACACTCACTCTGCACGTCCGAGTCCCATCTCTTCTCCCAGTGCATACGATGACCAGGCACTCCTCAACAATGCCCTGACTGCACCACAACACGCGCTCTACGTGTCCGAGACTCACTTCTTCTTTCAGTGCACATCCGAGACTCCAAGACTCACTTCTTTTGGTGCACACGATGTCCAGGCACTCTTCTCCAACGCCCTGGTTGACCCCGACATGCACTCTGCGCGTCCGAGTCTCACCTCTTTTCCCGGTCCCCATTATAACCAGGCGCTCCTCACCAACACCCTGACTGCACCACGACACGCACTCTGCGTGTCCGAGTCTCACTTTGTCTTCCCGTGCACACAACGACCAGGTGCTCCGCACCAACGCCTTGGCCTGCACCACGACACGCACCCGGCGTGTCTGAGACTCAGCTTACTCCTGCGTGCCCACGATCACAAGGGACAACTTCTGAGGGTCTCAAGCTGCAAAACCACACACACACACCGCGTTGCTTGGGACTTCTTCGGAAACTTTTATGATCCTGTATTTCCAAACAGGGAGCCAGCTCACATCGGGCCCTTGGGGTTATAAGACACAGCAAAAAGCACAGTCTTCTTCAAGTAGGGGGACCCAGCGCCCCAAGCAGAGCCCCATCAGCCTCTCCCTTGCTTAGAACAGCAATCTGCAGACCAGCCACAGATCATGAAGCAAGGATTGGTCTTTCCACAGCAGTCTCTACAGTTGTTCCTTCTTTAGCAGAGGTTCCTCTTGACCACCGAATGGGTCCAATCATTTTCAGTCTCAATCCATTTCTGTTTCATTCCAACATTCAGGGGTATCAACTCTCATAGTTATATCCCTTCATGTCTTTGAAGTTCGTTTGAGTTCAGGGGTCCCTGCACCCCCCACCCCCCAAATCTGCTCTCGGTGTCTCCCTCCCATTGTCACCTCTCTCCCTTTGATACTAGGGGTCTGAATACTTAATCACTCAGCATGAGATGGATCAATTGGTTTATAGCACCAGCCCAGGCCTTTTCACCTCCTGGGCTTCTCCTCCCCCTACTCTCCAAATGCAGGGCAGCCTGGTGCCATCTCAACCCCTTCCTGGGTCAAGACCTCTCCCAGCTCCTCTCACCTTTCAGATCCAGATAGACAATCGACATTCAGCAGAGACACACAGAAATGCTTAAAGCACAAAACTCAGCCACTTTCTAAAAGAGTGGTTTCTGAACACACAGTGACAAAACCACCTTTACAGAAAGATGTGTTATGATACTGTGAGTTCACACATACTAAACTTCACATATCCATTATAAACTTACAGGAAACTGAGCTAAAAACACAACACCCAACCTCCCCATTCTGTTTTATTGGCAGAATGGCCTTTCAGCAGTGAAAAACAAAATGGAGTGTTTTTCACTGTCAGGACACAACACACCTTAGTATATGTGCTGCCTTTTACCTACACTGCACCCGACCCAAGGATTACCCAGGACCTACCACAGGGGTACCCAATGTGTATGCAAAAGGGAAAGTCAGGCCTGAAAAGTGGTTGCACTTGTCAGGACAACATGCTAACTTAGCAAACTGCGCGCTGGCCCTACACTGCAGGCCTGAGTTCCCTTCCCCGGGTACCTTTGCATTACTAGCCCTGGCTTACACAGTGCACATCACTAGGGACTTTACTAGTAAGGCAAACACACCAATCGTGGCCAACCAATAACCATTACATTTCACATAGGGAACATTTGTACTTTGACACTGATCAGCAGTGGCAAAGTACCCAAAGCATCTAAATTGGCAACTCTAAGTCATGAAAACAGTCTAGGTGGAAAGCAAAAAGTTTAGGAAACTTTAGCTAAAAAGTCCTACAACCTTTTATACAGTATTATAGGTAATTTTGCAAATTAATTTTGAAAACAATCACAACCCATGTATTAATTCTACCAATTTGAAACGTGTGATTAAAAGATCTAGATGAAGTGTTTTCTCAGAACTGATATTCTATTCATTTTTTATTTTTTTTTTTAAATCACATACAAATTGTTCAGTAGGTCTCCCTTCTTTATGTTATCAACCTTGGTGCACTCCTGGACTTTCTCTGACATCCTGTAAATCTTTTACTTGAAAGGCAAGTGGTCTCCTGCATTCAAGTGGGCTCCTACATCAACACTCTGATTGCACCAAAGTGTAAGTCAATCATCAAACTGTGAAGCTCAGAAAATGACTCTAGTTTGAATTAAAATTATCCTATTGTGTCAGTGTTATATTGGAGTAACATTTAAGCCATCCACTGAGTCAATCCCTTTCAACATAAGAAGGAGAGTTGTACTTTCTTCCTCCTCTTTATCTGAAGTATGAGTTTTATCTTGCGGTGGTAGGGTTGGAATCAGTTCATCTGGAAGACGCAATAGGGCCCGAATATGGCACTGATTTTATTAAATATTCACCATTGCTGATCTTTTCCAAAATGTTGTCAGGACCACTTTACTTGTCCTCTAAAACAAGTGGATTTATTAGTACAATGATCAGAACCTCCTAGCCCTACCGGTTCCCATTTAATGTGGCCTTTTGGGAATTTCACTCATTACTGAGCTTTTGGCTTGGCCAGAGATTGTATTTTGCTATATGCATAATCAGGGACATCTTTTTACATAGTAGCAGCAAGAAACTAACCACTAGCCATGAGATATCTTGGGTTGCATTCTTAACCCTTATTAGCAAGGATGGCGGGGCCCTGGATGGGAAAGCCAAAAAGTAACCCAAATGTGTTAAATCTAACATAAATCTGTGGCTATTTCCTGTATGCAATAAGCAATCATAGTAGAAGGATGCTCCTCTTCCTCCTCAATGGTCTTCAACTCAACATGTAGTTGTCTCCCTTGTTAGCAAATAGTCCCCTGGGGAAATCAAAACAGGTGCGAATTCTGAACATTCAGACTACCCTTGAGTGGCTGAGTTTTCAAAGGGCAAAGACATATGTACCCATTGGCATGGTCCACCAAAAGTATATACCTTTTGCCTTCTACACCATCTGCTGAAAGTTGTCATGCCATCATTCAGGAAATCTACATTGCACACTCTTATGCACCCAGATATGTGAGCAAAATGTAAAGACTCACAGTAACGTTTTAGAAGGGGCCTTCTTCACACCATTTCAGTGAATGTACATTTGCAATTTCTGTGGTGCACTGAGGTCTTTTGATGAGACCATCAACCATGTAAGACAGAGCTCTGTGTCACTTAATGAGTTACTGTCATTCAGAGACTTGATTGATATTAACCAGTATAGAATGGAGATGGAACCTGGCCATCTTGTGGATGTGGACATGGTGTTGCGTATGAAAAAACTCGTTTTGATCTTTCTTCATAATTCTATTATAAATGTATAAAAATTAACATTCAGTATCCATTTGCATCTCTGCCACTTGATTTAGGTGAATTTGCCTGCCCCTCAAACGACACCCAAAAAGGTAATTCATTAAGACTGTACTACTATGTTCCAACATTTATCTGTGGTGCCCTGTGTAAGAAAATGCTGCTTCTTACATGGTCACCCAGATGATTTAGTGAATTGTATTGCTTTTTTTAAACTCCGCACACTGGGGTACTGCTGTCTAGTGCCCACTGGATGTGGTCTGGCACCTAAAACATGTACAAAGTAGCTAATCCCCAATTGTAATATTTAACTCTTCTTTAAATCCATAGTATCTGGTTTAAAAACCCATGTCATGAAAAGTTAATTGTCACCTGTGGACTGCAGCAATAATTATTCCATCCACTAGTGTGACATGGAAAACATATCTTCAGGGCTACCACTGTAGCTGGCTGCTGCTGTTTAAATTTGTTTAAACCTGCAGGCCGATTTGTCAAAATATCCCTTTTTGATGGAGAAAACCCTCTTTTTTAAATATGAATTATTCACCCCTCAGAAGAATATTTAGCCCACGAGTGGCTGGTGTGATATGTAGAAAGTTACCATGCCCCTGCAATGATATGGCCACAAAGGTTATTTGCACCGTAGAAGGCTCTGGCTATTCTATGAGTAATGATTCGAATATTAATTCTGCTATCTTAGATCTGGGACCATCTAAAAAATTGTTTTACCGCTATTTCTAATATTTATGATAAGCCCAATTCAAAGTTAAGTTGGATGTTAAATAAACAATTAGGAAAAGTAACTTCTAGAAAGATACCTTTTCCCTGCCTGAACCTCCTGAAGGCTAATTTGGATTAGCTCTCCAGCAGCTGACCAGGAAGTGCTTACCCTTAATGATGTGAATGGTCCTACCTGTACCCCGGGCCTGTATATTAAATGCTATTAGTGGCTCTGCAGCACTTATTCTGCCAGTTAGCCGTGAATCCAGGCTCACAAGAGTGTATCCAAGGGTCAGTTGGTTGACCCCAAGCGTGGGAAACAGGGACACAACAAAGCTTCTAGACGTCTCCTTGCTGCCCAGCTGACCAGCATAAACCGGACCTGCCTGGACCTGTCTGAGCCCTGCTGCTGGCTTGTGCTGGAGTGAGTCCTGATCCCCAAAGGGTGTCCCCTGGTCCTGGACATCTGAATGTACCACTGTGAATTTCTCCGGAAGAATAGGTGAAGATACAGAAGATTTAGGCTCCTTGCGACAGCGAAATGACTGAGAATCAACCAATGGTGATGATTGCCAATGCAAATCTCCAATGGGACCTGTTCTTTGTGCCCAAAATGACTGTCCATGAGGCTGGCAATGCGAGACCTGTACTTCAGCCAGCGACGATCACCAACATCAAGCCTTAGTGATGACTGCCTTTTTGGGTCACAGCAACAACCGTCCACTTGGCCTGCTCCTCCTGTGACAACCTCCTCCTTGCAGTCCCCGCCAACGTGAATGGTACCCTTCATGCCAGACTTGAGAAGGTAACTCTTTAGTGGGACTAACCTGGTCCCTGTAGCTTAACTGCGCTCCATCGCAGTCTGCCTGAACTTGTGTCATTCCCTTGGTCTATTGCAACCAGATAACCATGAGTGGTGCTTTGTGCTTCTTGACGCTGTTTTCACCTGATACTTTAAACGTTTATATCGCCCATTCTACTGATAGGATTTCCTTTCTTTTAATTATTAAAATGTACTTAACTTTATTTTAAATTGGTTTGGGATTTTTCTTGTATTGTGTTTTCACTTTATTACTGTTTGAGTGCGGCATAAATACTTTATAAATTGCCTCTGAGCTAAGTCTGACTGCTGTGTGCCAAGTCACCAGAAGGTTAAGCACAGGTTAATTAGTGAAATTTGTGGTTCAGCCTCAAAAAGATTTTGTTTATTATTGAATGGGCTTCCACCACCCTCAACTAATAACCCAATTTCTTACAAGGACCAGCTTCGACTTTTACCCAAAATAATGAAGTGGGCTTCAAAGTTCAGTTGTCTGACCTCCTGTGTGGCTACAGGGATACACAAGCAGCAGGGGGCATTTATCCTGAAGTGCCACCTGACTAGTTACAAATGGACCTGGACTTGACCCTACCGGTGGCCTCTACTGGAGTGAGTCTTGACCCTCAAGTGCTGTCCCTGAGGCCTTAGGACCCTTTACAGTGCCATACTGCCATACTGTACTTTTCCCAAGCTTTGAAAGGTGTGGGACTGTGATGTATTTCCTATGGGAACTGTATCGATATTCCTGTCTCTGACCCTTGTCCGGTTAATAAATCAATAGTGGCCATACAACGGCACAGAAACCCGCTTTCTGATTAGGTCATAGCGCATGCTATCACATTAGGCAAGCACTATCCCTCCAGCCCCCATAGAAAGCATACCGAGTTCTCAAAACAAATCAAACCTCCAGCAACCTGGGAAATCCCCCGCAGCTATTGTTTTGATTTAGCCAAGAACTCCAGTAAAGAATGTAAGAACGACCAGTTCTTATGACATCCTTATTGACGTATTTATGTCCATCCTTACGTCAATCTCGGCACCTTTCAGGTATAAATATCACCGACATTGCCCTAAGCAACACACGGTGGTGGTGACGAGATTGGAGCAGCGAGACTTGCCGAGGAGCCCAGCTGATGCAGAAAGCCCACGGAAGCTGCCCCTCCCTTTTGACGCGCTGAGAGAGACGCTGCCTTTTCTCCTGCCGAGAAATCCAGCTCCGGCGTTTCCAGCCGCCCTCGCAGGCAGCTGGGATATCAAGTCCTGAGATAGAGATACCAACCCTCCAGCCTTCTGAATCCCAGGTACAGAACTGAATAACCCCTTACAGAGAATTCTTGAAGCAGACCCTTGGCAAAGCAAACTTAACTTAAACTGCTACTTATCTACTCCTGCCCACGTATTAGGCTTAGGTCAGGTACACTGGGGTAGGCGTAGTTAGAAGCACCAGTTGAGTACGATTAGTCAATGTATATATGTATGTATCTATTTTATCCATTTTAAGTATCATATGGCTAAGAAACCATATCAATGCTTTTACAGTATTATTTTATAATTCTGTTTTTACTGTATGCACTTTACTTAACTATAAGTATTGCAATAATAGCGATTCATTTCTCTTGTACGAGAAAAGAGACTGATCAATAAATAACTCCTTTTTATTGAACACGCCCGTCTCTTCCTTTTCTCTACAATCTGGTGAAACTAAGAATGCACGTACTGGCTGAGTAAAATAAGTTGTCTTTTGTTTTCACACGACTCTAGAGATATACTCTTGATTAGGGGAGAGCAAAGTTGTCCTGTTCTATGGTTGTCAGAAACTAAATCCCTTCTTGTCTATCCAGGGAGGTTAAACTCCTCCTTGCCTATTTGAGAAAGTTTCTAGTGAACTCCGAGCTAGCTGGCAAACACATAACTTTAAGTCTGTTATCGTCAGTAGAAGACCTAGTTAACCACAGTCCTACGTCTATACTATTGAAGATATTATTCCAATGCGCAGAGCCTATTGGGATAATAGGAACTACACTACATGGCGCCCAACTGTTTGGATAGGCGATAAATCTAACGTAAGACATTAGAGTAACTCAGTCGTGCTTTTTCACACAGACCCTTTTTTCCCATAATACTCCAAAGGCGTCTGGAGTGGGTGAAAGGTTAAATCCGCCAAACTTTGTAGGAGGAGACTCCTATGTATGGTTCTTGGTTTATTCAACGTTGAAGGATACACTGTTCCAAAATATTGTACATCTAATCTTTGTTTCCGTAGAAACTTGATCTGCAAATAAGCAAAACAACCTTCCTGTCAGTAAAATGTCAGACAGTGAAGAAAGAAGAGAGACAGCTAGAGTAGCAGCTGAACTCCTAGCAGCTGACAATAGTCTCCTACAGCAAGACCCGGAGGCAATACTCATCCTGGTCAACATCAGAAAAACTATAACATTAAAACTTATAGAAAATGGACTGACACCGAGAGGTGGTACAGTCATATTCGTGATTGAGGCACACGAATATCGGCAGACAGAGGTATTCTATTCATGGATAAACTTTCCAGCAGCAAATGCTGTAACAAAGGAGTTCCACTACTACAAAACAGAGGAACCTCCGAATGAGTACACTCCTTTCGAGGAGGTGGAAATATCACTCAAATACCAAGAGCACCTGCTCTGGTTTAATGGCGCCCTAAAACATAATAATCACATCACCAGGCTCGGTCCACTAGGTAGACCAGGAGCAACGTGGCCGGTCCTAGCCGGATACACACCACATCCAGACATTGAAGAAATGTCTACACCAGATCTTTTAGCACAGCTAAAACAACTAATTAAAATACACAGACAATTAGTCCAATATGTAATGCGGACTTCAACAGTCCAACCAGCTATTAAAATTCCACAGCTGACCCCGCATCAGGGGAACACAAATAAAATTACACCACAGAACATACAGTCCTGTCTAGGTAAAGTACCCGCAAAACGGGAACAAATTCCATTCTGGTTAGCACAAAAAATCACTCAAATAGAGGCGGTATTTCCAGATACCACCCCGGTTGAGAAACACAGGATTCTGACTATCTGCCTTCCAATGGGAATCGCACCACATGTGGAGGACGGTGACATTTGGGGTACAGTCTTTGCTTCCATTTACACAAAAACACATGGTGTTCCATCCATGTCGGTAATACCAGATGTGCTAAAACAAATTCAAGATGAATACGGTCCAGAACCTGCCTTAACTCTTGGTATGAAATTACTAAAAGACTTCAAGCAGGTCTCGGCAATATTACTAGCCAATATAAAGGGAGAAGCAGCAAATGTGGCGATCCGCCAGAGATTAAAAGAAACAGATATAGCAGAACAACCATTTGAAATTGCCAGAATCATAGAAAAATCCTATGAAGAACTAGGAAGAGATAGTTTGGGTGGAATACCGGTGAAACCCCAACTAATTGAAAGTCCTGAAAAGGTATTTATTAAAAATAACCTAAACAATCAAAAGAAGAGCTGGAATGGAAATAAACAATCCACTCCCAAATAAAAAAGATTCCAGTCCAGAGGAAGGTCTCCTCGGCGGAGAGAAAGATCTCCGGACCAAGGACGAAAGTCTCCCCAAAGGGAGCCCTCTGTGAAAAAATACAACCTTAGAAATAGGGATAATATAAAATAACCTGATAGATATCTAGATATTGATACACGTCCCTCTCAATCTTTTCAGACTTCCTCGCAGAAATCGGAAAGAAGAGGACGATCAGAACACAGGGAAGAGCACGTCAAGTCCAAAGACAAGGAACCTGCTCATCAAATTAAAAAATTACAATTTCCAAAGAAGAAGGTAGCCAGTATTAAAGTAATAAATCATGCCGAGAATACTGAGGACACAGCTGAAAAGCGGAGAGTGGGCTCAGACAATGCTAGACAGTGCAGCAGAAGTGAGCATAGCTCGCAAGATCCTTATGAATCATCTGGAGACAGTGGACACGAATGAATACATTCAGGTGGAAACTGCAGATACCAGAGTTAGCAAACCTCATAAAATATATGAAATAACATTGCGTATAGAGGGGGATAAGACTAGGAAAATAAGGGGTCTATTTTGGGATAATCTCTCCAAGGGCTATGACATCCTTCTAGCTGAAAAAGACTGGCCACCAGAGTTTGTCAGGGAGTGCCCTCATGGCGAAGAAATAATTATGCCTGCCTTCTCAAATCAAATTCCAATTCATAAAAAATATACACTTGCAAGAAAGTGGGCAGTTGCCCAAGCTCCTGCATTATATAAAAACCATGTGGGATGGGATGAGGACTCTCCTCCTCACAAAATCCAGTTAAAATCACAACCTACTGCACAGAGGCAGTATCCAATTAAGCAAGAAGCTAAAAAACAGGTAAAAAAGATCCTAGATCAACTTGAATACCAGGGGGTGATTGAAACTTGCACCTCACAAATGAACAATCCTTTGTTTCCTGTCTCCAAACCAGATGATTCATATCGTCTTGTTTTGGACTACAGACACTTGAACTCATGTTGCAAAACTTTTGCAGTGCAAAACTCACACAGTGCAGCACTAATGAATAACATAGTGCGCAAAAAATACAAAACAACATTAGACATCTCTAAAGGATTATTTTGTCAAAATATAGCACCAGAAAGCTGATATTTGACCGCGTTCTCAATAAATGGCGCGCAAAAAAAATTCTGTCGTTTACCACAGGGGTTCAAGAATAGCCCAGGATTATTCTCAGCGAGAGTAACAGAGTTACTACAAACATATGATGACGAGGCATTATCTTATGTCGATGACATCTATCTAACAGATGATGACTTGGATACTCACTTGAAAAGAGTGAACACCATAATACTTGGGTTCGCAGCAGAGGGTTACAAATTCAACTTTAAAAAATTGAGAATTGCCCATCTAACTGTCCTGTTTTTAGGATATGAACTATCAAGTGAAGGCAAAAGCCTGGCTGACAATTTCCTAGAGAAATGTGCTGTAATCCAAGCACCCAGAACACTAAAAAACTTACAATCAATTCTAGGCTTCCTAAATTTCAGAAGAACTTACATTATAAATTATGCAGAGAGAGTTAAACCTCTCTATGATCTAATAAAACCAGATTTTAAAAGAATCAGCTGGACTCAAAAACACACAGAAATTTTGAGATCTTTGCAAACAGACATGTTAGTTAAAACAAAACTACAAACACGTGATAACACACGCAATCTTGTGATTCGAGTCATCCCAGGAAGATGCGGATTCACATACCTGACCTCTAATGAGGGCGAAAAGGTACCAATAGCATACAAATCACAATTGTACACAGAAGCTGAAAAAACAATCAGCATTAAGGAAAATATTGTTCATGCGGTTCAAACAGCTATAGCAAGAGAAAAAGACCAAGCTGACGGTAGACGTATTACAGTCAGAACAGCAGAATCAGCTTTCGAGGCATTAACAACCCCATGTAATTTACCGACTATGGCACTGAATCTAGAATGGATACAATGGGAGGATTCTCTTGCTACAGCCAGAGTAAAATACTATTTTGATCCGGAATTAAAAGAATTAAAACATCTAGAATATGAAAGAGAATATCCTCTGCCAATCGACATTCTGCCCTTACGACAGTACGCCTGTGTAATCTATACAGACGGACATGCTCAACCCTCAGTTTGGGGAGAACAAGCATACAACGCAACATGCGAGATTGTAAAAGACGTGTGGCACGGAGGTAAACTGAGACCTCTATTTACGAAAACACACTCAGTGGAAAATAATTCAGAACAACAAACTGAAATAATAGCGTTAAAAATGGCGCTAGATAATGCCGATCGCGAATTCCCGACACTTATAGTGTGCGATTCGTATTACTGCGTCAAATCATACAATAAAGATTTACAGAAATGGATTCAAAACGGTTACAAAGATGACACAGCTGCCACAATAAAGCAAAAAATGCTTTGGGAACAAGTAGTTCTTTTAAAGAAAGAACTACCAAAGACTCACGTGATACATTCATTGAGTCATCAGCGTGATGGCGTTCACGTTGCAGGGAATTCATTGGCTGAGACAGCCACAGCGGTAGCAACTAAATCGGCTTCCGTAGCTAGAAAAAAGCGTTCAGTAAAATACATTGACGGTGAAACAATGCTGGCGGTAAAAACGTCATCAAAAGGCGACTGCTCAGCACTACCAATCAACTATCCACTCAATTATACATACATAATCGATGCAAACTCCGTCCCTTTTGCTCGAATCCCTGGAGTGGGGGATAGAGTAATTCCACACATGGACAGGAGAGGCTTGTTAATAGCAGACGCACATATGGGTGAGGGTCTTAGACACCTTAAGCTAAAAGATTCTCTGGAAGAATTACAATCAGTGTACTGGTGGCCAGGCATGAGCCTGCATCATCACATGTTTGTAAAAAACTGCCCAGACTGCAACAGAGATCGCAGTGGGGAGAGAGACGGTACATTACCATGGCGTTTCACTCCAGATTGGATCAAAACAATAAAACTTAAAACCCAATATGAATAAATGCGTCACATTAACATGTAAAGACTAGTGTCACTTATAATGTAGACCCCAACTCTCGGCTGACGTCTGAACTGTTATAAAAGATTTGCGAGTCTATAATGGCATATACGCTAGAAGCATGCTACGTCCTGACCAATATCTTTCCTTTAGCTCTCGAGCTTATGGGGGGTGCCTGGCCAGAATGAGCATTGCATTGCGGGAATCTTCTCACTTCCTTCCTGAGGGAAACGGGATGGTGTAAAGAAAAAACAAGGCATAAAGCAATCTGTAACAGCAAAGGTATTAGGTTCAGGAGCTGGGTGGGTCAAACATTTAATAAGTGTCCAAAGTAGTCTTAATAATCTGCCAAGAAATTCTCTGAGAGGTCTCAGTCCGTACGAACTATTGTTTGGGACTAGAATGTTAGTCCAGGACCTCGATAGTCAGACTTCAGTGGTTAAAGAAAAATGCTTTGATATCAAAGATCGTTTGGCTATTTTACAGGACTTAAATGAAACAAGAAAGGACCTCAGCAACATAAAGTTGAAACAACAGCCAACAACCACTGAAGAGAAACCACCTGTCCCAGCAAGGCCTGTCTGGATTCCAAAGATCGGGGATCTGGTCAGAGAGAAGATCGCGGTAAAGAAGGAATTTGGGCCTTCTTACAGAAAAGCAGTTTCTGTCTTGTCTGTCAACGGGACAAGATCAGTAGTACTACCGCCCCTTGCTGGTAAAAAGGAGAACCGAGTCATATCCATCGACCTGGTTAAACCACAATCATGTGGCCGATAACAAGTAGTAGGCCAAGTGGACTCCCAAGAAGTAGCAGAACCCCAAAGTTTGCTACATCCACAGAGGTTCAAACTGAGAGACTGATCACATTTGAAAAATCTACAGTGAATCAACAAGGACTATGCAACAAAGCAATGGAACTCAAACCTCTTAAAACCCAAAACAAAACTTTTCATCAAGAAACACCAATCTATAATGATGTAACAGAGCAAATTCCTAATGCAAAAAGGAACACAGAAGCAATTGGAACAATTGACAGAACAGCATCAGGCTACTTCATCAACTTCGATGATTTTTCTGAGGATCCAAGTGAACCGGAAGTAAAGCCGACAACAAAAACTTTTAAAGACAAAGCAAAGGAACTTTTTCAACAACTGAAATAAACTTATCTGATTTCTCCATGGATTGAAATTTGGGTGGCACTAGGTGCATTTGTCCTCATACTTTGGCTCATCATGGTACTATGCTTGGGACATTTCATTGAGGGAAAATATGCTAAAATGGACACAGCAAGCCAGAAAATCAACTTGGTCCTTAAACCACACACATCTTCACACGTCGAGAAAAGAGAACTTTCTTTAGTAAACTTCACAGCCAATCCTATACCCGGCGGGGTAGCATGGGACAAAACTGATTATGAAATATATGGCCCGGTTGAACTCCTGAAGTATCCACACCAATTTAAGATTTCATTAAGTGACTTTGTAAAACCAAGCACATTTGCTGATGATTGGGACTTTGAAAGTATTAATGATATGATGTCTGATCTTGTGATGTCTGCTAAATTTACAGAACATGATTATTTGCAAGGATCATCTAATTATGATGAGATGTTTTGCTATAACCACTATGGTAACCATTATCTGCATAAATCTGCTCAACCTAGAAATGTTTTAAATTATAACCAATGGGAACATTGTGCAACCCCACCAAAAGGCAGTTCAAAAACATTTTATGATAAATATTCATACTTTTCAGGGTTCAACACAAGTAATGCAGAAACATTCTATTTCAAATTGTTAAATAAGACAGGAGTGAAGACCATCCTTACAAACACAAAATTAATATATTCAGACTCATTTTTTGAAAAAATGAATACATTTGGTTTTGATTTCTGGAACAATAACATTGAAACGAAAACGATCTGGGGCACAAAAGATTGGCAGGTACAAGGTATAGAATCATTATTTAGAGCCTGCATGATCCCAGAACAAATTATATTTTTGAATGACACTATTCAACAAACTACCTGTCTTGGCCTAGCCAAAATTAAAGACTTAAACAAACCGTCTATTCCAAAGCCAACAACAGACAGTAATAGCACTAGGGATGTTGAGATAGACGTAAACCATATCTTAAACCAAAACAGAACACATCCTGAATGGAAACAATGGTTGATCTGGCCCACAGACACAAATAACTGTCAAGACAGATTCCTGAACAAAATACAGGGGCTCACATTGACCAGGCCAGACCCTAGATATTCCCAAAGACAACATCCAGGGATAATAACTACTTACAGTGTGGGAAAACTCTGCCTTCAATGGCTACATACATCCACACTGGCTGAAATTAAGCAACACCTAACTTTACTTCAAGAAGGTGCTGACTTGCGTGATTTCATTATGGGACCACGCAAATAGCGTCAAAAACGTT
This sequence comes from Lissotriton helveticus, assembly GCF_964261635.1. Taxonomy (NCBI): domain Eukaryota; kingdom Metazoa; phylum Chordata; class Amphibia; order Caudata; family Salamandridae; genus Lissotriton; species Lissotriton helveticus. The sequence continues at coordinate 1,648,881,326 of NC_136063.1, read as the reverse complement.
TCATAGCGGCCTCTATATATGCAGCTTATAACAAAGCTTGGAAAGAAACTCAAATTGAGACAGCAGAAAAAATACGGGAAATTGCCGTGTTAATTTGGAAAAATCACTTTCTGTTGTAGACAATGTGTTAATGACTCTGTCTTCCAGAATATATTCACTGGACAGTATTGTGTCTTCAGCAATCGATATAATAGAGCAGGACTTACTGATGTTACAACACGGTCAGTCTCAATTATGTTCTATTGTACAGCTTGGCTGGACGTTACAAAATCTGCGTTCAGGCTATGTGCCTTGGCGTTTAATCAACACAGCGTCACTATTTAATATCTTTAACCTTACTGATAAACAAATCAGTTTGGCACAGAAGGGTGCTGACTATACAATTCTGAGCATTGAAAAACTTGAGAGATTACCATTGACAATGTCAGAACGACCTGTCATTGAATGGATAATACATGGGATAATTAATATTCCAATAACGACTTTCCAGTTTCAATACTGCCAAAAATATATACAGGCAGGCCAGTATGAAAGGTTGGGTAAAGGATAAATTAAGTCAACATGGGACTTACCCTACACACACATATGTGTCAGTAATAAAGGACAGAGTGTATTTCTTAGTGGCAATAGTTGTGCAAAATCACTAAGCGGTATACTACTGTGTCAGGGTATAAGTTTGCATGGGGCCTGTGAAGGGACTTCAAATAACCTTTCATGTCACCAACTAGGCGCACCTGCGACACAAATAGAGCCGTTCTTTATGAGACTCTCGAACGGGGGTTACATTCTAATTGTAGATCACAAGTGTTGTGGCTTAATGCCCGGAAAACCTTATCTCGTAAGCGTGACTACCAGGGTCATGGGCTGTGAAAGAGTATTGTTCCCGAATGATGCTCCAGACAGGGAGGCAAGGTTATGGCCCAGTTTTAATTTCTCTTCTATTCGAATTGATACTTTAAGCAGAATGAAGACTGTGCTCCTACAGACGCCAACCCAGTTGACGTCATCAAAAGAAACGTATGATCTCCAAGTTGCAAGGACAACGGCAGAGATTAATTCACTGTTATCAACAAATAGCCCCCTACACTTCGCAGAAATACTAAACGAAATCTTAAATATTTCTGATACAAGTGGTATTGCTAGTGTATTTAAGACAGTTTTTTCAGGCGCTTTGACCCCATTCAAAGCCATCCTGGGTATTTTTCCTAACTTCGTCCATTCCATCTTTGGCGGACTTCCTCTCCTGTTGGGACTAGTAGCAGGCGTCCTATTTTTGCTACTTTTGCTTCGCTATGGCAAACCATGTCACAGACATGACTCCAGCAACAATGGAAGAAACGATCCTAGCTATCCGCTACCGGGACCGCATAACTAAAGCCCTTGGACTAGCACGGCTACGTGATTTAAATATGACTTGGTTTCTTTCATTCAGACCCATGTGGCAGTCTTGTGTTATGCCTGTATTAAGGTGCTTGCTGTGCGGCGAGGAATGCGTGTTGGACACCTGTCTTACACTACAATCAGAAGTGCCATTGGATGCAGAGACTTTGTTGAGTCCAGTTAAGGCTCATGCATTGTGCTGTCCCCAGTGGCTACCAATCCTGATGACGGCATTCGTGGAGACTTCACCACTGCGATTAAAGGGTAGTGAAGTACAAGATGAAAGCAGCATCGATCAGGTACGACCTTCTGTCAGCAATGCTGATCAAACCATCTCTGAGAGCGATCATGCTCATGACTGCATGATAGCTTCATTTTCCAACCTAGTCGAACTCTCACCAGAAGCTGTTGACTGTTTTTTCGAACATCTCAATGATATGATGTTTTCACCAGAACAGAAGGAATAACTTTAAGCAAACATGCACACAGCGTTCCCTGGACTCTGAATTTGGCCTTCAAATTTTGAAAACAAAGCCACTAAAAAATGTTCACGTTTTTGCAAGAAAACGAGAACCTTTTTCCAATAGCCAAAATATTTACATTTTTTTGGGCACTTATCTTCTGCTTAAAGTAGAACTATTCTTAGAGAACAGACATATTCTATTTTTAGGTAACTCTAGAAAACATTACCTCGACCTCTAGGTTGTTTATTAGTAGAATTGCATTTCTATGTGATGAAATGGTCTCGCAATCTTTCTTCTGTATCAAGGGCCATTTCATGTGTTATTTTCGCAAATCATTCATGCTGATATAACAATGTGCATCCTCTCTTTGAATGATTACACTGCTTGAATGCATACAGTAGCTATACTCATTTTTCGTGTATTGCGCAAAACCATTTTTTAAATGCAAATTAATGTATTTTGGGGTGGTTTAATATACACATACACTGTTAGTAATGTTTACTATGCTTAGGTTAGTAATTATGGACATAGATTCCGTGGAGTGGGTGTGATGTATTTCCTATGGGAACTGTATCGATATTCCTGTCTCTGACCCTTGTCCGGTTAATAAATTAATAGTGGCCATACAACGGCACAGAAACCCGCTTTCTGATTAGGTCATAGCGCATGCTATCACATTAGGCAAGCACTATCCCTCCAGCCCCCATAGAAAGCATACCGAGTTCTCAAAACAAATCAAACCTCCAGCAACCTGGGAAATCCCCCGCAGCTATTGTTTTGATTTAGCCAAGAACTCCAGTAAAGAATGTAAGAACGACCAGTTCTTATGACATCCTTATTGACGTATTTATGTCCATCCTTACGTCAATCTCGGCACCTTTCAGGTATAAATATTACCGACATTGCCCTAAGCAACACACGGTGGTGGTGACGAGATTGGAGCAGTGAGACTTGCCGAGGAGCCCAGCTGATGCAGAAAGCCCACGGAAGCTGCCCCTCCCTTTTGACGCGCTGAGAGAGACGCTGCCTTTTCTCCTGCCGAGAAATCCAGCTCCGGCGTTTCCAGCCGCCCTCGCAGGCAGCTGGGATATAAAGTCCTGAGATAGAGATACCAACCCTCCAGCCGTCTAAATCCCAGGTACAGAACTGAATAACCCCTTACAGAGAATTCTTGAAGCAGACCCTTGGCAAAGCAAACTTAACTTAAACTGCTACTTATCTACTCCCGCCCACGTATTAGGCTTAGGTCAGGTACACTGGGGTAGGCGTAGTTAGAAGCACCAGTTGAGTACGATTAGTCAATGTATATATGTATGTATCTATTTTATCCATTTTAAGTATCATATGGCTAAGAAACCATATCAATGCTTTTACAGTATTATTTTATAATTCTGTTTTTACTGTATGCACTTTACTTAACTATAAGTATTGCAATAATAGCGATTCATTTCTCTTGTACGAGAAAAGAGACTGATCAATAAATAACTCCTTTTTATTGAACACGCCCGTCTCTTCCTTTTCTCTACAATCTGGTGAAACTAAGAATGCACGTACTGGCTGAGTAAAATAAGTTGTCTTTTGTTTTCATACGACTCTAGAGATATACTCTTGATTAGGGGAGAGCAAAGTTGTCATGTTCTATGGTTGTCAGAAACTAAATCCCTTCTTGTCTATCCAGGGAGGTTAAACTCCTCCTTGCCTATTCGAGAAAGTTTCTAGTGAACTCTGAGCTAGCTGGCAAACACATAACTTTAAGTCTAATATCGTCAGTAGAAGACCTAGTTAACCACAGTCCTACGTCTATACTATTGAAGATATTATTCCAATGCGCAGAGCCTATTGGGATAATAGGAACTACACTACAGGACGTAGACAAATTCCAATTTCTAGCTGATGGTGGATCAGGACCAATCACTCAAGCCCATTTGGCCAAGGTAAAATTTCACTTGGCTGAAGAAACAGGTTTCTCCCACTTTGAGTTTCTCCACAGCGGCAAATCTGTTCCCTCTGGCCCTCAAAGAGAAGGTTTACGCCCTCAGGGAACTCATTGTCATTGTCAGATAAAGCCTGCAACCTTGTCCCGCTGGAAGATTCTGACTTTCAAAAAAGAGACAAAGTCACAAAGAAGAAATCATGACCGGGCGAACACATGAAATGTATCTGGCTGGTGAGAGGATTTCCTTTAGTGTGATATGTGCACTTTTCCCACTCTGTTTTCATGCCAAAATCATTGGCTTCAGAAGGACCTTGTCAAACAGCTCGCCTGCTTCAAAAAATCAAATCTCTGGTATCCCCTTGTTGGATTTTTTGCAATTTTGGTGTCATTTTCCTAACTAAATTGTCCACTAAATCTATAATTTAGAGTGGGATTTTTTTTGTATTGTATTTTTTACTATTTTGATGCATGCATTTTCTATAATTTAAGCATGTCTGCTCTGTGCCATAGCTGTCAAGGTTGGAGCTTGGGTGTACATTTTTGAACCTTTGCCTAGACCTAACATGTTTGTGACTTCATTACTTGTGGTGATCTACCTTAGATTGGTCTGACTTGTAACTGATCTTCTCGTCAATAGTTTCTCTAATGTGTGTCGAATGTGACACAGTGCCACCGGCTGCAGAATAATCACTATTTCCTCTAAGAGATCACTGGTTTTGTATATTTGAATATATGTTTTTGTTTTTTGAGCACTTCTCAAGCAGTAGCACTCTTACAGCCTGATTCATGTACGGGCCGTTTTGCGTGGCCCTAATAGCGAATCATAGCGACTCGCTATTGAGGACACGCAAAACGGTATTCATGTAGGAATTGCTAAATAAATAGCGATTCCTACATGTTCTCTATTTGCGAGTAGAAAATTGCTACTCGCAAAAAAAGGAATAACTCCCCATTCATTCCTATGGGCCAAAGGCCCATAGGAATGAATGGGGAGTATCCCTTATTTGCGAGTAGCAATTTACTACTCGCAAATAAGATAGCGATTTTAAGGGTGCCAGGGGTGTCCAAAGGACACCCTGTAGCACCCCTAAAATGCACATTTGAACAGGTGTTGCGCACACACATGTCCAAAGGACATGTGTGTGTGCAACATGCAACTTAGAAAAATGCTTTTAAAAGCATTTTTCTAAGTTTTTGCTATTTACCGAGAGGTCTGACCTCTCGGTAAATAGCGGCCCAAATTTGCTAAATCGCAATTTTTGAAAGTGTCATGAATAGCATTTAAGGAATCTCTAATAGAGATTCCTTAAATGCTAATTCTCGCATATTAGCTAATTCTTCATTAGCGATTTTTGCATTTGGGATTGTGAATCCCAAATGCCAAAATTGCACTCGCAAAAGGCAAGATTCTGAGAATCTTGCCCTTTGCGAGTGCAATTTAGCTTCATGAATCAGGCTGTTAGGTCCTGAATAAAGCTGCAACACCTTGGGGTTCACTGGCAGAAATATGTCGCCCTTTGTGCCACTAGAGCTGGTTTAATACGTCCTGCCGTGCTTCACTGTTATTAATCCTAGCCCATAGTCGCTTGAATAAAAGTATGTAGTGAACCCTGTAGCTAGTTTTGATCACCTTCTTCCATATTGCACTGCTTTCCCCACCACGCCAGCTCTTTTATTGGGTATTTAGTACATACCTCCAGTCAGCACAAACAACATCCTTGAGCTCTTTCCTCTCAGTGAGGAGGTTGTAGCCCGTATCATGACTAGGCATCTTGGTACGAGGAGGTTCCCCAATGATGAAGCATTCCACCTCTGGTGGGTGAGGGAAACTGTCCTTTAAAAGGAGGCCTACTAGGTAGGTGTGTTTTCTCTAGCTAGGCTTACACTATATAGACCGAAGGGTTAATTTTGTGTTTGGATCTATCATCCACCCCAACTAAAAATTCACTTTGTTATGCCATGAATTTGCATGCAGAACAGAGGAAAGAAAAATGGTTGTTATTTAGTGATTTCCACCTCTCACTTTGAAATGTGAATGGTTAAGGACAGCCCATCAGACATGTACGAATGTACGGCAAACATGCTTGAGCTATTCACTAGCTGATTTTGGGTTGCTCAGCGCATCTGGGCCATAGTTGTCAACAACTAGGCTGCTGTCAGCATTTATGCAGCCGATGTTCAAGAGGATTGGGATGGGAACGTTAGAGGTGATACGTTAGGTGATATATTTGATTACTGCTTGAAAATTGAACACGTTGCAATACAATGTAAGCAATGCATGCCACGTGGCCAGGATGTTACATAATACTGATACTTTTTTTGTATCTATTGCTTAATATAGTATTCCCTTCTACTCAAGGGTTGTGTTACATTGAGTAAATTGCATAGCACCACTGGTGAGCTGCAAGTCTTGTACATTCTACAAAGTGTAGAACAATGGGTTGGGTGCTAAATTGTATTGTATTGTAATTGCATTTATATAGCGCTTACTACCCCTGACGAGGCGTCGAAGCGCTTTTTCGTCGGGTAGCACGCTACTCCGGGACCCACAGAGGATTAGTGTTGAATTAGTATAGTGAAACATGCAAGTACATTTTAAGTGGTGGATAGGTTAATCAGTTATTTGGATTTGGAATGATAGCAGAAGGATAGAGTAGGACAAAGGTTTGTATTTATTTATCGCTCGCTTGTTGACGCATGCTATTCAGGGAGCGTATAGAGGATTAGTGGTGAATTAATATGGTGAAATTTGAGGTAATTTCAATGGTGGATATTAGTCTGTTACTTGGAGTGAGAAGGATAGCGGATGGATAAAAGGGGAAGAAAGATTTGCATTCATATAGCACTTGTTAACCCTGATGGGCGTTGAAGCGCTTTTCTGGCGAGTAGCAAGCCACTCCGGAACCCATAAAGGATTAGTGTTGAAAATTAGTATAGTATAAATATGAAGTAATTTGAGTAGTAGGTATGTTATTCAGTTATTTGGGCAGTATATTAGTATAGTTGAATATGGAATATGGAATTTGAGAAGTGAAACATGTTAGTCTGTTAATTTTGATTGAAAAAGCATAATGGAGGAATAAAAGAGTGAAGGATTTCTTTTATTTTTTTATAAGTCTTAGCAGTAGGGAGAGGCTTTTGGATGAGTAAAAAGGAGTTTTGGAGGGAAGGAGTCAGAGGGGAGAGTTTAGAAATGTTTGTTTTAGGGGATCGGTGTAGTAAAAAGAGGTGTCAGATGATGCAAGGAGGAGTAGAGCAGGAGAGAGTCTAGAAAAGGTTATTTTGGCGATCATAGTAATGGTATGGGGTTTGGGATAAATGAGAGAGTGGATGTAGAGGATATATTGATAGATCTATAGGATGAGAGATAGGGTAGTGCATTAGAAGGAGTAGTAGAAAGAAGTTTGAGAGGAGTCAGAAGGTTGGGCTAGAAGATATATTGAGCGAAGTGTAGGTTGAGAAATAGGCTAGTGCATTGGAAATGCTAAATTAGAAGAAAATGATAAATATATAGATCCATAAGTACATTAAAAGTATATAGATACATAAAATAAGTAAGTATATTTAGATTAAATATATTGATATAGGCACAGGATGAGAAATAGGGTAGTGCATTGGATATGCTTTTTCTGGAGAAAAGTAACAGACACACAGATCCAAGTCCATGGAAGGTACATAGATGTACAATGGAAGTATGTACATGTAGACCAAAAATGATTTTTATTTATTGATGATTATTATTATTAATATTTTTTTTTCTTCTCTTAACAACATAATTGTTTTACATGTTTTATAAAGTAATACACAAAGATAGGTACATATCTATAGTGAAAACAAATGCTTATATACAGAGGGTAGTTTTCTGAAGATAAGGTGGTTGTCGGTGGATCTTATGTTGGGGGGTAAAGAGTTCCATAGTTTGGCTGCTTGAACAGAGAAGGATGTGCCACCCATTGTTTTTTTCTTGTATGGTGGGATTTTGAGGCGAGATGCTCCTTTAGAGCATAGGTTCCTTTGTTGAATGTGTTTGGTGATTTTATTCCTGATGAAGAGTGGTCCTATTCCATGTATTGCTTTGTGGGTAATACAAAGCAGCTTGAACGTGGATGAATTACTTGAAGCAATTTTTAAAATAAGATGAAACTGGAGGCGTAGCTCACCCACCTGTTCTTCAATCACAGTTTAATGTGTGTTGGTATTATACAGCAGAGTAATAATAATCTAAATAATTTAGGATTTGAGATTTTTCTGAGCCCATGTCAGATATATAAGTTATAATTCCGTGCATGTAAGCATTCATTCAGGTTTGGCTGGCCTAGTTGTGATTTTTTTTGCTGTGCTGGTTAGTAAAACTTCAGTAGAAGGATCAAAGAGAAATATTCTCGAAATCCAATTCTACGTATACTGCATGCTTACTCCCTTTGGTGACAACATAGATGTGGCTTAGAGGGATCGAATTAAGAAGCTAAAAGCTGATATGTACTCAATACCTGTGTGCTTGGTTGAAACAATTTAGACAGAAGGCTCCTGGGAGGTTAGCGAAGATGCAATGTTCATAGAGAGCTGAAGTTGGCTGTCTATCCAATAAAGTCTAAGTGAAGTTAACCTGGGTGTGATTTACCCAGTGTATATATCTGTTTTTGGTGCCTCTTCTACTATGACTGAATGACAATTGTGGTTGTGTTGAGGCAAGGCAGATATAGCGATTTTAGTATTTAACTGCTTTCATACTCTCACATCACAATGTTTCATATACATATTTCTTTCACATAGTAGTGTCCCTGTGACCTGCCTAGGATATGGTGGATTGATATAGGAGAGGGAACACAATGACCGGAGCGACTGAGGAAAAACAGCCCGCATAGTTTACATGGGGTGAGGTTAAAAGTGCCTGGCATCAAACGAGGTACGGGGCAACTTTATGTGGGGACAAGGGCAAGGAAAAGGATCAGGCCCTGAATAGAATAAGGCCCAAAGGCCTCCAGCAAGTAAAGAAGTGACAACAGTGGGAAGGCCAGGGTATGGCAAGGAAGATAAGGTGAGCTTACAAGGGCGAGGATGGAAGCACTTTAAAGACATGCAGTGGATCACAGCACAAGGGGGATGGGGAAAACAAGGCAAGGGGGTCGTATAAGAGACAATAAGACAATGGGTTGCAAGATAAAATCAGAAGAAAGCAAAGACAAAAAGTCAAAGAAGTGTAGGTGACCAGGCTTAGTGGCTAGGGTCCAAACAAGGGAAAAGAGGCATGAAGGGCATAGGGTAAGGAAGATAGAGGGATCCTGCAGGACAAGGCAGAAAGCAACAAAGAAACAACAGCCCAGTGTAGGACAGGGCAGTACAGATTAGGGAAGCGCAAAGGAGGTATTGCTTAATGGGTCTGCAAACATGCATGAAGGAGAGGCACCAGAACTAATGCAACGGAAAAGGAGGAGGCGCTTAGAGAGGGAAAGGCAAAAAGGACCCGGAAGCAAATGGAGGGGGGGGCACAGAATGAGGGTAACAGAGAGAATTAGAGCGATAGATAATGAGAGAGCGAGTAAGAGAGAGAGGGGGAGAGTGATAGATAAATAGATAGAGAGAGCCCAGAGAGGGTAAGACAACAATTCCATAGCAGTCGAGGGAGATAACACATGAGGGTTACATCGCAACAAAGAATTTTAAAAAAACAAAAAACTAATGAGATGCAAGACAGAACTAGGAGAATGGGGAAAATAAAACACGCAGAAACTGCAGCGAGGAAGACCAAAATTGTCAGTGAGCAAAAAGAAAATGGAGTAACAGTTCAAGGGGAACAAAGCACAGAAGATATGGAGATCCTGCAAGGCGGAAGACTGAATGGACCTTGGTGCAAACGAGAAGGATGGGAAATACAACGAGCACAGTGAGGTGTGAAAGAGAAAGGGAACCTGCATGATAATCACAAGAGAAAACAGCTCCCCTTCTTTAATTTTAGAAAAGCTGGAGTGTCCAGTAAAAACCCCAACGTTACGAAATGAAATGAAAAAAATATTTGGTAAAAAAACTTGAGTTGGCAACCTGGGCTCCATTTATATTGATAGGAGGAGATTTTAATATTAATGGAGCAGGGGGATTGGGGTTGGGGCTGGGGCCCCCAGTTAAATATAAGGGAAGGAAGAAAAGAGTTTTTAAAGCAATCGTTAATTTAGCCAGAAATAATGGCTTGCTGGATGTTTGGGATACCCTTAACCCTGGTCAAGATGGTTTTACATATTATTCAGCACCCCATAGGATAAGTGTCAGATTAGATTATTTTTTAGTTAGCAGCCAAGGCATTGATGAGATAGATATCGAAAGAACACCAAGACTATTATCGGACCATAATCCTCTTATAGTCACCTTAAAAGGTATGACAGCGGTAAGGAAGGCCTCGGAGTGGTCTTTTGAAAAGGCTTTTCTAGTGGAGGATGCATATATCCAACATATGAGGAGATGGATATCTGAATTTTTGAATATAAATAGGCATACAGCACCCGTAGGGATAGTGTGGGATTGTTTTAAGGCTGGAGTGAGGGGTGAGACCATCAGCTATGGGGTTAGGAAAAGGAAACAGGAGAAAGAAAGAAGTGAGGGGGTAAGGAGGGAACTACTGCGGGCAGAGGAGGAACTGAATAGTAGGACAGATCAAGCTGGTAATGGAGCTCCAACGGACTCTGCATATCTTAAACTTGTGAAATTGCGAATGGAGGAGGAAGAACAGATAGCAGAAAGGGCAGCCAAACAATATACAGTGAATAGAGAGAATTGTTATGAGATGAATGAAAGAGTGGGCAAATTGTTAGCAGCTAGAACTAGACAGAAGGTATCCTTTGGGGAGATAAAAGCAATCAAAGACAGTACAGGGGTGATCTTAACCAATGTACAACAAATAAGGGAAGTCTTCAGGAACTTTTACACGAATTTATATTCTGAAAGCGATATAAAAGACCCTGAAGACATAATGGAGTATTTGAACTATTATGAGGAGAGGCAGTTGCAGGAAACAGAGAAGAAGAGGATAGACAATTCGTTAGACTTAGAGGAGGTAAAAACAGCTATGAAGAGTTTACCATCAGGTAAGGCGGCTGGTCCAGACAAAATCCCGCTAGAGTTTTATAAGGTGTTCTGGGAGGAGCTAGGTGGAGATATGTTTTATACCATGAAACAGGCACAGAAGGGAAGCTCAATACCAAGCACTTGGTCTGAGGCCGAAATTGTGGTTATTCTTAAGAAAGGGAAAACGCCAACTAACCCGGGGTCATACAGACCAATCACTCTTATGAATACGGACACAAAGATTTACTCAAAGGCACTGGCAACAAGATTCGCCAGTGTAATAACACCTCTAGTTACCAATACCCAACACGGGTTTATACCGGGACGGGGGACTACACACCACGTTAGGAAGTTAATTACCCTTATGGATAAAACAGAGGCTGATGGGGACCCGTTCGCGGTACTATTACTTGACGCTGAAAAAGCTTTTGACCGCGTTTCATGGGTGTATATGTGGAGTGTTTTGGAAAAATTGGGATTCGGTAGTGGCTTTTTAACAGCGTTAAAGACATTGTATAGAGATCCTGTGGCGGCAATTAGAATTAATGCGGGGTTAACGGATAAAGTAAAAATTAACAGGGGCACAAGGCAGGGTTGCCCATGCTCCCCGTTGCTGTTTGCGATATATTTAGACCCACTAATCAGGAGACTGGAGTCAAATAGGAACATCTCCCCAATTGTCACACTTAGGGGGGAGTGTAAGATCCTGGCCTATGCCGATGACGTGGCGGTTATAACATCATCACCCACAGAGGCCATAAGACACGTGGAACAGGAGGCAAAGGAATTTGGGAAGGTTTCCGGGTATTCTTTGAATACCGGAAAAACACAAATCATAAAAAATAGTAAGGCCTCATGCCAGGATCCACGGGTGGCGCGGACGGGAACCTATTTGGGAATAACTATAACTTCAGAATTAGATAAGATAGTAGAACTAAATATCGATCCTATTGTACGGAAAGTTGGGGGTGAACTAGACAGACTGAATAATCTCCATTTCACCTTGGTTGGAAGAGTGAACATTATAAAAATGTTAATCATGCCGAAATTCTTGTATCTCTTCCGAACAATCCCCTTATGGTTTGATAACGCGTGGTTTAAAAGGATTGAAAATATGATTAATAAATTCATTTGGTCCAAAGGTAAAACTAGGAGAGCGGCGAGATTCTTGGCACTCCCACGGGAAAGAGGAGGATGGGCGTTACCAGACTTTAAGTTGTATTACTGGGCCGCTGCCTTGCAGTATATGGTAGGATTAATAGGTGGAGCTGAAGTAGAAGAAGAAGATCATTTAGGGTCATTAGCGATATATGGCATATTGCTGGGTGAAGAAACTAAAAATATTTTTTTGAAAAATTTTGACACGGCATATTTCAAAAGAACACGCTTTAAGACTATACTGGGTGCATATAATATATGGAAGGCTTTTATGAAAAAGTTTGGTTTGGGGAAATTTAATAGGTATACGAGGCTATACGAGAATATGTTACTTCCGGGAGATATATTCTCTGATTCAGTTTTTACGGAATGGCATCGGAAAGGGATAATAAAACTAGGGGATGTAATGGGGGCACAAGGGGTGAAACAATTTGCAATAATACAGAAAAAATTCAATTTGTCGACAAATCACTTCTTCAAATATCTACAAGTAAGAAGTTTCTTACAAAACAAAAGAGGGGGAACAAGAGGATTTGAAAAAAATAACATATTAGAGATAATAGAAACTGGAGTAGATTGCACAATTAAAAGATTTTATCTTGAACTAAATGAACAAAGACCGGATGACATGGCTAAATGGGGGGAAATCTGGTCAACGAAGCTAGGCATAGAACAAGAATGTTTTAATATATCATTAGAATTAGGGACGAATATTCTATGCTCTGCGTCATTACAAGCACAGCATTATAAGACTATGTATTGGCTATATTATACCCCGGCTAAACTGGCACAATGGGGAGCGACAACTGGTATAAACTGCCCCAGGTGCACGAGTGCAGATGCAGATGCCATCCACATGTTTGCAACATGTCCGAGCTTAGTTACAGTACTTAAAGAGATAGAAATGTTTCTACAAAGGGCACTAAAACTACCTGCTAATCTATCACCTGCGATTATTCTGTTAGGTGTAGATGGAAATAAGGATGTTGAGACAGGGAACTATTTTATTTTCGTGGCCATGGCAGTGTACAGACTGTGTGTTGCTACTGCATGGTTAGATCAAGTGGCGCCATCATTCCAACAATGGTTAGCCAGGCTGCTGAGTATATACAATTTAGAAAAAGCGATCTACTCCAGAAGAGGGAAAAGATTGAGGAAATTAGGTTTGGAAATATGGGAAACAATAACGAAATGGAAGGAAGAAGGTTGATTTGTATAGGAAATGTATATGTATATAATTTGTATATAATTTGTATAAATGTGTATATAATGTGTAAATAAGGTATAATAAGGTATAATAACGTATAATACATACAGAATGTATAATTGATATTAATATGTATGTATAAGGAGAGTGATCTCACCCAAATAAGGAGTGATGTATTATTTTGGTATTAAGAAGAAGTTTCTTTTTGCTTACTTTAGACGAAATATAAGGTGTAAATTTGATATGATTAGGAAAAATGGTTTTTCTTTTCTTTATTATTTGCTCCATGCCCCCTCTGTGCTCCAGAGGGTGGAAAAAATAAAAAAAACTCTGTGAATAAAAAGATTTTAAAAAAAAAAAAAAAAAAAAAAAAAGAAAAAAATATTTGGTAAAGCGCACTGCGGCCAAGCGGCTTCCTGGCGCTGGGGACCTGATCAGAGCTCGCAGAGGGAACCCAGGGAGACTAGGAGGGGAATGCCTGAGAGAAAAGGAAGGTTTTGAGGGCTTTGCGGAAGTGAGTGTAGATGGGGATGGAACGAATGGAGAGTGGAAGACTGTTCCAGAACTGGGGGGCCAGGACTGAAAACCGGGTGCCCCCGTTCTGGATTTACGGAAGGGGGGGATGTGCAGAAGAGAAAGAGAAGAGGAACAAAGAGTGCGGCTGGGGACATGAGAGAAAATAAGAGAAGTGATGAACAGGGGAGCAGAGCGGGAATGAGCCCGAAAGGCTAGACAGGCCAGTTTAAAGAAAGATCTGAAACGGACAGGAAGCCAATGAAGGGACTTGAGAGCAGGGGTGATGTGAGAGGATTTAGGGAGGGAGAGGATGAGGCGGGCAGCTTGGTTTTGAATGGCCTGGAGTCGGCGGATTTCGTAGGCGGGTATGCCCACGTACAGGCCATTCCCATAGTCGAGGCGAGAGGTGACAAGGGCCATGACTATGGTTTTAAGTGCGTCGGTGGAAAAAAAACACGAAATTTTCCGGATAAGACGGAGGGACAAAAAACAAGAAGACACGACGGAGCTGATCTGACTGTGCATGGATAAGTCATGGCTGACTTTGATACCAAGGGTACGAACGGAGGAAGCGGGCAAGGGAGGGGGACCAAAAGAAAGGGGCCAGTGTGCAGGAGACCAAGGGTTTGAGGGACCACCAGTGAGGACAAGTTCCGTCTTGTCTGGATTGAGCTTCAAGTGGTTAGCGCTCATCCACTCAGAAATAAAAACTAAGGTGGAATAAAACTTAGGAAGAGAATCAGGGGTAGAAGAAAGGTCAAAAACGAGCTGGAGGTCATCTGCGTAATTGTACACAGAGACCCCCAGCTCAAGGAGGGAGGTGATGAGGGGATGGATATAAAGATTGAAAAGAAGGGGGGAAAGAGAGGAACCTTGGGGAACGCCACAAGTGACCGGGCGGGGAGGGGCAGAGAAGCCGGAGAGTTGAACCGCCTGGGACCTGTCCCGAAGGAAGGACGCGAGCCAAGAAAAGGCCACGCCCCGAATGCCCGCTGCGCTGACACGGTCGAGAAGGATGGAGTGGTCAACCGTGTCAAACGCAGCGGACATATCGAGAAGGACCAGGGCTTGGGGGAGGTTAGAGTCAGCCTTCCCCTTGAGTTCGTCCAAGACTGCCAGGACCACCGCCTCCGTGGAATGGCCTGGGCGGAAGCCCGCCTGATGGGATGCCAAGAGGCCATTCTCCTCGATGTAAGTGGAGAGGCAGGAGGTAACATGGGCTTCAAGGATCTTGCCAAGATAGGGAAGAAGGGAAATGGGTCGAAAATTAGAGGGGAGCGAGGGATATAGCAGATTTAAAAGAAGAGGGGACAGAACAGGGAGCCAGAGAGGAATTAAGAAGAGCAAGAGGGGGCAGGGCAGTTAGTGAAGAGAGTTTTAAGAATGCGTGTCGGCGCGCAGTCCGCGGGAGAGCCAGACTTTACTTTGACCAGAAGTTTTTGAAATAAATCAGGGGAGATAGGGGGAAAGAAAACGAAAGAGGAAGGGGGAGGAGGAAGAAGACAGGTGAGACGGGGTTGAGGCACAGTGGGGATGTTGGCTTTAATCTTCACGATCTTATCGATGAAGAAATCATTAAGTGAGGAACAGAGGGACTGTGAGGGGACCAGACTAGGGTTGGAGCGATCAGAGGTGGCAAGATTGTGAACCAGGGAGAAGATTTCACGAGATTTGTTAGCAGAGAGAGCTACTCTCTCGGTGAAATATGCGGTTTTAGCCACTAGGATCGCTTTTTTATATTCGATGAGAAGTAGTTTATATTTGGCGTGCAAAGAGGGACTGTAATTCCGTCTCCAGTGGCGTTCCGACCGCCTAAGGTCGAGTCGAGTTTAAGCGTTTTAAGCTCAGGAGAAAACCATTTGTGCGCGTCGTAGGGGCGGACCGCCTTGATCTTTTCTAAGCGGGCAACTAGATCACATGAGGAAGATAGCCATGTGCCAATGGCGTTGACCTGGGATTCAAGGGGAAGATCAGTAAGGTCTGGGGCAGAGGAAGCCAAGGTAAGTGAGAGGGAATCAAGGTTGGTCTGATTCCAATTACGGGCTAGAATATTTTTCGGAAAAGGGGGCTTGTCGACCGTGCCCAAGTGAATAGAGAAAGAAATAATAAAGTGATCCGACCAAACACAAGGGGATATGGAGGGAGGTGAGACGACAGGACGTGAGGACCAGATTTGATCCAGGATGTGACCCTGGGCGTGGGTAGTGACTGTGACATGAGATGTGAGGTTTAAGCACTGGAGGGTGGCAGAAAAGTCTTTAGAGGAAAGCTCTTCCCTAGGATCGCCCGGCCAAAAGTTAAAGTCGCCGAGCAGAAGGACGGAAGAATTGTTGGCCACCAAGGTGGCCAAAAGGTCTTGAAGGAAGCTACAAAGGAAGGCAGAGATTGAGGGGGACGGTACACGAGGACAACAGTGAGGGGGGCAGAAAGGTTAAGGGAGCGGGCCACCAAGTAGTCCACGTTGGGTATGGGGGGGTGAATAAGAAGTTGAAATTTGAGGGTCGACCTAATGATCATCGCCACACCTCCCCCAACCTTACCGTCCGGACGGTCAGCTCGGAGGGCGTATTGGGTATCGGGGAGAATGGCTAAAAGATCGGGGAGGGAATCGGCGGTGAACCAAGTTTCAGTCAGGAAAAGGAAATCTGGGGAATCAGTGGTCAAAAGGTTGAAAAGTGCCGTCTGAAGTTTGACGGCAGAGCGGGTGTTGAGGAGGTAAGCGGAGGCTACGGTAGGAACAGGGGAGGGACGGGGGACAGGAGGGGGATCAACAGAGGGAAGGGTAAGGCTGTGGGAGACCAGGATCGGGTGAGAAGGGGGAGAGGCAAAAATGCCGAATGTATCAAGATGACGCAGTAGTGAAGGGGAAGGTGAGGGGATAGCAGAGAGAGCTATGAGTTGAGCTGAAGTATAAACCAAAAAAGGAGCAGAGTGTGTGGCCCCTGGTCCCGGCCCGTCGCGGACGGGCGCAGACGGGCTTAACTTAGGCGTGCCTTCGTCGCGCCCGCTGCGCACGTCCGCTGCGCGGCCGGGTATGAGTAACCAAGATGTAGGGACACATGAGGGAGGAGAAAGAACTGCAGCGCAGAGCCCAGACCCGCCCAAGATGGTGGAGCCGCCCGTCCCACTCCGAGAGTCAGGCAAGGAGGGGGCGATCAGCGGAGGCGGTCTGGGTCGCGTGCAGGAGAGAGGGCAGCCAGGGAGGATCAGAGCGCCAGGTCCAGAGCGCCAAAAGAGCAGTGCAGGTAGGCAAATTTAAAAGTTTCCAAACAAGAAAGTCGCTAAAATGAACGTTGCTCCCGGAGACGCCTCAGGAGGTCTGGAGGTGGATGGAGGATAGGCGTGCGATCAGCCGACCGCCTAAAGTACTTTGCCAGGGGGGGGAGGGGCCAAAGATAAGATGTTCATTCAGGAAAGCAGAAGAAAGGCGAGAAAATTAAAGAGTGTATTCAAATATAGCAATAATCTTTTGAATTTGAATACTAAAGGCCAATAAGCACCTATTGGAATTAGAGAGCTATAAACACTTAATACATGCATCAAAAACCTAGTCAGGGTCTGGTAGATGGACTCAAAGCAGTAACGTCTACCAGAATAAAAACAGGTGAAGTTTGTGTCAGGATGCTCCTCCGGAGACATGAAACCAGGGACTACGAAGACCACAGAAGACAGAAACCAAGAGTGTATTATCGCTCAATGCCATTAAGGCATTCCATAGAAACAAATAGTCTTACCTCTTTTCCACCAGTCCAGTCTACAAGTGCAGTCTGCTGAAGAGCTGTCTGTCTCTCATCTGCCACAGGAATTTAGCAAGAAAACAAATAATGGCTGAAGTCTGCAGTCCATGCAATGTCCTCTGACTATAGCATTAGGCCTACAATTGAAACTGTGCATCATTGGCACACACCCCACAAGAGTATCAAGAATAATACAAAATATCTGAAAACAATTACTCAAAATAGGTATTCCTGCATAGGATCACTTGAAGAAACTGAGCATTTTTGATGAATGCAGATAAAGTCGTATTGCTTTCTTTCTAAAGGATTACACTACTTTGGCATTATATTTATTGTGAGTGATACACGTGCTAAATGAAATAACCATTGTAAACCTTCTCACCTTCCAAGAAGAATCCTTAACTGTTCAACTTTCCTACAGCCTCAGAGGAATGTACCTGGCAGTGATCTTGCTCATAGTAGTATCATGCTTCTGTGGCTTCAGATTACAACAGAAAACGCAGCCATATGTATCATTGAAATTCGCATTCGCAAAGACCGAAATTCGCAGAATTTTGGCCTTTGCGAATGCGAATTCTCAATATGGTATGTATTAAGCAAATGTGGTTCAAAATAAAGAATCGCACAATTTGCGATTCCTTATTTTGCGATTGCATTCGAGGAATCGCAAAATTTGCGATTCCTTAAATGCAATGTATCATGCAAAAAAATATTGCTAATTGTCCCTAAGGTATCGTAAATTACCACCACTTCAAGTTGGTGGTAAGCTGCAAATTCCTTTCAAAAAGCAATTTAAAAAAAAACTAAAGGTGCCATGTGACGCTCATACATGCCCTTAGGGCATGTATGTGCGCCATATGCGCACACATGTCATTTTCAGGGGTGCAGCAGGGTGTCCTTTGGACACCCCTGCACCCTTGAAAATATTCTCAATTTGCGATTAGCTAATTGCTAATCGCACGTTTCCCCTTCATTCCTATGGGCCTCCTGGCCCATAGAAATGAATGGGAAATTATTCCTTAATTGCGATTAACAATTTGCTAATCGCAATTAAGGAATTTTTAGAAATCGCTAAAAAGAAGCTGATTTCTACATACATACCATTTTGCAATTTCTAAATAGCGATTCCTTAAAAATCGCTATTTAGAAATCGCAAAACGGAATGTTGATACATATGGCCCTAGGCCTCCTTACATCCTTCGCATAAAGTTCTGTGCCCAATCAGATGTGTGAATTGCATTTTTTTGGGGCCAAAACAAATCTTTACTTAAAAAAGGGTTTTGGTGTTCTCCTGTCATTATTCTAGCATGTTGGTGATCACTAAGTTCCGTTTGTGGGTCAAGAGTGATTAGACTTCAAGTGTCTTATTGGGGTGGATGGATGAATTTGGTGTCAAAGATAATATTTGATAATACTTAAGCTCTGGTTTTATTTCATGCACTGAAAAGGCAGAGCTTGCCCTGCTCTTAGCTTTAATTTCAGACGGATTCACCTCCAGGAGCTGACTTATTTGCTGTTTATCCATAAACCCTCTGCCTGACTTCTCTGCAATTATGGCTTCATGATATGATTGTGTGTCATAAGAGATTGAGTGATTGTCTACTAATAGAATGCGACAAGTGGTACAAGTCAGTGTTTCCACTCCGGTCTCTCCTGTGGAACCCAATGTGCCAATAGACCTATTAGAAGAGCACTGTCCATTAATCATACAGGATATTTCTTGGGTAAGCGTTTTTTATGACTCCTAGGTCTGCATTGTTGGCTTTGGGTCCATGTTTTTGACCTGAGTTTGCAATAACAAACATTTCAAACTCTATGAGTTGATTTAGACATCTGCTGCAACTTAGATTCTGGTAGGGATGTGTGATTATTGCATTTAAGTATGGTGCATTTACATTTACTGGTTGTCCCCGATGTCCACCTACTTGTGAGTCTTTCTGCAGGCTTTTTTTGCATGCCACACCCTTCTTAGTCAGTTATATTGGTTGTCTCCTGAGATATGGTTTCTGGAGAACTGCTATTTTACTGCCAGATCCTTCCCAGTCAGTTTGTCCATTGGTGCTTACCCTAATGAAAATTTGGGGGAAATTAATTTTTCATCACTGTATTGTGTGGTTGATAGCTAATTAGATTACCCATCATCCATCTGTACAGGTAGTGACATTACTAGTTTCATGACAAAACTGTCTTTAAAAGAAGAAGCCAAGCAAGAGTACTTAATTTCCAATCACCTATCTGAACAGGAAGTGAGATCACAGGATTTCCCATTATCAATCTGCACAGAAAGAGACATCACTGGTTTCCTGCCCATTGCCCCATGCACTCCTTCCGCCTGCCAGAACTGAAGCCACAGCCAGATGTGCAAGGACAGCATGCAGTGGGCCTGCTGCTGTGATGCCGGAGGGACACCAGAGTTAAGCCTTTCTGCAACCGTCTGTGCCTTGACCATGTCCAGTGCCAAGAGCCTAGTCCTCCTCCTACCCACCACTATCCTGCCTTCTTCTTCACGCTCTCAACCACAGCACCCCCTCGCCTCACTGCTGCCACACACCACACAAAATGGAAGGAGCTTTCACATGTGCTTCCTGCAAGTTCACATGCAGTCTCCCACACTTTACCAACACTGGTCCTGCACCAACAGCTCCCAGCACTCATTTACACAAACAATTTACCTGTACATGCTCACACAGACCAAACACAACCCACACAACATGCCACAGTGACATGCATTCTCCTCAACACTGCCTCGCTCACCAAACAATCCATGGAGATATGGGACCTACTGCACGACCACACTCCATACCTGCTCATCCTCATGGAACTATGGCTATACCCGAATTCCTCAGCAAACATCACTACAACTATCCCTGCCAGCTACAAGATCACCAGGGAAGCTGTTTGGCAAAAGCCCAGAGGTGGAGTTGCCGTCATATTTAAAGATACCATCAGCTGCACCACCAACAAGGATACCCACACCAGCTACATGGGACACTTCGTGTTCAAGATATGCATCACAGCCAACTTCTCCCCAGGTGGAACCCCCATTTACTGACCACTAGAACACTGCACCAATTGCCCCAGCAACATTATGGATGTTGTCACATCCCTCATCATCAACGCCAGCACCTCCATCCTCCTCTGAGACCATTACATTCACATAGAGGACCTCACCAAACCAAGTTCTATAAACCTCAGAAACCTTGGCCTCACCCAGCACATTACTAACCCCACCCACACCAACATACACCAACTCTACCCAACTTTCTCTTCAATCGGCAACATCACAGTTGACAAGTCACCAACTATGACTGGACAAACCACACATTTGTCAGTTTCAGTATACCCATTCCACACCACCACAGATCTACCACCAATGGACCCAGCAACCAGAGTTGAAAAAACATCACAAAAAAGGAGGGTGGGCGGGTTCCAATTCGGAGGCAAGATGGCTGCTGACAGTCTGTAGGGAGAGGACGCGCTCCCTGTTGCTCCCCGGCTCCTGATCTTACGTGCGGAAAGAGGAGGATGGTGCGATAGAACGGCGGCGTTTTTGAAAGCCTACATCTACTCTGTGTGGCAGCGGCTTTCATTCTGGAAAAAAAACGGGGAGAAAATTAGTCTATGTGGCTGTTTATGCAGGCAATTACGGAGGTACTAACCTTCCCGGCAGTGGATGTAGTGCTGACGCGGGCATTGGTTAATGCACGTCAGCTGATGGTGAAGGCGAATACCTGGAAACAACAGTATCGGCAGTTGAAGCGATATCGGCAGCAGCGCTCCACAGCGGTAGCGTTGTCCACAACTTGGCGTTCAATGGCGCCGAAGATTTCAAAAGTTTTGAGAGAGGAGAAAGCTGCTTGGAGCGAGTCTGATGCTCCGGCGGCTAACCTCCGTACAAAGAAACCGACACGGACCCAGGAGGGGGCTGAGGATCTACAGCCTGCCGACCAAGGAAGGAGCACAGTACGAAGTAAGGAGGCTGGCAGCGGCGTGGGGGAGAAACTTAAGAAGAAAGACAAAAATAAGACGGCTTTGAAAAATAAAGGGAATAAAGGAAAACCAACGGATCAAGGGAACTTGAGGCAGCCGCTAGTTTCAGAGACCTTTTTTCCTGTTTCTGTAACTAACTCCCTGGTGTCTGGTACCGCTATAGCTCAACCAGAGTCTGTGGAAATTGTGGAAACTGTGAGTTTACATTCTGACCTTGACCGCGGCCCCCTCGTGAAAGAGGTAGACAGTAACCTGTTGGTATCTAGCTTGGTATCTAGCTTCTCAACAGAGACTGATAAGGTGGAAACTCTGAATAAGGAAGGCTGCAGAGATATTGAACCACCACAAGGAGGCTCATTACAGGAGAAAGAAGGGAGCCTTTTTGTGCAGGACAAACAGAGGCATACAAAGGAAGTGGTAACTGACAATGGCAATGCTAATAGCGTACCAAGCAATGTAGACGTTGGCATTATAGAGAATGGCAGTACTGTATATCTTGCTGAGGAGAGTACTTTACCTCCAAACTCGGGATCAGATAACATCTTGGATTTAACAGAGGCATTAACAGAGGCACTAAGGGAGAGACAAAGAAGTCTTAACGCTCCTAATCTGTCTGTTAAAGGGGTGGATAATAACGAGGCCAATATAAGTAAACATTCCGATGTGGGGGGGGATGGAAAAGGAAATGGTAATGGTGATAATAATATGAATGACATGATTAATAGTGACCCCAAGGTTCTGATAGCTCTAATTGGTTCTCCGAATGATGAATGTTTTTTCTCTGTTAATGAAGGTGAGGAGGAAGGAGCAGAGGTGGGGGCGGTTGGGGGAGGTGAGTCGGAGGATTCTTCTACTGCTGACTTGGGGAGTGATCAGACACTGTCAGGGCTAGAAACAGGGTCTACATCAACATCAGGTTCTGGAGAGGTTTCTGGCCAAGATATAGGTGCAAAACGCAAATCTAAAGTCTTGACTAAAAAAAGGAGAAGAGCAAAAGGATCTATAAGCCCAGCAGCTATGAATGTTGTAAAGAGGCTTGATTGGGGTTATGCAGCTACATCTCAGGTGTATAAAGAGGGTGCTGCGGCCCTAGATGAGACCATGGGCTCTTTACGGATGAATGATGAGGGAGTTAAGCAAGGCCAACCTGAAACCCGGACCCATAGCCAGGGGCAATCTCAACTTCAAAACTCACCTATGGGGCTTGAAATGATTTTTTCTATGCTTAAACAAATTCAAACTGAGGCAAGGGTAGAGAGCCAGAGAGCCAGACAGGAAAGCAAAAAAATACAAAGTTCCCTTCGAAAAGTAAATAAAGCATGCACAGAATTGGCAGGGAGACTTACGGAGGTTGAAGGAAGAACTGTGACTTTGGAAGATGAAATGAAAGGCTGGAAGGAATTTAGATAAGACCAAGAGAAGACCAATAGTGATGTATTATGGAAGCTCGAAGATTTTGAGAATAGGCAGAGGAGAAATAATGTCAGACTCCTAGGTATTCCGGAAGGAAGAGAGGGAAAGGATGTTAGAGCCTATACAATAGAACTTCTTAAGGGAGCACTCCCAGACATAAAAGGCTGGGACTGGGAATCAGAGATTCAACGTGCTCATAGATTTCCATTCATGCAGAAGAAGGGGGATGGTTCAAATAAGCCTAGAGCAATTTTAATCTATGTGGGCAACTATTTACTAAGAGAAGAGATAATGGCCAAGGCAAGGCCACAGGCAAAATGCAGATATCAGGAGGTAGAGTTTTTTGCTAGACCAGACTTCTGCCACACAACGGTAGAACGTAGGTGGAGATTGCGGGAACTAATAGCCCCGTTTCAGAGAATTGGCTGCGAGGCATATTTAATGTTTCCCAGTAGGCTGAAGGTGGTAAAAGATGGACAATTCAAAAAATTTTATTCTGAGATCAGAGCGGCCGAATTTTTGGCATGGCTTAAAGAAAGGAAATCGCAGAATCACACACACTCCCAGACACATGCTGATAGGGAACTGGTGGTAGATTTATTAGCTAAAGACAGCAGGATATAGCCGGATATAGCAGGATATAGGGTAAGGATTCTGGAAGCAGAAGAAGAAGCATAAGAACGTAAAATTGTATAGTATTGTATTGCTATGTAAATTTGTAGATAGGTATCAATAAGTGTGCATCTTCTTTGCCAATGGGTAGGAAGACAACAGGAGTGGGGGGGGCGGGGGGGCGCGGGGTCCAAGCAGACACAGCTGTCACACATAGGTCCCTTGGACCTATTTGCCTGTAGGGGGGGTGGGATAGCTGGGGTGGGGGTCCAGGGTGGGGGACACAGGGGGGGCAAGGAACACAGAGTAAGTTGGAAATCTGGTACACAGGAAATAATATGGAATAAGAGGATAAACAAAATGGAAGAAATATTTGTGATGTGTAAAGCCGTGGCAACAAAGTGTGTTACTTTTTTTTTTTGTGAAATGATTAAAACTATGGTTATATTTATCAAAAATCCAGGATGAGTATTCGAATAATGACATGGAACGTTTGTGGTCTTAACGATAAGGCAAAAAGACAGAAGGCAGCAGCCTTGATTAAAAACTTAAGATTAGATTTTTTAATACTCCAAGAGACCCACCTACGGGTGTCTGAAATTAGGCTCCTAGACCAGTTAGGCCTTACTGTTATAGCACACTCCAGGCAGGGAACTAGGAATAGGGGGGTTGCTGTGATGGCAAAGCAAAGAGATATCACTACTGGAAAAAAATGGGAGGATGTTTGGGGCAGATGGGCCTTAGTAGAGTGTATGGTTGGGCAAACATGGGTTACTTTTGGGTCTATTTACGGATCTACAGGAGATGATCCGGAGATTTTTGAAGAAATTGACATTGAGTTGGCAACCTGGGCTCCCTTTATATTGATAGGAGGAGACTTTAATATTAATGGAGCAGGGGGATTGGGGTTGGGGCTAGGACCCCCAGTCAAATATAAGGGAAGGAAGAAAAGAGTCTTTAAAGCAATTTATAACTTAGCCAGGAATAATGGATTACTTGATGTATGGGACACCCTTAACCCAGGACAAGATGGTTTTACATACTATTCAGCACCCCATAGAATAAGCGTGAGATTAGATTACTTTTTAATTAGTAGTCAACGCGTTGATGGGGTAGAGATTGAAAGAATACCAAGGCTCTTATCGGACCACAATCCTCTTATTGCCACTTTGAAGGGTATGACAGCGGTAAGGAAGATATCGGAGTGGACATTTGAAAAGGCACTGTTAGTGGAGGATGCATACATTCAACATATGAAGAGATGGATAACTGAATTTTTGAATATAAATAGGCATACAGCACCCGTAGGGATAGTGTGGGATTGTTTTAAGGCTGGAGTAAGGGGTGAGACCATTAGCTTTGGGGCTAGAAAAAGGAAACTGGAGAAAGAAAGAAATGACCGGGTAAAGAGGGAGTTATTGTTGGCAGAGGAGGAAATAAACAATAGGACAGAGCAAACTGATAATGGAGCTCTAACGGATTCTGCATATATGAAACTTGTAAAAATAAGAATGGAAGCAGAAGAGTATATAGCAGAGAGGGCAGCTAAACAATATACAGTGAATAGAGAGAACTGTTATGAGATGAATGAAAGAGTTGGCAAAATGCTAGCAGCTAGAACTAGACAGAAGGCATCTCTTGGTGAGATAAAAGCAATAAAAGATAGCTCAGGGATGATGGTAATCAATGTACAACAAATAAGGGAAGTCTTCAGGAACTTCTATATGAAGTTATACTCTGAAAGTAAAAAAAAAAATCCTGAAGACATAATGGAGTATTTGAACTACTATGAGGGGAGGCAGCTGGATGAAACAGAGAAGCAGAGGATCGATAACTTGTTAGATCTAGAGGAACTAAAAGCAGCTATGAAGAGTTTACCATCAGGAAAGGCTGCCGGTCCAGATAAAATCCCGTTAGAGTTTTATAAGGTGTTCTGGGAGGAGTTAGGAGGAGATATGCTTTATACTTTGAAACAGGCACAGAAGGGATGCTCAATACCGAATACCTGGTCTGAGGCTGAAATTGTGGTCATCCTTAAGAAAGGAAAAATACCAACAGATCCGGGGTCATACAGACCAATCACTCTCATGAATACAGATACAAAGATATATTCGAAGGCACTGGCAATTAGACTCGCCAGTGTAATAACACCTCTAGTTACTACCACCCAACATGGTTTTATACCAGGACGGGGGACTACGCATCACGTAAGGAAATTAATTACCCTTATGGATAAGACAGAGGCTAGTGGGGACCCATTTGCGGTATTATTACTGGATGCTGAAAAAGCTTTTGACTGTGTATCATGGGTATATTTGTGGAGTGTTTTGGAAAAGTTGGGATTTGGTAATGGCTTTTTGACAGCGATAAAGACATTGTATAGAGATCCGATTGCGGCAATTAGAATTAATGCGGGGTTGACGGATAAAGTAAAAATTGATAGGGGCACAAGGCAGGGTTGCCCATGCTCCCCGCTACTGTTTGCCATATATCTAGACCCGTTAATTCGAAGACTGGAGCTAAATAGGAATATTCCCCCAATCGTTACACTTAGGGGTGAGTGTAAGATTTTGGCATATGCTGATGACGTGGCGGTCATAACATCTTCACCCACAGAGGCTATAAGATACGTGGAACAAGAGGCAAAAGAATTTGGGAAGGTGTCTGGGTACTCCTTGAACACTGGAAAAACACAAATTGTAAAAAATAATAAGGCTCTATGCCAGGACTCTCGGGTGGCGCAGACGGGAATTTATCTGGGAATAACCATAACCTCAGATTTAGAAAAGATAGTAGAACTAAATATTGATCCTATTGTACGGAAAGTAGGG
This sequence comes from Lissotriton helveticus, assembly GCF_964261635.1. NCBI lineage: Eukaryota > Metazoa > Chordata > Amphibia > Caudata > Salamandridae > Lissotriton > Lissotriton helveticus. The sequence continues at coordinate 1,648,855,026 of NC_136063.1, read as the reverse complement.
GGAGAGTTAGATAGACTGAATAACCTCCACTTTACTTTGGTTGGAAGAGTAAATATTGTAAAAATGTTAATTATGCCGAAATTTTTGTACCTTTTTCGAACAATTCCCTTATGGTTTGACAATGTTTGGTTTAAAAAGATTGAGAATATGATCAATAAATTCATTTGGTCCAAAGGCAAAACTAGGAGGGCTGCGAGATTCTTGGCACTCCCACGAGAAAGAGGAGGATGGGCATTACCAGACTTCAAGCTCTATTACTGGGCTACTGCTCTGCAGTATATGATGGGACTAATAGGTGGAGCTGAAGCAGAAGGAGAAGACCATCTGGGGTCATTGGCAATATATGGCATACTAATGGGTGAAGAAACCAAAAATATTTTTTTGAAAAACTTTGACACGGCATACTTTAAAAGAACACGCTTCAAGACTATGTTGGGAGCATACAATATATGGAAGGCTTTTATGAAAAAGTTTGGTTTGGGAAAATTCAATAGGTATACGAGGATATATGAGAATATGGTATTTCCGGGAGATATATTCTCTGACTCAGTATATGCAGAGTGGTATCGGAAAGGGGTAACAAAACTGGGGGATGTTATGGGGACACAAGGGATGAAACAATTTGCAATAATACAGAAGAAATTTAATCTGCCAACAAGTCACTTCTTCAAATACCTACAAGTAAGAAGTTTTTTGCAAAATAAAAGAGGTGGGACAAGAGGATTTGTAAAATATAACATATTAGAACTAATAGAGACTGGAGTAGACTGTACAATTAAAAGGTTATACGCTGAGTTAAATGAACCTAGATCAGACGACATGGCTAAATGGGGGGAAACTTGGTCAACAAAGTTGGGAATAGAACAAGAATGCTTTAATGTATCATTAGAATTAGGGATAAAAATTCTATGCTCTGCGTCATTACAGGCACAGCACTACAAGACTATGTACTGGCTATACTACACCCCGGCTAAATTAGGACAATGGGGGGCGACAACTGGTATAAACTGTCCTAGGTGCATGAGTGTAAATGCAGATGCTATTCATATGTTTGCAACATGTCCATGCTTAGTTACAACACTTAAGGAGATAGAAATGTTCTTACAAAGGGCATTAAAACTAGCCGCTAACTTAACACCTGTGATTGTTTTGCTAGGGGTAGATGGAAGTAATGAAGATGAGGCAGGGAAATATTGTATTTTTATTGCCATGGCGGTGTACAGACTATGTGTCGCTTCTGCATGGTTAGAACAAATGGCACCATCATTCCAGCAATGGTTAGCTAGGTTGTTGAGTATATACAATCTAGAAAGAGCAATCTACTCAAGAAAGGGGAAAAACTCGAGGAAGCTAGGTCTGAAAATATGGGAGGTAATAACGAAATGGAAGGAAGAAGGATGACTTGTATAGGAAATGTACATACTCTGTATATAATTGGTAAATAGTGTCTAATGTATATAATGTATATAAACGACTCCAATATGTAATTACAAGGAGAGTGATTCCATCTTAATAGGGACTGACGTAACATTTTGACACGAGGATGACGTTTTTTGTTTATGGCATAATGAGTTGTACTGTGCAAATATTTTATGATTATGTACTACTGTTTATTTGTTCCATACCCCCTCTGAGTCCCAGAGGGTGGAAAATATCTAAAAATCTGTTAATAAAAATAAAAAAAATAAATAAAAACAAAAAACAAAAAAGGAGGGTGCTTTCACTCTCTCTGCACACCAGCTCGAGCACACCAGCAACCTGACGAAAGCCATCAAGAACCTCAATAGCTGTTCCATTGCAAGCACCGACACCCTGGCTCCTTTTAAATGCAACCCAATGGCAAGAGCCCAGCCACAGGACACAGAGGTACTCAGGTTGACAAAACACCACTGCAAGCAACTGGAGTGCAAATGGAGAACAAGTCAAGACACCACAAATAAAGACATCTTCAAATCTTCCCTAAGAGACTACCACAAGCACACAGCTCTTGCAGATAGTATTGACTCCGACACTAATGGCACCAAAGAAATCTTCCCCATCATCAAAGATTTCACCTCAGCCCATGCTGTCTGCCGCTACATCACCCCCTAGCATATTCTTTGCAAGAGGCTCTTGAAATTCTGCAGTGAAAGAATCACCTCCATATACAGCAACTTCAACCCTCAATTGGACCCTGTCACCGTCACAACTCACCTTTCCATCACAATTGAAGAGCAAACCCTGACCTGGTGGACCGCTGCCACCACTGTTGAAATTGCTTCTATCATGAAGACCATCTACTCGATGGCACCCTCCCTCCCTGCTCCTACTAAGCCTTCACCAAAAGACTCCTACTAATCAGTGAAGCCCTAAGACCCATCCTCAATGTCTCCATCATCTCAGCCACATTCTAAGACACCTGGAAACATGCCACTGTCAAGCCTCTGCTCAAACAATCATCTGCTGACACAGCTATGCTTTCCAATTACAGACCCACCTCAGTTCGACCATACTTGGCAAAGATCTTAGAGAAACTAATCAACCAACGCCTCCTCAACCACCTCAGCAACCACCAGGGCCTCAACGCCATACAATCAGGATTCAGGGCCAACCACAGTACATAAACGGCAATAATTGCTGCCACAGATGACATCTGCATGATCCTTGAGAGAGTAGACACAGTACCACCCTTTCTACTGGCTGAGTCTACAGAATTTGACACGGTCTCTCACCCCATCCTCATTAGACCCTTGACCGAGACCGGCATTTAAGGACTCGCTCTCCTCTGGAACTGCTCCTTTTTAAACAATAGAACTCAATCTGTCAGTTTGACACCTTACTCTGCAGAAGCCCACAAACTCATTGGCGGAATGCCTCAAGGTTCATCGCTTAGCCCCAATACATAAATGATCCCTCTGTCCAACATCATCTACGCATATGACAGCAAGAGTTTCTCCTATGCTGATAACCCTCGACTCTGACTCTCCCTCTCAGGCAAGACCATCAACCCAAGAAACAAGTTCACTGTCTGCATGACCAAAGTCACTAACTGGATGAAAGCATGTATCAAGCTCAACACTGGGACAACAGAAGTAGTGATCTTCAGCTAGAACACTTCACCATGGGACTCCAACTGAGAGCCGGTGGAATTCAGACCCACACCCAACACCCATGCTTAGAACCTCAGAATCATCATCAACTGGAAACCTGGCTTGATGGCACAGGTAAATACCATCACTGTATCCTATTTCAATACTCTGAAGATGCTGAGGAAGATCTTCAACTGGTTCTCAAGCAACACTGGAAAAAAACGTCAATTAGGCCCTAGTCACCAGCAATTTGGACTGCGGGAAGACCGTCTACCGTGGGATCACCAATCAAATCACCAGAAGACAACAAATCATCCAGAACTCGGCAGCCAGACTCATTCTCAACCTCCCACCAAGAGCTCACATCACACTACACCTCAGGGAGCACCACTGACTCCCGATACACAAACACACTCATTTCAAATTCCTCACACATACACTTTCTAGGTACTACACAACTTAGGCCCCACTTACCTGAATAGTCACATATCCTTTCACCAGCCGCGGCCCGTGGAGGGAGTTGCGGTGGGGTGAAAGGCGGGGTGGGGGAGGGGCAGAGTGGGGGATGCTAAAAACCGGAGGATGGATAATTGGAGGTAAGTAAACAATTTAATTAATAAAACGAATTCCGTAGCGCGCCCTATATTGCAAAATGTGATGCAGGGCTACATTTGCTGTAATTGGAAATTACCATAGAGAAAACACTTTTTGGGACCCCCCCATTTTTCTCAGCCCCCGCTTGATGAATTACTCCCAAATTTGTAGGATAGAAGCTGACCTGGATAGACCTTTGTTTTGGAAACTTTTGCGAATTCGTCAAACGACGCCAAAGTTATTAGCAAATCAAATAATGCTTTTCCTATAGAAACTAGGTTCTAGCTTTAACAACCTACTGGCGACCGCCAGTAGGTAATATATATTGCCTGAAAGGGTTTTGTTTTGACTTAATACTGGGTGCTCCCTTGTGTCTGGACAAAGCTATACCTCTCTGAAGAGCTCTAATTAGAGCGAAACACTGTGTCAGGGGTTGCTTTTATTCATTTCAGGTTGGCTTGAGTTGGTATTTTACCAATTCAATGCTGTAATATTGTGCCTGGAGTGATAAATGGCTTTTGTTATTTGACAGCTCGGCAAGGACTGCACTGTACTAGTCCTATGCTTAAAGACTTTGCTGTTTAAATGGCGAAAGACTTTGTCATTTTCTATCTCGGCATGGATAGCACTGTCTAATCCTATGCTTAAAAATTTTGATAGAAAAACAGACATTTGAGGTGAGCAGATCTAGAGTGTCGCTGGTGTTGAGAGTGCTCTAACAGGAGCTGCTTTCCACCTAAACTGAGACCTACCCAGAGTTCTCTCCTTTTTTGCATAATTTATGCGTCACTCTATGCCTGAAAGGGTTTTGTTTTGACTTAATACTGGGTGCTCCCTTGTGTCTGGACAAAGCTATACCTCTCTGAAGAGCTCTAATTAGAGCGAAACACTGTGTCAGGGGTTGCTTTTATTCATTTCAGGTTGGCTTGAGTTGGTATTTTACCAATTCAATGCTGTAATATTGTGCCTGGAGTGATAAATGGCTTTTGTTATTTGACAGCTCGGCAAGGACTGCACTGTACTAGTCCTATGCTTAAAGACTTTGCTGTTTAAATGGCGAAAGACTTTGTCATTTTCTATCTCGGCATGGATAGCACTGTCTAATCCTATGCTTAAAAATTTTGATAGAAAAACAGACATTTGAGGTGAGCAGATCTAGAGTGTCGCTGGTGTTGAGAGTGCTCTAACAGGAGCTGCTTTCCACCTAAACTGAGACCTACCCAGAGTTCTCTCCTTTTTTGCATAATTTATGCGTCACTCTATGCCTGAAAGGGTTTTGTTTTGACTTAATACTGGGTGCTCCCTTGTGTCTGGACAAAGCTATACCTCTCTGAAGAGCTCTAATTAGAGCGAAACACTGTGTCAGGGGTTGCTTTTATTCATTTCAGGTTGGCTTGAGTTGGTATTTTACCAATTCAATGCTGTAATATTGTGCCTGGAGTGATAAATGGCTTTTGTTATTTGACAGCTCGGCAAGGACTGCACTGTACTAGTCCTATGCTTAAAGACTTTGCTGTTTAAATGGCGAAAGACTTTGTCATTTTCTATCTCGGCATGGATAGCACTGTCTAATCCTATGCTTAAAAATTTTGATAGAAAAACAGACATTTGAGGTGAGCAGATCTAGAGTGTCGCTGGTGTTGAGAGTGCTCTAACAGGAGCTGCTTTCCACCTAAACTGAGACCTACCCAGAGTTCTCTCCTTTTTTGCATAATTTATGCGTCACTCTATGCCTGAAAGGGTTTTGTTTTGATATATATATATATATATATATATATATATTTAAAAGATTACTGAGATGAGTAGCAGACCCCTTACCTTAGCATACATACATAGATGTTCTACATCTCAGCTGACGCAGCAATCCTGCCCTAGGACGTTCACTCAGTGTGTTTATTAGAACTCTCATCCTTAGTTAAATTACAAAGTATGTGTGCTCACAAATAGCATCTTCATTCTCATGTTATGTCTAGGTGCTAGTGTCTGACCAGAGAGAATACGGGGGCATTGTTGTTTGACCTTGTCTATAGTGTTCAGACGAAATCCCAGGAAAAGAACAAAGCATGAAAACATATTCAGGTTCTGTGTGAAAGTACAACATGGTACAAAAGAAAGCATGTTTATGTAGTAACGTGTGCAAAAGAAATGCTGCCTACAATGAGTACAACTAGACTAACATAGGGAAAACGACAATGGACCATGCAAGAAACACATGACAATCTCTCACTCCACATCAGAGCTTCATACTCTCTCATTGAACTCCACAATAATTTGAAGTCCTGGTTTTCCAACTAACCCACCTTTCATAGGCAGGCTAACAATATAACATGCATGAGTTCTGACTTCCCCTTATTACTTTGACCTCATGGGACCAAATATGGCTTCCTCATCTCATCCTACTCTTCCTCCAACATCCTTCTTTTTCTGATGTTTCTTTCTAAACTTTCCTGAATGTAGCAGTCAAATTGAGGTAGTGAGGAAAGTGACAATGAGAATCTTTCTTGAATCTTCTCTCATAAATATGGAAACTGCTGAACTCTTTAAAGGCAATTACATTTTGCTTGCATTTGACTTATTTTATCCCCACGGTTTTGACAGTTGGTGAAATGATGTTGGGTTGGTATATGGTGTGCTAGAACAGATCTATGCTTGTATTTAACTGTTTGCAAAGGTACCTTCAGAAGGGGCGTCTTGGGAATGTCATGCTAAACCAGTGCAGTCACTGCTCGTGCACTGTTTAATGGTGCATTTAATAGAGATGCTAAGTCAGAAGTGCAAATTCTGTTAGCGCGAACAGAAAGGGCCTGCGCTGCTCAACCACTGAGCTAGCAACCACCCAAGCTCACAATTAAATCAATATACAACAGTTTGGCATGGGGAGCATTGATAGTACAAACATTCTTTACTATACTAAATCTAGCAATGATCTTACAACTTATTCAATCATCTACATATATAAAAACCTAAACATCACATATAAATTCTAATATAACTCTATTATCCTCCAATTGTTAAATTATTTAGCTTTTTTTACAGCAGTATCATAAGTCCCATCTAGCAGATGAGAGAATTGGTCATGAACTCCATATTTCAAAGCTGATATCATTCTAATGTATATGTGTTTTCATGGGGTACAGCCAACAAGTGTTTCTCTGTATTATCACCTCTTCTTTATGGCTGTAGAGGCAACAGTTAGAAATGTCAACTTTATTTTTCACTGTAAAATATGCTATACAGACAACATAATTCTGAACCATACATCTCTAAAACCAGTAATATTGACATATTATATATTAAGGATACCTCTCTGTACCTGCTAAAATCTGGCCACAGTTGTCGCATTCACCCTTATCAGTGGAAATCATGAACCTTGCTTTAATTCAGATAATTTGCTTTGCTCTTATTATGCTGTGTAGCATGCTACACTAAATTAACTTCACTTGGATCAAAGCATATCAATTATTGTGTTCAAAATATGTTTCTTAGAACAAATATCTAAGTTGAACTATAGAAACTCTAATAGTGATACATAGATACTCTCATGTTAATGAATATAAAAAAATGTGATTCTGAAAAACTGAATCCTTCTATATCTTTCCTTAGCTACAGGTCCACATTCAGGAAAAACGCTTCTTGGACCGCTTTGGAAAACAGACTCCAAACCTTATCCAAATCTCCAGACAACTAATGAAGCTGCACCGTTCAGCCATTCTTAATAGGCAGCTCCATCTAAAACATAGTTCGGTCCACAACTTTGAATGTGTTCCAACAAATCAGCTAGACTGTACCCAACTAATTATATATTGCCAATGATTCAAATCTCACAATTTCACTTCATCTAGGACATGATTCAATGTATGTTGAAAATGTTCCAACAGCTCAACTTAATTTCACCAAATATAGGGGCCGATTAGGATGGCGGACAGATTGCCCCCGCTGGGCTGGTGGTAGCCACCGCCGGCCAGGCGGGAGCAATCCGTCCGTCATCCTCCCTCAAATGACCCCCCGCCACATTAGGATGGCTGGGGGGTCCACGGCGGATGGGAAGACCGTCTGCCGCTTTTCCGCCGTGGTCGCCTTGCCACCATGGCGGAAAAGGTCTAATATGGTGTCTTTGCTTTGGGGGCCCGTTGCAGGCCCCCAGGGTGAAGGGGCGGTTGGGGGTGCACATGGGGGGTACCTGTGGTACCCCCCTGCGTTTCAAAGTACAACATGGCAGGCATCGCGCTGTGCCTGTCATGTTGTGCTTTGAAACGCACAACATGCATTGTTATCATCCGCGCAATGTTAAAAATGCGGGATGCACCCGCCACTGTGGCGGGTGCATCCTAATTCGACGCACGGGACCTCTGCCATTATGGCGGATGGTCCCTTGCCACGACAGGATGGCGGACGGACAAAGTCCATCTGTCATCCTAATCGGCCCCATAGTTCGGTGCACACATTTAGATTTATTCAAACTAATCAGCTATACTCTACCTAACTTATCATATAATGGTAAACTATTCAAATCTAGCAAATCCAATTCATCAGGGACATACTTCAGTATATCATAAAATTATTCCCACAGCCCAACTTAATTCCGCAAAACATGTTATGTACTGCTAGGTAGTAGAAATCCTACATGGCACTCATGAATTCCTTTACATGTTCACCTTTCTATTACCTTTATATTACAACACATCACCCACATATATGAAATGAAAACTGAAGAGAAAATGCTAATACATAAATTACCTCCCTAACAGTTTTAAGTACATTTTACAAAAAGCTATGAAACTTCCACTTGTTCTGGGTTCAAACATGTATATGTTATTCTACTATGAAAATACCTCCAGTGTCCTCCAAATCCATATATGAAGGTCGGTACTCTCACCTGTGCATTGAACTGTCGTAGGACAGTCCTATCATTTTTATGTGCAGAGACTCCATACTTGTAAATATACTACTCATAAATCCCTTTGTGAATAGCAAACAATCGTAAACATATGCAAAAGTGTGAGGTTACCTTTGTAAAAAAGGCCATTTGTTTCCATCACACTTCATAATTACTAAAATAATTTCTTTATTTTCCCTTCCTAACTGCTGAATGTGTACAGTTCATTTACAGGTATTTACATTTTGCAGTTTGTTAGGAAACAAAATGACATCCTGCAGCTTTATTTTTACACTTCATGTATTCCAACAGGATTGCCACATAATTCACTTTATTTTTCTTTCTCTGACTGCAAAGTGAGAGGAGTCAAAACTATCCCCGTTGAAAAATAAGCAGCAGAAGACATACCCCCAGATTCATCAAGAACACATTTTGCCATTCCTTAATAACGAAAAATACCGAATCGCTATTAAGGAATAGCAAAATGCTATTCATCAAGAATTCACTTACAAAATAGCGATTTCTAATAATTCCTTAATTGCGACTCGCAAATTGCGATTGGCAATTAAGGAATATCTCCCCATTCATTCCTATGGGGCTAGAGGCCAATAGGAATGAATAGGAAGACAATCTCAATTTGCTAATCGCAATTAGCGATTCGCAAATTGAGATTGCGATTTCAAGGGTGCAGGGGTATCCAAAGGACACCCTGTTGCACTCCTGAAATTGATGTGTGCACATATGTTGCGCATGAAACTTTGAAAAATGCACAAAAGTGCATTTTTCAAAGTTTTTGCTATTTACCACGTAGTTAGACTTCGTGGTAAATAGCACCCCCAGATTGCGATTACGCAATTTTAAAATGGTTCATGAATTGCATTTAAAGAATCTCACATTGAGATTCCTTAAATGCAATCAATCGCAATTTAGTGATTTCTAGAATTGCGATTTTTGCATTTGGGATGATGAATCCCAAATGCAAAAATAGCGCTCGCAAAGGGCCAGATTCTCCGAATCTGGCCCTTTGCGAGACAATTTTAGTTTGATGAATCTGCCTGCATGTCTGACATTTGACCCACGGAATCTAAAAGCATCTTTATTTATTGCATGAACTTTGGCAAACCAATCAACTTGTGACCCAACCACAGTTTAGGAAACACTGCTATTGATCCTTATTTTTCTTCCTCAGTAGTTTGTTGCATAAAGCAAATACTCCCTGATAAAAAAAAAACAGCAATTGGAATATGCTATAGACTTCTACCATTACATGAAAAAAGGGAGTAGGCACAACACTGATTTGCATAGGCCAGGCTTCTGTTCAGAGTGGAACAGTGGGTGAAAAAATATTGGAATGCTGCCCAGGGTGTTTAGGCTATATACAACCATTCCTCCCATCAATTGTGGAGTGTTTGGAAACTCTAATAAATAAAAAATTGGGATGCAGGAAACGCATGCATTTTTTAAATGTTCTCAGGATGCTTGGTTTCGGAAGAGTGATTTTGTTTTGTACAACTCCAAATTTGATGTTACCAATATTATAATGTGATTCAGAGGACATTTTGCAAAATGTGTTCTTTCTTGCATACTGGCTTACATTTAATAGCCAGAACTGGAGAGAAATTCATTTGATTCTAACAAAAGGCTCTACTATTCTCTATTCTCCCACTTCACCCACTAAAATTGGTCTTCCATTTGAGAGGATAGGTCTGTCAATGGCGACACAATATGGTCCAAAATGCCATTTTAAATCATCAAATTATTTTGTCTCCTGTTTGAATCCACACTAAGGGTGACTATATGAAGTCAATGTGGTCTTTTCATGGCCCCTGCTTCAGGCTCATCTACACAAGTGGGCTGTGTTTTTATTGCCAGAGATGTGAGAACACTGGGTGGCTGGAATAATATTTATCCCAGCATATTCTGGAGCTTTCCCTCACAGAAATCTGTGAAAATGCTGGATATTAGCCAACGTTTAATATTTGAACCGAATTTTGAGTAAACAAACGTAGGGCTATCAATGTAAACCACCCCATCTTGGTTTGCCTTGGTCTCTAGGTTTCAGAAATGCCCCAGGTACATTGAGTTCCCTAGTTGCCAACTGACCCAGAACCTGAAAAGTGCATCCAGTCACGAGGCAAGTGAGGGAAGATTGGGATCAACACTCCTTTTGCATCCTCATGGGTCACAACCACACCCCTAAAAATTCAGATTTCCTCATGTTTGTAGTTGGAATGGGGATACTCCAGGCCTCAAGGAGGCAGAAAGACTTTTAGGGTTTTAGAGATGGGGATGAAACCTGATGTATGTACAGGCCTGTCTCTGTTATGTTTGTTTAAACTATCCCTGGCTTCCAGTGGGCTTTCTTCCCCCAGGTGAAAATTGGGTATAAATCTACTTCCACTCTCAGAAGACAGCTACCCTTCCAATTAGACATTGACTGTATTTTGCCATTTGACTCTGTGCAGTACTCCACTGTCCTTACCGCATACATGCATGCATAAACATATAAGGCGGTGATTCCTCACAGCAGCAGAATGGAGTGTAAGAAAGGGACCTCCCTGGGAGCAAAAAGGTGGGTAAGGAGAGAATCTTTTCGCAGCTATGTTGGTCATAGAAATACAGCACCAAATGGGAACACTGTATTTAGTAATAGAACTTAAACACCCAAACTAGAGCACTGGAGTGCACTAGTCGCCAGCTACAGGGAGTGGCTAATAGTGAACTAGCTGGAATGCAGACCATTTCATCATGTTGGCTGGCGGCCTTCTCACATTGAGGGTGTGCTCATAATTATCAGGGCTCCTGTTTTGAATGTCTCTCTCTTGCCTTAGCCTCATGCAAAACTGGCAGTTTTTTAAAGAACAACAGCAAAACAAAGAAGGTGTGCTCCATAATGTAAACAGAGAGCGATAAATTGTCAGGTTCCTTTTACTGTTTGGATCCTTTTACTGTTTTTTTTTTATTCTCATGTATTTTTTTATAAAACAATGGTTTTTCCTAAAAATCTGTGACTAGTATTATACTAGGTTCTTCTCTACACTAAGCTAAGCATTTTACCTTAACATGCACAATATGCTGCTTTTGGTGGGGATTCTTTATTTCTAGGGTGCCTTTTTCATTCACGAAATTGTCCTTGCCAGCCGGCGCTCTGAAAAACACACAATTTTTGATTCTCAAATGATTTATAGAGATATAATTTACATTCACAGCGGGTAATTAACACCGGGGCTGTAATACCAAAAACTAAGGGACCCAATATGTACAAAGTTACTTTTACTTTCGCAGAGAGGCAAACTTTGCTAATATGTATTTCTTGGTGTGAGTTTTCCTCCTCTGTTAGTGTGGAATATGAAAAGCTATTTAAGTTTGCACGTTAAGATTACAGCCTACATGTAAGGCTGTGTCAATTACTGCACCTGGGAGTCTGTAGTATTCTCCATAAAGAGTAAAACACTGAGCAAAATCATGTCAAGCATAATATTTCAAATGTTTTTTAAAAAAGACTTAAAATTTGTAAATTGTAGTATGCACGCACAATTGAAAATACAACGAAAGTGTTGTGGGAGGGTATTTTTGTAAGATCACATCCATTATACGCCCTAGCAGTGTTATCATCTATTTGATCCCTCTGGTTGTATTTTCTGAAGTAGGTCAGTGCACTAGCTCACGAGGACAAATGGAGTGTCTACTAAGAGAAAACATACTTCATATTTTTAAATAACCGCTAAATATATCTGTGTGTTTTATGAACTGCCCAGCTTTCGCTCCTTGACAGTGATGCATTGGCTGCCGCGGCAGGCTGCAGCAATTTCAGTACAGTAAATTCTGAGGCCTACAGAGAATCAGAGCACAGCTGCCCTACTTGCTTGGAGAAAGGGAAGGGGCGGGGGGCGAAGGGGATGAAATTGTAGATGTTTGAAAGAAAAATAAATTATGCCACTGGAGCATCTCCTGCGAAAAGAGCCTATGCCAGTGTCAGCAAAAACGGAGGTGATACATTTTCGTTAGTGGCCCTATTCTTTCAGTGCTCGCGGCTTCCATCTGTCTGTGGCATACAGCTCACAAGCGGGAGTCCGGGAAAGGCCAAATCACCCTTTCATCCTTTGGAGGTCGATAACTTGAGTACCATTATTTTGAGTACAGATGATGCTTGTAATTTGTAGCGTGCAGTAGCAAGACAACCGGAGAATAAAGCGCTATACAAAAGAAGTTGTAGTTACTCCAATCAATCAATCAATCAATCAATCAATCAATCATAACATTTGTATAGCGCGCTACTCAGCCGGAAGGGTCTCAAGGCGCTTGGGGGAAGGGGGGCGCTACTGCTCGAACAGCCAGGTCTTGAGTTGTTTCCTGAAGGCGAGGTGGTCCTCGGTCAGTCGAAGGTGGATGGGGAGGGAGTTCCATGTCTTGGCTGCCAGGTAGGAGAAGGGTGAGAAGTGTGAGTATCTATATATGAACTTGTGAGGTAATTTTATCCTTTACTTTGCTACTTGGCCATAGCTACAAATCTGTGCCCGGTGCGTAGTTGTTTCACCTGTGGGTTTACAGCTTTCAATTGCCCTGTAATTGCTTAGATACACCTGTAATCCGGTAACTTGGTTGGCGTGCCCGACAGAACGAAAACCAGAACATTGAAATGAAACAATTTCACGGAATCTTGGCATTGACTTGCTACAGGAGATCAATTAGTTTAAATGGCCACTAACTCCCTTTAATCTTCACATTTGTATTCAGGCTTAGCGTGCTGTCGCTTTGAAGACTGCTGTATAATAGTTCGGAAGCAAATCAAGGAAAATATGAATACTGAAGATATTAAATTATTATTCGAAAGTGAAACTGTAGAACAACCTTCAAGTGTCATCCATATTCGAAGTAGGCTTCCACGTAGTCGTTTAGTCAACTAGGTCGATCTTTTCACTGCCCACCCTGTCCCCTGCTATCATTCACTGTCTCAATGTATTTAAGATTTCCGGCTGGTTCAGGACTGCCTGCCTGTTCTCATGTGGACATTTTTAGACTTCTATGTGAAGCTTTTACTAAATTCAAATATGAAGGAAGAGAAGAGATGATTTCAAGCTGCACAGTGGCATTCAAAGAGATTTTGGAGGCAAAGGTTCACTGCTAAGAGAGCGACCTATAACAATGTTCAGAATATTATCTGGAACATGCCCGATAAGTAAGAATACTCAAAATTCTCCATTTCTCCATTGCCAGATAAAAGCAGGAGGATGTGCTTTCAGCTTAGAGTAACATCATATAATGACAGAACAAATATTTAAAGTTTCAAAGTCTCTGTTGTCAAAAAACAATTGCTCATACTTAGCAAACACCTCAATGCTTTTGAAAGTACGAATTCCTGTTTGAATTGGCAGACTAGAGTTTTCTGTCCAATGTAAAAAAAAACTCCATGCAAACGTTTTAAAATTAGATCAGGCAAGCAAATATCTAAGAGCACCTGAACAGATCAGCTAACGTCTTTGCATATTATCAAGCTCAGGTGATTTATGACCCTCGCTTTTATCACCACATTCCGTTTTTATTAGGGTTCACCTGCAAAGTGCTTGTTCTGTGCTTGTGAAATCTATTGTATTTAATATAAATCTTAAAAGGGCCTTACACTCCGCCCCCATGCTTTACTTGTTTTTTATTGGCTTCCATGGTTGCCACTTACTTTTCCTGTGTTACAATTGGCTGTAGCATACTGTTTCCTGTTCTTTCTTTTTGTGCTGTGATTTTTTTGTCGAAATAAAAGCGTACAACAGAGTTTCAATGCAAGAAAAAAATGCAATAGTGAAAAACATTGAATCGCTCAATAAAAATGAGAGATATGGGGAGTGGGAGGGTGGAGGGGCGAGATGGGGAAAGGGAGGGGGAGCAGCAGGGGTACAAGAGGGAAGGTGCAAGTCATTAGCGGATACAGGGTATCCAGCCTTTCACCCAGTCGCCGTGTGCTGGACCTCAGGCGATGGCTGTGGTATTGTGAGCATAGATATTTCTCACATTACAATCATTATGAAGGCCCTTGTGCCATGGTCTCTCAGGAGGTGGGGAAGGGAGAAAGGGGTGGGTGCCTGGGGGCTCCACTTGGGGCCGGTGTGGGTGGGAGAGGGTAGGCCGGGGAGGGGGAAGGGCGTCGCCTTGCCGCAAGGTGGGTTGGAATGCAAGGCCCAAACCATGAAGAAAAATGCTGCAGGAGGGGGGGGTGGCGGTGTGAGTGTTCAAGGAGTCAGGGGAGTGGATCTGGGGGGATGTGGGTCCTACCTGGGTCACTAGTTCATTGTTGCACACAGTGGGGCATATTTATGAGTTCTGGCACATCTCTGAAAATCAGCAGGGAAACGCCAGAACAAATGCATCACGCAAAACTACCCTTGCGTCACGGGATGCGCCGCATTTACAATGTGGCGCGCCGTGGCACAAGGGTAGGCAGATGCGTGACGCATCTCCTGACGTAAGGGTGGTGCATCGCTGCAGTCGCATCACAAGTGCGACGCGACTCCAGCAATGCTCGAGTGTGCCCTATACTTAACGTGCTGCGTCAGTCCTTACGCCTGCTTCAAGCAGGCATAAGGAATTTTCGTAGCAGCGTCGCACAAGTGCCTGTGTGAAATCTTGTAGATTTCACGCAGGCACTTTTGCGAGGTGCACCTGCCCCGGAATGCCCACCATGCGCCGGAACGCCCACATGTAGCGCAGGGCTTTACATCGTGACATATCTGCCTAGATGCGTCACGTTGTACATGGGTCGCAGGGATGCGCCACGTTTACGCCGCCGTTGCGTCACGCAACGGTGGCGTAAACGTGGTACAAGTCCGACATAAATCTGCCTCAGTATGCGTATGTACGATATCGGGGTCTCTGCCAAGGGTGAAAGATCCGTACGTCTAACGGGGAGGGGAGTTTCCTGTTGTTTCTTTGTGTTGTTCCACGTGTGCCTCTGTTATCAGTTTACCGGCGTGGGAGTACTGTTTCCATATGCTTTTCTGGAACAATTTTTATGTATTTATTACAGCCTGCTTTCCTTTTCCTCCCGGCTTGTTTCATTTACCTCCATTTGATTAGCAATTGGCTGTTTCAGGTGATCTCGAGAAGGAGAGCTCAGTAAGACACCTGCAGGCAAAGAAAGACTTTCACACACACTGTTTACAGTGACACAGAAAAAAGCCTTTTTGAACCGCCACTGGACATGTCTGCGTTTTTAAGCAGGTCATGCTTGTGGAGTTACACGAAAGCTGTGTGTCTGCACTGGAGTATGCGTGCTGCTTGGGCTCCAGTGAGCCCCTCCGCTGCAGTTTCTCCCTTTCTCGTTCCACCTATTTCAAAAACACACTCCTTATTCTATATATTTATTCCTTCTTCCTGTTGATGTTATATTTACAAAACGCTCCTTTCCTTTCTCGTCCTTTACAGCTCAAAGTGTCTCTTTTAACTTGCTAGTGGACTAGGCTACAACAATTTACGTTCACAATTAAATGCAAGCATATTTAACAGTGCGCTCTCTTGTGGCATGGGAGGGGGTTTAACATAATCTACAGCAGTTAGAGCTTGCCAAATTTAATCCCAGGGCACACATTTATTTTGCAAGAAAGAGAGATACTCATGGCACATGATGGCAGGCACTCAGATTTGAGAGATAGGTACACAGACCGACAGAAAGAGAGACAAAGACAAACAGATATGATGAGCGAGACAGATAAGAGCACTCTTTATGAACAGTTGATAATGCGACCCTGCTCTCCGATACAGCCAAGAGATAATGAGACGTTAGACATCCGTCTTGGAAATTCCTCAAGGGTGCATTTTGCACTTAGCCATCTTTCGCTCTCTCTTCCTCCAGTGTCACTTTCTCAGTATCTCCGCCTTTATTCTTTAGTTTATATACCCTAAATTGCTCTCCCCTCCTACTTCTCTCTCTTTTGCATGATGTGTGACTGTTCCTTTAGGTTCTCTCACCTTCTAAGCACCTCTCACGCTTTGAGTTACTTTCCACCTCCTCGTTGCTCTCAATTTCTCTTTCTGACCCTCTTTTCCACTTCTCTCTCTCTCTCTTTAATACTCCTCTCACTTTAATATCACTGAGTCCTCTCTTTGTCTCTGTCTCATTAGGTACCCCCTCTCTCTCTCTCTTTCATTTTTTCGCCCCTCTCCTTCGCTGTCGCTGTCTCTCTCTCTCTTTCCCCACCTCTCTTTCAGTCTGTTTCTCTTCTGCTTTCTCTGCCACTATGTTCTGAACTGATCTCTCTCCCTTGCTTTCCACTTCTCTCTCTAAACACATGTTATATATCCCACCTAAAAGGCACAGGATGAAATTCACCTTTATTTGTAATCCTAAATTTAGAGTGTATATATGTGTTCCCTGGAAGGGAGCACGTGATCCAATTTAAAACAGCAATGTATCATGTGTGTCTTCATTCCATAAGGCTAACGCATGAAAATCATGCAATTTTTTTAAAAGACACGTCTTCATCACTCATTATTTCAAAACACTGAATCAAAGGCGAGAAATCGTTTCAGGTGGACAGTGCATGTCTTCCATCTGACCAGGGCCTAACACATCTCTGCCCACACCTGCATTTTTCCTCTTCTCCCTTTTTCCATAGCATAGAGATGCACCTTCAAACTCAAAGACTGCTGAACTAGAAACTTAATTCCAACTTCAAACAGCACCCCCACAAACTGAAGCATACTAAAAACCATACCATACATTCTGCCTACTTTGAACTTACTACTGCCAGAAAAACATACAGTGTCACTCCAGTGCAGTGTGTCAGTGGCTTTGGAACACATGGCGCTCAAACAGGGTGGGTTCTTCACCAGCCTGCCCCAACCTCTAGTCAAGAAGGGAGAGTTCCCTGCAGTTACTGTCTCACAAGGGCATGTATTAGTCATTCTTAATTATGCCCCGAGTTGATATTGCCTCTGCTGAGTGCCTGGGAAGGTGAAAAAGAACTACTCCTCCCAGACTGCACCTCTTTACATTGGAGGAGGAGTGACGCGCTACATAGGGTGCTTGATTTCAACCCTTATTTGATTTTGTCTTTGTTCATTACCTAGGAGGGTAAGAGACAACTAAACCTCCAATGCTGCACGTATTTATATTGGAGGAGGAGGAGGATTGACAACGCTACATAATGCATGTTATTTCCCAGCTGCGTAAGACACCCTGAGTTGTTGTTGGCTTTGCTGAGTGCCTGGTAAGGTGAGATATAACTTCATCTCCCATGGTGAATGTCTTTATATTAGCGGCAAAGAAGGAGTGATGGGCACTATATAGCGTGGTTGATTTCACCAGTGTGCAGGATGTGATGCCCTGGTGATGACTTGTACAACAAGGGGAAGGATGGAATGCTTGACTTAATCTCAGCCACTGGTAATCGCTCAGGCTGCATCCTAGTCCATCGTTTATCGCCCATCATGCCACCTCAGGTTGGACCCAGCCATATGCAAATAAGTCTTGACCCTGCTCCAATAGGAACAGTCCAGCCTAAATTGCCAAGACAGGTCCTCCACTTGTATAAGAAACTGTTGGTCAGACAACTAGAGTTCACATTTTTTACGTATACGCATATTAACTACGTTAACAAAATGATTACATGAATTGCTTTATCTTGCTTATTTGCCAACTCTTGCTAAGTACACTGGCTGACAAGACTATCTTGCAATGAAAACATTTGAGGAGAGCAATCTATGTCTCACACGCATTAAAAAAAGAAGCTACACTTTTTTGTTGCTTGTGTGACTGCTTAGGAATGTTTGTATACATGGGCTTTTAAAAAAATATATATATCAGTACATAAAAGCAGTCTTTGTAGTTGGCTTGTATGTAATCTGCCATGGAAGGTAGAGGTACATAAAATGCCAGCATATCAAAAATGTAAGTACATTAGTTATCGCTTTCCAGGTGAAAATGCAATTCAATTGGGGTTAGGGGAATTTCCTTGTAACTAGCTGGTCTGCACCATTGCATTGTCAGCTTATGTTGTTTTAACCCCTTTAAATTCCATGGTCAGTGCAGTATTGCCTATTGATGTTTTGAGTTTATGGCTGCACTCTCTTTCACCCTGGGTGCTTTCTAGACCGTGCACTATTTGCAGTTTATATCTGGAAAGTTCTCCATGCACTTATTTCCTACTTTCAGTGCTTTTCGCCTCACCTTTGCGTTCTGGCTCCCCGATATGGCTGACCCGCCCCCCACTAATTTGCTGATGACCACATGAGACGGTGTTTTAACGTTGTCCAAACTTCATTTTGTGAAGTTGAGCTACCAGCTACACTTGTAGAATCTTGTGTACTCTCCGTACAGGTATCAACTTGCTTCAAGCACCCATGTGTATACCTAGAAGGCCAGTGTACGTGAAGCTGGGTACTGCTTTCACAGATAGGCAGCCTGCAGTTTAGATGACACCTTATAGAAGGTGAAAAAAAATTGGTGCATAATAAACTAAATGGTCTGAGTAGTTGGAACCAGAGTGGATATCTGTGTGCTCACCATCCTTACTTTGGGCAAAGTGCTGTTAAATGCTGACTGCCCATCTATGGTTCTGCTGAGTCACAAGGCTTATTAGCAGGTATGTGAGCCTATAAGGGATTTACTAAACTATATATTCATAATAATTTCTGCACTCAATGTGAACAAACTCTTTCCAGTCAATTGTGAATGAGTTCCTTTGGATTCAATTCTGATTATTAACGTATGAACAGATCTTAAAAGAAATATTTATTACACGGGTAAATGCAATCAAAACTTTCTATTGACCAAAAATTACAAAGGGTACAAAAAGGTAAAAAATATTCCATAGAAAATACAATGCAACCAGAAGTTACAGTGATATGATGTTACAAATTCTTCATTGTTACATTGTTACAATTGTGAACACCTTATCAGAAATATTCCTGTAATCAGTTGAAGGGGATAACCTGATGGCTGGCCTTTCTCCACAAGGCATGGTGCTTTCAGATGACATCCTTCTTTCTGACCCTGTCGATAAGAAGATGGAAGGGGCGGTGAAGAGGTCTTCCAATTTGTTCCTCAGGATAATGGCCTAAACATATTATATGGTCTAATCCCCGTTGATGGATTTCCAGACTCTGGCACAGCAGATAAGTGAGGGACCGTCTCTGCTGGCTGTAATGCAAGTATAGGTCCACTACTTGTATGAGGGGGAGAGATGTTGTGGCACAGGGGCCAGAGGGGCTGACTCAGGAGCGCAGGGCTCACAGTTTGATCCCTAGCTCCAGCGGCAGCTCAGCTCAGCACCGTGGGACTCTGGGCAATGGCTCACTTATTCTCCCAGACAGCCCCAGTGCCTTAAAACCTTAAGGGGTGATATGTTCGCACTTTACAATTAGGAATCTATTTATTTATTTATTATGCAACACATCTTTTGATAATTTGTGTTTGGGGGCAGCAGCATCAGGGGCTCCTATTACTATGCATCACCATATGTGGATGCAGGCGTAGAGGATGGATGTCATGCAAAAGTGTGTCCTCTTGAAGTTGCCTTTTGAGGGTTCAAAGGTGTTTTGACCAAAACTTGAGGAGATGGTGAAGCAGCCGACCAAGAATAAAAAGCCAGGAACTCCTGTTCCCACTCCCTCCAGGGGGAGAGCTTTTCGATATCTCTGTGCTTTTGCCTATCCTCAGACTAGAGGTGCTACCCAGCCCTTTCAAGACAAGGGTCATGGCCAGCGGGCCCCTTGAGGAGACAGATTCCGGTGTCAAGTCAGCTGGTGCCTCAGCCACTCCTTCTCCAAAGCAGTGACTATACATCCCTTCCAGTTGGAGGTTGACTTTGCTTCCTTTGTCACCAGTGGCGGGGAATATTGGATGACTGGGCAGGTCAGACGGTAACATCTGGTTACGGATCAAATTTTCATCTCGCCCGACTCTGGTTTTCAAGGAGACTCCTCTGCCCTGGAATCCCATGAAGTAAGCAGCATTACTGGAAGGTGTTTAGCTTTTTTTGAAGAATGCAGCAATAATCAACGTCCTGCCCCAGGAGACAGGACTGGAATACTAATCCATCCTGTCTCTTGTGCAGAAATCCTTGGATGAATACAGTCCAGTCTTGGATCTCAAAGGAGTGAATATATACCTTTTCCATCAATACTTCAAGATGATGACCTTAAAGTCAATCCTTCAGTTGGTTCATCAGGGAATCTTCCTCTCATCCCTAGACCTGATGGACACATACCTGCATGTTCCCATCCATTTGGTGGATCAGACATTTATATGCTTTGTGGTAGGCACAATGCACTACCACGTCCAGGTGCTCCCTTTTGGCCTTTCCTTGGCACCAAGGGTTTTTACCAAATTCTTGGCTTCCTTGGTCTGATAATCTCCATTCTCAAGGTATTCCAGTTTACCCTTACCAGGATGATTGGCTAATTGTCTCTAATTCTTTTTCTAAGCCATTGGAGAAGTTGCAACAGGTCTGCCGTCTTCTGGAAACCTTTGAGTTTCTCATCAACAACTGAAAGTCGTCCCTGCATCCCGCTCAGTCTCTGATTGTCATCAGGGTCCTCTTCAGGATTGATCTGGGGATGGTGTCCCTATCTCCCAACAGAAAATTGACTCTGTTCAAACATCTCTCTTGGGTGCTGTCCCAACCTCAGTACTCTTGCTACAGAGTCAGTGTGAAATGACCTCCACTTTGCAAGTGATCTCCTGGGCCCAGCTCCATTTATATCCCTTCATGCATCACCTTCTTTGCCACTGGAATCCAGCTTCTCAGGAATGCGAGGTTCTCATTCCTGTTACCCCAGAAATTTGGGAGTCTCTCCAGTGGTGATTGTTGCCTCACAATTTCTCCAAGGGTTTCAATCTCAATCCTCCTCCTTCGATGGTGTTGACGACGGATGTAAGCGGCAAGGGGTGGGGGCGGTTTTGGGGGATTTTGGGCCCACAGCAGATTGTTCCGCTTTGAGGCTCTCCAGTCCTCAAACTGGAGGGAGTTGATGGCAGATGGTAGGCACTTCTGTAGTTTGCTCCTTTCCTTCGAAACCAGGCTGTCTGTGTCCAGACATACAGTTTGTATGTTCCTATATTAACCGGCAAGGGGGATGCGACAGGCTCCATTTCCCCTTTCCCGGAAGATTGGATTGTGGAGCAAGAGGAATCTCCTCTCTCTCTCTCAGAAGTCTATCTTCTAGGGAACGAGAATGGGCCTGCAGATTCATTGAGCGGGGTGTTCCCCTCATCTGTGATCATGTGTCTGTTGCCCGTATTTTTTAAGCAGATTCCCTCCAGGTTTCGATTTCCTTAGCTGGATCTTTTTAGTTCAGAGTAGACAGCCTTCTACCTCAGTTTTGAAACCTGCTTTCCTCAAGGTCAGCCTCTGTGATAGATGCTTTCTCCTTCCCATAGTCCCAAGGGCTTTCTGTTTGCCTTTGCCCCATTTCCTTTGACCTCAAGGGTTGTCAGAAAATTCAAGTGGATCTTCAAGTCACCCTAGAATGGTCCCGAAGACCTTGGTTCCCCACCTTCAGGGTTTGTTACTGTGTCGCCATTGGAGGTTTCCCATTCACTAGTCTCCATTGCGAGTACCTCATTTCAGCATGTCCTCTCTCCCATGCCTCCAGCTGAGTATTATGGCATTTGAGAGATTGACCTTGTTGGCTCAGGGTTGTTCGCTTCAGGTGGCTCAGAGCATCCAGTTGTCTCGTAGGCTTACCATCCTGAATTCTTATGGTCGTCATTGGAAACACCTTGACTGTTGGTGTAAGGAGAAGGGTGTGTCTCCTGTTTCCTGTGATCTTGTCAGGGTGTTAGGCTTTTTTAGGGATGGTTTTACATTGGGTCTAGTGGTATCAACTCTTTCTGCCCAGCGGGCTGCCATTGTTGCCTACAGAGGTTCAGATATGTCCCCTGTTTCTCCCTTGGTGGCACACCTATTGAGAAGTATTTTGCTTCCATTGGTGCTTTAGGCATTGACAGGTGCTCCATTTGAACCCCTTACTTCAGTTGATCTTAAGTTTCTTTCTGCTAATGTTTTGTTTTTGGTGGCAGTTTCTTCTGGTCACAGGGCTGGTGAAAATGGTGATTTGCTGGCTTCTCCACCTTTTTTACGTTTCTGTCTGGACAAGATGATCTTGCCAATTATTTTCTGCACAAGATCCTGTCAGATTTCCACTGTCAGAAAGATATTGTCCTTCTGGTTTTTTGCCCAAACCCTTCTTCTCTGGAGAAGGAGATTCTCCATTCTCTGGATGTTTTGAGAGCCCTTCAAATCTACCTGGACCATACCAGTACATTTAGGCAGGTGGATTCATTGTTTGTCATTGATGGTCTCCCTGGAAAGGTTCTCAAGCCTTCTTTTTCCACTTTGACTCTGTAGGGGAAGTGTGCTATTTTTTTGCCATATGAGGCTGCTCACCTTTCTCATGGCCGGACAGGAAACTGAAAGCAGTGCAGGCAATTCTTCTTGGACTCTGGGGAAGCACTGCCTGGCCCAGGAGGCTAGAAATGCTTGCTTACTTCTTTTGTTACTGGGGGACGATATTGCAGCACAGCTTCAAAACTGTCCCTCAGTAACAAAAGCAGCCCCTACCACTGCAAAACTGGCTCCACCCCTTCCATCCTCCCCAGAAATGCCCGATGACCAGTACTGGTTGTCTGGCCCTGAACTTTCTGTTTCATCTTGTGTCCAGGCGCGGTCAACTCAGAGTTTTTCCTTGTCCTGGGCAATGTTAAAGGGGCGTCCCTTCATGATATTTGTAATGATGCAACATGGGCTTCCCCCAACACCTTTGTTTCCCATTATTGGCATCAGTCGTGGATGGCTGCATCCTCAGACTTTGGTGCTCATATTTTATCAGCTGTTTAACAGGTGGTTCATTTACTTTCTGTGTTTGCACTTTAGGGTGGAACACAGACCTGGGGTAGACCACGGCAATGCTAACGGTGTATCTAGGTTGTTCCGCCTTAGTGACGAGAACTCCCTAAAGGCTGGGTAGATCTCTTCATTTTCAGCTGGGGGGACCTGGAATCCATAGTGGTCTTCCCCTTGACTTTTTGACTTTTAACTCCTATTTGTACTGATTCTTGTTGGAGGCCTTAGGATTTGAACACTTTATCACTGTTACCCAGTGCTAAAGTAAATGTGCTTCTCCCCTAAACATGTTAACATTGGTGTATACCCGATTGGCATATTTGTTGTACTAGTAAATCTCTTTTAAAGTGGTATACCATAAACCCAGGGCCTGTACTTCAAATGCTACTAATGGGCTGCACCCCTGATTGTGCCACCCACTGAAGTTGCCTTTCAAGCCTGTCTCAGGCCTGCAGTGCCTTGGTGTGCAGTTCACTGCCACTTCAACTTGGCATTTAAAACTATGGGTGTGCACTTCACTGCCACTTCGACTTGGCATTAAAAACTACCTATACACAAAAACAGAGTCCAAAATAGTCTATCTAAGAGGAATGTCCAAATTAAGTGAACAGACCGGATCACAGGGGCTCAGAACTATAGCTCCGGTGATCTCCTTAGAAACAGAAATTGCTGAGAAAAGCACTCAAACCGAGAGACAGAGAACCAAGAAACCAGCAAAGAACCTTGTAACTGGTTAATGGTGTCCCATCAACACACGTATTGTGTCCAGTGTTATTCCTAGTTCTGATTCCTGAGGCGAGTAGCCGGGAACACAGACGCTTTAAAAAATCTGATTTTAATATTGCACTGTTATTGCACTGTTATTCTTTGTAAATTCACTTACGTGGAACTTGTGTTCAAAACTTGGGGGCAGGGCAGACTTACATGCTCTCTGCCGCTTTGGGGAACATTTGCATGACTTGCTGGCACTAGCGCGAAACGTGGGCGCCATCTTTATGGAAGGTGGGGTTAGCAGGCCAGGCATTAACAGACGCGACACCTGACTCCCGGGATATAATGGTGCCCTCCCCTTGGACGCGCAGCGGGCGCGCGCAGCGGGCTCCCCGATGCGGCACCGAAGGTGCGCCAAAGGTAAGCCTGTCTGCGCCCGTCCGCGCCGGGACACGTAGGGAGACGGGGAGTATAGGTAGATCAGGGACCACACCCCAGAATACCCCGATATTGAGGTATACGAGTGAAAAGCTTCAGGATATTGGGAAGAGATCATCAATAAAGCACATGGACTGCACATTCTGTCCCACATCATCACCAGTGACGTTGGAAGGGCCAGTAGGCTGTAAGACTTGTAAAAAACAATGGGTGCTACAAGATACCGTCTCTAACACCCCACAAGTAGGACCGCGCTACCTTCTATGCAACGTCCGCTCTTTGATTAAACATGCCATCCCAGTCTGGGATATGTTATCCTCACTAATTCCTGACATATGCTTCCTGACGGAAACATGGTTATCTCCATCTAACCTACCAGCAAATAAGATTGCGATTCCGGAGGGGTATAAAATAATCCACTTGGACAGAAGGGGTAAAATGGGGGGGGGGGGTAGCAATAGTATTTAAAGAAAGCACAACTGTCCAATGGCTAGATACGCTTAGCAATGAGCAGTTAGAGATAGGCCTGTTCAGGGTCACTAGCCCAGGGGCGGACAGCTGGGAGGGCGCACTCCTGTACCGCCCACCAAATTCCAAAGTAAACTTTGTTAGTGCTGTAACAGACTTCATCGCTACACAGGTTGTGGCCTCCAGGAGTTTCCTACTACTGGGGGATTTTAATTACCATGGAGAAGCAACTCTAGACCCGGAGGTGGCGCTTTTATTGTCAGCACTGATGGACATGGGTCTGAGTCAACTAGTACAAGGCCCTACACACACAGCTGGCCATACCCTGGACATGATTTTCTCAAACAACGAAAACCTGTCATTCAGGGACTCTTGGCCCCTCACATGGACGGATCATCATCTAATCTCCTTTTGTTGCCCAGAGGCAGTGAATTCGGAAAGCGAACGTCCAGGCAGATTAAAACAAAAAGCCCCAAAATCTAGACCCTGGCAGACACTTGATATAGAAGCTTTTGTAGGAAAGTTTCCCAGCCTCGACGAGCAGGCTAAGGAAACAGGGGAGGCCGATACAGAGTCCTTATTGGCTAAATTCAACCAGGCTCTAACCCAGACTCTGGACGCAGTGATCCCGGAAAAAGATAACAAACAGGGACTGAGACGTAACTCAGCTCCTTGGTACTCAGGGACTCTAAAAACGGAAAAATCCGCCTGCAAAACTCTCGAAAGAAAATGGAAAGGACTAAACATGAGAATGATAAAATAAAATACAAAACGACGTTAGCAAGTTACCATCACAACATTAAAGTGGCCAGATGCACCTTTATTCAGACACAAATTGAACAGGCAGGGAACTCTGTAAAGACTTTGTTTGACGTAGAGAAGAGCTTTTCTTCTCCGCAAGCATGTCAACAACGGCCGGTGGAAACCCTAGAGCTGTGTGAAGCACTAGCCCCTTATTTTCAAGAGAAGATTGCCCGGATATATATGAGAATTTCCCAAAAAACTATTGTCCTTGCCCAGCCGTACCGGGGACTCCCAACGGCAAGCCAGCAATGGGCCTCAACCAGTTTGAGCCCATCTCACTGCAGGAGGTCATCTGACACCTGCAAAGGGCCAAATCAGGGTCCCCAAGTACGTGTGCCCGCCTTAAGTCATGGCTATGGTTGCGTCCAGTTGTGCGCTGCACATTCAGGAGATCCTGAGCTCCTCTATGGCTAGTGGCTACATTCCCATGATATGGAAGGAGGCCCACGTACGCTCAATTCTTAAAATACCCTCCGCCGATGCAGCAGTACTAAGTAATTACAGACCTATATCACTTCTCCCCCTGCTTGCAAAAATTCTGGAGGCTCACATTAACAGCCAAGTGAGCCAGTACTTGGAGTCCAATAACATTCTGGACGTGTCGCAGTCCGGCTTTCGACCGGGCTTTAGTACAGAGACCGCCATTCTGGCTGTCACGGATTCCATCAGACGTACATTGGATGAAGGGAGATCGGTGATGCTCATTCTACTGGACCTCTCCGTAGCATTCGATACGGTATCCCATCGACTGCTGGCGGAGAGGCTCCAGGATTGTGGTATCGGGGATCAGGCACTGAAGTGGCTGGTCCATTTCCTGTCCGATAGGAAGCAACAGGTCATCATGGGCTCATTCAAATCGTCAAAATACCTATTGGAGAGAGGGGTCCCGCAGGGCTCATGTCTAAGTCCGACCTTCTTCAATATATATATGGCCCCGTTAGCCAGAATAGTGCGGCATCATGGGTTTGAGGTCATCTCATACGCAGACGACACTCAACTAATTTTCCCAATTGGGAAAAATCTGGTTGAGGAAAGAACGCGCTTTGCCCAAGGAATGTTGGCCATCTCTAGCTGGATGGCTGAGTCCTGTCTCCAATTAAATCCGGAGAAAACAGAGCTGATGTTTCTTGGAAAAAAACAGGACATTGTGCTAAACGACTGGTGGCTAGCCGAACTGGGGGCCGCTCCTGTTCCTTCAAACTCTGTGAAAAGCTTAGGTATACAACTGGACAAGAACCTTTCCATGAAGAAAAACTGTGAGTAACATTGTAAGCTCATGTTATCACAGCCAGCGACTGTTACGAAAAATCATTCCGTATTTGCCTCTGAGCCATCGCAGAACAGTGGTGCAAGCCCTGGTGGTCAGTAGGATTGACTACGGGAATGCACTGCTGGCGGAAGTAGGATCTACACAGCTAGCAAAGCTTCAAGTGATCCAAAATACGGCAGCAAGGATGGTCTTGAACTGCCCACCAGGTACCCCCTCACTCCCTTTACTAAAGGAATTGCACTGGCTGCCGGTGAAGAAAAGAGCTTTTTGAAAGACCTGCTGCTTGGTCTTTAAAGCTATGAGGGAGACTGGCCCAAAATATCTCCAAAACAAAATCTGCAGATTGACATCAGTCTGCAATCTGAGATCAAACAGTAAAGCCCTACTAGCGATCCCACGTATCTACCGTAATCGCTTGGGAGGAAAAGACTTCTCGTATGTAGACCTAAAATACTGGAACTCCCTGCCAGAAGAACTGCGAAAGTCTCCTTCATATTTGATTTTCAGGAAACATCTTAAAGCCTTCCTCTACCGCTAAACTTACTCTGGTACTCTAACTCTAGGTTTCAGAAAAAAAAGGACTAGGTAGCGCGGAGATGCCCCCGGGTGAGTCAGGCGCTTTATAAGACCCCAATAACAATAACAATCATCTGGGCTACCAACATACTATACTTTGCCTGCCCTCTATCCATGAGGACACATCATAGCAAATGTATAGTTGTACCTTTGTTACAGAGATACTTATCGGAAGAGTAACTAGAAAATGGTGCAGTGAATAGAGAGAAAAGCGATTTATAAAGAATAGGCATCAGAGACAGTGTTATTTCAATCCTGAACTGTTGTCTCAAAATGTCTTCCTATATAAAAACAGTGCAAATTGGTTATATTAGAGTAGTTAAAATGTGTCTCTACTCAAATGGTCGACATGTTTCAGCCATACTCGCGTCAAACGACTCCCTGGCTTTCTTCAGGACCTTGATGCTACGAACAGGGGCATCAATACTGTCGCCAACAAGATACATCAATACATACAATTTTGTTGAATTCACAAAATAAAGTTATTCTTCAAGTCCTCCAGAGTGACATGATGTCTTATGCATCTGGAAATGAAGATATAGGAGGGATAAAGACATAAGGAAATAATGCGTCTCTGTTTCTGAGTGCTAAACATACAGAAAAAACAGCAAAGGTAAACTTACCAAAGCAACAAGAGGACATTACCTCACCTCACCGGGCACCAGCGTGTGTCTGAGAGGCCCCACTCTGCAAAGGAATGAATACTCAGAGCAGGCAAGAGAACAATCATTTAAAAAAAACACAGCATCGTCAGGCAGCAATTGTAACTGACGGAAAAATGTCTGTAAATGGAAAAATATCTTATTACAAACATTCTTATGAATTAGTCAAAACACAGTGCAAAATTCTCCCTGCCGAAGTAGCAGGAGTCAAAGGCGGTACAGAGACCAAAGTAAGGTCTCTCTCAAGCAACAAGGTGGTGTATATTGGTCCAAGCTGTTGTACTATTTCTAACACACGTTTGAGGGAAGCAATGTCGAGTTGCTACAAGTAACTGTAACTATAAAACGCTCTAAGGCTGAACCCTTAATTGATCTAACTGTCGGACGACAGTAAACAGTGGTATAAAATAGTGAGTTCTGGTGCTGTCAGCCTCCTTAGTGTTGATCAAGTTATAGCTATAAAGTGAGTCTGTACAATTTCCATCCCTTCCTCAACTAGGACTGCAGTTAAGTCCTCTAATTTACCCATTCCCCATGCCACTAACTCCTAAAACATGAATTTCCCAATCCCATAACTGTTCTTCACCTTTGTATTTCTTCAAAACCAGCACTATTTGCCATTTTAATCTTTTGATTTCTTTGGTCCTTTTGTAAGAAAACAAACATGCTTCCTATACCATAATAAATGTTTCTTCCACAATCCTACCTTCTACTCCAGCCCCCACACTTTTTCTCAATATTTGCCAACATGCTATGAAGTCTAAATATTATTTTACAATACAATCTCAGACCCACTTGTGTTGAAGACCAACCCAGGTATAAACCAGAGAGGAAAGGAACAGAGATTTCCTCTTCAAAATAAGTTGCTTTCACACTAAATTCTCTACACAAATATCAGGGTATGCCACAATGTGGAGATGATGTGAAATTTCGAATGTAATGGGTTGTCATCATTTGCATTACATCTCAAAACAATCATAACAACACATTTTATTCCTCAGATAAATAAGGATAGATAAACATATGGTCTAGTGTTACTCAGTCATTTCTTTTACTTCATGTGGTGTGTCCTTATAAGTCCCCCTTTATTTTAACATTTGACAACATCAGATTCAAATTCAAGAGGACTTTTCCATATTGGTCACATTTCAAGATATTCAGAGTTAGTGGTAACACTCCAGAACACTCATCTTTTGACATTATTTCAGAAGCTAGATACAACACAGATGAAATATGACATCGAAATCACCCATCAGTGATTCCAAATGATTGTGATATTACCAGACTAATCTTCTATTGCTTGCATTATAATCCCCAATAGCTTTCTGAAATTAGAACTCGATCATTTGTGACCAGGACATTCGAAGATTGCCCAGTTTAAGCGGGGATGGTTAGGACTAGTGTTAATAGATTGTTAAAGAGTTAAGCTTGGTATAGATCTAGTCTCTATTCATGGTAGCAGTATTACAAACCCACTGTTGTATATCCTATGATAACAGCAGTAGCAAACGTGTGACTACCAAAAACTCTGATACTAAAAACTGTTTAAGAAATTTCTTGCAATACAACTATGTGCAAATTCTTTGACGATTTCAATGATGGATTATTTAGGTTCTGACCAAGCCAGCAGTGTTCCAACAATATGAATCCAATGTCTTACTTAATATGTTAGAAGCAAAAGTCTGCCAACCAGGCCCATTTATCTTCATGATGACTTGACAAAGGGGTTAGCAGCTCCCATCTGTGATTAAACACAGCTCTTTCATTATCTGACTCCTTAACTTGTAGCTTGTTGAATTTAAAAGTTGAATCGGGGGGGAGGGGGTGTGGCTTAGCCGGCTGCAAGATGGCCGCACTCTAAGTGGGCTCTGCCGCACAAGCCGATAATCCGTCAGGAATCCTGCGGACATCCACGGTGCTGCTCTTCAGCGCCACATTACCATGACTCGCCTTACTCCTGGGTGTAGACTGATCATGCTCCGGACCCCCTCCAGTGCCACCGGGTTGAGATCTGCTGTTGGGGCCCCGTGCGGTGTCTGGGCCATCCTGCTGGCATTACCTGGGCCGTGACGGCACCTCTCCCTGGCGGCTTCCTTGGGACCGGATCGTCACTTTGGATTCTGCCTGCTGCCCTGTGCCTCCGGAGTCGGTGAGTGGTGATGCTGTGGGGACGGCTTGTGGCGGTGTTGGGACCGCCGGGCCAGAGCCTTCAAACAGCACGGGTGCCATTTTCACAATCCCTTGCACCCGCTGCCACTGCCTGCTCTTACCGGGCCTTGTGACACGGACGGACACGGACGGAGAGAGTCAGGCCCTCCTCCCATCAGGCTATTGCAAATCAGGTGGATTTTTTTGTTGTAGTTTTATTAGCTCAAACTGGACCAGAAGGTCACCAGTTCTGTTACACAGGGACAGTTTCATTATTTGGTAGGCATGAGGGATTAATTGATTTGCCCGGAATCAACCATGTGCTCGATGCAATGTGGGCCTTGAAGTTTGACCTTTTAACAGTTTCATCATGGGCTCAAGAAAGAAATATGTCTTTCTTAGCACCCAGGATAATATGCTGCATAGCCAAAAAACATATAAGGTTCCAAAGGCGACACAGATTGCATTGCAAATGCTTGTTATAACTGGTGTTCTATAGCATTTATGACATGAGTTGTCGAAATAAAACTTATACGAAGATTAATTATGAAAATGGAATTCTGAGTAAGAACGTGTGCAAGGAACTTACCTAGATTTGATTTTTTTTCTAATACCTATAGTATTTTATTTTTTGTAACTTTACTTAAATATCTACTTTGTTTAGAAAATAAACATTTAAATTAAATATTCAGTTACTAAAATAAAGAACATTTTCTCAAGCATGTGTGAAGTGTTATACTGCACTGCATTCAAAACTAAAAATATATCAATGATGTGTCCAATATCAAAAGTATAGAATGCTGACTAGAAGTTGACACTCTGAACTGTGCAAAATGTATATCTTAAGGAAAAAAAGGAGAGGCAGCCATATTGTGTCACTAATATATATTTGTTCACCATGTAACATGTAATGTTAATAATAAGTAAAATAAAATAAAAATGAGTTTTAATAACAATAGCAAATATATAAAAAGAATACCTACATCATTCTATAAACGGCATATTAGTAATAATCTAAATCATGTAAACTAAATGAAATGAAATGAAATGAAAAGACCATTTATATAGCGCGGTAGCTACCCTCAGGCATCCTAGCGCTGCAGACATCACGCTTATTCCGCGACAGTTGAAACCTATTCGGCTTTATTAAAAAGCCAGGTTTTTAGGAGTTTACGGAAGACAAGCAACTTGGGCTCTGATCTAAGTTGGAGAGGGAGGGAATTCCAAAGCTTGGCCGAGTTGTGGGAGAATGAACGGCCTCCACCCCTGGCTCTCTTGAACCTAGGTATTGCTGCAAGGAAGGAAGAGGCCGATCTGAGCTGTCTGGTTGGGTGATAGGCGATTATCGGAGGTTGGTTAATGGCGGCACCTGTCCCCCAGAAGAATCAGTGTGCGATGCACATTGCTTTAAATTGAATTATTTCCCTGATTGGGAGCCAGTGGAGATCCTTGAGTTTGGGTTTGACCGGGAGGCGATGGGGATTTGGAGGAGGGTTCTGGCTGCACAGTTTTGGATAATTTGCAGTTTGTTTAAGGAGGTCCGAGGCGCCCCTAGATACAGGGCGTTTCCAAAGTCAAGACGGGACAAGATTAAACCCTGGACCATTGTCTGTCTTGTGTGAAAGGGTAGCAGGGGAAGGACTTTACGCAAAAATCTAAGCTGACCAAAATATATCTAAAGTTCCCTAAAATGTGTCTAAATTTATATCTAAAAACCCAACTCTCCATGAATATAGTATTCTTACTTAAAACACATATGAAAAAATCTGAACATATATTATCCAAATATTTGCTAACACATATACTTAAATACACAGAACAAGTCATAGTTCTGCTCCCTCTAACACGTTAAGGTGTTATCATTTGAAATATCTAAATATCTAAAACTAACCTTCTAACAAACTCCTGAGGCGGAAAGCCGGGAGCGCTGTCTTTTACTTGCTTTTAAAATTGTATTGAAAATTGTTTTTGTGTGCTCACAACCTTACCGGCATCTTGGCAACATCCTTGCCTTCCTTGGAGGTCCCAGACAGCCGATTTGGGCGCTGCCTTGGGGAATCCTCCCTCGCTGCCGCCATCCACCGCGAGCGAGTAAGCTCCGCCCACCTTGCAGGCCACGCCCCCTTCCATCTGTTTAAAAGCGCGCGCTGATTGCTAGCGCGTCCTTCTAACAAACTCCTGAGGCGGAAAGCCGGGAGCGCTGTCTTTTACTTGCTTTTAAAATTGTATTGAAAATTGTTTTTGTGTGCTCACAACCTTACCGGCATCTTGGCAACATCCTTGCCTTCCTTGGAGGTCCCAGACAGCCGATTTGGGCGCTGCCTTGGGGAATCCTCCCTCGCTGCCGCCATCCACCGCGAGCGAGTAAGCTCCGCCCACCTTGCAGGCCACGCCCCCTTCCATCTGTTTAAAAGCGCGCGCTGATTGCTAGCGCGTCCTTCTAACAAACTCCTGAGGCGGAAAGCCGGGAGCGCTGTCTTTTACTTGCTTTTAAAATTGTATTGAAAATTGTTTTTGTGTGCTCACAACCTTACCGGCATCTTGGCAACATCCTTGCCTTCCTTGGAGGTCCCAGACAGCCGATTTGGGCGCTGCCTTGGGGAATCCTCCCTCGCTGCCGCCATCCACCGCGAGCGAGTAAGCTCACCCCCACCTTGCAGGCCACGCCCCCTTCCTTTTCCTTTCTCCCCCTGATCCCTGCATAAAAGGATGTGCTTAGGCCGGAGGCGCAGCGGACGGGCGCAGCGGGCGCGACGATGGCGCGCCGAAGGCGCACCAAAGGCAAGCCCGTCTGCGCCCGTCCGCGACAGTCCGGGGCTAGGGGCATGTCACTCTGCCCCCCATATCATCTATACCCCCGACCAACTCTGCTGCCTCCAGGGACCGTGGCCCATCCCAGCTCCCATTTACTCTCGCATTTCCTCCCTTGGTCTTTCCCTAGCTGTTCCCCTTCTCATTTCATCTCCTATTGTCGGCCCCCTATTCCCGCCTGGAGACAAGACCTCTCCGACCACCCCCAAAGTCCTCACGGCACTTTACCTCAACACCAGATCCGCTGCTGATAGAGAAGATAGAGAAAATTCCGAGCCTCTTTCCGCTTCTGATTTGCTCCCTAGTTTATTGGATAGTAATCGTCAACCATGTCAGAGGGAAGATGGAGTTCTAGTCTCCACACTAGTACCCATTTCAATTACCTCGCTGCAACAGATGTTTGCATCACTGTCTGCCGAGATTAAGGAAGGTTTTGCAGAGTCTGCATCAAACCAAAGGGACATAAGGAATTTCTGCGAGACCCTGGATGAAAAGATTTGTAATTTGTCAATAAGAACACAAGCCCTGGAAGAAACTATGGGTCAAATATCCATGCGGGCTGAAGGCACTCAGGAAGACATACAAAAGTTAAAGAGGGAAGATTTGGCCATCTCAGAAAGAATGGAGGTTTTGGAAAATAACGCTAGGCGCAGCAACTTGCGTATTTTGAATGTTCCTGAAGGTAGCGAAGGAACAGATATTAAAAAATACATAATTTCGTTATTAAAAGATTCTCTTAACCTCCCCTATACTCCTGAGGAACTAGTTTTGGACATCCAACGAATCCACAGGGATCCATTCAGACTCAATCCACAAAGGGCCAAGCCAAGGAAAATCCTTGTTAACTTTCATACTTATTCTGTCAAGGAGCATATTCTGAATCTAGCCCTAAAGCAAAAGTCGCTAGTAGACAAAGGGTTTAATTTCCAAATACGCTCTGACCTGTCTAAATATACTCTAGAAAAGCAGTGGGAGCTAGGAAGAAGAATGGATGCCTTTCGCAAACTAGGTGCGACAGTGCAGATGGGCTTTCCCGCATCCCTGAAGATAATGATGAACAATAAAATGCACAATATTCGCTCGGTACAGGCAGCTGACGAGCTTTTAATGTCTTTAGGTGGTAGGAAAGAGCAATAAAAGATTTCTGCTTGGGTCTGCGAAAAGGAAAGAAATAAAAAGGGAAAATGTATAAAAGTACATAACCTATAAGTGAGAAGTAAAGGAAAAAAAAAGAAACAAAGGTGAAATGAAGGGGAAAAAGGGAAAAGAAAAGGGAAAAAAAGAAAAAAAAAAGGAAGGAAAAAAATAAAAATAAAAAATAATAATAATAAATAAATAATATATAATTGTGTATATTGTCACTAATTAATTAAACATTATAGCACCAAATTTTATTTTTTATTTATTTTTTATTTATTTAAGCTTTTACCGCGCACAGCTACCCACAGTGGGTTTCCCGGCGCCAGGGACAGACTGTAGAAGAAAGGACTAGGCAGCACCTGACTTGAGGCCGCGATCAACATTTAACTGCGCTTAAACAGAAGGGTCTTCAAAGCCTTACGGAAATGTAGTAGGTTGGTCTCTGACTTTAGTGCTAGTGGGAGGGAGTTCCAGTACTTCGGGCCTAAAACAGAAAAGGAGCGACCTCCCATTCTTGCCAACTTAAATCTTGGCACTGTGAAATTGCCAGTGTCCGAGGACCTTAGTGGGCGCGAGGGTATGTAAGGTGTTACCAACCCTTGGATATAAGTTGGAGCGCTACCCTGCCTGGCCTTGAACATATAACAGAGTGCCTTGAATTTAACACGTTCGGGAACGCTCAGCCAATGGAGGTCATGCAACGCGCCAGCAGCTGAAGTGCGTCTAGGGACGTTCTTCAACAAGCGCGCAGCCGCATTTTGTACGACCTGAAGCACATGTATGATGGCTTTATCTGCGCCCAGGTAAAGAATATTGCCATAGTCCAGGCGTGATGTTACAAGTGCCTGGACTACGGTTCTGCGAGAGGAGAGGGGAAGCATCCACAGAATCTTATGAAGCCACCGCAGGGTTGAGAAGCAGATGGCTGCAACCTTAGTGGCCTGTTGCTTCATGGTTAGCCTGTCGTCAATGATGACGCCCAGGTTACGAACTACAGTGGATGGCATGGGCGCATTGCCAAGTTCAGTGGGCCAATGATGGGGGCCCCAAAGATGTTTGTTCCGACCCAGAATGACCACCTCTGTCTTCTCCCCATTCAGCTTGAGACAATTTCTCCGCATCCAGTCGGCCA
This sequence comes from Lissotriton helveticus, assembly GCF_964261635.1. Lineage (NCBI taxonomy): Eukaryota > Metazoa > Chordata > Amphibia > Caudata > Salamandridae > Lissotriton > Lissotriton helveticus. The sequence goes on along the minus strand of NC_136063.1, from coordinate 1,648,819,494 downwards.
CAAGAATGAGGCCAGACTTGAGTGCGGAGGTGTTATTCTCGTCTCTCCCTGATAGGGAGAAGACAATCTGGGTGTCATCTGCATAGGAGAACAGGGTTAGCCCAGCCTGTTCAACTATGGACGCCAAGGGTTTAACATAAATATTAAATAATAAAGGGCTAAGGATTGAGCCTTGGGGAACGCCTCGGGTAGATGGACAAATGGTGGAAGCTGCTTTCGGGGAGAACACTTGAAAAGTTCGGTCACTAAGGAACGACACTACCCAGGCCAAAGCCTGGCCTGTCACACCTAGGGATTTCAGAGAGTCAATAAGGATGGAATGCGACACGGTGTCGAAGGCTGCGCTCAAATCCAGCAGGATGAGCGCCATGGTGTTACCCTGGTCGACACCGTGCCTAAGACTCTCTGTTACCCCCAGGAGGGCTGTCTCAGTTGAGTGCCGTGGCCGAAAGCCCGACTGCGAGGGATGGAGAAAGGCAGTGTTTTCGACCAGTTTGGAAAGCTGAGAATTGATATGTCTCTCCAATATCTTTGAGAAGATAGGCAGCAATGATATAGGGCGAAAATTAGCAGAGTTGGAGGGATCTGCGCCCACTTTTTTCAATAAAGGTACAACCATGGCGTGTTTCCAAGGTTGGGGGACATGGGCCTCGCTCAAATAAGCGTTTAGTAGTCCAATGATGATTGGGTGTGTAAGGGGGTCTAATTGTTTGAGTATTTTGGCTGGAAGAGCATCCCGTGGGGAGCCCGATCGCACACTATTTAAGCAGAAGACAAAGGAAATAATTCATGCTTGTTATATGTATAACAACGCGAGCTACCACATTATAACAAATAGAGAGAGACGAGGTGGGGTCGGGGAAGAGCTAGGAGCACTTACTTCCGGAATTTTCCGGGTAGTGAGTTCAGGGGTTTCCCATGGGAGGAGGGGTCACGGGGGGGTAGGGGGTGGCAGCAAAAAAAGAAAAATATCCATCATCGATAATGCTCCAGTCGACATACTTTGTAGTTATTTTCTTCCAATTGTTCATTTTTACCATAGGCAGATTTGTTTGCTAAGCTTGAAAATTAACTCTCACTTTAAGAAACATGAGCAGGCCTAGGATTCTGTCCTGGAATGTTAATGGTCTCCGCACCAAACCTCGTGCTAACAAAATCATACAGTACCTTCGGGATGCGGATGCTGAGATCATTATACTCCAGGAGACACATTTAACCGAAAGTGAGATATCCGAGTTAGTGAAGAAAAATAGGTGGATAAATTCCTCTATCTCAACGTCTCAATCTCTAAACACTCGGGGGGTCACTATCTTTTAAAAAAAATCTTCGACTTTAAATTTAAAAATCCTTCAACAAAAAGTGGATAAGGGAGGGAGATGGGTTATTACAGCTGTAGAGATAGGAGGGGCGGTTATTACGGGCCCAATTGCGATGATTCTTCTGCGATAGAATCCCTATTCCAACACCTCTTGAACTTCCCAGAGCCGGTGATCATAACTGGCGATTTTAATATTACTATCAACCCTTTATTGGATAAGTCTACAAATAGCAGACAACAAGTTCCCTCCAAATCAAGAAATTGCTTATTGGGTTTATTAAAACAATATGGGTATGTTGATATTTGGAGGCTGAGAGAGGGCCAAAAACAGTGTTTTTCTTTTAAAAATCTAAAATACAGACACAGCTCAAGAATAGACTTTATCCTAACAAGTAGATCTTTGGTTGACTCCATCATTTCAGTAGATTACATCCCATCTCACCTATCGGACCACTCAGCGATGAAGCTGGAAATGGAGTGGGGAATTAAGTCTTCTTCCACGAAACTTTGGTCATTTGACAGGTCATTTCTTACATCAGTAGAAGATATAGAATTTCTCCAATCCGAAACCCGCGAATTCTTCACCTACAACACGGGTTCAGCCCCAGTAGGTATAGTATGGGATGCCTTTAAATGTTCACTAAGAGGAACAGTCAAGAACAGGGTAGCTCATAGAAGAAGGCAGTATAGGGAAGAAATCTCCTCTATTGAGAATAGTATGTCAGCTATCCAGTCTTGTATAGATACTGACAGATCTATAGACAATCATAACCTGTCCCTGAAACTAGCAGAGCTAAACAAGCTTAAAAACAACTTGTCCTCGATAATGGAGAAGCGAGTCTTGCAAAAATGGGAGGCAAGCAAACTCTCTCACTTCCAGTATGGGGAGGGTGCGGGAAGGCTGTCGGCCTGGAAAATTAAATCAGACCGGGCCCGTAATAACATCGCCTCAATTACATCAGATAAGGGTACCTCGACCAGTGACGCTGAAATTAGAGAGACCTTTAAAACATTCTTCCAGTCAATATATCAGGATGATCTCAATATCAGTACTAATGATATTGGCAATTGGTTAGGGGGCATTCCCCTTCCCTCTTTGTCATCAGAACAGAGCAAACTTTTGGAAGAGGAAATAAGTGTAGCTGAGGTAGAGCGGGCTATAAGAGGTTCGAAAGGGGGTAAGGCGGCAGGAACCGACGGTTTACCGAGCGAGGTATACAAACATTTGATCTCAGAGATATCCCCAACCTTAACAGTCTTGTTTAACCAAATATTGAGGGAAGGGGTAGCACCGCCTTCCTCTTGGGATAAAGCCTCTATAACGCTTATCTTAAAGCCAGGGAAGCCCCCCTCCGACTGTGGCTCATATCGGCCTATTTCAATCTTAAATGCCGACTATAAAATCTTTGCCACAATATTAGCTAAACGGCTTGGCCAGGTCGCCCCTGATATACTTCATTCGAATCAAAAAGGGTTCATAAGAGGTAGACACCTAAATGAGCTTACCTACGAGCTAATAGGATCCATTGATGTGGCCATAAAGGAGATTCTTCCCTTGTCTGTTCTGACGTTGGACGCTACCAAGGCCTTCGATAGGGTTAATTGGTTGTACCTGTCGGAGGCCTTGAGGAAGTTTAACGTTGGAGATAGATTTCGTAGGGCAATAGATCTGTTATATCGAAGTCCTTCTGCTTCAATTTTGATTAATGGGGGTCTTACAGCGTCATTTAATGTAACCAGAGGAACCCGGCAGGGTTGTCCCCTGTCTCCTCTCCTCTTCGATTTGTACATAGAACCTTTTGCACAAACATTAAGAGATAGCGCACTTATTAAACCCTTTATTTTTGGTGATTGGGAAAAAAAGGTGGCACTTTATGCTGACGATATAATGATCTTTACGTCAGACATCAATACGGCTTATCCAGAATCCATAGATCTTGCTCTTAAATTTGGGAAAGTTTCTGGATACTAAGTAAATGCTTCCAAAACAGAGTCAATGACCTGGAACACAGTCTTAACTACTTTTAACGAGTCATCTAGACCTCAATTACGTTACTTGGGGGTAAACATAGTTAAAGACATTGATCGGATCGCCTCCTTAAACTTTTCTTCAATAGCAGCACAGTGTCGTAAAAATATGAGGGATTGGTCACATCTTCCACTCACTATCCTAGGTAAGGTTAATTTAGTAAAAATGTGTATTCTGCCTAAGGTTTCTTTCTTATTTAATTCAATCCCACTCTTTTTTGATCCCAAATCAATTTCTAAACTTCAAAGCGCGATTTCAACCTTCATTTGGAACAGTAAAAATCCAAGAATTTCTTGGAAGAAAATACGACGCCGCAGAGAGAAGGGAGGGTTAGCGGGGCCGGATCTTCAGATCTATGCATGGGCTTTTCAGCTCTCACACACCCGAATGTTGCTAAAAATACCAGCAGCCACAGGGGTAGGCCAAATGTTCTCTATGTTACTGAACTGCGAGGGAATTGGACAGAGCAGTTTTTTGTTCAAATTCGGAGACCCAAAATTAAAAAAATAAATAAAACTAAAGACCTTAAAGGGGATAGCTTCCACATGGTATAGAATGAGGCAGGCAATTAAATTAGGTTACTATCCAGAGAGAGCTCCAATATGGGACTTGCCATCTCCCCCAGCTTGGGCAGAAGACACATTAACCCAACCATTAAGAGCGGCCGGCATCAACACCTGGGGTGATCTGTTTATGGACGGTTCACTACTTCCTTGGGACTACTTAATAAACAAGGTAGGGCCAAGTTTGTCTAGATTTAAATTTATACAAATTTCAAGCTGGTCCCATGCATACAACACAAAGACATCCCGAAGCAGTAGTCTACCTATAGGAGCCAGTAGCGATTTAGTAACGTGTCTGCTAGATAGTCCCCCTGCAAAAAAAGAAATATCTTTGTGGTACAAGAAGATTATAGAGGAATTAGATGGTCAATTTTGCCTCCCAGCTACACTATGGGCTGACGGATTGCCGGATGTGGATTTGGAGAAGCTTTGGTTGGCTTCGTGTGAGGTTCTGTGGGATCTGGTGAAGCCAGCTTGGCTGCGTCGGAATCATATCTTCACAATTCACAGGGCCTATTATTCCCCGTTGAGACTGTCAACATTTTCTTCGACAGGCCCGGTCTCGTGCCCAAGATGCCGAATGGTTGCCGCATCTGATATTCATATGTTCTACGAATGCCCAGAAATAACAACATATTGGGAGTTAATAGGAAATGATTTATCTTCGGCATTGGGCACTCACCTTTCTATAGATCTTGTTCTTGTCATTTTTGGTCTGAAGAATAAAGTACGTAATGCTGCTTCCAACCTCATATTCTACTCCATTTTGGCAGCACGTAGAGAGATCTGTAGACATTGGAAGGATGCACAGCCTCCCACAATTCATGAATGGCGAACCTCGGTACTCCAGATCTCCAAACTCGACCTAGCTAGAGGTGGAAATCCAAGTAGAAGAGCTTTTTGGGCACAGTTGGCACGGTCATATTGAGCCTGGGTTTTTTTTTTTTTTTTTTTTCCCCCCAGGAGTCCTATGATTAATGCGAGCATTGCCAACCATTGCTCTTTAATAAGGAACAAATGGGGCTACGGTTTCACGGGCACTATCTTCCAACGAACAGCCCCAAATGGGAATCTCCAGGTCTGTGCGAATGTACTGATGGGATGTGGCTTCCACTCTCTCCAACTAAGATCTCCCTCCCAGCTAACGCTGAGTTGGTACTGAAACACAGCCGGTTTTTCTCATCTCTGTGGCATTTTCTGGATTGGACAGATTGGAGCTATGCACGCAAATGAGGATATAAAAAAAAAAAAAACCCCACCAGATCCGCTGTCGCTCATGCGCATGAACTCTCGGTCCTGCTGGACCTCCATGCTCCAGATCTCCTCTTCTTAACGGAGACCTGGTTTTGCGATGACTCCCTCCCTGCCCTTCTAGCCACTTTACCGACCCAATATTATGCCCTCCGGGCAGATCGCTCTACTGGTAGAGCCGGGGGCGGTGTAGCAGTCATCGCACATACTGACCTTCCCTTTCAAATCTTGTCCTTGCCTGGCATCATGACCACGAGTACCTGGTCATCCGCACTACCTCCACTACTCCCCCTCTGACTTGCTTTCTTACTTACCGCCCTCCCCAATCCCCGTCACAGTTCCTCCCTGACTTCTTGGAAGTCCTGGCTACCATTACTGTTAACAATTCCTCCATTTTACTTCTCGGCGACTTTAATTTCTGGCCCTCTGACCCTGCCGAATGTTTATCCTCAAAGGAGTTCTCCGAAACTCTTCAATCCTTAAGTTTCATACCTTATGTCCACTCCCCTACCCACATTAAAGGTCATGTACTCGACCAGATTTGGTCTTTGAACTGCCCTGTGGAATCCCTTTTAATTTCCCCTTGCACCTGGTCCGACCACCATATTATCTCATTTTCCCTACCTATTCACCCCCCAGCTAAGCCCCCTCGCCCCAAGAACATTTGGGTCCGAGCCTGGGGCCGAGCCAACCTGGAAGACTTTTCTTCCCTCCTTACCACCTCCCTCCCTCCCCTGCAGGGTTTATCCACCCTCTCCCAGGTCAAGGTCATAGAACAGTGGCTGTCTTCAGGTTGCGACTCTGTGGCACCGCTCAAACGCATCACCTCTAAGCGCGAGAAGGACGCTAACCGTTGGTTCAGCAAAGAGCTTAAGGCCACCAAGCTGGCAGTACGCCGCACAGAGCGGTCCTGGAGGAGAAATTACAGCCCCACTTTACGACTGGAGTATGTTAATATCCTGACCCAGTACAAAAAAGACATCTTGGAGGCTAAAACCACCTATTTCTCCTCCAAAATACTGGCTGCAGAAAACCAGTCTAAAGAAATATTTGCCATTGTTCAAAACTTGGCGTTCTCGGACAGATCTACTCTTAAGCCCGCCCCGTCCGAAGAACTTTGTCATTCCCTCAACAACTATTTTATTCATAAAATTGCGACCATTAAAGCCAATATCCCTCCCCCTTCTTCTTCCTTTGTTGACCCCCAATGTCCCTCTCCCAAGGGTGAACTCACCTCCTTCCCCCTCATAACTAGGGAAACCTTGACCACCTTAGTTCCTTTGGTCAAATCCGGTTCTCCACTGGATCCCTGTCCCGCCCACGTTCTCCGCTACATTTTTGTCACCTGCCCTGACCCCCCCTTCATCTTCTTAACAGCTCGCTGGCTCAAGGAGTGGTACCGAACCCTTTGAAATCTGCGGTTATCGTGCCTATCCTGAAAAAACCCGGTGCGGATCCCTCCGTTCCTGCCAACTTCCGCCCTATCTCCCTCTTGCCATTTTTGGCAAAGGTGCTCGAGCGCCATGTCACCTGCGCCCTGAGCTCCTTTGTGGAGATGCATGGAGCCCTTGCCCCCCGCCAGGCCGGCTTTCGCCCCGCACACTCTACGGAGTCTGTTGTCATCTCGGTCTTGGACAACCTCAGGGAGGGTATGGACACCAACCAACGCCAGGCCCTGGTGCTCCTCGACCTCTCAGCCGCTTTTGACACGGTGGATCACACCATCTTACTCTTCCGTGTCAGGGCGGCGGGGATCGGGGGGACCGCTTTGGTCTGGCTTTCCTCCTTCCTGAGTGACCGCACCCAGGCTGTCCGCCTGGGTGACTTCACAGCGGACGTCCGGAAAGTACATTGCGGGGTTCCCCAAGGCTCTTCCCTTTCTCCCCTTTTATTTAATCTTTATATTGCCCCTCTTATTTTTTCTTTGCAACAAATGAAGGTCGCCGTGTTTAACTACGCGGACGATCTCCAGCTTGTTTTTGACCTGTCTTCTTCTCCCTCTTCTGTTCTTAATTTTCAATCTATTATGCTTCACATCCGGGACTGGATGAACCACAACCACTTAAAACTCAACCCCGACAAGACCGAGCTGGTGTTGACGGGTGGTTCATCCAGCCCCTGGACTCCTCTGTTCTGGCCCCCCTCTCTCGGTCTCCCTCCTGTCCCCGCTTCCTCAGTTAAAACCCTTGGTATAAAAATTAATTCTCAACTTTCCCTTCACTCCCAGGTTAGCTCTGTGGTCTCTTCCTCTTTTCTCTCACTGCGTACTATACGTAGGGTGTCCCGTTTTTTTTCTTTTTCTGCTCTTAAACTTATCATCCTCGCCATGGTGGTGTCCCGCCTGGATTACGGCAACGCCCTATATGCGGGTATTCCTGCATATAGCTTACGGCGTTTGCAACTCATACAAAACCAGGCGGCCCGCCTGGCTTTCAATCTCCCGAAATTTCATCACTCTACTCCCCTTTTGAAGTCTCTACACTGGCTCCCTGTACGAGCCCGGGTCCAATTTAAGATCGCCTCCATTACCTTCCTGGCTCGCTTAGGCTCAGCTCCAGCATTCATCTCATCTGAGATCACCCCTTATGTTCCCAGCAGAGAGCTACGTTCGTCTTCCCAGTCCTTACTCATGATTCCACGCTACCAAAGAAAGAAGTGGGGAGGCTCTAAATTTGCCACCCTTGCCCCTTCCCTGTGGAACTCTCTTCCCCTGGAAATTCGAACCCTCACCCTGTACCCACAATTCCGCAAACAACTTAAGGCCCACCTATTCAGGAAGTCCTTTGAATAATCCCCTTCGCAGTTCCCCCGTTTCGTTTCTGGCCCCGGATTTTTTGTTAGTTGTAGCGCCAAGAAACCGCTGGTGTATGCGCGCTTTTACACATAATTTTAAACTCAAACTCAAACTCAAACTCTAACCTACACCTATTTTTAGAAATAAATTCAAAAATATTATTAATAAAAATCAACCCCCACCTTAACCACAATGAACAGCCTTGTAAAAACAAATGAAAAATACAAGTTATTTTAAATTTGGTTGTCAAATGTATATAGTGCTTCTTGGTATCCACACAATAATATTGGCATTTGCCATAATTGCCTCTGTATGCTTCTGCTGTAGTGCTCAGGTGTCTTTAGATCTGATTATGAGTTCAGCTGTCTTACCACCATACAGCCGTGGTAGCTGTCCCAAGAAGTCTCCTGCCCGCCTTTTTATGATGTCACAGCTGGGCCAGCAGTCGTGTTTCTGATGACAGGGAATATTTTTTCATATGTGTTGATGCACGGGTGCATATATTTTGACCTCACAAGTGTTAAATGTACACATATGCATGAGACGTGAAAGAATACCTACTATGAGTGCGTTCCCATTGCTGGAGTCCGGACCATATGTGCTGAGTCCAGTCAACGGGTAAATAGTGTAACACTGACTTTCCCAGATTTCAGCGCCAACAGGGTCGTTTTCTTTGGGGTCAAAATGCTGTGTGAAGATGGATCCCTAGAAGAAGAGATCCAAGTGGGAGACTGAAGGGTAAGCGGTGAGTGTGCACCCAAATTCCTTCAATTCTGCTGACTCAAAGCAGGGGCTCTTCCCACCACGGGCAGGTCAACGGAAAGCCAACTCATACTTCTGATGGCGGTGAACTTGTCTGTACCACCTTCTGACAGCTGCTTTCCCCCTAGCACCTTTGAAGTGGTCTTCAAATGGCTGTCAGCGTAGGTGGTACTCCAGAAGTATTTCCTTCAACAGACTGCCAACATTGTAATTTGGCGGGCGAACCGCCAACTGTGCAGCGGGTAATCCCTTGCCACTTTCACGGTGGTTTCCTTACCACGGAACTCATAATCAGGCCCTTAATCTTCTAGAATGTTGCTGCCACTGTATGTACAGAAGCAGTTTAGTCTAACTTCTTGGACTTTATCAGCCTTTATGTGTTGATGCTGTTCTGGCTGAATTTGCAGCTCTCTGTTTTTCCCTGGCTCCCTCACAAATGGATTGCATCTGCTTGAATCCGTAAACCATAGCCTGAAAGTGATAAAATCTTGATTATCTTACTGATTGTCATGGCTGAGATTCCAAGTTGTCTGTAAAAATATAATTAATAAACTTTTAACCCTGTATCATTGTAAAGTATTTGGACCTTTTTCAGTAAAATGAACACATTTTATAAATAGAAACATTTGTCCAGTTTGATAACAAGAACTATTTCTTTTATTATCACAGCCTAAAAATGACAAGAGCTCGAGTTAAAACACTATGTAAGTGAATCACATGGCATTAAAATATAAATATGTGAAGGCCTCCCCACTGTATTTTTGTTTTTACTTTCTTTGAAATAGTCATCAAGGTAAATACAATGTAACATTCCTGATATAATTGTAAATTTACTAACTTGACAATATTACCACATGTTGCACAATGTTTTTATAGATAATTGTTTCATTCAAATAATGTACGTTTTTTTCACAATCCATCCATGAAACAAAATTATTTAGATGTATGTCTTATTAATAATAAGTCATCCTTATACCAATATTTGCATATTTTCAAAAACCCATCTCTGTCCTTAGACTTTGTTTTGCAGACTAAAATTCTTAACTATTGAGTATTGCACGTGTGAAAGATTTACTCTAAAACACAGTGTAGCCATTTACATCAGTTAGAAGTGCGAAGTTAGAACCTCAAAAATGTGCATGTGAGAACATTTTTAAGGAGTACTTGATAACTGGATGGTAGTTATGTTGTAATAAGGGGCCGTATCATACATACAGCACAGTTTCCCGGTTTGCACCAGGCACAACTTTTAAACGATACGGCTGATGCAAACAAGGAAAATGCACCATATTAAGATGAATGTGCTGCACCCAGGGCAGCAGTGAACTTGCGCTGTCCTGGGGGCAGTGCATTCATGTAAAAAATTGAGCTGTTTATTTGAAGCCGCTCCGTGGTTCACAGTGCAGACTGCAACCCACCTGCTCTTTTAAGGGGGATTAGAGATCCCCTTGCAGGCGTGAGTGACCGCACCCACTTGCTAGGGGTTGACTTGGACCATCCTTCCCTCCTCCAGAGGCCTGCCATCAGGGGGCATGTTGACAGTGCACCACTTTTTAGGTAGCACACTCAGTGAGACTCCTGAGAGCTTCTTTGCCTCTGCGCCTATAATACTGTGCAGAGACAAAGGTATTCCCTCATTTGCATGGGGCCACAGCCCCATGCAAATGATGGAACACCCTCTGGTGATAGTGCTATATTTGCGCCGTTGCTATCTGTATTACATATGGGACACACAAGCATCTGTGGCCCCTTCAAAAATACCAAAGTGCCCCAGCGGTGCAAAAAGCAGGCACAAATGCCCGTTTCACACCCAAGGCACTTTTGTAATACAGCCTCTAGTGTCTAAAATCCTAGTCCTTTTATGTTTGAACATTATTTATAATTACACCAACACCTCAACCGAGTAGGTGCTGTTGCATTAGGGACATCAGACCACTGCCCTATATAAAGTTAAGAATGTTATGTTTTTTTTTGTCTGTCTGAGCCAGTTAAAAGGAAGTGGTCACAAACAGAAAAATTAACAAATAAACCCCAACTCTGGAACAAAACTAATAGGCTGTAGAGGGAGGGGAATCATTATTTCCTCAAGCCCATTAGCACTTTGGAAATTAGTTTATGAGGCAGTTTGTCGAATGGCTGCCTAATAGACACTAGATGTACAACAAACTGGTAGTGCCTTAAGAGGAACCATAGTGCTGGTGCCTCCTCTGAAGGCAAAGGGATGACTGCTCGGCCAGCGAGGACCTTATCATTTTACAGGAGTTAGTTGAGTGAGGGTGGTGGAGGAAATTAACTCACTACACTGTCAGATGAGAGTAGGCCCACCGAACCATCAAACAGGCCCTAAATTACAAAATTGTAGTAGTTGCATACATAATACATTTTGAAAAACAACATTCTTGCACGAAGTGTTCATAAAATTTGCTCTGAATATATTCAAACATTTGTTTCACATGTTATTCATTTGCCCACAGGTGCATCGCTTCTGGAAACAAGTAGGGTCTCAAATTAACTGAATTTATGACACTGAGGGCCAGATGTAGGTAATTCCCATTTACCAATTCTAAAATACCGAATTTTACTGATTCAGTATTTCAGAATCGGTAAATGGGTTGTAGATAAAGATTTGGTAAATTTTACCAAATCGGTAATATTCGGTATTACCGATTCGGTAAATACCGAATCGGTATTTACCGAATCGGTAATAGGGAGACCATTTACAAGGGTGGCAGGGTGTCACATTGACACCCTGTTGCACCCCTGAATAGTGCATGGGTGCACATGTGACACACATACATGCCCTACGGGCATGTATGTCTGCCACATGGCAGTTTAAAAAACAGCAAAGAATTGCTTGTTTAAATGTATTCGGTATTTACCACCAACTTGTAGTTGGTGGTAAATAACGAATCCTTAAATGACAAATGCACTCACTTGAGTGCTCCCTACATGAAGGATTCGGGAATTTACCAAATCGGTATTTTAAGAATTCGGTAATTTACCGATTCCTTAAATTACCGATTCGGTAAATTACCGAATCCTTAAATATGGCCCCTACATCTCAGATGCCTACTACCGTCTGTAATTTCGTCCGTTACCGACCTGTATTGGGCTACCTACATCTGGCCCTAAGTTACATTTTTCTTTTACCCATATCTTTCTAGGTAGTCGTTCACCCATTTGGGAGGATTCTCCTTTTAATGTCCAGATTATCGACTAATTATTGGCAGCTGCCTTTCAACAAATTACTGTCAATTGGAAAGACTCATCAAACATTTCTTTTAGGGCTTGGTGGTACACTGTCTGTCTGCCATAATCACAGGTTAGATACTGCTTTTGTATACCCTCCTAACATGGCCATCAAACGTGCTGACTTATGGTCGCCTGTCACAGATTTTATTGATACAAGTGCAAAAACAATGTTCATTGCCAAAACCCTTTCAACAAGAGGTTCCTAAACCACCCTAGATTCCCTAATGGCTCCACAAGTTTCTACTTTGTATCTAACTGACTTGTGTATTTCATTTATTCCGCATTCTTATGTCTCAATCTTACTTTATTAGTCTGATTCCTTTATTCTGTATATATTGAGCTTGAAATGTAAAGATGTATAATTTATATTGCATATTGTGTGTAAGTCACGTCAGATTCTCTTCAATAAAAGTTTCTTGAACTGAAAAAATATGCAAACAGCAGGCCCACCAAACTCTCTATTTAGGAAGTGTTTTAAAAAAATATATACATTAGACAAAAAAGTTTGTGTTTTAATGAAATAACTTTTATTTTATTATTGTCAAAGTAGAATTTGTGAAATCTACAAAAACGTGGTATAACACATGCCTACATCATGTATAATCCAAATTATATTATATTATTGGCGTTCAATCGGTTAAAATTATATTGCTGAATATTTGCAGCACAGCAGAAAATTGTAAATAAATAGCAGTTGATTTATGAATCCATGACTCAAATTAAAGTTTATTTTATTTAGTTGGGAAGTTAATTAAAATCTTTGCACTAAAGTTATTAAACAGTTGCAGTCATCAAAACATCAAAATACTAGTTGTCAGCAAAGGCCCAGTTGTACAAGTATAGATATTAAGTATAAAATTCATTGTTTGATTAGACAGCAAAAAGATATAAGATTGCAATAGTTGCAGATACGGAACAGACATTTCACCGCTTAAGATCTATACATAAGTCCAGCTCTGAAACAAGTAGCCCGCAGAAAGGCTATTTCCTTTGACCAGACTGAACAGATTAGTCACTTTGGAGTGCATGGTGTGCAGTTGTCTTGACTGTGTTGAAGTGGAACTATTTTAATCCATCTCTTTACTGAAAGAAAATGTAGGTGGTTAAATGTGGAGGAAATAAAAATGGCAGTGCAATCAGGAAAATTATGTCATAATTCAAGTCCAAAATGTATGTGCTCCCTTCTAATGGCAACTAACGTTTTATTTTCCAGCTTTATTCAGAGTAGTGAGACTAAACTGACATGAAGTTAAGCAAACCAAATTACATGAGACTTTCTCAGTGGTTATAAGGTCGCTAGGTGGTTGATTTTCTGATCTAGTCTTGTCAGGTATTTGGTCAGTCTGCAGTTAAGCTGAAGATTTGAGGAATTGAAGCAGGCTATGACAGCCAGTCTGCAGCGGTGTAACCCCTGTCATCAGGGTTGTATGACGGAACAATGAAATTCCTAACTGTGTATGCCTAAACAACGCAGTCGGAATAACGACTGTGTCTTAACTACGCATTGCTTTACCATTCATGCCATTACCACAAATTTTCATGGTAAAGGCATGCATGGTGAAGGGGTATGCGTGGCCAAGGTCACCACCCCCTCCCCTAAAGAAAAAACTCCACCATCCCCTCCCGTCCTGAGGTGCAAATACCCCTACCCCCTGCCAACCCCCACACTGTGCCCTCCCCCTGCCCTAATGCCTAAAACCCTGTCCCTTAACCTGACCCTGGCCAGCCGTGACCCAACCTCAAGAACTGCCCTGTTCTCCCCATAGCCATAAAAACTACCCCGGCTAACCATTCCCTCCCCCTGACCTAAGGCTTAATACCCTAACTCCTAATTAAAAAAATGACCCCAACACTCACCAGCCCTAAAACTATTCCGACACCCCAGCCTGAAAACTACCCCTGACCCCCAGCCCTGAAACCTAGCCCCATGCCCCAGCCCTGAAAACTAGCCCTAATCACCCCAGCCCTGAAAACTAGCCCCAAACCTCCTAGCCCAGAAAACTACCCCCGACCCATCCGCGGCCCAGAAAACTACCACCAACCCACCCCAGACCAGAAAACTACCAGATACCCTGCCCACAAAACTACCCGACCAATCCCTAGCCCACCAGACTGCCCCTGACCCACACCTCAGCTCACAAAACCATCCCCGAACCACCCCCACAGCCTCACTTTAAACAACCCCGACCCCCAGCCCAGAAAAGTACCCCGACCCACCCGCCAGCCCCACTTACCTCAATGCAGATCGCTCTCAGCTTCCGTCTGTTCAAAGCTGCACTGCCCCGACCCATCCCCTTCCCACAAACCTACCTCAACTCACCCTTCAGCCCACACAACATTCCCAATCAACTTCCAGCCCACAAAACATTTCAGACACACCCCCAGCCCACACAACAATCCCCAACACCCCAGCCCACAAAAGTTCCCTGACCCAGCCCCACTTAAAACAACCCCGACTCACCTGCAGCCCACAAAACAACCCGACCCCCATCCCACAACAGTACCCCAACCCACCCCCCCCAGCCCCACTTACCTCACTGCGGATCTCTCCATGCTTCCTGCTTCCGTCCGTCTGCAAGCCCTACTGCGCATTGCCTTACCAAGCACATGCATGGTTAAAGCATATGCGTGGCTAAGGTTAAGATTCTCTTGATTTTATGGTTCAACATGGCATTGCTATGAAGTAATTGGTAATTGAATCTCATTCTTCAGTTGGGCCAAGAGTGGTTAGTAAGCCGAAAAGGTAGGATCTGTACAGTAAGTAGGTTCTGTTGCAGATACCTCTACCTTGCATAACATTTTGAGTTGAAAGATAGATGTCAAATCAAGCAGGACAAACTTGGCTATACAAAATGTTTTTTTTTTTAAATTAACAAACAAGAATACATTTACTCATTATATCTACATTGTATTAAAATTAGAGACTAAAACAGCACCATATCTTCTTTGCTGTGATGCTGTTTCTGGACCCTCCAGTCGTATTACACTTAAGGTGCCACACACCCATGCAAATACCCATGTACCCTCCAAGTGTATGTATGAAAATTCTTATCAAGCTTTGCATGTGTATAGTACAGTGCAGCACATATGTGAACTATGGTAACTATTTCCGAGTAGCCATATTTCAGGCATACAACCTGTCTTGACAAAGCCTTAATTTCGAGTAGCAAAGTAATTTTTAAGTAGATGTAGCTTAGAGTGACAAGACATGGGTGGTGGTATGTAAACTTCCATGTACCACCCAAGTAATCAACCCTTGATATTTGTCAAGAGTAATGTGTTTGCATTGGTATGTTAACCTACATATAACACTTGTGAGTTAGCAACGATTTTTTGGCACACACTTGGCTTAGAATATTGAGACATTTTACCCTTAATATTATGAGAGTTAGCTCCTCCCAAATTCTTCCAGCCTAATTTTTTTTTTATCCCAATTTTTAAATATTATTAGCTTTATTTAAAGTATAGAAGACAGAGTACACTGTGACAATTCTGGTTGATTTTCCACCTGCCATATTACAAGCACTAAATACTCATTTACTTTTAGGTTTAGGTTTAAATCTGTTTTATTGATAGTGGAAACCAAACAATACAAATCATTATTCACTTATATCCATAAGCAAGTGTTGAAAGATAGTATATATGCATAGATGGGAGTGAAAAGGTAAGAAGTAATAAGGGAGGCATATAGATAATGGGAAAAACTTCAAAGAACATAAAGGTAAGCACACCCAATTCTTTTCAAGAATGAGGAGTACAAGGCAGTCAGGCTTACGAGGACAGTGTCCAAATCAGAAAAGGAACTGCAGTGCTGCCCAGTAGGTTGTATTCAGCCGAGGATGAGGAAAAATATTTGAATGTACATCGGGCAGGTCAACTCTCTAAATTCTTGGTACAGGAAGCGTATTATTGGCCCCAATGTCTTGTCAAATAGGGGCAGCTTACGTTCAACTACCACAGTCAGCTTCTCTATGCCCAAGAGGCTCTAGAGTTTATGCTACCAGTCCAAGTTTAATCAGCATAGTGTCTGTCCCCCATTTAGCCAGGATAACCTGTTTAGCTGTGCAAAGGGAAAGGGTGATGGCCCGGCCCGAGCCAAGGGCAGTGGCATTTAAGTGCGTTGGGAAGCCCCAGCAAGATCTTGCTGGGGAGGCGGGGTTTATCCATTTTGTACGTCTCATTGACATCCGCCAGTATCTCTGACCAAAAGGACTGCAGCTTTGGGCATTTCCAAAGGATATGAGTTAGTGTCTCAGGTTGACCATAGTGCCTCCAACAGGTGTCGTTCCCACCCAGTTTGCAATTGTGTAGTACCAGTAGTGAATGATTTCCAACAGTGTTTCTTTACCTCCAGCACATATCAGCGAATGTGCATGCTTGATGAAGAATATCTGCCCATTTTTTTAGAATGAAGGGACATTCACATTCCAGTTCCCATCTCCTCTGTGCAGAGGATATGAATTTATGTGGCTGTGTATTGAGAAATGCATTAAAGTCTGATAATAGATTCTTATCTGTTTCACGAGTTAGGACCCACTTTGAAAAGGGCATGAGTGGGCGGCTGGCATGTGGTTTTATATGTGGTTTTGTGACCCAGTGCCTAATGGCGAGGTACTGTCAATGTGCAGTAGAGGGGATATCATAATCTGATTGGATTTGTGCATAATCTAAAAAGACATCCTGATCAAAGAGATTCCCCACCCTTTTACAACCAGCAACCTGCCACTGCAGGAACAATGTAGCCTACATGGTGGGTGGGAAATGCGGATTCCCAATAATCAGTAGCGAGGTACGGAAGAAGAGCTCCCTCGTTAGCTTTACCCTGTCCCAAGTGGCCATTGTTACCCAAGACACTGGAAAGATGGAAACCCCCACCAGTCCATATGTCTTAGGAAGACAGGGTATTTTCCATAATTGGATCCCAGCTATCGCTTGGTCTATAAAGCACCTGTGCTTCCTTCTCGGTATTGGATCTAGACTACTCCACCATGTATCTAAGCTGTGTTGCCTGGTAGTCATGTATTAGATGGGGAATTGCCATACCTCCCTCCATCATGGGCTAGTAAGCCTGCCTTTTCGCCATACGTGCTTTTTTGCTTTCCTAGATATCAATCTCAATTAGAGACTGCATCCTCTCAAAACATGTGGGGGAGGCTGAAGTGGCAGCATCTTCATCACATATAATATTTTGGGCAAAGGGACATTTTTACTGCCACCGGTCTTCCCAGCCAGGAGAGGGAACCTCCCTTCCAGGACTATAGGACTTTCCTCATCTCATAATAACGCTCTGCTAGCTCTCTAATGTGCGGTGAATTTGTAGTCCAAGGTATGGTCCTTCATGAGTGGTACATGTAAAGGGGAAGTGGCATTCCAGGTGAACCTGGTCTACCTGTACGACAGTGAGACCCAGTACTGCATTTTCTGAAGATTTACCATAAACTCAGATACCCTCCCAATAGTCTCTGATTCCAGCATCATGTGGGAGGGATGTAAGCTGTTGTGTGACTGTTGTGTGACTGTGATCATTACATTGTCTGCGTATATAGCCAGTTTATGTTCACTGCCTCCTCGCTGGACATCTGCTATCTGTGGATTATCCTGTATTCTCTTAGCTAATGGCTCCATATATAAAGCAAAGAGGAGCGGGCAGAGGGGACAGCTCTGCCAGGTGCCATTCGTAATAGTAAAAGGTTGTGGCAGCACTCCATGTGCTCTGATCAGTGCCCTAGGATTCACATCACTACACCACACCCACCTTTGAAAGCGGGAGCCAAAGCCAATTTTAGCCAGCAACAACCGGAAATATGGCCAATGTACCCAGTTGGAAGTCTTCTCTGCATCAATTGAAAGCAGCAGTGCCAGTGTGACGGAGCAGTGAGCCTTGTCTATGTGATGATAGAGGTGCTTACTGTTATCACTACAGCCTCTTTCAGGGTTGAAGCCGGCCTGTCCAGGTCAACAAATCCCTGCATATAGGGGGCTAAGCGTGCAACCAGAACACTGGTGAATACTTTGGCATCCACGTTCAATAGAGAGATGGGCTGGAAAGATGCATAGTATGCTGGGTCTTTCCCTGGTTTGGAAATCACTGTGATGGTGGTGTCTCCCATTGTGTCTGTGAGTGTACCTGATGCGCTAAGGGAGTTATAGAGGGGGGCTAATATAGGAGCTAGCATTGGGGCAAAGGTTTTGTAAAAGTCAGAGGTATAGCCATCCTGGCTAGGTGCCTTTCCCTACTGCAACCGGTTTTATAGTAATTAGCACCTCCTCAGTATGAATATCACTTTCCATTTGTGAGGCCACGTTGTTAGGGATATGTTCCATCTTTAGTGGGTCAAGATATTGCTTTGCCTCATCTAAGTCCAGTATCTCCGCTGTATATAATGTTGCATAAAATTTGTCAAATTCTTGTGCAATTTGTGAGTCTTGATATATTCTGTCGCATTACAGCCCTTCAATTTAAATTCTTTGTGGGCCGACATGAGCTGACATCTCACCCTGTGGGAGCATGACTGCATACGCTCCTCCACGAGTTCCCTCATTCAGCCTTCTAGCTGAAGTCTCTTATCTTTTCTATGTCTATTGTGTCTAGCTGATATGGCTATAAAAGTACCCCTTAATAGCACCTTCAAGGTGTCCCAAAGGCAAGCAATGGGGGTGTCTGGGTCATCATTGAGTTCAAGAAATGTGTTAATTGCTGTAGTGATTTTGGTTAGAGTCAAATCATATTGCAGCAGCTGAAGGTTAGGACGCCAAGTGCTAGATTGGGACATGGCATGTGGGGTGTGTATGTTTATGAAATTAGGGGAGTGATCTGAAAGGGCAATTGATGCTATCCCTGCCTCTGTGACTGCAGTTGTCAAGTGTGGAGATGTGAGGAATAGATCTATTCTAGCGTGTGTTTGATTAACAGCTGAGTAAAATGTATACGCCCGTTCTGTGGGATGGGCATACGTCTACTAGCCCCATGTCTCTCAGCCGTTGGAGACCAGCTGCAGTAAATACCCCAGTTTGTCCAATTCTCTGTGCTGTCCTATCTATGAGGGTACCTGGTACTAAATTAAAAATCCCCACCCAGCAGTATATCAGTGTCAGAGGACACCATAATCCAACAGATGGCATCCAAAGAGGAAGGATTCCTGATGATCATTTGGGGTGTAGATTGTGGCTATTGTGAGTTGAAAGGTCTGTAAGGAATATGAAGCGAAATCAATCTCCCCGTTAAGTTTCTTCTTGTGTTTGGATTTATGTGCCTAGAAGATGGGTAGCCCCGAGCATTACGACCCCAGCTCGCTTTTGTGGGCCAGATGATAATAATGTATTTATTTATTTTAGAAACTCATAAAGCCATGGGCATCCGCTTTGGAGGGGACTCGCACACAATAAGTCTATAGGCTGGTGACGTCTTGGTCACTCTAGCGAATCCAGAGACTGCTCTGTGGGCCTTTCTGGGGGAACTGGATTCCTTTGCAGGCGCTTCCGGGTTTAAGGTCAACCTTACGAAATCTACGGCATTGATCTCTCCCTGCAACCCCAGGTGCGAGTAGCCCTCCAGGCCCAGCACCCCCTGCAGTGGTCTAATGATGTTGTCCCCTTCCTAGGCATACTGCTGGCCCTGACATTGCAGGCCATGAGGACGGCCAACTACTCCCAACTCCATACACCAATCCGAACTGAGCTGCGGAGATGGAAAACACTAACCGATCTTGTGGCTAGGGCGTATCGAGACTATCAAGATGACGATCCTCCCTAAAATCCTGTAGCTCTTTCAGATACTTCCCTTGCAGCCCCCCACAGGCTAGCTGAACAGGGTGCAGTCAGAACTCTCTCTTTTCATTTGGCAAGGGCGAAAACCGAGAATGAAAAGGATAGTCAGCTTTCTAAAACCTAACAAAGGGGGCCTTGGGATTCCAGATCTCATGCTCTTTTATAAAGTAACGCAGCTTCGGCACTTGGTCAAATGGAGCCGGGCTGAGTCAGAGAAACACTGCCTCTTGTAGGATAGCATGGTTGCTGGTACGTCTCTCAGGAGGATTCCCTTTCTCCATAAATCCCAATGTCCGCCCAATTTATATGCTTCACATGCGACACGCACCACTCTTAAGGTCTGGGATCAGACCAGTAAATGCCACAGTCTAATGACCCTCTACTCCCCGCTCACATCTCTCTTCGATAACACAGACTTTAGCCCTGGGATGGGCTTGCTGTCCTTTCCGTTATGGAGAGAGGCAGGGGGCCGAGCCTTAGGCCTCTTATTTGATAAGGGGGACATAATTCTTTTCACACAACTCAGGGCCGACTACAGCCTCCCAGAAACCGAACAGCTGCACTACCTACAGGTGCGACATTGGGCTCTGCATCCTGATAACCAAGCACAGGTGACTAGGCTCCTCACCCCCTACGAAAGTTGGCTTATTATACGGTCTTCGGACAAGAAGTTGATTTCTGATCTCTATAAAATGCTCTTGTCTCATTACACCTACACTTATCCCGCAGGATGCACGCGCTCTGGGAGAGGGACCTTGGCCGAAGTCTTGGTTCCAAAGAGTGTAAGGATGCATGTTATAGGGTGTGTCACACAGCAACTCAGATAGGCCTCACTGAAACCTTTACCAAGCTTTTATAGTATTGGTACTATTCTCCGGAGTGACTCCACCACACTGACACTACATAGAGTCTTGACTGTTGGAGGGGATGTGGGAAGAGGGGAACACTGAATCATCTTTTGTGGGAATGTGAACATTTACAGAGATGCTGGACGCAAATACTCGAGGATATTGACAAGCACCTTGACATGGAGCTTCCCCGGATTTCCGCATATGTTCTGCTGGGGGTCCCAAACCTGCTCACCTACCCTCTGAAATCTAGGAAAGGTAAGCGGATTGCAGTACCACTATGCATTGCCATCCAGAACATACTGATACACTGGAGACCCCCCCGAACTCCAGCACATACAGGGTGGCTTCCGCGATTGTGGCATGTCCTGGGCATGGAAAAGATTTCCCTTACTCTGGCTGGGAAGGGCTACACTACTAGCGATCTTTGGCAGCCATTCCTAACCCTGCTTGCTCAAGATTTCTGGGAGCTGACTTGCCCCAAGTACCTACCCTTCCTGCGCCTAACCACAACGGATCTGTCTACATAGGCCAGCCTAGTTTCACAACTGATACCCAGCTCTGCGCAACAACACATAGAAGGTAATGGACCGGCGGGGCGTGGGGGGTGGTTCTCTTTGTGGTTTCCTTCTCTTTCTTTTCTTCCTTTTCTTTGGGAGGAGGGTGGGACTGTACCTGTTATTTGTTGTTTCTTGTCATATCAATGCAACTGCTAGTACATGCGGTGGGGCTCTGCGTGACCATTTTAATGCACACCAGTTTCATACATTGCTCAATAAAAAGATTTAAACCATAAACAGCCCCTAAAAGGAAAGAGCTAAGGATGATTGTCCCCCTTCACTTTCCGGGCAACACAAGGATTCCGACCAGGCACTCTTCCGTCTGAGTGGAAACTTCCCTGTCGGCTGAGAAAGGACTCCAGTAGCCTTTTCCTCCTAAAACTGCTCTATAGGGTAGCAAGAGACCAAAGCAGCACACCAAAGACGTGTGCAGACCGCCGTCTGTGGCACAATGAGCGATGTCCGTGGTTTCAGAGACTTCCGTAGAGGGTTCCCTGGCAAGGAATCTTGGGGGATGCTACCCTTAAGAAACACACTGAAGATCCCAAATGAGAAGCATTCAAGCTGCCTCTCGAATCAGCAATGACGATTAAATTACGAGCACCGCTCAGTGCATGTCTCGGCAAATAAACATCTTCTGGCCCTCCCAGAAGGATGCCCTCTGGGTAATGTAGTTTGCGGGGCGATGCTCCGAAGACTCGTGCAATGGAGGGGCCGTTGGTCACTTGTTTCCATTTAAAACTGAACCTTTTTTCGCAGTGTTCCCAGCTGTGTATTTTGGCCCCTAGCTCTGCCGGCAACTAAGGAAACCTAACAAACCTATAAATGTTTTTTAACTAGACATCCAGGAAAATTCAAGGTGGGTTGACTTGTGTGGCTTTCACCAGGTTCTGTTACCCAGAATTCCTTGCAATATTCAAACTTTGTATTACAAAAAACACATTCTTATCACACTTCTGTGATGGAAAGTTCTGCAATCAGTGTGGATCCACAAACTTCCACACACCCAGCATTCCTCCAAGTCTCCCAATAAAAATTGTACCTCGTTTGTGTAGGTAGGCTTAGTACCCATGACAGGAAATGGCCCAAAACGCAACATGGACTCATCACATTTTTCGACAGAAAATGTTCCCTTTTTTGCAATGTGCCTAGCTGTGAATTTTGGGCTCTAACTCAGCTGCCACTTAGGGAAACCTAGCAAACCTGTAAATTTGTTTGAAAACTAGACAATGTGGAGAATCCAGGATGGGGTGACTTGTGTGGCTCTCAGCAGTTTCTGTTCCACAGAATCCCTTGCAAACCTCAAACTTTGTATTTCTGTGATGGAAAGTTTTAGAATCTAAGGGGAGAACCCGACTTCCATGAACCCAGCGTTCCTCCAAGTCTCCTGATAAAAATGGTACCTCACTTCTGTGAGTAGGCCTACTGCCACATTGCACAACAAGATTGTTTTGTGATAGTTAGGGGGAATCTGCGTTTTTGGTCCCGGGCTTGGAGACCAACAAAGGAAACCTACCAAACCTAAACATTTTGGAAAACTAGACACCCGAGGAGTCCAGGGAGGTGTTGCTTGCATGGATCCCCAAACATTTTCTTACCCAGAATCCCCTGTAAACCTCAAATTTAGCTGAAAATATAAATTTGTTCTTACATATCTTTGTGGGAAAGTTGTGGGATCACTGGGCTGACACAAATTTCCTACCACTCAGCATTCCCCCAGGTCTCCAGATAGATATGGTACCTCACTAGTGTGGGGGGGCCATGTACCCACGGCAGGGAAGGGCCCAAAACATATTGTGGAGACATCAAAATTATTTATCACAAAACAACCTGGTTTTGCAAGGAGGCAACTGCATTTTTGGTCCTGGGCTTGGCGGCCATCTAGGGAAATCTACCAAGCCCAGATATTTCTGAAAACTAGACACCCAGAGGAGTCCAGGGAGGTGTGGCTTTCATGATCTGCCAAAGTTTTCTTATCCAGAATCCCCTGCAAACCTCAAATTTAGCTGAAAAACATCTCATTTTTCTCACATTTATTTGTGGGAAGGTTGTGAGGATCACTGGGCTGACACGAATTTCCAACTACTCAGCATTATCCCAGGTCTCTTGATAAAAATGATACCTCACTTCTTTGGGTGGTCCAAGTACCCACGGCAGGGAAGGGCCCAAAATGTATTGTGGAGACAGCAGAATTATCCATCACAAAGTGACCTAGTTTTGGAAGGGGTCACCGTGTTTTTGGTCCTGGGCTCGGCAGCCATCTAGGGAAACCTACCTAGCATTTCTGAATACTAGACACCCAGGGGAGCTCAGGGATGTGTTGCTTTCCTGGATCCCCCAATGTTTTCCTACCCAGAATCCCCTGCAAACCTCAAATTTAGCTAGAGAAACCACGTTTTCCTCACATTTCTGCCATGGTTCCCTACTCCAGCACAAATATCCTATCACCCAGCATACCCCTTGGTCTCCCGATAAAAATGATACCTCATTTGTGTGGGTGCCAAATGCAGAGTCAGCCTAAAAAATATAGCTCTTAGCGCTTGCTGTCCTATCCCTTCGATCCCTTTGTTTTTGGCCCTTCCCAGCCATAGGCCCATGGCCCACCCACACAAGTGAGGTATCATTTTACTCTGGAGACCGAGGGGAATGCTGTATGATAGGTAGTTTGTGCCTGCATGGTAATCCCTAACAGATATGGGAGGATAATGTGATTATTTAGCTAAATTTGAGATTTGCAGGGGATTCTGTGGAAGAAAACTTTGGGTGAACCACGCAAGTCACACCTCCCTGGACTCCCCCAGTTTTCAGAAATGTCCGGAATAGGTAGGTTTCCCTAGATGGCCACTGAACCAGGTACCTAAAACGCAGGTGCCCCCTTGCAAAAACTGTTTGTTTTGGGAAAGATAGGGGGCATCTGAATTTTTGGTCCAAGGCTATTTTCACTCCTTCTATTTTCCCAAATGAATTGACACTTATTCGGTACACAATGAAAAAACATTGCAAGATGCAGCTCAGTTATTGGCTCTGGGTTACTCGGGTTCTTGGTCAACCTACAAGCCCTATATATCCCCGCAACCAAATGGGCCCAGCTGATGTACGAGTATATTGCTTTAAAAAATCTTTCATACTTAGAAGAAGTCACACTTGAAAATGTTGTCACAAATGGCTGTTTCTTTCAACTCAATTTCAATGTTTTTATTTCAATAAAAAACCTTAAAGGATCTACACAAATGACCCCTTGCTGAATTCAGTATTTTGTCTAATTTTCAGAAATGTATAGCTTTTTTGGATCCATTTCTGCTTTCATAACCATTTCTACCACTAACTGGAAGGAAAATTGAAAGCATGAAAAATAGCAAAAATAGGCTATGTCCAGTAAAATGCCAAAACCGTGTAGAAAATGTTGGTTTACTCACAAAAGTCTGCCTGTCTCTGAAAGCTGAGAAGATGGTGATTTCAGCACCATAAACCCTTTGTTGATACCATTTGCAGAGAAAAACCAGATGCTTTCTTCTGCAGCACTTTTTTCCCATTTTTTTAAGAAAATGTTGCTGTATTTTGGCTAATTTCTGGGTCCTCTCCTAGGGAATCCACCAACCATGGGTACCTTTAGAATCCTCAGGGTACTGCAAAAAAAGGACAAATAATTGGCATGGATACATTATGTGGATAAAAGGTTACAGGGGCCTAAGCGTAAACTACCCCAAATGCCCCCAAAAAGTCTTAGCATGGGGGGAAGGCTTAGAAGCGAAGGGGTTAAACGGAAACCTTTTTCATTAAGGGGCTGATGACAATTCGGCTTGTAATCAGCCCCTCAGTTTACTTTCCGACTACCGCATTACAATGCTGGCGGTCATTCCAGCTGGCTTCCGACCGGCTCAAGGAGCCCGTTGGCTAGTTGAAACCTGCTTATAATCCCAAAGGGTGCAGCTAACCGCCCTTGGTATTACAATGCAGTGTTCCTGGCATGGTGTTGTATAGCATTTTAGGACCCTAGTGTAATTTTCCCGATTCATGCCCTTATATAGGTATAAACCATCATGTCCATATATAGGCATAAAAATCATAACCATGTTTAGACATAGCTCATGCAGTCCAAATACGGCAGGACTACTTCCACTAGTTTCGAAAATCCACAACGATTTCTTGGAAAACTCGACTTCAGCAGCTAGGAACTTTCCCTTGCTTGAATACTGATTTTTCCAAGAACTCATGGAGTTTTCAAAGAACTGAGACTCTTTGATGATGTTATTATGTCCACCTTTACGTCAATCGCAGCACCTTCAAGGTATAAATATGCGCACACTTGTTATAGCAAACTCACGGTGGTTTGGAGCAGTTTGACTATCTACTTGCCCGACGCATCCTGCTACAGCAAGTGCCGAAGGAAACCGACCCTCCAGGAGACGCACTGAGAGAGAGGCTGCCTTTTCTCTTGCTAAGAAATCCAGCTCCAGTGTTTCCAAGCTACCCTTGCGGATTGTTGGGAAATTGAGTCCTGAGACAGAGAGATACCAGACCGCCTTCATTCTAAACCAAGGTACGGAGCTGATTAGACCCTAAGAGAAATCTTGGATAGATTTTTGGCAAAAAGAATACTAAATGTATGCTGCACCTCACTTACTTCCCCCCTCGTACTAGACTTAGGTTAGGTACAATGGGGTAGGCGTATTTTAGAAGCACCAGTTGAGTACTTTTTAGCCTTTGTTATTTATGTATGTATTTATCCATGGTCTAGGAACCATACAATGCTTTTACAGTATTATTTCATAATACTCTTCTTACTGTACACATTATACTTTGCAACCAGTATTACGATTGTAGCATTTCATTTCTTCTGCATGAGAGAGAAGACTGTTCAATAAATACTCTTTTATTGAAAACGCCCGTCTATCTATTTCTCTGCATCTCTGGTGAAACGAAGCATGCACGAATGACTGAGTAATATATCTATCTATTTTTTCCACGACTCTGAAGATCAGTTTTATCTTGGGGAAACAACGTTGTCATGTTTTATGCGGTTGTCAGAAACTAAATCCCTTCTTGTGAACTCGAGAAAGTTTCTAGTGACCTCTGAGCTAGCTGGCACTCACAATTAAGTCTAATATATTCGATAGCGACCTAGTAGACATAAGTCCTACGTCACATCTATAGGATATATTATTCCAATGCGCAGAGCCTATTGGGAATATAGGAACAACACTACAATGGGTCCGTGCCGGCCTGTCCGACATGGAAACCATGTCTGAAAGTGTGTTTGGTGGCCCCCAGCAATGGCCCCCTTGTGTGTGCGGCCTACAGGTGGGGGCAGATTGCCGCCTTGTTGATTCCTGCACCCTGTGTCGGACTCCTTGAGGTACCTGCTACATGCTGCATGGATGAACAGCACCTCCCATTTTCCTATTTGAGCACGTATTACGGACGGTGTATGGCAGTTATGCATGCTCCCATAGGAAAATGTAGGAAAGCGACCGAACAGTGTTCTGTCGCACCCTAATTAGGTGGTTGGGACCACTGACCAGAGCTCGTTTGCTCCCAGGACCAAGACAGTGTCGGGCACACTTAAGTCCGACCAACATTGTAAATAGGCCCTAAATGTTTAATCATACCAAGATGTTTACAAACCCAAACACCTGTGACAAATATGTGTTGCTTTAAGAAATATAATAATAAGAATCCATTTAAAAATGTTTACATTGACTACTTTGCATTGCTATAGTATGACATAGCAAATGCCAGTAGATTCCTGAACCCAGGCCCGACGGTTAAGGTCTAGAAATGCCCAACATGTTTACATTAAAAAAAATCAAAATTCAAATAGACACTTGCCAATATTGGACCTATTACCAAAAGAAGGAATTTCAGTTGCTTCAAAATGAGAAGAGCCAACTTCAAAAATGTGGGCCAACTAAAAAATATTTTAAATTGATTAAAAATATATTGTGAATCATACATTATTTTACAAAAAAGTTATATAATTTTATCATTCAGCAACAAAAGAATACCATTTTTTAAATTATTTTTTTCAAAGTTATAATCTAAAAGATTTTGCAAATGTTTACAGTAAATGTAATAAACATTGTAATTTGCTGACTTCACCAGCATCTTCAATGCTGAGATGGTGTCGAAGGACATCCTCATGGTACATCACATCAGCCCAACTATGATGGACCTGCTACACAAATTGAGGGATGTAACTGACATATGTAAGGTGAAAGGTGACCCACAGCCTCCTTTGCCTTCTTTCCTGCAAAGGATAACCCGGTCCCTCTTTGCCACTTGCCCAAGCATTCTTGGAGCATAGCATAGGTACCAGTCACCTAAAAGCTTCCGCCTCCCTTTCCTCATCCCCTACCTACCTTTATATGACATTCTAACCTCTATATAAATCCATAAAAATTAACACATAAACTAACTATATATAAACAAAGATGATACAAACCATGCAAAATGTATAACTCACAACAGGACTAAGAAAGCAAACACTAACAGTCAAACTATAGACAATACGTAATAATACTAACAGGGTAACAGTGATAATAACAACAGACAAACTCACAAAATGCCTCCAAACACTTCAAAAACTCCACAAAACACCAAAGCACCTCCTGACACATCCACAAATAAACCCTCCAGGGAAAATGTTGACCACGACATTTGCATAATTTCTTGATAGCTTAATGAAGTTGAACAAAGTATTACAAGATTTTTACTACCCAAAGCGACATAAAACATAAATGGAAGAGAATGTCTGCTAAAAACCATGCAGCTTCACACAAAAATGAAATGTTAAATTTGGCAGGATGCCACCATGTGTTGTGACCCAGAGTTTAGTTATTGATTATGTTAACTTCATAGACAAAGAATTCAATACAGTATGTATACGTAACTTTTAAATTACAGACTTAACCAAATGTATGCTATAATACAATAGGAATTTGTACTAAATTATAAAAACATATTTTAAAATATTGTATTACAAAAATATTCGACTGTCTAATTAAAACATATATTATAATAATGTTTTTTACTTGTATGTAATAGTAATTATACAATAATTTTAATACCTCTATATACATAAAGTAATACGCTCTAAACTTATGTTTAGTTAGGTGAAATTGTATCACCTCTTATTATTAAATATATATTAACACATGGAATTCTGGATGTTAACTTTAAAATGTTACGCAATACTTCTAGTTTCCACTTTAAATATTTAGCGTGATAAGCAAGATTTGAGGTTCAGAATTGTGATGTTCACAGTGTATTCATTGTGTTATAAGATCGTAACCTCATTTTATATTTTGTTGCCTAACTAAGAAAAGGTTTGTTGATCAGCTCTGGACAGTATATAGCATGCTGTACAAGTAATATATTTATCATGGTGAGTCAGAGAACATGGGCATACCTATGTAATGCTATGATTATGCATACTCGTGCCCCCTTCTAATTTGGCTTCAATGCACATTGAACACCAAATTAAAGAAGCCTTAACATTGTATCAGTATACAATACTCAGTGGTCAGGTTGTTAGACAATGAGGTGTGGTATGGGAAATCAATGTAAAAAAAATGCTACCTTTTGGTTCACTATTTGTTTTATAAATAATTAGTAGTAGCCAATGACGCTGTTTTTGTGACGTTAATATTTAATGCTGTGTATATTTAATAAATAAAAGGACATATTCTGATTTAAAGCATAACAAGCACACAGCAAAAATAACTATGAAAATAGTCATCTTCAGTGCAAAATATTTTTAATATGCTTTTTCTATGTCTATTAGCTTGCCTTTAGTTGCCTTAGTGTGAGTAATGGGGTTGCTGTTTGAGGGGCATGTGAGCCTTTCTCAAGCAGCAGCGAGAACCCTTTTCTGGGTAAACCCAGAGGCGGCCCGTGCAGGTAAGCGTGGTGGCAGGGCGGGTAGGGTGGATAGTGGATGTGACCAACAACAGAATAGGGAAAATAAATAAATAAACAAATAAAACCCCTTATCTCGCACCCGCTGCATTGCTAATGTGGCAAGCGCAAGGTAAGTGGTTTTATTTTTCCTATGCCCTCATTGGTCACGTCCACCACCACTCACCCCCGCCCTGCCCCACCAAGCTTACCTGCTTGAGCCTCTACTGGGTGAACCACAAACCCCACAAAATTAACCTGTGATTAACCCTTTGGTAGTTTATCACAGAAGCTTATGGCTTAACTATAAAGCAATGTGTAAAGTACTAATGCAACATTCAAACGGTAATAAAGTGAACACGCATTTGTCTTGTGACTCAGGAACAGGCTGCAGGTACCAAATGTTTAAGACAAGAAAATTCCAACTTTCTAAAAGTGATATTTTCAGAGTTGTGAATTAAAATCCAACTTTGCCATTAAAAAGGATTTAAATTGCTGTTCCTTAGACACCAAACATGACATCTCCATCTAATCCCCCCAAAAAGTTATCACTTATTAAATGTAATAAGGTAACTCAACATTATCCAATGTAAGAGGTATGCCTCACAGTAGTGAATAACAAATTTGTGAGTTTGTCATTACCAGGACATATAAAAATTGAAGGTACATTTCCAATGACCAACTTTTTAAATACAATGCACCCTCCCCACCAGGCTGTTTATATCAGGCGCTGAGCTTCGGCGCCTATGGGAACAATGTGAGCGAGATTTGGAACTACATCTCCCAGAAATCCTGTTATTGGAGGGGGCGGGGTTTAGGGGTTATCTCCCATCAACGCGAGCACGGCAGTGTGCGTAATTCTGTCTGTTTGTCTGGTGTCGTGTGGATACAGGGCAATTGGTATTTTTTCCTGTTTTAACGGAGTCCTACGCACAAACCGAGGATCCGGTGGCGTTTCCAGTGAAGCAACACGTCTTGGTTTTGTTGTGTGCTGACAAGAAGCTCCGCTGAGCTTAGTTTGCCTTGTCTCCCCTAGTGGAAGCAGGGACGAGGGTTGTTTCCATACCAACGACCAGGGGGAGCTGCGTTCCGCTTGTGGTCGTTTCCTGGCAGGATCAAGACACAGGGGGATTCCGGAGTCTCCGTTTCTCCTGTTCTTCTAAGCTGCATCTGATGCTGGATTCGAAGGCTACTCGGGCTCGAGTAGCTAGCAATCGTTGGGGCGAGGCTCCTTGCACCTAACTTCATTGCAGGTATTCTCGTTTTCTGGTATAGCTGTGCTTAATTACCTTCCCTTGGATAAATGACTTCCTGGGACTTTGGACAGAACGTTATTTTTTTCTTATTAGCTTGGAAGCTATTATTTTGATCATATTGTTTGGTTCCTTATTCTAGACTGCCTTGCGGATTTTGATGTGCAGTAACATGGGATTCCTCAACATTTGTTTTTTCTTCTTTTCTTCTTTCTGATAAATGAATGGGAATAGTAGGGTGTGTATGATCTGGCGGGGTTTATGTTTGACAAGAAGCAGGAACGAATGGAACTATAATTTGTCTTCGCTTTGTTGTTGTAGGTACACATCATTACTGGTGATATAAAGGAACACAGCGGCCACTGCCTAGGTTGTTTACAGGTAACAGGCAGTCTTAGTGAGATCATATGGAGTGTAGCAGATTGTAGACATGTTTTAACCTCGTGTTCTTTTGTTTACAGGTATCCCCGTCCCCGCTGTTCCTTCCCTAATTCCTTTTCCCTCACTTGATTGCCTCAATACTCTGTGTTACTTGTCCAGATGTTGGGACGTCAAGAGGTGGACCGCTTTGTGCATCACCCGGATCCTGAGGAGTTACAGTGCACCATTACAGTTTAGGACCTACATTGGGGGTGACCTATATGTATTACAAAAAAGTTTTAGGTCTGGCAAGTGGCTTATTTTGCCAAGTTGAATTGGCAGTTGAAAACTGCATATAGACTGCAATGGCAGCCCTGAGACATTTTTTAAGGAGCTACCTAAGTGGGTGGTACAATAGTGCTGCAGGCCCATTAGCAGCATTTAATTTACTAGCACTGGGTACATGGAATACCATTTTACTAGGGACTTATAAGTAAATTACCTATGCCAATCAGGACTTAGGCAATTTTACCATATTTTAGGGAGTGGGCACAAGCACTTTAGCACTGGTTTGTAGTGGTAAAGTGCACAGAGTCCGAAGTCGAACACAAATAACAACAATGAATTCAGCTAAACAGGAGGGGTAAAGAAATTTTTTTGAGGGACTACCACTGAAGGGTGCCAAGTCTAACACTTAGGTTCAAAGTATACTGGCTTGTGGATATTGAAAATTTAGATGGGATACTTTCATATATTTTCTAATCTTATCCCTGTCATTGGCCATAAAAACTGCATATGATTTGCAAACAAGTGTTATTTAAATGATTTCAACGAATAGTGTAATCCCCAATGAAGAACCTGGTTAGAATACACACAGATGTATTAAACTTTTATAGAGCATAATGGATTAAATACACTTTGTATAGACTACCTGGATATATGTAAGGCAATGTAGGCAATAAACAATCTTATGAAAGATATATGTGTAGATGAATACCAACAACAATCTTCATTGAAAATAAGACTTCATTTGAATGAAGGAAGAAATAATGTTTCTTTTTAACTTATTAGACTTTATAGAACACAACGCAAACAAGAGAAGAATACTTTTAGGACTGAAAATAAATGCTGTGGCTATACAAACATACACATTACAATGTCCAAGAAGGAGCCTTAATGTAAGCAATTTACTGCTGATGGCATGCAAAAAGATGACATGAACACAAGTTCTAAACTAAGGTAAGACTATACAAGAATAGCTTACTGATGCCTATTTGGAACATTCCAATACACAACAGATAAGCCTAAATCTTCACCATCTGACGAATCCTAATACTTCTTGCATGGTTTTGTAAGAGCACACAAAGTTCTGCCAGTGGGCATTAAGTAAACCCCAGAGGAAGGAGCTGTAGGCCTCGTTCAACCTAAGACATTAGTGAGTGTAGTGAAGGCTGCACTGAAACCCCTTGCCAATGTCCTCTGTACGCTTTTTTATTTATCGCTGGAATGTATTGCTCGGTTAGCGTGTTATTAAAAACGCGCATCACCGAGGCAATACAAATTACAGCGATAGGGGGATATCGCCGTTTTCCATGGAACAACTCTGGTTTTCCAGCGATGTTCTGTGGAAAACGCCGTTATGGTTGAAAATAGGGCCCTGTGGTCTTAGCCCCACAATCCACCTCCAATGTCAGTTATGCCTTAGTCAGTAATTTAACAGACGTTAAATTCCTGCGTTAAGGCATAGTTAGCGCAATTTCAAATATCGCTACACCTCGTTGATAATATCGCGAAGCTGGGTTCGCGATATTTACCCATGGAGTTTTGTCAGACACGCCTTCTTTGCATCTCATTAACGATGCGATGCGAGAAGTGCTGACAACAGGCGCTAAGGCAAGTAAACACGCGCTAGCGTGTCCTTGTTAATAAAGCGCTAACATTATCACCGCTTTTCGCCCGAACACGGACGCTAAAGCAACGGTAATGTTTTTGCCAGCCCTCCTTCTTTATGGCTACCCTCCTGCGTGGTAGTAGTATCCTTCTGGCTTGCTTTGTTCAAAAGGCAGATATGTTGCAGGATTTGCATTGTTTTTTAAACTGAAAAGTGACGCAGAGACGTCTTCCGTGATGCAACGGTGGTTTTCAGCACACAAGCAGTATTGCATAGTACAAGGGCGATTCGTTTCACGGCACGTTGCACTACAATGCAGAGCTTATGTCGCAGTGCTCTACATAACAACTATGCTGCTAGCACTTTTTAAAAAAAGATCCGTAACAATGCAACAATGCGTCACTTTTCATAAATCTGACCCCAGTACATATGGGATATTTTTTCAGGTCAGTCAAGTCATCTGGAGAAAAAAACTCAAATGCACAATTGTTATGAATACACACACTCCCGTTTAACTGTGATGAAAGAAACACATTTCTCTATTATCCTGAAAGACATGGGGAAAAAGAGTAAAAGCGATGTTTGCTCAAGGGTCATAGGGGCTAAAAGTTAAAGGAGGGTTTGCTCCAGAGAGAATGGGTGCCCGTTGCAAGTATCAGTAAATTCCATACGACAAATAAAGTGCTTTCATAAATAGTATTAATACTTTAATGGGCTGATAAGAGCCCACAGATTATATTTTGTTCACTTGACTGAAAAAAGTACAGGCATCATCCTTAATAATTTTAACATATTTGATCTAAAGGAAATCTTGACTGTTTCAAAAGGACCCGAAGAAAGAAAGGACAGTGTCCGGGGGATTAGATGTAAAGACAATTTTAAACACAAAATGCTCTTTCTGTAATGCGCTTACCTATTTAACAGAAGACAAAAGACACAAAGGATTTCAATTGCATCCATTAATGTCTGCAAGTTATTCATTTATTTCAACAAAATGCCATTGCTTCGATGTATAGCTTGCAAGAAACAGCAGGGACACAGACTCACTAATTAAAATGCCACTGCTGTTAGTGGTGACAGTATTTCTTTGAGGCGATTGAGATCATTATGTATGCTTTTAAAATCAGGGATTTTGCAATAGGCATAAATATCAGGAACACTGTTATCTACATTATTAATAACCCTTCTGAGTAACGGTTGTGCACTTCGCAATACTTTGCTTTATTGTCTTACTGTATCAAACCGGGCAGAATAATGACAGGGAACTTAGGTTTCCATTCTGGCAACATCCAAGCAAACTATTTAATTTCTCTTTTAAACGGTTCTTCGCCAAATTTAGATGCTGAACGTTTTACAATGACATCATGTAGAGACATTCACATTATTTTTCGATTGCACGTTTTGGACTGATTCAAGACGGCCCTTGTCTCTAAAGTTCAACTAACATACTAAAAAGGCACATGCAAGATATTCACAAAATGCGATTACAAGGGTGGATAATGGGCATTTCAGGATGAGGCTGCTCTGGAAAATGTGTGAACGGTCACCAGCCTTCATCACAAACTTTCTTTTCACCAACACATTCACCCTCTCTATGGTAAGAGGTTTCCTCCTAAGGAAGGACTGGAGTACATACACCCCTTTCCGGGGTGGGAAGGGGAAGTAAAAACCTATGAGATCTATTGGTGAGGTTGAGGGAACGTGGATTTCTCCACCAGGAAAAGTATTTTCTTGATAGAGAAGAAAATATTTGTTTAAAAAGTGCCATTGCACAAATGAGAAGACGTATCCCGTGGAGAATTTTCTTAAGTGCATTCAGCAAGCCCAAAGGGACAGTAATTTTACTCACGATCTACTGTAATTTGTTTCCCCCTCTCTCTTTGTGCTAATATTTGACCACACTTATTAGAGTGCGACTATAAGAAGTGCCCTCCCTGAATGGACCATGAGGCAACCAGCCCACAGACACTAGGAAAAAAGCGGTTTAAAAATGTGCACTGGGATAATGTATGGTTTCCTTGCACCATGTGTGTTTTTGCCACCTGTGCATGTGTGCAATTAATTAATGTTCCTATGTTATGCGTGCCACATTTCTTATTCTATGTACAATGCTTTTTTTAATGAGTAGGATTACCATTGTGTATTTCTTCTGAAATTACCACATTGAAAATTGAGACCATTGTGGCCACCAATACTAGTTCACTTACTACCACATATGTATTTGTGTTTCTTTGCCCTGTCTAGGGATAACTTTGTGGAAATTATTTGAAGAGAGGTAGGACCTCTCGACGTTTTTCATTGCACCCTTCACTGCCAATAAATAAGTGTGACTATAGGTGGCACCTACCCTCAACAAGCCACGAGGCAACTAGCCACCAGACAGTAGCTAAACAATGACTTAAAATGTATGATTTCCCTCCCCCATGTGTGTTTTACCACCTGTGCATGCATGCAATCAACGAATGTTCCTATGTCACATATACCATGTTTGTTATTGTATATACAATATTGTTTTAAATGTTTAGGATTACCATTGTGCATTTCCTCAGAATATTACCGCAATTAATATGGAAACCATTGCGGCCACCAATACTAGTTCACCTACTACCACTGACATTTATGTATTTACTTTTTCTTTCCCTTGATTCTATATTATTTCCTGGTGGTTATTTGAAGAGAGGTAGGACCTTTCGACGTTTTTTGTTGCACCCTTCACTATCAATAAATAAGTGTTGGGATACATACATTTAGCCCTGATGAATGCCTGAGACCAATAGGCTCTATTGTAAAGGCAGACACATGTTGGTCTGATAACTCAGTGGTACGTTAGGGTCTTAGTAACCAGGTACGTTCTTTGAGATTACCTGATGGCATTTTTTCTCAAACCTAGAATACCACCTGAATAAAGGGTATTTTGTGGCATATACTAAGGTATTTTATTTTTAATATAGACCTGGATCCCAGCATTTTATCCAGAGAAAATAATTAGGTCCGCCCCCCCCCCCCTTGAGGTTGAGTCGGCCCTGTTAGTACCACATCACCAAGGTGGGACGAGGTGGCAAATGATGAAGCATGTTACATTACATGAGTGATCCACCTCTACCAATTCTTGGAATTGCCCATTTTCACAGTAGGAATATTAGCAGCAGGTATGTAAGTTTTTGTGAACTAAGGCTAGGGAGAGTCCATTTTCCTAAGCACGTCTAGAGGGTGTCACACCAGTTTTGTGTTTAGAGTGATTCCTTAGAGGCAAATGTGAGCCCGGTGTATCGCCTCTTTCTCTCTCTTTGACGTTTTATGATATCCCTATGTGAAATTGTAAATCGGCATGTGCCAATGTGCCTAGTACTGGAAAGGATCACTGATGGATAATGCATTGACGAATCGAAAATTTGCTAATTGATTTGTGACCACATATACTGCACACAGCTGTATACAAGGTAGCAAAAGGGTTATTTCTTAAAAGTAGCTCAGCATGAATGAATGAATTAATTAATGTGTGTTGGAAATGGCCCTTTTTGCATGGTTATCCCTTAACCTTTTTGCTTCTTCCTCCCTTGTTTTTCCTGAGCTGTGGTTGTTGACAATAGGACTCTGGGCACTTTACCACTGTTGATCAGTGCACAAGTGCATATGCTCTCTGTATAAATTGTTATTGTAATTGGTTATCCATGATTGGCATATTTGTATCACCAAGAAGTCCCTAGTAAAGTGCACTGAGTGGGCCAGGGCTGGTGATACAAATGCTACTAGTGGGCCTGCAGCACTGATTGTGCCACCCAATGAGTAGCCCTAAAATGGTGTCTCAGGCCTGCCACCACAGTGCCTGTGTGCAGTGTGTGAACTGCCATGTCAACCTGGCCAGTGTCTTCACTGACCAGGCCTAACCCTTCCCTTTCTGTACACATTTGACACCCCTATGGAAGGCCCAAGGTATCCCCCTGGGCAGGGTGCAGTGTATGTGAAAGGTAGATCATGTACTAGTGCAGATGATATGCTCTGGTAGTGAATTACAGCCATTTTCGTTTTTCACTAAAGTACGGCTATCTTGCCCATAGGCTATCATGGGGAATGCTGTGCACAGTGGTTACCTGCATATCTTCCATAGGAGCAAGCTAGGACATAAAAGCCTTGTATACCTGAACTCAGAATTTAATAATACATCTTTTGGGAAAGATGGTTTTTCAATCCTGTAGGATGGGGGTGGGCGCACACTGCCTCACACTCCAGCACTCAGTTTGCCCCGATGCATCATAATAAATGCAGTACATGATAACACACTCTTTGGTGTCAGGCTTTAGTTTTTCACCCTTGTTGATGCAGCCAGTGCTGTGTATCTCTAGACACGTGTTTC
This sequence comes from Lissotriton helveticus, assembly GCF_964261635.1. Classification (NCBI taxonomy): domain Eukaryota; kingdom Metazoa; phylum Chordata; class Amphibia; order Caudata; family Salamandridae; genus Lissotriton; species Lissotriton helveticus. The sequence goes on along the minus strand of NC_136063.1, from coordinate 1,648,782,596 downwards.
AGGATAATTGTCCTTCTTCAGTAGAGATCAACACTTTTTTTGAAAGCGACACTTTTAGAAAGTGGCTGCATTCTTATCTGACCTTTCTGTGTGCCTTTGGCTGTTTGTGAATTGACTGTCTGGTTTGTGAGTGACAGGGCTGGGGGATTCCAGGAGACCAAATGAGTCCGCCCAGTGGTGAATAGAGAGATCTGCATCTAGATGGGAGGGAGGAGTTGCATCTGGGTCCTGAATAGGACTGTGCCTGCCCCCCACAGTGCTGGCTCCACCCCCTGTGGTGTGTCTGATGTTTCTGCCCTGCACTGTGAAAGGAGAGAAGGAAACATGTCAACAAAGTGCTCCAGGGCTGTGCATTCCCTCCACAATGCTGGTTCCACCTCCTGTGGGGCATCTGAGGTTTCAGCTCTGCACTGTGAAAGGAAAGAAGGAGTCATGTAAACAGAGTGCTCCGGAACTGGTTTGGACCAGGCTCAGAGCCCTCCTGCACAAAGGGAACAACGACTTTTAGGGGTATAAGTATAGGACCCCAGACTACAGAAAATTAGATCATCCTGGAATCAAGAAGGAACCTCTGCTAAGGAGAAAGCTGGAAGACTGAAGAAGGAGGACTGTCCTGCTGTCACTTTGCTGGACTGACCTGCAGTTGCTTTGCTGCCAAGGAGAGGGGAAGGACTTTGCTTTGTGCTGTGTCCCCTTGCTTGAAGGAATCTCCAAGGGCCTGAAGAAGAGCTGGCTCCCAGATAAGAAGTCCTACAAACAAAAGGACTTCACCCCCAGCTTCCCTGAACTCTGCTGAGAGGGTTCTGTCCTTCCTCGAGTGCTTTGGCCAATTGTGGTGCCTCTGCAGGTTGTACCTGTGTTGGGAAGCTGGAAACCAAGATTTTAAAGACTTTCTGCAAGTTTTAAAGCATCGCTCGCTTGCGGAGCTCATCCCCGTCAGTGCGAGGAAATTCCCGCGGCTGCGAGTATCGTTGCAAAGCCTGTCGTCACTGGGTGAGATCGTCACACCGCTTGCTTGCGGACCGCATCACGTCGCTGCGAGAGTCGTCGCAGAGCCATCCCATCGAGGGACCGCGAGAGGAGAAGATCGATGCTGAGCCACGCATCGTCACCGCACCGGAGATCGTCGCCGCCCCGAAGATTGTCGCATCGTTACTTTTGCGAGCCGCTTCCACCGAAACCTGTGCACCAGAACCCACGCAAGGTACCGCATCCCTCCCCATACAGAACAGAGTCACTGCAACATGCCCGCTACGTCCAGCGGGTTTGTCGCATCGCCTCCCCAGGGTCCCTGGAGTGACGCATCGCTTGCTTTTCAACGCTACAGCTTTCACTTGGAACTTTTGTCGCATCTAAAGGTACTGTTAGCTAAAATGTGACGCACTGTGGATTATTTTAGCGCAACCTTAAGAAATCATTTGAAACCATATTCATGAACCGTGTATGTTGAATTTTTGGCGTTTTGGTCTTTTGTAGTTTAGATTAAGTACCTTTATTTTTCTAAACTGTTGTGGAGTCAGTTTGTGGTGTTTTCACTGTGTTTCTGTGAGTGTTGGTACAAATACTTTGCACATTGCCTTTGATAAGCCAGACTGCTCATGCCAAGCTACCAAGGGGGTGAGCAGGGGTTATCTAAGAGTGTATCCTCCTTACCCTGACTAGAAGCAAGGGTCCCTATATGGACAGTGGTACCTACCTCTGCCAACTAGAGACCCCCAGTTCTAACATTGTTGGTCAGCGGTGGGATTTTGAACTTGTATTTGTACTGGACCCACAGTGACTGGTATACATCACTAGTGAGGGCAGACCACTATGCCACTGCATACTACGGTTGAGTTTTTGATCGTAACCCTGAAAGAATCCAAGCATCATGTCTCTGAATGGTAAACCAGCAAGTGAGGTTGCAGAGCTGGAATCTGCTATTGAAATGTTAAGTGATTACAAAGTTGGTCAACTCAAGTAGTTCTGCAGGAGCTTTGTATGCCCCATGAAGCACCGCTCCAAGAAGGAGGAGCTACAGAAGGCCTTAAGGGCCTGGTAGGAGACCAAAGAGGCTGGGGAGACAGATGATGCAGAGGTGGATGAGGATGCACAAGGGGATAGTTTCAGGTCACAGGATCTGCCTTTGTCCAGAGCAGCCTCCAGGGCTGGCAGCAACCATTCCGCTGAAAGTTTTTTCCCAGAGGAGTTGAAGGAAAACCAAAGGGCTAGAGATCATAAGTTAGAAATGTTGAGGCTTGAATTGAAGCTGAAGCAAATGGAGGAACAGAGAGAAAAAGCGGCGGAGGAGAGAGAAAGGGCGGCGGAGGAGAGCAAAAATGCCCGTGCCCTGAAGGAATTGAAATTGACCTTGGCCCTGAATTGAGAATGAGGGAGCTTGAGTTGGAGCTCACTGTCACTCAAAAGAGAGCATCCTGGCATTCTCTGCAGAAACTATTACAGGTCCTAAGAGAATAAGCTAGTAGATTTAAATTAGCAAACTGCAGAGTTTCTTTTTTGAAAGTTGCTTCAGATACATTGGAGCGCACACTGCTAGGAAGAAGGCTCCATGCTTTGGAACCTAATGCTGCAAATGAGTTTCCACCATGAGATTTTAATTGAATAGAGGGTGGTTCCAGAAAGTTCTCAGAGGATAGTCTTAGAGTTCGTTGAGGCAAGTAGTGGCGGAACCGGCCATTAAGGTATTTGGGTTTAGTACATTTAAAAGCTCCATAAATTAGCATAAATATTTTAAAAGGGATCTTTTTATGAACTGGAAGCTAGTGTAACTTATCAAGTGTGGCTGATACGGAGCTTCACCTGGGAAGTTGTAAAACCAGTCTAGCTGCTGTATTCTTTACCATCTGGCGTTTATGAATGAGGCGTTTTGTGCAACCAGCATTAAGACTATCACAATGGTCCACTCCTGAGGAAATGAGGGCAAAGGATACAGTTTTTCTGACAGCCAAGGGCAAAAAGTAAAATGATTTTTTCATAGATTTTTGGGGGTTAAAACACATGCATGTGACTGCCAAGGCTTGTGGAAGAAAGGTTTTTATGTCTTATGCATCTATGATAGCCATGAACAAAATAAATCACTATTTAAAAAAAATGTATTCGAATATCCCAAGTGAATAATTCTTTTTTGTGGTCACCTTATATTTATTGTGAATAAGGAGTGTTGAGTATTGATTACTGTACGTTTCAGTTCAAGAATTGTTCTGTTGCATTGTTAGGTCAATTTTTTATTATGTAAAGAAATTGTATCACCTGACAGAACACATTATAGCTCATACTATACAGACCCAGGTTCTGAGGGACACAGGCTAACCCCTTTATCTTTATTGACAGAGACCACCATTAAGCAGAAGGATGTAATAATCATGTGCAAAACAGAGAACCAAAATTCCTCACTACCTTTAAAAAAAGCAGCTCTCTATACCATGGTATGATGCATGTGAATACTTGGAGCTCAGTATGTTCCTCCCCTTTTCCTTCTATGACTGACTCCCAAGATCTAGTAGGCATTTTAATGTGAGGTGAGTAATCCTCCCAGTACTCTCAAATGTTTCTCTAACACATGCCCAACATCTTTGTATACGTTACTCCTTTTTAACAACAATTTTTTGTTTATTTACTGGTTCATAAAATAAATCTGTGCAGTTAGTTTTAGAACTGTACTCAACAATGAAATTCGCTGAATACTACCATTTGGAACATATATGAATATACTAGGAAACCAATAAGACATCTAAACTATATGAAATAATAGCATCTACCTATCTTCATCCAGCTCTACCACACTAGGTGTTTCACATAGCAGCCTTGCGATAGCGGTTACACCTTTACCACCCTGATTCCTAGTGTGTCATACAGTTGCACTCTCTGCTACAAATGTGTTGCTCATGGTTGAGTCCTCCTCACTTTCCAAACTTTCTTTTGTGTTCATACAACTATGCTGTATCCCAGAAGAGGGCATTGGATTAGACATCATCAGTACGCAGCGATGGCCCTTAAGTGACTCCCCATGCAAGTTTTTGAGTATAAACAAGGAATAGGCTGATATATGTACATTTATGTAATGGGAATCCTAAATTGTGGAATGGACGTGGCCTTTGATGATGTAAGTGAGTAACACTGAACTACAATTTATTTCAACAAAGATATTGTTAGACAATAATGGGCAGATTTACTAAAATTTTTTGTCCTGGATGTACTACTTTTTGGGAGCACAGCCATTCTGCAAAATCTCATTTGTGATTTACAAAGCCACGCACATCAGAGTTGGGTGGTTTTGCATGGGGGTTTGCCCAAAAAGTAACACAAGGCAGTGTATAGCGTTGCCTTGCCTTACTATACATTAGGGAGGCAGTCCATGGGTGCAACATGGGCATTCCCATGCATCCACCCACGGATCGTGGTGCATTCCTAGATTTACTAAAGCTAGTAAACCTGAGAATGCATCAAAATGCTCCACCTCCCTGGATCAGGTGCAACAAGAAGAAATATGTGGATTTCTCCTCATTACTTTCTTTTTCTATGCGTGCTGCATTCTGCAGCACACATAGAAAGAGGAAGAATGCTTTTAAGGATTGTTTTTGTTGCAGAAGTTATGCCTTCCTGCACAAAACAATCCTGCCTGTAATGCGGACACTCTTTACAGTGTGCCAGAGCTAAGACACAGCATAAATGATCCATATCTAAGTTTCACCTGTCTTCCTTTCACATAACACAGCACATCAAGTTTGTTTGTGTTGTGTGAAATGTAAGTAAAAAGTCCCTTAATGCCTTTGTTATCTAAATGATCTAACAGGCATTGCAGTATTCATGGAGAGAAGTGTTGGGATGATGATTATTACATCCTACATCTCTTGCACCTCCCTTTTATCATTTGAAATAGCAGATGATAATAAAAGTAATGCGAGCTCCACTTACCTCATCTAACAGCGATCAACAAAGGTAGATAGAAGAGCCTCTAAACAGATGTCAGAGAAACACCCAAGCCTCTCCTAAAAAAACTACCATGCCACTTGTGAGTGAACCTTGGACAAGATCAGGCATCAAAGGATATAAAATGTCACCAGACGGGAAAATCATAGGTTTTGCTCAATGACTTAGAGGTGAATGTACTTATATTTCACACAATGCAGTCCAGCAACTAAATTGACTAAATTGATGCATTGCATAAAAGAGAGATAGCAGAACAGAGTCATATATATAAAGACATGGCACTTCTGCTTCTTCCAAAGAGCTGGTTCACATTCAGATGTGCACATGATGTCGAGCATAGGTTTAGTCGTGACAGAGTATCCTTCCAGTAAAAAAGACTATTCACCTGAAGCTCCATTCTGCTTGCCAGAAGGTCAGCACAATCAGATCCAGTCAACAAAGCAGACACACGATATTCTAAATCTTTAACTAATCTCTAAGAGACATACAACCAATGCCTATAGACTCTTGTGCAAGGTTCTCCCCAGAATAATCCTTCTTCAAACTACCATCGACGTTTTTATCTAAGTGATCAGAGAGTGAAGCATCTTCCATGGCCATGGAAGACTGGCCTTCAAGATTAGGTAGCATAGATTCTACCACCACTGATTTAGGAAAACTCACCTGGATACATCTTCATCAAATTCCCTTGACTATTGCAATAGCTGCAACTCCCAGTCAAAATGTTTTATTCAGATTGTTGAGTGTTATGTATATAAGACAAGGTTAAACAATATTAGTAGTGGAAAGAAAAGAATAAAATTGCACAGATGGTCTACAAAGATCATTTGTCACCTTGATATTATTACTCCATTTTCAGGGAAGTCGAGTAGAGTTTGTGAGACGCGAGTTGGGATGGCTGCCGTACAGAGGGACGCCACACCTACCTGAAAAGTGAGGAATCCACAAAAAAATGTATAGCACACCAGGGAGGTGTCAGAGGAAGCCGGGGGATTAGCAGATATAGTGTCTCTGCTTCGGAGGAACTTATACATGGCGAACGCACAGCAGTCTTCCGTAACCTCCTGCAAGCTTCAAAACTCTCTGCGGTTAGTGATATCCTCCCCGCACTTTAGGCTGCGAGCAAGGTTGTGCTGCAGTGGCAAAAAACGGTTTAATGGTGTAATGGTGGTAGAGGGGCCCGTTAACCACACACATCACCTTTGAAAGAGGAGGAATAACAGGCAGCGGCAGCACCAGTTGGGAGGAGGTTTTCAAACAAGGAATGGATACCGGGCTGAACCGTGAAAAACTACAGCTCAGGCTTTCGCCTCCTAGATGTCTGTGAACAGTTAGGGTTGTGCAGGCCTGTCCCTGACAAAGAGCTGAGTCGCTTTGGTAACAACAGTCAATCATTGAATTAGAGAGGAGTTGAAGCAACCTGTGGGGGTGCTTTGTGATGTATTCCTATAGGTTCTGTATCGATCCCCCTATTCCTGACCCTATTCTGGTTAACAAGTTAACTAGCAGCCATCCCATGAGGCAGAAAACCCCCATGATGCAGGAACCGTTATCTGATAAAGCCACACTACGGCACAGGAACGTGTTATCTGATTAGGTCATAACGCTTGCCATCTAATTAGACAAGCGATATTCCTCCAGCCCCTGATAAGGCATACGGAGTTCTCAAAACAAATCAAACCTATGACAACCTGGGAAAAACCCTGCGGCCATTGTTTTGATTTCATCGAGAACTTCAGCAAAAGAATGTGCTAACGACCAGGTCGTATGACATCCTTATTGACGTATCTATGTCCATCCTTACGTCAATCTCGGCACCTTAAAGGTATAAATATTACCGATATTGCCCTATGCAAACACACGCGGTGGTGACGAGATCGGAGCAGCCAGACTTGCCGAAGCCCAGAGCAGAGCAGACCCCGCTGGCGCAGCCCCGCCTTCCTGACGCGCTGAGAACGAGAAGCTGCCTTTTCTCCTGCCGAGAAATCCAGCTCCGGCGCTTCCGGGTAGCCCTCGCAGGCAGCCTGGAATATCGAGACCAGAGACAAGAGATACCATCCCTCATTCATCCTAGATTCCAGGTACAGAACTGAATAACCCCTTGCGGAGAATTCTTTAGTCAGTCACTTGGCAAAACAAACTTAACTTAAACTGTAACTTTCTATTCCCGCCCACGTATTAGGCTTAGGTCAGGTACACGGGGTAGGCATAGTTAGAAACACCAGTTGAGTACGATTAGTCAAATGTATATGTGTATGTATTCATTTTATTCATTTTAAACCATCATATGGCTTAGAAACCATATCAATGTTTTTACAGTATTATTTTATACTTCTGCTTTTATTGTATGCACTTTACTTAACCATAAGTATTGCAATAATATCGATCCATTTCTCTTGTACGAGAAAAGAGACTGATCAATAAATAACATCTTTTATTGAACACGCCCGTCTCTTACTTTTCTCTACAATCTGGTGAGACTAAGAATGCACGTACTGACTGAGTAAAATAGGTCATCTTTTGTTTTCACACGACTCTAGAGATACACTCTTGATTAGGGCAGAGCAAAGTTGTCATGTTCTATGGTTGTCAGAAACTAAATCCCTTCTTGTCTATCCAGGGAGGTTCAACTCCTCCTTGCCTATTCGAGAACGTTTCTAGTGAACTCTGAGCTAGCTGGCAAACCCAAAACTTTAAGTCTAATATCGACAGTAGTAGACCTAGTTAACATCTGGTCTAGGCCTATACTATTGAAGGTATTATTCCAATGCGCAGAGCCTATTGGGATAATAGGAACTACACTACATGGCGCCCAACGCGTTTGGAAGGGCGATAAAACTAACGTAAGACATTTAGAGTAACTCAGTCGTGCTATTTCACTCAGACCCCTTTTTCCCATAATACTCCAAAGACGTCTGGAGTGGGTGAAAGGTAATATCCGCCAGACCTCGCAGGAGGAAACTCCTATGTATGGTTCTTGGTTTAGTCAACGTTGAAGGATACACTGTTCCAAAATATTGTGCATCTAATCTTTGTTTCCATAAGAAACCTGATCTGCAAACAAAAGAAATAACCTTCCTGTCGGTAAAATGGTAGACAGTGATGATGAAAGAGAGGCAGTTAGGATAGCAACTGAACTCGCAGCAGCTGATAATGCACTGCAAGACGCTGACCAGGATATAATACTCATCCCGGTCATCAAAAGAAAATCTATAACTTTAAAACTTATAGAAAATGGACTGACACCTAGAGGTGGCACAGTCATATTCGTAATTGAGGCACACGAATATCGGCAGACAGAGGTATACTATTCATGGATACATTTTCCAGCAGCAAATGCTGTAACAAAGTACTTCCACTATTACAAAACAGAGGATCCTCCAAATGAGTACACTCCTTTCGAGGAGGTGGAAGTACCACTTAAATTTCAAGAGCACCTGCTCTTATTTAATGGCGCCCTAAAACATAATAATCACATCACCAGGCTTGGTCCCTTAGGTAGACCAGGAGCAACGTGGCCGGTCCTAGCCGGATACACACCACATCCAGACATCGAAAGAATGCCTGCACCAGAGCTTTTGATACAGCTAAAACAATTAATAAAAATACATAGACAATTAGTCCAATATGTAATGCGGACTTCAACAATTCAACCAGCAATTAAAATTCCACAGCTGACCCCTCACCAGGGGAACACAAACAAAATTACACCACAGAACATACAATCCTGCCTAGGTAAAGTACCAGCTAAACGGGAACAAATACCATTCTGGTTGGCACAAAAAATCACCCAAATAGAGGCGGTGTTTCCAGACACCACCCCGTTAGAAAAACACAGGATTCTGACTATCTGTCTTCCAATGGGAATCGCACCACACGTGGAGGACTGTGACACTTGGGGTACAGTCTTTGCTTCCATCTACACAAAAACGCACGGTGTTCCATCCATTTCGGTAATACCAGATGTGCTAAAACAAATTCAAGACGAATACGGTCCAGAACCGGCTTTAACTCTTGGTATGAAATTACTAAAAGACTTCAAGCAGGTCTCGGCTATATTATTAGCCAACATAAAGGGAGAAGCAGCAAACGTGGCGATCCGCCAGAGGTTAAAGGAGACAGATATAGCAGACCAACCATCTGAAATTGCCAGAATTATAGAAAAATCCTATGAGGAACTAGGTAGAGATAGTTTAGGTGGAATACCAGTAAAACCACAACTGATTGAAAGTCCTGAAAAAATATTTTTTAATAATAATTCAACATCACAAAAAAAGAGCTGGGATGGAAACAAACAATCCAATCCTAAAGAAAAGAAATTCCAGTCCAGAGGAAGGTCTCCTCGGCGAAGAGAAAAGTCTCCGAACCAAAGACACAGGTCACCCCAAAGTGACCCCTCTGGGAAAAGATATAACCTTAGAAATAGGGATAATATAAAGAAGCCTGATAGATATCAAGACATTGATACACGTCCCTCTCAATCTTTTCAGACTTCCTCGCAGAAATCGGAAAGAAGAGGACGATCAGAACAAAGAGAAGAGCACGCCAAGTCCAAAGACAAGGAACCTGCTCATCTAAAAAAGAAACTACAATTTCCAAAAAAGAAGGTAGCCAGTATCAAGGTAGTTAACAATGCCGAGAATACTGAGGACACAACTGAAAAACGGAGAATGGGCTCAGACAATGCTAGACAGCGCAGCAGAAGTGAGCATAGCTCACAAAGTCCTTATGAATCATCTGGAGACAGTGGACACGAATGAATATCTTCAAGTGGAAACTGCAGACACCAGAGTTAGCAAACCTCACAAAATATATGAAATAACTTTACGTATAGAAGGGGATAAGACTAGAAAAATAAGGGGACTATTTTGGGATAATCTCTCCAAGGGCTATGACATCCTTCTAGCTGAAAAAGACTGGCCACCAGAGTTTGTCAGGGAGTGCCCTCATGGCGAAGAAATAATTATGCCTGCCTTCTCAAATCATATCCCAATTTATAAAAAATATACACTTGCCAGAAAGTGGGCAGTAGCTCAAGCTCCTGCGTTATATAAAATTCATGTAGGATGGGATGAGGACTCTCCTCCTCACAAAATCCAGTTAAAATCACAACCTACTGCACAAAGACAGTACCCAATTAAGCAAGAAGCTAAAAAACAGGTAAAAGAAATCCTAGATCAATTAGAATACCAGGGGGTGATTGAAACTTGCACCTCACAAATGAACAACCCTTTGTTTCCGGTCTCCAAACCAGACAATTCATATCGTCTAGTTTTGGATTACCGACACCTTAACTCATGTTGCAAAACTTTTGCAGTGCAAAACTCACATAGTGCTGCACTAATGAATAACATAGTGCGCAAAAATACAAAACAACATTAGACATCTCTAATGGATTCTTTTGTCAAAACATAGCACCAGAGAGCAGATATTTGTCTGCATTCTCAATAAATGGCACTCAAAAACAATTCTGTCGGTTAGCCCAGGGGTACAAGAATAGCCCAGGGGTATTCTCAGCGAGAGTAACAGAGTTACTATAAACATATGATGACGAAGCATTATCTTATGTCGACGACATATACCTAACAGATGATGACTTGGATACTCACTTGAAGAGAGTGAACACCATAATACTTGGGTTCGCAGCAGAGGGTTACAAATTCAACTTTAAAAAATCCAGAATTGCCCATCTAACAGTCCTGTTCTTAGGATATGAATTATCAAGTGAAGGCAAAAGCCTGGCTGACAATTTCCTAGAGAAATGTGCCGTACTCCAAGCACCTAGAACACTAAAAAACCTACAGTCAATTCTAGGCTTCCTAAATTTTGGAAGAACATACATTGAAATTACGCAGAAAGGGTCAAACCCCTTTATGATCTAATAAAACCAGATTTTAAAAGAACCAATTGGACTCAAATACACACAGAAATTCTGAGATCCTTACAAACAGACATGTTAATTAAAACAAAATTAGAAACACGTGATAACACACGCAATCGTGTGATTCGAGTCATCCCGGGAAGATGCGGATTCACATACCTGACCTCTAATGAGGGAGAAAAGGTACCAATTGCATTCAAATCACACTTGTACACTAAAGCTGAAATGAAATTCAGCCCAACGGAAAAAATTCTAACTGCAACACAGACAGCTATAGCAAAAGAACGAGCCCTGGCACAAGGTAAACGAATAATAATCGTGACACCGATACCAGCCCTGGAGGCTGTAACAAAAGCAAGCATTCCAAATGCTAAAGCGCTCCATCCGAGATGGATACAATGGGCTAATTCTCTTGCTGCAACAGACGTGGCATACGAATTTGATCCTAACTTAAAAACACAAGAATTTCTCCAATATGAATTTGAATGTCCTCCGCCGACCGAAATTCTGCCTCTAGACCATTACGGCTGTATAATATATACAGACGGATCAGCACAACCCGCAGTAGGGGGTAAACAAGCTTACAGTGCTGCGTGCGCGATTGTAAAAGGTCGCTGGCACGAAGGAAAATTTAAACCAGCTATCACTAAGACACAATCTCTAGGAGATTGTACAGCTCAGCGAGCTGAACTACTGGCGTTCAAGATGGCGCTTGAAAATACCGATCGAGAATTCCCCACACTCATAGTGTGCGATTCGTATTATTGCGTTCAATCTTACAATGAATACTTGCAGATCTGGCTTCAGAATGGTTTTAAGGATGCAAAAGGAGGCACAATCAAGCATAAGACGCTGTGGGAACAAGTAGTTCTATTACAAAAAGAACTACCAAAGACTCACGTGATACATACGCTGAGTCATCAACGTGATGGCGTTCACGTTGCAGGGAATTCATTGGCTGATGAGGCCGCGAAGGCAGCTGTGCAAACGGCTTCCGTAGCTGCCATCACACGGTCAAAAACAAAAATAGACAGCAAAATATTACAGGCTGTCAGCGCTACAGAAAAGGATTCGATAGAAACACTCCCGAAAGGCTTTCCAGTAAAATACTCATACATAACTGATGCAAACAATGTTCCTTTTGCTCGAATCCCTGGAGTGGAGGATAGGGCAATTCCAAACATGGAACATAGGTTAGGACTGATAATAGCGGCACACGAAGGGCTTGCTTCTATACATGCTGGCGTCTCAGCCACAGTATCATTATTAAAACAGAGATACTGGTGGCCACAAATGAGAAGACAAACAAGGAACTATGTTTTAGAATGTGAAATATGTCAAAGAATGAAAGTATCAACGGTGAGACGTCCAGCGCAGACGCCCCTTCTAATCTCGGATAAACCATTAGCCTGTGTTTACCTAGACCACTGTGGTCCCTTACAAAGGGATGGTAACTATAAATATATCTTGGTTGCAGTGGACTCATGCACGAGATTCATATGGATGTGGCCCCAGCGAACGGCTGACGCCAGAACTGTTATAAAAGATTTGCGAGTCTTTATCGGCACATACGCAATTGGCATGCTGCATTCGGACCATGGTCCTGCTTTTAGCTCTAGAGCTTATAAGGAGGCCATGGTCAGCATGGGCGTTACATTGCGGTACTCTTGTCCATTTCACCCTGAGGGGAACGGAATTGTTGAAAGAAAAAACCGTGACATAAAGCAATCGATAACGGCAAAGGTATTAGGTTCGGGAGCTGGGTGGGTCAAACATTTAATAAGTGTCCAACGTAGTCTAAATAACTTGCCAAGAAATTCTCTGAAGGGATTCAGTCCGTACGAATTATTGTTTGGAACTAGGATGTTAGTCTTAGATCTCGACAGTCAGACTTCAGTGGTGAAGGAAAATGGCCGCCGAATAGGAGCTCTGTGAGAGAGCTCCTGGGGTAGGGATCACCGTAACCGGTATAAATCCTAGAAATACCCTGAAGAAGAAGACGAACAAAACTCCCTTGCCAAACTACGGGATGAGGAGCTGAAGTGAGTGGCTACAACAGCGGAACAAGCAGTGTGGCGAGCGCACCAGAAGACAACCCAAGAAGACCGGTCAGCAAATGGCGGACACACACTGACCTGAAGGACGGAGAGCCGCCGGAGAGGAGCTGCCCATCCGTGGAGACCGCCGATGTAAGAAGAAGACCCCCGGGTAGGCGTTGAGGCGGGAGTCTCCTACGAGGACCATCTCATGCAGGAGGAACATCTTGCAGCAAGCCAGCCCCAGCCGGATCCTGTCAGCGCATGCGGAGACGAGCGTCTTCGGGAGAGACGTCGGAAATTGCGGGCAAGGGACAGGAGCAAGTCGGCAATACGGGGCGGGGGCCCGCGGAGGTCCTTGCGCTCGGCGGTGAGTGTGGCGAGACCTTACTGTATTAAATCAGGAAGAGGGAGTCAACCGGGAGCCTAAACTGTGCCTTGCCTGACTTTAAAATGGCGCCCAAAATCGGACCGGACCAATAATAACTCGGCGATCTAAGTACTCGAGTGCTCCAAGCTGGGCTGAGCTGACAATTAAATAATTTAATTAATTTAATTAAATTATCACCTCCTGAACAGGGAAAAACTAACACCTCAGTGAAACAACAAACAAGGAATAAGATCAATCGACCAGGGAAGAAGGACTAATTGAAGTAGTGGAAAGAGAGAAAGTCCCCTCTGCTCCTACAAGAACCAGCCCGACAGCAGCCATCTTACACTGTCTGGTTGCTATATTTCTTAACCCAATGGCAATAAAACTTAGAAGATAACGAGAGAACTAAGAGTTCTCTAACTGTGTTACAGAACTATAACCGACTATAAGGATACCAGGAGTAAACTGAGTTGAAATCTTCACACAGCAAGCCTTTATATAAGACAAGACAAGACTCAGAAAGTAAGCACAGAAGGGGAACAAAGCATCATCAGCAGCTCTTCTTACCCAGGAACAAGCGGAGGAAAGAGTCACTTGAAGACTTGCTACACTTATACCCTGAAGCAAGTGGAGGAAAGAGTCACTTGAAGACGTGTTACACAGAGCTAGTATGAGTGGGCGATACCAAGAGACGGTAGGCTTGAAAGCTCAGACTATAAAATACCCACCTAATCTATCTAAGAATGCAGCTAAAAAGTTTAAACACGACACCCTGAGAAAAAACCAAGATATACTATTTACGGACCTTTATTTTAATATCACTAATGGCGCCTCAATGAATGACCTCATATTCTACACGAACAAAACAACAAAATGGCGCAACACCTTCTCAAGGATGCTTGCCATAATAACGACTAAAAACATCCCTCATGGCATAAAAATGATGACTGCACCATCATACAGATGCAGAGCAGAACTAAGTATCACCATCTACAAATCGGGCATAGTGCTGATACAAGCAGCAAACAGAGAACTGGAGAAATTTGCCAAGATATTCCAAATAATGAAAGATTCATTAGAAGACACAAGACACCAACTACACCAGATCCCACCAGGAGACACTCCTGTCTCTAATGATAACAACAGTGGAGTCATCAGATATAGGGGACACCATGCTCAAAGCTCGACACGAGAAGATAGTCCTGAGATAGCAAGATCCAAGCCGGAGAACACGACAGAAAGAATGGATAGATTTATCAATCAGACAAACAACGAACAGAACCGACCCCAAAGAGAAGAGCCGTCCTCGCTCAGGAACGAAGAAGCATCCATGGTAGAACATACATCAAGCTCGAGAATAATGCCGCATGACAACCAAGAAGTGGACGAGGGAGAAGATATCAGCCCCCCTACACCACCCTTGAGTATAACACCACCACCATGCAGACGTTCACCCATAAACGCACCCTTGACAACACACTACGGAGCGATCAATGACGACACCCCCAATAGTAACGGAAGGAACAATCAAACAGGGGTTACAAATGAAAGGGATACTGAAAAAAGAACAGATCCAATAAAAAGAAGAACAATAGATCTGCCTACCCTAAGAATTCACACCAGAACAGGAAAGATGTTATTATGCTCCAGAAACTGGTAAACAAGATGGCACAAATCACTATAAATACCTCACAGGCAATGGTTAAAATTGAGGAGACGATGACGAGCATTCACTCCAAGGTCACGCAAATCCAAAACGTGATACACCGCTCACAAAGAAAGAGTAACGAAACGATCTGGCAGTTGAAACACAATGACAACAGACCGAATAGGGCAAAACCTTTATCAAAGGAGGAAACTCTGGCCTTAACCCGATCGTATGGAATACCGGAACACGAGAGAGAGGAAAGAATCGAAACAGTACCACTCGACTCAAACAGATCAACGAGAAAGAATGATAGAACATCTAACCCTCATAATCTACGACAGGTACAATTAACAGCCACAGAGAATAGGAATGGAGACCTCAGCAACATAGAAAAACCACTGACATGTCTACTACTCAATTGTCGGTCGGCAACAAAACATGCGTCGGATATAGCTGACCTCATCATCAACAAGGACATTGATGTAGCAGTCCTTACTGAAACATGGCTTACGGAATCCTCATCCCCTATCATGGATCTCCTAGTACCACCCCAATTCAACATTCTGAGACTCGATAGACCCATAAAGTTAGGAGGAGGCATAGCCTGCATTCACAGATCCGATATTGAGGTCAAACAAATCCAAGCTGACCCCATAGAATCAAGCGAATACCTAGGTCTTAATCTCAGAACAACTACCAAACAAAGATTTAACCTCCATTCTTTTTATCATCCACCAGGAGACAGCGAAAAGTTTACAGAGGAGCTAATGGAGATCATAACGACCAACTCTAATGACGGCGTCAATAATATATTTCTTGGCGACTTCAACTTACACTGGGAAGACCACAACGACAAACTGGTCAAATCGCTGAAAGATTTCCTTGCTGAACTGAACCTTACTCAACTATGCACACAACCCACACATTCGAAAGGAGCGACATTAGACTGGGTTATTGCGCGAAACAAAGATACAACAATCCTCGCTATAACACCATGCGACTGGTCGGATCATCATGCCATAACTTTCACGATACCTATAATGGTAAAAGGCACAACCAGACAACCCCTCAAGACCAAAAAATGGGTTAGAGACACAAGAGATGCAAACTTAGAGCTACTAGTGGAAAGCTGTGTAAGAGATCTAAAACCTCATAACAACCTGCAGAACGTAAACGAACTGACCGAACATTATATAACAACGGTCGAAAATATTGTCAATAACACCATGCCACTAAAACTGAAAAATATCTCGGAGAAGACAAAAAATCCATGGTTTAATGAATCGCTAAATGAAGAAAGACGTAAATTGAGAATAGCCGAAAGGAAATGGAGACAACACCCTTCATCCCCAGAGCTGAAAGCACTCAGAAAAATTAGAGGCCAATATAATAAAATGATCATCAAATCAAAACAGGAATTCATTCGGTCTGAACTGGACAGTGCCAAAAACAGACCACGAAAACTCTTTGAAATCCTAAAGCAACAATCAAACAAATTAGCCAAATCTGCCCATGAGAACTCAAAAACACCCTTAACTTGTGAAGAATTTTCTACATTTTTCACAGAGAAGGCGAAATCACTAGAAGTAGAGCTCAAAGACGCCGTGACAAACATTCCCACTGAACAAATACCTACCGCCGTTACAACGGAGAGCACCATAACAAAAAATGAGGCAAGTTGGGATACGTTCGAACTATATGACCAGCACAGTATCGCCAAAACGCTGTCCAAAATAAAACCAAACAATCACTATCAAGATCCCCTTCCCGCAAAATGTGTAAAAGAAATTAATCACGTTTTGATTCCAATATGGACCGAAATTATAAATGCCTCACTATCACAAGGGATCCTCCCAGACTGCCTAAAAACAGGTCAAGTTGCCCCCATAATCAAAAAACCCACAGCAGATAGATCAGACCCAAACAACTTTCGCCCAGTGACCAACATCCCACTACTGGCCAAACTAATAGAAAAATGCGTACAGAACCAACTAAGCCAACACATCACCAAGTTCTCATTGCTTGACGAATGCCAATCAGGATTCAGAGCCGGACACAGTACGGAAACAGCGATCCTTCATATTGTTGACGATGCGCTACAGGCACTTGACCAAAACAGAGCATGCCTACTGATTCTCCTCGATCTATCGTCGGCCTTCGACACCGTAAATCACGAAGCATTATTGTCCAGGTTACGGGACAGGATGGGTCTGACAGGAATTGTGCTGAAATGGTTCATCTCTTTTCTACAGAACAGATCACAACGATTCCTGGTCAACCAATCACTTTCACCTCCATGCCCTATTTCAATCGGAGTCCCTCAAGGATCAACGTTATCCCCAGATCTGTTTAACCTCTACGTTGAGCCGCTCACAGAAATTCTCCAAAAAGCACAGATATCGTATCACATGTATGCAGATGACACGCAAATATATCTAAAGATCTCTTCCCTAAAAGACTTGGAACGAGTGAACAAGGCTTTAAAAATGGCTCTGCAATGGTTAATCACCAACCAACTGAAAGCTTAACGCCAACAAAACGGAGTTCCTACTAATCTCACCAGCAAGGAGCCGTACAGAAATAAAGGAGTGGACGAAAGTGGTGACTGCGCTAAACTGCACCCAAACATTAATCAAGTCAGCGAAATCTCTAGGAATCACTCTGGACGAGAATTTAGACATGAAAGCCCACATCAACTCAATGGCCAAGAATGCCCGATTCCACCTGAACTACTTAAGGAAACTGAAACCATTCATCTCAGAGGCGGATCTCAAATTAGCTATCCAATCCTTAGTTATTTCTAGGATTGAATACGGCTGCACCACCTTAGCGGGCTTACCAAAAATGTCCACAGCACCATTGAAAGCATGCCTAAACGCTGCGGCAAGAATTATCACCGGATCTAGGAAATATGACCATATATCGCCACACCTGAAAGCTTTAAGTTGGCTACCCTATGAAGCAAGAATCCAAATGAAGATAGCTTGTATCACCCATAAAGCGCTACACCACAACACTCCAGGATACCTAGCGAAGAAAATCCAGCTATCGGGAGGGAATCGACCAGCGAGGAGTACTGGAGAATTTCTACTACGGCCAGCCTTTTTCCACAAGAAAAAAACTTATGATAGAGCGTTCTCAGGAGCTGCACCCAGAATATGGAATTCAATTCCTCCTATCATCAGGAAGATCCAAAATGTGGCATCATTTAAGCGAGAAGTAAAGAGCTTTCTGATGAAGAAATACACTACCTAGAATAGATCAGTCATGATCTGTCAATTGACCTAAATATCATACTTGTTTACACATTCTATCTCTGATAGAAATAGTTCCACCTCTCTCTTTATTTATCATCTACCTCTTATCATCTACCTCTTACTTGTTTTCCGTATAACTGTTTGATATATATGTCTACCTAGAATAGTTTGGTCACGAAATGTCAATGACCCAACTATTGTGATAGAAGTATATCCACCATTGACTATATTTATCATCTACCTCTTATCATCTACCTCATATTTGTTGTCTGTATAACTGTTGATATATATGTCTTTCCCTACGCCTTCATATGTTATTCGTTCTGATGCCCATATAACTGTTTGATATACATGTCTGTTGCATACGCCTATATGTTAAGCGCTCTGATACCCACGGGTCTTGTTCGCGCTATACAAAACTCTCTAATAAATAATAAATAAATAAATAAATAAGGAAAAAAGCTTTGATATCAAAGATCGTTTGGCTGTTTTGCAGGACTTAAACGAAACAAGAAAAGACCTGAGCAACATAAAGTTGAAACAGCAGCCAACAACCACTGAAGAACCACCACCTGTCCCAGCAAGACCTGTCTGGATTCCAAAAGTCGGGGATCTAGTCAGGGAAAAGATCGTGGTAAAGAAGGAATTTGGGCCTTCTTACAGAAAAGCAGTTCCTGTCTTGTCTATCAACGGGACAAGATCAGTTGTACTACCGCCGCTTGCTGGTAAAAAGGAGAACCGAGTTGTATCCATCGACCTGGTAAAACCACAACATGTGGCCGATAACAAATAGTAGGCCAAGTGGACTCCCGAGAAGTAGTAGAACACCAAGATTTGCTACTAACACAGAGGTTCAATCTAAGAGGCTAATCACATTCGAAACGCCTACAGAACCACAACAAGGACTATGCAAAAATGCAATGGAACTTAGACCTCTGAAAACCCAAATAAAAACATTTAGCAGAGACACACCAATCTATAATGAAGTAACAAACGACTATGCAAGAAACAATAATCCTGAAGCAATTGGAACAATTGATAGAACTGCATCCGGCTACTTCATAAACTTCGATGATTCCTCTGAAGGCTTCACTGAATCAAAAACACAGCCATCAACAAAAACCTTTAAAGATAAGGTTAAAGTACTTTTGAAACAACTAAAAGAAACATATCTGATTTCTCCATGGATTGAATTTTGGGTTGGTTTTGGTGCATTTATCCTCATACTTTGGCTCATCATGGTACTAACTTTGGGACGCTTCATTGAGGGAAAATATGCTAAAATGGACACAGCAAGTCAGAAAATCAACTTGATCCTCAAACCACACACATCTTCACACGTCGAGAAAAGAGAACTTTCTTCAGTCAACTTCACAGCCAATCCTATACCGGGTGGGGTAGCATGGGACAAAACTGACTACGAAATTTATGGTCCGGTCGAAATCCTGAAATATCCACACCAAATTAAGATCTCGTTGAGTGACTTTGTAAAACCAAGCTCATTTGCTGATGATTGGGACTTTGAAAGTATTAATAACATGATGTCTGACTTAGTGATGTCTGCTAAATTTACCAAACATGATTATTTGCAGGGTTCGACAAATTATGATAGTATGTACTGTTATAACCACTATGGTAACCATTTTCTACATAGATCTGCACAACCTAGAAATGTTTTAAATTATAATCAATGGGAACATTGTGCAACCCCTCCAAAAGGAAGCTCAAGAACCGTTTATGACAAATATTCATACTTTTCAGGTTTTAACACAAGTAATGCTGAAACATTTTATTTCAAATTGTCAAATAAGACAGGTACAAAGACCATGATAACAAACACGAAATTGATATATTCAGACTCATTCTTTGAACAAATGAATACTTTTGGTTTTGATTATTGGGACAAAAATAAAATGTTGAAGTAAAAAGTGTTTGGGGTACAAAAGAATGGCAAGTACAAGGTATAAAATCTTTGTTTAGAGCCTGCATGATCCCAGAACAAATTATATTTTTAAATGACACTGTTCAACAAACCACCTGTCTTGGCTTAGCCAAAATCAAAGACTTAAATAAACCGTCTATTCCAAAACCAACAATGAACAGCAATAGCTCTACAGATGAGGAGATAGACGTAAATTATGTATTAAACCAAAACAGAACACATCCTGATTGGAAAAAGTGGTTGATCTGGCCCACAGATACTAATAACTGTCAAGATAGATTCCTGAACAAAACACAGGGGTTCAAAATGACCAGGCCAGACCCTAGATATTCCCAAAGACAACACCCAGGAATAATAACCACCTACAGTGTGGGCAAATTATGCCTTCAGTGGCTACAAACTTCCACACTGGCAGAAATTAGGCAACACCTAACTTTACTTACTGATGGTGCTGACTTGCGTGATTTCATTATGGGACCGCGCAAACAGCGTCAGAAACGTTTCATAGCAGCCTCTGTATATGCAGCATACAACGAGGCCTGGAAGGTTACTCAAATTGAGACAGCAGAAAGTATACGGGAAATTGACCTTATTAATTTGGAAAAATCACTTTCTGTAGTGGACAATGGGTTAATGACTCTGTCCTCCAGAATTTTTTCTCTGGACAGCATTGTGTCTTCAGCAATCGACATATTATCGCAAGACTTACTGTTGTTACAACACGGCCAGTCTCAATTGCGTTCTATTGTACAGCTTGGCTGGACGTTACAAAATCTGCGTTCAGGCTATGTGCCTTGGCGTTTAATCAACACAACGTCACTATTCAATATCTTTAACCTTACTGATAAACAAATCAGTATGGCACAAAAGGGTGCTGATTATACAATCCTGAGCATTGAGAAACTTGAGAGATTACCAGTGACAATGTCAGAACGACCTGTCAGTGAATGGATAATACATGGGATAATTAATATTCCAATATCAACCTTCAGGTTTCAATACTGCCAAAAATATATACAGGCTGGCATGTACGAAAAATTGGGAAAGGGGTACATTAAAACAACATGGAACCTGCCCTATTCACATGCATGTGTCAGTAATAAAGGACAGAAAGTGTTTCTTAGTGGCAATAATTGTGCAATGTCACTAAGCGGTACACTTCTGTGTAACGGAATTAGTTTGCATGGAGCCTGTGAAGGGAACTCAAATAACCTTTCATGTCACCAGCTAGGCGCACCTGCAACAGAGATAGAACCATTCTTTCAAAGACTCTACAATGGGAGTTACATTCTAATTGTAGACCGCAGATGTTGTAGTCTTATGCCCGGGACTCCTTATCTCGTAACTACGACTGCGAAGGTCAAGTGCTGTGGACGCTTATTGTTCCCCAGCTCCCTTCCAGACAGGGAGGCAAGGGCATGGCCCAACTTGAAAATTACTTCTATTCGAATAGATACTTTAAGCAGAATGAAAACAGTGCTTCTTCAGACGCGGACCAGGCTCCCGTCATCAAAAGAAACGTATGATCTCCTAGTCGCAAGGACGACTGCAGAGATTCACTCCTTATTATCAACTAATTCCCCCATACATTTCGCAGAAATCCTGAATGAAATCTTAAATATTTCTGATACCAGTGGAGTCTCAAAAGTATTTAAGACAGTATTTTCGATGGCATTAACACCATTCAAAGCCATACTGGGTATTTTTCCAGATTTCGTCCATTCGATTTTTGGTGGACTTCCCCTCATTTTGGGACTAATTGCAGGAATCCTATTCTTAGTCCTTATATTTCGTTATGGCAAACCATGTCACAGACAAAACACCTGCGACAAGGGAAGAAACAATCCTAGCCATTGGATACCGGGACCGGATATCAAAAATCCTTGACCTAGAGACCTGAACATGACTTGGTTTCTTTCATTTCGACCAATGTGGCATCGATGTGTTTTACCTGTATTAAGGTGCTTGCTATGCGGAGAAGAATGCGTGTTAGACACCTGTCTGACGCTACAATCAGATGCGCCAATGGATGCAGAAACATTGTTGAGTCCGATAAAGGCTCATGCTTTGTGCTGCCCTCAACGGCTACCAATCCTGATGACGGCATTCGTGGAGGCTTCACCACTACGATTAAGGGGTAGTGAAGTTCAAGATGAAAGCAGCATTGATCAGGTACGACCTTCTGTCAGCAATACAAATCAAAACGTCAATGGAGACAATCATGCGCACGAATGCATGGTTACACCTTTTTCCGAGTTAGTGGAACTCTCCCAGGAAGCTGTTGACAACTTTTTCGAGAGTCTAAATGATATGATGTTCTCACCAGAGCAGAAATAGAGACTTTTGAGCAAGCTCGCACACGGCGTTCCCTGAATTTGGCCTTCAACTAGAATAGCAAAATACCATGACCAATTTTCCCTCCAGTTCACGGACAGCAATTTTTTTCAGCAGCCCCAAAATATTTCTACATATTTTTCGGGACACTTATCATCTGCTTAAAGTAAGAACTATTCTTAGAGAACTAAGATTTCTATTTTTAAGATACTTTATAGACATTAGCTGCCCGCTGGTATGTTCATAATTATTTTATTCTGTGATGGAATGGTCTCGAACCTTTTTTCTGTATTAAGAGCCATTTCATGTGTAAATTCTCATATACGAATTAGTGATGATGTATAGATATGCGTGATTACTTTAGCATTATTCTACAGCTTGAGTGCATATATTACATGTGACTGTTTTTTCCGTATATTTGATAATTTCAAAATGCATTTATGTATTTTGGGGTGGTAAGGTATACACGATACCCTACAGTATGTTTTACTATGCATAGATTTGTAAATATGTCCATAGTTAGCGTGGAGTGGGTGTGATGTATTCCTATAGGTTCTGTATCGATCCCCCTATTCCTGACCCTATTCTGGTTAACAAGTTAACTAGCAGCCATCCCATGAGGCAGAAAACCCCCATGATGCAGGAACCGTTATCTGATAAAGCCACACTACGGCACAGGAACGTGTTATCTGATTAGGTCATAACGCTTGCCATCTAATTAGACAAGCGATATTCCTCCAGCCCCTGATAAGGCATACGGAGTTCTCAAAACAAATCAAACCTATGACAACCTGGGAAAAACCCTGCGGCCATTGTTTTGATTTCATCGAGAACTTCAGCAAAAGAATGTGCTAACGACCAGGTCGTATGACATCCTTATTGACGTATCTATGTCCATCCTTACGTCAATCTCGGCACCTTAAAGGTATAAATATTACCGATATTGCCCAATGCAAACACACGCGGTGGTGACGAGATCGGAGCAGCCAGACTTGCCGAAGCCCAGAGCAGAGCAGACCCCGCTGGCGCAGCCCCGCCTTCCTGACGCGCTGAGAACGAGAAGCTGCCTTTTCTCCTGCCGAGAAATCCAGCTCCGGCACTTCCGGGTAGCCCTCGCAGGCAGCCTGGAATATCGAGACCAGAGACGAGAGATACCATCCCTCATTCATCCTAGATTCCAGGTACAGAACTGAATAACCCCTCGCAGAGAATTCTTTAGTCAGTCACTTGGCAAAACAAACTTAACTTAAACTGTAACTTTCTATTCCCGCCCACGTATTAGGCTTAGGTCAGGTACACGGGGTAGGCATAGTTAGAAACACCAGTTGAGTACGATTAGTCAAATGTATATGTGTATGTATTCATTTTATTCATTTTAAACCATCATATGGCTTAGAAACCATATCAATGTTTTTACAGTATTATTTTATACTTCTGCTTTTATTGTATGCACTTTACTTAACCATAAGTATTGCAATAATATCGATCCATTTCTCTTGTACGAGAAAAGAGACTGATCAATAAATAACATCTTTTATTGAACACGCCCGTCTCTTACTTTTCTCTACAATCTGGTGAGACTAAGAATGCACGTACTGACTGAGTAAAATAGGTCGTCTTTTGTTTTCACACGACTCTAGAGATACACTCTTGATTAGGGGAGAGCAAAGTTGTCATGTTCTATGGTTGTCAGAAACTAAATCCCTTCTTGTCTATCCAGGGAGGTTCAACTCCTCCTTGCCTATTCGAGAAAGTTTCTAGTGAACTCTGAGCTAGCTGGCAAACCCAAAACTTTAAGTCTAATATCGACAGTAGTAGACCTAGTTAACGTCTGGTCTAGGCCTATACTATTGAAGGTATTATTCCAATGCGCAGAGCCTATTGGGATAATAGGAACTACACTACAGCTTTAGGTCCCATCACAGGTGAAGCATTAGCTGGGAAATTGCGGAAGCGGTTTTGTAGCACAGATGCGGCTTGCAGATTCTTCAGTGAACCTTTTTTCTCGCATGCAAATCAGCAGACTTCACAGCAAGTATCAATGAAACGTACATCAAGGAATACATCAACGAGGACCCGCCTTTTAAGGAATCCCAAAACCAACAAGGGGGCTGTCTGCTTCTAGCATAGTCAATTATGTCAGTTTTCTACCAGGAGTGCACCAGCCACCGAAAATTCTGAGCCAACAAGCGCCAGGTGTAATGAACTTTTCAGTAGAATCAATCCTAAGTACAGATGATATGGATCCAATCAGTCGACAATGGTTACACAACCAGTCAGTCAACCACCTCTCATAGTGGAGATGCTTTTACCAGCAAGGAAAATCAGATGACATATTCACTATAGCTTGCCTCAAAGGGAGTCAAAAAGGGTCTGAATAATTTTTTATCTAAAGCAAATTCTCAATGAATCTTGACTTAGGTTTTCCCCCTTCCTAAAAATTCCTAAGCTTCCTAAGCGTTGCAGATAAAAGTATCCGGCTGTCTTGTTTTGCAGATTCACTCCGTTGAAGGAAGAATACAGTTTTTCCCAATTCCACCGTAATATTTTTTTGAAAGGCTGTGATTTGCTAGGCCTCTAGATAGGAAAGGGGAGTATCCAGGATTGGGGTAAAGTTGTGATTCTTCGCTTTAAGGATCTTTTAATCACTGGGGCTATGATACCCTGGTGGCAGATTCAATTGAGCAATTTCTGATACAATGTTTTCCTCATACCTCCAACTTTACCACTTTTTCCAAAATGTTCAACCCCCAAGAGGTGTACTGGCTTCCAATATCTGCCAAGCTTACTATGTTATTATTATTTAGAAGTTTTCTATAGCGCTAACAAGACCCGAAGGTAGCAGAGCGCTTTACAGTAAAGGGAATGAAAGGTGAACAAAAAGACACGTAACAAATAAAGGCGATCATCGAAAGACAATAATGGAGGAGGAGAAGTTCTTAACAGTAGGACTTATTGGTAGTAGGATACAGAGATAACACATAGTTCTGCGGGTGATCCTAGTTACCCAGGACCTAGGGAACGGATGAGGAACAAGGATTTAAGTTGGTTCTTGAATTCCGCATAGGACGATATCGTTCTGATATGCGGGGGGATCGAGTTCCATATTTTGGGGGCATTTCCAGTGAAGGAGCAGTCCGAAGTTTTTTTCTTTCTGGTTTTTGGTAGGATGAGCAACAGGGAGTTGGAGCTTCTCAAATTTCTACTTTGGCCTGCTTTTGTGAGCTTGTTTGCCAAGTATTCTGGTTTTCCGGTGTGGAGGGCTTTGTGGGTTAGGCAGGCCGTTCTGAAGGTGCTACGCATTTCCACCGGGAGCCATTCAAGTTCTTTGAGTGCTGGGTAGATGTGGTCAGATTTTTTGCATCCTGTGATCATTCTTGCTGCCGCATGTAGTGTTGTTTTTAATGGAGCCAAGTGCGATTTGGGGATACCTGTAAGGATTGAGTTCCCATAGTCCAGTCTAGATAGAACTAGAGATTGCGTGGCTAGTTTAAGGGCCTTGTTTGGAATGAAAGGTTTGATTTTGTTCAGCAGTCTGAGGTTAAAGAAAGCACTTTTTGCCGAGTTCTTAATGTGGTTAGTCAGAGTTAGTTTGGGGTCTAGGGTGAAACCCAGAGATTTAACGGAATCAGCTAGCGAGAGAGAACCTTTAAGAGCATCGATCATCTTCAGCCACTCAATGATTTGAGGATTGTCTTCTTTGTTTGAGATGAGAAGAGTTTCGGTCTTGTCGGGATTGAGTTTCAGGTGGTTTTGAGTCAGCCAATCTTGAACATCGTTTAAGACAGCATTTAGTTTGTGGATGTCGTTGAGTGAAGAGGTTTCCAGGTAGATCTGCGTGTCATCCGCGTAAAGATGAAAGAGGATATTGGCATTCCTGAGTAGTTTGGCGAGCGGTTCCATATAGATGTTGAAGAGCTGAGGAGAAAGTACTGATCCTTGGGGGACACCCTTGTTGACTTGCTGGGTTTCGGAGGTGAAGTTCTTCATTTTTATTATTTGCGAGCGGTTGTGTAGAAAGGAAGAAAACCAGTCAAGAACTACCTCGCCGAGGCCAGCTCTTGCTTGCAGAGTTTTGATGAGGAGCTTATGGTCCACCGTGTCGAAAGCTGCGGATAGATCAAGGAGTATGAGGAGGCAGCACTTGTCAGCGTCAAGAGAACCGTGAATGTCGTCTATGATGTTCAGCATCGCGGTTTCTGTGCTGCGGCCTTGTCTGAAGCCGGATTGGAGGGGGTCCAGGAGATTGATGTTATCCAGATGATGAGTCAATTGCAGGAGAACGCAGCGTTCCAGTGTTTTGGCGAGTAGAGGGAGGTAAGAAATCGGTCTGAAATTGTTCAAGTCAGTAGAGTCAAGACCGGGTTTTTTCAGCAAAGGGGTGACTTGTCCCATTTTTAGACATTCGGGGACCACTCCGCTTTGTAGGGAGCTGTTTATGATTTTGCCCCAGATAGGTGCTAAGGTGAGCTTCATTT
Source organism: Lissotriton helveticus (assembly GCF_964261635.1). Taxonomy (NCBI): domain Eukaryota; kingdom Metazoa; phylum Chordata; class Amphibia; order Caudata; family Salamandridae; genus Lissotriton; species Lissotriton helveticus. The sequence continues at coordinate 1,648,755,718 of NC_136063.1, read as the reverse complement.
TTTTGATTAGCCAGGGAGGAATGGGGTCTGAGAATGTGAGCTGATGGTTTGGAGGTCGAGATCAGCGAGATTATCTCAGTTTCCTGCACATGAGGAAAGCTTAGCCAAAGGAGGGGAGAGGGGCCGGAAGGGAGGGCCTGAGGGATGGCCGTGTTGCTGATGTCTAGAGATAGTTCGATTTTTAAGACCTTGTCGTTAAAGAAGCTGGCGAAGTTGTCGCATAGTTCTTTGGACGCCTGCAGGGGTGAGAGCAGAGGCTTGGATGTTTGATGTCTGATTATGTTGTAGAGCTCCTTAGGTCTGTTTTTGGAATTGGCTAGTGCCTCTCGGAAGAAGTTGGATTTCTTGTTTTTGATATGGTTGTTATACTTCTTGCGGGCTGTTTTTAGTTGTAGGCGAAGGATGGCTGTTGGGTTGTTTCTCCACTTTCTTTCTTTGGCTCTCAAGGTTCTTCTTTCTGCGTTGAGGTCCGCGTTGAACCAGGTTCTAGAAGGAGTGGCACGGCTTCTTTTGAGCTTTAGAGGAGCTAGATTATCGAGAATGGAGACCAGCTCAGAGTTGTAGTGGTCAATGAGATCATTGGTCGAAAGGTGTGGAGAGTTGTCTGAAAGAAGTGAACTTAGCTGACCTTCTAGAATGTCTAGGGGTACTTGGGAGAGGTTTCTCGACCATTTGGGGGGGTCTTGGGGAGGTTTAGGGGGGATGATGGGGTGGTTGATGTGAAATAGGATCATATGATGATCTGACCAGTCAACGGGAAGTATGTGGTTGACCGTGATTGAATTCTTTTGTGCAATGATGGCATCCAGTGTGGCTCCTTTGTAGTGTGTCTCCTCAGTGCAATGTTAAGTGAGGTTGTTGTCGGCGAGGAGGCTCGATAGCGATCTGATTAGAGGGTTATGGATTTCGTTCCATCGGAGATTCAGGTCACCAAGAATTAGGTTTTTGGAATCGCCGAGAGCGTTTTGAGCAATCAGGTTGGATAGTTGATCTCCAAACTCATTGTTTCTGCCCGGGGTTGATAGAGTAGATGGCATAGTAGAGAGTCATTGTCTTTGGTTTTGATGACAGCGGAAAGACATTCAAATGAGTCATATTCAAAGGAGGAGGATTCTGTGATGTTCCAGCTGTCCTTGTGGATGATAGCAACCCCACCTCCTCGTTGTTCTATCCTGTCTTTGGAGATGAGGGAGAAGCCAGGTGGAACCAGCATGTCTAGGCAGGGGGGAGATGTCTTGTTTAGCCAGGTCTCAGTGAGGAACGCAACGTCAATGTTGTGTGTGAGGATGGCTTCGGCTATGTCCGTTGCATGTAGTGCGGCCAATCTGCAGTTGATTAGGAGGCAGTTGGTGGTTTTGTCTTTAGCCTCTCTAGGTATAGCGGTGAGGTAATCTTTGTCGTTTGAGAGTGGGTTGATCTTTCCGGTAGCCAGTGATTACTTGGATTTTAGATTTAGGTGAGACTGAGAAGGGAGGGTCATAGGTGGTGGCTAGTAATGTTGCTTCTCTGTCTGACATAGGAGCTTCTGATCTGAGCGGTCTGGAGGTCAGGTGTTTTGAGCCTGCTAGGGTGTGAGATGAGATTGTGGTCAGGGGCCTGGTGCATGGGGCTCTGGAGAATTCAGATTTTTTGGGACTGGAAACCAGGCCCTTGGGATAGGGATTGATCGGGTGGGCATTGAGGGCTGCTGTGGGCCCCTGGGTGATGTTGGCGTTGGCGAGGAGGGGCGTTCGGGGAGGGGGTTTGGTGGGATTGCAGGCTATACCGAGGTTGAGGAGGGTTTCTATTAGGCCTTGGGTGATGGTGTCGACCTGGTTTTCCAAGGCTGTGAGCCGCTTTGTTATGGAGTCAATGGGGGGGGTTGTGGGCAGCTGCAGTGGGGCCGAGCGTGTTGCAGTTCGGGAGAGTGGGTTGGGAGATAGGGATCGGGGTAGAGGGAGGGGGAGGTGTGGGAAGAGGGCTGGGTGGGAGATTGGACATGGGAGAGAAGGGGAGAGGGTCAGGAGGAGGATAAGACAGGGGAGGTTTGAGAGTAGGGGGGAGATTAGAGGGGAGGATCGTTGGCTGAGGACTGCCTGTTGGTAGGGAGGTGATTGTCCTAGGAGATGGGCGGTAGCTGTGGGGTGTGAGGTGGTAAGGGGGGGTGAGAGTTGAGTTTCTTGTTGGAGGTGGATGGGTGGGTGTGGGGGGTGAGATATGGCGGGGGAGGGGGAGCCTGGCGGGCTGTGCGTGGATCGAGAAGGGGCGTGTCACGGTCTTCTCTGTCTGTAGAGGGAGTGGACGTGAGGGTGTTGAGACGAGGTGCGGTGGGGTAGGAGGGGCTGACTTGAGAGAGGGAAATAAGGAGTCAAAAGCTTCCAAGTTATCATTGTTGGCTTGTATGAGGACTGTGCCATTGGTCAAGATAGTCACGGTTGTATAGCCCCTGCCTACTGATCTGAACGGAAGAATCGTAGTTAATTTGCAGCTATGAGGAGTGGAGGTCGTTTTGGCGATGAACATCCGCGTTCTGATTGTGGAGACCCAATATTCGGGTCTATCGGTGTGAAATATTAGGTCCATCTTCATCGGTCCTATGGAGGTCGAGCGGTAGATGTCAATGATTAGGGTTTCTTTATGTTTGCGAATGAGTTTTTGCTTGAAAGTGGAAAGAAATATGGCACAGCGAGAAGTCGCCGGGCAGCCGCGCAGCCCACAAAGACACCATCCGCAACCACCACCATTTCATCAGGACAGCCAAGAGGACCTCCTTCAAAGATTGCCTTTACAACAACACACACAACAGCAAGGAGCTCTTCACCAACGTGAAGAAATTCTCCAACCCCAGCTCCAACGCCAACGACATCCTGCCGTCGCAAGCCCTGTGCGACTCCCTCGCTACCTTCTTCCACCGCAAGATCGCCGACATCCATGACAGCTTCAACCCCGTACGACGCTAACAGGCCAAAACACGCCGGACCTACCACACCCCACTGACCACGACCCCCTAACAACATGGGCCAACGTGAGCATCGAAGGCACAGTCAAGACCATGGGCACAATCCACTCTGGCTTGCCGTCTGACCCTCTACCACACCACATCTTCAACAAAGCCGGCCACTCCATCGCACCCCACCTGCGCAACATCATCAACCTCTCATTTGAGACCGCGACCTTTCCTGAGAGCTGGAAACAGGCCGAGATCAATGCCCTACTAAAGAAACCCAAGGCGGACCCGGGCGAACTCAAAAACATCCGGCTCATCTCCCTGCCCCCGTTACCTGCTAAGGTCTTCGAGAAGATAGTCAACATCCAGCTACCTCGAAGACAACAGCATCCTGGACCCCTCCCAGTCAGGATCCCGCAGCAACCACAGCACCGAGACTGCCCTCATCGCCACCACAGATGACATCAGGATACTACTGGACAACGGCGAGACGGCGGCCCTCATCCTTCTGGATCTCTCCGCCGCCTTCAACACTGTCTACCACCGCACACTACGCACACGACTCCAAGATGCAGGGATCCGAGACAAGGCCCTGGACTGGACCTCCTCCTTCCTCTCCTGCAGAACTCAGAGAGTCCGCCTCGCCCCGTTCCGATCCGAAGCCTCCGAGACCATCTGCGGCATCCCGCAAGGATCCTCCCTCAGCCCGACGCTGTTCAATGTCTACATGGCGCCTCTTGCACGCATTGCCCGACATCACGACCTCAACATAATCTCCTACGCCGACGACACACAACTGATCCTCTCCCTCACCAAGGACCCCCTCACCGCCAAATCCAACCTCCACCAGGGAATGAAGGCCGTCGCCGACTGGATGGAGGATAGCCGCCTTAAGCTGAACACATACAAATGGAGATCCTCATTCTCAGGCCCAACCCCTCAGCATTGGGATGACTCCTGGTGGCACGCATCGCTGGGGACACCGCCCGCACCTACCAACCACGCACGCAACCTGAGAGTCATCCTCGACTCGAAACTCACCATGACCAAACAAGTCAACGCTGTCTCCTCCACCTGCTACAACACCCTCCGTATGCTCCGCAAGATCCTCAGATGGATCCCGACAGACACAATGAAAACAGTCACCCATGCCCTAGTCCGCAGCAGACTCGACTACGGAAACGCCCTCTACGACGGAGCCCCTATCAAGCTTATCAACAGACTGCAAAGAATCAAGAATGCCTCTGCACGGCTGATCCTCGACGTCCCGCGCTGCGAACACATCACCCCCACCTGAGGAACCTGCACTAGCTTCCCGTCGACAAAAGAATCTCCTTCAAGCTCCTGATCCATGCACACAAGGCACTCCACAAGACCGGCTCAGCCTATCTCAACTGTCGACTCTCCTTCTACGTACCCAACAGGAACCTCCGCTCCGCAGACCTCTTCCTGGCCACAGTCCCTTGCATCTGTAGAACCACAGCCAGAGGCAGATCCTTCTCCCACCGCGCCGCCAAGACCTGGAACACCCTCCTCCTCATCCTACGACAAACCGAAGACCTTCTAACCTTCAGGAGATGACTCAAGACCTGGCTGTTCGACCAGTAGCAACAGCACCCCTCCCCCCACTCCCCACCCTCAGCGCCTTGAAACCCTTGCAGGTAAGTAGCGCGCTTTACAAATTATCTGATTGATGATTTCCTTGGTATGTTGGAAGAAGCAAATGACAAAAAGATCATTAAATATCTAAAGAAGTTAGCAGGTGAAGGAGTAAAAGAAGTGTTGGAAAGTGGGTTTTTGGGGGGGGAAACATAGGTCTGCCACTGGCAATAAGGCCACTAACACATGATGGGACCCAGCATAGGTTTTAGAAATTATTCCTTGGTAAAGTGGCTGCGAGCAAACAGGCTTAACTTCAAATATAGTATGTAAAGCATTTAAAAACACCAGAAACCGGTCCCCGGAAGCTTGTCTCCTTTCTGGTGAAGAATTGGCTTGGTAGTTTGGTTTGCCCTGTTCCCATCATGCACTGGGACAGGAACAGACTAATTTGCATATAGCCAAGTTCTGAGCTGGGATGGTGCAGTGAGCTAAAAAACGGTGATGGATCAAGCCCTGATCTTTGGACCGGGTAAGAGTGGTCTGCTTAATTCAGGCACTCTGTTCATCACCACCCCCTTTCTGAATCATTTTGTCCACCATAAGCGTGGAAGGGTATACTCAGATGTGAGTCCCTTGCTCATTGCACCATCAGGATTCAAGCAAGCCGGGCCGACGACGCCTGAAATGGCAGAAACCGGTCCCCGGTAGCTTGTTTCCTTCCCAGTATAAGAATTGGCTTGGTAGTTTGGTTTGCCCTGTTCCCATCATGCACTGGGACAGGAACAGGCTAATTTGCATATAGCCAAGTTCTGAGCTGGGATGGTGCAGTGAGCTAAAAAACGGTGATGGATCAAGCCCTGATCTTTGGACTGGGTAAGAGTGGTCTGCTTAATTCAGGCACTCTGTTGATCACCACCCCCTTTTCTGAATCATTTTGTCCACCATAAGCGTGGAAGGGTATACTCAGATGTGAGTCCCTTGCTCATTGCACCATCAGGATTCAAGCAAGCCGGGCCGACGACGCCTGAAATGGCAGAAACCGGTCCCCGGAAGCTTGTTTCCTTCCCAGTATAAGAATTGGCTTGGTAGTTTGGTTTGCCCTGTTCCCATCATGCACTGGGACAGGAACAGACTAATTTGCATATAGCCAAGTTCTGAGCTGGGATGGTGCAGTGAGCTAAAAAACGGTGATGGATCAAGCCCTGATCTTTGGACTGGGTAAGAGTGGTCTGCTTAATTCAGGCACTCTGTTCATCACCACCCCCTTTTCTGAATCATTTAGTCCACCATAAGCGTGGAAGGGTATACTCAGATGTGAGTCCCTTGCTCATTGCACCATCAGGATTCAAGCAAGCCGGGCCGACGACGCCTGAAATGGCAGAAACCGGTCTCCGGAAGCTTGTTTCCTTCCCAGTATAAGAATTGGCTTGCTAATTTGGTTTGCCCTGTTCCCATCATGCACTGGGACAGGAACAGACTAATTTGCATATAGCCAAGTTCTGAGCTGGGATGGTGCAGTGAGCTAAAAAACGGTGATGGATCAAGCCCTGATCTTTGGACTGGGTAAGAGTGGTCTGCTTAATTCAGGCACTCTGTTCATTACCACCCCCTTTTCTGAATCATTTTGTCCACCATAAGCGTGGAAGGGTATACTCAGATGTGAGTCCCTTGCTCATTGCACCATCAGGATTCAAGCAAGCCGGGCCGACGACGCCTGAAATGGCAGAAACCGGTCCCCGGAAGCTTGTTTCCTTCCCAGTATAAGAATTGGCTTGGTAGTTTGGTTTGCCCTGTTCCCATCATGCACTGGGACAGGAACAGGAACAGACTAATTTGCATATAGCCAAGTTCTGAGCTGGGATGGTGCAGTGAGCTAAAAAACGGTGATGGATCAAGCCCTGATCTTTGGACTGGGTAAGAGTGGTCTGCTTAATTCAGGCACTCTGTTCATTACCACCCCCTTTTCTGAATCATTTTGTCCACCATAAGCGTGGAAGGGTATACTCAGATGTGAGTCCCTTGCTCATTGCACCATCAGGATTCAAGCAAGCCGGGCCGACGACGCCTGAAATGGCAGAAACCGGTCCCCGGAAGCTTGTTTCCTTCCCAGTATAAGAATTGGCTTGGTAGTTTGGTTTGCCCTGTTCCCATCATGCACTGGGACAGGAACAGACTAATTTGCATATAGCCAAGTTCTGAGCTGGGATGGTGCAGTGAGCTAAAAAACGGTGATGGATCAAGCCCTGATCTTTGGACTGGGTAAGAGTGGTCTGCTTAATTCAGGCACTCTGTTCATCACCACCCCCTTTTCTGAATCATTTTGTCCACCATAAGCGTGGAAGGGTATACTCAGATGTGAGTCCCTTGCTCATTGCACCATCAGGATTCAAGCAAGCCGGGCCGACGACGCCTCAAATGGCAGAAACCGGTCCCCGGAAGCTTGTTTCCTTCCTAGTATAAGAATTGGCTTGGTAGTTTGGTTTGCCCTGTTCCCATCATGCACTGGGACAGGAACAGACTAATTTGCATATAGCCAAGTTCTGAGCTGGGATGGTGCAGTGAGCTAAAAAACGGTGATGGATCAAGCCCTGATCTTTGGACTGGGTAAGAGTGGTCTGCTTAATTCAGGCACTCTGTTCATCACCACCCCCTTTTCTGAATCATTTTGTCCACCATAAGCGTGGAAGGGTATACTCAGATGTGAGTCCCTTGCTCATTGCACCATCAGGATTCAAGCAAGCCGGGCCGACGACGCCTGAAATGGCAGAAACCGGTCCCCGGAAGCTTGTTTCCTTCCCAGTATAAGAATTGGCTTGGTAGTTTGGTTTGCCCTGTTCCCATCATGCACTGGGACAGGAACGGACTAATTTGCATATAGCCAAGTTCTGAGCTGGGCTGGTGCAGTGAGCTAAAAAACGGTGATGGATCAAGCCCTGATCTTTGGACTGGGTAAGAGTGGTCTGCTTAATTCAGGCACTCTGTTCATCACCACCCCCTTTTCTGAATCATTTTGTCCCCCATAAGCGTGGAAGGGTATACTCAGATGTGAGTCCCTTGCTCATTGCACCATCAAGATTCAAGCAAGCCGGGCCGACGACGCCTGAAATGGCAGAAACCGGTCCCCGGAAGCTTGTTTCCTTCCCAGTATAAGAATTCAAACTCATCTGACTCGGATAGCAACCAAAGCATGTCACCATATCAAAATAGAGGACAAAGATTTGGACAAAGACCATACCAAGGTTATCGCCCTTTTTTAGGAAGGCGCCCCCAGAACAGAGGAAATTGGCGACCGAACTATCGCTCCCAATTTCAGCCCAACCATCGATATCAATCCAATTATCAACAGCGGGGCCAATACCAACAACAATATTAGGACCATCAACCTCAGAACTCCAACCAATACTTAGAGACACGGAATGCTCGGTACTGGAGAGAATGAAATCTATTCCCATATTTAATTTGAGCAAATTTGAGGCAGATTCTGCTACCCTCTCGGTTCTATCAAAAGGTTTATCTTTTGTCCCACATTCAGGGCTCAATAAATTTGAACTCTATAATGATGTCATGTCATTTTTTCGAAAAATTCGCTTAAAAAACTTTTTCGCACAAAATGAACAGAATGAAACTGAACAAAACAAGTCAGGGTTAGCCCCAAAATCAGTTTTTACGCCTACTCTTGATCAAGTGGCCCCTGAAATACGGATATTTGAACAAGTAGTTATGACCAAACTGTGAGCAGCCACTAAATATATACCAAGTACCCCTTACAACATCGACCTGAATGAACATAGGGCAATGCAACAGCTAAAAAATTCCAAAGAAATAATCATAAAGAGCTGCGACAAGGGTGGCGGGATCGCCATCCTTGATACTGAAAAATATATTGCTAAAATTGAAGACATGCTCACTGATCACAACTTTTACAACAAAATTACAAGAGACCCGACTTCGAAAACAAAAGGCAAAATTCATAAGTTAACATCTAAAGCTCTACAAAATGGAGATATTTGTAGAAAGGAGTATGAATACTTAAATATAAACAAACCAAGGATGGCCAGCCTATATGGCACTCCCAAGGTGCACAAAAACGAACTTGACCCCCCCTTTAGACCTATTGTCACAACTATAGGTAGTATAACAGAACCGATATCAAAATATCTGGATGCGATCTTGCGCCCCTATATCTCAGAGATACCTGGGTATATACAGGACACTCGACATATTATCGCCCAACTTGAAGGCACGGCATTCAATGCTCACAGGCAATGGATTGTGACACTTGATGTCGAAAGCCTTTATTCAAACATTCCCTATTTAGGCGCGATTGACGCAACAAAATGGTTCATTGAAACATATAACATTGATTGTAAGGCTAGTTTCATTCTAGACTGTCTAAAAATTGTTTTGGAAGACAATGTTTTCGAATTCAGGGGTAACCTCTATCAACAAACTAAAGGGGTAAGTATGGGCGCGGCCTGCGCCCCTACTATCGCAAATATTTATGTAGCCTATTTTGAAACCCGCAATATTTTCAATGAAGTAGCTCCATTTTTTGAATCGGTGTTCTACTGGTCACGTTATATCGATGACGTCATTTTTATATGGGACGACACAGAGGACACCCTGAAAGAATTCATACTGTGGCTGAATGCGTGCGACACAAATCTTAAATTTACCGCACACATAAGCAACTCAGAGATGGAATTCTTGGACATTACCATAAAACATGACCAAGGCCAACTGTATACGGACCTCTATGTGAAACCATCGGCCCGCAATACTATCCTTCATTATGATAGTTTCCATCCGTCCACACAAAAAAACAGTATTCCCTTCAGTCAATTTTTACGACTGAGGAGAAACTGTACAAAACTTAAGGACTATGACATAAGAGCAACAGCAATGGCAAAAAATTTTGAAGATCGTGGCTATCCACATAAACTAATACGAGAGTCTCGTAAGAGGGCTAGATACTACGACCGTCAGCATCTGCTACACGGCACTAAACCTAAGCAAGTGACAAATATGGTTTTTGTCTCCAGACATTCCTGTCTGAATAACCAAATACGCCAAATAATATATGCAAATTGGCACATTTTGAATGTCAACAAAATGAGCCAAGATAAACTGCCCAAACCACTCTTTGCATATCGGAAAAACAAAAGCATTAAAGACATGGTGGTAAGATCGCGTATGTCCACATCTGTGGAATGCACTCAAATGAACATAACCAACATGAATCCTGTAGTTGGCAACTATAGATGTGGTTCATGTAAAGTATGCCCTCAGGCTATTGAAACAGATGAACTGGTTTACAATGGCATCAAAATACAGATAGAGGGCATGACTAACTGTAAAACAAAAAACATTGTATACTTATTACTATGCCCCTGTAACATGGGCTACGTTGGTGAGTCATCCAGATCGCTCTCTACTAGGTGACAGAACACAAATCTGCTATAAGGACACACAAAATGCATGCCCCTATGGTAGCCCATTTTATGGACTGTAACCATCAACCAGATGATATTCGATGGATAATCCTGGAAAAAATTCAGACCAGAGCTGGCCTATGCCCCGATAAGATCCGCAAGAAACGTGAGGTGTACTGGATTTTTTCTCTTGATACTGTGGAAAAGGGGCTTAACTCCGATATCCCATGGGAGCAGGCGATTATATAAGCATTAAGTAGCAGTTTATATCACAATTATCATCCCATGATAATGTACTATAATTATCATCGTATGATACCTGCATTATCTGCTATCCTTCATCTAAACTCAAAACTATTATGCAACTCTGTTAAGATATTGACAAGTTACATAAAAATGGCACCTCTCAATTGCCAAGGGCCAAAGTTATATTCTTGTAAAGACCTCTGGTTTAAACGGAGATCGTTCTGATATTAAATCCAATTTTGGATTTATAAACATATTAAACATTATCTGATACCGGTATTAGCATGCACGGTGCAGGCGGTGGTCTGCTTTCTATCACTATGGGTAGATACTATAGAATCCGTCGTCGATTTCGACACTACCGGGTCGCTTGATGATGACATCATTGCTAAAGACGTCCGAAGCTAACCAGGTGTGTGTCATCGTACGGCAATATGGCGGGAACTATCTGCATATATATAGCGATAACGAGTTTAACGCTTCTCGTTACTTCCGTGTGCACGTCACACGTTTTGCTTCTGCTCGAGCCCTGATTTCCATCCGTCTACGAGGCCACTAAGGTAAGATTTCTCTGCTCCTAGTGTAGCTTGCAGCCATTACTGCCTTTTAAGATATAATGGCCATAAGTTTCTGAAGCGTTCCTTCTATGTCCTCCCTTTTTAGGATCGCAAAATATATCTTATATCGTCTTCCATATGCTGCACGCTGATTCCTTACAAGATTAGATCACCGTATCTTTACGAACAAAGGTAAGGTATGTCACTTACCTATATGATATACCATATATTATCTGGTACATATTGGCACTGAGTGGCTGTTACCAGTCTCTACCTGTGTGTTTTTTGTATGTTTTTTCATTTTAGCACTACTACATACACGTATATGACCAGGGCTCGAGAACACGACCAGGCTGTATCTATTTCAAACATCTCTCTATCTCCTAAAGGTAGTGTACTCTTTCGAACATCGTTAGGGTCAGGCTATGTATGGGAGGTTCAATGTTATCTTTTCAGGTGAAATACTATACTAAGCCTATATTAAGACTCGCGTATGTTTTCACTCCTATAGACAAAAGACTATCATTCTCGCGTCAGGACTCTTTGATGAGGTTGATCATTTGAGCACCGCATTCAGTTACGGTTACCTGCACTATCTGGCCTCTAATCATAAAACGGTAAATATTTACGCTCCTAAGGAATAAAAGAGAATAATAGAATGACAGATTCTTAGATTGAAAACCTTTATTGGAATCCAATACTAATCTAATGGTCTCTAAAACAATTCCACCTTAGACATAAGACGTGGGCTCTTTATATAAAATCTCAGACTAGAAAGAATTGGTAATCCTGAAAATAGGTTAGGAATCAATATTAAATGCACTGTATCTATGTCCATTTAGGTCTCATCTAGGATCGTTTTTGACCAATATAAACAGAAGCTAATCATCTATACCGCAGAAATACATCTGAACTATTATTGATCCCCCATCAGTTAAATATTCTGTCTATGTAAGTATACTCAGTGTGTAAGTACGCTCTCTTATTACGTGTCTAAACATAGCGGACAATAACTTTACCCACTATTGGATAACCCCAACAATGCTGATATAGTGTCTCCATATGTCTATTAAACTATACAGAGTCAAATATGATTAAGATAACAATTGCAGATATATAATCTTATGTCAGGTCTACCGTATTGCTTTGTAGAAATCTAGTATGGTTAGTTTGCTTGTACATATGAAAGACGTAATATATAAGAGTAGATGTTATATCGTATGTCATGCTTAACGAACTGTATTTAATAAAATGATCTAGGTCAGTCTGTCTATATATATGATAGACATAGGTCAGTTAGTAGAATGTTAAAATATGCGTAGAATTTTGAATTGATATACACTGAAATTAGATTTCTGGTTTTCTGTGGATATATATTATTAGATACTAAAAATGAGCTGCATTGTATATAGTGTTAAATTTGGTATTTAATGAATGACCTGTTCTCTCTCATCAATAGCTGTATATAAAAATGTAACATATTAATCTGCGACCTTGTTATGCCTTTGTTTTTAAATAACATGTACATATATATATATATATTCACAGCACACGTTCTGCAGTCTTACAAGAACGACGTCCAGGCCAGCTTATTTTTCAAAAAACCGGTGTTTTATTCACAGCCCACTCAACGTTTCGGGCAAGGGAAGTGGTTCCCGAAACGTTGAGTGGGCTGTGAATAAAACACCGGTTTTTTGAAAGAAAAACGTGTGTGCTGTGAATTCGTAGGGAGTGGCGCTCCCGTCCTGGCCCGCCGCTGCAAGCGGCCACCTATGCTTCGCGCCAAACGTTGGAGTTGGATTTGAATTTAGGAAGCCGTGGCCCGCCTTGGTACCGAATCCCGGACTGATCTCCCCGATGGGACCTCCCGACAGAAGCTAATTCGAGAGTTACCCGCTTGGTTGAAGACTGGATAAAGGTAACGCGTTAAGCCGACCTATGCGCTGCAAGTTAAACGTGCACCTTTTTGTCTGTTACCGATAAGCGGGAGTCCCGGGGCAGTTAACCTTTACCAAAGGCAAGCGGAAGTCTGGGTGCTACACGCACTGACTTTCAAACAAACCAGGGGCGCATTGAAATCTAGCGCTTAAACGTAAACAAACATTTAAACATGGCCGCATCCAGAAATTCTAAAAGAAATGAAGCAGCCAGAGAAATGTTCAATGTCGAATCGAATATGCCTAACACCAATACTGGGCTAAGAAGCGACGGAAGCGGGGGAATCTAGGTCTAAACAAGATCTGTGGGCAAAACTGTGGAAGCTGTTAAAGCTGGAGCAAACAAAGTGGTGGGAGGCCACCACATTGGCGAAATATATTGAAGTGGATCGAATCCCACGAGGGCTCAGGATCTACACGACACCAACATTTAACGACCCCGACCCAGAGCTGGTAGACGAGTGGTCTACCAACAGTCACCAATGTTCTTTAATAATGCTAAAGCTCCTTGTAAAATACGCAAATAAAGATTGTGAAAAGTTTGCGTTGGAAATAGAAAAACTGATGGAGGAATTAAAATCCTCATGCAGTAAAGATGAGTTCGACTTGGACATGGGCAAATTAGAGAAAAAATTGGAGATTACAGAGAAAGAAATAAAAGAAAAGAAGCAAAGAAAGTTTCTAAGAGACCATGATGACTATGCAAAAGGTCAAGTCCTAACCTTCGCAAAGAAATATGATCACCTACGTGCTCAGGCTCAAGCAAATAAGGCCAAGTCATCTTTAAACAAGACCCCTGTGGAAATTATGGATGAGGATTTAATTGATCAGGGTGATGAAAATGCAACAAACGAGAACCAACAAAATGAAATGCGGGCAGGGTTCCTAAGCCCAAAAGACAAGATTTTAAACGAGTTCACGCTCATGGCCAAGGGGAGAATGGAATCCCAGAGCAGAGTAAATACAGGAGGAACAAGAGGACGAGGAAGAGGAGGGAGAGGAGGAAAGCAGCAAAACACTGCAAACACCAGCGTATCGAGCCCAGTGGGAATGAGAACAAGGGGCCAAAAGAAGCAAAAATGAAAGACACCAAGACTGTAATTAATTTGTCTAGCAGGACACTCAATGACGCGGAAATTGAGGTACTTTCTTTTGGTTTATCTTTCTGTCCCTCCCCAAACTTTAATTATACCCAAAGTCGGATTGACCTTTTCCAATTTACGAGGAAACTTAGACTTAAGAAATGGTTCGCCACTAGGATGAGTGATAATACAGAAACTGGCATCACATTACCCAGTAGCATTCAGATTGGAGATGCTGAGTTGCTACAAGTGATGCATGACCTAGCGGGAAATCCAGATGTTATTGAGAACCCAACCCTTAATTTAATCAATGAGAACATAAGGTTGGATCTGAGCAGCAAAAGCGGTTTCAAACCAAAGTCTATTTTTTTACCCATGCTGAATAATGATGCAATTGATGTATTTGAACGGGGGGTTGTGTCAGAACTGAAAATACTAGCCCAGAAAAAACCGAGAATAACCAGTAACCTTAGTCAAGCACATAGAGCAGCGATTGATAGTTTATCCAAAGACACCAATATCGTCATAAAGAAATCTGACAAAGGTGGAAATATTGTTATTATGTCTAAAGAAATGTATATTAATGAGGGCATGAGTCAACTGAATGATGTTACTAAGTATGAGAAAAGCAGTCGAAAAATCTATGAAAGTAAGAACCAAGTATATCAGGAAAGGTTAATAGAATGGCGGAACCAGGGACTCATTGAGACAGAAGAGTTTAACTTTCTCAAATGTAAATTTCCGAAAATTCCAGCCCTTTATCTGTTGCCCAAACTACACAAGAACGCTAAAAACCCTCCGGGGAGGCCCATTGTGTCCTCCAGGAACAGCTGTTTGGAAAACACATCACGGTATGTGGATCATTTTCTACAGCCCATTGTACAGAACCTGCCATCTTACTTAAAAGATTCTGGAGATTTTTTACATAAGATCACTGAAATCAGAGTAGATACCGACTGTATATTAATGACGCTTGATGTCAACAGTCTGTACACTAACATCCCCCATGAGATGGGAGTTAAAGCCTGCAGACATTTTTTCAAAAACAGGTCAGTCTCTTACCTCTTTCATACAGACATGCTACTAGACCTGATCTATACCTGCCTAACCCAAAATTATTTTTTATTTAATGGCACCGTATACCACCAGCTACTTGGGACTTCAATGGGCACTTGCTTTGCTCCTTCGTTTGCTGGAATCTACCTAGGTTGGTGGGAAGAACAAATTGTTAGACAGCTCAACCAATTTCGTACCGGAGTATGTACGTGGCTCCGGTACATAGACGATATTTTTATCGTCTGGAAAGGTACAGCAAAGGAGGCAGAAGAGTTTGTAGACATTTTAAATGTAAATGACTACAATCTCTCCTTCACAAGCCACATAGATGAGGTATCTGTGGATTTTCTAGATCTAAGGGTCACTAAAGAGAATGACCGGCTGGTAACGACTCTATTCCGGAAGGAGACGGCTGGAAACAGCCTTCTGCACGCACGGAGCTGTCACCCGAGAAATCTGATTAACTCTATCCCCTATGGCGAACTGTTGAGAGCAAAGAGGAACTGCTCCAAAGTAGAAGATTTTGAAAAAGAAAAAAGCATTATGTGTGAAAGATTTAAAACTAGGGGGTACAGCAAAAAGTGCATTGGTGAAGCAGTGCGCAAGGTAATGGAGAAAAACTTGAATCCTGCTACCACAGAAGTAAGTAACACAGAGGAGGAGGGGGTCAGGTTTATTACAGATTATAATCCCCAAGCCAAACAGGTCAGAGGGGCAATTAACAAATACTGGAGTGCCCTTATGACAGATAAGGATATTAAAGCAGGCATTCAAGAGCATGCGCAAATAACATACAGGAGACCGGCATCACTGAAAGACAGAATCTGCCAAACACTAGTGACACACAAGAAACGGAACGAGAACCCAGTCCAAGGATTTTTTGTATGTGGGCGGTGCAAGGCATGTAAATTTAGCCACAGTGTTAAAGAAATCAAATTGTCTAATGAGTGTGAACCATACAGAATCACCAAACATGTGTCATGCCACACAGAATATGTGGTATATGCCCTGAAATGTCCCTGCAAAAAATGGTATGTAGGGAGCACTATCAAACCTGCAAAGGATAGGGTGTTACAGCACCTCAGAGCAATAAAAAATCATGACAAACAGTACCCTGTAGCAAGGCATTTTGCAACGCACCACCAAGGCAACAGTAACCTCCTATCATTTGTAGTGTTAGATCAAATACCTACAAGGGAGAGAGGGGGGAATAGATTACAGGAACTGAGGAGACTAGAGTCCAGGTTTATAATCAAGTACCACACTATGCAACCGGTTGGGCATAATTCTGATGAGGCATTGAGTGTCCATCTTGGATAAAAACTGACAGTGAATGATAAGTACATTGGACGATGTAGTAATGTGTCTGGCTGTTTCAAAGTATTTTGTTGTTTTTAATGGTTGATGGGAGATTATTTAGAGTAAGTTAATCACTGTATTTATTTATTTTACAGGTACCTAAAAACGTTTATTTTGGGAGAGTGTGAGACAACTAATGCAGCACGGAAAGAATGTGTCACAATGCGTCAAGTGTTAAATAATTGGCTATTGACTGAGAACTGGTGACCTAAATGCCCACATGGGCTGTATCAGAGTAGTATTCACGACGTGAGCAGCAGGATCTGTTTTGAACTACCACGAGTGAGTCAACTTGGAGTATGCTGAACTGACACTGCATGATTGATGCAAAGTGCAAAATGGCAATGTTTTGTTTTGCCCACTGGGGCTGAGAATCACGTGAGGATATGAAATACTACCATATCACCACTTGGGGTGAAACAGAGACCATACAGCGGTTAACCCTGAGCATTATGAGTATGGCCAAAGCACACTGCCAATGCAAGTATTTAATGATGTTAATTAATTTATTTTACAAGTAAGGGACGCATAAACGTATTTCATTTATTGAAATGAGAATTGTGAAAAATGTGCCACATTCTACTGACTGTGTATATAAGTCTGTCTTCGCAGCTCCAGATAACGAATGAATTGGGAGTCTGTTTATTATGTTTATTTTTTCTGATCACATGTCGAACCATAAAACACTGGGTGTAAACAGACACGATCACTCGTGAGCAAGGGAAGTGGTTCCCGAAACGTTGAGTGGGCTGTGAATAAAACACCGGTTTTTTGAAAAATAAGCTGGCCTGGACGTCGTTCTTGTAAGACTGCAGAACGTGTGCTGTGAATTCGTAGGGAGTGGCGCTCCCGTCCTGGCCCGCCGCTGCAAGCGGCCACCTATGCTTCGCGCCAAACGTTGGAGTTGGATATATATATATATATATATATATTGTATTTTTACTTTTTCTTAGTGTAATTACTGTCCAGTTTGTTGTGCGAAAGACGGTCACCTGATGAAGGCAACCTGCCGAAACGCGCGTAGTAAAAACCAACCGCTTTGCCTACTACTATAAAACCTTGACCGGTCCAGTGTGACTTATTATAATTATGTTTTTGGGTTTCATGTCTTGTTTTGTGAACTGTATATGATGAATGTATTTTCATTTGAATTGCTACTAAAATTGTAATTAAATATATCAAATGTAATAAGAATATGCGATAAAACCACTTAACCAAAAAAATCATTAAATAAAAAACAATTTTTGATACATCAATACACAAATGTGTCGCTACATTAATAATAGTATACTTATGGTCGCAGAAGATATATATTTAATATAGATGGCATCTATCAATTGATTGTTTGCTATATTTTTCTTTTTCAAAGTGCCCATCATGCACTGGGACAGGAACAGACTAATTTGCATATAGCCAAGTTCTGAGCTGGGATGGTGCAGTGAGCTAAAAAACGGTGATGGATCAAGCCCTGATCTTTGGACTGGGTAAGAGTGGTCTGCTTAATTCAGGCACTCTGTTCATTACCACCCCCTTTTCTGAATCATGGACCCTGCCTACCAGGTGGCCTAGGTATGCAACATAACTCTGCCCTATTTGGCAGTTGCTTGCCTTTATAGCCAGGCCTGTCGCTGAATGTCCTGATGCACTTCCCTTAGGTGGTTTAAGTGATCCCCCAGGTAGAACTGTCTCCAGCTATATCATCCAGGTAAGCTGCACTGAACTGTTCCAACCCAGACACGAACCTGTTCACCAACCTTTGGGAGGTGGCAGGTGCATTCTTTAATCCAAAGGGCATTAACGTGAACTCATAATGTCCCTCTGGTGTGGAGAATGCTGACCTCTCCTTTGCTCCAGCAGTGAGAGCAATATGCCAGTAACCTGAAGTCAAATCAAAAGTACTCAGGTTCTTAGCAGCCCCTAACCTATCAAGTAGCTCATCAGCTCTGTGTATAGGGTGAGCGTCAGTCTTTGTGACTGCATTCAATCCTCTGTAGTCCACACAGAACTGCAACTCCTTGGGTCCCCCCTGAGGACTAGGTTTAGGTACCAGTACCACTGGACTGGCCCATGGACTCTGAGATGATTCAATTACCCCTAGTTCCGGCATCTTAGCAATCTCAGCTTTAATGCTTGCTCTGGCATGGTCAGACTACCTGTACAGTTTATTTGTTGACAGGTAGGCTGTCCCCAGTGTCAGTGTGGTGCACACACCACTCAGTGATGCCTGGGGTCAAAGAGAACAGGCCAGCAAACTGCTCCAGCACCAACTTACAGTCTCTGTGCTGCTGGTCTGTCAATTTGGGAGAGAGTACAACTCCCTCCACTGACCCATCTTGCACATTAGTGGAAAGGAGGTCGGGCACAGGCTCAATTTCCTCCTCCACACCCTCATCAGTGACCAGTAACATGATCATGTCTGCCCTGTCATGGTGGGGTTTCAATCTATTCACATGCAGGACACTGTGAGGGTTCCTGGGGGTACCAAGGTCAACCCAATAGGTAGCCTCACCATTCTTTTCTAAGATTGGATAGGGCCTACTCCACTTGTCATGGAGGGCCCTGGGAGCCACAGTCTCCAACACCCACACCAACTGTCCGTCCTGGAGCATACTCAGGCATAGTAGCCCTTTGATCATACCAGTGCTTTATGAGCTCCTGGCTGGCCTCCATTTTCATGTTTGCCTTGTACATGTATTCTGCCATTCTAGATCTCAGGCCTAGCAAATAATCAAGCACATTGTCCTTAGCTTCTTTAAGAGGCTTCTCTAAAGACTTCCTTAGCAGGCTCAATGGTCCCCTCACAGGGTGACTAAACAACAACTCAAGAGACTGAAGCTAACCCCTTTCTGTGGCACCTCCCTGTAGTTAAACAGTAAGCATAGGAGGAGAACATCCATCTCCCTTTGAGTTTCTCTGACAACCCATTTATCATGCCTTTCAGGGTTTTGTTGAATCTCTCAACAAGACCATTTGCTTGTGTGTGATAAGGGGTGGTGAACTTGTAGTGAACACCAAACTCATCCCACTTAGCTGTCAGATAGCTGGACAGGAAGTTCGTGCCCCTATCTGACACCACCTATTTTGGATACCCACTCTGGTGAACACACCAAGCAGTGATCTAGCCACCGCAGGAGTATCAATGGTTCTAAGAGGTATGGCTTCAGGATATCTAGTCGCATGGTTAACTACCACTAAGATATACCTATTCCCTCATGTAGTAGCTCGGTCCAGGGGACCAACAATGTCCATCCCTACCCTTTCAAAAGGAACTCCAACCACTCACAGTGGTACTAGGGGAGCCTTTGTCTTGCCCCCTGCTTTTTCACTGGCCTAACAGGTGACACATGAGCTGCAAAACTCCTTTACCTTTTCAGACATAAGGGACCAGTAGAAATGGTTCACCAACCGGTTCCATGCCTTTTTCTGTCCCAAATGTCCTGCCAAGGGGATATCGTGACCCGAAGTGAGGATGAACTCTCTGTACTTCTGGGGCACCACCAACCTCCTGATTGCGCCTTCCTTGAGGTTTCTGACCTCAGTTCACAGCAGTCCATCTTCCCAGTAGAGTTTGTGAAACCCAGTCATCCCCCTCTTCTTGCTTAGAAGCAATCCACCTCAAGTTCTCAAGGGTGGGACAGTCACGCTGTCCCTGACAGAACTCCTCTCTGGAGGGTCCACCTGCTCCTGTCAGTTCTGCCAAATCTAACAGTTCTGGCAGGGATGGAGTCCCTCCGTCAGAAGCCGGATCCTCCTCATCAGGGTTAGATTCTTCCTCAATCTCTGGAATTCCCTCGGCTGGCTCACCAGGCCCAGTGCCCTTTTCCTTGGATGCTTGGCTCTTTGTTCCAGGTCCAAGTGTTCAGTACCTCCCTTCTGGCTAGTCTGTGACCTAAGTCCCAGCACATACCCACTCAGGGAGCTCCAATATTTTCATATGGAGTCCTCTCTCCACCTCTGATGACACAGAGGCTTCAAAATCATTGCCCTGTAAACACTGTACTGGGAGCACCTTTGACACAGCTACCTTCATAGGGCCTGTCACGCCTCCCCATTCCAAATCAACCACAGCCATAGGATGGAGTTTGGTAGTGCTGTCTGCATATGTCACCTGGTGAAATTCACCAGGTAACACCCTCTCTGGAGGCACCAGTTCATCTAGGATCGTAGTTACACTAGCCCAAGTGTCTCTGATAGCCTCAACCTCAGTCCTATTCACTTTAGGCCTCTGCCTGCACTTGTCCATGTTTGGAGGTAAGGCAGGAAGGGTGGCAATATTGACCCCACCCAGGGACACTAACATTGCTTCCATTACCTGACTACCCCTCTCAGGGGCACCACTCTCCACCCCTGTACTGACAAAGGCAATCCCTGTGGTTGGCCCCTGAGGGGGGAGCTTCTTGGTGCAGACAGCATCTCCCTACTTATACCCTGGCTGATTACAGTCAAAGCACTTACCCACCTTTGAGGGATCAAAGAACCAACCAGGCTTTCCGTGACACCCCCTACCTTTGAATTTGGGTTGGTTCGGGGTCCCATTCCTTGTGCAGGTTTTTGTGGGTCTTTGGAGGACTTCTTAGATTTTTGAGCTTCATTTCCCTGGCCTTTGCCTTGGGAAGGGATCTGTCCTCCTTTCTTCTGGTCACCCCCCTGATGCTGAATGGAAACTCGGGTTCTCACCCACTCATCAACTGATTCCCCCAACTCTCAAGGGTCTGTCAGCTTAGAGTTCACTAGATACTGGTGTAACTTCTCTTCTGCAGAATGAGTCACAATATGTTCCTTCAAAAACAAATTATACAATACCTCACATGTGTCAACTTTGTTACCAACATTCCAGCGTCCCAGTGCCTTCACTGAAACATCCACAAAGTCTACCCAAGACTTGGAACTCAATTTCTGGGTGCCTCTAAACTTCACCCTGTACTGCTCTGGAGTCAGACCAAATCTCTTGACTAAGCATTCCTTCATCTGCTGGTATGATTCTGCATCCTCTCCCTTCAGGGTCAGGAGCCTATCCCTCCGAGCTACTGGAATCAACTCCAACAGGAGTGCACCCCAACACCTAGAGTGGACCCTACTCATTTTAAAGGCCCTCTCAAAAGCTGCTACCAAGCTGTCAATGTCACCCCCCTCAGTGTACTTTGGTACTATGCCCTTGGGAAGTTTAGGTTCAAATCTACCAACCCTGGACATCTCAGCATCTTCTTCACTTTCACTGCCACCATTCCTCTTCTCCTCCTCCCTCTCCCATTTTTTCTTAGCCAATTTCAATGTCTCCTTCTCCAAGGCAATCAACTCTAATTGAGCCTGAAGCTGTCACTCTGCAGGGGACATTAGTGGTACCTGAGGGAGGGACCCTTCCCCACTCCCACCACCACCTTGATTCCCCTGGCTAACACTAGTCACAATGGAAGAGGTCTCATCCTCACCCCTCGCTTGGGTGAGGTTGGTGGGAACATCCTCCCACCCCCCTTGGTTCTCCTCAGCTGCCCTGGCCCAGGCCTTTAGGGACTCAAGCAACCCTGCCTTCCTCATCTTCTTGGCAGCATGCAGCCCCCTAAGCCTATACTGTTCCCTAAGATCAGCCATCTTAAGCTGGGACGGTTTAGCCAGGTCCAGCTCCATGGTTCCCTAGTTTTGGGTCTCACAAAACTAGGCACAACAGACTTAGAACAAATTGGAAAAATCAAAGCAATGGAATAAAAACAGTTTAGTCCAAATTCCAAAAATCAAACTCAAAAGTGTTGCTTTGATGCAATTTAGAGGATTTTTATAATCATAAATCATTCACGGAAAGGTGTACTTTTTAAACACAAGTCCTCATCCCACCACTGCCACCAAATGTTGGAAAGTGGGTAATTGGTAGGGGCAAACAAAGGTCTGCCACTGGCAATAAGGCCACTAACACATGATTGGACCCAGCATAGGTCTTAGAAAATCATTCCTATGCTCAACACTTGGCAACGTGGCTGTGAGCAGACAGGCTTAACTTCAAAGACAGGTATGTAAAGCATTTAAAAAAAACTTTCAGTAAATAATTAAGACACAACACAAAATAAAAATCCAACACCAATTTATAAAAAAAGGTAATATTTGTATCTTTTAAATGACACCAAAATGAAAATAATCCACTGTAGGGAACCAGGGAAATGAATTTGTAAAGATTAGTCACTTTCTAGTGCATAGAAACTAACAGTAACCCTTTTAGTCATTTCGTTTTCTCTGACAGGGACACCTTTAGAAATGGTTCTGAAGAATCTCACCAAATGTGTCACCTTCTCCAGCAGGCGGGATCCACTTAGAACTTCTTCCTGAAGTTCTGCTTGCGGGTCCCAAAGTATCCAACACACAATCCAAGGTTCTGGAATCTCCAAGAGGGTCCTTGAAAGTGTGAAACTTCAATTCCGCAATCCACTAGAACACCCTTACAAATCCACTGGTACTCCAGGTTGGGAATTCTTTGTGGGGATGTTCAGGTGAGCTCTGTTAACCTGTAGCTTGCAGGGAGTCCACTCTTTAGTCATTTTGCAGCAAGGTAATCCACAGGGCTGCAGTTTTAGTTGGTGCAGTCTTCAGAGGTCAGGCCTTAGAAATCTTTGCACAGCAAAACGTCTCAGCAGGGCACTTCTTGCTTCAGTAAGATTCAAGCAGCAGATCTGGAAGGCTCTGCC
Organism: Lissotriton helveticus; assembly: GCF_964261635.1. Taxonomy (NCBI): domain Eukaryota; kingdom Metazoa; phylum Chordata; class Amphibia; order Caudata; family Salamandridae; genus Lissotriton; species Lissotriton helveticus. The sequence goes on along the minus strand of NC_136063.1, from coordinate 1,648,732,850 downwards.
CCTCTCAGATACTTATTCAAAATTCTCTGGGTCAAGCAGCAGGTCCGTCCTGACCAATGAGAGCAGGGTAACTCCTTGTAGTTCTGATTACATCCTATAGAGTGTGGTATTATTTTGTCCTAGAGCGCATCAACTCTTCCAAATCCTTAATGGCTGATTTTCCAGCAAGGAAGTAATAGCTGGCTAAACACACCCCCTGCGATGGTTTATTTCCATAGACTTTCCCCTTACCATCTGCACATACCTTCCTTAAGCCTAGCCCTGACTCTGGGTCAAAAGGAGTGCGACAGCTGCCTCAGCCAAGAGGCGTCCCGGTGCTAACAACAAAATAGGCAACATCAGCACAGGAAGCAGTCTACACAGTGGGAAAGAGAAAGGTTTTAATAGCTTTCCTACATACAGACAAGTTTTCAAGACCTCGAATATAGGGTGGCAAAGAGTTCCAAAGAATCGCCGCTCTGTACCGGAAGGAGCGGCCTCCGGCCCGGGTTCTCCTGACCCAAGGGACCACCAGCAGGTGTTGGCTCATGGAGCGAAGCTGACAGGAAGGAACATAAAAAGAGAGCAAATCTGTCAGGATATTAGGGGAGGCCAGTTTCAAGATCTTGAAGGCTATACAAAGAGCCTTGAACTCGATTTGTGGAGCGACAGGCCGCCAATGAAGGCGACAAATTGTGCTGGTCACCGAACAGACTCTAGGCAGGCCCAGAAGAGCTCTTGCTGCGGTGTTCTGTACTCTTTGAAGCCTATGTATTTCAGCCTTGTTAGCCCCTAGGTACAGAGAGTTTGCTTAATCAAGTCTGGATGTAATCAAGGTTTGAATAATGATCTGTCTGGTCAGGGCATCAAAGAAACCTAAGATAGGTTTCAGCCCGCGTAATAAACCAAAACAGATGCCCGTCACCTTCTTCGTTTGAGTCTGGAAACTAAGAGAGGAGTCCATCCAAACCCTTCTTTACCACCTGTTTAGGAGGCAGGGGGATGCCTAGATTCATGGCTCCCCAGTATTCATTCCACAATCCATGATCCCTTCCCACCAGCAACACCTCCAACTTGCTGGCATTCAGCTGGAGGCAGTTAGCTGTCATCCATTCGGCGGCAACTACCGCAAGATCACCTTGAAACTTAGCGGCGTTGTGCCTGGAGTTGCTCGAAAGGGCTACCACCAGCTGAGTGTCATCGGCGTAGGAGACCACTGTCAGTCCTCTGCTCCTGGCAATTGCGGCCAGACGTTGGACATACAAATTAAAGAGCAGGGGGCTCAGAGAGGAACCCTGTGGTACTCTGTGCTTGATGGGAAAGGTAGATGAGGAGAACGGGAGGCGATCCCCTGATAGGAACAATCAGAGAGGAATGATGCTAGCCACTTCCATGCAAGGACGCCGATACCAGCCTCTTCCAGACGGTGTAGCAGGATGGCATGGGACACAGTATCGAACGCGGCACTGAGATCCGGAAGGATCAGTGCCAATGTCTGTCTTGCGTCCAACGCTGTCGAAAGGTGTTCTATCACCGCCAGAAGTGCTGACTCAGTGCCATGGCTGGGGCGAAAGCCGCTTAGCGAGGGATCTAGCATGTTGTTAATCGTCAGGTGCTCTGAAAGGATGGAGTTAATAAAAGCCTCCGCTATCCTAGCAGGCCAGGGGAGCAATGAAATTGGCCTGACGTTCTCAGGTTTTTTGGCATCCCAAGATGTTTTTTTGAGCAATGGTAACACACTGACTTGTTTCCATGCTATGGGCACAACAGCTGAACTGAACATTGATCACCTGACCAAGAAGAGGAGAGATAATTTTCCTGAATTGGTCAGGTTTCAGTGGGTCAGTTGGTGAGCCTGACTTGATTTTAGCACAGAGGGCAAGTAAATGGTCCTGTTGAATCTGAGGAAAAATCTCTAAGGTGGCCATCGTACCATTATTGGTTGGCTCAAGGAAGTCTGTTTGGGCTGTAGGAAAGCTTTTATAAATGTCTTCCACCTTTTTTAAAAAAAACAAGGCAAGCTCCTCGCATTGCTTATTTGAAGTAATCAATGGACCAACAGCCCCCTTTGGATTTTTGAGGCCTGAGACAATGGAGAAGATACTCTTCGGGGGATTGATGCTGTTACTAATTTCCTTGGCTTAAAAAGCCATGCGTTCAGTATGAATAGCTTTGTGGTAGATCTTTACTGCCTCCAGATAGCGAACTCTAAATAAAGGATCAAAGTCTCATCTCGAAGCTCTTTTGCATTTTTTACAAATTTTTCGCAGCAGTGCTAATTTTTCGTTGTACCACGGATTCGATTTAGACATATGAATGGGGGACCACTTAGCTGGGATCAGCTTATCCAATGGCAGATTAATCCAGTCTGAAAAGGCAGAATTGGTCTTATCAGGGTCTGTCGGCAATGACGGAACGGAGGTCGAAAGATGGGCTTGGAATGGATCCCAGTTTACTCCACTTAACTCTGACCAATCAGGGCAGACTACTGGAAGGCTGAATTTGGACTTACAAACAAGAAAGTTCTCAAACGTCTTGTATGTACACTTTAGGAGAAATTCAACAATACGATATTGTTGGATTTACTACTACCATTCTGGGAAGTCTTTGAATGGTCAGTCTAGTCCTCTCCTATCAATAATTAATAATCAATAACGTTCTACCATGTTAACATATGTAACAAGGGATTTGCAAAGGAAAAATGACTTGAGGCATTTTTCCAGCACCAGGACTTACAGAAACATATTGTATAAGTACTTGACTTATATCTACAGGAACCCCACCCCATATGCAAATAGGGGAGACTTTACGGGTTTGGAATCTGTAGAAATATTGCAGAATCTCCTTTTACTGTGCTCCTAGCATCAAAGTTGAATTTGAGCAGCACTTTACCACAATGTGGGGACTTTACCCAGGCATATAAAAACACATTTTATAAGGTTGTACCTTATAAATACCTGACCCCCAACACTGGGATTCCTAGGGGAGACCCTGAGGGTCCCTAATATGCCAAAACATTGTAGGCTATCTATTTTTAAGAGCCCCTACCACCAAAGTCGAGTTTGTCACAATTTACCTTTTAAAAGCAGTCCTGGCACCCAGGGCTGTTTTTAAACAGCCCTTGGTGCCAGGACTGCTCAGGCTTCAGCAGTGCACACATGCAAGTGCAGAAAAAGCTGCTGGCCTCTAAATTGCCATGCCCAAGGGTACTGGGGACTTCTAGGTAGTTTTAATCCCCTGCCCTATTATATACTAGGGACTTATGGGGTAGGTCACGCCAATTACAGGGGTACCCCACCATACCATAGTGTACCCTTGTGTATGTTAGGTGTTTTAACTGTATTCTAATGTGTTCCTTTCAGTCTAGCACTGGCCCTGGGCCTAGTTAGGCAGAGCCCAGGGTCAGTCAAAATCAGTTACCACCAGCATCAGTGAGCAAAAAGTTGGGGGGTGCCCAGGGCACAGGATGATTTTGCAACAAGAAGTGATAAAGAAAATACCACAAGGTGATGAAGTGACATGCCATCTATTCAAAGAAGCATTTTACACCAAGTTTTATCCATTGCTGAATGTGGACTCTGAAAGGTACATTTTCTGTCAGGAAAGGCAGAGAGCTGGTAAAACCATCAATGAGTTTGTAGAAAGACTTGATTTGCTCAACAAACATTGCAAGTTCAACATGTTCAATGATAAAGAGGTCATGCATCTCAGAGTGATAGATGGTTGTCTCTCCGATTCCTTCAGATGACAAATACAGAAAGAGACATTCAGCTTGGAGTGAGTACTAATGGCTGCCAGGGCGTAAGAAAGAGCTGACAGACAAGCCACCAACATGAAAGCTGAACCGGATCAAAATTAATCAGTGCTGACTGTGAAAAGTAAGTCAAAATACGAGGTAGAAAGCCATAAATTAATGTCTCCAAAGAAAAAGGAGTTGTGTTTTCAATGTGGATTTTCCTTTCCACATGACGGTTAATGTCCCGCCATTGGACAGATATGCAAAGACTGTGGAAAAGAGAACCATTTTGTAGCGGTTTGCAAAGTAAGTGAAAGATGAAGTGCCTCATGTCAAGAAAACAAGATGGAGGAATGATCAAGTGCATCACGTCGAGAAAACAAAATGGATGCCAGAACATTCCAGATGTGACACTCTACGTACACCCACAAGGTCACAAGGCCAAGTGACCACACCACTTAAGGGAAGTAGAAACTGAATGACGTGCATTGCCGTCAATTTCCTCATCTAAAAGTTCTTCACTGCCATTGTAAAGCGACAGTGAGGAAGATGGGTGTGTGATGCCATGCAGACTGCTGGACGACGTGCGCATGTAGGATTAGCTTCTTGCAAAGAAGAATGCCATTGGAAGCTAGGTCGACAAGTGAAAGCGTGTAATTAATTTGGACACTATCCCAAGATCATAATGAAAATGAATGGGTGGCACATCGATACACATTAAGCCAGAGGAAAAGTACAATGAATTGTCTCCAGTGCCTTATTTGACCCCGGCAAAAACCAAAGTGTGTACGTGGGCTGTTTTGACACCACTGCAAAGTAAAAGTTCATTCATAGTGGCTGTGAAGCATAGAAAGATGAAATTACAAGCACCAATTCATGTCTTGACAGGCACGTAATCAAGTGCATGCTTACCTAGTTTCAGCACTGCTGCTGACATGTGGCTGGTTTCTGTGCACTACAATGCTAATGCCATCATGGGATAGAGAATCAGTTTCCATCCTTGTTTCATGGACTAGGAAGACTTAAGACTATGAAAGTGCAACTTCACATAAATGAGGATGTTCGCCCTATTGCTCAACTACATTGTCGAATTGCATTTCTTTTACAAGAGGCTGTTAAAAAAAAATCTTGAAACACGACATCATTGAGTGATCCACTGGTACGATGCCATGGGTATCCCCCATAGTTGTAGTGCTGAAACAGGAGAGTGGCGGATCTGTGAGCATCTGCATTGATATGTGCCAAGTAACAAAAGTGATTGAAAGAGAGCGACATCCAGGTACAAACATTGCTGACATGATTACGCAGCTGAATGGAGCTCAAGTCTTTACCTGCCATATTTTGTACAAAGGATATCACCAGCTCAACCAGGAAGAAAATTGCAGGTACATTGCTACCTTTTTGACCCATTTTGGTTTATTTAGCTATAAAAGGCTGTGTTTCGTAGTGTCATCAGCTGCAGAACTTTTTCAGGATGTCATTCATTGCATAATACAGCCGGTCACAAATGCTTTCAATTACAGTGATGACATACTAGTTTTTAGGGCCACACAAGAGGAATTTGATAAACCTCTTACATTAGTGTGCCGTATACTTGCAGATACAGGTTTAACTTTAAATGCAGCAAAGTGTGAGTTTCATCAAACCAAACTCAAGTTCTTTGCTCATATCTTTTCTGGTGGAGGATTGACTCCGGATCCAACTAAAGTATAGGCCTTGTCACCCACTTCTCCCGCACAAGATGTAAGTATGCTGCGATCCTTGCTAGGTAGTATATACAGGATTCTGCCACTGTAAGTGCCCCATTGACAGACTTAATGAAACAAAATGTCCCATTTTGCTGGTCTAGTGAATGTGAGCAAAGCTTCGAGAGACTCAAGCATGTCATTGACAACTTCACTGAAATGGCATACTTTGATCCAAAATTACAGATGGAGGTTGTTGTTGATGCAAGCCCTGTGGGATTAGGTGACATCCTTGCCCAGCACACTGGATAGGTCAATGCTCTAAGGCACATTGTGGCTTATACTAGCCGAAGCTTGTCATCGACGGACCGTGCCTTTTCACAACTTGAAAAAGAAAGCCTTGCTCTAGTGTGGGCTTGTGAGCATTTTCATGTGTTCCTATATGGAAAGCATTTCACAGTTGTCACCGATCATCAAGCATTGCTCACCATTTTCAGCAATCCCAAAGCCTAAATAAACCCCTAATGGGGGTTGCAATTGCAGGAGTATGAATAAAGAACTGTTCATCAAAGAAAAGATAAAAACCCTGCTGACTACTACTCATGTGTGCCAATACATTGCCTTGGCACCACTCCGAAAGTGGGTGATGCTTATGGTAACTTCATTGTGAAATCAGGTACCCCAGCTGCAACATCGGTGAACCAAATTATTGCTACCTGATCATTGAGCGACATTTGCTGTTACTTAAAGACATTATAACATATAAATTATGGTGAAAACAACCTCAAACTCTTCTTGATGACCTTGAATGCCAGAAATTCAAATTTTGCAGGAAAAACCTTCAGTTACCTGAGAAGGCATCATCTTATGAGGGTCAAGAAGTGTAATATCCAGGAGTCTGAGACATCAAGTTATTGAACTGGCTCAAGAGTTGAAAAGCAGTTAAAGGCATGTCATTTGTGCAACTACTTAACATCCAAGACAAACCAGCATCCATTAAACATGTTCGATTTTGCTATGCCTGCATGGGAGATGTTTGCAATTCATTTATTTGCACTGCTTGACAACAGATGAATATTCCCGTTTTCCCCTTGTGGAAGATCTGTCGTCAACTACTTTTAACTTAGTCATTGAGAAATTAGAAAGCATTTTTGCAACATGGGGTGTTCCTTCGATTTTGAAATCTAACATTAGCCCGCTTTTCAACAGTCGACAATTTAAAGATTTTCTCTCTCATCTAAATGCCAAGCATCAGAAAAGCACACCTCTCTGGCCACAGGTGAATGGTGTGGTCCAGAGATTTACGAGCACCCTCAAGAAGACCTTCAGGGCCCTGCACTGGAAAAGCTTGAACACAAATCAGTTCTTCAGTATATATTTCATGCAAAAAAGTTAACTTGCCATTCTCCCATAGGTGAAAGCGCTGCCACCTTAATGTTTTGGAGAGCCACAGGAACCTAACTGCCACAGTGGACCCATGAGAGATCTATTGACATTGCTAAACTTTGCACTGCTGACTTGTTTTACAAAGTCTATGCTGATAGACGCCCCTGTGCTCGGAGCACTGTGTTCAAAAGAGGAGACAAAGTTGTTGTCAGGCAGAAATGGAAACGCAAGTCTGATGCTCCTTTTAATGCTGACGCACTGAGGATAGTGACTAGTAAAGGGCGCATGGTGACTGCTCACCATCCTACATAGTCTATTATGTGAGATTCTTATCATTTCAAGCACCTGCCTTGACCTTCACCAACTCCAGATGTCAGAAGTGAGACTAATCGACCTGAGCCCAAAGACTGTACTAGTGTCTCTGCCACCAGTGCCAACCATGGACACTTCTTTTGTATCTTCGCAACCTCACATGAACAGATCTGGCCAATTGATTCGGGCACTAAAATTACTTATTGAAGAGTTGTGATGTATATATGTATTATATGTACTTTTTAATTAACAAAGGGGGAGATGTAGTGTCTTGTGAGTTAGCAATGACGGGACACTATTGGTTCTTAACAGACTCCGTAGTACAGTGACATAAGTGCTTGAGTGTTGGTAATAGATTTCATGATGTCAGTATTCAGTTAAGTTACATGTTGAGCAATAAAGACATGTAATATCAAACTCCATGCGTGGTGTGATCATTTGAAAATACACGGGCTAAGGAGGACCCTACAGCCACCTGAGCTTGTAACTCCACTTAAAAACACACTATCCAGCATTGCGTGTAGGCCCAGCCAGCAGGAAAGATGGACACCAGGGGAGACAAGCTCCTTCCTCCTCCCATCTAACCAACACTAGCCAAGGAGAGAAAGAAAATCAGGAGAACTAGGTAGACAGCAGGAGGCTCTACAATAGACCATTAAAGCATGACCATTAAATGAATGCTACACAGGTCAGACTGAAAAAAACACTAAGTGACTAAAGAAATTCTTTCCTTTGTGGGGCATGACAGATGCTGTATTACTAAAGTGTTCGTTCTGGGAGACAGAGTCCCCCCCTTTGTAAGTCCAGAGGTGAGGAAGGGAGAGGAAGAGGTCACATATGCTGATTTTAATTCTGAGAACCTACTGTTAGATACTGTTTCAGGTTTGCGTAAAATACTTCTTAATTGTAATTTTCGAGGCATCTATTTCCACAGTCAGACATCTTTCTAGAACAGTGGTGCTTTTAATGTGTAAAATTTTAAAAAATGCAGTTATGTTGGAAATGGGTACATTTGGTTAAAAACAGCACTTGCTGTATTTCTTTTTTTACTTGAATTAGCATAGCAAATGTATTGAAAAACCAAAGAAAGATTATCCTGTACCTCCACAGATTTATACAATGTAAGATTCATGCTGTGTGAATGATTCGAGTACAAACTTAAAAGATTGCTCATTTAGATCATTAGCGCTACTCAAGCGATAGGTAAACATTAGTAATCATAGTTTGCAAACATGGCGTGTGATGAATAATGTGTTTTTGCTGTGCTTCACATGCTGTTTGTAATCATCAACTTGAAAAAATAGTTTTGTTTTCTTGATTGTGATTTTTTCATCTTCCTATTTTTGATCCAAAATTGTTTTGGGAGTGCTCGGTGAGGATGGAGTGTTCTGTGAGAGAACACCATTCACATAAATATATATAAATCTGCACCCATTTGTTTTGAACCTCACATTGGGTGTGCAGACTTATAAATTTTCAGATATCATAAATGTTTCTACTGGCACTCTGGAAAGCCTGCCAAAATTGCAAATTTTAATATGTGCTCTTGGAGAATATACCAATTGCTAATTATGAGGCTATTTACAAAGATAATTTACACATACAGAAATCGACATTTACAAAGTTACTTTTTGGCTTTTGAGTAATTTGACTAATTATGGCTATTAACATTTATGAGTTATACAAATACTCAAAAGTGTAGATTGATTTGTCCTCATCCCCATAAGTAGGCAGTTGATTCAGTAAAAATTTAAATACAGTTGTAAACGCCTTACTAATATAGACTTTATGACCATATTTGACATACTGCACACTGCAATTGGGTCAGAGATCTTCTGAGTGTAAAGTATTGGGAAATAAATAATAGTTTATAATTTTTTTTTTAAATAAGTACAAATGTTTGCATGTTAAATTGTAATGTTAAAATGCTAAGTATGTGTTTTATATAAACAATATTTGTAATTGTTAATGAATTATTAACTACATTTTACGTTAACGTTTTAATACATTAAAGTAAGCTAAATTAAATTATAATACATTTGTAAGATCTTAAGAAAAAAAATTAAACGTGCCTAAAATGAAATGTTTATATTAATTTATTATGCATTTAATGATATTAAACGTTATGTGTAACTTTAATTTATAAAACAAAAGATACAATTATTTTTAAATTGAAAAAAGGACTTTAAATTATGACTGCTGTGGGCCCTTTTTTGCTATATTAACTTCAGAAGTACAGTGTGAGGCTAGGAAGCAGCTTACTCTTTTGTGGCTGGGTGCATGTAACACACCAAACCCCTCCCTAGAACATTTTAACCTCGTCTTACTCCTTTCAAAAGTCCTCAACTTTAGTTGTAAATACCCCCCATTTTCCATCTACTCTCCCCTGTCTGTCCCACACATACTACTAAAACGTATACCTTAGAGTGCAGATATCTCTGCAGTCAGGGCAGGGTTCTCTGCACATAAAGGACAGGACTGGCAGAGGCGTTGACCACTGAACATAGGTGTGTGAATAACATTTTGATGTACATTAGTAGCACTATTGCATTATTACTAAATACACGGCAAAACGCAGTTTGTGAATAGCCCCTTTGTCTATTGGATGGTAGTTACTCATACATAATTGTACCTGGGGTACAACTTTAATGGCAAAAGTATTGTTCTTAATTGCAATTTCACTTTAATTTTTTTCATCATTGTAGAATGTTTCCCATCCAGAACCCTTTTCGATTCCGGCTCCATAACTTTGAAGAGAATGGCCATGAATCAATATGCAAATGACACCCCAATATACTTTACCAAAAGATTGTCTTCCAATGATATGAGTGGACAAACCTCCTCAAACAGACCCCTGAGAAACCCTTAGTATGTTAAATGTCAATATGCTGAAGGTTAACAAAGCTAATCTCATTAGTGAAGGTTGTCCACCTATTCTGGCTTGTGAAATTAAATCTTTGAACATCTGGCGAAACTCACATTTATTTATGGCTTGCCACACTGAACAGACTACTTCTAAATCTTGTGTTACATTACTCAAATCAAAAAGCTTAAACTCTTCCTCATAACCAGAGTCCCAACTAGTGATACAATATTTTGTCCTGTCCAAAGTTGACTTGGTAACTCTGCCCTGGTGAGCGATCAGGCATCCCCACTAACATCCATCAAGACAGTCATTCACTTTACTGCCAGACTCAGCTAGGGCATTACAAAATTTACTTGCATCACTTTAGGGCCCAAAGACCTTAATTGGATCCTGTTGGGTTCTGATGCCAGAATTCATTTTAATCTAGAACGCATTATTTACAAAGGCTTACATAACCACAAACCTGAATATCTGTTTACTGCGTTGAGATAGGCTGGAGGGAATAGAAATCTGAGGGGTCTCTATAGTCTAAAAGGAAAAACAAACAATTCAACACACAGAACTCAACCTCTTAGGCCTTCTCTGGAGCCACAATTTCAGTCTGGAATTCTTTACCAGACTTTACAGACTTTTTACTCATTTTACTTATACACGTAATATCTTTCATCTTTCCATCTGCTCAATCAAAACATTGGTCTTGGCACACTTAGGGGCATATTAGCAAGAACCTTGTTAAAATTATCGCAGTTTTCGATAATGGGATTGCTAATATGCGTTATAGAATTCCAATACAAGCTCAGGTTAGATGTCCTGCAAATCTAACCTGGGCTTCTATTAGAAACCAACATTGATCCCCAGGCATTCTGCAGTAGACTTCACTAGTGGGGGGCAGGAGAGAACACATTTTTAAATCCATGGCAGTCAAAATAAACGGAGGAGGTTCCAAACAGGTAGCAATTAATCTGGCTAGCCAACAGAGAATTACAGGAAGGGCTCCTAGTGAAAACCCAATCACCAAGAGGCATTGTCTACCTTATCAATGCGGGAAGTGCATTTGAGTCAAAATAATACATGAAATACCAGGAAAACACATTTTTTCTACAAAAGTGTAATATCATGAAATGTTCATGGAAGTTTAAGAAAGGTTACATGAAAAAATGATGTGATTTCACAAAGCCCTAGTTGTAATTCACAACAATAGGGGTTCCCACAGAAGACGTTTGATAAGCAGGTACAGAAGGTCTCAAATGGGCAATAATATTGTCAAATGACCTAATAAGCCAGTAAAGTATCAATATGGCAGTCCACATAGAATAGAAGGGTGACCCGCTAGTATTTCCAAACAGGTTACAACAAAAGGAGAAAAGAGAGACTAATCTCTCCAAACCAGAGTGGGCACAGGAAACCCAGAGGTTCCCAAACAGGCTGCAAGGAATCTGGATACTCAACAGAGGATACCAGGAAGAGTTCCCAATGAAAAATAGACCTCCAAGAAGAAGTAGACCCCAGCCAGCATCCATGTGAGCCTCATGAAAAGGAAGCTGTTGCAGGTTTAAAATGAATTTGGTAGCCATCTATAACCAAGCATGCACAGAGCAGTGCAAATGAAAGGCAAATGGCAGACTGCTTGTTCTGGTCCGACCGTTGCCATCCAAGCCCAAGCCTGCATGAATGGAGCAAGCCCACACAGGGGACATGCCCCCTAGCACAGAGGCACCAAAAATGCCAAGTATGAAATGGTACAAAAGGGGGTGGTGATGGACGGAGCATCTGAACCAATCAAACACTCACACCCAGTCAAAAGATCTGGGTTTGATCCATCACCGTTCTTTAGCCCACTCTGCCACCCCAGTTCAGACATGGCTATCTGCAAATCAGTCTGACCCTGTGCCTCATGGGAACGGTCCAGCCCGAACTCCCAAGCCATGCCTTCCCTGGACCGGAAACAAGCTTCCGAGGACCGGTTTCTGGCATTCCAGCCGTCTTCAGCCCGGCTTGCTTGAATCCAGTGGCAAAGTGAGCAAGGGACTCACGTCTAAGCATACCCTGCCACACTTATGGTGGCCAAAGCGGTACAAAAGGGGGTGGTGATGTACGGAGCATCTGAAACAATCAAACACTCACAACCAGTCAAAAGATCTGGGTTTGATCCATCACCGTTCTGGGGTGGCAGAGTGGGCTAAAGAACGGTGATGGATTAAACCCAGATCTCTTGAATAGGTGTGAGTGTTTGATTGGTTCAGATGCTCCATCCATCACCACCCCCTTTTGTACCATTTTGTTCGCCATAAGTTGGCAGGGTATGCTCAGACGTGAGTCCCTTGCTCACTTTGCCACTGGATTCAAGCAAGCCGGGCTGAAGACGGCTGAAATGCCACAACCCGGTTCTCGGAAGCTTGTTTGCGGTCCAGGGAAGGCATGGCTTGGCAGTTTGGGCTGGACTGTTCCCATGAGGCACAGGGTCAGACTGATTTGCATATGGCCATGTCTGAACTGGGGTGGCAGAGTGGGCTAAAGAACAGTGATGGATTAAACCCAGATCTCTTGAATAGGTGTGAGTGTTTGATTGGTTCAGATGCTCCGTCCATCACCACCCCCTTTTGTACCAAGTATGAAATGGCACGGCTACAGGTATAATCTGATTACAAGAGGGTCGGAAAAAGGTGAAGCATTTATCACACCTGCTAATTACCCATTAGCCAATCTGTGGTATTTTCCTTCAAGTCCCTGATTCAAATTGAGTGGTGACTTCTGATCCTTGCTCAAATAGTTTGGCATCTCTAGAACAAGAGTTTGCCTTTGGTTCAGAATTCAGAGTTTTACACTTTTCCATGACTAATTTCAGGTCAAACATGTTCACATTTATTGAAGGAACATGTACAGAAAACTTCAGTACATGCTTAAATATGTACAGTAAGCCCCCCTTTCCACATGCAAATACAAATGTTCCACTAACAAACGCAGAATCAGACTGCATTGGGTAAAATCTCATCCCTGATAAGCAGTATTTACTGGGTTTCTCCAAACATTGAGCCGGGGAAAGAAATGGATACTAAGCCCCCGAGTACAAGTAGGCCAGATAGAGTCAGGCATTTACTGAAATCAGTGAATACTGACAAGATAGAGTGGGGACTTTATCAAGTGCATTAAATACCTTCTAGTCCCAGTTTTCAATCAGATAATTGGGCATAGCATGAAGAAGGAGATGCTATGGCAATGAATTCCACGTGTATTGCACTAATCACACATTTATTACCTGTAAATGTAAGCAGATTTCACTGCAAAATTATTCATTTATTATCGCGCAAATTGTGATAATGTATTTCATTGCTCCAACAAGTTCCAAAGCGGATGTGCAGGTTCAACAATGGTATTTTAAAAACAAGGGGTGAAAAAATATATGATAAATATTTTAAAATAAACCCCAATCCACAAAGATGTAAGCCCATGTGAAAGAACAATTTAAAAGGCATTTGCATTTCTCATTATTTGCCTTAAGAGTTGACATTAAATCCCCCGGTTACCATGCTATATAGACAATGGCGCTTATTCTTGTTGATTGATTTGGAAAAATAATTATATATTTGAAAGGATGTGTTGATCCAAGATAATCTCAAGTTAGGGCAACTGAAAAATTTACAATCAGTTAAATGAAATTCAGGCTCAAACTTTTTAATAACGCAAATTTTGTAAACCATATTTTCAAGAACATCTAGTTATTCTCAGATTAGAGCTAGCCAGTCATAAGAATATTTCATTCTTTGATACATAGTTCTAACCTAACACCTTATATGTTTGCCAAGCCTGGGAAGAAAACGACTTCCCTTCAGCTTTGAAATATTTTGATTGATCATCCAACATTAAAATTTCACAACCATATGGAATATTGGCACAACATTCCTATTGATTTTGAAAGATGGCTACTTGAAAAAGCTCATATATAGTTTTAAAACAAGCCAAGCCTACCATAGTATTTGACACCTGTGTATTTATTTACCTCCAGTGAGAATTCCAGGAGGTGAAAGTTAAATCACAAAAATTGAACTCCTTTACCATTTGTAGTTTGATTCCTACTAAGCGCCAAGAGAACACTGGAATTTTCAGTACACCATGAAGACAATGGAGTAGCTCAGGGCTTATAATGGCTGGTATAAGCCCGTAGCTCCAACATTCTAATGCTTGTATTCCTGTTTCTCTCTTTTTTATTTTGAACATTCTACCCTTAGTGGGTGGAATGGTCTAATACCCTCATATCCCTTCTGCCTCAGGCTATCCTGGTTTTTAAATGCCCTTCGTGCAATAACCACACTCTACGTTGTATTAGCGTAAAAGGACATTTGCTAGGAGAGAGTTGCTATCATTCTAATGAACTTTATTAACATTAACAATATCTCAAGATTATGAATCTTGACATAGAACCGGACAGTTTCATTCTCCCTGCACCATTCACACTCACCCGCTTTCAATTCCCCAGATAGTCCATATCCTTTGCTTCATTATTTCCCCTTTCAATCACTGACCTTTTTCCATATTCCCCGCCACTCCTTCACTTGCCCTACAAACATCCTTCCTTGAAGATCCTTCCCTTGCTCACTGCATCCCATGCACCGCCATCAGTCACCCTTGCTCCCTCCCACCTGAGGGGTGGATATGCCCGCGTGTGACACACTCACCAACTTTCAATTCCCCAGATAATCCATATCCTTTGCTTCATTCTTCTCCCTTTCACTCACTGACCTCATTCCATATACCCAGTCAATCCTTCACTCGCCCTACAAACATCCTCCCTGGGAGATCCTTCCCTTGCTCGTCACATCCAGCGCAGCACCATCAGTCAGCTGTGCTCCCTTACATCCCTCATTTCCATAATGGAATAAGTATTTCCTAATTGCGAAAGGTACACCCCATTATTCCTGAACATACCCGGCTCCTCTTCCCTGAGCCCACTATATGCAATCACCTTGATTTCACGAGCCAGGTCAGAACACCCTCATCACCTTGTTCAGCTTCCCCCGGGCCTCATCAATTGCAGCTTGTTTCAAGGCCCCCGCCAAATTCTGTGCGCTGCTAGCTGAGTTTAGATCACACATGTTCCTGAAAAATGTATTTTGATTGCTTCCAAATCCCTCCGCATATGTTGGAGCAAGGACATTGCTGACAATCGAACCAAGTCATTTTCCCCACCGGGCAGCCCTTCTGTGGAACCAACTTTGTCACCCATGGTAACAAGGCACCCCAACACATTTCCCCTTTACCCCACAACAGCACCCCATGGGGTCTGCTCTGCAAGCCCAGGCTCTGTCCATAAACTTGCTGCCCAGTACACAAAGGAATGTCCTACAATCCAGGTAACCGTACTAGTCCCAGGAGCACTCATGCACCCTATGGCAGAAAAAAGAGGCAATTAGCTTAAGAAAACTCGTCCCTCCTCCCCCTCCCGCCAGGATAAAATGCCCGTACTTTCGTATATAACTCTCACAGCACCTTGACCTCGACCTGCCAATCTGACGAATCCATCCCTAGGACCATCCCGAGAGCACTGCAACCGTTGCCGCTCCCATTAAGAAGAAATGTGTACCAAACCTGGTTGAGGCTCTATCAAGCCTGAGCAAAGCCATGTGCAACACTGCCAACAATTGAACGGCAGTGGCCCTGTTGTCATCAGCGTGCCAAAAAGTTATTGATTAACAGCTGTTAGGCAATAACAGGAAACCAAGCCATTCCTGGACAGGGCGCACCTCACTGCTGCCATCCTCACCTAGCAACACCCATCTTCCTCTGCTCGCCTGATCCGTCTTAGACAGTCTCAGTCAAACACCCAACCTCCCATGCTCAAAGAGAACCTCCTCGTACAACACTCCCCCCTGGAGAGCAGTACTCAACAGTTCCGAAACCCAGAACGCTCCAAAAACATCCAGCTTATACAAAGCCAAAAAACTGCCACCTCAAACTGGTAGTAGCAACAAAGATGCAAAACAGCAGACTGTTCCCACAACAGCTCAAGCATAATAGCTTCCCGGAATGGCACTCTCCCCACAGCCCTCTCCCTTCCCCACCTTTTCAGAACCTGGCCCAGTAACTAATCCTAAGCAGGGTCAAAACCCAAATACAGCTTGCCACAGAAAGAGATTCTAGCTAACTTGCCCGCAATAGCCCTGGGTAACAAACCTTTGTCAATACAGAATAGAACACAACTCACAACTCCCTGCTCAGTGTCCCTCCAGGTGTGTCCTTTCCAAAGAATAACATGAAAACTCCCAAAAATTAACTCCATGCCAGTCAGTAAATCCTCCTAGTGGACTTTGCCAATGACATCTCTACCAGTCCCACAACTTTCACTCTCCCCAGGACCAGATGTCTGCCGGCAAATGCGTCTTGAAGTCTTCTTTTCATGGCACCTGACGGCGGAAACGTTGCCACTGCGAGCAAGTCAAGGAATCAGCTAAATCATTGCTGGCACCTGGCACATGCTTCACCCTGAACACCATGTTAAGCCACAAGCATACCAGCATGAACCATGAATCTCCTCAACAGCCTTAACACCCTCAAAGCCCTCGCCTGCTGCCAGCTCAAGAGGCACCACCATGGTCATGTTGACCACATGAAAAAGGACTGTCCTGTTCCTCAATTCACTGACCCGGACTGCCAACGCCACTAACAATGGGGAAAACTCCAAGAAAGCAATGTTCCCGCATTGCATCCTGCAATGTTCTGCCCGCTCTTCCCCACACCATCTTGCATCCCAAAAGAAGGCCAAAACCCAGGGTCCCAGCCGCATCTGAGAACATTTGGACCTGCCACACTTTATTCTCTTCCAAAAAACTCAAGGAGACACCATTGAAGTCATCCAGGAATGTCTGTCAAACACGCAAGTCATCTTGTACTGCCAATGAAATCCACACCCTGTGGTGCGGCAGCACTGCCCCCGACATGGCCATGTCGAGACGCCAGCAAAAAGTCCTCCCCACTCCCAACACCTGGGGGTCGATTCCGATTCGGGAAAAAAAGCTCTGAATAGCCGTTCGGAGCGTTTTTCCCGTACGAATCGTACCCTGCAATGCCCCGCGTACGTATGTCAAAGTACGATTCGTACCAGGAGCCAGATTCCGTACGAATCGTACAGAGACCGTACGACTCGAATCCCCGTACGAGTCTCCATTGGAACCCGCTGTACGCGATGCAAGGATACAATTCCCTGAAGCCTGTGTATCCACAAACAGAAAATCATCTAGGTAGTGAGACACTTCCTGGTGGCCATGCTGAAAAGTTCAAACAGGTTGAAGGAAATGGCACAACCCATCTGCGCAACTTTATCCACATAGATAGTACCCCCAAATCGCATGCCAATGAAAGAGAAATCAGTAGGATGAATGGGCAGCAAGTGAAAGGTAGATTTACCCTCACACTTCATCATTTCGGCCCCTCACCCACACACACCAGGCAAATAGCATCATTCAAAGAGGCGTACAGCACTCTGGAATCCTCCTCTGCAATAAAATTGTTTTCAGACCCACCCTCCGGCTTAGATAAATGGTGAATCATCCCATTTTCCCCCACTCCTTTCTTGGGCACCACCCCTACTGAAGAAATAATCAAGTCCGGCAGGGGCCACTCAAAGTATAGACCTGCTACCCTACCCTCAGCCACCCTTGTGTCCAGTTTTTCAGATACCACCTGAAGGGGTACCCTTCCTTTGCCTAAATATCCCTGTGAAGGAGCTTTCAAATGGGACCCCAAAGGCATAGCCAACCTCATGTAAGGTTATCTCTTATTATGTTTATCCTCCAATGTTCCTTCCTTGCTTTCGGCTCCGCCATGCTCAACCGTACTCACTCCATGTTTTCCACTACCCATCTGTGTTAAAGCCCCCATGGTCACAGCTGCATCCGTCAGCACGTCCTGTTAGTCATCCACCATTCCATCCCCCACAACCACAGAACTGCAAGACCTACCCTCGAATCTAGAGTCCTCAATGTCCCATGCTGCCCACCACTCTCCTTTACCTGTCAATACGACTCCACCCACGGCCTTATCCGTGCGCCGTCCACCGCTACTCCGGGGGTGCCCTTTAGTCTTGGTCCAATATGAAATATCCCACCACTCCCACCCTTAGGTCAGAAAGCATGTGAGTTTGAGTCTGATAGGTAAGATAAGACAAAAATGCAAACATTTTTGGGGCCAGAAACAACCGAGTTGTAGGACAATTCTGATTGGTAGTTCATTCGTTAATCTACCATTATTGGATACATCGACTCTATCCAGCTATCACAGTGTAGCAGTCATAAAATCAACAAATGTCCATGCGGAATCTCCCATTTTTCTAGTTTAGACCATAGGTTGGTGAATTCAACAGAACTGAAAGCTACAAAACAGCAAAGTATAGGCCTGGTAGTTACAGTCTATCTCTGAGCCTTTTCCCAAAGTATAAAAAATCTTTCCAAGGATTTACCACAAATATCGGAAATCACAAATATGCTCTTTAATCAGGGTCTTACATTGGCATCAGTGTTTTCACACCAAATTCTGCATGCCTTGGAATTGACCACACACTGAAGATTGTAGCAGATTTGCCTTGCATACATTTTCCAGGGGAAAATTGTGGGGATGTAATAATTTATTCAATACTAGAAATTAAAATACCTATGCAAACATTTTCTTGTGCAGGTGTCTGTGCAGGGATCTGTGCTGGGATCAGAATGTATCCCCTGCATCA
The DNA here is from genome assembly GCF_964261635.1 of Lissotriton helveticus. Lineage (NCBI taxonomy): Eukaryota > Metazoa > Chordata > Amphibia > Caudata > Salamandridae > Lissotriton > Lissotriton helveticus. The sequence goes on along the minus strand of NC_136063.1, from coordinate 1,648,714,173 downwards.
AAATCAGGGATTTTGAAGGTGAACTCATGCTCTCTCTTTGGCTGAGGCCAAGGCATTCAGGTGTCATCAGGGTGGTGACACCATTTCAAGTGTGCTTTCAATATTTCCTTCTCTTACTTGAGAATTATACCCGGCTGCTTCTTGGTGATTTTGCACCAAACATGGTTATTTTTTCCAAATCCTAAGGTCCCAAAACACTTTTTGCTCAACTTCTCCCTCCCCATATCATTTTTCCTACTTTTTCTTTTTGGAACTTTACACTCAAGAAATATAGATTTTTTTTGAGTGGTGAGTGCATATTATTTAGCTACTCTTATCCGTGCCTAATGGAAAATGAGAGAGAGACAGTTCTATAGTCTATGGGCCTCATATACAAAATGGGCATGGGGCTTCAAGCCATTTTGCTGCTCCGAGCGGCGTCATTTTAAAAGCACATGGATGCTTCATATTAACAACAATTAGATGCATCAATGTGCTTTTTCCTGCACTGGGTCACAATTGGCTGCCATTCTCCAGTGTAGGCAGCCTTGTGTCATGTTGCAAAGGTGCCTGCATTGCGAGGATAATGTTTTTTGTGCAGGAAGGAAAACCTTCCTGTTCAAAACCAGTCACTACATTCTGCAGCATGCATAGAAAGAGGAAAAAACGATGAGAAATGAAAGTATTTCTCCTCGTTGTGCCACTCCTTCAACTCCCCTGGATAGGCGAAGGATTCTGACGCATTCCCAGCTTTACGAAATTTTGCAAATCTGGGAAAATGTCAGGTTCCATGGATGGTGCGTGGGTTTACCCACAGCAACACCCATGGAACATCCCTTTCATGCAGAGTAATGCATGAAAGAGGCCCATATATACAAGGCCATGAAAAGTCACACAAGTTGACTTTACATGAACTTGTAAATATGAGCAAACAGTGCGCCGCCGTAGCGCCTAACAAAGTGATGCACCGGAGCCACAATGGAGTTGCAAATGAGGCCCTAAGCATTTTTAGTCTATTATGCCAGAGCCTACTAGCAAAAAAGAAAAAAAAGTAGAGATTCATGTATATAGTTGCCTGGCCTGAGATCTGGTAATTGATGGTGTGATAAGTCACAGTTGGACAATACCATGTGTTGCTTTCCACTAGCTTGAGGTGGCTCTGCACAGAAAGAAACAATTAGCAACTGTCTGCAGCATTGATCAAGTTGGAGAGACAAGGAGATGCAAATGTTTGCAAAAGGCTGAGCATGCATAAGGAGTCAGGACCAGGTAGGAAAGTGTCTGCCATAGGAAACTTCAGATCATCAAAAGCCAAAGCTAAACAAATAACCATAGTACTGCACGCTTGGGTCCCATTGCTTTCATCAAGAGGCAACTCCAGCACTACCTCATTACCTTGGCAGTCTGAGTGGGTGAATCCAAGTAGGCAACTCTGGACTTTGGTGCTGGCTTGCCTACAAAATAGTCTCATCTTTCCAAGCCTTCCATGGGCTTGGGTAAACAGTCGGATGAGCAGCTGCACTTATTGCAGCAGGAAATTGAACTTTAGAGAGTTGTCAAGAGTCAGACGTAACCAAGCTGAAATTACAGGTAGGGGTTGTGAAACCTCTCCAATGAGGATACAGAACTCAGCAGAGAAGATACAGAGCAAACCATATGTATGATATCCACTTGCACACAGCAGACGAATTTCCCATAGTGAGCCATGGCGGCTGTGGAAAATGGGAAAGTAGATGTAATGCTGATCGCCAAGATGCTGATCTACCAGGAAATGTAGACAGCATGAGTATTTGAGGCTGCTACAGCATGAAAAAGATGCCTTGGAACATTTCATTTAACTGTGTGGTTTGCTTGCCTGGCTCGCTTCTCCTGGTTGCCTGTTCCTTGACGTTCTTGTTTTCTCTTTGTCAGTTTCCTTGGGAAAGGCAGAACAATATGAAGGGATTGTTATATCTGTGTTTGTGCTTCCTGATGACAAACTCCTGTGGAAATTACTTGGAATTCTGGAGATCTCTATCCAATTTTTTGTTAGTGACTCAAATCAGCTCAATCTGCTTTGAAAATTGGTAAGCACCAACAAATGCTTATTATATTTGTATATGTGTTATATACTTATGAAACTAGAACAGTGCTTTGCATTTTGGGATCAAGAATGTATGCCATCTGAATGTGCTAACCCCTGCTGAAGTACCTGAAGAAGCAGATAAGTGACACATGGAGAACTCCTAGGACAAGGAGAGGCTCTGTGCCTTGGGACTCTATTGCCCACAGTGCTCTGCTCCTGTAGTTTGCTGTTCCAGAGTTCGTTTTTAACACATAATGTGTTGATGCTGCCTGAAAAGAACAATCATTGTCTTAAAGTGTGTAATGCGAGGGCGCAAACCATGCAAACGGTTGCTTCGACCTCTACATCGATAACTAGCATTGGGCAGATACTCTCCATTGTCCTAATATCTACCCTTCAATATGGATGCTATCTTACATGTCTACACCTCAGTACACTGGACTTTTTGTGTGCATTTCTTTTGCAGTGAACTTGGTTTGTGAATCTTTCCAAATAACTCTGAGATAACGTTTCCTAACAAAGTAATATGCACTTTATGCTTTACTGCAGCCTACATATTGCACCGCATAGTTGTTTCCTAACAATGATACTGTGAGCCGCTAATATAAGTCAGCACAAGAATGGCATGATACTTTTAAAGCAGTTATGGTGCCTACAAATCTGCCATGCAGTGATCAATTATATTACAATTGCCCTAACTGTAAGAACAATATATGGAGTGTCCAACTTCTTGAAATTAGTTGAAAGATACTTTTTTCCACATTTTTGATGAAATGAGGATTCTATTGCTCTTAATCATGAGTAATCCTTTTATATTCTGTATATATTTATTGTATACCCGTATGATGAACTTTCCGAAATATCCCAGCGTTACCCTCCAAAATGATTCTGTGATAACCTCATACAGCAAAACTGCATTCCCCTCATTCTCTGTTGCACTTTATATAGTGTTTTGTGAAGACACTTTCCGCCATTCTTCTTGCTAAAATAAGACAGCACAAGACTGGGATGAGAAGTTTTCAGCAAGAATGTACTTTGTAATCTTTGCAACCTGCCATGTAGTGATTAATTACATTAAGAGTACTCCAACTGTTAGCAAGGATGTGGAGTGTCAGATTGCTCCTATTTGAAGTATGTTCTACTGATACATGGTTTAAACTGTAGTATCCTGGTGTTATGGATTGCCTCCCCAATGTTTCCCTGTCCCTGGCTGCTCAGCCCGTGTGAGTGTTCTGAATGGAATGTTTGGTGTGTGGGCTATGAGTGGAATTCTAGGGTGCCTGAATGAGAGATGACAGTTGATGGATGGGGCTGAGCAGCTAGCAGGCTGCTCCCGATAGGGTTAGCTATGACTTATACTTGGACTTATTCTACCTGTTTACCGGATACATGAACAAACCTACGTTGACATCATCACTCAAGTGTGGCCTCCTAATTATGACACTTACTTTTGGCGACGAGGTGAGGACATCTCCACGCTCTACAGTGGTTCAAGAGGACAAGTAATACTTGAAGATGCTTCCTACATCAAGCTGGGAAGGAACCACTACATGGAGAAGCAGACTAACGCAAGTGAAATGCACAAGACGGAAAAAACAACAGTGTCACTTTAAAGACATTAAGCTACAAAGACAAAATGTGAAACAGGTACAGCAACAGCACGCAGTACAGCCCCACCGGTGTCCATTACAACGGACAGCCCCCACACAAGTCTGCTGTACCCCATCTCATGAAGCCACTACAACTAGCGACTTCAAGGATTATGCGCCAACTGAGCCTTCAAATACAGTAAGCCTCTTATTTTTCTTCATAAAGGCTGCGCAGAGGGTGACATGTAACTTTACATGTGGATGCCTGATTTCTGACTGCAGTGGAGCTGACTGCACAGAGACATGCTTGTTTACAAACAGCAATACACAGTCTTGTGGATTGTGTTTTTTTACGAGATGCTGGGTGTGTTTCAACCAGTGTCCTGTATATCGGACAGCCCCAACAACAGCGTGCTGTACCGTGTGCTTGTTCGTACACCCACAAACCCTGCACCTACAAGGAAAGTCTACTCATTGAAAATGACTTTCTATGTGAGTAGACACTTCATGGACGCAAATGTCAAGACTCACAGGGACACTGTCCTACACTTAATCTGTCTACTGCCTGATGTCGGAGCTACTTCGGAGGTGCTTGATGAATGAATTTACGTTCTACATTTCTGTCTCTACAACGCTTGTGCAGGGATCACTATACATGGTCTAGTACGACAAAGAGGATTTTTCTCAGCATTTTGACAGCTGTGGTCACGGGCGCACACAGAGCAGAGCTTTGGACATTTACAACAGTGACACTTCATATGAAGCATGCCAGGTGTGCGTTACTTGTTCAGTTTTGGACTTATGTTTGGACTTCCATTCAATTTTGGGTCCCAGCTGTCACCTCCTCTTTTGGCAGTTCAACCACCACCATCACATTTAAAATATACGTGGCACGAGCCCCTACCTGCATTCTGTTGATGCGCTGTTGGCTCCCGGCTCCCTCTGTGGCGATCTGACGCTTGGTGCTGCAGAAGGACGCTCTGCTGTACAAGCGTGCCCTGAGCCACCCGGCACAAACGTCAGGAAACGTGCCACCATGTTGGCATTGGCGTCTCTCATCAAGGCCTGCGCCCGCTTTTCCAATCACGTTGTTCATCTTCTATAAAGTTTTTTTTGTTATTAGTAGCAGCGTCGCAGTGTGTGGAACAGTGTAATCTGCTCTTCTCCAGCTTTCCTGATTTGTCTCCTGAGCACCAGTTACTCCAGGTACTTTACATTGCTTTCTCCTTGTCAACACCTGCGTCTTTCTGCTCGTTTGGTGTCTGGGTATGCTCTTTGAAGCATCGACGACTCACACAACTTCTTGAGGGTGCTCCTGGTCACAGTTTTTGTTCCTTTATTCAGTTCAAAGTACAAAGTTCTTTTTGGCACTTTTGTTCATTGTGCACCTATGTAAGGTTAAACTTGTCTCCTTTTCCTTACACTTGTGAGACATTCTTCGTCAGGGTGGCAAGTCATTCCAAGGAACAATTCGGATGAGGTGTTCGCTCACCGGCGTGTCTTTTTGTTTATCACATTTCTATTGGTTCATGCCTTGCTTGTCTACAGAGCTTATTTACGATTGGCCTTATATATATGCAGAGTTTGGTTACTTAGATTATATCTACTGGAAATTTTAGGTTCATAGCATATGTGTATCAGCTTCCACATGTTTGGTTCCCTTACGCAAAGGATGCTCTAGTATTGTTGTTAGTGGGTAGCTGTGAAACATACTCCCTTACATGAGGGACAGTCCTGGGTTTAGGTACATTCCCCTTTCCCATAAAGTGTTACATGTGGCATGAACCCTTAGAAGGGGTATGTTCTCCATTACATGAGGAATAGTCATGGTTTGGGTACGAGCCCCTTTCCATAGTGTGCTACACGTGGCCCCTACACAGGGATGTAACCCTTAGACGGAGTAAGTTTTCCCTTACATAAGGGGTGGGGGTAAGTTTTTGGGGTTGTCTCCCATATTTACATTTTGTGACCTCATTTTAGAGTTGATAATTGAGTTTGTAATGCAGGTGTTGCCCTTACGTGCTTAAGATGCCTTGCACCGCACAAGTTTATGTTGCAGGGGTGTCCTTGTGTGCTTAAGACGCCTTGCGCCGCACGAGCTTATGTTGCAGGGATTTCATCCTTGCCTGCCTCCTCACATTGGAAAGCTTTCACTCTAGATTTCACAGGTTGTCCCTCATAATTATTTGGGAAGGACATTTGGTTATAGTCCCTCTGGTCCTCATTTACGTACACGTTGTACCTTACTTAGGTTTGGGGCAGGACGTTGGGTACTAGTCCCTTCTGTCCACATTTGCTTTACTCCTTACATGGAGATTATTACATTTTTACTTGTACTCATTTTGTTTTTCATTAGAGCAGGGGATGGGTAATATTATTTATCCATCTTTCTCTATAGTCTTCTGTTCCTTTCCTTCTCGTGATGCGTATTTCCCGCTTCCCTGGGTTTGGGCTTTATATTCATCTTTATTTTTTCAATTCCCCTTGCGATGTTGTTTTTTTTCTCATCCCTGGATTGTGAAATATTTACTCTTGCTGTAATTTTATTGTTTACAGTTATATACTTTTCTTATCTTTTCTGCTTTGTTTATGTTACATCTTTTGCAAACATTTGCATCTTCTTCTGTTCAATAGGGAAGAGGTATGTAGTATCCTGGTGTTATGGATTGCCTCTCCCATGTTTCCCTGTCCCTGGCTGCTCAGCCTGTGTGAGTGTTCTGAATGGAATGTTTGGTGTGTGGGCTATGAGTGGAATGCTTGTGTGACTGAATGAGAGATGACAGTTGATGGATGGGGCTGAACAGCAAGCAGGCTGCTCCCGGTGGGGTTAGCTATGACGTATACTTGTTCTGATACATGAATAAACCTACATTGGCACCATCACTCCGGTGTGATCCCCTAATTACTACATAAACTTTATGAAATTATGTTTTTAACCAGGTTTTATCTCCTTTTATAATATGTGTATTGTGTTGCTGTACACTTTTGTGGCTATTTAGCCGAATGAAGGAATGTTGACTGACTGACAACTGTGTCTCTCTCCCTCCTTTCCCGTATTGTCTCTAATTGTATTTTTCATTCAAGAAATCTTTATTTCAGCAATGTACCATAAAAGTAGACAATAGCATATAGAAAACAGGGCAAATAGATGACAAATAGTTTCAAGCTCATTTTTCAAAATGACACATTTGGTCAAAGTTCATAAGTATAAAAACACCGTTTTTTTTTAAAATAAATAAGTTTCTAAAAACAGTTTAAGAATTTGTAAAAAACAGAATGTCTAACCATAGGCTGCCAATCCAGGCTTAAGTTCAAGCAATTAGGAACCTACGTTTGTGCCACATAGCTGCCAAAAATTCTGAAACTGCAAATACAATAGGACCAGTTATGTCTGATTTTAATAATCTGAATGCCTGCATGCATTGTAGGAAGCCCAAATTTTTGCATAAAGGAACAAGCCAGTACTTCCTAGCCTTGTGATACTCCGGACAGAAAAATAAAACGTGAAGCTCAGTTTCAGTATCACATTTGCATGCTGGGCAATTTTTCGGGGCAGAGGATGACCACCTGCTAGTGAAGGCTCGCAAAGGTAGAACGCCATGCCTCCACTGAACATAGAGTTTCTTTGCTAATAGAGGATATATGTCATCAAGAAATCCCTCAAATAAATAACAATCTTTGACCAGCAGGAAAGAGGCAGTTATAGAGCCAATTTGATAATTGCGTAATACGGTATTAAGTCTCTCAAAACATGCGTGAAAACATTTTACAGCCCCTCTCTGGGTCAGACCAAAAGACAGGAACTTCTAACCTTGTAAATTCTTTTTTTATATGGATAAGCCAGGGAATAATCCCTGCACCCGGAAAGGTCAATATTTCCTTGAGTTCCTGTCTGTAATTTGTCAGCTCCAGTGTTACCCAGAGACCACGCCAAAATCTGAGCGGTTTTAGCGCTAGCTCTTCATCAATTGGTCTGATTCCCAGATCAAACCTTAAGGGAAGGAGTGGGGTACCAGACGGTAGTGCTAACAACTGTCTTAAAAATGTATTTTCAGACCTGGTGATTTCGGTCCTGTTACAGTGACCCCAAAGTTCGCCCCCATACATAATGGCACCCGTGGCTTGTGATTTGCAAACCTCCAACGGTGGTCCAACAGGTTTGATAGTGGACTTATTGGATAGTTTAAGAATTCCGCCCGAAAGTTGGGCCAATTTTAGTTGTGACTTGATCTGCTGGGGGCCCAACGTCAAGTTCTCATTAATGGCGAGCCCCAGATAGTCAAAGGTAGTTATCCTTTCAAGTCTCGTTGTCCCTAGACTTGGATTTGGTCATGTGGATTTTGGGCGATTGAAGATCATACATTTTGTTTTGAGGGAATTGATTTCCAATCCCGAGCGGCACAGAATTCCTGAAAACCATCCAATGTTCGCTGTATACCCATTGGGGATTTAGAAAGCAAAAGGGTGTCGTCGGCGAACATAATTGCAGGGACCCTGTTGCCGGCCAACTTTGGAGCATCGTTGTTCTGTACTCCATTAAGGTGCACGATTACCCCGTTGACATAGAGGCAAAACAGGGTCGGTGCAAGCATGCAGCCCTGCCTTACGCCCCTACCAACGGGGAATCGAGATGACAGTGCACCATTTTTCCCGCATCTTACCTGGCCGAAAATGGCCTTGTGTAGCCTCATCAGGACAGACAGGAGGTGGGTAGGAATGCCCAGCTCTAAAAGAACTGTTTTGGAAAAGCTAACCTTTCAGCTTAAAGTGAGGGAAAGATTGGTATTCTTGACAGCACAATCTCCCTTCGCAAGACCTTTACAAACAGAACAGCTCCTCTTTCATAAGAATGAGGGACAATATACGCTGAAGAAGCTTACCAGTCAGTATGGTAGCAGCTTGTTGATGGAGCTGCTTCAAGAGCTTTGTCAGAGTGGTACTTGCCAATCCATCTCCCGGCTGCCACGTTCTCCTTGTCTCTGAACAAGGCTTGATCCAAAATAGGAAAACAATGCTCAAGAAGGAAGTGCAAACCTGCTTCTTTATATTCATATATTTATTTATTTACAAAGTTTTATATAGCACGAACATGACACTTCAGGGTATCAAAATGCTTTAGTGTTTAGTGTTTAGGATAAACAGCAACATCATCATCAAGGGGGGAACACATTATGACAGAGTCCCAAGAGAAACCACCACATGGTCCAGGACAGACAAAAGACAAAAATCGAAAAAAAGAACATCATTTGTGAGAAACACATGCATGCAGACTAAGGGACACATTGTGTTCAGGAGTAGAGATTGTGGATTCTAAGGTAGAAATGTGTTGCAGTTGTGGGGGTCAGTCTTATTTCAGGGGTAGGATGTTCCAGATTCTTGGGGCAACACCTGAGAATGCTCAGTTATATGTTTTCTTTTTAAAGAATTTTGGTGGTTTCAGCAGTTGGGCCCTAGTGCCTCTAGATGCTCTACAGCCACTGATAGCTCCAGTTTTTGTACAAGTCATTTCAGGGTGTTGACGTGTAGGGATTTGTGGGTCACACATGCAATTTTTAAGTGAATTCTTGCCTCATATTAGAGCCAGTTTAAAGATTTCAAATCAGGAGTGATGTGGTTGGTTCTTTTAGATCCCGTGATAAGTCTAGCAGCAGAGTTAGGAGAGGCCCTTAGTGGTGCTAGCTTAGATCTGGGAAGTCCAACCTGGGAATCACTAGGTCATGAACAGCTGATTTTAATTTGTCAGCGGGAAGGAAGGATTTCATTTTCATCAAGATATTCATGTGGAAGTTTGTTCCTTTGGAAATAGAGCTGATGTGCTCCTGCATGTTCAGGATCTTGTCTAGCGTTATTCCCAGAGATCTTGTTGAATCTATGATGTGCGGTAAGCAGTTGAAGCGGCCATATGCGAGTGTGACCTGTGTACGGTTCAATAGGGACATATTGACCTTTATTCTTTGGGTTCTGTTGTGGAGAAAAGAAGTGACCCAGTTAAGTATAGACCCAGATAGCCCCATTCTAAGTTCAAGTAGGTCTAAGAGGCAGTCATGTCTAACCTTATAGAAGGCTGATGAAACCTTGAAGAGGATAAGAAGGCAGGATTTATTCTAATCCAACATTTTTTGGGCATCATGAACTATTTGAGTGTGAGCTGATTCAGTACTGTGGCCTTGGTGGAAGTCATATTGAAATTGAGCTATAAGGCTGTAGTGTTCAATTTGGTTGCACAGATGTACATGGATACATTTTTCAAGGCGTTCCCAGTGTCTGAATATTTGAGATTTGGTGGAAACTGTTTAGATCTGCATGATCGCTCTGGATTTTTTCAAAATAGGGGTAACCTGCTAAGCTTAGGGCAGTCAGGGATCGATCCTTGGAGTAGTGAGGCATTAACTATCTTGGTCCAGAGAGGAAGTAGGGACAGTTTGACCTCACTGAAGACATTAACTGGTAAGGAGTTGCTAAAGTGGCTTGAGGGTTTTAGTGCTGTTGGTATTTTGAGAATGGCACTTTCTTGAAAGGTTTTGAATGTGCTCCATGAAGCATTGTTTTTAGTGTTGTGAGCAGAGAGGCATGGTGGTTTAGCGATCCCAAGGGGGGGTGGGGGTGCTAACATGAGGCTTGAGAGGAAGGTGCTCCCTAACTGTCCACAGGTCTCTTTCAATCTTTCTTGTCTTTTTCATGAAGAAGAAGGCAAAATCCTCACAGTTTAACTGTGGATGAGAGCATGTAGAGGCAGAGATTGGTTGGTCTTTAGATTGTAGCTTGACAAGTTGAACAATTGTTTGGGATGATTTCTACCTTTATCGATTTGGGTTTTTAAAAAATTAGCTTTTGAACTTCCGATACATTTGTTATAAGTGCTTCTTAATTTCTGTTACGTGTTCAGGATGTTCGAGGAAGGGTGAGAATCTCCTTGGTCATTTAGCTAGACTGAACTTACGTCTTTCTGCATTAAGGGTGTCACTGAACCATGGTTTGGATTCTTTGGTGGACATTCTATTTAATTTTAAGGGTGCTATTGAGTGTAGAATGTTCAGAATTGAGTTGTTGTAGTGGGCTATGAGGTCATGGACATATGCCATATCCAAGGGAGGTGGCAAGATGTTGTTGCTGAGCGATGTCAGAATATTGAGGTTGGTACTTTGCATGCCTCTTCTCCTGTGTTTGGGTTTCTTTAGTTGTGCCTTTTTTGCCTCCAGGGATTCTGTGATGAAGAAAGTGTTGCGGTGGTGATATGTCCAGTTGCAAGGAATTATGGATTTTAGTTGGATGGTATTACTTTTGGCAATGATACGGTCCAAGGTCACCCCGTGTTTTGAGTAAGTCCGTCACAGAATTGTGTTAAATTAGGGTCAGGTAGGAAGGATTTAAGGCTGTTGACTGCTTGGTCATTAGGGTCATTCCAGTGGATCTAGAAATCACAGAGGAAGATCTTGGTGCAGTGTTGTCCTGGTAGAGATGGTTTCTATTATGTGTTCTGTGAATGTGATGTTATCTCCTGGTGAGTGGTAGATCATGTGCAGTTAGCACACTGGACTGTTGTTATTCATAATATCAATGCATAAGTATTCACATGAGTATAGAGCAATGTTGGGTGAATGTTTAAATGAGAGGTTGTTTTGGGGTATGCAAGTAATACCTCCATCTGGTCTGCTGAGCCTATCTAATCTTATGATGTAATGGTTAGGTAAAACTAGTAAGCAAGGGTAGATGTGGAGGCGTCATGTGGCCAAGTTTCTGTAAGGAGCAGTAGGTCCAGTTCATGTGCAAAGATGAGGTCCGCCATGTCTGCCACATCTTTCACTGCCAATCTGCAATTGAGTAGCATGCCTTTCAAGTGTGGTTTGGTGTCCTCAGCGTTTACCTAAGTGATGGGCACTTGCTTAAGGGTTGACTTGTTTATAGTTCTGTATTGAGCCTTGGTTCTCTGTGTGGGTTTGTAAGAATTGTTTGTATTTGGTACAAATCATCTCTGTTACCGGAATCTGCAGAAATATATGATGGGAGGAGAGTGTGAATGTCACTATCGGAGAGAGGATCATTGAGTCTTATGGGCTGAGTATAGGCACTGTGGTAGGGTTTTGTTCTCCATCTCGGATGGAGAGATTTTAAGAGAGTTGGGCTCCTGTTTGTTGTGGACTGTGATAGAGGTTTAGAGTGATAATTAGGGGTCGATTCCGATTCGGGAAAAAAAACGTCCATACGATTTGTATCCGGAGCGCTCTCCGTACGAATCGTACCCGTCCGTCCGAGTCGCGAAGTACGATCCGTATTCCGTGAATCCGTCCGAATCGTCGCGATCCGTACGTATTGCAAGGCTGAAACCGTGAACCGTACGACTCGTACACATACCGTATGACTCGTACACATGCCGTACGACCCGACGAGTACGATCCGGACCGGGGTATGAGGATGCGATTCGTACGGTCCATGTAAGGCAAGGGCGAGTCAAACGGAAAAGCACACAAACACATACACACCGTACAGTCCGTACCCCCCATAATCGCAGGGATACGTCCCTTACCCCTGTGATCATGGGGTGTACGAGCCATGCCCCATGGTACGATCGGTGTACGAGCCGTACCCCCATTGTACGATCGGTGTACGAGCCGTACACCGATCGTACAATGGGGGTATGGCTTGTACACCGATCGTACATGGGGTACGGCTCGTACACCGATCGTACAATGGGGGTACAGCCCGTACACCGATCGTACAATGGGGGTACGGCTCGTACACCGATCGTACAATGGGGGTACGGCTCGTACACCGATCGTACATGGGGTACGGCTCGGACACCGATCGTACAATGGGGGTACAGCTCGTACACCGATCGTACAATGGGAGTATGGCTCGTACACCCCATGATCGCAGGGGTACGGTGCGTACCCCTGCAATCATGGGGGGTACGCACCGTACCCGGGGGGGCGTTCCGTACCTGTTTTGGCGCGAACTCTGCTTTTACGGCTGTTTTCAGCTCCCATAGAAAAAGGGTCGTACGGTGCCTACTTGACACGTATCGTACTTGCTGGGTCGTAAAAACCAGCAGCGAACCATACAGATGCCGCGTACAGCGGGTTCTGAGGGAGAATCGTACGGAGATTAGAGTCGTACGGTGTCTTGTACGACTCGTACGGAGTAGGGCTCCTGGTACGAATCGTACTTCGTCGTACGTACGGGACGTTTACAGGTACGATTCATACGGGGAAAAAACGCCCCGTACGACGATTCAGAGCGCTTTTCACCGGATCGGAATCGACCCCATAGTATCTAGACCCTGGTAGTGACTATTCTTCACAGGAGTTTTGGAGATCCATCTGTTGTTTGCCAGATCTGATGTGATGTTTATTAGATTTTATAGGTCCAGTGTTTTTTCACCAAGTTGGATTCTAATGATGTGGGAGAATAAGAGATTGCGTTTGGGGCCAAAGGCCCGGAGAAGGGGTGAGGGGGGTGCTCAAGACTGTTGTGTAAGAATGCTGCAGGCCTGAGAGAACCAGGAGGGCAGAGTTCGGGTTGTAGAGGTAATCGGGCATGAAGTGGGGAGATGGTGAGCTGGGCAAGTAGACGCGCTGGTGTCTCATAGTGTTAGTTATTGTTTCAGAATTGGGTTATCAGGCAGAGGGAGTGCCTTGAGTGTATTCAAAGTATCCATGGGGGTGTGTTCAGCCGTTAAGGGGAAAGTCAAGGTGGTATGGTTATTTCCTTGGAGTCTCTGCGTTCAATACTTTAGTGGGGTAGTCTAGTTGGGTGCTTCATGGATGGGGACTCATGTTCCTCAAGAGGTGGTGGAGAGTTGGTGTTGTGTGTGTTGCACACCATGCAGGAGCAAGGGGTTAGTGGGTGGAGTGCTTAATCCGGCTTGGGCATGAGGTTACATTATTGTGGGTTTTTGAGGTAAGCCTGCAGAGTCAAGACAGCCTTGTTGGGGGCACATTCATTACTAGTTAGAGATTTTTTGATGATAAAGAATGTTTAATCACAAATTACTATGTTTCGGCCTGACGATGGATGGGATGAACCCGTTATTGTACAGGGAGATAGTTACGTCAGCTCCCCAAGCAAGTAAGGGGGCTACCAAGAGTTTGAACACATGTGGGATCTTCCTGGATGCAGAGAGCAGGAGCTGAGAGAGCAAGGCTTTCCTCCATTGTGCTCTTCTTTTGGTGTAGAAAAGAATATCACTTATTGTAGCTCCTTTTTGTGAGCAGAAGTTAGGGTCTGAAATTTGTGTTTCTCGGTTAGATTTGAGAAATTTGTGTTTTAGGCTCTTGGATGCATTATTAGTTAGATTAGGAGGGTATATAAGTCTGAAAGAATAGCAGCCTACCTGCTTTAATATATTGTCAGGTGCTCTAGGTGGAGTTAGTCTCCATGTCTATGTGAACAGATTAGAAAACAACTGAATGGAAGGTGTCAGTTCAGGCCGACTTATAAATGGCACTAGCTGTAACATTTGCTTTACATAAGACTAAGATGAGAACAGCTAGAAAGCACCAAAAAGCACAATAACCTTGGGAGCAGAATCATACTGAATTGATGTTCTTTTATGTCTCTCACTGTCTCCCCCAATGAAGTTATAGGCAAAAATATTGGTGCTTGTTACAGAAGCAGGAAAAGGGGAATGGAATAGGAGAGATAGAAAAAGACTAGGAACCAACACTGCTTTGTAACTTCTGGGCTTAAAGAGATTTGCCAACAGTAGTGAAACATTACAAGATACAGACCTGCCTTAAGTAAATTGTTATTGGAATACCACATGTAATTGTAATTTAAAATAGATATACATTAGCAGTATCTCTCTATAACCAACTCCCTAAGCTTAAAAAGGTACACTCACAAGTCTCTGTGTGTTTTACTTGAATTCTATAGAACTTGTACACAGCATGCATTAATATATATGAATGTGTGCAATTTCCTCTTTAGAGTCAACTCAGGTGTTTTCCTTCACAGCAACTCTTAGTATACAGTCTCAGTCTAAAAGTGGGAGAATCATAAGCCAGTATTTGGAGTTTGAAAATCAATGTGCATCACATAGATCAAAGCTCAGAATTCAGGGTATTTTTTTGTAATCCAAAATGTACACATTAAAACTCTTTAGGAAGCTAGATGTCTTGACACTCATAATCGAACATCTGGGTGTTGAGGTCCTGGCTTCAGCCACATTGTAGCACAATCGCATACCAACGATGCAGTGCACCACATGGAAGGTTTTGCATAAAGAACTCAGGCCATCCCCATAAAATGCAAAGTTTGTGGCCTGTGTACTCTGATAAGGAATGTAAGACATTAAAACGCGTACTAATACCATGCGTGCCATTACATTGTGAGTATTACCACGCCAATGGCTTTACAATGACCTACCATTACAATGCAAACTTTTACCACACATATGCCTTTACCACGCATGCTATTACAACACAAAGGCATGCGTGTTAAAGACATACACATGGTAAGTGTTGAAGGTAGATAAATTACTATATATATGTGTGTGTGTAAATATATATATATGTTTTTATATACACACACACACACATATATATACTTTGAAACGAACATGTATTTATGTATATATCTATATCTATCTATATATCTATCTATCTATCTATCTATCTATCTATCTATCTATCTATCTATCTATCTATATATATATATATATATCAATATCACTGCATCAACCTATAAAAAAGCATAATGATTTAAAACATGTTGCAGCGTGACCAAGGGCTTTTGGCTCGAAACGCGTCGCTGGTTCTGTTCTGTTCTAAAAATAAAAATACCATCTTGCTGACTCTGCTGGTCCGGTCCTCATTCTTTTGCTGGCGTGGAGGCGGTGTCTGCGAGCGCAGAGCAAGCTGAGGAGGAGCTTCGTCTTCATGTATATATATATATACATGTTTGTTTCAAAGTTCCACCTGTCACTTGCTGCACTCAGGGCGGGTGCCTCCATTTCTTGTGGATAGACCCATGTACACGAACACACCACAATCCCAAAGGAAAATAACAGAGCACTCAAGGGGTCAGTTGTAAGGATTTTAATCCAAGCAGACGAGTGTCGGCGCTCAGCCTTTCTCAGTCCTCGCTGCCAACAACATGCTGTGACTGCTGGTGATTTTTAAAAACATTTTGAATAACAAAGCTGGATAACAATAGTCCCCTTTTGATCACTATTTTCCATTCTGCAATGTGAGCGCATTAGTTGTATTGACACCGTATTTCAGGATCTAAGGGGAACAGACTCAACATTCCTACTTGTTTACGTTGTGAACTCTTGATTTTGACATAGGTTGAACTTTTGTACATATGTTTTGCATATTTGTAACAGCATATAAACATGGCCACCAAATGTATCTTTTTTCTGCTTACTGAGTCTTAGCAGTTCCAGGATGCCCAGCCAATTTGAAGTCATGAAGTTAACTCATAGCCTAGTATCTTAACTTTTTGAATTGTAAATACGCAGCTCCTAACGAACTGTAGAATCCTTTTTCAAAAGGTGTGTTACTGGCCAAATGCTCCTTGTCAGTGATGATATCGTTTAGCTCTGCTGGTGAACATTTCTTAGAAAAACAACCTATTAGATTAATCTTGCCAGCATTTTGATGTCTTCGAGAAGGAGTATGTAATGGAGCTTTCATGCTGGTTGGCTCAAATACACTGACATCTGTGATGGCATTGGAGAGGGGATTACAGAATACCTTAAACTAAATACCTTCCCGGGTTCGACACCCCCCCCCCCCCCCCAACTCTCTGGGAAGCCATGAAGGCAGTGATACGGGGATAGATAATATCGTACATAGTAGACAAACTCAAGAAGAGGGAAAGGGACTGTCAATCCCTAGAACAACTTCAATTTTGGAGATTCAATAAATCTCCTCCCTGACAAAAGGGTAAGAACATCTGTAGGCTGTCCGACTGGCCCTAAATCAAAATCTAGCGGATAGTTTGAGGGCAGCTTTGAAGGCAATGCAGCATCGTGTATATAAATTCAGAGACAAACCAGGAAATTTATATACTGGCTGATCTCTAGAGAGGAAACCTCCAGATTAATGCCAGGCTTGAAGATGGCCTCTGACAACATGATGTCCAAGAGTTGTAAGATGCATTTGCAGACTACTCCCTATAGCTCCTGCCAGCTCATGGGGTTGGAATCCAGATGCCCTATCATAGGTGACCTAATAGTTCCCAGGCTCTCACTAGAAAACAGGACTGCACTAAACCTTACAATTACAGCAGAGGAACTCCTCCTGGCCACACAGGATATGCAGGCTAGTAAAGCACCTGGTCTGAAAGGCTACCCAGTAGAAGTTTAAGGAGAATTTGTCCCTAAAATATTCTCCCACATAATGGAGATTTCTTAGGAGGCCCTTGAGACCAGAACCCTGCCTCCCAGACATATGAAACATCGCAATGGTGGGGCTTCCTAAACCAAACATATCATTGACAAAATGCACCTCATACAGACCAATTTTACTAATCAAGGTTGAGGCCAAGACTTTGGCAAAGGCAATCGGTTGTGGAAGTTGATACATTTCCTGATCAACCACAACCACAATGTCTTCATCCCAGAGAGGAGAACAAGACAGAGCATTAGTGGGCTCCACAATATACTAGCAAGGGTCCATAAGATATCCAAATTGACAATAACAGCCCAGCTGAATTTTGATAAAGCATTCAGCTTGGTAGAATGACCATTCTTTCACTCTGTCTTGTACAGTATGAATTTTGCAACCTACTTCCCAGAGAGCATCTATCTATATTATACTGACCCTGAGGGTAGTGTGAAAGTCAATGGCACATTATTCCAAAGGTTTCAAAACCGGAGTTGTACCGGACAAGGTTGCCCTCTGTCTCCATACCTTTTTACCCTTGTGGCCAAGCCACTAGCAAAATGGGTCAGACTTGATGCTCAACTAAGGGGGCTGAGGTGAAAAGATAAAACGGAGGATTGCATATCCTTATACGCAAATGATGTCCTCATATTTATGCAGAGACCGAAGGCCTCCATCCCCCGACTGATACACATGCTACTGGTCTATTAGGATTCATTAGGACTCAGGGTGAACTGGGGGTAATCACGACTGATCCCCTTGACCACTCCTCCCACCAGAGAATGATACAAACACCCTGGTATTCGACAGTTAGAGGGCTCATTCATTTATTTGATGATACATGTTTCAAAGAATCCAGGTGCCTGCTGGGAGTTAAACATAGCATCTGTCAAAAACAAGGAAAGAGACCACATGTCATGCTGGAGTTCACTCCCACTCAATCACCTAGGATGCATTGCGCTATTCAAAATGATCATGCTACCCTAACTATTATATATATTCCAAAACTGCCCACACAAGATACTGCCCAGATGGTTAAGTAAACTGCAATACAATCTCAATAGCTATGCCTGGCGTGACTTCCCTCCAAGGGTAAAACACACAGGAGGAGGATGGACGGAATGTTGCACAATGGCAAAACATTTACCCCCAGTCACAGATCTGGGTTTAATCCATCGTTATTTTGCTCACCAAGCCACCCCAGTTCAGACATGGCCATATGCAAATCAGTCTTGACCCTGTGCCTTATGGGAACAGTCCAGACCGAACCGACAAGCCATGTCTTTCCTGGACCGGAATCAAGCATCCTAGGACCGGTTTCTGGCTATCAGCCTTCATCAGCCAGGATAGCTTGACTCCAGTGGCGTAGTGAGCACGGGACCCACGTCTGGGCATACCCTTCCCACATAGGGTGAACAGCAAAACACACAAGATAATGGACGGAATGTTGCCCAATGGCAAAACATTCAGCCCCAGTCACAGATCTGGGTTTAATCCATTGTTATTTTGCTCACCAAGCCACCCCAGTTCGGACATAGCCATATGCAAATCAGTCTTGACCCTGTGCCTCATGGGAACAGTCCAGACCGAACTGATAAGCCATGTCTTCCCTGGACCAGAATCAATATGACCGGTTTCTGGCTATCAGCCTTCATCAGCCAGGATAGCTTGACTCCAGTGGCGTAGTGAGCACGGGGCCCACTTCTGGGCATACCCTTCACACATAGGGTGAACAGCAAAACACACAAGATGATGGACGGAATGTTGCACAATGGCAAAACATTCACCCGTAGTCACAGATCTGGGTTTAATCCATCGTTATTTTGCTCACCAAGCCACCCCAGTTCAGACATGGCCATATGCAAATCAGTATTGACCCTGTGCCTCATGGGAACAGTCCAGACCGAACTGACAAGCCATGTCTTCCCTGGACCGGAATCAAGCATCCTAGGACCGGTTTCTGGCTATCAGCCTTCATCAGCCAGGATAGCTTGACTCCAGTGGCGTAGTGAGCACGGGACCCACATCTGGGCATACCCTTCACACATAGGGTGAACAGCAAAACACACAAGATGATGGACGGAATGTTGCACAATGGCAAAACATTCACCCCTAGTCACAGATCTGGGTTTAATCCATCGTTATTTTGCTCACCAAGCCACCCCAGTTCAGACATGGCCATATGCAAATCAGTCTTGAACCGGTTCCTCATGGGAACAGTCCAGACCAAACTGACAAGCCATGTCTTCCCTGGACCGGAATCAAGCATCCTAGGACCGGTTTCTGGCTATCAGCCTTCATCAGCCAGGATAGCTTGACTCCAGTGGCGTAGTGAGCACGGGACCAATGTCTGGGCATACCCTTCCCACATAGGGTGAACAGCAAAACACACAAGATGATGGACGGAATGTGGCACAATGGCAAAACATTCACCCCTAGTCACAGATCTGGGTTTAATCCATCGTTATTTTGCTCACCAAGCCACCCCAGTTCAGACATGGCCATATGCAAATTAGTCTTGACCATGTGCCTCATGGGAACAGTCCAGACCGAACTGACAAGCCATGTCTTCCCTGGACCGGAATCAAGCATCCTAGGACCGGTTTCTGGCTATCAGCCTTTATCAGCCAGGATAGCTTGACTCCTGTGGCGTAGTGAGCACGGGACCCACGTCTGGGCATACCCTTCCCACATAGGGTGAACAGCAAAACACGCAAGATGATGGACGGAATGTTGCACAATGGCAAAACATTCACCCCCAGTCACAGATCTGGGTTTAATCCATCGTTATTTTGCTCACCAAGCCACCCCAGTTCAGACATGGCCATATGCAAATCAGCCTTGACCCTGTGCCTCACGGGAACAGTCCAGACCGAACTGACAAGCCATGTCTTTCCAGGACCGGAATAAAGCATCCTAGGACCTGTTTCAGGCTATCAGCCTTCATCAGCCAGGATAGCTTGACTACAGTGGCGTAGTGAGCACGGGACCCACGTCTGGGCATACCCTTCCCACATAGGGTGACCAGCAAAACACACAAGGGTGGCACACATCAAGTGTGTTCAGTGACAATTGGATTGAGGACTATGGGCAGTGGATATATAGATTTATTACTGGGAAGCATAAATGGTTTCCATAAATAACTGGTTATTCAGTGACAGAGGAGATCTGGTCTTCAGACTGGAGGAGCTGGAATTCCAGAATTATGTCCCATGATCCTGGCTCCATGACACAAAAATTCCTTCACATGTACCCTCAATCATGGCTATCCCTGTTGAGTGTTGGCACAGGGACTTGAAACGGATGGGTTGTAGTAAGAAATCACTAGGGAGACACCATTATGGCAGGGAAACAGTCTTGCACAGACTAGCGCCTGCAAGGGTTTCAAAAATGAGACAAGATAGGCATCTCTAAAGTAGGGGACTCCAGAATATTACCCACATCAATCACAATTCTTTTAATATTTACAACTGAGGCATGCCCTGGAACAAGTAGAGAAGTGTGGAGTGGAGAAGTGTGGTTCAATGGTTAGAGCTTCAGAGTGGAGAAGTGTGGCTCAATGGTTAGAGCGGCAGACCCCGATGCAGAGGGCTGGTCCGGGACCAGGGTTCAATACCCGCCTCGGCGGGTCCTGGGTTCAATTTCCTCGGACCTGATACTTCTAGTCTCGGTGCCTATTCTAATCATGGGTCCCACTCTGCAACCCTGGGCAATAGCTTGCTTATTCTCCACAACGGCCCCAACAGCGCTGGGATGCCTGGCTTCAACCTTGGGGATGCCCAGGAGTGGACATTTCACAGGGATAAAGCCAGGAAGGGTTCCTAAGCGGTATACGGACAGCGCCGGGACACATCGGGTGAGGTAGCTGTGCACTTTACAAATGCCCTCATTTCATTTCATTTCATTTCAAGTAGGGAATTAGTCCCCTTCACTCCCTGAATATAACACCCTGGAACCCAAATTCATGATGCTGGAAATCGGCAGCAAAGATATTTCCCAACTATAAAAACCCCTTGTGAATAACACGCCCAATACCATGCCTACCCTGAGAGACAAATGGGCCATTGACATTGGGGAGTTGGCTTAGAAAGACTGACTATAAGCCATAATGGCAGTTACACGCTTGGTGATTCCAGTGCTCCTCAGACTCATCCAGCTCAAATTCCATCACAGGGTCTAATATACATCTCCTAAGTTATGTCAGATGGTGAGAGCCCTGACATCCCAAGTGCTTCAGACATGGAGCCCCCATTTTAATAGCATGTGGCTGCCTCTATAAACAAGCCAGGATATGGGATTCCTAGATTGGTCACCTCCAGAACTTAGGCAGAAGGGGCAGAGCTGGAGTTGAGCCATGGGAGAACAGGGTATACTGATGAAGAGCAAGCCACTCTTGGAGGTGGTGGGGAAATTAAATGGGTTGAAATATGGTCATGTTATATTGTCCTGAAACAGACTATATCCATGATGCCACAAAGTGTAATGCAAATGTGTACTGTACCGTTTACCTGGTTTTGTTATCATGAAACAATAAAAATAATTTAAATACAAAAAATTCTTCACTCAATTCTTGGTAACAAGGAAGCTGATAAATGGCACACTAATAACCGGCAAAATGCACTCTCCTTCAAGGACCCTTGAGGTATAATTTTCACTTGCTGCTCAAGAAATCGTACAGGTAGACTGACATCAATTAGAACTGTCCTGGAAACTCAATCAATATAAGAATTATTTGAAATTAACCTGGGCATACTCAGAACCACCTTGAACTAAGTAGCATCAAAACAGATCAAAATTAATTTTCTCTTGATGATTCCCAAAATAAATCAGAGAAATTATATGTGTATAAAACCTCACTAAAACTGAGGATAAGGTAAACACATCCACTTTCTTAACATCCTAAGGCATCATTTTCTTATTTAATGGAATTTGTGTAGCTTGTGAAAGCATAATAGTTCTATAATTCCCAGAATATCCAGAATCGAAAAGTCCCAAAACCACCTTGAACAGGGATTCTGACAAAATAATTTCATAGAAAATATCATGTGGACCACAGCTGACTGTGCAATATTTATAACCCATTTGAGAACTGACTTAGGGCCTGGTTTTGAGCTTGGTGGTTGCCTGCGTCTGTAAGGGAGATAGAGGTATTTACTTTCACCACATTGGCTAGAATATTTCCCACCATAGTTTGAGATCTGTGGGGCATATTATCAAGGGCGGCGTTAAAATTTATCGCCGCTTTAGCGGCAGAAAACTGCCTCTAAAGCGGCGATAAGGGGCTTGATAATATGCCCTTGTGAATTCCCATAGAAGCCCATGTTCTGGTGTGAACCTGGGCTTCTATGGGAATTCTCCACGGCATATTATCAAGTCCATTATCGCCGCTTTAGCAACAGTTTTCTGCCGCTAAAGCGACGATAATTTTATCGCCGTTCTTGATAATATGCCCCTCTATCCTTTCAGAGGAGCCACCACCACAGTGACTTCTCTGAAAAGCACTGAAAGTTTGGTGGGTGGCCAATATGTTTCATACGGCCACTTAGCAAACTTTTTTGTTTTTCAAAAACAAACTCCCAAACCAAGAGTTCATTTTCTGAAAAACTAAATGCTAATGACCCTGGCTCCCAGGGATTCCTTCCCCCAAAGTGTGGGGATAATGTTATTTTTTATCGTTTTGGAACATCAAGGCTTTATCAGGCAGTGCAGAACAGAAAGAATCCACCAGACTGCGTGCTCTAAATAGAGAGGACAGTCTGGTGTAAAAAAATGAGCTCCAACTCCATCAGGTTGTCACTGTAGTGTTTACACTAGCAGAACCAGCGTGGAGACCGCCATCAGAAACATGGCAGTCCGCCGAACTCTAACCAGAGTGGATGCAACATCAATTTGGCAGGCAGAGTACTATGCCATGTTTGGGCCGAATAACCTGTACACCAAACTCTAAATCAGGCCTTTAATTTCTTCGCTCAACAAGTT
This sequence comes from Lissotriton helveticus, assembly GCF_964261635.1. Taxonomy (NCBI): domain Eukaryota; kingdom Metazoa; phylum Chordata; class Amphibia; order Caudata; family Salamandridae; genus Lissotriton; species Lissotriton helveticus. The sequence goes on along the minus strand of NC_136063.1, from coordinate 1,648,691,233 downwards.
AACTCCTTTCGTTGAAAAATGTAGTTTTCCACTTTTAGTCCATGGAATCAATCGAATACTCAAATTGACCGCATTGCCACTTGAATATGACAGGACAGGGAACGTGACTTGCATAATTCTTCTCAGTCTTCAACAAATTACCTATCTCCTGCTTATATAGAGGCTAAATCCAATTGAAGTGTTTTACTGTCTGATTTAGAAAAGCTGACTCCGTGGTGTAATTTGTTGAAGACTTCCAAGATATGAGACAGAGTTTTGTTCGAATACATTGCTCAGGTTGGAGGAAAACATTGTGTAGCTAATCTGTCAATTTGCCCTAGCCTTGTGCACAGCGACCAATGTCTGTGTTTTTCCCAATGACCAAAGAGGCTAAACTATGAGGGCTAGTGGATTAAGAGGGGAATATGAAATGGGCTAAGAGAAAAAACAAAGACCGAGGATTACACACCTTACCTCATCACTTCTGGAATTAAGGAGATCCACAGCTTGTCATTGAGCTATACAAGATAAAGAAATGTCTTAAGTTATGTGGGACAGACATGTTAAACATACTTATAATTGTAAATAGATTACCATAGCTACACCTCTTTATAACTAACTCTCTGTGCCTCGATAGTGTTAGATATTGGGTTTCTAGTTGGCAGAGGTATGCACACTGTCCAAGCAGGAATTACAATCCCAGGGAGGGTAAGTGTAGAACACACTAAAAGTTTACCTGTGCTCACTCTCTGGTAACTTGGCAAAGAGCAGTCAGGCTAAACTAAAGATTCAATAGGTAAAGTATTTGTGCGCACACACACAACCACACAGACACACAGACACACACACACACACACAACACACACAGTAATACAGTGAAAACACCACAAAAGTACTCCACGCCAGGTTAGAAAAATAGCCAATATTGATCAGAGTAAAACAAGAACAAAAGTATAAAAATCCAATATACACAAGGAGAGATATGAATCTTGCAAGATTAACCAAAAATGCAATACTTAGAAATCAGTAGCTCCAACTGATGCTATCTGTTTGCACTTGACCGGCAAGCCGAAAGTTTAGTCTGACCATGAAGGAGTACAGGCTGGATTCAGGAGTCACGCAGACCCGCTGACAGTCGCTTAGAAGCATTGAGGATCGCAGATGATGAATTGTGCAAAGGAGGGGATACAATGTTCTCAAAGGTGATGCATTGTTTCCATAGCCAGGCAACCTCCTGGATGTCAAAAAGAGATATGCATCCTACTGATGCATCGTCTTTGTACCACTGGCTGTAGCGATGTGTGCAGCACAGGGTGATGCAGAGGGGCTGCATCTGCAAATCCGGCGCTGCATTGAAGATTGTGGGTGATAAGTCACGCAGTCAGTGAGCAGTGTCTGTGGCTTCAGTGCAGGCAGTAGCAATGTGTCGACATCGTACAAAAATGCACTGGTTAAGATCTGCGCAACATCATTAATGAGTTTGTTTCTTGGGTTCCATCACCAAACTCTCCCTTCTAAGGGCCCAGGACTAGTTTTGTCACCACTTGGCAGGGTAGGACTTACAGCACAGGACCCCAGGTCCTGGTAGCAAGATGCAGGGAAAGCCCTTGATATCCCTGAGGCGGATCACTGACTAAATATCGAGGGACAAAATATAGACTACCCGAAATATAGGTTCCAAAATATAGACAGACAAAATATCGAATTCCTATCTACAAACAGGTAAGTACCAAAATATCGACCCCAAAATATCGTTTATATATATATATATACATTATAAAAATATCGAAGTTCTTAAAATTAATGTAAAATTAAAAAAATATTAAAAATAAATAGCTAGAAATATACTTAAAAATACTTAAATTACCTTAAAATTATTAAATAACTAATTTAACTTACATAAAAAAATACAATCATATCTGTTAAAACATATATATATATATATTCACTGAAAAAACCATAGGTTATAGACCATATATAGTTAGGAATTAGCATTTACAAAACCTTGAAAATTCACTGAAAAAACCATAGGTTATAGACCATATATAGTTAGGAATTAGCATTTAAAAAACCTTATTTTACTCACACAAAACCATTGAAATTCCATATATAGTTAGTTGTACTAACTATATATATCGCGCACCCGCAATCCACTGCTGATGATGTCACATATTACATCATTCATGACATGGTCAGTGACATCACTGATGACATCACTGATGACATCTCAAATGACATCACTGATGACATCACTGATGACATCACTGATGATAACATCCAGTGACTGTATGTTTCTGTAAAGTTAAAATATGTCTTATATATTGAAGAATGAGTGGATGTATAAGTGTCTGGATGATGTATTTAGTAGGTGCATGACTGACTGTATAAGTGAGGGATTAAATGTGTCTCACTGAGTGCATGGGTTAGTGACTAAACTATTTTAAATTGTGCACCATTGTGTCTGTTGTTTTGTAATCTGATGCAATTGTTGATCATTAGCTAACTATATGGGTTATTGATTAGTTGGCCAAGTATTTGTATGGGAGACTGAGTGTGTGTGTGGGTGTCTGGGAGGTGAATGACTCTGTGCATAGATGTGTGAGCAGTTGATTCACTAGATGTATGGCTTCAAAAGTGCATGTGGAAACAGCTGTATGGGCGGTTTACTGTGTGCATGAGTGTATTGGTGAGTGAATGGATATCTCAGTGCTACATGTCAAAGTAAGTACATATGTAAAACACAGTACATGTGGTAGTTGACATATATAAATAACTGTGCATAAGAGCCAGTGAATGTGTGAGTGGCTGTATGGATTATTGTGAACTTGTATAGAGTAAATATGTGTTATTATATGTTTCAATAAGTAAGGTGTGTTTAACTATATAGTTGAGGAAATGGAGGTGTGATTGATTCGTTGCAAGACTGTGAGTGTCTGTTTACACTGAGTGTATCTAAGGTTATATTAGAGTCTGAAGAGGTTCATCGTATCATCACATGAATGATGTCATGAGTAATGTCAAATGAGATGTCATCAGTGATGTCATCAGTGATGTCATTTGAGATGTCATCAGTGATGTCATCAGTGATGTCACTGACCATGTCATGAATGATGTAATATGTGACATCATCAGCAGTGGATTGCGGGTGCGCGATATATATAGTTAGTACAACTAACTATATATGGAATTTCAATGGTTTTGTGTGAGTAAAATAAGGTTTTTTAAATGCTAATTCCTAACTATATATGGTCTATAACCTATGGTTTTTTCAGTGAATTTTCAAGGTTTTGTAAATGCTAATTCCTAACTATATATGGTCTATAACCTATGGTTTTTTCAGTGAATTTCATTGGCTTTTTAAAAGCTAATATCTGTAGCTGTAAAATGTATTCTTCTTTAAATCCAAACATATATTTTATATGTTTATTAATAATTTTTTTTTTAATACTTTTTTTTTGTAAGCTCCCGGGGCGCGGACAGGTGAACGCACGGGTAAGCGCAATCTTGCGGCGCGCCCCGGGGCGCGTACAAATACGCATCCCGGAAGCGCTATTGCCGCGAACGAAAACAACATCGTGACGTATCGCGTAGCCGCCACGCCTTGCGTCATAAGACACGTATCGCGTAGCCGCGAGATGCGTCTTATGACGCACCGCGTAAGCGCACCCGGAAGCGCATACGATCGCACAACGTAAGCGCCCCGATGCGCTTACGATACACGCCCGGGGCGCGCCCCGGGGCGCGTAGCGTAAGCGCGTCAAACCATGTGACTTTAAAATAACACTTTTCATTGGTGCAGAACTTTTTATTTTCCAAATTGTGTGAAACCCACCCATTTCTCTCACTATTGCTTTGTACTTGGAGAGAGCAAGAGCTGTTCTGTCTACTCTATCTCCTACTTTTCTGATCTCCAGCAATGGCTGCAAGAGAGTCATCCAGCAGTGATTCAGATGGATTTTTAGATGAGGACCCTCCTCAGCAAAAGAAAAAAACCCATTTCATCTGGAAATTTTACGACATCCCTGAAGGACAGAAAAAAGTAAACGCTCCCAAAGTAACCTGCAAAATATGTGGGAGTAGTTTATCCAGAGGCAATCCTCTGAAAAAATATAGTTTTGGGAATGCTAATTTGATCAGGCATGTGAAAAGAAGACACCCTAACAACTTTGCCAGGGAGAGTGTCAGAGAGCTGGTCCGGAATGTACCAACAGATGGCGGCAGCACCTCCACTGGTGGAGCAACACCTTCGGGACCACCCCGTGGAAGAATGGTCCCTAACATTCAGCCGGTGTTTGCAGGCATCACATTTTTGTGCACGGAGTGTGACGAACTGTTCTGCTATGGGGAGCAGAGTGTTGAACTGATTGCCCTAAAGAAGCAGCAACACCGCTGCTCTGCCAGTCCCTAAATTTTCAAATTTTTTTGCTCCTATTGAGCAGTTTTGCAATCCCTGTTTTTGTTTTTCCCTTGACAAAAATCCCAAAAAAATATAAAATTGTTTTAAAAAGTCTAAAAAAAATATAAAACAACAAAAACAAAAAAAATATATAAAACAACAAAATAAAAATAAAAAGTTCTTTTCAGAACTACCTCCAATTTATAAAAAGAAGCTTTTTTTTTTTTTTTAAAAGTCTGTCATTTTTAATCTCCATGGTACGCTCCCCCGTAAGCTCCCCGGTGCGCGTACCGGGCGCTCCCCCCCGCGAAAATCGATTTTTTAAAAAAAAAAATGTTCACCCGCGGGAGCCTTTTATGGCCCCCACATCAAAAGTAGGGGGTCAGGGGGGTGTACCCTGCCCCCTTTTGCTAATTTCCCCCCTTTGATTCTTGCCACCTCTTGTGTCTCAATCCCACCGAGACACAAGATGGCGGCCGCTGCGGACTGTTTCGAATGTTTACAGACACCCGAGAACCAATCAGCTTGCCGTGCGCAAGTCGCGTGGCGCGCCTGAAGCGCTCCCCGGTACGCGTACCGGGCGCGGCTCTAGATATATATCTTTTTTTAAACCTAATTTACTCAAAATTCACAGGACCACATATCTTGAGACCTAGCAAAGGCACATCGGGCAAACAATATCTACAATTTTGCCAAGTTTCGTGGAAATCCATTCAGCCGTTCGGGCTAAAAGTGAGGCCAACCGCCCTATGGAAAACTCAATGTTAAAAACACGTTTTGGGACCCCCCTTTTTTCTCGGCCCCCCCTTCACGAAACCCCCCCAAATTTTCGGGGGCTGCTCAGAAACAAAATGTTCCATTTTCCTGAAAATTTCAGCCAATTCCATCCACAAACGCCAAAGTTATTAGACATAGAATTTTCAAAAATCCCATAGAGAAAAAATCCTAACTATATATACCTACTGGCGACCGCCAGTAGGTAATATTACCATAATATTAATAAAAAATACACAATTTTATTACCGTAGGATAGCAGAGGTGTAAAAATTACTATTCCTACTCCTGGAAGTGCAACAGTAGGGAAAGCGTTGGATAGCGTAGGGGTAAAAATTACTATTCCCACTCCAAAGCGTGCAACAGTAGGGAAAGCATTGGATAGCGTAGGGGTAAAAATTACTATTCCCACTCCAGAGAGTGCAACAGTAGGGAAAGCGTTGGACAGCGTAGGGGTAAAATTTACTATTCCCACTCCAGAGAGTGCAACAGTAGGGAAAGCGTTGGATAGCGTAGTGGTAAAAATTACTATTCCTACTCCAGAGAGTGCAACAGTAGGGAAAGCGTTGGATAGCATAGGATTACATTTTACTACTCCACTCTAGTGAAAATAAATTAATATAATTCACATAATTATCAATTAATCAATTAATAAAAATTAATTATCAATTAAGAATTAATTATTTATCAATTAAACTTTAATTAACAATTTGTTCAAAATAAATACCAATAAATTAATTAACATATTTAATTATTTATCATTAAATTCCTTCCCACCCTATTCCCCTATAAACCTATAACCTGCTACAGAAAATAAATTAATATTTATTCACATAATTATCAATTAATCAATTAATAAAAAATAATCATTTAAGAATTAATTAATTACCAATTATAAATGAATTAACAACATAATCAAAATAAATACCAATTAATTAATTAACATATTTAATTAATGATAATTAAATCACTTCCCACCCTATTCCCCTATAAACCCACAACCCGCTACAGAAAACAAATAAATTTAATTCTCAATTAATCAATTAATACAAAATAATTATCAATTGAGAATTAATTAATTACCAATTAAAAATTAATTAAATATTAATTCTAAATAAATACCAATTAATTAACTAACATATTTAATTAATTATAATTAAATTACTTACCACCCTATTCCCCTATAAACCCACAACCCGCTACAGAATTAAATTACACAATAATTAAATAACATAAAATTAATTACTTAAAATAAATTACAAAAATATATACACTTTTCACACATATACTAACATAAAAAACACTTTAAAAAATTCGATATTATTAAAAATTCTATATTTTTAATAAACTATATTATGTACTTCGATATTTTGACTGTCTATATTTTTAAAATCGATATTACATTACTTACCTTCAAAACGATATTTTTGATGTCTATATTCTGTCCATCCGATATTTTGTCCATTCTATATTTTGGACTCGATATTTTGGTTTGTCTATATTTTGGAATCGATATTTTGACCATTTACCCCTTGAGGCTTCAGAAAACAGGAGGCAAGCCAACAAGCCATTGGAGAAACTTTAGAGTTGCAGGGTGTAGAGAGTCAAGTCTAGTCCTCTCACGTATAGGCAAGAAGGAGCAGGCCAACACAGCAAAGCAAGCAGCAAAGTGGCAGTCCCTCCTGGCAGCACAACCGTTAGAATTTCCTCAGTTCCTGAAGTGCTCTAAGAACATGGTGTCAGAGGTCAGTAACTTATACCCATTTTAGCCTAAGAAATAGGGAGAATTCAAAGAAAGATCTTTGTAGTGCACAAGACCTTGCCCTTCTCTTCCCAGGCTCCAGTCTCCCTACAGGGTGGTATGCAGCCCTTTGTGTGGGGACAGACATTGTTGTTTTCAGGTGCAAGTGTCAGCTCATCTCTATCATAATGTGATGGCACTCCTTAGCTTTGTGTGTGACTGTGTAGAGGGAATGCACAAAGCCCAACTGTCACCTAACCCAGACGTGCAGTCATGAGACAGGCAGAAGGCACAGAAGGATTTAAGTAAGAAAATGCCATCTTTCTAAAAGGTTAGGTCCAAACTCTGGTAGCGTGGTGGGCAAAAAAAAAAACAATAGACTAAGGCCAGATCTCTCCACTGGGGGTGAGTGTTTGACGTTGTTCAGAATTTCTTCTATTCATTTTTCTGTTTGCATTTGTTATCCCAAGTGGGACGGAGATGACCTGACATGGGTCCCATGCTCACCATGCAAATGGATTCAAACTATCCTGGCTCATGAGAGGTGATACCCAAAAACTGGTCCTATGTCAGGTTCAAGATCCTCAGGAACATTACCTCCCTCAAAGGCCCACATTGTGGCAGCTCCAGCTCTGTGTTGTTATCATTCGAGTAACAGAGAGACCAAATGGGGGGAAGAGAATAGGGAAGATATGGCTGGGAGGGAAACCTGTGAAAACAAATATAACTTAAAAGAAAAAGCCCAAAGAATGAGCAAGAATCATGTGCGAGGGGAGTGGCAGGCAACATGGCTGGTTAGCTGCGTTTGCCGGAGCTCTGGCAGCCCATTTGAAATCCTGTTTTATATTCTGCCTTCTAATCCAGCGCTAGCAAGCAGTGCCACTTACTGTTTGCGCTAAACTAACTGTGTAACGACTGATAAAAGACAAAACAACAGCCCCGGAGAAGCTCTTGCAGCACAGGACGGAGCAACACATCGCACACCCAAAATGGCGGAATAAACGTCACTACCTCAGTGCAGGACACTCCGAGAGACGGGCGGATAACCGGCATTCACTAAAGAAGGGGTCCCTGTTGATCCAATGGGTTGTGACAGCTGAGGAGAGTGAGACGAGGTGCCCCAGGGACCGCATGGGTGAGAGAAGCTGTGCACTGGCAAGTCCTCCGGCGATGGCGGCCTACCGGAGATATTGGACGAGTGACCAAAGCAGAGACCATGAGGGAGGTTGCACTTGATCTCGATCCCTGCTGTATAGGCGGCCGACGTCTCTGCCACCCCTAGTGCATGTTGTGAGCGAGAAAAGCTGCTGCCCCAAGTGAAGTGGCTGGTGCTCGATTAGACACACAGGCACGAGTGGCTGTCGGGTCATGAGATACCTAGGCTGCAGAGGGCATATCGAATACTAGCGGAGCGGGAGGTGAAACCCCAGCTGCAGGCCTCACAACACCGACTTTATAAAACTGAAGACAAAGCCAGGAAACTGCTTGCTTGGCTGGATAAGAAGAAATGGGTGTTGAGATGGGTCGCCATGATATGTGACAAGGAGGAGACACACACCATGGCACCCGCCATAGCGGGTGCCTTTGCCAGAGACTATGCAGAGCTTCATAATGCCAGACCACTTGCAAACGATGCCCAAATCAGTAGTTATCTTCACCCAATTGATACTCCTACCCTCACTCGGGAAAAGCTAAAGGAACTTGAAAAAGATATCTCCCTGACAAGAGTCATGAACGCAACTAGTAGGCAAAAACTGGGAAAACCCTAGGTCCGAACTGAATCCAGGTGGAATTTTTCAAATGCAACGCTAACCTATTAGGCCCACATCTTTTAAATATGTACCTTGCAGCACAAGTTGAAAAAACACTCCTGCCAGATCTCTGTAATGCTACAGTGGTGGTGATCCACAAGCTGGGAAAACCCCCACAGACTGTGGTTTATATTGAACTACATCGATACTTAACATAGAAACAAAGATCCTGGCCTCTATCTTGGCAGCTCGCCTACTTCCTGTAATCACATCTCTTATTCACTGTGACCAATCCTCCTTCATGCCTAAACGAGCTACGCGCTTCAACCTCTTTCGTCTCGCCAACTGGTTAGATACGGTGAAAGGTAGATCCACCCCACATGATTTTCTCTCATTATATGCCGAAAGGCCTTTGATGCCGTCCAATGGCCATCCATGGGACAAGCCTTGTTAAAGTTGTGATTTGGTCCCATTTTCATGGCCTGGGTAGAGTTACTATACACCACCCCGAAAGCCAGACTGCGAGTTAATGATGTGCTATTGACCGCCTTCCCAATACAAAGAGGCCCTAGACAGGGTTGCCCTCTATCTCCTCTATTGTTCACTCTGGTATTAGAACCACTGACATGATTGATTAGGGTGCACCTTGAAATGTGCGGGTTCAGTGATGAGACAGGGCTCCTCCGGGATGAACGGATATCAGTCTACGCTGATGACATACTGCTGTACGTCACCACCCCTGACAAGACACTTCCCCTGACCCTACAACAGTTTGAAGCGTACAGCAGACATGCAGGGGGACAAATCCAGCCTCTAAGTGGTTGTGGAGGACTCTGGACACCCAGGGACTTCTGAGATGCCTTAGAGTAGTCCAGGAGGAGTTTCATTATCTAGGCCTATATATAACTACCAATAAAATGGCGAACCTTAACCAGAACATCAAGTGGGCCCTAGCAGAATTCTGCGAAGATGTGTAAAGGTGGAGATGACTACCTTTGATGCTTCTGGGCAGGGCAGCCATGTATTAAGTGATTACACTCCCAAAACTACTCTACATATTGCAAAATACATATTGTAGATTGCCAGAGACAATTTTTACAATGATTAATGAGGAACTACGCACTCTTCTGTGGGACGGGGCCACCCGAGAGTGAAACTGAAGACACTACAGTGTAGTCAGTATAATGGGGGAATAGCCCTACCCGACATACAGTCCTGCTACAGGGCAGCACACCTGGTGATAATTAATGATGGGGACACATACTGGGAGGACACGCAACCTATGTATGCCCTGGAAAGGCTTCAATTCCAGAAGCATACATATATCCACTACATTTATGGGGGTGCAGGATTCTATTGATTATTACCAGCCACCCAATGATCAATAGAGGCCTGGAAGGGGCAGAACGACAAATGCAATGGGATAAGAAGCTAGAGAGGGAGACTCCACTCTGGGAAGGCACAAGAATGTCAGAGATAAATAGGCTCCAAAGTTTTTGACACTGGGACACAGTCAGAATGTCCAGGTTTGGTGATATTTTAAAAGAAGGAGCCCTGATCCCTTTGTTTCATGCCCTAATCTGAGTACCAATTGAGTGACACCCAAATATTGAAATATCTCCAACTGAAACATGCCTGGAGGGCGGATAGTATAGATGCCACTGATGTCCCTGACTTTGTGCCCCTAGAACGTAGATTACTACAGAAGGAAATGTCCAGTAAAGCAGTCTCACGGATATACAGAAGTCCAATCAATAATATCCCAGACAATCTGAAATTCCTTAGATCCAAAAAGGAAAATACCACAGGATCATTCGAGGATATTGACTGGTAAGTGGCCTTAATGCACCCAAGGGAGGTGGCTAGCAAGTCATGACTCTGCTTGATACAGCTCAAAATCCTTCACAGGGTATATATTGACAGGGCACCCCTGCATACAATGGGAAGAGCAGAGACACCCGACTGCCTATGCTGCAAGACAGAACGGGGCACATTTACTCACTCACTTTGGGAATGTCAACATATTAAAACCTACTAGTCCCATCTACAAAGAGAGTTGAGCAAGATACTATGAGCACAACCCCCATGGATGCCAAGTACATTCAATTGGGGGTTCCCACTGAAATAGATCGCTTCCACAGTAAACTCTTATTATGTAACTTAGGGTTGGCAGTTGCAAAAAGAGACGTAGCCCAACAGTGGTGAGTCCCCAATCTCCCGACACTGGAAGAGTGGAGATCGAGCATGGATCATAAGGGGTGACATATAAGGCGAGAGAATTCCCCCAAAAGTTAATTAACATCTGGAACCTCTGTTTGAGCTATTACCGACTCGAGGTAGAGGAGGGGTGACGCCCACCCGCATACTGAGGTCTAGAGAATGTGAGGAGTGGATTGCCCTACCCACCCCCCAGAGAGCCCACATTACATGGAAGGTTTTCATATTGAGCACAGTCTAGTGATGGATAACTTGGTGTAACCTATATGCATATCATTACTGCCCAGACTCACTGTCATATGATCTTCCGATGTCATGTACTTAATATGCAATATGTGTATTACAATGTATTGGCTAACTCTGTGTTAATAAAAACAGTTTAAAAAAAAAAGAATCATATGGCTTTCCATATGGAAATTCTGAACGTCAACATTTACAGCTCAAGCAACCCAATGCCAACTAGGCATTCATTCCATGCAAATATAATATGGAACAATTTACAATGCCAAATACACCAAAGACAAGTACCCACACCCAAACCGATGATTGAGTCACTGGTGTGTACATAAACACAATGGCTACCCCAAAATTCACAGGGCAATGCATACATAAAAGAAATATACATTAATACAGTATTCCCTATACAAGTTTTAAAGAGAGCTAAATCACATTAGTACCTTCTAGAATACTTCAATGACATTTGGTCTCAAATAAACAATACACGCTTTCCTCTTCTTTAAACATATGGGAACAAGCAATACATAAACACTCAAGAAACATTAATTGAGCAAAGAAACCTCGCCTCCCCGTAAACAGTGTAACTGGTTGCCACCACCTGTAATGTTACAGATCTAGAAAGTATTGCCAGGACATAATAGCGCACAATGCTATTAGAAATACTTGTACAGGCAAGCGTAGTAGTGGAATTGTCCCAAGTTCATGGGAAAGCAGCTACACTGCACGGAAAGCACAAAGTAACCGCAAGGCTGCAGCCAATTGTACATCCGCTCGCACACTTAGCTGACAGATAGAGGAACAATCTCCAATGATCATACGTCCCAGGGCCAGCAGGAACGAACATGCAGAACCAACAATGATGCAAAGAGCCACAGCTCCACAATAGCAGAATCTTGCCTGCGTTCCATGGGGGTTTAAGTACCGGGCTGCTACTTGTGTCTTATTAAACTGGAATGCCTTCTCTTCTAGGTCAATGCAGCAACCATCTTAGAATGTTGTGAAGTTGTACAGCTCCACCACAGCCTTCCTTCCAAGACATGAGACTTTCTGCATAGCTGAGTCACAGGAATACACATACTAGACGTGAGAGGACTGCTGATTATAACATCCTAGGAAGCATGTGCGTGGAAGCTATAACTGCTGATCATAATATCCTAGGATGCTTGTTTCCGGTCCAGGGAGGACCTGACTTGGCAGTTCGGGCTGGACTGTTCCAATAGAGAGCAGAGCCAAGACTGATTTCAATATGGTTAGATCAAATCCGGGTGGCGTTGTGAACAAAGAAATTATGGATTTAGGCCCAGACTCTGTACTGGGGATAACTTCACTAGAAGATGTGTTTTTAAATTGTGAGTCCAGAGACACCAAACTTACTTTTCCTATCTTTTTTTCCAATTAAAAGTTACACTTGCAAAATGTTACAAGGCAGCTCCAAGTTTATCCCATGGGAGAGATAGGCTTGCAGTAGTGAAATACGAATTTAAGAGTATTTCCGTAACAAGACATGGAAAACTAAACGGTACATGTCATACCTTTTAAGTTCACTGCACCCTGCACATGGGCTTTCCAGGGCCTGCTCCAGGGGTGCCCTATGTGTAATTAAAAAGAAGGTTTGGGCCTGAGGAGTAGGTCAACTTGTCAGGTCGAAATGGCAGTTCAACCCTGCACACCCAGGCTCTGCAGTTCCAGCCCTGAGACATGTTTAAAGGGCTACTCGGGTGGGCGCACAATCAATGTTACAGGCCCACTGGTAGCATTTGATTTACAGGCCCTGTGCACATAATATGGACCTATAAGTAAATGAAATAGGCAAATCATGAAGAACCAAAATGCCGTTAAATTTTAGACACAGAGCACATGCACCTCCGCCCTGGTCAGCAGTGAAAAAGTGCATAGAGTCCTAAAGCCTGCAAAAACAAAGCCCAGCACACAGTCAAAAACAGGAGGTCTGAATGCAAAAGGTCAGGAGAAAGCACGCCAAAAGATGCCAGGTCTAACAGATAGGTAACTGGGAGTTCCTGAAAGCTAAATACAAGAGAAAGTAAATAGTTTGAAAAATACAGCTACACTCAGAAACCTTCCTATGTTTGAAAATATCCATCTCAGGCTGACCAATATGGTCTTTTGTGGATGATAAGCATATTTGCTCCTTCATTTCTGTAGAAGAATATACAATGTGCATCAATATATACAAACATGTGCAATGTCCTCTTTAGCATCTATTTTGTCCCTTCACAGGCTCCCTTTACAAGATATACTTCACAAGATTTAGGAGTAGGGTGAATTATAACCCACCTATTTGAGTTAAAAAAGTAATGTATGAGGAATAGTTAAAATTTTGTTTTAAATCAAACAAGACTTCCGGGATACTTGTCTATAATTCCAAATATCCATTGCACAATCGTTTAGGAAGCTCAGTGTCTTGGCACACGAGGTGCAACAACAATGAAGCAAATTCCCAACTCCAACAAAATTGTAGCTTGATTGCCTAGCAGGAATGCTGTGCACCATTAGAAAAGGTATACTTGAAGATCCAAGATTCGGACAGTGTCTCAAGGCACACAAGAGTTCATATCCTTCTTAGAGGTAGAATATCCCAAACGGTTAACCTCTAGGATTTCAGATAGCCACCTAGAAGAATTGGCGAGTTTCCAGCAGAGCCAAAATATGGTACCTGCATTGGCCGTTAGCTTTGAATTGTATGATAACATTATCCTGCAGGTGGTACAATATCTAAAGGTAGAGCTAAAGGCAAACAAGGGTAAGCAGAAACAGGCCCAGGCAGAGGTAAGGACAGGAACGCTTGGTTTGACAAAGACTGTAGACTCCGTAAAAGGTTCACAAAAGAAGAAAGGAAGGGCCATATTATCAAGAAAGGGCGGTACATTATCGCCGCTTTTATCGGCAGGAAACTGCCGCTAAAGCGGCGATAATGGCCTTGATAATATGCCCTTGTGAATTCCCATAGAAGCCCAGGTTAACCCCGGAACCTGGGCTTCTATGGGAATTCACAAGGGCATATTATCAGGCCCATTATCGCCGCTTTAGCGGCAGTTTCCTGCCGATAAAAGCGGCGATAATGTACCGCCCTTTCTTGATAATATGGCCCCAAGAACCTTGAGTAAAATTTGATTATGAGAAGGGTACAAATCTCGAGAACCCTAACAGAAAATAGAAAAAAACTGATAAATTACTAAAAAGGGCTCGTAACGAGGGGTATTGGAAACATGCTAGAAGCTATTTAAACACAAAACACAAAAAGGTTATGGCAGCTCGAGCAACTAGGCTGCAGAAAGTAGACGGCGCCTTAAGATGTGTATGGAGCAGACCTGGAGGAAGAATGCAGGATGGCATGGTCTGAAATAGAGGACGAGATGAAAGAACTATTCCCCCTACAAATATTAAAGATATCATAGGGGACTTGAAAGTAACCAGAGAGGCTGGGCCAGGAAATTTACCCGGCATAATAATTAAACCTAAAATTGATTGGTGTGCGATATTTTTAAATTGCGCATTTTGGGGGTTTCTTGTCTACTTGAGAGTTCCATGAAACGTGGAAGGGCTCAATTATTAGACCTTTACATAAGAAAAGTGATACAAAAACCCCCCAAAATTATAAACTGATCAGTCTACTTGAGTGGAAAAATTGTTTGCAAAGGTCATTTTAGGAAGCCTTAAGGAATGGGTCGAACTCCATAACATTGTTCCACCACAACATGGGGGATTCAAGGAAGGCCATTCAATGACAGACTACTGTTTTGTCTGTGATCATGTGCTAGGAAGGCAGTGGTACAAAGGGGTACATTGCTCTGTTGCTTCATCGACTTCTGTGCAGCATTCGATTCAGTCGATCGGACATGCCTATGGAAAACACTGGTTAAAATGAAAATCCCCCAAGTCTTCTAATAATAATACAGGGCTCAGTTGATTATTGACACAGATGGCAGATCAACCTGTAAAATTCTTTTTAGGAATGGGTGGGTTTTGCCCCCCTTGCTCTTCTCGTCATTGCGGACTTGTCAGCTTTGTTAGCTGAAGCAGAAGACCTCAGCCCAAAATGGATGGAACCCATATGGTATGCTTCCTATATGCCGACTACCTGGTCATAATGGATATGATGAAACAAGGCTTAGAAAACAAATTGAATTTATATTTATGGATTATTGAAATAAGAAAAAGCTTGTGATAAACATGGATAAGAACAAGGTTTTGGCAATTTGTAAAAAGATCATAAAAACTGAATGGCATTTGGAGTGTAATAAATTAGAAACTGGGAATAAATATAAGTATTTAGGTTTCTGGCTTGAAAAGAGCCTGACTTGGAAAGAACAAATTGAGTCCCTAAAAGAAAGACCTTTAGCATCAATAAGCGGCCAAAAATGAGAGAAGTCCTTACAACCAGTGTTGACTGCTTACATGGCCATGATTCCATTGAGGAGTTGAATTACTATGTGTAAGTGGTAAAATGAACTGGGAATACGAAGAGGGAACTTGCTTGAAAAGCTTGCTGACACTTCCGAGATCATCAATGAACAGGCGATTAGAATGGAAACAGAATTAACATCCTGGAGGCGACATCTGGATAGGGAAGAAGGGCTAAAGATCTTGTTGAAATGCAAAAATGAGATCCTGCATAGTGAGTTGAAGTGCGCCAAGAGTGCCAAAGAAATCTGGGCAAAGTATGCAAGATCCTGGGGCTAGTGTGCCTGAACCAGACTCAGCAGACAGGGATCACAAAGGGCACCCTACGTCATCTGGATAAGAGCAAAACCAGATAACAAGATATGCAGGATCTCCAGGATAAACCCTGTCTAAAATTCATGTTAACATCCCGGAAGAATGAAGATTTCTTTCCGTATATTGATACTCAACCAAATCCCAGACTAGGAGTGGAGATCTTAACAATAAGAATTGGAACAGACCCTGCCACATTAGTAGTAAAGCAAAGATCGCAATGCACGATAAGCAAGGAAAATGAGCTTGTGGGTTACAGGTAAAGTGTGACTGCCTGGCCTGCATATTCTTGTAGATAGCTTGAAGATGCAGGTACCTCGGAAGGCAGTCCTAACGCCACTCTTTCTCAAGTATGGTAGTATGAAAGGAGGCATGCTGTAATGTTGCTAACTGAAATGCGCGTTTTAGTTGTGACATGCGCCCTAGGGAGCTTTGCGGTAGCTGTCAAAAGCATTTTATTGGTTTTTAAATATCTTTATGAAACGAAGGAAATGTATGTCTAGGTGTGCAAAAGGTTTTTAATAACTTTCTTATGCTACCAGAAATTGGATACATGTGATTTTAATCGTCTTTTGCATGCAAGATGACGAATTTGCATATAATGTGATTTTAACTGTTTTCATATAAATTGATGCCTTTGTATAACATGTGGTTTTGTAATGTTTTAAGACCAAGATCAAAATCTGTGCGAGATTGGAGGAAACCTGAGAGTCTAGAGGAGACTGGAGTTGCTGCTGTGGTCTTGAGGAGAAGTAGGGAGATCGTTATTTTTTTTTAAAAAAACGTTGGCATTGTGTCCTGGACGAGGTCCTTGTAGATGTGTGGACATATGGAGCATTTGCATAGCCGACATGAGCCGATGAATATTCCTTTTCCCCACTGCTATCCAAAAATGGATATTTGCGATGCAAGTGTATTTTGGCTTTAAAGGTTGTTTCTAAGAACTGCTTTTTTTGCCTTGTTTTACTGTAAAAAAAGATATATAATGTCCACCAACACTACTGTTTTTGAAAAGCTCAAACAAACCATTGATATGTTTAAATTTTTTGGTAGCCCATTTCCTAATCCATGCATCACATTTGCTTCAATTGTATGCCATTTAAGCCAGTGAATTGTTTTCCTATTAACTCCATCAGCTTGATAATTATTTTTTGCATATTGCTCTTCTATAATGTTGTCTTGGGATTTTTTTATGTGTCACATGCTCATTTCTCTGAGGAAGACCGGTCTGCTCGTACCAAACTCCCAAGGCTGAGCTCAAACTCCCCATAGAAACTCAACGCAGGTATCAACAACAGTGCAGCATTTCTCATTACGGTATAGATAATTATAAATAGAGGTGTACAAAATTGCTACGTTGCTACGTTTTTTTTACAACACTCACAAAAGTCTATGAAAAACGTTGAAGCTTGAAAAGTTTGCAAAGGTTTTGACTTTTTCTCATAAGAATCATACTTTTTCTTATACTAATATAATTGATGACCTTATTTACCACTAACAAGATCTTTCTGCAATAATATATACTTCCTCTAAAACAAATAGGTCCGCATTACAAGTGGCTCATAAATTCCGATGGGCTAAGTGACAGGGTTTACGTGGCTCACTGGAGTTTTAATTTATGTGTGTTTCACAAAGAGATTACGGATGCTTACGTGTGAAACTCCATGGGAACATGGAGGGATCAGGGCGAAACAGCTATTTCTGCATTCTGTTCCCCAAAATGTCTTAATCCACGCTATTTCATCGACCCCAGAATTAATAGGACACCCTTAACAGTAATAATGCTTTGGGGAAATAACAGGGGTTTTAACTAGCTACTCATAATGAGAACTGAAGTGGTCTTCTGCATAATGTCATTGTGCATTGAAAACATCTTCTAATTGTAAACCTACCAAAATAATTTCTGCATACATTTTCTATCTTGACGAGATTTAATTAGAGGAAATGTTTTCATTCTACTTGATCAAAATAATCAAGCAGCGTACACAAAAAAACTTGCACAGTTGGTGGTAGACTAGGAAACTTTGCAAAGTGAAAATATATTTGAACTTTGGCAAGCATTCCAAAGGAAAAAATAACATAGGGCACCCAGCATAAAGTTCGTCAGGCACAACTGAGGCCAGGCGTCATACGACAGTTTGATAGTTCTTTAGCAGCAATAATGCAAAGTGTAATATGACAGTCTTACGTGCTGCGTTAACAGTGCCCCCGATATGGATCAAATGATGACACAAAAAGTACGGCTTCCCAATTCAGGCCCCAGTACTGTCCCGTCTTGGGTCAGCACGGGCCGGGAACTGAGCCGAAGCAATGGCTCGCGCAGCTGACTGAAGCGGAAGGCCGAGAGAGTGTCCCCTGGGCCCGCACCCCACCCCACCCCACCCCAGGTGTTGATCCACGTTGCCTAGGGGAGCGCGATCCCACTCTCCTCCCTGACGTCAGCGAATTGAGCCTTGATCCAGAACTCCGTCATGGGCTGCAGCGGACTCGGGCCGGCGGCTCAGTTCTTCTGTGGCTGCTGGTCCGGGTTGCTGCTGATTGACTCCGAGGGCCCCAATGACTTGGCCCTCACTTTGTCGGTCTCAGTCCACACCGAAACCTGCCCTCAGCACTGTGGAGACTTTACTTTTATTTGGTGCACACTCAAACCAGGCACTCCTCACCAGCACCGCAGGTTGCACTTCGACACGCACACTGTGCTTTCGAGACTCGCCTCTTCTCCGGTGTTCACGATGATGCAGCGCTTTTCACCAATACTCCGATTTGCATCTTAACACGCACCCTGCGTGTTCAAACCTCTCTTCTTCTCCTCGTGCACACGATGTCCAGCCGCTCTTCACCAATGCCCTGGCTGCACCACAACATGCACACTTGCATGTCTGAGTCTCACCTCTTCTCCCGGTGCACAGGATGTCCAGGTGCTCTTCCCTAACGCCCTGGCTACACCACAACACACACTCTTGCACGTCGGAGACTCACTTCTTCTTTTGGTGCCTACGAGGCCCTGGTGCTCTTCACCAACACCCGGGCTGCACCACGACACACTCCCAGTGCGTCGAGAATCATTCCTCCATTGGTGCACATAATGTCGAGGTGCTCCTCACCAACATCCTGGGTGCACCATAACACGCACACTGCGCATCCGAGTCATGCTTCTTCCTTTGGCCCAGGTGCTCTTCACCAACACCCGGGCTGCACCATAACACACTCCCAGCGCGTTCAAGTTTCACTTGAAACTCTAGGGGCCCAAGATCACAGGGCACAACTCGTGAAGGTCTCAGGCTAGACAGTTAATGAAACGGGACTACTTATAAAAAAGGTAGCAGGAGCATTTATATTGCTATGGTGAGCCCCTGCATATTTGGTAATCTAAATTTAGTCGAGCCAATAGTTTTGGACATTGTGAAAATGGATAACTATATGCTATTATTATAAAGTGAGTACAGTCACGATGTCACCTTCAAGAATCCCTAATAGAACAAATACATTTTATCCCTATTTATACAGGTTTGAGCATCGCCCTAATTTAAAAATAAAAAGAAGCTGCAGATGCAGGATTTTGAAGGCTGATTTAATAAGCCCCAAGTAACATTTTACGAATATCCAGGAGAGGGTTTATACGTGAATGAAATATTCTCCGCAAAGGGTAAGAGACATAAGCTAAACTGAGTAATGCCTAGATAATCTAGTGTGAGGATTCTTGCCACTAAAAGGATATATTTATGACTTTTACTACAGGGACAAATACCACAGGCAGCATTTCAAATTAAATGGGCTAATTTATAAACACCAGTATAGCTGCAGACTAAAGGTGGTTTAAAGGAAAGAACCCTTATGTGAGTATGTACAAAAGAATGGGAATTATTAGACTCTAACATTATTAGGGGATCTGTAAGTAAGAATTTCCCTTGATATTTCCAACAGATTCTAATAAAATTTTTGACCTGAAATCAATGGAGGCTTAAAAATCATAAAAGAATATATTTTTGGAACCTGAGTGACAAGTACTGATCCAAGAATGAGGGTAAGCCACTAGGTTGTACTATGTAAACAGGGGAAAATTAGAGATTAGGTACAGAAAAGTGCCCAGACCCTGTCAAAATATTAAGGCTAAATGACACAATAGGCAGGTTGAATTAATACGCATTAATGGCAGACTTTGTTTTCAAATAACTTAAGTGACATCTGCAAAATAGCCTCGCTTACAACGATATTAAAGAAAGAGCAGGACCATGCACATTGGGTTTATTTTACATGTGTCGTGGTTTAAGTTTATTCCTGACTTGATAGAGTTAGAGAATTAGTACACTGAACCAAAGATAGTAATATATATATATGTTAAACGAGCACACGTTTTATATGAGTCTAATTGTATGTATTCAATTTTTAGATATGTTGGATGAAGAATAGGTGTTTTTAACTTTGAAGTCCTGAGGAAGATGTTTTCCTAATTAAAGAGACACACCGAAATGCGTCGACACAAGGAGAAAGTTATTTCGTATTTTTATGTATTGTTTTTATAAAGAAGCAATGTAATACATTTCTATATGTGTTGTATTAGCTTGAAGAGTCTGTAGCATTGGACATATTATTGTAAAAATCATCCCATTGTAAAAAAATTGATATGCTGTTTTTTATTCTGATTTGTATCTGTATATGTTTTTAATTGCATCAAAAATGTGTTAAGAATTACAACAATATCTTTTGATGAAATAATAAAAGAAATTTACATTTTTACGTGTTCCAATATATATTTTTATAATTAAGATTTTATTTGGTTCAGTGTATATTGGATGTGATTGTCATATTATCATTGAAAAACACAGAAAGGAAAACTTTTTTTGTTATCTCAGGCTAGACAGAGCACACGCATCCACGGCGTATCTGAGAGTCTTCTCTAGAAACTTTTATGTTCCTGTGTTTCCAAAACAAGCAGCCAGCTTACCTCGGGCTCTTGGGGTTACAAGACACAGCACAAAGCACAACCTTCTTCAAGCAGGGGGACCCATCGCCTCCAAGCACAGTCCCAACAGCCTCTTCCTTAGTTAGAACAGCAAACTGCAGACCAGCCTCAGATCACCGACCGCCGCAATGCTAAAAATGCGGAAAGCGCCCGCCACTGTTGCGGGCGCATCCTAATCTGTAGGACGGGACCCCCGCCCTTATGGCGGGTGGTCCCATGCACTCAAGGATGACGTCATCCTAATGGACCCCTTAGTTTTGTGGCATTAACTATAAAATGATACATGATTACCAGACAAGGGATTCTCAGCTTTAGTGACTAATCCCTGAAAATGCAAGACTGTGTTCCACTGCTACCATGCCACCCTTCTGTAGATGCTTTCACCTATGCTGGAAAGCTCCTGAGAGGCCATCAGTCCAAGGGCACCCAATGCAATTTGCAATTAATAGCTGGTGTCTCATTAATGCTGTGCTCAGTAACAGGTGGGGCCTGATAATCCACATCAGTGTTTCATTAATATGACCAATTATAGGAGCTGTCCCGTAGACAGAAATTTCCCTGTCTCACATATCAGAGCTTGAAACCAGAGATCATTGACCACTTCCTTCGAATGTTGGCACTACCATATTAACCCTGCCCAAACTAGAACCATAATGACCTTTTTCGTATTGGATGGGTACTACCACCATAACAATAACCTGCATGGCTCTTAGGGCATTCTTCACAATCTGTTACTTAAAAAAACATAAGCTTGAAAGAGAAGTCAAAGTGTCTTTATATTATGTATTGATTTCCAATTATCTTTTCGTTTAACCCATCCATATCAACACAACAGTTTGTTATGAGGTTTTCTTGATTGGTTTCTTTTTTCGTGTGTAGAAACACACAGGATATGGGCACAATTGATTAACATTCATTTGAGACACCAAAGAACTTGTAAGAACAAATAGGTGAAAGGGCCCCAGGATTTTGCGGATCACAGCTGCAGGTGCTGACTTTTAGCACCCTACCATTCTGCATCCTTTTTCTGGCATAGTTCCTGTAGACAACTGAATAGATAACCAGGAGTGAGTGAGAGAGAGAGCGAGAGATAGAGATAGAGAGAGAGAGGGAGAGAGAGAGAGAGAGAGAGAGAGAAAGAGAGAGAGAGAGAGAGAGAGAGAGAGAGAGAGAGAGAGAAAGTCTTGATATGAGTTATGGTTGATGTGAGAAAGTAGATTATCAGGATTGACATTCTGCCCCTCCAGTTACTTTTAGGGATCAAGATGGGCAGTACTTTCGGCTTCTCTCTGATAGCGCAGACTCTGAATGAGGGAGCCAGCTTTTATGCATCTCGCGAGGCAGGGAAGGGAGAATAAAAGGTGGCCACTGTGGCGCCAGTGAGTTGAGAGCGCAGGGCCTCACTTGCCAGATGTATTCACATCTTAACGGATTATTAACCCCTTCGATGCTGATGACGGAGCGGTTCCATCATCAGCATCGGTTGGGCTGTGCTGATGACGGAACCGCTCCGTCATCAGTACAGCCCTGGGGGGGAGCGCTGGCGTTCCCCCCCTGGGGCATCGATCGTGCGGATTTTAGCTGGGGTGGCAGCGGAAGACTTTCCGCTGCCACCCCCTGGCCCCCCCACGCTTCCTGGTGACGTCAGCGCGCACAGCGCGCACCGACGACATCAGGAAGCGCTGGACGCGCTGGAAGCCATTTGCTTCCAGCGCGTCCAGGAACAAGGTCGGTGTTCGGTGCTGCGGTGGGGCCGTTTTTCGGTGCCTTGAGGCATCGGCGGGGAGGAAACTGTGTTTCCTCTCCCCTGATGTCCCAATGCACGGCATTCCTGGTGCACGATCGCGCACAGCGTCGCGATCGTGCACCAGGAATGCCTCACTAGACACCAGGGATTGTGTTTGCCAATGTTTATCTGTGCAGGAAGCGACCCCTTGGGCAAGGGTCGCTTCCTTAGGGGGCCACATCATTTTTTAGACTTTTATGCCCCCCCTGGGGCAGATCGGCCGTTTTGTTTGGCCGATCTGCACCCAGGGGGGGCAGAAAAGCCCACTAGACACCAGGGATTGGTTGTTATTGATAAAGGAAGCGACCCCTTGGGCAAGGGTCGCTTCCTTAGGGGGCCTAATAATGTTTTAGACTTTTCTGCCCCCCCTGGGGCAGATCGGCCGTTTTGTTTGGCCGATCTGCACCCAGGGGGGGCAGAAAAGCCCACTAGACACCAGGGATTGTTTGTTATTGATAAAGGAAGCGACCCCTTGGGCAAGGGTCGCTTCCTTAGGGGGTCAAATAATGTTTTAGAATTTTCTGCCCCCCCTGGGGCAGATCGGCCGTTTTGTTTGGCCGATCTGCACCCAGGGGGGGCAGAAAAGCCCACTAGACACCAGGGATTGTTTGTTATTTATTAAGGAAGCGACCCCTTGGGCAAGGGTCGCTTCCTTAGGGGGATAAAATATTTTTCAGACTTTTCTGCCCCCCTTGGGGCAGATCGGCCATTTTTTCAGCCGATCTGCACCCAGGGGGAGCAGAAAAGCCCACTAGTCACCAGGGATTTGTTTTTTATTTGAAAAGGAAGCGACCCCTTGGGGAAGGGTCACTTCCTAGTGGCCCTAATATTTTTTTAGACTTTTCTGGGGGGGAATAGAAAAGCCCACTAGACTCCAGGGTTATTTTTTTTATAGGGAGCGACCCCTTGGCCAAGGGTTGCTTCCTTGGGCCCATTTGTTTTCAGTATGTTCTGCCGTGTCTTTATTTGGCCTCTCTGCCCTCCGTAGGGTTGCTTCCAGGGGGCCCACGTTTATAATGATTTATAATCTTCCCCCCTTGGGGGCAGACACCCCATTTGTGACATACCCTGTGACATAGCCTGTTGTAATGTGTGTTGTTTTTGTTTCTTCTAATGTGTATTGTTTTTTTTTTCTCTTTAGATTGTTGCAGTGTGCGGTTCTGTTACTGGTGGTTCTGTTGTGCTGCTGTTTCTGTAGTTGCATGTGTTTGGTAAGAGACCTTTTTTTTGTTCAATTGTAATGTAATTGTTTATTTTGCAAAGTGTGTAGTAATACGAGTATGTGTTGTTGCTGTTTGTTGTGATTGTAAAACATGTTTTGCATTTGTTTTTGATGTGTCCTTCTGTAGATGTAAGTTTTTTTTCTTCTTCTTTCTAGTGGGATATCGTTGCCTATTTGCTGTGTCTTTGCAGAGTAGGTGCTGGTGAGTGTAGTTGTGTCTTGTAAGTGAATTGTATATTTTTTCTAAATCTTTTTTTTGGTGAAAAAGTCTTACATTTTTATCTTACTTTGCGCAGTGTTGGGGTTGTTGAGTTGTTTGTGCAGACTCCTTTATTTGTAAGGATAATGGCTAGCCGCCGGATTACTGCTCAGCAAGTTGTTGGAATGCTTTTTGATTCTTCCTCTGACCATGGTCCAGAGTCTGACTCTGATTCTGAGCCAGAGGTGGGAGGTGAAGATTCAGGTAGTGAGTTTTCTCTACGCATGGCTTCATCTGATGATGAAGACACTTTGAGTGCTGATGAAGCTACTTTTGGTGTGGATGATGTGCCTGTGGTTGGGGAGGACATTGCTGTGTTTACGGTTTTGGAGGACATGGTTGTGCCTGTGGTTGCGGAGGACAGTGATGTGCCAATTGTGCGGCAAGAGACATCTGGGCTGCAGCCTGGGGCTGCTAGACTTCCAGTTGGTGTTGTGAGACAAGAGTTAGCTGGGCGGCGGCCTGCGGCTGCAAGACTTGACGATGAAAGTTCTGACCTCTGGGTTGCACCAGGCATGGTGCAGCCGGCATTGCCTGAATTTACTGGTGTTCCAGGGTGTAGGGTGAACACTGAAAACTTTTTGCCTATTGATTTTTTCAAGTTGTTTATGGATGATGTGTTTTTGGCAGAGATTGTAGAGCAGACTAATTTGTATGCTGAAATTTTTTTGAGGGTGAACAGTGCCAGCCTTAAGCCCCACGCTAGAGCTACCCGGTGGACTCCCACCCATTTGGAGGAGATGAAAAAGTTTTTGGGTTTAACTCTTTTGATGGGCTTGCTTAGGAAACCATCAATGGCTTCATATTGGTCTACTAGTCCCTTGATGGCAACAGCAATATTTCCGGCAGTCATGACTCGTGATAGGTATTTGCTTCTGCTGCGGATGATGCATTTTGTTGACAATAGTCTTGCTTTGCCACGAGATCACCCTGATTGTGACCGTCTTTTCAAGATTCGGCCTGTCATTGATCGTTTGGTTGATCGATTTTCTGAGATCTTTTATCCTGGGAAAGAAATTGCAGTGGATGAGTCTTTGCTATTGTTCAAGGGCCGCTTGGTATTTCGGCAATACATTCCTAGTAAGAGGGCACGCTATGGAATCAAACTGTATATGCTGTGTGACAGTGAGACTGGATATGTCTCTAATTTCAGGGTGTACACTGGTAAGGAATCCAGGATTAACCCCCCTGGTTGTCCGTCGACTTTTGGAGTGACTGAGAAAATTGTGTGGGAACTTGGTCGTGGATTTTTTAACAAAGGCCATCATTTGTATGTCGATAACTTCTACACTGGTGTGCGGTTGTTCAGGGAATTGGCCAAAGTGGACACTGTTGCTTGTGGCACAATCCGCTCAAACCGTAAAGGTTTCCCAAAAGAACTTGTTTGTCGAAAGCTTGCTCGGGGACAGTGCAGTGCTTTGCGTTGTGAGGAGCTTCTAGCTGTCAAGTTTACAGACAGGAGAGATGTCTACATGTTGACTACAATACATGATGAAAGCACTGAACCGCGGAATGTTTGGGGTCAGGTTGCAGAAGTGCGCAAACCTGTGTGCATACTGGACTACAATAAGTACGTGGGTGGTGTTGACAGAGTTGATCAGAGGTTGGAACCGTATGCTGCTCTTCGTAAGGCTTACATTTGGTACAAGAAGTTGGCTATCCATCTTTTCCACTTGGCAACCTTTAATGCTTTTATTGTGTTCCAGAAATCTTGTCCCCAGTCAAAGTTGACTTTTGTAAAGTTTCAGGAGTCTGTAATAGGCAGCCTTGTTTTAGTGGAACAGGCAAGTGTTCCTAGAGTTGGAGTGGTGGAGGATGTTGCCAGATTGAAAGATCGCCACTTTCCTGATACAATTCCTCCTACAACCTCAAAAGACTTTCCCAGTCGGAGATGTAGAGTCTGTTGGCGAAGAGGTTTGCGGAAGGAGGTTCGCATGTACTACCCCGACTGCCCTTCAAACCCCGGGCTGTGTGTACCTGCTTGTTTTAGATTGTACCACACGCAAAAGAAATTTTGGGAGTATCAATGAGTGGTAAAGTGAACTGGTTGGTCTTTATTCTGTAATAGTTATTGTTCAGTTTCAAAGTTTGTATTTGTGTAGTCTTTTTAGATTTAGTTGTCGAGTTAGTAGATTTGTATCAATTTGCAATTTGTTTTTGTTTCTCTTTTATTTAAAAAAACAACTAAAGTATGATGTTGGTTTGCGTGTAGTGTCCATTGTCTGACTGTGTGCATGGTTTGGCGTTTGACTGCCGGTGTCTGTGGACTGGTGCTTGTCTGGCGGTGTCTGCGGACTGGTGCTTGACTGGCGGTGTGCGTGGTCTGGTGTTTGGTTGGCGGTGTGCGTGCTCTTGCGCTTGCCTGGTGTTGTGTTTGGATTTGTCTTTGGCTGGTGGTGTTCGTGGAGTGGTGCTTGACTGGTGGTGTGTGTGGAGGGGTGCTTGGCTGGTGGTGTGCATGGAGTGGTACTTGGCTGTCTGTGCACGGAGTGGTGCTTGGCTGGCGGTGTGTGTGGAGTGGTGCTTGGCTGGCGGTGTGTGTGGAGTGGCGCTTGGCTGGACGGTGTGCGTGGGGTGGTACTTGGCTGTCTGTGCACGGAGTGGTGCTTGGCTGGCGGTGTGTGTGGAGTGGTGCTTGGCTGGCGGTGTGTGTGGAGTGGCGCTTGGCTGGACGGTGTGCGTGGAGTGGTACTTGGCTGTCTGTGCACGGAGTGGTGCTTGGCTGGTGTTGTGTTTGTGGAGTGGCGCTTGGCTGGTGGTGTGTGTGGAGGGGCGCTTGGCTGGTGGTGTGCATGGAGTGGTACTTGGCTGTTTGTGCACGGAGTGGTGCTTGGCTGGCGGTGTGTGTGGAGTGGTGCTTGGCTGGCGGTGTGTGTGGGTGTGGAGTGACGCTTGGCTGGACGGTGTGCATGGAGTGGTACTTGGCTGTCTGTGCACGGAGTGGTGCTTGGCTGGCGGTGTGTGTGGAGGGGTGCTTGGCTGGTGGTGTGCATGGAGTGGTACTTGGCTGTCTGTGCACGGAGTGGTGCTTGGCTGGCGGTGTGTGTGGAGTGGTGCTTGGCTGGCGGTGTGTGTGGAGTGGCGCTTGGCTGGACGGTGTGCGTGGGGTGGTACTTGGCTGTCTGTGCACGGAGTGGTGCTTGGCTGGCGGTGTGTGTGGAGTGGTGCTTGGCTGGCGGTGTGTGTGGAGTGGCGCTTGGCTGGACGGTGTGCGTGGAGTGGTACTTGGCTGTCTGTGCACGGAGTGGTGCTTGGCTGGTGTTGTGTTTGTGGAGTGGCGCTTGGCTGGTGGTGTGTGTGGAGGGGCGCTTGGCTGGTGGTGTGCATGGAGTGGTACTTGGCTGTTTGTGCACGGAGTGGTGCTTGGCTGGCGGTGTGTGTGGAGTGGTGCTTGGCTGGCGGTGTGTGTGGGTGTGGAGTGACGCTTGGCTGGACGGTGTGCATGGAGTGGTACTTGGCTGTCTGTGCACGGAGTGGTGCTTGGCTGGCGGTGTGTGTGGAGTGGCGCTTGGCTGGACGGTGTGCGTGGAGTGGCGCTTGGCTGGACGGTGTGCGTGGAGTGGTACTTGGCTGTCTGTGCACGGAGTGGTGCTTGGCTGGCGGTGTGTGTGGAGTGGTGCTTGGCTGGCGCTGTGTGTGGAGTGGCGCTTGGCTGGACGGTGTGCGTGGAGTGGTACTTGGCTGTCTGTGCACGGAGTGGTGCTTGGCTGGCGGTGTGTGTGGAGTGGTGCTTGGCTGGCGGTGTGTGTGGAGTGGCGCTTGGCTGGACGGTGTGCGTGGAGTGGCGCTTGGCTGGACGGTGTGCGTGGAGTGGTACTTGGCTGTCTGTGCACGGAGTGGTGCTTGGCTGGCGGTGTGTGTGGAGTGGTGCTTGGCTGGCGGTGTGTGTGGAGTGGCGCTTGGCTGGACGGTGTGCGTGGAGTGGTACT
This sequence comes from Lissotriton helveticus, assembly GCF_964261635.1. Taxonomy (NCBI): domain Eukaryota; kingdom Metazoa; phylum Chordata; class Amphibia; order Caudata; family Salamandridae; genus Lissotriton; species Lissotriton helveticus. Next base: position 1,648,663,245 of record NC_136063.1, on the reverse strand, counting down.
TGGCTGTCTGTGCACGGAGTGGTGCTTGGCTGGCGGTGTGTGTGGAGTGGTGCTTGGCTGGCGGTGTGTGTGGAGTGGCGCTTGGCTGGACGGTGTGCAGGGAGTGGTACTTGGCTGTCTGTGCACGGAGTGGTGCTTGGCTGGTGTTGTGTTTGTGGAGTGGCGCTTGGCTGGTGGTGTGTGTGGAGGGGCGCTTGGCTGGTGGTGTGCATGGAGTGGTACTTGGCTGTCTGTGCACGGAGTGGTGCTTGGCTGGCGGTGTGTGTGGAGTGGCGCTTGGCTGGTGGTGTGCGTGGAGTGATGCTTGGCTGGTGGTGTGTGTGGAGTGGTACTTGGCTGTCGGTGTGCGCTGAGTGGTGTTTGGCTGGCGGTGTGCATGGTCTGGTGCTTGGATGGTGGTGTGGGTGGACTGGCGCTCGGCAGGCGGTGTATGAGTAGTTACTTTCTGTTGGTCACTACACACACTGCTAGTTGAGTGACACTCCAAACAGTCCACCATTTTGTGTAGTTGCAGTGTCCGAAATGTGGGCGTGTGAAAGTGATGGGCCCTTGAATGGCGCTGTTTGGGGGTGTGAGTGTTGGAATGTGATGGGTCCGCGGCTGGCGGTGTGAATGTTTTGTATGTGTCACGCGTACGAAAGGTGTATGAATGGCCTGTAAAGCGGTTGGTGCCTTGACGTGGCTTTACAGCTCACGAGTTGAGAGTCAGTGGTTCAGTTTATCATACTTTCAATTATACACAGTGTATTTCATTTTTGTGAAATTACTTGCGTATACAACTGTATATACTGAATCATCACTCACCCTCGTGCCAAATCCAACCAGTATGTGTGTGTGCTTTTGGATTAGATGGGTGTGTAGTAATAATTTTTTTTTCTCTTTCTGCAGTAGGGTGTACCTTGCCCCTTATTGTGATTGTTGTTATGTGTTGCTTTTCCATTCGGATGGTGTCAATGGTCTGGTTTGTATCAGGTATGAAAGGTGCGTGAATGGCCTGTAAAACGGATGGTGCCTTGTCGTGGCTTTACAGATCACGAGTTGCGAGTCACTGGTTCGGTTTTTATGCATTTATTTATTGACAGAGCATTTCATTTTTTTGAAATATCTTGTTAATAAAATTTTATGTACTGAACCATCACTCGCCCTCGTGCCAAATCCAACCTGTATGTGTGTGTCTTTGAGGAATAGATAGCCGTGCTTGAATGTTTGACTTTTGAGTAACTCTGTTAAGGTGTGTATCCTTTTACTCGGGAGAACAAGGGGAACGCAGGGTGGTAGGACTTTTTTGCCGGCACGGCGATCCCACGCCAACATTTTTGGAAAAGTGCTATTTTTACCTATTTTTAAGGTTTGCAAGGAGTTCTGGGTAGGAAAACATTGGGGGACCCACACATGCCATATCTCCCTGGACTCTCCCGGGTGTCTAGTTTTCAGAACTGTTTGGGTTTGCTACTTTCCAAAGAATACCACCCAGCCCCGGGCCAAAAACTCAGGTGCCCCCCCCCCAAAATCAAAGTTATATTGCTTCAGGGTATTTTATATTCACCACCGTTAGATTTGGACCTTTTTCTGTTGCAGCCACTATGGCTACCCACGCAAGTGAGGTACCGTTTTTATCGGGAGACCTGGGGGAACGCTGGGTGGGAGGTAATTTGTGTGAGACCAGTGATGCCACGCTTTCCCAGACTACAACGTGTGAAAAAATTGACTTTTTTCTGCTAAAATTGAGGTTTGCAAGGGATTCTGGGTAAAGGAACGTTGGAGGATCCACGCAAGCCATACCTCCTTGGAAGCCCCCGGGTGTCTACTTTTCAGAAATGTGTGGGTTTGGTAGGTTTCCATAGATGGCTGTCTCGCACGGGGCCAGAAACCCAGGTAACCGCTCTTGCAAAAGCTGGTGAAATTAACAATGATGAAAATGTTAAGTCCACCAGCTTTTGTAAGAGGGGTTACCTTGGTTTTTGGCCCCGTGCAAGACAGCCATCTAGGGAAACCTACCAATCCCACACATTTCTGAAAAGTAGACACCCGGGGGCTTCCAAGGAGGTATGGCTTGCGTGGATCCTCCAACGTTCCTTTACCCAGAATCCCTTGCAAACCTCATTTTTTGATTGGAAAAAATCAGTTTTTTCACACGTTTTAGTGTGGGAAAGTGTGGCATCACTGGGCTCACACAAATTACCTCCCACCCAGCGTTCCCCAAGGTCTCCCGATAAAAATGGTACCTCACTTGCGTGGGTAGGCATAGCGGCTGCTTTAGGAAAAGGCCCAATTCTTACTGTGGAGACCAAAACATTACCTTTAGCCAAATAATCTTATTTTTTGAGGGGGTCACCTGAGCTTTTGGCCCGGGGCTTGGCAGGCATCTTTGGAAACTACCAAACCCAAACAGTTCTGAGAACTAGACACCCGGGGGAGTCCAGGGAGGTATGGCATGCGTGGGTCCCCCAATGTTTTCCTACCCAGAAACCCCTGCAAACCTGAAATTTTGGTCAAAAACCCACTTTTCCATACTTTTTTGGGTAGGATCTCGCTGCCGGAACAAATGTCCTACCACCCAGTGTTTCCCTTGTTCTCCCGAGTAAAATGATACCTCACTTGTGTGACTGGGCCAAAGGCATGTGACTCAGGCTGGGGTGCTTAATTTGTAAAACTTAAATATGACTAAAAACTACTTTTTTCAAAATTCATTTTTGGCGTGTTCTGCTTTCGGGCACCCACACAAGTGAGGTATCCTTTTACTCGGGAGAACAAGGGGAACGCAGGGTGGTAGGACTTTTTTGCCGGCACGGCGATCCCACGCCAAAATGTTTGGAAAAGTGCTATTTTTACCTATTTATAAGGTTTGCAAGGAGTTCTGGGTAGGAAAACATTGGGGGACCCACACATGCCATACCTCCCTTGACTCTCCCGGGTGTCTAGTTTTCAGAACTGTTTGGGTTTGCTACTTTCCAAAGAATACCACCCAGCCCCGGGCCAAAAACTCAGGTGCCCCCCCCCCCCAAATCAAAGTTATATTGCTTCAGGGTATTTTATATTCACCACCGTTAGATTTGGACCTTTTCCTGTTGCAGCCACTATGGCTACCCACGCAAGTGAGGTGCCGTTTTTATCGGGAGACCTGGGGGAACGCTGGGTGGGAGGTAATTTGTGTGAGACCAGTGATGCCACGCTTTCCCAGACTACAACGTGTGAACAAATTGACTTTTTTCTGCTAAAATTGAGGTTTGCAAGGGATTATGGGTAAAGGAACATTGGAGGATCCACGCAAGCCATACCTCCTTGGAAGCCCCCGGGTGTCTACTTTTCAGAAATGTGTGGGTTTGGTAGGTTTCCATAGATGGCTGTCTCGCACGGGGCCAGAAACCCAGGTAACCGCTCTTGCAAAAGCTGGTGAAATTAACAATGATGAAAATGTTAAGTCCACCAGCTTTTGCAAGAGGGGTTACCTTGGTTTTTGGCCCCGTGCAAGACAGCCATCTAGGGAAACCTACCAATCCCACACATTTCTGAAAAGTAGACACCGGGGGCTTCCAAGGAGGTATGGCTTGCGTGGATCCTCCAACGTTCCTTTACCCAGAATCCCTTGCAAACCTCATTTTTTTCTTGGAAAAAAATCAGTTTTTTCACACGTTTTAGTGTGGGAAAGCGTGGCATCACTGGGCTCACACAAATTACCTCCCACCCAGCGTTCCCCAAGGTCTCCCGATAAAAATGGTACCTCACTTGCGTGGGTAGGCATAGCGGCTGCTTTAGGAAAAGGCCCAATTCATACTGTGGAGACCAAAACATTACCTTTAGCCAAATAATCTTATTTTTTGAGGGGGTCACCTGAGCTTTTGGCCCGGGGCTTGGCAGGCATCTTTGGAAACTACCAAACCCAAACAGTTCTGAGAACTAGACACCCGGGGGAGTCCAGGGAGGTATGGCATGCGTGGGTCCCCCAATGTTTTCCTACCCAGAAACCCCTGCAAACCTGAAATTTTGGTCAAAAAACCCACTTTTCCATACTTTTTTGGGTGGGATCTCGCTGCCGGAACAAATGTCCTACCACCCAGTGTTTCCCTTGTTCTCCCGAGTAAAATGATACCTCACTTGTGTGGGTGGGCCAAAGGCATGTGACTCAGGCTGGGGTGCTTAATTTGTAAAACTTAAATATGACTAAAAACTACTTTTTTCAAAATTCATTTTTGGCGTGTTCTGCTTTCGGGCACCCACACAAGTGAGGTATCCTTTTACTCGGGAGAACAAGGGGAACGCAGGGTGGTAGGACTTTTTTGCCGGCACGGCGATCCGAAGCCAAAATGTTTGGAAAAGTGCTATTTGTACCTATTTTTAAGGTTTGCAAGGAGTTCTGGGTAGGAAAACATTGGGGGACCCACACATGCCATACCTCCCTGGACTCTCCCGGGTGTCTAGTTTTCAGAACTGTTTGGGTTTGCTACTTTCCAAAGAATACCACCCAGCCCTAGGCCAAAAACTCAGGTGCCCCCCCCCCCAAAATCAAAGTTATATTGCTTCAGGGTATTTTATATTCACCACCGTTAGATTTGGACCTTTTCCTGTTGCAGCCACTATGGCTACCCACGCAAGTGAGGTACCGTTTTTATCGGGAGACCTGGGGGAACGCTGGGTGGGAGGTAATTTGTGTGAGACCAGTGATGCCACGCTTTCCCAGACTACAACGTGTGAAGAAATTGACTTTTTTCAGCTAAAATTGAGGTTTGCAAGGGATTCTGGGTAAAGGAACGTTGGAGGATCCACGCAAGCCGTACCTCCTTGGAAGCCCCCGGGTGTCTACTTTTCAGAAATGTGTGGGTTTGGTAGGTTTCCATAGATGGCTGTCTCGCACGGGGCCAGAAACCCAGGTAACCGCTCTTGCAAAAGCTGGTGAAATTAACAATGATGAAAATGTTAAGTCCACCAGCTTTTGCAAGAGGGGTTACCTTGGTTTGTGGCCCCGTGCGAGACAGCCATCTAGGGAAACCTACCAATCCCACACATTTCTGAAAAGTAGACACCCGGGGGCTTCCAAGGAGGTATGGCTTGCGTGGATCCTCCAACGTTCCTTTACCCAGAATCCCTTGCAAACCTCATTTTTTGCTTGGAAAAAATCAGTTTTTTCACACGTTTTAGTGTGGGAAAGCGTGGCATCACTGGGCTCACACAAATTACCTCCCACCCAGCGTTCCCCAAGGTCTCCCGATAAAAATGGTACCTCACTTGCGTGGGTAGGCATAGCGGCTGCTTTAGGAAAAGGCCCAATTCATACTGTGGAGACCAAAACATTACCTTTAGCCAAATAATCTTATTTTTTGAGGGGGTCACCTGAGCTTTTGGCCCGGGGCTTGGCAGGCATCTTTGGAAACTACCAAACCCAAACAGTTCTGAGAACTAGACACCCGGGGGAGTCCAGGGAGGTATGGCATGCGTGGGTCCCCCAATGTTTTCCTACCCAGAAACCCCTGCAAACCTGAAATTTTGGTCAAAAAACCCACTTTTCCATACTTTTTTGGGTGGGATCTCGCTGCCGGAACAAATGTCCTACCACCCAGTGTTTCCCTTGTTCTCCCGAGTAAAATGATACCTCACTTGTGTGGGTGGGCCAAAGGCATGTGACTCAGGCTGGGGTGCTTAATTTGTAAAACTTAAATATGACTAAAAACTACTTTTTTCAAAATTCATTTTTGGCGTGTTCTGCTTTCGGGCACCCACACAAGTGAGGTATCCTTTTACTCGGGAGAACAAGGGGAACGCAGGGTGGTAGGACTTTTTTGCCGGCACGGCGATCCGAAGCCAAAATGTTTGGAAAAGTGCTATTTGTACCTATTTTTAAGGTTTGCAAGGAGTTCTGGGTAGGAAAACATTGGGGGACCCACACATGCCATACCTCCCTGGACTCTCCCGGGTGTCTAGTTTTCAGAACTGTTTGGGTTTGCTACTTTCCAAAGAATACCACCCAGCCCTAGGCCAAAAACTCAGGTGCCCCCCCCCCCAAAATCAAAGTTATATTGCTTCAGGGTATTTTATATTCACCACCGTTAGATTTGGACCTTTTCCTGTTGCAGCCACTATGGCTACCCACGCAAGTGAGGTACCGTTTTTATCGGGAGACCTGGGGGAACGCTGGGTGGGAGGTAATTTGTGTGAGACCAGTGATGCCACGCTTTCCCAGACTACAACGTGTGAAGAAATTGACTTTTTTCAGCTAAAATTGAGGTTTGCAAGGGATTCTGGGTAAAGGAACGTTGGAGGATCCACGCAAGCCGTACCTCCTTGGAAGCCCCCGGGTGTCTACTTTTCAGAAATGTGTGGGTTTGGTAGGTTTCCATAGATGGCTGTCTCGCACGGGGCCAGAAACCCAGGTAACCGCTCTTGCAAAAGCTGGTGAAATTAACAATGATGAAAATGTTAAGTCCACCAGCTTTTGCAAGAGGGGTTACCTTGGTTTGTGGCCCCGTGCGAGACAGCCATCTAGGGAAACCTACCAATCCCACACATTTCTGAAAAGTAGACACCCGGGGGCTTCCAAGGAGGTATGGCTTGCGTGGATCCTCCAACGTTCCTTTACCCAGAATCCCTTGCAAACCTCATTTTTTGCTTGGAAAAAATCAGTTTTTTCACACGTTTTAGTGTGGGAAAGCGTGGCATCACTGGGCTCACACAAATTACCTCCCACCCAGCGTTCCCCAAGGTCTCCCGATAAAAATGGTACCTCACTTGCGTGGGTAGGCATAGCGGCTGCTTTAGTAAAAGGCCCAATTCTTACTGTGGAGACCAAAACATTACCTTTAGCCAAATAATCTTATTTTTTGAGGGGGTCACCTGAGCTTTTGGCCCGGGGCTTGGCAGGCATCTTTGGAAACTACCAAACCCAAACAGTTCTGAGAACTAGACACCCAGGGGAGTCCAGGGAGGTATGGCATGCGTGGGTCCCCCAATGTTTTCCTACCCAGAAACCCCTGCAAACCTGAAATTTTGGTCAAAAAACCCACTTTTCCATACTTTTTTGGGTGGGATCTCGCTGCCGGAACAAATGTCCTACCACCCAGTGTTTCCCTTGTTCTCCCGAGTAAAATGATACCTCACTTGTGTGAGTGGGCCAAAGGCATGTGACTCAGGCTGGGGTGCTTAATTTGTAAAACTTAAATATGACTAAAAACTACTTTTTTCAAAATTCATTTTTGGAGTGTTCTGCTTTCGCGCACCCACACAAGTGAGGTATTCTTTTACTCGGGAGAACAAGGGGAACGCAGGGTGGTAGGACGTTTTTGCCGGCACGGCGATCCCACGCCAAAATGTTTGGAAAAGTGCTATTTTTACCTATTTATAAGGTTTGCAAGGAGTTCTGGGTAGGAAAACATTGGGGGACCCACACATGCCATACCTCCCTGGACTCTCCCGGGTGTTTAGTTTTCAGAACTGTTTGGGTTTGCTACTTTCCAAAGAATACCACCCAGCCCCTGGCCAAAAACTCAGGTGCCCCCCCCCCAAATCAAAGTTATATTGCTTCAGGGTATTTTATATTCACCACCGTTAGATTTGGACCTTTTCCTGTTGCAGCCACTATGGCTACCCACGCAAGTGAGGTACCGTTTTTATCGGGAGACCTGGGGGAACGCTGGGTGGGAGGTAATTTGTGTGAGACCAGTGATGCCACGCTTTCCCAGACTACAACGTGTGAACAAATTGACTTTTTTCTGCTAAAATTGAGGTTTGCAAGGGTTTATGGGTAAAGGAACGTTGGAGGATCCACGCAAGCCATACCTCCTTGGAAGTCCCCGGGTGTCTACTTTTCAGAAATGTGTGGGTTTGGTAGGTTTCCATAGATTGCTGTCTCGCACGGGGCCAGAAACCCATGTAACCGCTCTTGCAAAAGCTGGTGAAATTAACAATGATGAAAATGTTAAGTCCACCAGCTTTTGCAAGAGGGGTTACCTTGGTTTTTGGCCCCGTGCAAGACAGCCATCTAGGGAAACCTACCAATCCCACACATTTCTGAAAAGTAGACACCCGGGGGCTTCCAAGGAGGTATGGCTTGCGTGGATCCACCAACGTTCCTTTACCCAGAATCCCTTGCAAACCTCATTTTTTTCTTGGAAAAAATCTGTTTTTTCACACGTTTTAGTGTGTGAAAGCGTGGCATCACTGGGCTCACACAAATTACCTCCCACCCAGCGTTCCCCAAGGTCTCCCGATAAAAATGGTACCTCATTTGCGTGGGTAGGCATAGCGGCTGCTTTAGGAAAAGGCCAAATTCATACTGTGGAGACCAAAACATTACCTTTAGCCAAATAATCTTATTTTTTGAGGGGGTCACCTGAGCTTTTGGCCCGGGGCTTGGCAGGCATCTTTGGAAACTACCAAACCCAAACAGTTCTGAGAACTAGACACCCGGGGGAGTCCAGGGAGGTATGGCATGCGTGGGTCCCCCAATGTTTTCCTACCCAGAAACCCCTGCAAACCTGACATTTTGGTCGAAAAACCCACTTTTCCATACTTTTTTGGGTGGGATCTCGCTGCCGGAACAAATGTCCTACCACCCAGTGTTTCCCTTGTTCTCCCGAGTAAAATGATACCTCACTTGTGTGGGTGGGCCAAAGGCATGTGACTCAGGCTGGGGTGCTCAATTTGTAAAACTTAAATATGACTAAAAACTACTTTTTTCAAAATTCATTTTTGGCGTGTTCTGCTTTTGGGCACCCACACAAGTGAGGTATCCTTTTACTCGGGAGAACAAGGGGAACGCAGGGTGGTAGGACTTTTTTGCCGGCACGGCGATCCGAAGCCAAAATGTTTGGAAAAGTGCTATTTGTACCTATTTTTAAGGTTTGCAAGGAGTTCTGGGTAGGAAAACATTGGGGGACCCACACATGCCATACCTCCCTGGACTCTCCCGGGTGTCTAGTTTTCAGAACTGTTTGGGTTTGCTACTTTTCAAAGAATACCACCCAGCCCCAGGCCAAAAACTCAGGTGCCCCCCCCCAAAATCAAAGTTATATTGCTTCAGGGTATTTTATATTCACCACCGTTAGATTTGGACCTTTTCCTGTTGCAGCCACTATGGCTAACCACGCAAGTGAGGTACCGTTTTTATCGGGAGACCTGGGGAAACGCTGGGTGGGAGGTAATTTGTGTGAGACCAGTGATGCCACGCTTTCCCAGACTACAACGTGTGAAAAAATTGACTTTTTTCCGCTAAAATTGAGGTTTGCAAGGGATTTTGGGTAAAGGAACGTTGGAGGATCCACGCAAGCCATACCTCCTTGGAAGCCCCCGGGTGTCTACTTTTCAGAAATGTGTGGGTTTGGTAGGTTTCCATAGATGGCTGTCTCGCACGGGGCCAGAAACCCAGGTAACCGCTCTTGCAAAAGCTGGTGAAATTAACAATGATGAAAATGTTAAGTCCACCAGCTTTTGCAAGAGGGGTTACCTTGGTTTTTGGCCCCGTGCGAGACAGCCATCTAGGGAAACCTACCAATCCCACACATTTCTGAAAAGTAGACACCCGGGGGCTTCCAAGGAGGTATGGCTTGCGTGGATCCTCCAACGTTCCTTTTCCCAGAATCCCTTGCAAACCTCATTTTTTCTTGGAAAAAATCAGTTTTTTCACACGTTTTAGTGTGGGAAAGCGTGGCATCACTGGGCTCACACAAATTACCTCCCACCCAGCGTTCCCCAAGGTCTCCCGATAAAAATGGTACCTCACTTGCGTGCGTAGGCATAACGGCTGCTTTAGGAAAAGGCCCAATTCATACTGTGGAGACCAAAACATTACCTTTAGCCAAATAATCTTATTTTTTGAGGGGGTCACCTGAGCTTTTGGCCCGGGGCTTGGCAGGCATCTTTGGAAACTACCAAACCCAAACAGTTCTGAGAACTAGACACCCGGGGGAGTCCAGGGAGGTATGGCATGCGTGGGTCCCCCAATGTTTTCCTACCCAGAAACCCCTGCAAACTTGAAATGTTGGTCAAAAAACCCACTTTTCCATACTTTTTTGGGTGGGATCTCGCTGCCGGAACAAATGTCCTACCACCCAGTGTTTCCCTTGTTCTCCCGAGTAAAATGATACCTCACTTGTGTGGGTGGGCCAAAGGCATGTGACTCAGGCTGGGGTGCTTAATTTGTAAAACTTAAATATGACTAAAAACTACTTTTTTCAAAATTCATTTTTGGCGTGTTCTGCTTTGGGGCACCCACACAAGTGAGGTATCCTTTTACTTGGGAGAACAAGGGGAACGCAGGGTGGTAGGACATTTTTGCCGGCACGGCGATCCCACGCCAAAAAGTTTGGAAAAGTGCTATTTTTACCTAATTTTAAGGTTTGCAAGGACTTCTGGGTAGGAAAACATTGGGGGACCCACGCATGCCATACCTCCCTGGACTCCCCCTGGTGTCTAGTTTTCAGAATTGTTTGGGTTTGCTACTTTGCAAAGAATACCACCGAGCCCCGGGCCACAAACTCAGATGCCCCCCCCCCAAAATCAAGGTAGTTTTGCAATAAGGTAATGTAAATTCACCACTGTACGATTTGAACCGTTTCCTGTTGCAGCCAATATGCCTACCCACGCAAGTGAGGTACCATTTTTTTCGGGATACCTGGGGGCATGCTGGGTGGGTGGAAATTTGTTGATCCACGCAGATTCCAGAACTTTCCACCACACAAATGTGAGGAAAATGTGTTTTTTGGTCAAATTTTTATGTTTGCAAGGGATTCTGGGTAACAAAACCGGGGGGTAGGCAGACGAGTCACCCTATCCTGAATTGCCCTGGGTGTCTAGTTTTCAAAAATGTATAGGGTTGCTAGATTTCCCTAGGTGCTGGCAGAGCTACGGCGCAAAAACAAAAGGTAGTCTTTTTGTTTGAATCGTGCTAAATTTCACTGGGAATTTGAGGTGCGACCATGCTGCGTTTTGCGCTGTTTCATGTCGCAGCCACTATGCCTACCCACGCAAGTGAGGTACCATTTTTTTCGGGAGACCTGGGGGCACACTGGGTGGGTTAGAAATTTGTTGATCCACGCAGATTCCAGAACTTTTCACCACAGAAATGTGAGGCAATTGTGTTTTGTTGGTCAAATTTTTATGTTTGCAAGGGATTCTGGGTAACAAAACCTGGGGGTAGGCAGACGAGTCACCCCATCCTGAATTGCCCTGGGTGTCTAGTTTTCAAAAATGTATAGGGTTGCTAGATTTCCCTAGGTGCTGGCAGAGCTACGGCGCAAAAACAAAAGGTAGTCTTTTTGTCCGAATCGTGCTAAATTTCACTGGGAATTTGAGGTGCGACCATGCTGCGTTTTGCGCTGTTTCATGTCGCAGCCACTATGCCTACCCACGCAAGTGAGGTACCATTTTTTTTGGGAGACCTTGGGGCACGCTGGGTGGGTAGAAATTTGTTGATCCACGCAAATTCCAGAACTTTCCACCACAGAAATGTGAGGAAAATGTGTTTTTTTGGTCAAATGTTTATGTTTGCAAGGGATTCTGGGTAACAAAACCTGGGGGTAGGCAGACGAGTCACCCCATCCTGAATTGCCCTGGGTGTCTAGTTTTCAAAAATGTATAGGGTTGCTAGATTTCCCTAGGTGCTGGCAGAGCTACGGTGCAAAAACAAAAGGTAGTCTTTTTGTCCGAATCGTGCTAAATTTCACTGGGAATTTGAGGTGCGACCATGCTGCGTTTTGCGCTGTTTCATGTCGCAGCCACTATGCCTACCCATGCAAGTGAGGTACCATTTTTTTTGGTAGAACTGGGGGCACGCTGGGTGGGTGGAAATTTGTTGATCCACGCAAATTCCAGAACTTTCCACCACAGAAATGTTAGGAAAATGTGTTTTTTTGGTCAAATGTTTATGTTTGCAAGGGATTCTGGGTAACAAAACCTGGGGGTAGGCAGACGAGTCACCCCATCCTGAATTGCCCTGGGTGTCTAGTTTTCAAAAATGTATAGGGTTGCTAGATTTCCCTAGGTGCTGGCAGAGCAACGGCGCAAAAACAAAAGGTAGTCTTTTTGTCCGAATCGTGCTAAATTTCACTGGGAATTTGAGGTGCGACCATGCTGCGTTTTGCGCTGTTTCATGTCGCAGCCACTATGCCTACCCACGCAAGTGAGGTACCATTTTTTCCGGGAGACCTGGGGGCATGCTGGGTGGGTGGGAATTTGTTGATCCACGCAGATTCCAGAACTTTCCACCACAGAAAAATTAGGAAAATGTGTTTTTTTGGTCAAATATTTATGTTTGCAAGGGATTCTGGGTAACAAAACCTGGGGGTAGGCAGACGAGTCACCCCATCCTGTATTGCCCTGGGTGTCTAGTTTTCAAAAATTTATAGGGTTGCTAGATTTCCCTAGGTGCTGGCAGAGCTACGGCGCAAAAACAAAAGGTAGTCTTTTTGTCCGAATCGGGCTAAATTTCACTGGGAATTTGAGGTGCGACCATGCTGCGTTTTGCGCTGTTTCATGTCGCAGCCACTATGCCTACCCACACAAGTGAGGTACCATTTTTTTCGGGAGACCTGGGGGCATGCTGGGTGGGTGGAAATTTGTTGATCCACGCAGATTCCAGAACTTTCCACCACAGAAATGTGAGGAAAATGTGTTTTTTTGGTCACATCCTTATGTTTGCAAGGGATTCTGGGTAACACAACCTGGGGGTAGGCAGACGAGTCACCCCATCCTGAATTGCCCTGGGTGTCTAGTTTTCAAAAATGTATAGGGTTGCTAGATTACATTAGGTGCTGGCAGAGCTACGGCGCAAAAACAAAAGGTAGTCTTTTTGTCCGAATCGTGCTAAATTTCACTGGGAATTTGAGGTGCGACCATGCTGCGTTTTGCGCTGTTTCATGTCGCAGCCACTATGCCTACCCACGCAAGTGAGGTACCATTTTTTTGGGGAGACCTGGGGGCATGCTGGGTGGGTGGAAATTTGTTGATCCACGCAGATTCCAGAACTTTCCACCACAGAAAAATTAGGAAAATGTGTTTTTTTGGTCAAATATTTATGTTTGCAAGGGATTCTGGGTAACAAAACCTGGGGGTAGGCAGACGAGTCACCCAATCCTGAATTTCCCTGGGTGTCTAGTTTTCAAAAATGTATAGGGTTGCTAGATTTCCCTGGGTGCTGGCAGAGCTACGGCGCAAAAACAAAAGGTAGTCTTTTTGTCCGAATCGTCCTAAATTTCACTGGGAATTTGAGGTGCGACCATGCTGCGTTTTGCGCTGTTTCATGCCGCAGCCACTATGCCTACCCACGCAAGTGAGGTACCATTTTTTTCGGGATACATGGGGGCATGCTGGGTGGGTGGAAATTTGTTGATCCACGCAGATTCCAGAACTTTCCACCACAGAAATGTGAGGAAAATGTGTTTTTTTGGTCACATTTTTATGTTTGCAAGGGATTCTGGGTACCAAAACCTGGGGGTAGGCAGACGAGTCACCCCATCCTGAATTGCCCTGGGTATCTAGTTTTAAAAAATGTATAGGGTTGCTAGATTTTCCTAGGTGCTGGCAGAGCTACGGCGCAAAAACAAAAGGTAGTCTTTTTGTCCGAATCGTGCTAAATTTCACAGGGAATTTGAGGTGCGACCATGCTGCGTTTTGCGCTGTTTCATGTCGCAGCCACTATACCTACCCACGCAAGTGAGGTACCATTTTTTTCGGGAGACCTGGGGGCATGCTGGGTGGGTGGAAATTTGTTGATCCACGCAGATTCCAGAACTTTCCACCACAGAAATGTGAGGAAAATGTGTTTTTTTGGTGAAAGTTTTATGTTTGCAAGGGATTCTGGGTAACAAAACCTGGGGGTAGGCAGACGAGTCACCCCATCCTGAATTGCCCTGGGTGTCTAGTTTTCAAAAATGTATAGGGTTGCTAGATTTCCCTAGGTGCTGGCAGAGCTACAGCGCAAAAACAAAAGGTAGTCTTTTTGTCCGAATCGTGCTAAATTTCACTGGGAATTTGAGGTGCGACCATGCTGCGTTTTGCGCTGTTTCATGTCGCAGCCACTATGCCTACCCACGTAAGTGGGGTACCATTTTTTTTGGGAGACCTGGGGGCAGGCTGGGTGGGTGGAAATTTGTTGATCCACACAGATTCCAGAACTTTCCACCACAGAAATGTGAGGAAAATGTGTTTTTTGGGTCACATTTTTATGTTTGCAAGGGATTCTGGGTAACAAAACCTGGGGGTAGGCAGACGAGTCACCCCATCCTGAATTGCCCTGGGTATCTAGTTTTCAAAAATGTATAGGGTTGCTAGATTTCCCTAGGTGCTGGCAGAGCTACAGCGCAAAAACAAAAGGTAGTCTTTTTGTCCGAATCGTGCTAAATTTCACTGGGAATTTGAGGTGCGACCATGCTGCGTTTTGCGCTGTTTCATGTCGCAGCCACTATGCCTACCCACGCAAGTGGGGTACCTTTTTTTTAGGGAGACCTGGGGGCACGCTGGGTGGGTGGAAATTTGTTGATCCACACAGATTCCAGAACTTTCCACCACAGAAATGTGAGGAAAATGTGTTTTTTTGGTCACCTTTTTATGTTTGCAAGGGATTCTGGGTAACAAAACATGGGGGTAGGCAGACGAGTCACCCCATCCTGAATTGCCCTGGGTGTCTAGTTTTCAAAAATGTATAGGGTTGCTAGATTTCCCTAGGTGCTGCCAGAGCTACGGCGCAAAAACAAAAGGTAGTCTTTTTGTCCGAAACGTGCAAAATTTCACTGGGAAATTGAGGTGCAACCATGCTGCGTTTTGCGCTGTTTCATGTCGCAGCCACTATGCCTACCCACGCAAGTGAGGTACCACTTTTTTCCGGAGACCTGGGGGCACGCTGGGTGGGTGGAAATTTGTTGATCCACGCAGATTCCAGAACTTTCCACCACAGAAATGTGAGGAAAATGTGTTTTTTTGGTCACATTTTTATGTTTGCAAGGGATTCTGGGTACCAAAACCTGGGGGTAGGCAGACGAGTCACCCCATCCTGAATTGCCCTGGGTGTCTAGTTTTAAAAAATGTATAGGGTTGCTAGATTTTCCTAGGTGCTGGCAGAGCTACGGCGCAAAAACAAAAGGTAGTCTTTTTGTCCGAATCGTGCTAAATTTCACAGGGAATTTGAGGTGCGACCATGCTGCGTTTTGCGCTGTTTCATGTCGCAGCCACTATACCTACCCACGCAAGTGAGGTACCATTTTTTTTCGGGAGACCTGGGGGCATGCTGGGTGGGTGGAAATTTGTTGATCCACGCAGATTCCAGAACTTTCCACCACAGAAATGTGAGGAAAATGTGTTTTTTTGGTGAAAGTTTTATGTTTGCAAGGGATTCTGGGTAACAAAACCTGGGGGTAGGCAGACGAGTCACCCCATCCTGAATTGCCCTGGGTGTCTAGTTTTCAAAAATGTATAGGGTTGCTAGATTTCCCTAGGTGCTGGCAGAGCTACAGCGCAAAAACAAAAGGTAGTCTTTTTGTCCGAATCGTGCTAAATTTCACTGGGAATTTGAGGTGCGACCATGCTGCGTTTTGCGCTGTTTCATGTCGCAGCCACTATGCCTACCCACGCAAGTGGGGTACCATTTTTTTTGGGAGACCTGGGGGCACGCTGGGTGGGTGGAAATTTGTTGATCCACACAGATTCCAGAACTTTCCACCACAGAAATGTGAGGAAAATGTGTTTTTTTGGTCACATTTTTATGTTTGCAAGGGATTCTGGGTAACAAAACCTGGGGGTAGGCAGACGAGTCACCCCATCCTGAATTGCCCTGGGTGTCTAGTTTTCAAAAATGTATAGGGTTGCTAGATTTCCCTAGGTGCTGGCAGAGCTACAGCGCAAAAACAAAAGGTAGTCTTTTTGTCCGAATCGTGCTAAATTTCACTGGGAATTTGAGGTGCGACCATGCTGCGTTTTGCGCTGTTTCATGTCGCAGCCACTATGCCTACCCACGCAAGTGGGGTACCTTTTTTTTTGGGAGACCTGGGGGCACGCTGGGTGGGTGGAAATTTGTTGATCCACACAGATTCCAGAACTTTCCACCACAGAAATGTGAGGAAAATGTGTTTTTTTGGTCACATTTTTATGTTTGCAAGGGATTCTGGGTAACAAAACATGGGGGTAGGCAGACGAGTCACCCCATCCTGAATTGCCCTGGGTGTCTAGTTTTCAAAAACGTATAGGGTTGCTAGATTTCCCTAGGTGCTGCCAGAGCTACGGCGCAAAAACAAAAGGTAGTCTTTTTGTCCGAAACGTGCTAAATTTCACTGGGAAATTGAGGTGCAACCATGCTGCGTTTTGCGCTGTTTCATGTCGCAGCCACTATGCCTACCCACGCAAGTGAGGTACCATTTTTTTCCGGAGACCTGGGGGCACGCTGGGTGGGTGGAAATTTGTTGATCCACGCAGATTCCAGAACTTTCCACCACAGAAATGTGAGGAAAATGTGTTTTTTTGGTCAAATTTTTATGTTTGCAAGGGATTCTGGGTAACAAAACCTGGGGGCAGGCAGACGAGTCACCCCATCCTGAATTGCCCTGGGTGTCTACTTTTCGAAAATGTATAGGGTTGCTAGATTTCCCTAGGTGCAGGCAGAGCTACGGCGCAAAAACAAAAGGTAGCCTTTTTGTCCGAATCGTGCTAAATTTCACTTGGAAATTGAGGTGCGACCATGCTGCGTTTTGCGCTGTTTCATGTCGCAGCCACTATGCCTACCCACGCAAGTGAGGTACCATTTATTTCGGGAGACCTGGGGACACGCTGGGTGGGTGGAAATTTGTTGATCCACGCAGATTCCAGAACTTTCCACCACAGAAATGTGAGGAAAATGTGTTTTTTTGGTCAAATTTGTATGTTTGCAAGGGATTCTGGGTAACAAAACCTGGGGGTAGGCAGACGAGTCACCCCATCATGAATTTCCCTGGGTGTCTAGTTTTCAAAAATGTATAGGTTTGCTAGGTTTCCCTAGGTGCTGGCTGAGCTACGGCTCAAAAACAAAAGGTAGTCTCTTTGTCGAAAGAACGTAAAATTTCACTGGGAAATTGAGGTGCGACCACGTTGCATTTTGTGCCGTTTCCTGTCGTAGGCACAAGGCCGACCCACACAAGTGAGGTACCGTTTTTATCGGGAGACCTGGGGGAACGCTGGGTGGGTGGAAATTTGTTGATCCACGCAGATTCCAGAACTTTCCACCACAGAAATGTGAGGAAAATGTGTTTATTTTGTCAAAATCTTAGCTTTGCAAGGGATTCTGGGTAACAAAACCTGGTGGTAGGCAGTCGAGTCACCCAATCCTAAATTCCCCTGGGTGTCTACTTTTCAAAAATGTATAGGTTTGCTCGGTGCCGGCAGAGCTAGGGTGCAAAAACTACAGGTAGGCACTTTGCCAAATAAGGGTCAATTTGTAACTGCAAAATTTAGGTGTGACCACGTTGCATTTTGCGCCGTTTCCTGTCGCAGGCACAAGGCCGACCCACACAAGTGAGGTACTGTTTTTATCGGGACACTTGGGGTAATTCAGATTTGTAAATCAACTGTTTTTACCAATTGACCTTTCATGCATTTCTCCCTTTCAATGAAAGACATTGTGTAAAAAAAAATCTTTATGAAAAATGACCAATAATTCTCATGCTAGTATGAGTATTCCCAACTTTGAAAATGTGCAATTATATACTGTTTCTGAACTCTATAATTTGTACCCAATTCAGAAATACATAGGTGTCTTTCATACAGATTATTCCATGTATACATTTTCCAAGACAAAGTGCACTATACCCAGTAAATGAAAAAATACCATTGCAAGTTGCTGCTCAGTCTTTGGCTCTGGGTTCGTCGGGTTCTTGGTGAAACTACAAGTCCTATATATCCCCACAACCAGGAAGGTCTAACAAATGTAACGGTATATTGCTTTCCAAGAGCTGTCAAAATTAGAAAAAGTTATAGGTGAAAACGTTGAGACAAAAGGCTGTTTTTTCAACAAAATTTCAAATATTCCAATATCTAACTGTTAGTTTCTATAACGAAACCTTCATGGATTTAGACAAATGACCCCTTTCTGAATTCAGAATGTTGTCTACTTTCCGACAATGTAAAGCTTTCCAGGATCCATTATTGCTTTCAAACTCATTTCTACCATTAACTGGAAGGAGGTGGAAAGCTCTAAAAATAGCAAAAATAGGCTATGTCCCAGAAAAATGCCAAAACTGAGTGAAAAATTTCGGTTCTCTGACAAAAGTCTGTCATTCCCTGAAAGCTGAGAAAATGGAGATTTCAGCCCCACAAACCCTTTTGTGATACCATTTTCAGGGAAAAACCCAGAGGCTTTCATTTGCAGCCCGTTTTTCCCATTTTTCTGAAAAAAACAAAAAAATCACTATATTTTGGTTAATTTCTGGGACCCCTCCAAGGGAATCCACAAACCCTGGGCACCTTTAGAATCCACATGATGTTGGAAGAAAAGGACACAAATTTGGCGTGGATACCTTATGTGGTCAAAAAGTTACAAGGGCCTAAGCGCGCACTACTCCAAAACGCCAAAAAAGGCTTAGCACAGGAGGGGAAAAGGCCTAGCAGCGAAGGGGTTAAGGGAACAGAAGCTCTCCATCCTGTCTGCCTTGTGGGGGGTGCCACCCCCAGTACAGAGGAGAGAGGCTGATGACTGGAAGTGTCAGCACAAGCTCACTTGCTTACGCCAAGGGTGTAGGCACTCAGCTTTGTAAGGCAGGAAGAGTCCAGTGTGTTTCCTCACCTCTCGGAACACTGCCAGGTGTTTTGGGCCATTTTCTGCAACATTTGTATGTTGTTTAGATACTCAATTGAAAGGGAAGAGCCACTCCCATAGAAGGGAAAATGCCTGGCTTGGTCCTTTGCTGTTTGGACTGAGGCCACCTGCTTGCAACTCTAGTTCCCTGCAGATGGTTAACTGTCTCCAGAATGGCCATCAAGGGGGGCACAGGCAGGGTACCACAGGACACCTTTCTCATACTAACATTGTTGGGGGGTAAGAGAACTGTTGCTGGGAAAATGACTACCTGCAGTAAGTCTGAGAAGGTGGAGAGGATGAAGACCTTCAGCCAATCTGCTGGTCTGGCCCTGTTTTACTTCCCAGTTGGAGTTGCCCAAGCTGGACGATGGTGGTAAGGCACAGAGCACAAACAAAGGACCCTGACAGGACCTTAGAAAACCCAACTTTTCCCAGGTATCAGCAACATGCACCAGTCCTCTGTCAGAAAACTATGGTTCAGTATATATGCCCTAATAGCGCCACACAAGCAAAAGGACTGGGTGTGGCTGAATCTTTGATAAATCAATAATAAAGTATCAGTGCTGGTGGAATTGAGGTCCTGGCTATTGGAACTGCCTACAGGCCTGCACTTGGAACTACCTCTGCAACTGCGCTCAAGAGACTGTACATACAAGATGGATTTAAATTACAAGGTTCCTACTGTCCCTCATGAGGGTAGGAAGAGTTTGGCTGGTGTCGATAGGCTAGGACTGATTGCCGAAACCGATGCGGGGGTGAGCCTTGCCTGATAAGTGGGTTGGTGACTCTGGGCACTTTAGAGAATTTGGAGAACATGGATGGGTTAACTTTGCTGCAGGAGGAAGATATTTGTAATGGCGATGGTCAGCAGGATATTGAGACTGGCACAATCCATTAGGCAGGTTGGAATTCACAGGAAACTGCTGAGTCCTTTTATTCACTCTCAGAATTGTTCAGCTTGTCTAATTCAGTTTATCTGGAGCCTGGCTTGGTGAATTACGTGGAACCACAACAGAGTGGTACATGTGGAACTGCTGTAAACAGCGTCATAAGTACTAACCCAACTTAGTTATGAGCGGATCTCTACCAGCAATTGAGCTAGAAGATTTGGTTACTAAATTTGTGCTCAGAGAGGATTGTATCCTGTCTTGTCCAAGAAGGAGGAAGAGCTGCTATGGGACCCAGGTGATCTGGAACATACACCAATGTACCCTACTTCCACTCACTGCTCGCAGGTAAACTCAAAACTGGAATATCCTCATTGGGTGACTCTCTGGGATGATCCAGAGTAAGAATATGGGTGTAAAAATATTGAATTGCACAAATATCGAGGTAAAAATATTGTGTGTCAGAAATATCGTCAAACAAAATATTGTGGTCAAGAATATCGATTTTAGGTAAGTAATTTTGATGTAAAAAATATCAAAGTATTTAATATAGTTCGTAAAAATATAGGGGGTCATTTAAAATTTTATTTGAAATTTGAGTTTTGAGTTCCGTTGCTGGTTGTGGGTTTATAGTGGAATAGGGTGGGAAGTAATTGAATTATATAACATGTATTGAATCCTTTTAATTATTAATATTAGTTTAATTGTGATGTTATAGTGCTAAATGTGTAAATTAATGTAATATTAATTGTTTAATATTTAGTTGTGAATTAATTTAAATGAATTAATTTGTAATTAATTATGGTAATTGTGTAATATGTTTTAGGTGTGTGTGGGGGTGTTTATAAGTGGAAATGGTGTAAAGGGTGGAAAGTAATTCTTTTTTATTGATGAATTATTAATTATTTGTTATTTCATTTAAATTAATTAGTTAGTAAATAATTAGTGTCATTGTGTAGGTGTGTGTTGTGGTGTTTTTAAGTGTAAATGGTGTGAAGGGTGGAATGTAATTTATTTTTTATTGATGAATTTTTAATTATGTGTTAATTAATTAAAATTATTTAATTAGTAATTAATTATGGTCATGTTGTAATTTAATTTAGGTGTGTGTTGTAGTGTTTATAGGTGAAAATGGTGTGATGGGTGGGAAATGATTTATTTTTTTATTGATGAATTATAAATTATTTGTAAATTTAAATTAATTAATTAGTAATTAATTATGGTAATTGTGTAATTAATTTTTAGCTGTGTGTTGTGGATATTGTAGTGTTAAAGAATGTGTAATCAATGAATGTTTATTATCTTTTTTTATGAATAATATATTTTAAATTATTTTTTTATTATGTTAATTAGGATGTATGACGTTGCAACGCATACTTTTACAACGCCTACCTTTACAACGCATTTTTTACAACGCAACATCCATTACGACACATTCCATTACAACGCATGCATTTACAACGGATTTTTAAAAACTACCTTTACAACGCATTCCATTACATCGCATACTACCTTTACAACGCATATCATTACAACGCATAACATTTCATTGCATATAAGTTAAGTATTGGATAGTGTAGGGGTAAAAATTACTATTCGAACTCCAGGGGGTTCAACAGTAGGGTAAGTGTTGGATAGTGTAGGGGTTAAAATTACTATTCTAACTCCAGGGGGTGCAACAGTAGGGTAAGTGTTGGATAGTGTAGGGGTTAAAATTACTATTCTAACTCCAGGGGGTGCAACAGTAGGGTAAGTGTTGGATAGTGTAGGGGTAAAAATTAATATTCTAACTCCAGGGGGTGCAACAGTAGGGTAAGTGTTGGATAGTGTAGGGGTTAAAATTACTATTCTAATTCCAGGGGGTGCAACAGTAGGGTAAGTGTTGGATAGTGTAGGGGTAAAAATTACTATTCTAACTCCAGGGGGTGCAACAGTAGGGTAAGTGTTGGATAGTGTAAGGGTACTATGTGTTGTAATGCTATGCGTTGTAATGGTATGCGTTGTAATGACTGCGTTGTAATGACATGCGTTGTATTGGTGTGCGTTGTAGCGTCATGCGTTGTAATGGTTGCGTTGTAAATGCATGCGTTGTAATGGATGATGCGTTGTACAAGTTTTGTTGTAATGGTAGTGCGTTGTAAAAGTTGCGTTGTAAAGGATGTTTCCCTGTTAATTATGGCAATCATTTTAAATAAAAAATGTTATACCTTGTTTTATTGGTGTTGTGCTATAGGGTAGGAAATAAAATAAATACATTTATGTTTTAAATAATTTGTTTGTTTGTGATTATTTGCTCCTTTTAAATAAATATTGTTTATAAATGTATTTATAATACTTTTTTAAAATAATATTTGTACCTTTTTGTTATATGTCATTAACATTATAAAATGTGTTCTTTTTATGTTTCATATATTTAATTGTATATTTTTAAACTATTGTTTACTTGCTTTTAAGATTATTATTTTTGTTTTTTAAATGTTAATAGTAATTTTTGTTTCTCTGCTATCCAATAGTTTCCCTACTGTTGCACTCACTGGAGTGGAAATAGTAATGTTTACCCCTTTGCTATCCAGCATTTACCCTACTGTTGCACTCAATAGAGTGGGAATAGTAATTTTTACCCTTTCGGTATCCAGCACATTCCCTACTATTGCACTCACTGTAGTGGGAATAGTACATTTTAACCCTCCGCTATCCAATAAATTCCCTACTGTTGCATTCACTGGAGTGGGAATAGCAAATTTTACCCCTCCACTATCCAACACTTTCCCTACTGTTGCACTCTTTGGAGTGAGAATAGTCATTTTTACCCCTCCGCTATAAAACACTTTTCCTACTGTTGCACTCATTGTAGCTGGAATAGTAAATTTAATTATTTCGCTATCCAACATTATCCCTACTGTTGTATTAATTGTATTGCAAAATGTATGTTTTAATTTTGTTTTAATTGTTTAATGTTTTAATTAAATATAGAATGTTTTTTTAAATGTTAGATTATTGATATATGTATATATTTTATTTTTATATAATTAAAAAGTTTAAAAATTAAATAGATAATGGTTAATAAATTATTTTAACGTAAATATATTTATATGTATACATTATTATGTTTGCCTGTTTACATTTTTTTAATTAAGTTTAATTTTTAATTGATTTTGTTAAAGATAATATTAATATTGTATATATTTAATATATATTATTTTATTTATATTTTTAAATCGATATTTTTTCCATCTATATTTTTACCTTCGATAATTTTGAATCAATATGTTTGTACTTACCTGTTTACGTATAGGGAGACGATATTTTACAATCTATATTTTTTTCCGATATTTTTACCATCAATGTTTTTACCATCAATTTTCATTGAACCCTCTGGGATATTCTGAGCTTAGCTCCTTGGAGAGGATCAGAGCTAATACCAAAGAAACGGCTCAAGGTATTGCCACAACTTCTACTCTAACCCCCCCACACTAACTGCTTTTTACAAACTTCTCCAGATCAATAGGGAGGAGTATAGAAAGGATACTCTATCCCTGCAAAAGGTACACTTGAAGATGCAGGTGGTGCTGAGAAAGATTTCTAGAAACATAGGGGCTCATTAGGATGGTGGGCGGACATTGTTGCTGTGCTTGGGATCACCCGCCAGTCATGTGGCGGACACACCACTGCAATCACAATATGCCCGCCAGTATGGTGGGTGCATCCAGGGTATTTAACTTTGCGGAGGGTGCTCCTGGCTGCAGCACCATGCGTAATGTCAAAATGTAATGCTGATCATTTCCCTGCACTACGTGGCAGGCACCATGCGGAGCCTGCCACGCAGTGCAGGGAAATGCCGGGGGTACCATGGGTACCCCGAGTGCAGCAACTCTTCCCCCCATGACAAGGGGGGCCCGCAACGGGCCCCTAAACCCAATCCCAGCCAGCCTTTCCATTGCGGTTTCACTGCCAGGGAAAGGCTGGCTGACCACTCCGCCAGGCAAACCTAACAATTGCCTGTGGTGAAAGCTTGGCGGGCAGTCTTTGCGCCCGCCACAATTGGGGAGCGATTCACCCAGCCATCGTAATGTGGTGGAGGGAAATTAGCAATCAGATGGCGGAGGGCCCTCCACCGCAAGCTGGAGTTGGCGGCCCTTCTGCCATCCTAATGACCCCCATAGACATTCTTCATACTCGTCTGGGGGAGTTAGAGGCATGCCAAAGGGATATCCAGAAGATGGTCAGAGAAAATAAAACTGATGATCAAAAGCATGAAACCCAGCTTGAACGACTCTCTTCTAAATTAGAACGATCTAGAAAATAGAGCTCACAGGAAAAATCTTCAGGTTCTGGCCATACCAGCGGGAAAAGAGGGAAATGATCCAAGAGGCTAACACATCCGTCTCTTAAGAGAAGCCTTCCCTGAATTAAGTGATTGGGATATTGACTCCATGATCCAGAGGGCGCACCATTTTCCATTTCGACAGTCGAGGAAGGATGAGGTTGCTCTTTACCCATGTGTGATTTTAAATTATGTGAGGAATTTTATCTTGCAGCAAACAAGTTTCCAGGTAGCCCATCCTGGTCACTGGCCAGAGCCTGTGGTGTGGAGTTCATAGTCCCGTCTGACTTTAGTCATATTATAGTTATAGTTGTACATCGCTGTAGGCTTTGTGAGCAAATCACGGTGCTTCAAAATAATAGAGGCTATAGTTTAGCTATTTGAATCTGCTAATTCGGGAATACATTTTGAAGTTCATACGTAATTTTTTCACGACACCTATAGTTCTTGAACTGCTAAAAAAGTCACAATAAGAAAAAATATTTCTTTCAAGTTATGAGATTTATTTAGACTTAAAGACTAGTCCTAATATTTTGTTCCAAGTCTATTTTATTTTATGAGGCATTTCCCCTGGCTGGGGCACTTCTTAGACACAGCGGTAAGCCTACAACCTCGGATCGAGGCCGGCCGCGTATAAAATAGCAATTAGATCATGAGTCGTTCATATGAAGACAAATTAACACAGCGCCTTGCCTACAACCCCAGTGGGGACGGCCGCGTGGCCTAAGATCAGCTGTCAGAACTACTCAGGGCGCACGGGGCCCAAGCACCCAGCCTGTGGGAAAAAGTGAAGAGGTAACTAGTCCACTACTGATGGACGACCCAACGGGGGCCAACAAACATGTGTGAGGTCTAGAGAGAAAGAAAGAAGGAAGAAAAGTGCAGAAGAAGGTATAGTAAGCGAGAGGGAGGGAGGGTGTCATGCGAACAGGGCGTGCATACCGCTCAATGGGGGGAGGGGAGTATCTGCTAGCTAGAGAGGTCCTCGGGAGCTCCCACGTCTTGTAGGGCATCTAAAGGAGCAGTCTAGTGGGATCTGTAGGAATGACAGCGTCATCAAAGAGGCGTAGGGTCAGGAGTCTAGTGGGCATATGTCGCGCATGTTCTATCGAGCAGGGGTAGCGCACCAAGGGCTTCCAGACCGTCCCAAAGCGAGTACCGCGCTCTTGTATTCGCGCTGTGGGGAGCTCCATTGCTAACACATGCCAGAGCCGCACAAATCAAGAGGCTATGGGGGGCGCTTCGGCCCTTTTCCAGTACAACGCTATAAGCTGCTTGGCCGCTCCCAGCATTTGGAGTGTCAAGATCCAGTCGCTGCGGGTGAGTGCCTTGAGATCGGGTGGCCTAATGCCAAGTAGGACTGTGCTGATGGCTTCAGGCAAAGGGAACCCCAACACCCCCCCTAATGTGGCTGAGGACCTCCTTCCAAAAGACAGTTAAGAGCGGGCACGCCCACCATATGTGTACAAAATCCCCCGTTGCAGTCTGACATCTCCATCACAGTGGGGAAACAGTGGGGAACATCTTATGCAGTCGGAGGGGAGTGTAGTACCACTGAGTTAAAAGCTTGTAGGCATTTTCCCTCTGCGGGATACTCCAGTATACCTTGGCAATATCTCTCCACACTCTATCCCATTGCGGAGGTTCAATGTCCGCATACACCGCTAATTGCCATTGGCGCTGGTAGGGGTGGGTGAGTACAAGTGGCGGATGTTGCAAGATATGATAGATCTGAGTGACCAGTCTCTTTAATCCCCCTAGGAAGCGTGACAGCTTTTCAAAAGGGGTGAAGGCTTGCGTGGCTGCTTGGTTCATTTCCCCACTAGAGACCCAGGGGCGCAGTTGAGCATATTGCAGCCTTGCCGTTGGTGGTAGGCGGAACTCCTCCCGGCAATGATCGAACGACTTGAGATTGCCCCCTTCAAAGAGATCGCATATCACCCTGCTGTCTCCTTGCATCCATTTCTCAAATGTCCGAGAGTGATGGGCCGGCGGGAAATGCGGGTTCGCCGCTATGGGAATATGTGGGGACAGGAACGTTGTGAACCCTTTGGACACAGCAACGGTGTCCCAAATGTCCATACCGTCTTCGTGGGCACCGCCATGTACGCGCTCTTAGAGCAAGCTGTTCGATGGAGCCACGGCAGATCCCAGATGAAGCGTCCCGTTACCGCCCTGTCCTTATGCAGCCATTCTTTTTCACTCTCTCGCACCCCCCATTCTATCACAAAACGGAGGTGTGCCGCCCAATAATAGTGCACTAGATTGGGGAAGGCTAGACCTCCCCTCTCCCGTGGAGCCATTAGGATCTTTTGCGAGAAGCGTGACCGCTTACCACCCCAAACAAAAGACGTGAGTTTGCGTTGCAGTCCCCGTATGCAGTGAAGCGGGATGGGGGTGGGGAGGCATTGGAACACATATAAGATTTTGGGGAGGATCGATATTTTAACTGCATTGAGCCTGCCCAACCACGACAGCATCAGCGGCTTCAACCGCCGCAGTTCCTCCAGGACCTCTTTCCGGCAGTCCTGCCAGTTTACGGACGACCAGGCCTCCAGGGAGGGGGTCAGGGTGAGTCCCAATTACCGAATATGGCGCTCAGCCCACTGATAGGGCATGGCCTCCTTTAGAGAGGGAATCTCCTCCGCCGGAATGGTGAGATTGAGAGCCCAAGACTTATCATGGTTGATCTTGAGGCCTATGAATGGCCTGTAGAGACTCCCGCGGGCGCGTGAGGGTGAGAATCAAGTCATCCGTGAACAACGCCACCTTGTTGTCCCGCCCACCATGGACTATACCGTGGATGTCCGGCTCACGCAGTATCATCTCCGCCAGTGGTTCCACGGCGAGGGCAAACAATAGGGGCGAGACGGGGCACCCCTGCCTAGTGCCCCTGCATATCGCTAGTGGTGGTGTTAAACCGCCATTGACCCTGATTCTAGCCTATGGCCCTATGTATGGGGCCATAACCCTTACGATCATCTTCGGACCCAGCCCAAATTTGCGGAGCACCGCCCTAGTCCTTATATTTTGAGCTTCTTTTAAAACACTTCTCCCTCTGTAGTTGTGTTAATTGGATTTGTTCTTGCTCCTTATCAATTACTTTTTTCTCTTTTACACTTAGTAGGTCTACTATGTTTTGTCTAATTAGTTTAGTTGTATACTCAGAACTGCCCTGAGGGGGTCTCAGGTATTCTATATATATATGATAGGTGAGGTTTTGGATCAGAAATTGGGCATTGAATTTGGGGAAGATTGGTTATGTGGGAAGTGAGTCTAGGGTGAGATTGAGGGAGCACTCCCGCTCTCTGCTGGACCAAGCCAGACCGAGCAACCACTTCTCCCTGATTGCTCTCTGTCACCACCCTTGAAGCCTGCCAGCATGATTGTGTATTGGAACACCCTCAACTGCCTTGATCTTCAGCAACAAAAACCCCTGACTCTGACAAAGCGGATTGCTGGCGTTGCCTAGCAAACCAAGATAAAGCTTCAGCATTGCTCGGATGTACTCTTCCTTTCCTGCCCTCCCACTAACCCTGCCCACCTCCCTGACCAGCCCGCACAGCATAAAATGAAGTGTGCTGCATGGCCACAGTGAGCACTCCTGGTCTCTGCTGGACTGGGCAGCAAATTCTATCTAATTGCTCTCTGCCCCTCTCCTCAAAGCCTGTCAGCCTGATCTTGTATTGGAAGGCCCTCAACAGCCTTGATCTTAGGCAAAAAGAACCCTGACACTGATGAAGTGGATCCTCAGGTTTGCCTAGCAAACCAAGCCAGATCCACAGTGTTACTCTGACAGACTCCTTCTTTCCCACCCTCTGACCAGCCTACCCAGCACAAAATGAATCTCGCAGTACGGCATCACCGCTGGTGCACAAAAGGCAAGCTATCCGCACCCGTCCAGGCTTGGATCACGCCTAAAACCAGGAACCCTTTACCTCACAAGAGAATCTGCTACTCGAGCACCGCACTCAAATCCTTGAACCTTTGAAGTACCCAACACCACTTGCTGCTCCCAAACACTAGGAAACACAGAAGGTCCTTTCATCTTCTAAAGATGAAGCTTCACATGCCACACCTCCAAAACCACACTGACAACAACCAAACTCCAGAACTGGTTACATTGCATGCAAATAAATGCCATATCCCCCATCAAGCATTTCATGGAAATTTGGGACACCATCACCACCGCCAAACCAGACGCAGTCTTCATTGCTGAAGCAATTTTCTGCCCCAGACATAGCCACCGCAAACTCCAATGCCTACCAAATGATCCATGAAGACTGCCCACTTAAACCTGGAGGAGAGATGGCAATCATCCACAAAGACACCATCAGTGTCACCACCACAGAGGACACCTCAACCCACATCATGAAACACCTCAAATTCCAAATGCATATGAACCCCAACACATTTGTCAGGGTAATCCTCGCCTAAGAGACCCCCAGGCCCCTGCCCAGCATTCCGCAATGCCGGTGCCAAAATCATTGCCCCCTGGTAATTGATTCCAATCAATACCTCTTCCTGGGGGACCTCAACATCCAGCTCAATGACCCGAAGACACACACCCATTCACCCTCCTGGAAAACATGCCCAACAACCGAGCCAAACCCACAGCGCTGAACACACCCTTGACTCTATCTACACCATCAGCAATAGAATCTGTTTCAGCCACACCTCAGAAGTCACCCGATCAGATCACAGCATTGTCCTTTTCACGATTGCATAAACACTCCAACACATAGCCACACCACACACACCTGTCCAAAGCAGCTAGAAGAAAGTCTCAGAATACCAATAGATAACCGCTCTCAGTGCCACAACTCTCCACACCACTGACAATGTGAACCAGCCCACCCAAAATTTCTCCTACTGGATCACCGCCAGCACCAACAGCATGGCCCACACCAAACCTCCCAACACCAAGAGGTCCAACAAACATGCCACATTGTTCTCCCCAGAACGCCTGGTATCAAAAAGATAATGCAAATGATTAGAAAGAGGATGGTGTTCCAGCAGAAACCCGACAGTCCATTCCAAACTAAAGTCTGTTTTCAGGAATTATCACCATTCCCTCAAAGAAGCCAAAAGCAATGCCCTAGCCACATGCCTAGAGAGCAGCAGTAACCACACAAATGAACTTTTCAACATCATCATAGAAACATTTCCCCCAATGACTGTCAGAAACACATCCCCACCCACCCAATACCTCTGTGACTCCCTTTCAAACTACTTCCTCAACAAGATAGCAGCCATCTATAGCAATTTCGACCCTCAACCCATGGAGCTAACTCCACCTACGACGAATGCCAAAATTCAGCACAAAACCCCCACCAACTGGACATCCCTCAACACTGAGACCAACGCGACCATCATGACCTCCATGCAGTCTGGCACCCCGATGAACCCCCGCCCACACCACACATTCAACCTAGGACAGGAGATGTTCTGCCCTGCACTCATGCACATCCTCAACTCAGACATTAGCTCTGCCACCTTCCCTGAAACCTGGAAGCACGCAGAAGTAAGAAATCTACTAAAGGAACCCACTGCAGACTCCAACGACCTCAAGAACTGCAGCCCCATCTCTCTCCTCCAATTGCAGGTAAAAGTCCTTGAGAAAGGCATGCCCCACCATCTCACAGATCACCTTGAGAGAAACAACCTGCTGGATGACTCCCAATCAGGTTTCCGCTCAAACCACAGCACTGAAACAGCCTTCATAGCCACAACAGACTGCATCAGGACCATCTTCGTCCCTGGAGAATCAGCTTCCCTTATTCTCCTCAAACTTTCCGCAGCCTTCAATACCATATCCCATCATAACCTATCCTGGTCAACTGACTACATCACTTCGACATCAGCAGCAATACAAACAAACTCATCACTTAATTTCTGATAGGACGCACTCAAAGAATACATTTCCCACATTCACCCTCTTTAACATCTATACGACTCCACTGGTCAACATCATTCATAACCACAGACTCGACACCCTCTCATACGCCGATGACACCCAACTGATCCTCTCTCTCACCGAAGACACCTTCACCACTAGAACAATCTTCCAGAACACTATGACCAATGTCGCAGACTGGATGAAGCCCAACTGCCTAAAATTGAACACAGACAAGATGGAAGTGCTCCTCTTCAGTCAAAACCCCTCCCACTGGGACAACTCCCTGTGGCCCTCAGAGCCGCACCAAGCACCCACGCCAGGACCCTAGGCATTATACTGGACACCGAGCTCTCAAGGAGGGGCCAGGCGAACGCAGTCACCTCCTCAAGTTTCCACATCCTCCAAATGCTCCATAAAATCTTCAGGTGGATCCCACCCAGCACCAGGAAAACAAAAACTACAACACACTCTATGTCGGAATCCCACACCAACTACTGACACGACTCCAGACCATCCCAAACACAGCTGCAAGACTCATATTGGATCTCCCAAAAAGGTCTAGCATAACCCCTGCCTCAGAGACCTCAACTGGCTCCCAATCAAGAAGAGATACCACTTCAAAGTACTCACCCATGCATTTAAGACCCGCCACAACATAGCACCACGTCTCTGCCAAGTCCTGGAACAGCCTGCCCCTCCACCTTTGGAATTTCATCACCCTCACAGACTTCGGAAGAGCACTCAAGAACTGGCTGTTTGGCCGACCAGGCCATTCCCAGCACCTAGATAGCCACCAGGGTGATAAGCCACTGTAGTAAAGTGCCCCTTTTTGCAATGTTGCCCCCACTTTTTGCCTAATGTTAATCTACTTTAACTGAGTTTGCCATGTGTTCCTGCCAACCAGGTACCCAGGGCCTATGTTCTCTCCCTAAACTTGTACTGTTGCAAAACCCAATTGGCAACTCTCTGGCCACAGATAAATGGTATGGAAGGTTGTCATTACGAATTCCACAGCACCATAATGGCTTTTCTAAACACCGATAAGTTTGGTACCAAGCTTCTCAGCACATTAAACCCACACTGATGCCAGTATGAGATTTAATAAAAAATGCACTCAGAGGGCTTCTTAGAGGTGCACCCTGAAAAACGACCTAACTCTAGTGTCCTGGCTGAGTAGCTGCACGTCAGCTGCCACCACCAGAGATGATTCTAGAGTCCTGGGTCCAGAACATGCCGCTCTTGGGGTCCTGAAACAAAGCACATCCTGGGATGAGGTACCATGCCTCCTCCCCCAGGATGGGCACGGTCTACGAAGGGGAAGATTCAAAGGCTTGCTGCATTTGTGAGCAACCCCAGCCATTGGCTGCTCCCAGCAACTGGCCCCTACCAGTTCTGAGCCCCACTTTGGGTGGGAGAATTGGCAGGAAAACCAAAGTTAGGAGAAGTGGTGTGCTCACCTTTGCCAACCCCAACCCTCAGGCGGGGGAGGCAAGGTGAAGCCCAACTCTCAGTCCCCGCCAACTTGCAGATGGGGGGACCCAGCCAACCAGAACGAGGTTCAAGACTTCCTCCCACTGGAGATTAGCATACCAGGGGGTGTACCCACTCCAAGGAAGGGACCCATTGGTCCTGATCTGTACCTACCTGTAACACCCCTTAATTTAGTATTTAGGGGCAACCTTGAACCTTGCCTCCTAAGAGAACCAGAGAAGCAAGAAGAAGGACCAAACAGCCGCGCTGAAAGAAGAAGAGGAGGACACCCACTGACTTGACCCCAGCCCTACCGGCCTCTCCTGACCTCAGACTCCTCCAGCAGAGCCTTGGTGTGTCCTGCAGCAAACAGCCCTCAAAAGCCCAGAGGACCTACACTGTTCTAGTTTGGCGGTGGTGGGGTTTCTGGTGAGGGAGAGGATGAGCTGGGTGTCACCGGCGTAGGATACAATGTTGAGGCCGTGTTGTCAGACGATGACTGCAAGGGGGGCCATGTAGATGCTGAACTGGGTTGGGCTCTGTGATGATCCCTGTGGGACTTCGCAGGTGATTTTCGAGGGATCGGAGAGGAAGGGTGGTAGTCTGATTCTTTGTCTTCTTCCTGTGAGGATTGATCGGATACAGTCCAGGGCCGTTCCTTGTAAGCCAGCTTTGTGCAGTCTGGCGACAAGCGTGCAATGACAGACGGCGCTGATAGGTTAAGTAGGATGAGGGCTGCGGAGTGGCCTTTGTCCAGGAGGGTGAGGATGTCATCTGTGGTGGCTAGTAGGTCGGTCCCGGTGCTGTGGTTGCTTCGGAATCCGGATTGGGACGGGTCAAGGTTAGCGTTTTCTTCAATGAATCGTGTCAGTTCTCTGTTGACTGTTTTCTCTGCAACTTTGGCTGCGAAGGGGAGGAGTGAGATGGGCCAGTAGTTCTTGAGGTCAGTGGGTTCAGCTGTGGGCTTCTTGAGCAGGGGCCTGACTTCTGCGTGCTGCCAGTCATCTGGGAAGCTGCCAGTTTTGAAGGTGTTGTTGATGGTGCATTGCAGTTTGGGTGCGATGGCAGCCGTGGCTCTGTGGTAGATGTGAGGAGGGCAGGGGTGGGTGGGGGCCCCCGAGTGAATGCCTTTCACGGTCGGGGCACTGTCTTTGGTCATGATCAGTGTCCAGTTGGAGATGGTGGGCAGGCTGGTGTCTTTGGGGGCAGGGTTGTCTGTTGTATGGTTGTCATAGAGGGTTTTGATCTTTAGGTAGAAGTAGGTTCCAAGCTTGTTGCTGAGGTCTTGGGATGGGGTAATGTCTGTGACTCCGCTGCGTGGGTTGGTGAATTACTGAATAACCCTGAACAGTTCCTTGGAGATGGTGGAGTTGGTGAGGATTTTGTTGCGGATGAAGTTCCTCTTGGTTGTTCTGATTTGGTTGTAGTATCCCGTCATGGCGTCCCTGTAGGTGAAGTCAAATTCATTTGTTTTGGTGTTTCTCCAGTTCTTCTGCTGGTGCGCCTGGCTTCTTGGGATCAGTGGTGAACCAGGCGGCTTTTCTGGGGTGCTGTTTGTCAGGGTTGCGTAGCAGGCGAGCTTGTCTGCGCAGTTGGAGGTCCAAGTGTGGAGTTCTCTGGCTGCAATGCTTGCGTCGGATGCCCAGGTGTGGTTGTCTCGGGTGAGGGTGTAGTTGAGTTGTTCATTGGTAACCTTGCTCCAGTTCCTTTGAGGTGGGCGTGGGGCTGGTTTAGGTGCCTTGGGTTTGTTGACGGTGAAATGTACGCAGTGGTGATCAGTCCATGGTGGTTGCGTTGTGTGGCTGAAGTGAACGCTGTTTCCTGCATCGAAGATGGGGTTGAGGTTGTGTCCTGCTTTGTGGATCGGTGAGGTGATGAGATGTTTGAGTCCGATGTTGGCGAGGTTGTCACGGAGGGTGATGAAGTTGGGGCCACCGGGGTTGTCGAGGTAGAAGTTCAGGTCTCCAATCAGTATGTAGTTCATGGATTCGATGGCATGGGGTGCAATGAAGTCAGTGATGGTGATGGCGAAGGGTGTCCCGGGGGCCGGGGGTCTGTAGGCGAGAGTTCCTCTGAGTGTGGCATTGGAGTTGGTCTTGATATGGAAGTGCAGGTGTTCGGAGGAGGGGAAGGTGTCGCTGGTGGTGTTGAGGCAGAGTGTGTTCTTGTGGGCGATGGTGAGGCCCCCTCGGAGCGGTCGGAGCGGTCCTTCCTCTGGATCTTGAATCCATTCGGGATGGCAGTGGTGATGTCGGGGTTGGAGGAGGCATTGGTCAGGTCTCTGTGAAGAAGGCAATGTTGGGTGAGAGAGAGTTGAGTAGGTTTCAGATTTCCACGGTGTGTTTGTGTACGGAGCGTACGTTAAGGTGGATGCACTTTAGGGTGTTGTCGGTGCTGGCGTCAGCTGTGTTGGAGGCCGGGTTGGCAGTGGAGGCAGGAGTATTGGCTGCAGGTCATGTTCAGCAAGGCTTGTTGGCAGGGGTTGAGTGTGAGGAGGGTGGTGGTGTCGTAGATATGGATGGTCAGAGAACCAGGGTTCCTGGTGCTGACCGTGGTCGGGTCATGGGCGGGCGCAGACAGGCTTGCCTTAGGTGCGCCTTCAGCGCGCCAGCAGCACACCTGCTGCACAGGTCCGCTGCAAAATCGTGCTGCATCTGCAATTAAGTAGGGGAGGGGGAAGGTAGGAGCAGCTGGGAGGCAGGAGCAGTCATAGTGAGGGGGGCAGGGCCGCAGGGGCAGCAGCGGTGGAATGGAGGCAAGGGAAAATGGAAAAACGGGCACAACAGAGAGAGACTCCCACTGGAGTCTATGTCAACAGAAGAACATTACAATTAGCAGGGAATGGAAATAACACAACAAGGTCTATGGCTACAGAAAATGGCACAATTAGCAGGAAATAGAAATAACACAACAAAGTTTATGGCAACAGAAAATGGCACAATTAGCAGGAAATAGAATTAACACAACAATACCAGGGGCAATCAGTGAGAGTCACCTGGAGGAAACTGCAGGCAGGGGACTCAAACACCTCCCATTGGGAAGCAAGAGGCTCAGCGGCGGTGCAGTGAGGGGCGGAGCTGCTGGGGAGAGAGTATGCCTTTGGCCAATGGTTAAACTATTCACTGGTAAAAGCAGAGACAGACTCCTGACCCTTAAAGGGGACAGATGCTGGGTCTTATGACCTCATGAAGAATACTCTCATTGAGGGCTTTGTACTCACAGCTGAGGAATATAGTATTAGATTCAGGGGGGCTCACACAACCCAAACCAAACCTTGATTGACTTCGTTGACTACTCAGTTAAGACACTAGATGTATGGTTAACTGGAAACAATGTGCATGATTTCAATGGACTTTACAATCTCGTCATGAAAGAACATATTTTCAGTAATTGCACAAATGAAAAGTTACATCAACATACATCAACTAGACCTTGTTGCCAAATTTCTCAGCACATTAAACCCACACTGATGCTAGTCTTGGGTTTAATGAAAAATGCACTTCGGGCGCATCTTTGAGGTTCCCCCTGAAAGACGACCTATCTCTAGTGTCCTGGCTGAGTGGCTACACACCAACTGCCACCACCAGACATGTTTCTGGACTCCTGGGTCAAGAGCCTGCTGCTCTTGTGGTCCTGAAACAAAGCACATTCTAGGGCGAGGTGCCAAGCCTCCTCCCCCAGGATGAGCAGGGTCCACAAAAGGGAAGTTTCAAATCCTTGCCTCCTTTGTGAGCTACCTCCGCCATTTGCTGCTCCTGGCAACTGGCCCCTACCAGTTCTGACCCCCACTTTGAGTGGGAGAATCGTCGGGAAAACCAAAGATAGGAGTTGAGGTATGCCTTCCTTTGCCAACACCACCCCTCAGTTGGTGGAGGCAAGGTGAAACCCAACTCTCAGTCCCTGCCATCTTGCAGATGGGGGTACCAAGCCAACCAGAGAGAGACGTAATCCCCCCTCCCGCTGGAGAGTGTCATAATAAGGGGTTGTACCCACCCCAAGGAAGGGACCCATTGGTCCCAACCTGTACCTACCTGTAACGCCCGTAAATGTTGTATTTATTGCCAACCCTGAACCTTGCCTCCTCAGACCCGAGCTGACAAGGAAAAGAAGGACCGGACAGTGGTGCTGAAAGAAAAAGAGGAGTACACCTACTGACTTGGCCCCAGCCCTACTGGCCTGTCCCAAACTCAGACTCCTCCAGCTGAACCTTGGTGTGCCCTGCAGTAAGCTGCCCTCAAAATCCCACAGGACTTGCACTGCCTTCGCATCTAAATTGGGGAGAGGATGTAGCCTAACGGTCAGGGAGGTTGACTTCAAATCTGGGGATCCGGATTCGAGTCTCGGCAATGATGCTCAACATCCTGTGATTCTGGGCAAATCACTTAATTTCCCCATGCCTAACAAAATTAATGTGTCCTCATGTAACGCAACTGGTGCTCATGTAAAGTGCTCTGATACCTGATTTTGTGTCAGGTTTGCGCTATATAAAACTTCGGGGAAAAAAAAGAAACACTGTCTCTTGTGAGCAGCACCGGACTTGCTCAAAACCAACCAACTCCGACTCCGGCCTATTCCGTGAGTCTCCTATACTCCACTCCCAGTCCTAGCACCCTGAGATCGAGCCAAAGTGACCCAATATCCTCAGGAGGGCCCCCCGGCGATCTTAGCCCTGATCCCAGTATTTCCTGAACCTCTACAAGCACCTAAGCCAAATCTGCAGCCAACAACTGGAGGATTCCCTCAACCATGACCTACTCCGTAACTGAAGCGGTCCAGAAAGATCAACCGCGACCATCTCACCGACTCCATCTCTGAACACTTGCGGGTCACAAGACAAAGACTCCCAAAGGCCCATTTGCCTCATCAGCCGCTGACTGACTCTGAGGGACCCTTAACCAAATCTGTAGCTGCATCCCAAACCACATCCTACACCCAGACACCTCTGTGCTGCTGGCAGTGTTGTGCTTGTGATGGCCATTTGGCCCCACCGGGCTGACCTCAACACCAGGAGTTTTTGTTTCCCAACCTGGTGGCCTGCTTTCCGCAGTCCCCACACCCATGACCGTGCCTAGCCTGTTGGCTAACATGTGGTCCCCGCAATCCACACCCATCCACCTCTGTGCCCATCTGACCAAAGCCTACCCACGGACCCGTAATTCCAGTTGTCTTCTCAGGACTAAATGTGGCTCTTGGGTCATGTTGTAAACCTGTACATTACCTCCTTTTTATTTTCCCTAAGAAATGCACAAGCCTAGTATCTAGAGTTGCCTGTCTTTGTAAGAAAAGTCCAAAATAAGAGGTGTCATTATCATCCCAGAGGGACAGGGTAAATTATAATCTACACAAAAAGAGAATCCCCTCGTGTTGAATATTCTCATACTATAAACAACACTCTCATAACCATTCTCTATTCACTCCAATATTCACACACTTAACTTTTGTAATATGTAAATAGGTCTCATTTATTATAAAAAGTAGTTTCTGTTCATTAATATCATCATCTTAAAACAGCACTGCATAGCTTTGTATTTGATCACAAATGGAATTCCTACAGATAAATATATAATCTCTATAACATCAAGGTTAAAAACACAATGCATATATTTCCATAGGCAATATCACAATAAAAACGCAAAAAATCACATTAAACATGTGCAGTTAGCTACACTGTTTCATCCATACTAATATTATAAAGAGAGAGCCCAAACCTTTCAGGCGGGTAATCTCAGTAACCACAGCACCTATCACCCTATCACAACACCCAATACAGCGTTGGAAAGGGCAGTTGCAGCAGAAGGTCATAGGCTATGCAGACGGCCACCATATTATCACTTTTTTTTTGCAGAGTTTTATGTAGGGCGAACTTGACCCGAACTGAATCAGGTATCAGAGCGCTTTACATAGCACCAGTTACGTTACATGAGGACACACATTCATTTTTGTTAGACACGGGGAGATTAAGTGATTTGCCCAGGATGTTTGGCGTCGTTACCAAGACTCGAACCCAGATCCCCAGGTCCGAAGTCGAGCGCCTTAGCCATTATGCCAACTCCACTATATATTTATAAGGTAAAAGAACCGTGCCAGCAAAGTAGTCCCTTGCGGGCGTGTCTGCGTTGTGCTGTGGGCGTGGGCTGGGGCGTGACTAATGCTGGGGGCGTGTGGTACGGCCATCGCATCGTGGGCTGTGGGTGTGTGCTGGGGGCGTGACAAACGCTGGGGGCGTGACAAACGCTGGGGGCGTGTGTCCGCCCTTCATGCCATGTGAGTCATACATACAAGCGCCAATTATGTTGCTGGGGGCGTGACACGCTGGGGGTGTGTGTCCGACCTTCATGCCATGTGAACACAATTGAGCCGCATCAAGGGGCACGCTGGGGGCATGAGAAACGCTGGGGGCGTGTGCCACTTTCCGCCCTTCATGCCATGTGGGTCGTACATTAATCAGAAGATCGTCTGCTGTGGCCGTGTGCTGGGGGCGTAACAAACGCGTTCACTTGGAGGCCTGGTAAGTAACGTTACTGCAGCCTCTCCTGCTCGCTGTTACTGAACTCTCTCATTCAACAAAATTACATGCGCCTGCTAACATCAACCAGGGCTGTAGCCGGGCTCAGGAGGCGGATCACTACACCAATTACACGTGCCTGCTAACATCAACCAGGGCTGCAGCTGGGCCTTCTCCCTCCCTATTCTAATGAAACAAAAAATGTTGTCTACCGCGAGATTTTAAATTAAATTGCCCTTGCCAAATACACACATTACACACATTCTATTTCATACCCAGACAACGTCGGGACGGGCTGCTAGTTATCATAACACATAGAAAAAATAACAAATACATTCTAGAGTTCTCGATGCAGCGTTTCAGTGGATGGAGGTTGATACACATCACCTTCTTCAGGCCAAAAACGTTTTTGACAACAGAGACCCCCCCTTCCGTGAGGGTGCTTTATTAATCCTTGGTTCAGGTACAAGGATCCTGATGACCTTTAATTACTAGGTATTTTTATACATATTTTATGGTTGGGCCATACCACCCATTTATTAGAGCTTATTAAGCAACTACATTCTTTGCTTGCAAACTTCAAATCCCCGTTAATAAATATATACTGGCAATTATTACCTGCACTCTGTTTTTCTAAAACCACTTCATATTGTTCCAGTTTGTTGCAGAATGGTTTGGAAAATTTTGTATAATGGTAAAATGTGTGCCTTAGATTGATAAAGGATAACACAGCCAGTGTAGAAAAAAACCTAAATTTATACCAATTTACCTTATATTTATTCCTTGTGTGATAAATCAGGTAGATTTACATTTATTCTTATCCCTAGGCCGCATCCAAATGTTAATTGTAGAATAAATCACTCTGCTCTGAAAGAAATATACAATTATTGATCTGATCTCAATCCCCAATCTCAGTTTCCATATATACCCTAAAATGCCTTTGCGGTCTTACCTATGCATGTTCCTTGTCCTCTTTAGATATAGGGTCCCTATTCAATTTCCATTGTTTGGATGGAACCACTTCCTATAGTTGCTCACAATCAGGACAGGAAGCGTGCTTCATATACCTTTCTGGTGTGTTGATAATATTGGAAAGGAGTACATTAATCCCACTATTATTATGTCCATAAGCATATCAAGGCTTATAGTGCTCTATAAATTATTATTTTACTTATATGTAAATGGGAAGGTATAAAGCAAATTCTCTCTTTTTAAACAGTGGTCCATTAAAATATTGGTGTTTTTAATGTATTTACAGAGTTCTAATTCTTTATAAGAATACACTTTGTGTCCCTTCTTAGTTATGGGTACACAGACACTCTCAGTATTGAATTATTCTGCAATCACCACATTTTTAAAACATCCTCTGCGAATCTTATCAGGCATACCCTCTTATTACCAAAACTACATTATAAACCCTTCTCCATAGAGGTAACATCTTTTTCCACTGATATCGAAAAACGAATAGTTGCCCCCTCTCCGTGTCTGACCAAATATCTATCCTGAGGTTGATTGAATTAGAACCCTCTCACAGTCAGAATTTGCTCGCAACGACTCACCTATAGCGTTACTAGCATTCCCGTTGCAGCAATTGTTGGTTTGTTTCTTCTAAAACAATGCCTTCACTGGAGTCCGCTTTTTGCGTGATAAATGCAGGGGTGTAACACAGGCCCCCGCAGCCCCTGCATTGCTGGGGGCCCAATCTGCAGGTGCCCCTCTCTGCACAATACTCAGGCCTGAGAGCTCCAAATTAACCCATTCTATGCTCATGACGGATTGGTTCCGTCATGAGCATCGGTGCCCCTGTGCTCATGACGTAACCATTCCGTCATGAGGCCAGGGGCACGAAATCCCTCTGCTGCAGACAGCAGATGGATTTCCTTTCCTCCCCTGTGACCTTGGTTTCTGTTCAATGATGATCAGCGCGCACGTCGCGCTGTCATCATTGAACACAAACAGAAACTGAAATGAGCCTACATGCTCAGGGGCAATCGCAGCCCCCTGAGCACGTAGAAAGACGGGAGAGGTATCATTGGAAAAGGGAGAATCTCCCCTCCCCAGTGGATCCCCCCCCAGTGATAGTGTTGGATGTATTGGAGTTATGAGAGGGCGTGTTTCACATATATTTTGAAATGTAAATAGAATGTACATATATTGATGTCTTTACTGTATATTTTGGATCTATGAAAGAATATTTCAAAAAGAAAAAAATCAATAAATAGATATATGTTTTTCAAATAAATTCTCTCTGTGTGGGGTAATGATGATGTTGTGAAAGAAATTAGAGTGATTACCTAATTATATGTTTTGTTCTAGGAGAGGTTCTCTTGTTTTTGATTACAGTTTTTTCCCTGCCTCCTCCGCCTAGTACTTGTCTTCAGGGACCCTCTTGTGTTTTTGACAGTATATCT
The DNA here is from genome assembly GCF_964261635.1 of Lissotriton helveticus. Lineage (NCBI taxonomy): Eukaryota > Metazoa > Chordata > Amphibia > Caudata > Salamandridae > Lissotriton > Lissotriton helveticus. The sequence goes on along the minus strand of NC_136063.1, from coordinate 1,648,623,007 downwards.
CTATATATAAATTGCTGGATACATTTAATTATTTGGGGGTGAATTTAATTCCTGGGATACTTGAATGAATCCATTCCTCTTCCTTTCCTGTTTCATTCAGCCACAATTAGTGGCCATCTTGGGTGCAGGCAAGCATCCTGTTCTTACTCATACATATTAATGTGTCTCACTTCAGTGTTAATCGATCACACAATATATTATGGCCTATTCGGTTATAACTATAGCAATCGTTCCCATTTTTATTGATTTTTTAATCCAGATTTATATGTATCAAATTTGCTCATATAAAACCGTTCTCTCTTATTTCATTTATTGTCTACGTCCCCACCCCTCGCTGTACTCCTTTTACATTCTAATATACACCACTGTAAATCACTTTCTTTGTGTTCATATTTTGCCCATTGTCCAGTCAGGGGTGCATTCCTCTTGTTTGTTCTTATAGCCGAGATCTTTAGTTTAGTATGGTGCGTTTTTCCCTTTTTGTCTCTCTTATATAGCCTCTGTTGCATGGGCATACAATTAAAAAAACTACATTCTTAGTTTTGCAATTCATCATCATCCTAAAGTAGTGTTGTTTGCCATTATGCTCTATGTTACTCCCTTTCATTATGGAATTGCAATTTCCACAGCTTCCACTTGGGAAATTGCCTGTTAATTTTTTGCCATCAATCACACTTGTTTGTTGTGCCATGCTTACATCCTTATATGTATGATCCACATGGTTATGGATGGTCCTATTTCTCCTGTAGGCAAATAGAGGTTTGGGTAGACAGGCTTTTCCTGTTGTATTTAACAGGGACCAATTTCTATTTATTATATTCTTGATCTTAATGCTGATGCATAAAAGGTTAGCAACAAAGACTATCCTTTGTCTATTTTCTCTGGTTCCTTTGTGCTACATTTCCCCTATTAATGTACTTAGGTCTCTTATAGGCTTATTTAATAATTCTTTTGGGGTAACCTCTATTCTGCAACTTTTCTTCAATGAATCTGCATGATTCTTAAAGTCTTTTTTATTTGTACAATTTAATTTGTGTCTTAAAAATTGACCAAATGGAATATTAGCCCTCTGGGAGCATGGATCATTACTTGAATAGTGCCCTATGGTATTTCTATCTGAGGATTTAGTAAATAATTCTACTTCCAATACCTTATCAACTGTCTTAGTTTTAATGTCAAGAAAATTACAACAATGTTGACTTGACTACTGGTAGATGTAAATTCCAAATGTTCATCTCCACTAATAATCCATTCAAGAAATTCATCCAGGGTCTCCTTATTCCCATGCCAAATAAAGAGCACATCATCAATGAAGTGTGACCATATGTGTGCTATATTTTCGAAAAATGGAGCCACCTCATTAAAAATATGTTTATCCTCAAAGTCACCTACATAGAGAAAGGCCAGACTTGGGGCACAAGTTGCCCCCATGCTGGTCCCTTCAATTTGGCAGAAAAATTCTCGATTGAATAAAAAAATATTGTTTTTTAAAATACACTCAACACATTCAGTAATCAATTTAGCATGTGCTGTTAGTTCCTCCTCATTGTCTTCTATCAGCTTCCTAATCATTCCAATTGTGGCCTCTTGGGCCGTATTTTTGTATAAAGATTCAAAATAAAGAAACACCAGCCAATCTCTGTAAGAGGCACCTTCTTTGCCTTCAGTTTTCTCAATTGTATTCATAGTGTCTTAGATATATGAGTGTTGCCTCGAGACGAGGGGTCTCAAAAAACAAATACGTACTTGCTAAGTAACTCTGTTGAGGAATTAAGGCTAGATAATATGGGTCTCATCAGGGGATCCGAGAGATTCCTTTGGACTTTGAGTAAGCCATAGAATGCTGGCACTATAGGATGCCTATTTAATAAAAATTCATACTTATCCTGGCAGATCACTTCATCCTCTCTTGCACACCTTAATATTCTAGTGATCTGATGGTTATATTATCGCCTTTTTCCAACCCCTTAAGGGCCTCCCATTGATCTTTGAGTAAATTATTATTGTTCCAGAATTTTTGAGTGAGTAAATATTCTACTCCTTTTCCAACTGTCCTCTCAAATATTTCTACCTCTTTACCAACTAGTTGTCTTTGCGGTGTCCATACTGAACAAGGTTTTAGACCTGATTGATTATTGCTCTCTTTTCCCTCAAAAAAATGGCTTAGTCTGATTTTTCTAAAAAGATCTTTCATGCCCTTTTCGATTCCGTATTTGAAAGGTGGAGCTGTTGGTACCAAACCTCAACCTCTCTCTAATAGTTGAATTTCTTAGATTTTTAGGATTCTAGTGATAGATTAATTAAAGGGGTCTTATTCGTTTCTATTGTTCTCAGTTTTTCTGACTTCATGTCTTCATAATCTGGTTCCTTTGGCCCCCATTCTGGTGTTCATAAACAGCACTCCCCCTTTCCCTCCCTCTGGGGTTTTGGTTGTACCTTCTCTGATATTGATCTAAAAATCATGTTGGAACTCTCTCTACTTGGAACGGGGCCTCCTTCTCTATTATCTTTGGTATATATTTGATCTAGTGTGTTCTCCTCATTCAAATCTTTACTTGTATATGAGGTACATGCTTTTTAGGGCCCTGTTTGTTAATTGTGTACCGTTTTGTATTTTGTCCTACCTCATTCCAAGACTTTTCATATTAAACTTTCTGGAGATATGGGTAAACTTGTTCTACAATATACTTACTTATATTCTTCCTAATGTTATTTGTTTTTTTATTTACCAGTTATTCTCTGCAGCCTGTTGTCTCATCTTGGATTTCATTACATGTACGGTTTGCATCTTCCAATGCTGTACTTTCTGTTAGGTGTAATTCCAAGGTTTCAATCTCCTGTTTTTCTAATATTATTATCTCTTGAGCTGTCTCAATAATAAGAAGCATCCAGTCTCGGCTACATCTGTTTGCTATTATTGTCCAGCATTCTTTAAACTTCTCATTCTTTATAAATACACCAGGCTCATTTTTTATTTGAAGTCCTATAGGAATAATTTCTTTCTTGCAATATTCAATTACAAATTCAGAGTGTGTCTATGATTTTCTTTTTAAGATTCCATAGTGGATTCCATTCATCAGTATCACCTGTGGATAAAGTTAAGTCTTTGATTTACTACCAATGATCTTATTAAATTGATCTTTGGTGAATTCAAACGTTTTTAGTGTATCCATTTGTTTTCAAATCAAGTAAAGTTATGATCTAAACTAGATTTTGAGGGTTGAATATTGCTCTCCATCTAAATAGCTGTACATTAAACTCCACAATAATGTGAGAGGTACCCTTGTCATCTTAAAGGGACAGGGTCAATTATAATCTACACAAAAAGAGAATTCCCCTCTTGTTGAATATTTTCATACTCTAAACAACACTCTCATAACTACTCTCTATTCACTCCAATATTCACATACTGAAAGTTTGTAATATGTAAATATGTTTCATTTACTATAAAAATTATTTTATGTTTATTAATACCATTATCTTAAAACAGCACATACATAGCTTTGTATTTGGTCACAAATGGAATTCTTACAGATAGAGATCTAATTTATATTACATCAAGGTTAAAAACACAATTCATATACTTTCATGGTCAATATCACCATAAAAACACAAAAAAATCACATTAAAGATCTGCAGTTAGCTACGTAGTTTCATTATCATAACACATAGAAAAAATCACAATACAATTGTAGAGTTGTTGATGCATAGTTTCAGTTGATGGAGCTTGATACACACCACCTTCTTCAGGACTAAAACTTTTTTACAATGGGTATTTTATCCTTGTTTTTACATTTAATTCTTGTTTTGAATCATATTCAATCAATCAATCAATCAGGGTTTGTAAAGCACAGCAAGTCACCCGTGCGGGTCTCAAGGTGCTGTGGGGGGGGGGCGCAGCAGATCAGATTAAATGATAAGTTTAGCCGAAGAGCTAGGTCTTAAGGTCCGTCCCAAATTGCGTCAGCAAGGGTGATTTTCTGGGGTGGATGGGCAGGGTGTTTCATCTATTCGAGGAGAGGTAGCTGAAGGACATTCCTCCGGTTCTGGTCTTGCGGATTCATAGGATGGTAGCCAGGGAAAGCTGGATGGAGCTGAGGTGTCTGTTGGGTGTGTAGAATGTGAGGCGGTGATTCAGGTATTCGGGTCTGTCATTGTGAAGGGCCTTGTATGCGTGGGCGGGGAGTTGAAGGTTATTCTTCTGTCAATTGGGAGCCAGTGGAGGTAGCAGAGCTGTTGAGTGATGTGGCTGCGAAGGGGGATGTTGACTATTAGTCTTGCTGCGAAGTTCTAGGCATTCTGGAGTCTTTGGAGGAGTTTCTGGGTGACGCCGATGCAGAGTAAATTGCCAAAGCCGAGTCAGCTGCTGAGGAGGGCATGGAGACAGTGTTTTACCTGGCGATTCATTGGGAGCAAGGAGTCCAATATGATGCAGAGATTTTGTGCATGGTTGGTGGGGGTAGGGGGACTTCCTGGAGCAGAGGGCAGTCAGGAGTCGTTCCAAGCAGAGGGGGAGGCTCTTAGGATGAAGACTTCTTTCTTGTCCGAGTTGAGCTTCAGACAACTGTCATTCATCCATGCGGTGACGGCTTTCCTTCCTTCATGGAAGTTGTTCCTGGCGGAAGTGGATCTTTGATGAGGGAGAGGATCTGCTGTGTGTTGTCGGCGTAGGAGATGATTTTGACCTGATGGTTCCTGGTGGTGGCTGTGAAGGGAGCCATGTAGATTTTGAATGGCAGAGGAGGCTCTGTGGAAGATGCAGTGCGGGGGGTCCGAAGGTGCTCCAAAGTGGATGCTTGTAATGGTCTTTATAGTGTCATCCATGTTGAGTAAGGACCAGCTGTGCAGAGTCGGTCGGTGGGCGGCGTCAGTTGTAGTGGTTGCTGGCGTGGTGGGGTTCTGGTTGTCAAAGTTGTCGCAGATAGTCTTGATCTTGTGGTAGAAGAAGGTGCCAGGTCTGTTGCAGATGGCTTGGGAGGGTGGGATGTCTTTGGTCTCTCTGTTGGGTTTGGCTCAATCCTTGATGATGCTGAAGAATTCTTTGAACTGGCTTGCTTTCGTGATGTGTTATTTTCCTGTGGCTTTTTTGAGGGGGCAATGGTGTTGGTGATGTTTGCGATCCATTAGTGAAGGTTGTGTGTTGTGGTGTTGACGTCTGAGGATGTCAGGGGTGATGTGTTGTTGAGGAAGGCAGTGAGTTGATCTTCTTTGACTCTGTTCCAGCTTCTGTGGAGTAAATGGTGGGCATGCTGGTGTGTGGTGGGTTTGTTGAAAGAGAAGTAGATGAAGTGGTTGTCATTCCAGAGGAGTTCAGTGGTGTGGCTGTAGGACATGCTGTTTCCTGCGGCCAATACGGGGTCGGGATTGTGTCCTTCTGTAAACGTGAAAGAGGTGACTAGTTGTTTAAGTCCTACGTTGGCGATAATCTAAAGGAGGAGGGAGGGAGAAGGTGTTCGGATCGTTTTGGTTGTTCAGGTGGAAGTTGAGGTCTCCAAGTAGGATGTAGTCAGTGGTTGTGATGGCCTGAGGTGTTATGAGGTTGATGATGGCGTTGCTGAAAGAGGCACGGGGACCAGGAGGTCTGTAGACGAGGGTACCACGCAGGGTGGCTTACGGGCTGGTGTAGATCTGGTAGTGGAGGTGTTCCATGTGGGTCATTGGTTCATCTAAGTGGGTGGGCAGGCGGAGGTAGCTTTTGTGCACGATAGCAATGCCTCCTCCTGGCCAGATGGAATGATGATATTGTAGTCATAGGAGATGGTGGTGGTGATGTCTGGCACTGAGCTGGAATTCGTCCAGTGGTCCATCAGGAAGGCGATGTCAGGCGAGGAGGCCCCAGATGTCGGTGGCGTGTTTGTGGAGGGATGGTACTTTGAGGGAGGAGTATGCACTTGAGAGGCTTGGGTGCGGTGAGGGTCGTTAGATTGGGTGAGGGAGTCGGGAAACGGAGGGGGTGAAGGTGAGGCAGCGCCAAGAGCGGGCAGTTGTTCTTGCGTCCAGGGTTCAGATTGTAGAGGATGCTGGCATCGTATTGGTGGTAGGTCGAGGACCAGGGTCCCTGGCACTGAGTGTGGTATGGTCACAGACAGGTGCAGACTGGCTTGCCTTTAGCGCCCCCTCTGAGCAGCCATGCACCGGCTTCCAATAAGTAGTGTGAGGGGGAGGGGAAATGGTGCTGTGGAAGGGGAAGGGGCTCCGGGGGTCAGCAGCGGCAGGGAAAACACTGGAGGGCAAGAAAAAGAGGCAACAAGAGAAAAGATGCAAAAGAAAAAAAAATGAGAAAGGTAAGAAGAGAAAAAAGGTGCACAGAGTAGGAGGAAAGGAAAAGAGATAGCAAGGAAAAGACAGAAGTAGCAGAGAGAAAGAAGGCAGAACAGCAGAAAAGCAGAATGCTCTCTCACTGGACCACCAGAGATGAGGCACAGGAAGGAGCCTACAGGTGGAGGAGGGCTTTGAACACCCGACCCAGATGAGTCAGAGCGCACTCAGGGGGCAGCTACTTAGTGGTGGAGCTGTGCGGGGGAAAGCAGTGATGCTGACAGTTATTCAGCCAACACCCCTTCCCTGAACACAGCTTTGGCTGTGTGTGTAGTGAGGGTTTGAAAGCAGGTCCTGGATTCCTGCCAGGCCCTGCTCCCAGCCCTGCTATGGGGATGAACAATTGCCATCCACGTCCAGCTGAAAAATGCCAAAAACCTTTTACTTTGCCTACCAGTCCAAAGTTGTAATATCGTACCCAAAATGGTAAAAGGCTTTGTCACTTTCTAGCTCAGTGTGGATGGCACTGTGCTAATCCTATGCTTAAAAACTCAGCTAGAAAACCAGACATTTAAGGTGAGCAGATCTGGAGTGTGGGTGGTGCTGGAAAGTGCTCCATATTAAGGAGCTGTACTCCCTCTAAAACGTGGGAAATACCAAGGGTTCCAAGCTCTTTTTTGCATATTCTATGCAGCACTCTAAGCCTAACACAGCACTGTTTTGATTTGAGCTTTACTATCATTTCCTCAATATCATTTAGAAGAATATTTTCCCTGTGGGTGTAGATTTTCAAGGGCAGATATTTATGGCCATATTTATGACACAATATTTTGTGACAATGTTCTGGCACAATTCTGTAATGTTATTTAAAGTGAAATCTTTTCAAGGTAGGTTAATTCTATGGCAGGCACTTTCCTAAAAATCAGAAAGGTACTTGGGTTCTAATTGCACTATTGACAAAGAAAAATGTCAGACTACTAAAGTTTTTTATTGTGAATGAACTGACCTTTGAATTGGTTCTTTACAGAGCATGTGAAAGCAAGACGCACCAGACAGTGAGCTAAATGCATGGAACAAGGCAAGTGTAATTTTAACACAAGCCCAACCCTTACATCGAAAATGGACCAGAGGGTTGGAGACGAGTATTTAATAAAAATACAAAATAATATATTTATGATAAATGTGCAATATTAATGCACAGGCTTTTAACAAATATGAAATACATTTAAAATGCCGATTTCATATTATGCAGCCATAATTCATTGTACTATGCTTCAAATGGCTTAAGCTTATGTTTCTTTAGAAATTGTCCCTTAGTAAAATTATAAAGAAAATCTCATATAACAATTAAGCTTTTAAACTGAACATGACCTTTCTTAACATACTTGTTTATTTCCAAAGGATGATGTTGCACAGACATGCTTTCTTTTTGGTATAAAGCAATTTCTGCTTTTACATAGATCATTGTTAGCAGAATATAGTTGATATTTAAAAAGTTCAACACACAGTCAGATGTGTGAAAAGGAATCCTGCACGAGAAAAATGTTCTGTAAGAATCTAATCATCATGTTGAAAGTTACAAACATAACATTAAAATCTATGGACTATTTTGTATTTGTGTGAGAAGAAGAGGAGTGATTCTGTTCCCAGGAGAGCACCGAAAGTTGATTGGATGAGAGGAAGAGAAGATGCAACATGAACTGCAACATTGTTTTCGACTGTTTATAATAGTGCATGCTCCTGGAAAAGTTAAACACACACACACTTTATCTATAAAAGACTAAACATTTTACCCAAACATACTTTTTGCCCCATCACTTTCCAGACCCACATGCCCTTTGTCTTTTTGTGGTTGCTACTGCATATTTTCCCAGCCGGTTACTCAGAGACTCTACTGAGTTTCCTGAACCTCTTTTCATGGGCAGTTCTGCTTTGATCGATTTTTAAATTAATTTATGCTTGATCTCACTCTCTTTAGAACCTGAACTCTTCATGAGTTCTAGCTGACACCATTCTGTCTGATTCTTAGTATAGGGATTATTTTCTTTTATAGAACACACTTTTACGCACTTCATTAAAATTCATGATGAATCATTTTTTTGATTATTGATTTCTTTATCTATTTTGATTAATTATGGCTTTGAATAAAGATAACTTACTAAACTTGAACAATAAAAACCTTTTAAGCTTACATTCAACCCTCATTAGTGACTGAACTTAGAATGAAAGTTCTGATTAAGATTTCTGTGATCATTTGCTCCTGGTCTTTTCTAAGATAATGGCAAAGGTCCATCAGACCCAAGAAGAAGAGGCACAAACGAGGATCTGCCCTTGTGATGGTAAATCGAGTTTTGAACTGATTTCCGCTGCAGCGGGATTTATTTGCACTAAGAAAATAGAGCTACCCGCAACAGAACAGGAACAGTGGCAGCCAGCAAACACCCTGTGCTTTTGCAATAGGCACGTTTGCCCCACATTTTTCAGAATTATGCGATTGGACACAATTGTGTACGTTTCAGTATTTTTGGGTCACAAGAGTAAAACGAAAATGCTGAAATTATTTACTCTGCCATAATTACAATTTCCCCCAGTTCTAGCTTATATGATCTTCTTTGTTTTTACTTTGGCAGGTAGGAAGTCTGCTTCTAGCTGTATACACAATATTTAAGCAAGCTACCAGAGATTACCTGTTCTAAATGATATCATGCCTTGACCTTCCTTTTACACAAACCTGCTACTCCAAGGGAAGAGACAAGGAAGTGTGGTAAATAAATAATTAATTACCGGTTCTATTTTTCAGGATACTCTAATAACAGATAGCTCAATAAATAAGAGTCAAGATTCGAGGTAGCTGAAGTATACAGGCTTTAATCAGGCATAAAAGGACAGGAACAGGACAGCCTGCATGGGAATAGGATGGCAGCTGCCGGGGGCAGGATCTGGGAATTGGCTAACTTTTAATAACAGTGCACAATATTTATAGTTAAACAGAATACATTACATTCAATACAGGGGGCGTAGCAGTAGGCGGAGTTTGTAGCAGTCGCGAAAGATAAGGCATAAAGTGGGTGTAACAAGAGGTGTGTACAGGGCGTATACATAGACATGTGATGCAAACGTAACAGAATATGTCATAAATGGGGTGGAAACATGGAGGGGGCTACCTGAGCAGCTGGGACCTCTAACCTAGTGGTGCGCGTAAACTGGCAATGACGTGTTACCAGGGAGAACTGGGGGCTATGACTTCTGCACTAGAAGAGGAGACGAAAGTCTGGAGGGTCAGAGCGACATGTACCCAGGCATATCTAGTATCTGTTGTTTAGAGTACATGTTGATAGAATCCAAAAGTTATCAGGGCAAAGGCTAACAGACATTAAGACTGGTGCATGCATTATTCTACTTGTATTGCGTGTGTGAGGAATATTCTATGAATATTAATACAGTATTTCTCTTACATGGAGACATAAAGACCAGACCATGACGGAAACTATTGATGTGATTCAGTAGCTTAGGAATGCAGAGAAGGAAGGCTGGACTGATAACTAGAATCATAACATACTCTTGGCAGACTGGGAGGCAGAGCCAGGCCGAGCCGGGCACTGCGTGGCAAGAAGTAAGCTAAGGGTCAGGGATGCAGGTGGGGGCTGTATCGCTCCTCGGAGAGGGTTCAGGAGACAGGAGCTGAATCTGAGTCCGGGCCCTTTTGAGGCCTAGAAACGGGGATAATTCAATGAATTAACGTGCACACTGTAAAATGTGGCAACGTAAGTTTACATAGGCCTGATATTCGTTATATTCACGAAAACTGGAAACTGGCATACTAGAGATGGACACAACTGTAATTGCGTCTTTAATCGATCATAGGGGAATACATGCATATCGATCATGCACATATAACATAACATGGGGAACACGTAGGCACATATAACATGGCAAAATTTACTTTTCCACATTCCCTCCTTGTGCCCTACGTTTCCATTAGGAAACATCTATATTCATGATACCATCTATCATTTCATACAGCATCATTTGCTCGTCTCGAATTGTCTTGGAACGGGACTTAGGACTAGGAATACAAGAGGTAGCACAAATGCCGCAAATCGCAGGGCCACATTGTATACAGAGGCAGCAACTGAATATGATCATTACTGCAAAAACCTAGAAATGACAATACTTTCCATCCCCAGGCAGATATGATACTCCAGAGCCAACCGGACCATGTCCAGGTGCCTGGATTCTGGTGTAACTGTTGGGCAATTTTATGAAGTCTGGTTATAGCTGAATAAACAGACGGCGCGTTATTAGGAATGAAAATGCAGCAACTAGATCCGATGACTCTACATGCTCCTCCTCTATCGGCCAGTATGACGTCAAGAACGAGACGATTTTGGAGCACGACAAATCTCATAGCAGATTGCTCTTCGGTTAAGTTACCTAGAGCAGAAGTAGTCTCATTCACTACTGCTTCAAGGGTTCTGGTTAGTCTACGTATTAGCTTACTATTCTGGATAGGTCCTATAAAGAAGAAGAAACCTTTATTGAAATCTTGATATTGTTCTAGGGTAGTTTCAGTTTGATCGACAATCGGGGACTCAATCTCCCTTCTATGTCTGACCTGTACTAGATCTGTGTTTCTATGATAATCAGATGGGGCTAGAAAAACTGGTGGCAGTAGGAAGGCAACGTAACATGTTCCATCCCAATCGAGGGGCAGACGAACATATGCGGTCTGACCACAAACAAAATAAGAATGACGTGAAGCTTTGAAAATAGATTTCCCACTGTCACTGTACTCGACAGTAGTAGTACAATCACTATGTCCTACATGTGCGGAACCATTCTTTCTGACACATAATTCGCCTTTGACTGGTAGTACTGAAATAGCAGGCAAATCTGGAGTAGTATCAGACTGAACATTCAGGACCATGAAATTCGAAGAATAATTACCTAAATTATAAACTTCATTTTCTAGATCTAACCCTGTTCTATGGGGGAGACCTTGCTTGTCTGGAAAACATGTTCTATTCAGAAGAGACATATCATTGGAGGATGACGTTAACGTGGACCATGCTCCACACGAACCATTATGTGAAAACGGATAAGGAAAGAGTGGCAGAACTCCCTTCGGTGTCTGGAAAGGGGGGAGTCGACCACACACCCAACAATTAGTGGCATTGCTGGTCTGGTGTGAATAGTGTAACATTCGGATGAATGTATTATTACGCATAGCAAGACGATAGGATAACTCGTGAGGAGGCAGATCACTAAATGTGTGCTCTACTGTAGCATTAGCAAACTTATTTACATGAGAAATTGGAAAACATAAATGCAATGCATAACTTGTGCAGGTAACCATCAAACTTAGAAACAATAAGAAACTTAGAAAAACGATACATCTTATGGAGTTTTGACTAACTCTCTCACTATGGGGGTCTATCTCATACATGTCAGATACCTGTCTAACCGTTTCACCCGAGAGGGACTTAGACAATTAAACTGGCTGACTTATTTTACTAGACCGGAGTTTCTTTTTATACTCCTGTTGCGGAGTTTCCTCTAGCAGGGAAGGCTTGAGTTCAGTGTCTGTTTTTAGGCAGTCCTTAGAAATGGAACAGTCTTTAGAAGTGTCCTTTAAAAATGTCTTTTTCCGGGCTCCATGGAATTTCTTTACATGGGACAGATGGACCCACCCCTTGCGGCCTTCCAACTTCACGGCCGTGCGGGTGGTCAGGAGAACAAGTCGCGGCTCCTTCCAACGAGGCTCCAGCGGACTTGAACGATCAAAGTTCCTTACAAAAACGAGGTCCCCTGGAATGACCTCATGCGGTTTCACTTCGGTATTGTCTGGAAATGCAGCGGCAACCTGTGAACGACAAGAGTGTAGGGCAGACATCAAGGAAGCTAGGTAATCTGTCAGCATATTACTGGAAACATCTGTAATACTGCGGGGTCTAGGTGTACCCCACATGTTTGGGGGGCGGCCGAATACGACCTCATAAGGGGACAGACCTGATCTGGAATGTGCAACCATCCTCATGAAGAATAAAGCAACTGGCAGGGCAACTAGCCAGTCTACACCTTTCTCTTTACATGTCTTGGCAATACGGATTTTCAGGGTCTGATTATGTCTCTCTACGAGACCGGCTGCTTCAGGATGGCGCACACAATGGAACTTCCACTGGTACCCTAACAAAAGGGAAACATGTTTCATAAGCTCAGATGAGAATGGCTGGCCGTTATCAGAATACACGACCCTAGGGAGTCCATAACGGGGGAAAAATTCACGAACCAACTGCTTGGCAGTGGTCGCTGCTGTGTAATCTGGAACTGGATATGCTTCTGTCCACCTGGACAAAGCGCATACCACTACGAGGACATACTTGAAACCTCGACATTGCTCCATCTGAATATAATCCATCTGGAGGACTTCAAAAGGGTGGTCAGGAGGTTGGAATCCACCTTGTTCCACCGGGACACTTTTACCTGGATTGAACTGGCAACATATCATACAGGTACGGACTTTCTGCTTGGCTGCAGCTCGTAAATGCTTGTTGAACCAGAGGTTCTGTATACTGTCTAACATGGCTTTTTCTCCTAGATGTGCTGGACTATGTGCGGTATTGATAATGACTTGAACCATAGAGTCGGGGAGAAACCATGTGGCTTTTCCCTTCGTCACCCATCCCTGATCTGTCTGGACCCCTCCTTGTTCAGACCATTTCTTGATTTCTTCGGGAGTAGCATGTAACTGTATGTCTATGACATCTTGTGTAGGGTCCTTGACTGTCATACATGTAGTCTGTTCTGGAGTGGATGTCTGTGTCTTGTTAACTGGAATGTCTGGTGTCTGAGCTGTAAGCTTGGCTGTTCGATCTGCTAGATCGTTACCTTGGGAAATGATGTCAGTAACTTTCGTATGTGCCTTGCACTTCATGATAGCGATAGCTGTCGGTAAATGTATTGCATCTAACAGAGCTTGAATGAGGAGACCATGCTGAATCTTGGTTCCATGAGAAGTCATGAAACCTCTCTCCTGCCAGAGCACTCCGAAGTCGTGTACAACTCCGAATGCGTAACGTGAATCTGTATATATGTTTACTTTCAGGTTCTTGGCACGTATGCAGGCTTGGGTCAGAGCAACTAGCTCTGCTGCTTGAGCAGACAGGGTGTCAATACGTTGTGTTTCAATAACTTCGGTTTCAGTAGTCACTGCATACGCGGCTACTAGTTCTCCTGTACTAGTTCTCATACATGAACCATCCACATAAAGTGTCAGGTCGGGGTTAGGTAATGCAATGTCTGTCAGGTCTTGTCTTGGCTTGGTCATGGTGTTAATAACTTCCACACAGTCATGTGTGACAGGATTTGAAGTAACTGACGGTAACAATGTAGCAGGATTTAGAACGTTGCAGCGTCTGATTTCTATGTGTGGCTGGAACAGTGTCAGTTCATAACCTGTTAAACGTGCAATGGTCAAGTGCTGTGTCTGTGTTCGGTTTAAAAGAACTTCCACGGAGTGTGGAACTTGTACTGTCAAGGAGTGTCCTAATACTATGGAATCACTTTGTCTGATAGCTAGAGCTGTGGCTGCAACTGACTTGAGGCACGCAGGCAAAGCCTGGGCTACTGGATCTAATGTGCTCGAAAAATAAGCACAAGGTTTGTACTGTCCTGCTTGATCTTGTGTGAGAACAGATAATGCAGTACCATCACGTTCTGTGACAAAAAGTGTAAAAGGCTTACTGTAGTTCGGTGTAGCTAGAACAGGTGCTTGGCATAAGGCTTTCTTTAATTCATTAAAACTAAGTGTATGTTCAGATGTCCAAGGGAGAACAGTCGATACTGCTGCCTCCTGTGTCGTTAACTGTATCAGTGGCTTGGCTAGAAATGCATACTGAGGAATCCATTGTCTGCAGTAGGAAGTAAGGCCGATAAAAGCACGTACCTCCTTTTGTGTCTTGGGCTGTGGAAGACTCGCTATTAACTGGATACGGTCTGGTGTCAACTGCCTACCCCACTTGGACAGTAAGTGGCCTAAGTAGATCACTTGCTGGACACAGAACTGAAGCTTCGAAGGGGACACCTTGTGCCCCATCTCGGCTAGGAAATACAGAGCTGTAAGTGACGCTCGCTCGCAGTCACGTTCAGAACGGGCTGTGATCAGTAGATCATCGACATACTGGAGCAGGGCAGTGTCAGCTGGCATGTGAATATTGTCTAGTTGTCTTTTAAGTGCTTGACTGTAAATACTAGGACTTTCTGTGAAACCTTGAGGAGCTCGTGTGACTTTATAGCTCCTTCCATTTAAACAAAAACCAAAAAGGTACTGGCTGTCTGGATGAATGGGAACACTGAAAAATGCATTCTTGAGGTCTATTACAGTAAAAAATGTAGCTTCGGGATCAATAGCTGTCAATAAGGATGAAATATCTGGGACTACTGGATACTGGGGTATGATACATTTATTAAGTTCTCGAAGGTCAATCACTAATCGATATACTGGAGGTGCATTTGGATCAGTACGTTTCATGACTGGAATGATAGGAGAATTACATACATTGGAGTCAGTTTCTACAACCACTCCTTGAGCAATAAGCTCGTCAATAATTTTGGATAAGGCTGCTACAGCCTCAGGTGGCAATCTGTACTGTCTGATTCGTGGCAGGACTATACCTTGCTTGAGGGTCACACGATGGGGTGTGATTTGCATAAAACCTACATCAGTTGGACCTTGCGCCCATAGATGCTGTGGAACATTCAGTAATCTTGGATCAAAATCACGTAATACATAGTGACCTTTAAAGTCACGCAAAAACAATCGTATTCCTTCTGGAGAGCAGCAAATTACTGCACCTAATTCTTTCAATGTTTTAATGCCTAACAAATTTTCTGGACATGATTTCGTAAGTAACAAATCAGTAGTTCGGGACAATGGACCAACTTCTAGGGAAACTGGCTTTGAAATTTCGTTAATAATAGGCTTTCCTGAAAATCCAAGGGAAACATTTTTAGAGCCTGAGAGCGGAGCCCCTGGAACCTCGTCATGACTGATAGTAGTCCTACTTGCCCCTGTATCAATCAGAAACTTTCTGTCTTTCCCTAATACTTGACTGTGTACTTAGGGACCCTCTTGATCTACAGGTATCTCGATGAGAGGCAAGCCTACCTCCCTCTCTAGGCTGTTTCATGAATACTGTTGATACTCTGGATACTCTGTCTGAGCATACTGGTACATTTGCTGTGTAACATGCTGTGTTGCAGCGATGGGCTGCGATGCTGGAACTGTCTGTTGTGCATTCTGTGATGACTGAGAAGTCTGTGAAACTTGTTCTTGTCTAGGCGGACGTGGTCTTTCTTTAGTTTTACCAGTTGGTATGTTGTGTTTCAGAACTGCACACTCGTTTATAAAATGACCTGGCTGTTTACAATAATTGCATGTCCCTTTAACGGGAGCTGCAGGATGACTGGCTTGATTCGGACCCCTCTTCTGACTGTCTTGTGGAACAGATTGTGCAACTAGTACTTTCATTTTCGTATCTTTCATACGTCTCTTTTCGTGTTCTTGCTCTTCCCTGATTCTGTTCTGGTGATACTGGAGCATCTGGAGCATTTGTGACGGGGTATTAGCTTGCCAAGTACTTTCGACTTTTAAAACTCGATTTTTAACTTGTGGGCTTGAATTCTCGACTAGTTTAGTAACAAAAAGATGAGGGTATGACTCACTACCTGTCTTCAAACCACTGTTAATAATAAAACATTTTTCAAATCTAGAATAGAAATCACTAGTGTCTTCATCCTGTTTCTGTTTACATGCTGAGATTGCATCCCAATCTTCCTTTTTCGTGGCTAGTAACCTTGGCAAAACTTGAATCAATAACTCGGGCAATTCTTTACATTTGTCCCCAAGACCGGTACCTGGTACTCGTATTTTATCTTCAGCTTCTAAAGCTGTCCAATCAATCTTTTTCTCTCCCACCTCCCATTCTTTTTCCTTGAGTTTTTCATATACCCCTGCGGGCAACAGGACCTTTAGCATTTTAATGATATCTGGATACGTGTATTCTCCCATACGGAGCATGTCTTTTAATTCGTGATGGAACCCTGCTGGATCTTTGTCATGACAGGGAATTAATTTCTTCATCTCTAAGAGTTCCATCTTTGTGATAGGGGTGTAAACAAATACTCGTTGCATTTCACCACCCGCTGTCCTAACTGGGTGTACTTCTCGTAACGGATGCTGTCTATCTATGTAAAATGGTTTACTTTCTGGAGGTGAGACGTGAACAAAATGCGGATTCAGAAACGTTCTATATTTGTGGCGCTGTTCTAGAATGACACTAATTAAATCGGTACCAAGACCTCTCCATCTATACTGGAGTAACTCGTTCAGAACATCATGTAACGGACCTGGATCAGAATGTTGTCCCTCATACAGTGTAATGAGGTGCTGGATCATATACATACCCACCAGTCGCTGCTCGGCTGGGGGCAGTTTCAGAAACATTTGTGCCACTATTTCGTCTGGAAAAGTGGTAGAATCAGTAATCCATCGGACTGCTGATCGGGCTAGTTCTTGTTCATGCATGGTACTAAGTTCACTATAACCGATTCGTGATTTCAGAATGTGATCGGTAGCTTGAAATACTTGCTCCAGAGAACCTTGTTCTGGTGCTGGAGGAGGAAAAACTTTCTAGTGTTCTAGGCGTGAATGTCGGTCAGGAAGTCTAGATTTACCTACATACGCTATTCTGGCGGTATTCTCGTCTTCTACCTCTTCAGTATCAGTGTTGTCTTCTTTCTCGCTTACTTGTGCTGCTATGCGTTTCACGTGTAACCTTATTATTTCCTTACGAATTTTCTTGTACATACTGTCTATACAGTTCTGTGTCTTGTGTCTTCCCTTGGCTATGTGGTCACTCCACCTTGTCAGGATTCTCATTTCGATCGGATCTTTAGTCGGACAATCTTGTTCCCTTATTAAACAATTAATTAAAAATTTTAATAGCATGAGCTGAGTCTCAGCTTTCCTTAGAGACATGATTTCGCCAATACTTTCTGGGTCTTCTCCTGTACGGATGAAACGATATATTCTGTCTAGATCTTCTTTCATATTCGGTAGGGTGTCCAAATACTCGGTCACCCGTCTTACGCGTAATGAATATATAACCATATTATCATCACCTGGGACTGGATCATAACGGCATTCGGTAAGAGCTCGTCTGATATCTGCAACGGACTGATATTTGGGCGTACGCTGTAACGCTCGGGCATGTAGCTCGAGTAATGTCACACATCTGTGTTGCGGCGGGGTACAAGGAGGACCTCCCCCCGCGGCCCCTATACTGGAATCGTCGACTGATACTCTTCGTGCTGGCAGAGTGACCGATATAGCGGGTACTTGTACTGTAGGCTGGACCGGGGGTACCGTAACAGGTGCTGTAACAGGTGCCCCGGTGGCTGAAGGAACAGGAATTACATTATTTACAGGAGCTGGCGGAACAGGATTTGCATATTCTGGGACTGTGTCGTCCAAATAGGACGAGAGAAAAATATCAGCCGCGGTCGGTTTGTGACGTAGCTTAATCGGAACTAATGGCGGCGGAAAATTACATGGTGCTTCCGGGGTTGCTTTTGGCAAGCCCTCGGCAAGAAGAGGATACATACCCTTAATGAGGGCATTTCTCTGTCTGTCTGACTGTTCGGCTTTAATTCGTTCACCTATTTCGATTAATTCCCTTTCTTGGGCTCTTTCTGAGGATTCTCTACTTAATTCTGACTTTCTCATTTCTTTTTCGGTTCTTTTATGAGATTCTTTGCGCCATAACTCGATGGCATCTTTCTGGGACTGTCTGGCTTTCTTTTTCCATAATACTTCTTCTACTCGCATGATGCACTCGGCATCCCACGTACCTGATACGGGCCATCTATATTTTTCCTCTAATTCTTTGGTGTACTCTACCCATAAGTCTAGATATAATATGGCACTTATGCCATGCTTATGATACATAAAATGACCTGGACTGTCCCTAGGCGGGACAGGAACTGCTTCCTCGAGCAGACCTTTTCTGGTTTTTAACTGACGTAACTTTGTGAACAGAGGCATGACTTAGACTGGAATCTGGACACAATACAATACACGATAAACACAATAATAACTTGAAAACAAATCACTCATACCACAACATTGAAAACACATGAAATAACATTTAAAATAACAGTTCGGACAGAATACTACCTGGAATACTGAAAACAGAAACACATGAATTTCTCGAGAACAGAACAGAACTTACTGGAATGACTAGATGCACTGCTAAAACAGTACGAAACTTACCGGTCTCATAAAGAGACACGTCAGGACCCGCATCCACCTAGATGGACACTTCGTGTTGGATCTGTGTACCCAAACCCACGGACCAGAGACAAATTACTTTGACCCTGTCTAGATACTACCCCAGCAACGGTACTCACCGGGCAGCAAGAACGGAAGGCCTCGGACTGGACTGCTACGACGACGGACGGACGAACTTCGGACTTCAGTTACATTACAGGTGGGCCTCCGGATACCTCGGACCTTGGACTCTCGGCTTGGGCTCTGGTCGGGACTCGCCGCGTTCCTCCACCGCCTCGTCTGGACGCTGGACCGCAACCTCCGTCTCCTCCGTGGGCCTGAGGGATACTTGAAGCAGAAATATCTGCACGTGCACGGTATGGTTCCGTCACGGCTGCAGAGGATCAGGGGGCCTGCGTGGCTTCTCCGGCGCGTGGGGAAAGGGCAAGTCCCTATTCGGGCGCCATTATGTGGTAAATAAATAATTAATTACCGGTTCTATTTTTCAGGATACTCTAATAACAGATAGCTCAATAAATAAGAGTCAAGATTCGAGGTAGCTGAAGTATACAGGCTCTAATCAGGCATAAAAGGACAGCCTGCATGGGAATAGGATGGCAGCTGCCGGGGGCAGGATCTGGGAATTGGCTAACTTTTAATAACAGTGCACAATATTTATAGTTAAACAGAATACATTACATTCAATACAGGTGGCGTAGCAGTAGGCGGAGTTTGTAGCAGTCGCGAAAGATAAGGCATAAAGTGGGTGTAACAAGAGGTGTGTACAGGGCGTATACATAGACATGTGATGCAAACGTAACAGAATATGTCATAAATGGGGCGGAAACATGGAGGGGGCTACCTGAGCAGCTGGGACCTCTAACCTAGTGGTGCGCGTAAACTGGCAATGACGTGTTACCAGGGAGAACTGGGGGCTATGACTTCTGCACTAGAAGAGGAGACGAAAGTCTGGAGGGTCAGAGCGACATGTACCCAGGCATATCTAGTATCTGTTGTTTAGAGTACATGTTGATAGAATCCAAAAGTTATCAGGGCAAAGGCTAACAGACATTAAGACTGGTGCATGCATTATTCTACTTGTATTGCGTGTGTGAGGAATATTCTATGAATATTAATACAGTATTTCTCTTACATGGAGACATAAAGACCAGACCATGACGGAAACTATTGATGTGATTCAGTAGCTTAGGAATGCAGAGAAGGAAGGCTGGACTGATAACTAGAATCATAACATACTCTTGGCAGACTGGGAGGCAGAGCCAGGCCGAGCCGGGCACTGCGTGGCAAGAAGTAAGCTAAGGGTCAGGGATGCAGGTGGGGGCTGTATCGCTCCTCGGAGAGGGTTCAGGAGACAGGAGCTGAATCTGAGTCCGGGCCCTTTTGAGGCCTAGAAACGGGGATAATTCAATGAATTAACGTGCACACTGTAAAATGTGGCAACGTAGGTTTACATAGGCCTGATATTCGTTATATTCACGAAAACTGGAAACTGGCATACTAGAGATGGACACAACTGTAATTGCGTCTTTAATCGATCATAGGGGAATACATGCATATCGATCATGCACATATAACATAACATGGGGAACACGTAGGCACATATAACATGGCAAAATTTACTTTTCCACAGAAGGAGTCTTAATACAAATCAACTGCACAACTCCATAATATCAATCCATATTTTTTTAATATGGTACATGAAAACCTACATGAAACAATAAAATGTGAGATTCTCAGCCTGCAACCTCATTCTTTATGATGTCACAGCATGGATACCAGATAGCTCCATTAAATGAAAGATGCCATTTTCCAGCTCTTCTTTATTTTTATATCTTTGTTTTATTTGAGATCCAGAATAAAAAGATTACAAAGTTCAACATGTACCATACACAAGTGCAGAGACACAGGCCAGGAACTAATTTTATACCATTCAAAATCCATTGCAGAACAGAATAGCCCAAATGCTTTACACAGTTCATTGTTTGTAAAATATCAAAGGAGTGGACTACACATTTTCACCGTCCTCAGGGAGCTCTTCTTTATTTTTATATCTTTGTTTTATTTGAGATCCAGAATAAAAAGATTACAAAGTTCAACATGTACCATACACCAGTGCATAGACACAGGCCCGGAACTCATTCTATACCATTCAAAATCCATTGCAGAACAGAATAGACCAAATGCTTTACACATTGTTTGTAAAATATCAAAAGAGTGGACTACACTTTTTCACCGTCCTCAGGGATTTCCACCATAAATTAAACCCAAATTGTATTAAATCTCCTAACCTCTCCACATTGAAGACCATAAAGTGACTCTTTTGCTCTCACTTGTTTCATTTTTACCACCCATTCCCTAATAGAGGGAATTAACTTAGCTTTTTAACCTTTGGAACAGCAAAGATCTGGCCACTATCATCAAGAAAAAAAGGCAGTGTTTTAAATCGGGGAATTAATCCAATGGGGGATCATTACCTATTAGCTTCAACCACAAATTGGACACTACTTGTATCTGACAGGCTAATTCCAGATATTGAAATATGTCTCCCTAGAATTCTTGAATAGCGGCACGCTGTCCAGTAACATGAGACCAGTTTGCAACAGCACTTGATTCGCATCAAAAGCAGCAACTTGGCCATGCAGAATTAATTCCGCCCCAAACTTGCAGAGTTCTATAAAGCAGCCATTTTGTTTAGAATTGCATTCTCCACCAGTTGACCCCTCTCAGCACCTTAAAATGTAACTTACTGAGCAATATTTTCCATGCACCTGGTCATCTCAAATCTGTAGCCTCAAACGGCTCATAACCAAATTTTGACTGTCACAAATCTGACCAATATTCAAACACATGCACATCAAAACTCCTAAAGAGCCCAACAGCCAAAAACGACCCCAGATCAAATCTCTAATTTCGGACCAATACTTCCGCCTATCACCTACCATGAAGTTAGCCACCTTATGAAACCCCATTGCCTCCCATTTCAGGACTATGGTTAGTTCCATCAATCGAATGTCAATTTAGCTTCTAAAGGGGTGTAGCAAAATTAATATAGGGGATTGCATACCGCCTGTAACAGTCCTTCCATTTTTTTAAAAACAATGAAGAATCTTAAAACACTCTTTTTGAGGTGATTTTGTCAATTTTGAAACATCCCTGATATTATAATCCTTTAAGATCAAACCCATAAGATTGTGCCTAAAAAAATCAAACTAACTCATGTTTTGCATTAAATCTGAACATATATACAAAATATGCAAAGTAATAATCTTGCAAGTGGGGAAGTCCTAAACCACATTCCTCCACACCGTTATAAAAAAAAGAAAATGAAACAGGGGGAGGTCCTCCATTGCCACCCTCCCTAAAATGGCGAGGGGGAGTGTGTTCTATTGTGCAAACACTGTTTTTACTTTTAAAAGTAGTGGGGAATAATTAAAATCATATAGGGCCATATGTATCATTCCAATTTGCAATTGCAAACCCCGAAATTTGGCTTTTGCAATCGCAATTGGGCTCAATGGTATGTATGAAAGAAAAACTGCCTCGCAAAATAAGAAATCGCAAAATTTGCGATTCCCTATTTTGCTATTGCATTTAAGGATTCACAAATTGCTGTTCCTTTAATGCAATGTAAGAAGCACAGAAAAAGTGGAATTTGGCCTTAAGGAATCACAAATTACCACCAACTTCAAGTTGGTGGTAATTTGCGATTTCTCTGAAAAATTCACTTAGGGCATGTATATGTGCCACATGTGCACACATGCACATTTCAGGGGTGCAAAAGGGTGTTCTTTTGACACCCTTGCAATTGCATTCTCAATTTGCGATTCTCTAATTGAGATACGCAAATTGAGAATGTTTTCCCATTCATTCCTATGGGCCTTTAGGCCCATAGGAATGTATGGGGAGGTAGTCCGTAATTGCGAATCACATTTTGCAATTCGCAATTAAGGAATATGTAGGATTCGCAAAATTATTTGCAAATCCTACATACATAGCATTTTGCGATTCTCAAATAGCGATTTGCAAAAATTCGCTATTTGAGAATCGCAAAATCAGAGTTTGATACATATGGCCCATAGAGATAAAATTTTCAATGAGTATCTAATTCCCAGATACAGCTTCGGCTTTCATTTACACAAGTAACCATATCTGGGAGCAGAATATCAGCCTCACATTACAAAGAATCACTTCAGTTTTCTTCCTAATAATTATGTAACCCCTAACTCCTTGTACAGTGAAAAAACTCAAAAACATTTTCTTTTGAGCTCCGGCTAGCATCAAGCAACAGCACTGAGTCATTTGCATAGAGTTTTTTTACCAGTCTCTGATATAAGAGGGTTAATCAACCTGTCCTTCCATATTGCAATGGTCAATGACTCAATAAGGCTAATAATACAGGAGATAGGGAACAGCCCTGCTGGGTACCCCTGTGAACTTGCACCATACCACCCTCTGTTGCACTGCTTCAGCGCACTCCTACATCTTGTAAATCAACCTTGTGATCTGGGAGGGTATATTAGACTTCTCCAAAATACTGAAAAGAGTCTCCCAGACCATGAGGTAAAAGGCCCTTTCTACATCTAATAGAAAGACCGCGGCGGGTATATTATCAACTCTGCTAGATAATGTGTATTGATTCACTGCTGACGCCCAGAGATAAAGCCCTTCTGGTCCTGATATATCACTTTCATCGCTATCCTTTTGAATATATTAGCCAATAGTTTCATAATAATCGCATAAACTGTGTTAAATAATGTGATTGGGCAGTATGAGTTTGGATCTTCCCCATTGTTACCTTTTATTTGAAAACTGACCTTATTCTGCAAATTAAAAGATAAAGGTATGGGGACGCCCTCCAGCACAGAGTATACTATCAACAGTAAATAGTCCAATAAAACACACAAAAATTCCTAGGAAAACTCAGGCGGGAAACCATCCATCAATGCCTGTTTAGCCTTCTCAAATTCCCTTCTATACCCCTCTGAAGACTGCAGCAGAACTTCATCATGGACTTCCTGGACACACTTCTCCAGGACTAGCTTTTTTACTTTGCCATTTCCACATCTTTAGCTATCATCTGCCCACCCTGATACCTTGCCACAAACTGCTTAATCTCTTCTTTACATATCCTAACCAGTCCCTCCTCTTGAAGGTAGTGCTTATTCTAAACAATCCCTCCTCTTGAAGGTAGTGCTTATTAAAAACCCACCTCCTTACTTGTTGATTGCACCTTTCCACTTGA
Source organism: Lissotriton helveticus (assembly GCF_964261635.1). Taxonomy (NCBI): domain Eukaryota; kingdom Metazoa; phylum Chordata; class Amphibia; order Caudata; family Salamandridae; genus Lissotriton; species Lissotriton helveticus. The sequence goes on along the minus strand of NC_136063.1, from coordinate 1,648,599,158 downwards.
ATCTCCAACTCAAAGAATGCATGGTCTGAAAACCCACTGGGGTTAGTCTGCAGACCTTTAAAAACAAACCAGGGTTTACAAAAAGGGTTTACAAAAAGGGTTTACAAAATATATGAGGCACTTCGAAACGTACCTGGTAAATTCCCTCTTAACTGAAACGGCATCCTGACAGGGATCGATTAGTGAGTGGACTTGATAGTTCTGAATACCATTCACTACTCTGGGTTTCGACTGTCTTTTAAGGCTTACACAGGAAACCATGCTGGGGTTGTTCAAAAAGTTAAAATTCCTCCCTCTGGTAATCCCCCCTGGGCATGCATTAGGGATTGAAATAACTCCTCGAATGGCCTGACATTGTCTTCTCTGAGGGCGTAATAGCTAATGAAAGTGAAGCACCCTGAGAAAACTGAACAGTCAAGCCAGCACCAGGGGCTCTGCATGTCACTGGCGCAATCAAAAACTTCTGCATTTAATCTATGGGCAAGAAAAACGACGACACCCCAGTGAGCCTTTGGGCCGGACAAGAAGCTTCTATACCCTGCACATTTCTTAAACACATACAACTTTAAAAGCTTTCCTACCGGCACATCACAGATGGATTACGGTCCGCACCCTGGCTTCTATAGCTCGCATCTTCTTTCTATTATTTAGCCCTTTAACATTGAACAAAGACACCTTCAAAACATTCGTAGGAACCTCACTCTCCTGCTATTTGCCGGGGATTACGGGGCCTCCTACACGTGTTCCCTAGATCCTGTTCTTCCGGATCTGGCCCAACACCCCTATAGCTTGCAGCTGCATTCATGGACGCAGCAAGAAATGGCATCCTGTGGGAGAGTCTTAGGGCCATATTATACAGAAAGGGCGATACATTATCGCCGCTTTTATCGTCAGGAAACTGCCGCTAAAGGGGCGATAAAGAGCTTGATATTATGCCCTTGTGAATTCCCATAGAAGCCCAGGTTAACACCACAACCTGGGCTTCTATGGGAAATCACAAGGGCATATTATCAAGCCCATTCTCGCCGCTTTAGCGGCAGTTTCCTGCCGATAAAAGCGGCGATAATGTATCGCCCTTTCTTGATAATATGGCCCTTAATTTGTTCTCCCTATTGCAAGGAGCTGCTCAAATCTGATGCACGAGTTTGCCTGCAGCCTTTGCTCTCCCATAGAATGTTTATGACTCATTATTACAGGGATGGTGAAGGGCCTCCTCCAGTATGTCAGCACAGAAAAAGCTGTGTATAACTGCAGAAAGAGTGTGCTGAAGTTAGTGCTTTTGTTCAAGTAAGGGGGGGCGGGCAATAGAGCCCAGGAGCTTCAGAAGGGGAAGTCTGCATGTTGGCGCCAGGGGCAGAGGGCAGCCCAGGGAGCTTGAAGTGCTGCTAAGTTACTCAAAGTCAAATACAGTTTTATTCGATTGCTATTTCATACAATCATAAAAGCACATGTAAAAACATGTGTACTTTAAAACAAGAAACATCATATATACATATTGCTAAATCCATTGATTATACACTAAATAAAAAATCATTAAAACTGGAAAAGTGTTAAAAGAAATAGCAATAGCAAGAAAATCTCAACATTTTTGTTATCTATCGCTATTCCTGGTTTTCTTAGGCCTAGAGCTTTGCTTGCATGAAGTGCTGCATTGCTGGGCTATTGTGGACCCTCTTTCCTCGAAATCACAACAGAGGTAGGGTAGCTCTACAAGGAGAAAAGACTGTTTCCCAAATTTTGAGGATACTAGTCAAAGTCCAACGTATGGATGTCACATCACAGAATTCCTGAAAGAAAATGAAGAAAGACCATTCTAATGGAAGAGGAAGTCTCTCACACAAATTGGTATAATGCTTCATCATAAGCAACCTCTCCCCACCCTGGAAGGATTATACCACTATGGCAGACTCGACCTCCTGACGGACCATGACAGGAGAGAATTCTTAGATATAAACTAATGGACATAAATCGGATCCAGTTAATTAAAAATACATTGAGGTTCTCCGGTATATTACCTATTATAATAGGGTCTTCAGCTATACCTAAAACCTGAATTGAGATTATGATTGAGGACCGCTGAGCCTGTTCCAGGCGAGGTCGCCCCCACTCCGCTGCTCCTGCCCGCTGACCACCTGAGCTGCCCTGACAAGCTGTCCTGCTGCCTCGTTGCTACCTCCTGCTACCTGCCCACTCTGCTGCCTCGTGGTTGCCCTCGCCGCCGCTCCTGCTGCCGCCTTTGTCTCTTCCCTTCTTGGGTTACCCTTGACCCGCTGCCTGTCTTTTCTGCTGCCTCCCATTTTCCCCCCCTTCTGCTGCCCTCCCCCTTCCTTTGAGACCGCTCCCGGCCGCCGGACGCCCCAGCCACCGCCGAGCCGTCCTCAGGCCCCCTTCCCGCCACTGACCTACGCCGACTCCGCCGCCCTACTGCCCATTGGCCGCCCACGCTCCCGCCACCCAGCTGACCCGCCCTACCAGATCCTTACTTAAGGGGACCGAGGGCAGGGACAGGGAGCGACCGCTGAGCCTGTTCCAGGCGAGGTTGCCCCCACTCCGCTGCTCCTGCCCGCTGACCACCTGAGCTGCCCTGACAAGCTGTCCTGCTGCCTCGCTGCTACCTCCTGCTACCTGCCCACTCTGCTGCCTCGTGGTTGCCCTCGCTGCCGCTCCTGCTGCCCCCTTTGTCTCTTCCCTTCTTGGGTTACCCTTGACCCGCTGCTTGTCTTTTCTGCTGCCTCCCGTTTTCCCCCCCTTCTGCTGCCCTCCCCCTTCCTTTGAGACCGCTCCCGGCTGCCGGACGCCCCAGCCGCCGCCGAGCCATCCTCAGGCCCCCTTCCCGCCACTGACTTACGCCGACTCTGCCCCCCTACTGCCCATTGGCCGCCCACACTCCCACCACCCAGCTGACCCGCCCTACCGGCTCCTTACTTATGACGCCCCCAGAGCGACAGCGCAGCGGACGCGTGCAGCGGGAGCACCGAATGAGCGCCGAAGGTGCGCCAAAGGTAAGCCCGTCTGCGCCCGTCCGCGCCTGGCCCGCGCCCAGCGCCCTGTCTCCCGCAGTCACCAGCCCTCCCGCCGGACCTACGCCGCCACTGAACTCAAGGCACTCAACGCCGGCCGACTCCCGGGTTGCTACCGAGCCACCCCGAGACGCACCCACGGACCCTTCTGCTGCAACTCCTGCAAGTTCACCTGCACCCGGACCTGCACCACTCCAGCAGTGCCCAAGACCTCGACGAGCAACAGCAGCAGCCACCTGAAGTGCATCCTGCTCAACACCCGCTCCGTCCACAGACACGCCATCGAGCTCTGGAACCTGCTTGACACCACAGCCCCGGTCGTCGCCTTCCTCACGGAAACCTGGATGTACGCCTCCTCAGCACCCGACATCGCCATCGCCATCCCGGACGGCTTCAAGATCATCCGGAGGGACAGCGTCAACCAGACAGGAGGAGGCATCGCCATCATCCACAGGAACTCCATCCGCATCACGACCAACACCGACGACACCCTCGCACCCGCTGAGCACCTGCACTTCCAGATCCACATCAACCCCAAGACCACCCTCAGAGGCACCCTCATCTACAGACCCCTGGGACCACGCACACAATTCAGCGAGGACATCCCCGACTTCATCAGCCCGCATGCCCTCCCCTCCGCTGACTACACCCTCCTCGGGGACCTCAACTTCCACCTGGAGAACAACAACGACCGCAACACCACCACCCTTCTGGACAACCTCGCTAACCTCGGACTCAAGCAACTGGTGACCACCCCCACCCACTACGCCGGACACACACTCGACCCCGTCTTCTCATCCAGCAAGGACATCGCCTTCAGCCACGCCACCGGACTCCACTGGACGGACAACAGCTGCGTCCACTTCAGCTTCAAAAGGACCAAGATCCACCACCAACAGCAACAGGTTGCACGCAGAAACTGGAACAAGATCACAGCCGACCAGCTCGCGACTTCCCTGACCAAGAACCCACCCACCAGCGCAACGAACCCCAGCCAAGCGGCCACCAACCTCACGAAGTGGATCAGCGACTGCGCAGATGACCTCGCCCCTCTGAGGACCCCGCCTAGCAGACCCGACAGCAAGAAAGCCCCATGGTTCACCGACGAACTCAAGAGCTCCAAGAAGGACTGCAGAGCCCTTGAGACAGCCTGGTGCAGAGACCCACCACCGGACAACATGACTGCCCTCAAGCTCGCCACCCGAAAACACCACCAACTGATCCACACCACCAAGAAAACTGCATTTAAGGAATGACTGGACAACAACGCACACAACAGCAAGGAACTCTTCAACATCGTTAAAGAGCTCTCCAACCCCAACGCCGGAAACAACGACATCACCCCTTCGCAAGACCTCTGCAACTCCCTCGCCTCCTACTTCCACAACAAGATCGCGGACATACACAACAGCTTCAGCACTCAACCGACGCACGCCACGACCGAACCACCGCCCCCCACCACCACCCTCCGCGCCTGGACCCCAATCAGCACCGAAGACACCACTCGCACGATGAACTCCATCCACTCCGGATCTCCGACCGACCCTTGCCCTCACCACGTCTTCAACAAGGCCGACGCTGTCATCGCACCCCACCTGCAAGACACCATCAACACCTCCTTCAACACCGCTACCTTCCCGGAGAGCTGGAAGCACGCCAAACTCAGCGCCCTACTAAAGAAGCCATCAGCCGACCCCACCAACCTCAAGAACTACCGACCCATCTCACTGCTCCCGTTTCCTGCAAAAGTCATCGAGAAGACCGTCAACAAGCAGCTGGCCGCCTTCCTCGAGACGAACGGATCCCTCGACCTCTCGCAATCTGGCTTCCGGGCCAACCACAGCACCGAGACCGCCCTGATCGCAGCAACCGATGACATCCGAGCCCTGCTCGACAACGGAGAAACAGCGGCCCTCATCCTCCTAGACCTCTCCGCGGCCTTCGACACTGTCTGCCACCGTACCCTAGTACAGCGCCTCAGCAACGTCGGAATCCAGGAGAAGGCACTGGAGTGGATCACCTCCTTCCTCGCCGGAAGGACACAGAGAGTCCGCCTCCCCCCGTTCAGATCAGAAGCCACCGAAGTCATCTGCGGCGTCCCTCAAGGCTCCTCGCTCAGCCCAACCCTCTTCAACGTCTACATGAGTCCCCTCGCAGCCATCGCACGCCAGCACAACCTCAACATCATCTCCTACGCCGACGACACCCAGCTGATCCTCTCCCTCACCAACGACCCCGCCACCGCCAGAGCCAACCTACACGAAGGGATGAAAGAGGTAGCCAAATGGATGAAGAAGAGCCGCCTGAAACTGAACTCGGACAAGACGGAAGTCCTCATCCCAAACCAACAGACCACGCACGCAACCTGGGCTTCATCCTGGACTCCTCCCTCTCCATGACCAGACAAGTCAACGCCGTCTCCTCGTTGTGCTTCAACATCCTACGCATGCTACGCAAGATCTTCCGGTGGATCCCCACCGAGACCAGGAAGACGGTCACCCAGGCCCTCGTCACCAGCCGACTGGACTACGGCAACGCCCTCTATGCCGGAACCACCGCCAAACTCCAGAAGAGACTCCAGCGGATCCAGAACGCCTCGGCACGACTCATCCTGGACATCCCCCGTCGCAACCACATCTCCGGACACCTGAGAGACCTGCACTGGCTCCCGGTCAACAAGAGAATCACCTTCCGTCTCCTCAACCACGCACACAAAGCCCTGCACAACCAAGGCCCAGGATACCTCAACAGCCGTCTCAACTTCTACGCTCCCAAACGCCAGCTTCGATCAACCGGCCACGCCCTCGCCGCCAAGACTTGGAACTCCCTCCCGACCCACCTCTGCCTGACCCAGGACCACCTCGCCTTCAGGAAGCAGCTCAAGACCTGGCTGTTCGAGCAGTAGCAGACCCCCCAGCGCCTTGAGACCCTCCGGGTGAGTAGTGCGCTATACAAATGCTTTGATTGATTGATTGATTGATTGACATTAACTGAAATCGTCTCTCTTAAGCCAACATGTTTGTTTCCTAATGTGTAGCTTTAACAGGTCTGGGGCATTCATCAGGGCTCTGGATCCCTAACTTTCTCAGGTGGACCAATTGCAGGGAGACATAAACTAACAAACAAATAAACCAGGTGAGTCCTACTTGGGTGTTGAAAGGAATAGTTAGCCTATTTTTTACAGGGGTACCAACATCCAGATCTGGGTGGGGAGCGATGTCCTTTATAGTCACAAAAACATCAAAAGGCCATCACGTGATTATGGCTGGGCAAGTCCGCTCCCAGCCTCCTTTCCTCCCTTTTCTTGCTTCTCTCTCGTTTGCTGCTCATGAACTTGGTGTACCTCTGTTGTGTGATGGAGGCTGGCTCTCTGGTAGTCAAGGACCATCAAGGCACATTAAGGAAATGGCAGCTAAATTAGCTAGATCACTAAAAACATTCAAGTATTGCAGTGAGAAGAAGAAAACTTCCCTAGTTGAGTTAAGAAGTACACAGAAGAGTGTGCCAGGGCTGCATGAATTGAGATGGAAGAGTGAAATCGTCTGCCTGTTAGTATCCCAAGCTGTCCATCTGCCTCGGACTTGGAGGAGGTTGTGGCCCAAGACATTTTGGGAAATTAGCATGGGCCAGGTCAAAGGGGGCTTGAGGCACTCAGCGGGTGGTGGCTGGTGTGGCATCAGGAGTTCAGGTGCTGCAAGTGAGATATTGTCACAAGAACAGTCCGTGCTGGTTGCGGCAGGAAGAGAGGACGGTCAAGGAAATGGGTGAAATACCTTGCTAGAAGGGAGGCAAAAAGGGGGATCTCAAATGGAGAAATTCGAAGATTGAAGGTGTATAACCTCTATTCCAGACCAGCCAGTGCAATGCCAAGAGTGGAAGTAATTCTAGGAGGAGACACCAGGGCAAAGCTCATCCATGCCCTCGTCTCAATTTGGATCCCACGTTTATTCACTCTGCTCAATTAGATGAAACCTTGAACAATGGTGAACAATGGTTTGGTTACTCAGAGCTCGATTAGCACCTGGCAAAGGGAGCAGGTGAACTCAACACAGTGTGGCTTCCCAGGTCTTTATTGGTATGCTATATGAAGTATTAAGAAAGGTTACATTAATCAAGGCTATGCAAGCAAAAATGGCGAATGAATTAAATGAACAGCTAGACTCAGTGTGTGCACAATTGGGGAGCCTTTCTACCAGGATAAATGAGATGGAACAAAGAGTGTCTGAATGTGAGGACAAGATACATGACTAGGAAAAAACTAATGAACAGTTGGAGAAGGAAACATCATGGCTCAAGGAGGAACTGGAGAAATGTGCAAGGAGGTCTAACCTTCGGATCAAGGGAATCCCAGAGCACAGTGAGGATGCTGCCGAATATATGCAATTTGTGGGAAATCTGATTAAGTGTTTGTGGATTCCAGACCATAAACATGATTTGACAATTCGGAGGGCTCATCGCGTACCATCACAGATTGTTTGCCCAGCCAAGTATCCTAGGACAATGCTGGTGAACTTTGTTGATTACAGAATTAAAGAGAGGATACTGGCCAAGGAAATAAGAAGTAGTAGTGTCTGCAGACAACTTTGAGTATTGTAACTGTTCAGATATGACATCTGAATCCGCCCGAAGGCGTAAAGAGTTCAGAAATTTGATCCCAAAGTTTCAAGCAGCTGGGTAGCAGGCTTCGATAATTACATTTTCGAAACTCAACATTTTATTTAATAGCACATTTCAAATATTTGGGAATGTTAATAAGGTGGTTTTGTTTGTTCCTAAAGTCAATGTCCTGGTGCGGGATTTTAGTTGAATAATTGAGGGGGGAGGGGGGGCTGAATGGAAGAAGTCTGTGGTTCCTGGCACTCCGAATTGGTAGCTAGCACGCTAGGACTAGGTCTAAACTATTTTGCAATGTTAAATAAGCTGCTAGGCTTCAATGGCTTTATAGTCTATGGGCCGTGTAGGAAAGCAAGTTTTATGGGTGTAAGGTTGAGGGGCGGTGCTGAGGGGAGGAACGGGCGAATCCTGGTGCTCTGCCATGATGCCAATATCCATGTGGACGGTAAGGACTGTAACGTGAGGGAGGAAGGTGGGACTCCCACTGATGCATTGGTCAGGGAAGGGGATGAATGGTGTGGGGAATGTGTAGGGGGGAGTTTAGGTGTGCAGTATAAAATGAGAACATTGGGAATGGAAAAAGGCAGAGTTGTACCATTAAGGGGGTTGGACATGTAGGATGTGTTGGTGTAGCTGCTGTTTATGAACCCGAACAGTTCTAAGCTATCTGATGGGTGGGGCTTTCCCTTCAATGGGTTTGGGTTTGAACTCTAAGTACCTTTTCGATATACGTATTTGCCCTTTAGTATGGGTGTCAAAATACTTTTGGGTGGCGGGGATGAGGTGTAGCATCAGGGTGTGGAGATGTGGGCTACCGGCTGCCAGTAAGCACGGGAAGAACTTTGATGATTTCAAGCACTTTAATGCATATGTTGGCACTTTAGCACTTGGGCACTTTAGGCATTTTATGTATTTTGACAGAGTATCTTTAGTGCCATTTTCCAGCTCTGTCTGGCGCGTTAACAGCCTATTGCTTTATGGAAGTTGCATTCCTCACCTAAGAAAGTGGAACTAATACATCTGAAAATAGTGATTTGAAAAAGGTGAGTCGAGGACTTAATCGTGGTATCCCTGGAGACATTGGGTCACCTCTTAACCTTATGTCACGGAATTACTTTGAACTTTTTTCGTAGCTTGACAAAATCTGAGATACTACATTTAGTTACAGCTAATTCTGTATGTGTATTGTGCATTTATTGCTTTACCATTTGAAATCGAAATAAATAATCCAAAATAATGTTTGCGAATAGGTCCCGCTGGTGTATTGATTAATTTGCACCTTTATATATCTGCATGCTGTTCGTTGTTAATGACTTAAATGCGTCTTCCTTTCTTCTACAGCTAAATCCTATTTTATTTGTTCGCAGTTTTATACTGCACGAACTGGGTCCAAGGGCATTACATTAGTATCAGAATATATTACACCGTGCCAGATTTATTTATTCATTTGTTTCAGGCACTGGGAAGTTAAGTGATCTCACAGGATCACGGAACTTTGAGCCGACGCCGAGACTTGACCCTGGTTTCCAAGTTCCAAAGTCGTCCACTGCGGCCGGAAGGCCACACACCCTCCTCTCGGGTAATGTATTCATATCGAGAATCTTACAGCTAGCTCAACTGATGCAGGTCCCTCCATTACCATTTTCAATACTCCGAACATTCATTCTGTAGAGATTGCTTTCTATGTCTAATTTAAAAGGATCGTAAAAATAAAATTGGCCAATTATACTCCTAACATCATTGAAACCTTTGAAGGTTATCCGTGATATATACATCAGCAATGTACTTCAGTTCTATAACTGCAAGCCCTTCTGTTCAAGGATTCCTTCCTTTGCTCTGCAGATTCTCGTGTGTGCACAAGATCACGTTTTCTGAGAAGAATGATCCAGTGCATTTTACTAAATAATACTAGAGAGGGGGCCAAAAGCAGGACTGTTTTTTACACCCCTTTTATTATCAAATGCTAATAAAACTACTAGACTTGTGTACAACTTAACGTCATGCACGCTAAACATGCGTTGATACAAAGGGGCATATTTTTGTGAGAGTTGTGTCACGTTTGCACAACGCAACGGGGTAAATGCGAGACTCAAACCGCTAAGTGAGATTTTTGAAGCCACGCAAAGCCACTTTATGTGGCTCTGAGTGGGTTCACCAATCACTTTAGTAATGCCACGCAGCGTAAATACCATGCCCTTTGACAACGCATCCCCAGATTTAAAAGAACCTGTAAACCTAGGGATGCACAAAAATCTTACATCTTCCCAGGGGAGGCGTAACAAGGATAAATATCTCTATTTCTTCCTCTTGCTATGTGTGCTGCAATCTGCAGCACAAACAGGAGGGAGAATGTGCCAGAAATTTTTTGTGCATGAAGGTGCCCCGTCCTGCACAGAAACAATCCCCCATGCAACACATGCACCCTTGCACCATTTTGCAAGAGTGCCTGGCGTTGACATTAAAGGGCACCAGTGCAAAGGAAATGACAGGAATGTGCTGTATTCTTTTAAATACGCCACATTCCTGCCCTTTCCCTATCACGCAAGGCAGTGAAGCAAGGTGACTTGCTGCACTCCACTTTGTGACAATTCCCATAAATATGCCTCAAAGCAAATTGTGTCTTTATCATCGATATTTTTAGAATTTGTATTTTATTTTGACTCTTTATTTAGTGCAGAACTGGCCCAGAGAGCAAGGGAAACACTCTGCAAAGTAGCAGAAATGAAAGATGCATCTGATCTCTTGGTTATTTTCAAAAACCTCTTTTTAAGTAATCTGTGTAACAAATCGTCCTGTTAAATGAGGGGCACACGCGATATACTCATGGGTTTATTTTAGTTTTGACTTCCTTTACCGATGTAATCACATTATTTATGCAAACAAAATACCCCGTGGTGGATGGCAGGCCCCTAAAGAATTTTTCATGTAGTTCCCCGCATTCCTTGACCTGCAATGCATGGCCAGGAGCATGCTTTAGCTGTCCAGCACAAGAGGAGGTGTATCTTCAATTGTTCATACATTTTACATTGCAGAAGATAGTTATTCTATTATGTCAACACTACCAAAAAAAGCCAGAAAAATTAATTTGATTCCAAAACACCTGGAAACATTTTCAAGGATAGGGACAGCATGACGCTTAGGTACTTTAGAGGTCAATGACAGACCTATGAGAACGAGGTGACTGGGATTTACTTGCACACAGCAAAAATAGTGACCCTTGTGGCACCATGAAAAGGTGGACTTATTTACCTTAGCAAGATACACAACCTATACCAGCCCCTCTGGTATTGACTGAATCCCTCAGAGCGCCTACCTCGCGCAAGTTTGATTGGAATTTGGTCTAATGAAATATAGTATTGCAAGAAGATACACTTCCATCAAAACATGGCACAAAATACGGAGCAATCAAAACAGCCTATTAGCTAGGGCGTAATGGCAGTCATTGAACGATGACAATGATTCAACATATAGTAAATACTTGAGACCCTCACTACTAGAAGCAAATACCATTAACCTATGGGACCTAAATTTATCACACTCCACATTCTGCAGAGCCGTCAACAAAGTAGCTCAATTGCATTCCCTCATTGAAGACAAGTATAAACTGAGCTCAGATTCACATGCCTGGATGGTAATCCAATCCTACACTAGTTTAAAACAAGCAGAATATCTCGGCATGACATATCCAGTATATCTACATAGAAAGCTGATGGCCCTCAGATTCGGAGTTCTGCCATCCTTGGCTGACCAACCCACATGGAGATACAAAGGCTCAAGATCGTGCAGACTCTGCGATTCTCCGAAGGAAGACATAATCTACCTATGTTAGAAATGGGGGTCTCTAGTTGACAATGGTTTGCACCTTTGTCCAAGTAGGGACCCTTGCTTCCAGTCAGGGTAAGGGAGTTAGCAACAAACAGCTCCACTTAGGGCTATCACTACATTGTGACAGATGAAAATGCCAAAATACAGAGCCAACCGTGAGGTGCGCGGCATTGGGCTCTTAGTCACATGGACCCCAAAGAACAGTATCGTGGCAGATAATGAAAACAAACACGGTGCACGGCGTCGGGAGGTGATGCTTCATTGGTGCCGGGCGGCGGCTGTTCCTTATGACCACAGGGGAGGTGAAGCATCGGTTTCTTACTGAGATGCAGGGGAGGTGAGGCATCGGTTCCTTACTGTTGTTGGGGAGGCGTTGATTTCTTACGACGAAGCGGGGTCGATGGATTTGGGAAGTCACTCATGCCAGGTATCGGCTCAGTGATGATGAAGCACAAGATCGGTGAGTTTGGGGCTGCAGTGAGATCCGGGGCAGTACATCATGAGCATCACAAGTGGTGCCCTCGGCTCCGGTGGACGAAGCGACCTCGGTGACGGCGTCAGAGTCGGTATGGTGCTGCATCGACAGGTATTGGGGCAAGTCGGGGCGGTGCGTCGTGCACTTCACAAGCGGTGCCCACAAGTTCGTTGCAGGGTGTGGCCTCGCTTGCTGGTGTCGGTGTTGCTATTTCTCTCTGTGTCAGCTGAAACAGCAGTTCTATGTGCAGGAGGACAAAGGAAATGAAGCCTTTGTGTTCCTGAGACTTCAGAACAGGAGACAAGCTCTAGACCAAGCACTTGGAGATCTTCTTCAAGCAGGATACATAGCATACAGCAAAGACTTGGCCCTCTCCTTGGCAGAAACAGCCACTGCAGGCCAACCCCATACAGCACACAGCAAAGGAGCAGTACTTCTTCTTCAGTTTTCCCAGCTCTTCTCCTTGGCAGAGGTTCCTTGTGTGTCCAGAAGTAATCTAAAGTCCTGGGATCTGGTCCCCAAAATGTATACCTTTGATCGCTTGTGCTAGAGAGTCTCTTAGCTCAGTTCAAACCAGTTATGTCCTCTCTCGTACAGCTTCCTAGCAGGAGGTGGAGATAGCATTGTGTAAGGCAGATCAGGCCTATTCAGGTGCAAGGAAATCTCTTCCCCCTACTTTAATCGCAGCCCAGGTCTATTCAGCCCAGCCCTGACTCGTCCAGGAGAGGCAAGACACACCTCAACCCCCCAGTGGCTGTCTGCAGTGAATGTACATACCAAGTCCTTGTCACTTCAAAACCAGACTGTCAATACACAACTCAGCAGAGGCACATAGAATGGCAAAGCAAAACATGCCCACTTTCTAAAAGTGGCGTTTTCAAACACACAATTTTAAAACCATCTTTACTAAAAGATGTGTTATTAAATTCTGAGTTTAGAGAACCTAAGGTTTTACTTGTAAGATGTTACGAATAAACTTCTATGTTACTCTATGGGACAGATGACCTTTCAATAGTGAAAAACAAAATACACTGTATTTCACTATCAGGACAAGTCACACACAGCAGTACATGTCCTACATTTCACATACACTGCACCCTGCCTACAGGGATATCTTTGGCCTACCTTAGGGGCGACTCACATGTAATAAAAGGGAAGGTCAGAGCCTGGCAAGTGGGTGCACTTATAACTAGACCGTGTTTGCGTTCCTTACACAAGCGCACAGCTATTTTTTTGATTTCATGCTCATTTATAACATATTGTCCCACGTGCGATTAAACAACTATGAATAAATGAAGTTATTACAACACCTATGAGTACTTGGACTAATGGCTTGAAATCTTGAAATGAGCATGAAATCAAAGAAATAGCTGTGCGCTCGTGTAGGGAACGCAAACACGGTACTATATTCCCAGTTATCATTGCAAGCATGAATAAGGGCGGATCACGCACTCGTGCTGCACGCATACCGCTGTTTAAGAATTGACATAGAAAAGGAAAGGAGAACAGAGAAATGAAAGGTGTGCACATTAACTTTTGTGATGGAAACTAAGTGGGTGCACTTGCCAGGTTGACGTGCCAGTAGAGACTGCGTGCAGACACTGCAGTGGCAGGTCTTAGAACCCTTTGAAAGGCACATTCAGGCCCACTAGCAGCATTTGAATTACAGGCCCGGGGCACACACAGTGCACTGTACTGGGGACTTACCAGTAAATGAAATAAACCAATCATGGAAACACCATTCCATAAACATAGTTTTCAGGGGGAGCATATGCACTTTAGCACTGACCCGCAGTGGTAAAGTGCCCAGAGTCCTAAAACCAACAAGAACAGGTCAGAAACAGGAGGCCAAAAAGCAATAAGTCTGGGGATAAAGCAGCTGAAAAAGTCAGGTTTAACAACCTAGTTTGACTTTGTCCGGCCTCAAAGCAACCCCAAACTCTATTACTGAAAATGCATTTAACGAACGGGGATTCAAACATGCCGGATGGCAGTAATTAAGAGCTTTGTCCCCACTGATCCCAAGATCAATTGCAAACTGTTGAAATTCCTGACACTGCACCAGAAACAAATCAACTCTGATTGACCTCCCAAAGTACAACACAAACTCTAAGTCACTCAGGCTATTCCGCTATAGAAACACTGTCTCCTTGAACATAAAACCAACAGTGGTACTACTAGGTCACTTTAGCCAAAGGATTACACCTTGAAATTTAGTGACAACTTTAAACAACTTATTTGGCTGATGTGTCCATTCATAGTCATGTATGCTCGGTATCACTAACTTGGCAGCCGAAGACTCATCTTTTTGCCTACCCATCAGGCAGCCATGGAACAATGATACTACTATGAATATAAGCCCATGAACATTACTAGATACAGCGGGGCACCAAGGCTGCCCTAGTGGAAGAAAGAACGCAAGATATAAACAATATTCACAATGGCACTTCACTCATTCTAACTATGATCGATTTTACAGACTCCAGCACTCAATAATGAATTTTAAATAGTACATACAGGGTTAATTTTATTCATCACTTTTATATGCATTTCAAAATTATTGTATGTAATATTATTGTGATGGTTTTTATTAACGTATAAAAATAAAAAGATTGATGATTGATTGATGACTGAGGCCTGGTTTTATTACAATACTAAAGTATGGAGAAAAGATTCATCCCAGTTTACTGACCAAAATATGCTGATACCCTAGCAATGGCACTATATACTATATTGATACCTCTAGCAATATAATCCATTATGTATAACCCTCATTGAGGAAACAGGCCTTCAGTCATAGGGATCAGGGACTTGTGATGCCATTATTATCATCTCAGGGTGCTTTTTCATTGTTATATTTGATAACAAGGTAAATGTGTATGTAACAGGGGTCTTTGGTTACATTTATCTAGGGCCTCATTATCTTTTTCTAGACTAATGACGATACCAGGGTCAATCCAAAGCCTGCTAACACCAAGAGGGGTGAAGAGAAGAAAAAGGTGAATAACATGCAGTGGAACAAATTGTGTTTTTAAAAACTGTCTTCACTCACACACACATGTGTGTGACATGCTTCATCATCGGGTCTGCTTACAAAATACCCTGGCGTACCCACGCACAGGATGGAGCATAGGGATGGGGAAGACAAACAACATAGAAATAAATCAAATTGGTGACTTTGTGTGCTACAACCAGCGACTGGAGACAGTGATAGAAAAAGTGCAGCAAAGAAAGTGATTAAAACTGGCTCATGGGTGCCCTATCAGATACCTTTATTCCAGGGTCCCAAGGCCAGGATTGAAATCGTGAAGGATGGGCGTGTTGTTTAGAAGGCTAGGTCCTCAAAACACCCCTCCTTAAACTGCCATTGTCAACATGTTTCGCCGTCTTCATGTGCCCCCAAAAGAGGGTCACGTTGGTCTTCCTCAGGAAGACCAATTTACTTACTTTGTAAGTAAATTTGAGGTTTGCAGGGGATTCTGGGTAAGAAAATGCTGTGGGATCCTCACAAGCCAAACCGCCAGCAGTCAGTACACACACAGTACGATCCAAGCACACCACCAGCCAAGCGCCATTCGCCCAAACCGCCAACCAAGCGCCATCCACACACACCACCAGCCAATCGCCATCCATGCACACTGCCAGCCAAGCACCATCCACGTACACTGCCAGCCAAATGCCACCCATGCACAGTCAGCCAAGCACTATCCACGCACACCACCAGCCATGCACCACCCATGAACTTCACCAGCCAAGCATCATCCCTGCACCCTGCCTGCAAAGCAGGGCCAGACTGAGATCAGCAACCAGCCCTGGCAGATTGCTGCTTGACCTGCCTTGGCAGGGGGGACCGTGCCAGTAAAATGCACCGCTCTTGCTTTTGTTACTGGGGGCCGATATTGCAGCACTGCTGCACAATCGGCCCCCAGTGTCAACACCAGCTCCCATGGCCACAAAACTGGCCCCAACCCCTCCGGCCTACCGGGGAGCCTCCTGGTGCCCGCTACGGCCTGTCCGGCCCTGCAGCCAAGCACCATCCATGCACACAGTCAGCCAAGCACTGTTCACCATACACCACCAGCCAAGCAACACTTTACACACACCACCAGGCAAGCGCCAATCTACACACAGCGTCATCAAGCACAAGTCCACACACACCATTAGCCAAGTTCAGGTCCACACAGACTGCCAGCAAAATGCCAGCCAAAGGTCAGTACATGCAGCCCGACAGCTAAACTCCAGTTCACACACACACACAATCTCTCCTTTGTTTCTAGTGGTTTTCTGCCCCTCCTTGATATCACTGAAACAACCAAAATGCGTGCCTAAAAAAGACCCTTGCCTATGGGGCTTCTCCCTGACATGCCCATAAACATCTCCCTGGTGCCTAGTGGGGTTTCTGGCCCCCGGTGGGGCAGATACGGGGTTATTGCCCCGATCTGCCTTCCGGGGGCAGGAATACTTTTTTGGGGTTGGGGCATTAGCATGGCCATTTTTGTCATCCCCTACCCCTACGTGTAAAAAAACCAATATAATTCCTGGTGCTTAGTGGGCTTTCTGCCCCCCTGGGGGACAGATCAGGGATTACTGCCCCATCTGCCTCCTGGGGGAGGCATTAAGACTGTGCTCATTTTTTGGGGGGTGGGGGCATTGGCATGCCCATTCTGGGTAGCCCAAAGCCCTATGTATGAAAAAATATAATTTCTGGTGCCTAGTGGGATTTCTGTCCCTCAGGTAGGGCAGATAAGGGACTATTTCCCCCATCTGCCTCCCGGGGGGCATAAAGACTGTGTTTATTGTTTTGGGGGTGGGGGCATTGGCATGCCCATTCTGGGTAGCCCCCAGCCCTATGTATGAAGAAACAATATAATCCCTGGTGCCTAGTGGGCAGATCAGGCGCTATTGTCCCCATCTGCAGAAAGACTGTGGCAATGTTTTGGGGGTGCCCATTTTGGGCAGCCCCTACTTATAAAAAAAACAATCCCTTGTGCCTAGTGGGCTTTATGCCCCCCGGGGGCAGATCAGGGGCTATTGCCTCATCTGCCTCTGGGGGGACAAAAATACTGTGTAATATTTGGGTTGGTGGGGGCATTGGCATTCCCATTTTGGGCAGCCCCGACTCTATACACATAAAAAAATCCCTGTTGCCTAGTGTGCGTTCTGCCCCCCAGGGGCAGATTGGGGGTTATTGCCCTCATCTGCCTCCCAGGGAGGGCAGAAAGACTGTGGATGGAGTATTTGCATGCCCATTTTGGGCAGCCCCTACAGCCATAAAATAAATTTAAAAAACTGGTGGCTAGAGTGCTTCCTGCCCCCCGGGACCAGATTGGGGGCTATTGTCCCTTCTGTCTCCCATGGGGGAAGCAAAAGCTCTTGCCCAAAGGGCCGCTCCCCTCCCTGGTGCCTAGTCGGTGGATCCCTGTTTGGGGATCACCATTCTGAGGCAATCCCCAAGCAGGGTTCGACTAGGGAGGGGTACCAATGGAAAAGAGAGATTCTCCCCTTTCCAATGATACATCTCCCACCTGCCTTGGTGCTCAGGTGGCTGAAATAGACCCCTGAGCACTGAGGCAGAAGAAACTAAAACTGAGTTTGTGCCAATCATTATTTCAGTGAAAACAATCAGAACAACCTCAGGAGCTGGGGAAGCTCTTCCCCAGCTCCAGAGGGTGTTTTGATTGAAAGGAAATCTCTCTTCTGCCGGCATCAGAGGGATTTCCTGTGCCGTGTGCGAGGATGGCCGGGAGTCGTCCTATGTACATGAGGATTGTGGCGTTGGACGGCTAATGGCTGTTCGACACACAGAACGGAGAAAACCTGCCGTTAACGAGTTTTCAATATGGTCTGTCTCTGAATAACTACTAGCATTGGGTTAGAAGAGAACTATCTTGGCTGTTAGGCTGTTTTTCAGTATAATAAGTTAGGGGATTGTGGTTTTAATATTTATTATAGAAGCTTTCCTTTACCCTTTTGCAGAGGGTGTCAATCCTGCCAGCACGCTGCCGTGAGGGAAACGGCCCTTGGCATTCTACAGACGCCGTGAGGGGAACGGCCATCGGTGACCAGTAAACTACATCCCCCAGAAGTCCTAACCCAGGCGCCTGGTACCAACGTCATCAGGCGGCGCCTGGGCTTTAAATCACCCGACGGAGCCCCGCAGCGCGGGACGCGCTTTCCTTTACTCTTTTGCAGAGGGTGTCAATCCTGCCAGCACGCTGCCGTGAGGGAAACGGCCCTTGGCATTCTACAGATGCCGTGAGGGGAACGGCCATCGGTGACCAGTAAACTACATCCCCCAGAAGTCCTAACCCAGGCGCCTGGTACCAACGTCATCAGGCGGCGCCTGGGCTTTAAATCACCCGACGGAGCCCCGCAGCGCGGGACGCGCTTTCCTTTACCCTTTTGCAAAGGGTGTCAATCCTGCCAGCACGCTACCGTGAGGGAAACGGCCCTTGGCATTCTACAGACGCCGTGAGGGGAACGACCATCGGTGACCAGTAAACTACATCCCCCAGAAGTCCTAACCCAGGCGCCCGGTACCAACGTCATCAGGCGGCGCCTGGGCTTTAAATCACCCCACGGAGCCCCGCAGCGCAGGACGAGCGCGGGCGGTCGTGGGCTAAGCCCGGGCAAAGGGCGGGCCCTCTGTGGCCCTCAGAGGCACGAGAAGGCCAGGCAAGGCCACCCCCTTGATATTTTCACTAACTAGCAGCTAAGGTACTGTACCCGTAGTATTAATTTATCGTGCATCAGTGTTGTTCAGTGCGATTGAACATTACTGATCCTCAGATACTGTTTATACACGGCTCATCAGTTGATTGAATCAAGAAACTGTCTACTGTTGCATGGTTGTAATATCCCCTTGTCCTGCTAGCTCTGTGTAACATCTTTGGAGCTAATTCTGTGAGTATTACTCAGATACCTGATAGCCTCTCAAACCCTGTTGTAAATATGCCTAAGAAATTGGTTCCTGCTGTCACTGAGCCACTTAACACTTTAGATTCTTATTTAGTACAAGTGGTCAGTAAGATAAATAATGAAAGAAGGCAATCCTTAGGCCTGAGCCAATCACCAACTTTGCTCCCAGCAAGTCCTTCCACAAGTGCATTAATGTCTGACACACCGTCACTAAACCCTCCTATATATATTCCAGACACTAATTCTCAAGACATTGGTAATGAGGACGAAGAACTAGACCCGCTTGTGGATCTGTCAGCAAATGTAGTGTTTGACTCTGACCAACAGATAGATACGGTTGATGAAGTTCAATCGCCCCCGCCGCCTGTAGTACGGGCCGTGAGAAATTGTAGAAAATCTCAGACAAAACGAGGGGGGAAACAGCAAGGAAGGAAAAAGCCTGCCACACCACCCAGGCGCGAAGGAAAAAATGTAGAGCTTGATGTTGACGCTGAGTCTAGACGCATCATTGATGACGATCTATTTAATAGGATTCAAGATATGATAGACATGAAAATCAGGACTATTATTAAGCCATTGATTGGGAAACTGGACAAATTAACTGCAGAGGTTAAAAAGTTGGGTGGGTCACAATGTAAGCTGACTGAAGAGGTGGAGAATTTAGTTGCTCTTGTCACAAAACCGACGGCCACAGACGTGGAGGTCACCCCCACGGAAAGCCAAATACAGACTATTCCAGCAGGGCAGCTACCACCACCATCTGCACCTAACCAGGAAGTAGTAAGAGACCCCCCCATAATACCATCTGCCGTGTCAGCACCATTACAACAAGGGGATGACTCATCACAATTCATCATGGAAGCCTCACCAGTTGTACTCGTACTGGCAAATGTCCCTGTCATATCACATGATAAAACAGAATCTACCCAGGGTCTAAAGGATAAAGCTTTACACTGGCTCACTAATAATATGCGTATGGCATACCAAGGGTTTGATCAATTAGCAGGGGAGATTGTTATGACAAGGAGGGTACCATGGTTTGGGAACAAGCCAAAAAAGTTTAAGGGGGATTGCGTAATATTAAATTTCGCTAATGCAGATGTCCTCCCAAACATCCTGTCCAACATCTTTCCCCCTCAACGACGAAGTGGTTCTATAATCCCCCTCACCCTGAAATTCTTTTATAGTGAGATCCAGATTGCTACCTTCCCCAATATCCCTAAACTTAGGAGATATACAAAAGCCACTAGCTGGGGAGGGGACACCAGACCTAGATATAACAACGATTGTTTTCACCCAATGAGTAGTCGTGGGACATATAATTATCCGATTGAGCCACCAGCCAGAACACCAATGTTAAATGGGCCCATTATAAACGGATGGGGACCAGGCACTCCGGGTTATGACCACAGAGGTCAGGGAAATGGGTTTATATCCCGGATGGGAAATGAACAGTCTTTGATGCGCCCAAACACCCCACGACCTATGCGGAATACGACAGCCAGTGGATGGGGCCAGGTAGCTACCACTTTTGACTGGGGATTTGGAATGGGGAATAGGTATGGAGTTCTATTGAATTTAAATGATTGCGACTGACTCATGGAAGACAGTGAACTGGCAAAAGATGCTTTGAATGCGCCATTAGCCAAAAGTGGACAATACATTAATGGCCTAGGCCCCAGCGAGTCCACCTATCAGATAGTGCAAGAAGGTCAGGTTATATTAAAGTGTGATTATCTTCCCACAATAAATCTGCCTGAGCACTGTGCAAATCAGAGCCTTGTCAGTGATAATTCACAGAGCCCCCTGGAAGTGGGAATTAATGAAGGGACCCAACTGGTTCGAGTAGCTGAAGGGGCATCGGTGCAGTACCCAGAATCTAAGAAATCTACAGACTCTTGCAAGATGATAAGCTGGAACATAGCAGGCCTAAATGGCAAACGACAGGACAAGGCATGGTCAAGCTTTGTTTTAGGCCACCATATTATTGCTCTCCAGGAAACCTGGGACACATCCGCCAATCTTTGGTGGGATGGGTTCACTAGCTTTACTAAACCAGCAGTTCCCAGTCGTATGGGGAGAGCTAAGGGAGGCCATGTAATTTTGTTCTCCTTAGATTTAAAGGGAAGTTGTAGGCAGATTAGCACCGATTTCCATAATATCCTAATGGTAGAAAGAGCGATTAATAACAGTAGCAGGATTGTATATATACATTTTTATAACTCAGGAAATAGTGATCATAGAGGTTGTAACGTCACTAACCTAGATAGCATTTTAAAATCAGTAAGCCAGAATATCAGGTACGACTCAGAGTATATTTTATTAGGCGATTTTAATATTCACCCGTGTAATCTAGCCTGTAGGGGAAGTAGTGATGATGGGGATGAAGGACTAGAGGGACCCCACTTTGAACATTCTATCGAGGGGGAGGAGCTAGAAGAACTTCTTGCTAACTTCGACCTGTACGAACCAGACGGCGGGCCGAGATTGCCAACGTTTATTGGTGCCGATCAAGGTACAATAATAGACTATATCTTTGTTTCACAAGGTATTTTAAACCGGGTCATGGATTATCGTACAGTTCAAACACACCTTAGTGATCATAACCCGGTAGTACTCGAAGTGGCTTGGGGAGCCCATATGGGAATATCCCCTACAATAGTAAAGCTCGCCCACCCCCTGAAGATTACTGACCAAGATAGGCGAGTGAAATGGGCTAAAGTGATCCCGAAAAAATTCTACGAAAAAAATTTCTCTAAGATCAAGGATAAGGTCGAGATTTGTAAACATGCTTGTGGGACGGGCAAAGAAATCGTAGAGGCATTTGAGGTAATATGTGGCCAGGTGTCACAGGATCTTTTAGTTAAATCAAAAAAAGGAACCCCAGGAAACAAGCGCTGGTTCGATTCAGCATGCTCTAATGCTCACAGATTACTGCTGGCAGCCCTAAAAAACACTCCCAGGGAAAAAGATGATATTACCAGATTAAGGAAAATCTATAAGCTAGCCATAAAGAAAAGAAAGGACACCATCAAACGCGAAACGTGGGAGAATCTCCTTGCAGCAGCAGTGCTGAAGGACAGCAGAAAATTTTGGGAGATCATCAAACAGCCCCTATTCTCAGATGATAACAACGAATCCATGGACTGCGTTATCCCCGATGAAAAATGGCTGTCTCATTTCAAAAATGTTTACGGAGATGATGATGAAGAAATCAAAGGTGTCCCGTTGGTTACTGTAGCTGTTCGTCCTATTTTCTTTAACCACCAAGAAGTGGAAAAAGCTATCCTGGCGACTACAAAGCACAAGGCACCCGGCCCTGATGGTGTCCCCGCTGATTTTTTCATGTACTCACCAAAACTGTGGGCAGAGGTATTGGCAAACGTGTTTAACGCAGTTAATGGCAACCCAGTACCTGCCTCATGGGTTACATCTACTATCGTCCCTATTTTTAAAAATAAAGGCCAGCGGGATGATCCTGCCTGCTACAGGCCCATATCCCTCTTGGACTCATCTGTTAAAATCTTAGGTAGAGTCCTTTTATCTAGATTGAGGGAAAATGTTGAGAGCTGTGGCGGGTTGTCCGAAATACAATATGGCTTTAGAGAAAGAAAAGGGACCATTGAACAGTGCGTTAATCTGTACATGCTTATCTCCAAATATACTGTGGCCAAGGAGGGGTCCGTGTTTCTTGCGTTCATGGATCTCTCCTCGGCTTTTGACTTGATCAATAGGTCAAAGCTGTGGCTCATTTTATTGGAGATGGGCATTGATGAGGCTTTGGTCTCGTTCATGGCCACCCTGCACCAGGAGCTCTTCGCAGCAGTACGAGTAACGAATGAGGGTAGACGTACCCCCCTTTTTAAATCCCTAAAGGGGGTACGGCAAGGCTGTATACTAGCCCCCTTGCTCTTTACCATCTATATCAATGGCCTGGGCGCACACTTAGGGGAGCAGGAAGCCGACGTACCGCATGCAGGAGCTGACAAAATCCCGGCACTTCTGTATGCGGATGACGCCGTACTAATCGCTCGCACGGGGGTTGGCCTCCAGCACCTTTTGGATGCCTTTGGTTCATTTATGGAGCGATTAAATCTCAAGGTAAATGTAACCAAGTCACATACAATGGTGATGGGGCGTGAGTGCAGCAAGAAGAGACATAAAACATTTTCTTGCAGAGGGGATATTGTTTCCAAGGTATCTACATTCCCCTACCTAGGCGTACTGTTTGATCAGAAAGGGACCTGGGGCCCACAGATAAGAGCAAAGAGATTGGCTATAATTAGATCATCATCTGCACTCATGGGCTTTGCTGGAAAGCTAGGGGCTAGGCCTATGGAAGCCCTGTTAAAAATCTATAAGAGCAAATCTGTGGCCATTGCGTTATATGGTTCCGCTTTGTGGGGGTATGTAAATTTGGAATTAATCCAGAGAGCAGAGAATAGATTCATCAGAACCCTGCTTTCTGTACCACAGTCAACCCCAACCTATTCATTTCACAAAGAAGTGGGCCTACATTTTTTGTCAGACACGTTGAGCATGGCTCCTTTGATCTTTTGGTTGAAAATGTGGACGAACAAAGACCTTCCTCTAAACCATAAAATCATGCATGACGTTCTGTCCCTGGACAAATCTAACAAGATCCCATGGCTGGCCTATTTGGCTAAAGCATTTTCAGATTTGGGACGACCGGAGCTTTTTTCCTCCCCTGAGAACATTAAGGTGCATGACATCGATGTTATAAAAAAGTCTTTCAGGGCAAGGAAGGAAGCATGCCGTGAAGAACGCAAATTGGAGAAACCATCTGTAAGGGAACATTGTCTACTTGTTAGCTCATTTTCACTTGCACCTTACCTCAGCTTCGTTACAATCCCTTTTCACAGGTTTCTTTTAACCAAGTTTAGATTTAATTTGTTACATTTTTATTTAGGTTCTTTTAAAAATTGGCAGAAGCCGGAATTAGCTTCTCCCTGTAGATGCGACCAGTTCTCTGTGCAAGATACAATGCATTTTGTTATGTTTTGTGGGTTGTATTTAGAGCAGAGGAAAAAATATCTGTATCCTGTTCTTAAAGAGGCTGGCTCCACTCAAGTGAGACCGGCCCTGCTCTTTTTACAATTATTGCCTAACCCCCACATTACTTTTTGCATAGCTAACTTTCTGGTAGCCGCCTCAAGAGTGAAAGCCGTCTGCCAAACTTCGCCTTAAAGTAAAAGTAAATGTTTTACTACTCATACTCATCTTAGGAATGTCATTTTTTTTAACTGTTTGTAATACCTTCTAAAATGTCTATTTATATTGTTTTTAAGGAAGAAAAAAACTTTGTATGAAATGTTTTTAATTTTTTCCCTCTTCTTTGTATGACTTTTAATAAGTCGAATAAAGATATTCTGACTGACTGACTGACTATATTTTTTAAGGTTGTGTTTTCCTAACTGTATGTTTAATTGTATTTGTTGTTAATAACGAATGCTTTTGTGGACGTGAAGTATAATAAATTACATTATCATTATTATTAGTAGTAATAGTAGAAGTAGTATTAGTATTACTATTACTATTATCATTATTATTATGGTAATCCGATGAAGCTGTTTCAGAACACATTGTGGGATCATTGCAAGATGTTCCCTTCAAATACATCTTAGATGTGAAGTATTCACCTTAAAGCGGTAACCCTTGAATCATGATCTTAAGGCCAAGCATTCTTTTTTCTCCATGTAGTTGCAGATGCAGCATTGACCCAATAGTACCCTGTTGTCACCATTCTACAATTGATTAGACAGCTGATTCAATGGGGAAGGGTCAGGTAACATAAAATGAATAAAAATGACAACTGTTAGACCTGACATCCTTAGCTTTGTAGTCCCCAAAACATTTTACCTTTACTCCTCCTGCTTTGCTGAATTTGTTATGGTCTTAATTAGTGCTCAGTGCACTTTATCACTGCTAACCAATGCTTAAGTGCTTAAGTTCTCTCTTTTTCAACTAATTGATCGATATGTCCCTAGCAATGGTACTACATATACCCAGTGCCTGTAACTTAACTCCTACTAGTGGGCCCGCATTAAAGAAGAGGACAACCAAACTGACCCTTGCGATTATGAGCAGGGCCAGACTGGCCGTAGCGGGCACCAGGTGTATCCCCGGGTGGGTCGACATGGTGGGGGCCGGTTTTGGACCCCTGGGGGTTGTTTTTGTTACCAGTGGCCTGCAATATCCGCCCCCAGTAACAAAATCGGCCGAAATTATTACTTTCAAACAGCTCGGCTGCACCCCCTCGGCCACACCAGGGGGCCGACCGAGCAGTTTCCCAGGGCCGGTTTCGGTTCTCAGTCCAGCCCTGATTATGAGTATAATCTATATTGAAAGGTAATGAGCTACTAAGGAAATCACTTATGTAAAGGGAGCATTTTATATATTCTAATTGAGTTGTGTGTCCCGAAATGTAACGATAAACAATCAAACATAACTAGGTTAAATACAAAATTTGGGATAAAGTAGCTTTCTCAAAAAATGAAAGAGAAAGAAAATGGAAACAAGTGCATAGTAAAAGTAGTTTAGAAAAAGCGTATTTGTATTCAATTGATAAAGTTGCACAGGGCACAAATTATGGAGTTCCATAACGACAATAATCTTGTAAAACAAAATTGAATAATTACACAAATTAAAGATTAATGTCCGAGAAGTTCACTCTACAAACTAATAATTAATTTGATGATGTAGAGCCAGTAGATATATATTTGGATAGAGTAGGACTTGGTGTCAACGTTTCAGTCTCAGGTATGAAATCGGCGAGACCATCCTCAGGACAATCAGATTTTAGGAAATGTAACAAAGACCCTAATGTACTAAAATTTATTAAAATGATTGTAAAATTAAATAGTACAGTATGAGTCAACGTATTTAATTTAACACAACCCATGCTTCAAACGTGTGAAAATTCAATGTACTAAGAATGAAAGAAATGTGAAAGTGCTGAAGTACACCCTGGGAAAAAATGATTATATGAATGCTATTAATAGTTGTTATAAACCAAGGGCACCAAAAGGACTTACTTCACGGAGAAAGGATCACAATACTCTTGGTCAGCCAAGACAAAGAATTCATAAAGGCTGTAACCTAAGAAATGCATATTCAAAATTACTCTATGACCACTGAATTATGTGACAGTCGATAGTAATCAAAGGCTTACATATTTGTACAGAGTAATTCAGTAGACCTTGAAGTGAACTGGAAAAAGTTGAAAAACAAATAAAATCAGGAACTACTCATTTTACATCAATATGTTGAAAAACAACAATTATATGTGAAAAATGCATTATATGTTTACCGTGGTGGCATGAATAAATGAGCGCCACATCTTGTATCTGTGATTTCAATGAAACTGACCACAGAAGGTGTTTCTGTATTTATGCATGCTTGTCGTTGGGCTCAAATAGGCTATAGCGATGAATTAAGGTGGCCATATTGAGTGAGGATGCATAACTTAACCGAATGTCTCCATATAAATACATTGATTTCAAATGAAAAGGAGCACACAGGTGCTTTCATATTTATGTGTGCTTTACATCAGGCTCAAGCTAAATTAAGATGGCCATATTGAATGAGGATGCATGACTTAAAAGAATGTCTCCATATGAACACAATGGTTTCAAGAGTCCCCATGGCGGACATATTGACATGCTTTAAAATGTAGTAGAGTTAGGCCTATTCATCAAAACCATGATGGATTATTATAAGGTTAAAGTGTCAAGACGGCAAGAGGTGGTATTATGCGTAAATGAGTCACCAAGATATTCACAATAATACAAGTTCATTTTAAATGATTTCCTCCGTGAATCATTCAGTTAAAATGCAACAGGTCGGAACATGTTCATATTCCAATAATTAAACACAATTAATTATTTGAGATACAATTAACAGTAATCTTAGGAATAGATTGAATTCCACAACATAAGGCGAACATGTTGTATAGTTCAACCTATATTAAATAGAGATCACCATTGTAACACTCAGATAGTGATTGAAGCAATTATTTTAAGTAAGAGCATGTGACTCAGCTGGATAGCTACAGACATAAATATTCATTTATGACAATTACTTACATGACTCGTTCTTGAGAATGCAACCGGATCAAACATGATACATTCTTATGAGAAGTAATTAACAGTGACATTAGGCAAGAATAGCAATCAGCACCATAGGACAAAAAAACACACGAGCAGTCCAACTCATTAAAAAAAAGATGACCATACAGATTATATAGTGAAACACAAATAATTGATATAGGACAGGCTGTAATGATAGTGAAAATAAAATGTTGTCCTAATTAGAAATAGGCAGTTGGAAACGATGTTCTGATACAAAATGGGCACAATTGCAAAACAATCATATTTTACAAAGTGGTTGCAGTTAACACTGTTCATTTGCCAAATCCATTTGTTTTTATGTATAGTTCATTGAGTTTCAGTGTTGGCAGTTCTGACATTTGGTTTAATCAGTTCAGTAACCCACCATGGTATATCCCTGGCTGATGGTTACATTTGGTGAAATATTCCACAAGGGGGGAATGTTCAGTTTTGCATCTAATACATGATTGCTGCTGTAAAATCCTCTTCCATATTGTTTGTGTGGTTGTTCCAGTGTATAGAAGATCACAGTGATACTTGATGCAATAAATGACATTAGAAATGTTGCAGTTTGAAAAGTCCCTAATTGTGAAATTAAATCCATTTACTGAGAAGTTTTTAACTACTTTACATGTTTCACATTGAACAATGGAAATGTCCTACAATAGGAGGTAATTTTACACTCTGGAGTAGAGTGTTTTTCTTAGGTTCAGTATAAGCTCTAACTTATCTATCCTTCAGAATCGAACTTGTTTGGAACGCAAACATAGGCTTCTCATGAAAAAATCGAGTCATCATTTAACAAATGCCAATGCTTTTGGACTATATTTTTATTTCATTTGATAGGGTACTAAACGTGAAAATACTCATCAGCCTAGAATCTTTGGGTCTTTTTTTAAATCTGTAAGAGTGATTCTCCTCAGCTTTGATTGTGATGTCCACAAAATTGAGTTTGGTAGAGGTAAACTCTAATTTAAATTGAAGGTTAGAATTAAGCAGGTTGAACCATGAATGGAAATGAGTTACCGATCAATGCTGCCATGCCAAATCATTATACATCAACTATGTATCTCGGCCATTTAGTGATTTGAGATTGAAAGGGATTAGAGCTAAGAAAGATGCATTTGGAATCAAAATCTTCCACATAGATATTAGCCATATTGGGGCAATAACGGTGCCCATAGCTACTCCCTTAACCTGTTCAGATGAAAAAACTGACAGCTAAGAGGCAGATCAACAAATTCCAAGATGAAGGAAGTTGGTACCGGATGAGGACGAGTACTGGTTTCAAGTAAATCAGAGAGGATCATTAAGACTTCTGACTGAGGAATATTTGTGTAAAAGACGTTCTATGACCAGTAGTGTTATATGGATCAAATGGAAAGTGTTCAGTGAGATTGATAACAGAGGTAGTATCACAAATGAATGATGGATTATTTCTGCCAAAAGGATTACTGAAAACATCAACAAATTGAGCAAGTGGTTTTAAAATAGAACTGCATCCATAAACTATTAACTTGCTGCATACTGTAATATTTAATTTACATTTTACAGTATTTAAAAACATTTGAGATCATATGGGGTCTTTGTTACATTTTCTTAAATCTTATTGTCCTGAGGACGGTCTTGTGGACTTTGTAGATATGAGGCTGAAACTTTGACGCCAAGTCCTACTCTATCCAAATACTACCACTGGATCTTTATCATCAAATTATTTCATCTTGTGTGTGGACTAATCATTTCTAGAGTGGACTTCTTAGACCTTAATTTTTGATTGGTGTAACTATTCAATTGTGTTTTACAAGATCAATGTCATTATGGAATTTCATGATTTGTACCCTGTGCAACTTTATCCATTGAATACAAATACAGTTTTTCTAAACTCTAGTACGTGCCTATTTCCTTTTTCATTCTCTCATCTTTTGATAACATTACTTTATCACAAATTGTGTATATAACCTAGTTATATTTGATTCTATATTTTTACCTTTTGGGACAAGCAACTAAAGTAGAATATATAAAATATTTCCTTTACATAAGTGATTCCCTTTTTAGCTCATTACTAGTGGGCCTACAGCAGTCACTGTGCCACCCACTGAGGTGGGCTTCTAAACCTGTCTCAGATCTGGCACTACAGCCTGTAGTGAAGTATTAAACTGCAATTTCAACCTAATAAAGTAAACCTTTTTCCTTCATTCCTCTTTGATACTTATAGGTCACCCCTTAGGTAGGCTCTAAATGCTAATGGGGCTGTGTACATTGCATTTAAAAACTAGGACATGTGAACTTTAGTTTTACGTTTCCTGGCAGTCAAAAACTCCTAAAGTCATTTTGACTAACACTGGGTTACCTTATTCATTAGGTGATAATTTTGGATTGGGAGCAGATAGAGATATGCTGTTTGCACTCAGATGAATTTTAATTTTAAATCCTCTTTTACTGTAAAGTCAGATTTTAAATTACAATTCTGAAAAGGCCACTTTTATAAAATTGGCATTTTTTTGTCCTAACCATTAGTGCCTTCTGCCAGGGCTCTGAGTCATGACTGTAAATGGCTCTGCTGTTGGGGCTTGTGTGGCGCTTTCAGCCACTAACACAAAGTGGGCTTAGGTGTGGACAGGATGGGCCAACCTTGTAGGCTGACTAGGAGGAGCTGCACCTGGCCCCGCTTTCACTTTAAAGCGCTTTGCTTTCTGCACACAGAAATTAATTTGACACCATACTAGCCCAGTCTTTTGTGACATCAGACAGTTTGGAGCCTTGACAGGGGAAGAAAAGCTTTCCAGAACAAGATGTGGGAGTCCTTCCATACAAATGCTGGCACTAGCTACAAATGCTGGGCTTCTACAGCTACTCTTCAGAATACTCCTAAACCTGTAGAAGTTACAGAAAAAGGGCTGCCTTGCTGCCAGAGGACTGCCCTGCTACTTGAAGGACTGCTTTGCTGCCTTAGATGAGGTCCTGATTCCCAAGAGGTGCCGTCCTGGGTCCCGGACCCTGGGCTGGCAACAGAGTGCACTCATCCTCAAGAAAAGCTGAAAATCCTATGTGTGCTACAGGGACAGAACAAGCTTGGCAGGCCTCCCTGCAACTGCCCAGCAAATCTGGTGCACCTGGATCGGCTTGGACCTGTCTGAACCCTGCTGGCCTCTGCTGTAGTGAGTTCCTGATTCCCAAGAGGTGCCACCCCCCCAGGACCTGGACCCTGGGCTGGCATGAGAGTGCACTACTCCTCAAGAAAAGCAGAAAATACCAATGTCATAGCTCCTTGCGACCAAAAACAGGCCTGTCCATGTCAAGACAATGCTGCCTGCATTGCCAGCCAACGTGTAGCTCTGGTGAGACATGCTCTTTGCGTCAACAGCGACCGTCAGTAATGACCAGCAATGCAAGGACTGCACTTCTCACTACAGCAACAACAGCCTGTGCTGAACGTCAATACAAGCTTGATTCCGGTCCAGGGAAGGCATGGCTTGGCATTTCGGGCTGGACTGTTCCCATGAAGCACAGGGTCAGACTGATTTGCATATGGCCATGTCTGAACTGGGGGGGGCAGAGTGGGCTAAAGAACGGTAATGGATTAAACCCAGATCTGTTGACTGGGTGTGAGTGTTTGATTGGTTCAGATGCTCCGTCCATCACCACCCCCTTTTGTACCGATTTGTTCACCATAAGTTAGCAGGGTATGCTCAGACGTTGAGTCCCTTGCACACTTTGCCACTGGATTCAAGCAAGCTTGGCTGAAGATGGCTGAAATTCCAGAACCGGTCCTAGGAAGCTTGATTCCGGTCCAGGAAAGGCATGGCTTGGCAGTTCGGGCTGGACTGTTCCCATGAGGCACAGGGTCAGACTGCTTTGCATATGGTCATGTCTGCACTGGGGTGGCAGAGTGGGCTAAAGAACGGTGATGGATTAAACCCAGATCTGTTGACTGGGTGTGAGTGTTTGATTGGTTCAGATGCTCCGTCCATCTCCACCCCCTTTTGTACCGGAACGTCAACACAAAGCTGCACAAATGATGCCCCATGACAATTGACCAGATCTTTGTGGTGATGACCGTCCACGATATTCAAATGGCTACAAGCGCTAATCAATGACTATCCTTCATGGTCCTACTCCTCCGTGCAGCCTCCTCAATGTGAACAGAACTCTTCATGCCAGACTTAGAATGTAACTTTTCAGCAGGACTTACCTGGTCCCTGTATTCGACCCACGCTCCACTTGAGACTTCCCCCGATCAAGCGCAAACCGATAACCATAAGTGGGTTTTAGTGCTTTTAGGTGCTACTTTCACTAGAAATTCTTACATTTAAATATCTGGTTCTACTAATTGGATTCTTGTTGTTCTAGTATCATTTTTTTTGTCCAAATGTACTTTATATTTTCCAATTGGTTTGGGAATTTTCTTGTGTTGTGTTTTGACTTTGTTATTGTTTGTGTGCTGCATAAATACTTCACATGTTGCTTCTAACTTAAGCCTAACTGCTTTTGTGTAAAACAACTAGTGCGTTAGGCACAGGTTAATTTATGCTTCACCCTGACTGGGATTGCAGTTGTTTCCTGAGTGGGGCTCCCCCCAACCAATAACCAAATTTCTTACAGCAACCAAAATGAATAAAAGAGTCATTATGTCACTTACAGTTACCAAAACTCTACAGCTTCTGTATCCAGTGTCTATTAGTTCACTTGGGCCTTAGCTCGCTCAGAGGTGATTTTAAAGCTCCTTTTCAGTGATGTTTTGGGTTACCCATTTTTCACAGTTTCATCTCCAGACATGCTGAATGAAAAATGATGTAACACAGCTGAGGTGCTAAACCTAATTGCCCCTTTCACGGTGCAATCAGATACCAGCCTAGGCATCATAACAATACGAATGATGGGACTAGGTGTGGGTTTGATGTATAGAGTGGTTGTTGGGTTGGGTGAAGACAGGGAGATTTACTGATACATTCCATGGTATTTCAACTATAGTAGATGTCCACTATCATGTATCCACAAAGTTTAACTGGCATTACCCTTGCATCCTTACTCAAAAAACCCTGTGGCAATTTAAAATATGGGGCATAGACACATTTAAGATGGGTTTATGCAGAAATATGAAGGGAAACAAATCCTCTCTCCAACTTCTCTGCATTTGGAAACGGAATCACTCATTAACACTATGACTACAATGGGAGAAAGTCTTCTATGTGTGAGCCACTACAGTCGGGTAGATCCACACATGAAGAATCATTGAAGTTCATGGAGGACAGCACCAAAGCATCTGATAATTGAATAGACACAAAAGCATGCTATGTTATATTTTTCAGTTTGGTAACTAAACCTATAATCTGTAATGTGCATCATAGAGTCAGTACTTCTTTCATCTGATCATGTCAAGGAGATGGAAAGTGAGATCTTCAGAACCAAAATAATTTAAGTCCACATACAGTTGGAAGAAACAGTAGATAAAGTGGCATTACAGCAAAAATGAAGCAGTCTGAGATTAATTCTCACCTGTCTGTCATCAGATGTAGACTTTAAGTGAAGGAAAAACAATTAACAGAGATAGAGGACCCTAATTAGAAGATCAGTGCTTAGTTTAGGGGTTTCCATGTTACCATTTAATTTCATATTCAAATGTTTAAACAATAAGAAAAAAGAAAGGAAATTCTAGAATTAAGTTTGGAGACTCACTTAAAAACAACATAAATGTCACTTTATTCAGTGCAGACTGAGATAAACACAGCATTAAAACCAATTGTAATTCAGTTATAATGTGACAATTTCAGAGACTTAAATCCTGCGATTAGGATTCTAGGGTTGACCAGGAACCTTTATTGACTCTCGTTAAGCTCCATCAGCATCCAAAAACATTAATTGACCTTTCTGACTTAATCATTGGTTACACTAATTCTTCAAACTACTTGCAAATTAAAAACTTTTATATATTATTTGACCCTAATATCTCGGAGAATAGCAATCAACCTCCCTTGGACGTATGACAGTATGGGGCATATTACCAACAACTAGCGATATTTATCGCTAAATGCGCTTAGCGACTTTTTTTTTATCGCTGCCTATCGCTGGATATTTTAGCGGAGAAAACATGCTATTAGCAACGTTTTTCTCCATAGCGCTAAAATATCCAGCGATAGCAGCGTAATGCGAGAATATCGCTGAGAATATAGCGATATTCTCGCATTAGCGACAAAATGCTCTTAGCCATGTTATCCACCACCCATTGGATAACATGGCTAAGAACTGGTCAGACAGGCGTTAGTTTTTGGCGATAGCAGGAATATTTCCATCGCTACTCCAGCCTTGTGAATAGGCGATAGCGACGTTATCGACTGCTTTCAGTCGCTAACGGGTTGGGTACGCCCACTTTGCATGTCAATAGCGATAAATATCGCTGACATGCAAAGCGGGCCCCCAACCGCTCGCTATCGCCTTCAAGCTGTCGCTAACTGCTGTTAGCGACAGCTTGAAAATAGGGCGATAAAATTTTCGCCGCTTAGCGGCCGAAAATGGCCGCTAAACCGGCGAAAAGTGCCTATCGCCCCCTTGATAATATGCCCCTATATCTCTTAGTTCAAAGCCTGTGGATAGAAGATTTTCTATGACATACATCAAGATTGATTGTCCTGGTCAACAGCACCCCAAACACTTGTTTCCTAGCTTTCAAAGCAGAGAAACTCCTTGCCTCCCTCACAGAAAAAGTAGTAGCTTTTTTGGAGACTGGGGCTGAAATGTTGGACATGTAGATTATTAATAGGTATGAGCTTTGTGGATGAAGATTGTGTAGTTTGGATTGGAATATTTCTATCCAGTGTGTACCATGTGCCACCTGACCTAAAAAGCTCGCCGGTACGGAGGGACATGCAAAGATGGAGATCCCTTTTGGCTCCTAATTTATTAGGTTCAATGTGTGAGTCCGTGTGATTCGGCATTAGGTGTTCAAAGATAGAGGAATGTTGGTCAGAAGGAAAGAACCTAACATAAATACCTGATACAGTTTATGACATAATTGCACAGGGACATTTATTTCAAAGTATCTCGGAATGTTAATGGCTTACTACACACCATAAAAATCAGGCTACAAGAATCGGAACCGATATGATATTTCAGAAAATTCATCTCCCAAATTACTAACCCGGTCTTCTTAAGGTTAATTTGGCCTGTAACTGCCATTTCTACTGAAAGGGGCACTTTTGTAGGCACACTAATACCTGTTAGAAATGCTTAACACCCTTCGCTCTTAACTTTAAAAGGAGATAGGTTAGGAAGATGAGCTTCTGTCTTGCTAAGAGCAAGGGGCTTATTATCAGTTTGGCAGTCCGACAGTCTTAGAACCGCATCCTGGAGCGGTGCCCAACAAACAGCGGTTATCCAATGGCACTTGACCACCATGGTATGTACCAAAAATGTTCTTTGGCAAATAGACAAGCCTGCAAATTACAGTATAAAACACATTCCATCCCTTACCATAATTGTTTGCTTCCAAAATGCAGCACAGCAAGACAGACAGACAGACATTTTCATCATTTTTTGATATGGCACCCTTTTTTCATCTTCCCATTTAGCACTGTCCACCACCTGTAATATTATTTTTTCACCTTTCTTACCTCTATCACTTGTTTGTTTGTCAATCATGTACTCACTCATATTTTTGTTATCCCCATGCCTGGGAAGAAAAAAACATGTTTCACTGAGCGACATTAGGAAGAGGTGTTGGTACTTACCATGTACAACAGCCACCAACTGGAGGCTTCGAGGACTGGCAGTATTCCCCCCAGTGAACCATTACAACTCTTACCTTGGGAGGAGAAGGTCTTGTCATCCTGCATACTGAGGGCATTATAGGAAATGGCGAGGGGGGGTTGACTCTTGTAAGTTACAGTGCAATAACTGCCACAATATCACAATGTCCTTTTTGCTCTTGACTTTGCTTTTGATATTCTGTTCTCTATCTAATTTTCTAACATGAAATAAACAAAGTATCTAAGATGTTTGTTTGTCTGTGGCAATGTGCATTGTTGCCAATAAGACCCTGTGTATCCAACTCCATGACATGCCACATGTTGCAATGCTGTCTTTAAGTGCATTACCATCAAAATATCGATCCAGGACCCATGATATGTGTGAAAATGTAAATGTGTGGTCCATCCCAAATGCATGTTGCCAACAGCTATGGTATACTGATTGTTTGTCAAGTGTTGCTAATGTGATACTGAAATGACTACAACTACCATGAGGCCTTGTGACTACAACTCTAATCAAGATGCTAGACTCCTTTCGCCCCTTCTCACTTGTCTACCATGTCACTGCTGAAGTTTACTAGTCATGCAGGTACCATTACTCAAGTGTTGGGAAGTGTCATTTAATTGAGTTCACCTACCATGATTCCTTGTCACTCCAACTATAACCAGGATGCTACACTCCTTTTGTCTCTTCTCAGTTGTCTCTCATGTCACCTCTGACATAAACTTCTTATACAGGTTACCATTGATCAAGTGTTGCTAAAGAAACATTGAAAGGACTACAACTACCATAAGGCCCTGTGACTGCAACTCTAACCAAGATGCTAGACTCCTTTTTCCCCTTCTCACTTGTCTGCCATGTCACTATTAAAGTTGACGAGCATGCAGCTTACTATTACTCAAGTGTTGGGGATGTGTCAATTGAAGTGAGTACAACTGCCATGAGGTCTTGTGACTACTACTCTAACAACGATGCTAGACTCATTTAGCCCCTTCTCACTTGTTTCCCATGTTACTAATGATGTCCACTCATCATCAGCTGTGCAATGTACAGACAGTGCTCCACTCAGCTATATGCCTGAATACTTTGCTTGATGGTGTCCTGGACCCATCAACTGAAACGTATTATGTCATGAGTGATACCATAACAACGGTGCACCCCTAATATATGTGAGCCATGAAGGAAACTCAGCTGGTTAGCTGTGCCAGGTGACCACTTGACTTTGAATTCTCACATGATAAACAATGAAGCTCGGTGTTAGCCGATCTTAGACAAAACTAGGCCTTGGAATGGTCCAATACACATGTTAGGACCACATTGTGTTTGTAACAGAGTTTTGGAGATGTCATGATCTATCCCTAAAGCCAAAATGCCACATATTTGCACATCTTATGAGCTGACGAAAACTACTACATCTATTGACTGTCAACAAATGTCTAATAACCAAGTTCAACTCCACACAAATAGATGGCAATACTAATCTCTAACTAATTTGTTCCATTCTAGGTCCCCAGTTACCTTGACACAAACAATGTGGATGTAGATACCTTACTTCCACCATCAACAATGTTCTCTATCTCTCACAAGGTCGATCCACCACTGCATCTGCACATAAGTTGGAAACCGAACAGAGTTCCTCTCCATCCATGGAAAAATTCCTCAGTGATGAGAATGTCCCTGAAGAGGTGGACATGGATGACGGTCCTGGCCCATCTGGTCAGCCTGGGTAGATGCCAACAGTGGAACTCACTGTACCCACTACAACACCTCCCACCACCGCTGAAACATAATAGCCAACCACTGCCCCCCCAACCTATGCACCTCGCACCGTCAATACCTTCTTATGAATCCCAGCCCTGCATTTTTCTACTTCTAACAACACCTGTGAGAGAGGGCCCGACACAGACTCCCTCGCAGCCCTCTACTTACCGGGAGTAAATCCAGTGTTCCACGGGAAAACACCGAGGATGTAGAGAACATCACATACCTGAAAAATAAAAGAGAAAGAGAGGGTTAAACAAATTCTCCCAGTCTCTCCCATACAGAAAGGAGCAGAAGCCTACCCAGGAGAAGGTTAATCCAGGATCCCACTAGGATAAGAAAAGGTCCTCACACCGGACCAGTAAGAGTTTGGGGGAGGGTCAAGATGCAGAGCCACGAGGAGCTGGAGAATGCCAAGAAGGAAAGCCCAATAGAAGGGCCAACCAGTGGAGCGATGCAGAACCAGAGGAAGACTTAGTGGAGTGAAGACTGGTGGATTCACACGAGGAGAAGTGCAGTTGTCACCGCAACTCCGGAGAGTTGCGGCACGGGCAGTGAGTGATAAGGGACATTTTCTTTTTTACCAACGGTGATGCACATTGTGGGAGCAGGTTTGGGAACAGACACTGTTGAAGCAAGGTCACACACTGTGGGAGCGGGGTTGGAAGACTCCAAGATGCTGTCACAGATTTTTGACATTGTTGCCAAATAGTGTTACAAACATGTTACTGGTGGCCCAATACAAAGGGCAGATTTTGTTTAAAAGTAATAGCGGGCACATTATTTCTATTTTAGTGATTTTTCCTCCTTCGCTTTACTTGGTACTGCCAGACAACCTGTGTGGTAAAGTCCCAGGAAACAGATTGATGAGTAATATAAGGCAGATAGGGGACCTTAGTGAATCAGCCAAATTGGTTAATTATGAATCATTTTATTTTCTTCCTATACGTTTTTTGTTTTTTTGCTTTTTTGACTCCTCAAGTGGATTAGCCTGTGTATGGAGATTTCCACCGCTATTTATTTTACTACAAAAGTGGGGAAAAAGGACAAGGACAAGACCTGCTTTCCTCCAGTACTTTTCACTTCCTACCCATCCCTAGAGAGTGTGTGAAATCCCATTCTTGACATTTTTGGTGTGGTGAAGGACACTATCTCAGCCCTAGTCAGATCATACAAACCTCAAGATACTTACCGTCATTTTATCTTCTTTAAAGCCTCCTGCGGATTTCCGTCTGGAGAAACATTACGTGTAAAAGAGAAGAAAATGTAAAAAGAGAAAATAAGGAATCCAGGAAAATACATTAAACAGTTCCTGTGTGAAAGTCATTCTGTGAACAAAGAAGCAAGAATTGAGAAGCAAATTAATCCCCCTAGCTCTGTTTCCGCCCGTCCATCCCAAAACATCCCTTTCACGGAGAAACCAGGACCTAGTGGGAGGGTGCAGCCTGCATCAAGTGCACAGGGGGTAGGCATTGTGGGAGGGTAATTGTGTTTGTTATGTTATGTTATGTTAAAGGGATTTGGTACCGCGCTCATTCACCAATTGGTTTCTTGGCGCTCAAGACAAGTGGAAGAAGACACAGGGGAATGGAAGCAGCTAGTCATAAGCCAGATGGAACAGATGAGTTTTCAAGAGTTTACAGAAAGTGGTGTAGTCAGGTGTGAGCCGGATTGAGAGAGGAAAAGAGTTCCAAGTGAATGGGGCGAGAAAAGAAAAACAGGCACCACCGTGTTTCTTACGTTTGATCCTGGGAATGATCAAGAGGGTGTGGGCAGAGGATCTAAGGTGTCGGGAAGGGACGTGAGGGTATAGGCTGAGGGAAATAAAGACAGGGGCTGAAGCAGATAAAGATTTGAAAACAGTACAACCCATTTTAAAAATGCAGCGTTGCGCAACCGGGAGCCAGTGAAGTTTTTTCAGCATCGGCGTGGCATGTTGGTATTTAGGCTGTTGGAAGATCAATCTGGCTGCCTGGTTTTGCACCAATTGAAGTCGGTGGAGGTGGTATGCGGGAATCCCCACGTATAGACAGTTGGCATAGTCTATACGTGAGGTAACCAGGGCCATGATAACCAGGGTGAGAGCCTCTGATGATAAGAACCTTTGAATGTTCCCGATTCTGCGAAGGTGATAAAAGCAGGCCGAGGTAACAGCGTTAATATGTGGCCGCATCGACAAGTCGCTGGAAATGATGACTCCTAGGCTCTTCACAGAGTTCACTGGGTTGGGAGGAGGGCCGAGGGCAGGGGGCCAGAAGTTGGGAGTCCATGGGTGCGAAGGCCCACCGACCACAACCAACTCTGTCTTGCTGGGGTTGAGCTTCAGCTGACTGAAGTTCATCCACTCATAGATGGTAAGCATAGTTGATTGAAAGTTGGAGCAAGAGAGAGGTGAGGGGTCGATGGGGAAAATGAGTTGCAGATCATCTGCGTAATTAAAGATGGTAACAGAGGAATGGTGAAGAGAGGCGAGGAGGGGCTGCATATAAAGATTAAACAAAAGGGGGGACAAGGCAGAACCCTGGGGAACACCACAAGAGAGTGAGATTTGGGGAGCAGAGAAGGTGGACAGTTGAACCGATTGGGAGCGGCGTTGGAGGAAGGACACAATCCAAGACAGGGCCGGGCCCAAGATGCCCGCGTTTCTGACACGGTCGATCAGTATGTCATGATCGACCGTGTCAAAGGCGGCCGAGAGATCAAATAACACCAGGGCCTGGGCCAAGTTCTGATCGGCCCCCTGTCTCAGCACATCCATGACCGCTACCACCACTGCCTCCGTGGAGTGGGCCGGTCTGAAACCTGCCTGTTGATCATCCAGGAAATGAGTTTCCTCGATGAAGGCACTCAGGCAACGGGTGACATAGGTCTCCAAGACCTTCCCCAAATAGGGGAGAAGGGAGATAGGTCGGTAGTTACCCAAGACCGCAGGATCAGAACCGTTTTTTTTTTAAATGGGTACAACCACTGCTCTTTTGAAGGCATCAGGGACAGAGCCTGTAGAGAGTGAACGATTTAGCAGGTCAAGAGGGGGACCAGCACAAGCCATGAAGGCATCTCTAAGGATTTGGGGCGGACAGCAATCGTGGGGGGAACCAGAGCCAACAGCCTGAAGTATCGAAAAAAAAGTGTCCTGGGAGATAGGAGGGAATTCATGCAGGGAATGGGGGTTCGGGGAAGGAAGGACGCTGACCTGGGGCATGGTAGTGGAAGGGATGTTGTTTTTAATCGTGGATATTTTATCAATAAAAAATAAGTTTAGAGAGTCGCACAAAGCCTGCGAGGGTTGAGGCTGAGGCGTAACGCGATCAGGGAGGGAGAGTTCAGCCACGATGGAAAAAATTTCTTTTGTTTTCGATGCAGCACTAATAATTTTCCGGGAGTAATGAAGGGACGTGGCCAATATGATAGATTTTTTGTAAGCTTTTAGTAAATCAGAGTAAATAACCTTTAGCGGAGGGTCATAATTTCGCCTCCAGCGACACTCAGCCTGTCTGAGGAGGAGTTTATCAGCTGATCAGAAAACCAACGCTGAGCGTCGTGTGGACGTTTAGATTTAATTGTTTTGACAGGGGCCACCACATCACTGGCTTGAGACAGCCATTGGTCGAGTGAGGCCGCTTGAGAATTCAGATCAGAGTGGTCAGGGGGGAGTGTGGAGGCAAGGGTCAAGTGGAAAAGGGAAGCATCGGCATGCTTCCAGTTACGGGCCAAGAAATTGGAAACTGAAGGGGGATGAATAGGCACTGAGAGTTTCAGAGAGAAAGAAATAAAGAAATGGTCGGACCAGGTGCAGGGGTAGACCAGGGGAGGGGAAATATCCAGGTTGGATGTCCATACCTGGTCAAGGGTATGGCCCCTATTGTGAGTGACAACAAAAATATGTTGGGAGAAATTAAGACCAAGTTGTAGGTCAGTGAATTCAACTGAGGGAGTGGATTCGTGGGGATCATGTGGCCAGTAATTGTGGGCCTGTAGAGTGAGCCCACTGAGGCCATGGTCAACCAGGCTGCCATCACCCAAGTCTTGAGCGTCTACAGGACTCCCATAGTGTCATGGGTCAGGTTTTGACTGACATCCAGGAAATGAAGGAGCGGCAAAGGAACACATACCACATACTGACACTGAGGTGGTCGATATTCACACTGAAGTGGCTGGAAACCACACTGAGGTGGCCAGTATCCATACTGAGGGGGCCTCCCTGGTTGGGGTGCTGCAGGACGTTAAGACACCCCTCTGCAGGGCTTTTCTACCTGTATCTACCCCTTCCTGTGGTCCAAGTACACCCCACCATCCACATCTGCCGCGGCCACAGGAATGGAGGCTCTGCCAGAGGACGATACACCTGCAAGCTCTCCTGTCTCAGCAGCTCCAGATGCCACCTCTGGCAAAAAGAGGGGATGTCCATGCAAACACCCAGGAGCTAAGGATGGCAACTCAACCACCACTGCCAGTAAGAGACCTCAACCCTAATGTCCTCCTCTTGTTGCTACACATTCACTTTGTTGGACTACTCCTGCCCACTTTTCAATTTCTGATGGGAAGAGTATGTTAGACTCTGGACTGTTGACCATTTGGACTATACTGCAATGGTTTCATCCACCATTATTGAAGACTTCACTTTTTGTTTGCACTGTTGAATTTTATGTTATGTTATCTTTGGCCTTGTTCACTGCATTCAAAAACCACATCACCAAAGCATTGTCTCCTGTTGTAATTCTCACATATAACAATGTGAATGTACTACCAGGTGAACTTTGCAATATCAAAACT
Organism: Lissotriton helveticus; assembly: GCF_964261635.1. Classification (NCBI taxonomy): domain Eukaryota; kingdom Metazoa; phylum Chordata; class Amphibia; order Caudata; family Salamandridae; genus Lissotriton; species Lissotriton helveticus. The sequence goes on along the minus strand of NC_136063.1, from coordinate 1,648,557,900 downwards.
AGGGACTTCTGGAAGCATGGATATGCTGTACGTAAACAATGTATAACTCAGGATCGCTACCATGTCACAACAACGCATACCTACAAGTGTCTGGGCTAAGAACATCTTTATTCCATTGTTCAACTCATAGGCTGACATGATGTCAGAAACGTAGCAAATAAGACATGACTCAGTAATTCTGAATCAGTAATAACATAATCACTTGCGAAAATTCACAACATGGAAGGAGGGGATACATCTGTCAATATCCTCCACACTAGGCAATAATCAGTTAAGTCTACATCATCAGCTGGAGCCATTTTACCTACCTCACAAAAGGAATCCTACATAAAATAAAGAAAAAACAGACATGTCAGTACAACAGTTTCTGACCACAGGGTCTTTTCAATCCAGAGTGCTTGCGTCTGGTGGAATGTCCCAATCAAATGTCAGTGATGTGCTACAATCACTTCAGCCTACAATGAGGAGACACATAAACCGCTACATTCAGTTCATACACAATGAGGAATTACCCAAAGTGAAGGCAGGATTACATGATTTGGGAAAAACACAACATTGTGTTGTATCTCATGATGGCACACTTATTGAATTAGGACCAATGCACCACAAGGAACATGTCCAATGAAAGCCAGGTAATCTCCATCCTATCGCTGTGCAAGCTGTCTTGGCACTGGCTTCGTACACACAAACACAATGACAGACATTCCCAGGAGCCAATCCATGTCCACTTTGTACATCTGAATAGCACCATATACCTAATAATGTCACAACTCTGAAATGTTCAAATGAAGATGACATGGTGAAGGAACCTAAAACAGACCAACACAAAGAGATTAGCTAAGAAAACAAATATATGGCACACATCCCTTCGTCACCTTCTAGAGAACACAGTCCAAAAAACAATTACAGATGAACAAAGCTACACTTATAATACAAACACCTTTCCACAGTTATTGACAGACCTATATAATCCTTGTATGTAGCTTTAATAATCTCCTCACAATGTCACCACAAGAGTTGAAAGAATAGTCAAAGCCATCACATCTCACACCATACTTACACCCAGGAGAAGTAGTTCTGAATGAGATCCTGACTCAATTCAGCTTCTTCCTCTTCACTACTATCATCATCTTCATTTGTCATTCCGGGGTCCCCACCCGGTGGGTCTTCATGGACTGCATCTTCTGCAATGTAAGGTATGTTCAGTCACAGGGCAATGTTGTGGAGTATGCAGCAGGCCACAGTGATCTTACACACCTTCACGGGTGAGTAGTGGAGGGCTCTACCAGTCCGGTCTAAACATCTGATTCCGGCTTTCAGGAGCCCAAAAGCTCACTCCAGTGGCTACTGTGTTCTTCCATGGGCCTCATTGAAGCAGACTTCGCCTGGTGTTGTAGGATTCCTCAGGGGTTCCAATAGCCATGGTCGGTTGGAATATGCTGAGTCTCCTAGATGGAAGATAGACAGAAGTGCAATAATTCGTTACACTCTTTCAGATCATACTACCTGACATTTCCTATACAAAGTTAGGGCAGATCACACTAACCTACAAGCCAGGCCCTCTCCTGTAATAGTTGTAAAATCAGGTGATGCATGGTGCTGTTCAGCAGTACAAAGAAATCATGTGTAGTTTCTTGGAACCGGGCACTAACGTTTGAGATGCACAAATCTGCTAGGCAGACAACTTGCACGTTGATATAATCGTAGTGCTTCCTGTTCTGGTACACTTTCTGTTTTGTGGTGGTATTAAGGCAATATAGGTACAAGTATAGGTGCAAGCAATAGATCCAATTACATGTGGGATGTGTCCAAACCCATAGAAATCTGCCTTCAAAGTGGTGAAATCTTCATGTCTTCGGGAAGTGGATGTAGCTGTCCACATGTCTCAACATTGCTGTAAGCCCCTCTATGAGTACCGGACCTAACAGAGGTTGTGACATTCCACCAGAAATAGCAACAGTTAATTGAAAGGTGCTTCTGACCACAAAATGCAAAACTGACATGTGTTTTACTAGTTGTGGAATTGATGTAGGATTACTGAGGTGAGGCAGGAGGAAAGGCTAAAAATTATGACATACATCCACAATTGTTTGCCTATTCAGACGGAACTTCACTATGATATGTCGTTCTTGCCTGGAAATGGACGGTACACTGGTTTGTGTTGTCTCCTCCCTCTCCCAGGGTACCTATGTAAGGAGCAATACAAACATTTATTTTGGTCTCAGTGTGCAGAGTAACATGTGAAGAGCAAGGCAAAAGTCATGTTTCAGATCATCAATGCTTCATGAATCAGTACACATTTTTCATCATCATTGACAAGTCTTGAACGGTCACCCGTCATCCCCAAGGCGACCTTTAAAGGTCTGTAACAGAACTATGCACATCTCAGATTGCGAAAACACTTCCTTTCTCATCCAAGTCTCCCCCTTGAAATCGCTGCCGGGAATTCTCATCTATCGCCCTCCGGGCACTCCAGGGCAATTTTGTAGTTCCCTCCTGGAATCTTCCATCGCCCTGGCCAGCGCCTCCCCAAATTTCACGATCCTAGGAGATTTAAACCTCCACTTCGATAACTCGGGTGACAAGGTGGCCTCTGAGTTGGCACTCGATCTGGCTTCATACCAATTTAATCTTTTGAACTGTCAACCCACCCACATCAAGGGCCACCTCTTGGACCCTTTATTCTCTAATCTTTCTGATCTGAAAGTACAAAACCCCGTCTCTTTCCCTTGGTCTGACCACTCCCTAATTTCTTTTAGCTGGAACATCCCGGTCTCCCAACGCACCAAATCAGCCCCCTGCACTCTGGAACGCAGCTGGTCGAAACTAGCCATTGATGATTGGAGACGACTCCTAGAACTCTCCCTTCCATCTAATAAACCCCTCACGCATGTCGCAGACTCCAAGTTCTCCGCTTGGATTGAGGACTCTCTCGACATAATCCTGCCCAAGAAACCCTCCCACACCTTTGGTGGAAAGTCCAAATCCCCTTGGATCAACCACAAACTCCGCCTCTTAAAAAAACGCTGCAAAAAAACTGAAAGTGCATGGAGGAAAGATTTTTCCCCTCAGAAAACGAAAGAATACAGCCACTCAATCCTAATCTATAAAAAGGCCCTTAAATCTACTCAAGCTGCCTTTTTTGAGGAAAAAATCAGAGCCTCCTCTAGCTCATCTAGGGAAACGTTCCGCATAATAAATAAGCTCCTCAAAATTCCAGACCCCCCTCCCCCCGAGGACCCATTTGGGGATCGCTGCAATGAGCTCGCGGAATTCTTTAATGACAAAATTCAAAACATCCTTAAGCTCCTTCCCCCAGCTGAAGGCCTTCCAGAACCCTCTTTTAGCACCCAGCTACAAAGTGAATTTCGCCTAAACTCATTCTCTCCTATTACTGAGGAGACCCTCCTTCCCATTTTTCTCTCTATAAAAGTAGCTCCCTACTTGACCCAGCCCCTCTTAACATTTTAAAACTAGTTGCCCCCACCATCCTTCCCCCATGGCCAAACTTATCAACACCTCTTTATCACAAGGTATTGTCCCCCTAGCTGGAAAAGGGCCATTGTAAAAGCCCTTCTTAAAAAGCCCCACCTCAACCCCGCTGAGTTGAGTAACTTCCGGCCCATCTCACTTCTGCCTGGAGTCAGCAAGATTGCTGAAAAATTCATCAACCAGCAGCTTTCAGCCTTCCTGGAGGTCAATGGACTCTTACACTCCTCCCAGACGGGCTTTCGCCCTGGCCAGGGCACGGAAACCGCAATGATCACGGTAGTGGAAGAGGCGAGAAAGATTCTTGATTCAGGAGGATCAGTGGCAGTGAACCTCCTGGATCTAAGTGCTGCCTTTGACCCGGTGAACCATCTCACGCTGATTCACCGTCTCAGGTGACTGGGAATTTCCGGCTCCGCACTTTTTTTGGCTGAAATCGTTTCTCCACAATAGATCCTTTCAGGTCCTCGAGGGAGCTTCTAGATCCCACATAACTCCCCTACACTGTGGGGTTCCCCAGGGCTCCTCCCTGAGCCCACTCTTTTTAACATTTACTTGTCCCCCTTGGAAGATATAGTCACTCCCCATGGTGTTAAACTCGTGACCCATGCTGAAGACACCCAACTTGTCGTCTCTCTCAGCCAGCTGGACCGCCCCCCTGACAACCTTTACACTTGCCTTCAAGACATATCCCACTGGATGGACTACTCTCACCTCAAACTAAACGGCGAAAAGACTGAGATCTTGGTACTGGGCAACCAATCCCACTTTACATCTAAGTCTCTGTGGCCACCCTGTATGGGACCTCCCCCGGCCCCTAAACAGGACATTAAGAGCCTGGGGATGTGGCTTGACCAGGATCTCACGTTCAATACGCAAGCCAGGATAACAGCAGGAGCCTGCTATGGCATCCTCCGAACCACCCGCAAGATCCTCCCCCTCCTCTCCCAGGACTCCAGGAAGCTCCTAATTCAGAGCCTCCTACTATCCAGATTAGATTATGGCAATGCTTTGTACCTGGGAGCCCCAAAGAAAGTCATTGCCAAACTGCAAGTGGTTCAAAACTCCGCGGCCAGGCTCCTAACATCCACTAACAGTAGGAGCTCGGTAAAATCCGCCCTAAGATCGCTCCACTGGCTGCCCATTCAGGAGAGAGTACACTTTAAAATCCCCTGTACCACCCATAAAATTCTTCATGGCAAGGGCCCCCACATTCTAAAAAATCTCATCAGACCGCACGAAGCCGCTTGGAACCTCCGATCATACTTACACCTTGCCCACGACCCCAGGATTAAAAAGGCTCGCACCGGGGGCCGCCTCTTTTCCTACAATGCCCCCAAGCTGTGGAACTCTTTGCCCCTGAACTTGCGCACCGAACCCAACCTCCTGGCTTTCCGTAGGCTTCTGAAAACTTGGCTTTTTCCATAATCCCTAAATCTTCTTTTCGTCTGCTCATCCACTAGCGCTGGGACGCTCATGGGCAGCCATGCGCTCTACAAATCCTTCTTTCATTTCATTTAATCAAATCATCAAATTGCTGCATATTTGCCCTAATGTCAGTTTTCTTAACTGCTATCGTGACGGCTGCCTGACCTCGCTAATAGGACATGTTGAACATTGTACGCAGGCGGAAGTCGACCACGCAGTGGGCGGTTGCATGCACGGCAGTCACAGCCAGAAGCTAGCTTTGGGGATAGTGATGGCCATGGTTCAATGGCTGTGTGCACAAATGCTGATTACTGTGTATGCGGCATATATGTATGCAGCAGTTGACGATTTAGCTCAATTGACTTCTGACTCTGCTGCTATCAAGTCCTTCTCCATTTTAGCTAATATTTATCACCTCTGGAAGCAATCATGGCACGCAGTATAGGGGATAGGGCTCGTCGCTCCACTCCAGAGGAGCTGGAGTTCCTGGTAGATGAGGTGCCTCCCTTGTAAATGCAGCTCTATGACTCACCAGAGGAACAGGTAACTATCTCAAATACACTTATTCACTCTGTTCAACTTCTTCCTTTCTGTTCACCTAGGCTACAATGTGACTGTGAATTCCAGACTGTAACAGTTTTGTGTTGTTTGGTGAAATGGAGTAGTCCTTACATAGGACACACATGTATTGGAATATGACACACTTTACATTGTGGAGAGAAGCTCACAATTGGAATTTATGATAAGGGTAATTTCTACTTGTGTTACATGTATGTCTCTATGCAGGGATCAAATTCACAGTAGCTACAATGAGTTCTTAAGTAACACCATGGTACATGTCTGTATATTGTTAGAGGCATTTAATAATAATGATTGCCAAGTGTACCATCCTACTTATCGCTCAGGCCATATCAGACTTTGTAAAACAGTTGTCTAGGAGGTAGGTATACAACATAGACCCCTTCAGAATGCCAAAAAACGAAATGCTCACATATGGATTGGCCAGTAGTTTCACCCTTCTGTATTGATTTGGTGGAAATGTGAGTTTCTGCTGAGAGCAAGCTCTGACATTGATATGTGGGCAGTGTGGGCCATGGCTCTGCCTGGGCCAGAGCTATTTGTTTCAGGAGAACTGATGCATAGAGTAATGTCACTGTAGACCTGCTGATCCATGGTTGTTCCCAGGAAGTTACCTGTACAACTAGCAGCCATGATATATGTTACATGGACAATATGAGGCATGGTGATTGTCACTTTTTCTGTTGCTCCCGCTATTCGGTAATCTAAGCACCAGGATACCCTTTGGGTGACAGTCGCGCTATATAAGTGTACCTTACGATACATTACATTACATGATCTCTTGACTGTCCCCTTAATCACACAGGTCTGTTGAAACTTATCTAAAAGTGTTGCTTCCACTGTACAGGCCTATTGCACAACTGAGACATGAACAGTGTAGATAGTGGGTACTTGAAAAAAAAAATTGAAAATTGTATCATCTGCTTGGCTACAATATTTCCTATCACACAACACATACAATCATATGCTGATTATCATCACAGTTACAGTGCCTCATCTGGTAAAAAGGGTGTCCTGTGATGGCACTACAAACCACACAAATGTTTGTTGACTACTATGATACTCAAATAAGTAATCCACATTTCCACACAGCCCCCAGAGGTGGAGCTCTCAGTGCCACACATACCAGCCCTTACTTTGTGACCTTAGCCTTAGCATGTTGTATATGATATGCTTCTTGCATTTAAGGACCATATGCATCAATTCAATGGGCCCGGCAGGAAAGGTGTCTCGACAGTCATGCATAGGTAGTTCACCCTTTAGAAGGTCCAACTTGTGTGTTGTGTGTCATAGTACCTCACATAACATGCCATGTAGGAGGGCCCATGTTAGTGGGCAGCCTCAGTGAGTGTAGGTCATGGCCAGGGTTGAGGTTAGTCATCAGATGACCACTAAAGTGTGTATCCATGCTTCAGCTGTACATAGCATGTGACATGGACACATGTAACATGATGGCTCTTGATGAAGGCCTGTGGTAGATGTCAAAGTAATGTGTTACAAGCTGACAGTTATCCACAAACTTACAGTCACAATCTTTTTCTACATCTATTGCATCTATACAGGTCAACACCCATCAGAAGAAGGCCATTTGGAAAGCCATTGCCCAGAAGATGCTGACCCTGGGGAACTACAACCAGCCCAGTGCCAACTGCAGGAAGAGGTGGGAGGGTCTGCAGCCAGCACTGGACCAGGAAGATCACAGAGGTCCAGCTGGGGAAGCCCTCTCAATGTGCAAGGGGTACGTGCCGGATCCTAATCCCCCTGATGGCCCGAATACTGGTGGTGACCTAACTGGACCTTAATGGGCAGTTGAGGGCCAACAGCACCAACAAGGAGGTGAGTCCTGGCCAGAGTCATGCATGTTACTCTGCCAACTTTCTGTGTTACAGGCAGGCATGCCCAAACCAAGATTAGTGGTGGCCCATGTGCCACACACAGGATGAGTCAATGTTAGTATAAGTGTGGTAGTAGGTGCATGCTGCTGTGCTGTGCCTATTTTCCTTCTGACCGGAAGACAGCAGTGTCCTCTCCACATCCACATCCATGTCCACCCTTCCACAACACCCATATCCCCAGACACCACACCAAAAGGCACAGATCCCTTCACAACACCCATTTCCCCAGACACCACACCCACAGGCACAGACTCCTCAACAACACCCATTCCCCAGAAACTGCACCAACAGACACAGATCCCTCCACAACAACCAGCACATCTACAACACTCCCACCCAAAAAAAACAAATGCTCACAGTCACCCACAAAACAGCCACCAACATAAAGCCAGTTTATACAGCTGAGATATCTCACACATCTACTCCCTCATCCTGCCAATCTGAACTCCATCCTGAACATCCTACCCTGTTTTCCCAGTCTATCTCTTTTGTTTGCCCTTGCCCTTAACCCTCTGAAACCTGCTACCTGCTGCCATAGTCCCAAAAAACCCTCCAACAGCCAAACTCATCCATTCCACTTCCCCTCCACCTCTGAAAAACAACCTCCTCACAACCTTATATCTAGGCCAAAAAAGAAAAAAACTGAAAAAACCTCCTGAACCAAGCCCTAAATTCCCCAAACCCAAGATGCCCCCATCCAAGGACAACCCTACTCCTCCCTAAACCTCTGCCTCCCTCCTTCCCAGATACCATCTTTGGGATGCCTGCTTTGTCTATTGGATGCCCCTTGCTGAGGAGGTTACCTATCAGTGTCAGTAAGTACATTGCTGTGGCACATGGAGTATGAGTGGAGGGGCCATTGGCCTTTGTTTCTTTTTTTAATTGGTTTATATCAATTAATTAAAAACCATCATAGTTTGAAAGACATTAGTCCTGCCATTACTTTCCTTTTTATTTAATGTTATTGTTTAGTTAGTGATGTATGAGTACATTTGTGTTTGTTTGATCCCTGATTCTTGATTCAGCTGTTGTAGTTAGTGTGATGTGCCCTTGAAGACAGTGCTGGAGTAAGACAGGGCAAGGGGAAATGGTGGATGAATGTCTATGTGGGTTGACATCCTGATGGGGCAAGTATTTCAGCGTGGTGTGGACACTTTCAATGTAATTTTGTTTGCAATTCTCCATACGATGTAGGTTGGGTATGCGTATGATAGATATGTGTGTATCCACACACGGAAGGGTGACAACTTATACCTTTGTGGAGTTCTGCATGCAGATGTGTACCTTACAACTACTTCATCTAGATGTGTGCCACATGCTGTTAGTGCTGTGTTTGCTTTCATAGGTGGCACTTACCCATTTCCTACACATGTACTGCACTTGGTTATGCTATTGGTTGTCCCTGATATTTTTCAGTTCCCAGGTCCAGTGCACATGGACTATGTAAGACGTGTGTGAAATGTTATGTGCTCCAGGACCCCAGCCTTGCAGCGTTCTACCTGATAGAGGCATTTCTATCCTGCAGAGAGTGTTTCCATTGTGCCCTTGGAATGATTCTCATGCTGATTCTATGTAATCCCATTGACTGACACTGTCTTTTCATGTTGGTGATTTGTGAGAGTCCAATACAGAATTGTAGTACAGAAGCTGTGTTTCACATTTATGACACATCCATATAGATGTGTCAATGAAATCAAAATAGGACCTGGGATGTATGAAATGTGAGTGTGTCACATTCATTATAACATCTTGGTTGTAGTTGGAGAGACAAGGCCTCATGGTAGTTGTAGTCACTTCAATATCAATTTAGCAACATTTGAGTAATGGTAAGCTGCATGGCTAGTGTAGACCAGTAGTGACATGGGAGACAAGTGAGAAGGAGCAAAAGGAGTCTATCATCTTAGTTAAAGCTGCAGTTGCAAGGCCTCATGCTACTTGTAGTCACTTCAATGTCACTTTCCCTACACTTGAGTAATGGTGAGCTGCATGAATAATGAACTTCAGTAGTGACATGGGAGACAAGTGAGAAGGGGCAATAGGAATGTTGCATCTTGGTTAGATGTGCAATCACAAGCCCTCATTGTAGTTGTAGTCACTTCAATGTCACTTTCCCAACACTTGAGTAATGGTAAGCTGCATGACAAGTGAACTTCAGTAGTTTCATGAGAGAAAAGTGAGAAGGGGCAAAAGTAGTGTAGCATTTGGGCCAGAGTTGAGTTCACAAGGCCTCATGGTAGTTGTAGTCACTTCAATGTCAATTTCCCAACATATGAGAAATGGTAAACTGTATGACTAGTGAAGATCAGTAGGAACATGGCAGACAAGCGAGAAAAGGAAAACGTTAGGTGTGACAGATATTAATAGGTGTGATATTGTTGGGGAGGTGGTGTTGTTGAACACAAAATACTGCACACATCACAAGTCCATTTGTGTACAGTGTTCCTGTGTAGTACCAATGATTTGGCCCAGGAGGGCATCCTACTGATGTATTTTGGATGATTGTAATGAAACATTCCCAGATAGGGTCCCTCTATGTGTGTAAATTACTGAAGGACCCCACCTCCTTGCTTGGTCCATTGCGGTGCATTGTTTTGCAGCGGAGTCAATGGCAAGAGGTAGTTCTATGACTCACCACCAATTTTGTCTGCAACAGACTGGGTTTTGAAGGTGGGCGAGAAGGTAAAGGGAGTGTTTGCCTGTGATGTTGAGAAAGCCAATCCGCCAAACTCGTAATATGGTGGTCGGATTGCTGAACTCACTGCGGTCGGATCTCCACCACTCGTACGGTGGTCCACGAATCTCCAAACTCATATTAAGACCGTAAGTAATTAATGCACTACATTTGCAAGCATGTATGGTTTTACCTTACACAAGAAAGGTCGAATTAGCAAAGATGAATATTGATGGATACATTAAAAAATGAAACTTTGTGACCTAAGCTGAAGTGGACGGTCTATACTGTAAAATTCATATTTATATACCTCTATGGTAAAACTGTGTTAACTATTCTAGGTCATCCCTTTTATTTAGAAAGTCATATCTTATTCTCAAGAATTTACAATTTTATGTGTCAAAATCACTTTTTGAAAATGTAACAAACATAGAAACCTATCTGTCAGCAAGAGAAAATGGGCAGATTCAGTGAGAAATAAAGTAAGAAAATGCTAGGTAGCCATAAATCAAGTTAAACATAAATTGGATTCACTCAATATTCTGTCAAGAACTAGGTGTTTGAGGAAGCAGTTAAAGATGCATTTGTAAACCCACTTTGCATCATCATATTCTGAACCGGCTATCAATGATCTGTGAATGGTTGATGGTTTTTGTTCTAAAATGTCAGTCTAATCAGTGGAATAAATAGTAAAAATTAAGCTTCTCAGCTGAATTTACGGAAACAGAAATTATGCAGACTCTCCAGAAGGCTGAAAAATGCCAAATCACCATGCCCTGATGGACACCTCACAATGTCATGAAAATGCCTGGCTAAAGAAACGCCACATTCATGCAATGCACTTTGCCAAGAAGTATTTCTCATTGGCTCAGCTACTTTGTTATGACATGGTATTTCTATACTTTTGTTTTGTCAATAGAGAAAGGGACTTTTTTGTTATTCTTACAGGTCTATATCTGCTCAAAATACTGATTGTAAAATATAGTCTAAAATTTTAGTCCACCGACTGCAGAGGCTCCTCCCCAGTTTGGTGCTCACAGATCAATAAGGTTTTATCAAAGCACAAAGTTTAAGAAAAATCATTTGAGATCGTATTGACTCTGCGGGTCATTCCTCCTGTGCACTGACTACTGCTTTGTGGATATAGGAAGAATTTTGATCTTTTCCACACTGTGCTTTGTGGTTAGCATTGAATGCCCTATTTAGAATACTCCAGGTATTTAGCTACACATTGCCAAGATCCAAGCACCATTATAGTACATGGGTGGAACTAGGTAGGGCTGTCCTTTGTCACTTTTGCTGTTCTCCCTATTCTCCCTTTTCACAGAACCAGTTGCAGCACCCTACACTAATTCCATTATATGGGGATTTCAGCTTGGGCCCTCTTGTCAAAAGTTGAACTCTACACTGATTATTGATTGGTCCTGGCCATCAATTAGATGGCAGTTACTAGGATTGTGGATGCTATTCTATATTTCATTCAATTTCCAGATAAAAAAAAATTAATATGGCCAACTTTGTAGCTTCTGTATTGAGGTTGTGGCATGCCATTGATATTCTACTGAAGCAGTTGTTTACCCATTTACTAGTTTTAATGATGTATTATTTTAGTAATGGTTTCAATTAGCTGAGAAATGCATTTTGATTTGATTTTAATGTCTATGACCAAGATTATGGTATGTCATGTATGTGCGGGCATTACTAAAACATTCACTCTAAAAGTTAAAGTTATGCATCAGGTACGATTCTTAGGTGTTTTAATACCTAAGAAAATTAAGGGTATAAATCAACTAATTTACTTCACTTAATGGTTAGATATTAAGCAATCATTAGATCAAAAACTGAAATTATCCATTATGTTATTTGATAGAATTAGTTCTGTAAGTAGGGTGATCCTTCGTAAACTGTTTTTTATTCTAATGCCTCCCAACACATATATAAGTCAAAGATAATTTTTTGTAAGAATAAATCCGGTCTTAATAACTGAATTTGGCAAAATAAAACGCTGTAGAAATCTAAGAAATAACTCACCCTTAGATAGAGGATGCTGGAATCACAGGCCTGGCTTTTAAAAATATTGCTGGTTACCATACAATTGTTATTAGTAAAACACATTAGGTGCACAAGCCAATTTAGTTGCTTTTGTATACCACTTTACTCAAGAAAGCTATAAGCATTTAACAGTTTCAATTTTTTTAAAGAATAGGAAACTTTAATGACTGCCATCTGTCACAATGTGCATGTGCTTTGAAATCCTCTTTGGGCTCCTGAAGCTGTTGATGCTAATTTTCCTAGATCCAGTTGACAAGTTTACCACTTCTATCACCCAAGAAGGCTTCTTACAAAATAACATGGTGCAGATGGGTTTGGTTTATAAAGCACTAGGAAAGCTTCACACAATGATTGCAAAGAGTTGGTGTTAATACAAATATTTGGGAACCCTCATATTACTAGCCGGTAAGGTAACAAGGAGTTTGTCAAAGACAATAGGAGGGCCGGGGCACCCTGCTAGTAGAGTCTGTGCTCTATAAACCCTTATCATAAACAGGTAGAGGCAAGCATGGTCTCTGTGATGAAGAGAATGCATTGGTTTGTATGTGAGAGAGAATTAGGATTTGCATGGACTTACTATTGTCACTCCTATATATATGTCGCTGAACTCCGCTGGAAATTGAGTTACTGATTGAGTGGGCTGAAACCACACACAAGCAGCAGCCATAATTTCTGTCAGGGTGAAGTCACAAACAAACTCCAAATGCACCTGTGTTTAAGCCTTCGGTAGCTTGGCACAAATCAGTCAAGCTTAACTTAGAGTCAATGTGTAAAGTATTTATCCAGCAATTCAAACAGTAATAAAATGAAAAGACAACACAAGAAAAGTCCCACACCAATTGAGAAACAGAGAGTAAATTTTGATAAAATATTTTACACCAAAATGGCAAAAATCCAATCAGTTGAACTGATGATGTCCAATTTTAAGGATGTAGGTGAAAATAGTACTTAAAAGCACAAAGCACCAACTGTGGTTGTCTGGCTGTGCAGGACCAGGAGAAAGTCACACGTTCAGGCAACCACAATGGAGCGCTTACCGGATACAGGGACCAAGTTATGCCTAATGAACAAAGGGGTGTCGCTCAGCAGCAGTTCCGAGGAGCTGCAAGGCTGAGATGCAGAGTCATGCTTCGTCATCAAAGATGCCATTAATGGAAAGCTTGTGTTGAAAAGGCTTATGCCAAGGACACATTGCTCAGCAGTGGTTCCGCTGAGACTGCTGACTGAGATGAGAGGTCTGGCGTTGGAGATGCGTCCCACTGGGACAGCTCCGAAGCGGCTGCAAGGAGATGTGTCATGCTTTATCTGTTATGCTCAGAGCACCACAGCTGGGCTGGCAGAGCAACTTCAGGCACACTTCCAAGCATCCAGGACGGGGGTGGCATGACCTGGGGGCAGGACTTACACCTGACAGAGTCCAGGTTCTGGGCTCAAGATGTTTGGGCCTTTTTTGTCCCTTTGGTGCTGATCAGGCTCCACAAGGCTGGAAGCCCCTTCTGCAAGGAGCCACTAAAGTAGATTTATTGCTGTGGAGAAGAATGCAGTGGGAGCCTCCTCAAAGTCAGGCCTACTGGTCATGCACATTAGGTGAAATGGTGAGCAGGGAGGTTCTGTCTCCTCTTGGTTCTCAGGGCACTTTGTGGCAGACAATTTCACAAGTTTTGGATTTGGGCTATGTGGGCACCTTTAGCACTACCTCTAAGGATTTAGGACTGGAGGGGAACCACTTGGAGGGTCAGGACTCACTCAGGCTGGTTTCAGGTGCTAGGTTCAAGAAGGCTAGAGCCTTTTCTGTCCCTCTGGTGGTCCTGGATGCAAGATGCATGACCAGTCCTTGCACTGAGGAACACAGTAGCAGTGCAGCAGGGCAGCAGAGTACCAGTCCTTCTTGAGAGCAGCACAGTAGTCCTTCTAAGTCTTCCACAGGTCCAGGAGTGTACTGAAGAGTAGGGTCTGAGGGTTCAATGCTTTTACCTGCTGTCAGTTTTGAAGTAGGAGAAGGTTCTGGAGGATTCCACCACCAGAAGTGTTTGCATTTTCCTGCCTCTCTGGCCAGGCCCCAGCTTGTTTGGGGTCACAAAAGACTAGCGTCAAAACCTTTGAGAGTGTGACCAGGCAGAGCCTTTGTGATGTGCAAGTGTGGTAGGTGACAGCTCCTCTCCCTCATCAAGTCAGAGACGGCCCATCCTGCCAATACCTATTGCCCTTTGCCCCACTATCTGAGTGCAATACACAAATACCAACTGTCAGCTACACCTAGTCATGTGTCCCAGGATGCAGGCTGCAGACACCAAATGGTTGGGACAAGAAAATGTAAACTTTTTAAAAGTGGTATTTTCAGAATTGTGTTTTACAATCTGACTTTAGCATTAAAGAGGGCTTTGGCTTGCAATACTTTAGACACCAAACTCAATATTCCTAGCTGCTCCCAACTAAATGTTAGCACATATTAAATGCAATAGGTAAACCTAATGTTATCTTATGGCAGGTGCTGTCCTTGCAGTAAAGGAAAATTAATTTAGGAGTTTTTCAGTACCATGACATGTAAAGTACATGTCCAAACTTTTAGATACACTGCACCCTACCCTCTGGGCTACTTAGGGACTACCCTAGGGGTGATGTATATATATTAAAAAGGAAGGTTCAGGCCTGGCAAAAGGTTTATTTTACTAGGTTACAATGACAGATTAAAACTGCACACACAGGCTGTAGTGACAGGCCTTAGACATGTTGCAAGGCAACTTAAGTCGGTGGCACAATAAGTACTGTAGGCCCACGAGTAGCATTTTGTTTGCAGGCACTAGGTTATATGTAGTGCCACTTTACTAGGGACTTAGAAGTAAAGTAAATTTGTCAATTGGGTGCAAACCAACTTTATCATGTTTAGAGGAGAGCTCACGAAAACATTATCACTTGATAGCAGTGGTAAAGTGCACAGAGTCCTAGGGCCAATAAAAACAGAGGAAGAGGCACAAAGTTTGGAGAAGATCACCATAACGCTGTCAGGTGTAATAAACCCACAAAGAGAAGTCTCTAGAATGCTGTGTGATATATGGTCCTCAGGATCAATGGTAGTTCTCTAATGGTCGCAGCCTAAATATAAGTAAGTTGCTAAATGGTGCGTTAACATTAACTATTACTGGGATGCCCCTCTTCCATTGGTGGTCTGCCTGTGCGTTGAATACTAATGTACACCTAAGGTTTCCTCTCAACTACAGTAAAATAAGCGAATAATTGTTTTAATGTCATTAACTTTTTTCTTGTGATCCTCAGTTACCTTTGGTGCAATGCCTTTAGTTTTTGGCTTGTACACATGTTATAGACTTTCTCTAGGTTCGACCTGTCAACCTTAGGTTGGTTTTCCGCCCAACTTTTTTCCATTCCCTCTATTTTATAAGTGTAATTTCCAAATCAAGAGAGATAACCCCTTTTCAGTTTGGTGTCTGTGGAAACACAATTTAAAATCATAACTTATGGAAAGTCAGACTTTCAATTGGAATTCTGAATATACACTTTTAGAAGGATAGCGTTTTTTTGACTAAGCCATTTGGCGCCTGCAGCCTGTCTCTGGTCACAAGACTAGGTGTAGTTGGCAGTTGGGCTTTCTGTATTCCTCCTAGTCAACCACACACCATAGAAGCTTGGGTGTGACTGGATGGGCAATCACAGGCAGGAAGGGAGCGAGGAGCTGGACTCAGCCTCACCGAACAGCAGAATAGGATGTGTCCTGTCTCCACATGAAGGGCTTAACAACCCTGTGTTGTCACTTCAGCCAGCCTGGAGCCAGAGCAGGGGAGGCTGAGATTCAAAGACACTGTCTAGAAGGTTCTCCAACCTTTCAGAACCAGGACACCAGTGTATAAAAGAAGGACCTCAGACACCCCCACTACAGTACACTTCTGGACCTATGGATACTCTACCAGTAAGAAGGCCTGCAATGCTGCTAAAGGACTTCCACTCTGCAGGGCTGCTACTCTGAAAGAGCTGCTGCTTTGCTGCGCTGATCTGCTGCTTACAGCCCTCTTGCTTGGGGAAGAGGAATTGGGCCTGCAACTCCATCATGAACATGGCTCCACAACAGCTCCTGGACCCATCTTCAGATAGTTCCTGCCCCCAGGAGGCACCTCTCAGGTCCTGGGCCCTTGATATGGCTCTTGAGTTCTTAAAATTTAAGCTTTCAGGCCCTTACGAATGCGACGGACCTTTTCACGCTTGAACATGACATGGACCGCCAAGGCAAGGCTCGAGCCCGCCCGTCCGCAACACCCGGCCTGCTCCTCGCACCATGCCACCCACCACCAGTGACGCTCTCCTTGCTCCCAGTTATTTTCTTTCACACAAACAGGGTTCTTGGCACAAAACCTGCTAAGGTAACCCTTCAGTAGCACTAATCTGGGATTTTTTCTGACCTGCGCTCTATCGCGGTCACCTTGAACTTTTGATTTTGGCCTGGTCCAGTGTGACCAACTATCCCCGGTAGGTACTTTATGCTTTTAGGTACTATTTTACAGCTTATTCTTTAAAAATTCCAGGTCAACTGATTGAATTTTTATTGTTTTGGTCTTGTTTTATTTATTACATTTTTCCCTGGTGTTCTAATTTGGTGTGGGAGCTTTTTTGATTGGTGTTTTCCCAGTTTTAATATTTGTAGTGCTGCACACATACATTACACATTGCCTCTAAGTTAAACCTGACTACTATGTGCCAAGCTGCCAAGGGGTTGAGCACTGGTTAAATTGGAGTTCCCTTGTGCCTCACCTTGATTATGAAGGTTGCTGTGATTGCTAGTGGTTGCTGCTTGACTAGGGCTCACACCCAGGTCAACCAGTAACCCAATTTCTAGCATTGGTAATCAGTGATGAGGATAGGACTTATGTTTGTGCAGTACCATACAGTGATCTGGTGTACACTACCATCCCGTACCTAAGACCAATTTGAGTTTTAAATTTTAAATTCTCCTTGACTGGCTTCTTTTTGTCTTTCTCTAAATTGACCCTCATTCCTGCTAATTGACTGTCTGAAACCGTACCTGCAGAAATGGAGTTTGAGCAGGCCAACCTGGAGTGCTATACAGTGGCTGAGCTTCAACAGCTTCGCCAGGAAAGGGGACTACAAATGAAGAAAGGCACCTAAAGGTTAGTCCTGCAGAAAGCTCTGAGGTCCCGGACAGAGGTCCACCAGTTGATGACAGCCAAAGAGGAGCAAGAAGATAATATGGAGGATCAGGATCAAAACCAGGACATCAGCCCTGGAATGCAGTCTTCAAGGAACAGAGAGGACTCATCCCATGAGTTGGATACCCCTGCCAGAGCAGGTAGCAGTGTTTCTTTGCATGACCTTTCCCAGGAGGAGCTGGTGAGCAGAAAGTCAGAGAGGGAGTTTCAGCTGTAAATGACCAAATTGAAAATGTAGGAAAAGAGACTGGCAATGGAAGCAGAACGAACCAAAGAATCCTTTCATAGAGGAGAGAATATTGAGGCCGATGTCTGCACCTGTGGTGTTAAGGGCACTGATGGGTAATTGTCACCCATGTGGGATTCTCCAAAGAGATAGGGTCTGACAGAGGCACTAACTTCATGTCAGCATACATGATGTCCATGTGGGATAAGTATGAGATAACTTATAAGTTCTCCACACCTTATCAACCCCAAACCAATTGCCTTGTGGAGAGATTCAACAAGACCTTAAATGGCATGGAAATGGGCCTACCTGAGCCCATGAGGCATAACTGGGACTACCTCCTTCAATGCTTTCTCTTTACCTACAGTGAGGTGCTACAGAATGGAGTGTGGTTTAGACCCTTTGAACTCTACCCTGTTAGGGTACCTCTAAGGCTTGTGAGAGAGAAGTGGGAGTGAGATCCCAGGAAACCCCTTCAGGGTATGGTCAGGTACATGCTGGACCTCCACAACCAGATGCACCACTTATGGAAGAAGGCAAAAAGTAATCTTTGGCCAGTCAAGAAGTTATAAAACCTTGGTATGACCAGAAGGCCACTCCGGTAAAGTTTCAACCTTGCCAGAAGATGTGGGCTATGAGCCTCAGGAGCCCGGTACCCTCCTGGATCGCTGGAAAGGCCCATATGAGGTGAAGGCATGGAGGGAGAGTCCACTGACTTGGTGGATATCCAGCCCCAGAAATTCCTGGTTGGCACTTTATTATTTTAGGTGCTATTTTACAGATTATTCTTTACAAATTCCAGTTCTACTGATTGAATTTACTTTTTTTGGCCGTGTTTTCGTTATTACATTTTTCACTATTTTTCTAACCTACTGTAAGAACTTTTTGTGTGAAATTTTCACAGTTTTACTGTCTTAAACATTGCCTCTAAGTTAAGCCTAACTGCTCTGTGCTACACTAACATGGGATTGAGCCTTGTCAATTTGGTGTTTTCTTATGCCTTACCCTTTCTAGGAATGTAGTTGCTGCTTGACCAGGGATCACACCCCTGTCAACCAGTATCCCAATTTCTAACACCCTCTGTCTGTTATATAGAGTTTGGTGGACAAGAGCTACACCTTAAGTCAGAAGTTATCTCATCTAGGCTGTCTTTGTCTTTTCCCCTCACTATTTGTTAAGTGACACTTTTTGCCCAGTTGATCAGAAGGTGGGTGGCTAGGTG
Organism: Lissotriton helveticus; assembly: GCF_964261635.1. NCBI lineage: Eukaryota > Metazoa > Chordata > Amphibia > Caudata > Salamandridae > Lissotriton > Lissotriton helveticus. Next base: position 1,648,539,164 of record NC_136063.1, on the reverse strand, counting down.
TTACATCTGATCCCAGGGCCATAGCCACGGAGGGGCATTTGAGGGCCAAGCCAGCTTATGATAATCTTAGGCACCCCCTCCCAAACGACCAAGGCAGCTGGAACACTATAGAGGTGCAGGAGTTCAGAAGGTGAATGAGCAATTCAAATCCTTTTAAGTGCTGTTTTATCTTGTTACATTTGCTCCAATGTATTTTAAACATCAGGCTGTCTTCTGACAAACTGCTATATATTCTTTTAATGTGAAAATGTTGTTTAGTTTTCTACATTTGACCTGGAAAGTGAGAGAATTTTGTAAAGTGAACTATGTGACAGGGTAGGCAGCAGTGGAGGCCTAAATTATGTGGCAGTGTTTATTAATTTATGTGACAAACAACACAAATTATGTGGCTTAATGTGCCACATTTTGTAATAGTATCACTTAATTATTTTGCAATTTGTACACTTTAGCACTGTCTGAGCAAAGGTTTCACTTCATTAGTAATGGGTCCACATCCAAGTACAGCTGTAAGTAAGAAAGAGGGCCATTCATTCTTTGCAAAATACCTTACACTGCACAACAGCATGGGTTGGAACATTTTAGTATCTTTTGACCTGTTTGAGGTAGAAACAAAATATGTTTTTCAGTAACATAAACTGCATATGCAGCAGATGACGGATTATGTTGCAAATACAGTCAATCCATAATTATGCTGAAAAAGTCACTGCTGCAGAATTGCATCGTTCCATGGCTGCAGAATCTCATAATTCCAGTGGCCTTGCGTACAGGGAGTCCATAGAAAAATACTGTAGGATGTCAATTTGTTTCCTTTAAACTTTTTTTTATATAGCAGTGGCACAATACACACTATGTCAACATAGCACAGACGTTGATGACTCAGAAAAGATAATAGTACAATCCATACAGTCATTAATCAAAAGGAGACTAATCACACAATGTTCGACCAGTTGGGAAAAGAGAATCTGTTTCAGCAGTCGATTTATTTCTAATTCACAACAAATTAAAAAACTTGTAAATGAACTGTACACACTTTACAACATATACCAGCAGTTAAAAAAGCACAAATGAAGCACATTTTGTTTTACAATTCTGAAGTGTTATGGAAACAAAGATTTTAGTAGGACCAAAACAAATCTTGGTCATGCGAGTAATAAAACTGGATTGTATTGCCCATTTGTATAGCGCTTACTACCTCTATGTATGGCACTGAAGACCTTACCCACATGGGCGGCATATAGGGTGGTGTGTGGTTAGAAGGATGTTGTCTTAGTTTTGTGGTCCAATTACGTGTTTCCATGTTGTGCACGATGACCACTGAGGTGCATTTATTGTTTTATGGGCTGCAACATGTAGCAGTGTGGGGTATGATGAGGTGTAAGAGACACTGACACATTGGGCCTGATTCACAAAAGGAAAACATAGACGTTTGGTTTAAAATTAGACTAAACGTCTAAGTTTATTACTTTGGGAATTTACGAGTACTATCTTTATGTTTGTACTCGGGGCAGAGATCTGGCCCGAGTGCGGACATAAAGATAGTACTTGCAAATACCCTTTGTTGAGTCCCAAAGTTGTAAACCTAGGCCTTTGGTCTAACTCCAGACCATATGTCTAACTTTACCTTTGTGAATAAGGCCTATTGTATATGGTTTTTCAGTACGATGGCAGCTTTGAACAGCTCTGCAGGCACCATTATGGTATTTCTTATGACTAAAGTCTGCTTAGCTGGTTACTGCACTGTTATGTTATGTTATGTTAGGGCGGATTTATAGAGCGCACAGCTACTCAAAGAGTGTCCCGGCGCTGAGACAGGGAGAAAGATGCAGAGACACAGTCATGAGAGAGAAACAAGGGTCCTAAAAGTGAGGTGATCAGCCTGCTTGTTGGAACAGCCATGTTTTCAGTTTCTTTCGCAAAACCAGAACATTTGCTGTTTGCCGAAGCGGTAGAGGGAGCCTATTCCAGGACCTGGTCACCAGAACCTGAAAGGAACGACCCCCACTACGGGCTTTAGCAAATTTAGGAGTTACTACCAGATGTTGAGACGCAGACCTAAGAGGTCTGCCAGGGGTGTAGAATGAGATTCTTTTACGTGTGTAGAGTACCGCCATACCATGCAGGGCTTTGAAGGCCAGAACCAGAGCTTTAAAGAGTATTCCGCAGCGGACTGGCAGCCAGTGCATTGCCTTCAGATGGTGAGAGATCCGCTCTCTGGGCCCAAGGCTGAGAACTGCCCTTGCTGCCGAGTTCTGCACAGTTTGTAATCTGTTGAGCAGAAACTCCGGGAGGCCCAAATAAATGCTGTTGACATAATCGAGCCTAGAAGTAATAAGAGCCTGTACAACTGTCTTCCTATTAGAAATAGGTAGCAGGAACAAGAACCTGCGAAGCATCTTCAGGAGGCCAAAACAGGTGCCTACAACTGACTGTATTTGTGACTTCATAGATAATGTCTCATCCAACTTTACCCCTAAGTTCTTTACCGTCTTAACTGGAGTTTGAGGGGGGGCCATATCAGGGGGCCACCATTGCTTCCAGGCGTCCAGGGGCGGGGTGCCGAAGAAGATGATTTCAGACTTCTCTGAATTGCATTTGAGATGGTTCGATTGGAACCAAGCGAAAACGTCTCTCAGGCATTTATAAATTTTTTCCCCATTGAACGCCTCATCCTTTTTGCACATAAACAGCAGCTGGGTGTCGTTGGCGTAAGATATAATTACAGCCTCGCCAGCTTCCAACAGTGTGGCCAGAGGGGACATATAAGATAAATCCCTGAGGCACTCCCACATCAAGAGGAGGTAGGCCCGCTGAAAAAGTGGGTGACCACACCTCCTGATGCCTTGCCTCCAAAAAGGAGGACACCCACTTCAACACCGTGCCCCCATACCCGCACTCCTGCAATCTCCGAAGTAGGCGATCATGGGGCACGGTGTCGAAAGCTGCCGAAAGTTCAAGTATGACCAGAACTGCCTTTATCAAGTGTCTCCTTAACAGAGTCCGAAATCTCCAGCAGTGCTGTCTCCGTACTAAGGTTCTGACAGAAGCCAGATTGGCTAGAATGGAAGAGATTCTTAGTTTCCGCAAAATTGTAAATTACTGAGTGGACATGTTTCTCAATAGTTTTGGCAAAAAAGGGCAGCAGAGAAATAGGTCTGTAATTGGTGAGCATGGTAGGATCAGCTGTAGGTGTTTTTAATAGAGGAATGATTTTAGCACACTTCCAGGCGGCCGGGACCCTGCCGCACATGAGTGACGTATTCATTACCCTGTTGGCTGTAGGATTCAGAATCTCAGCCATCTCTGCCAAGAATTTCGCCGGACACGTATCGCTCGGCGATCCTGATTTCAGGCCCTTCATGATTGTCAGGGAAGCCTCGAGGAGAGACAGGGGGGGGAGGAGAGAAGGGAGGTCTTGTCTTTGTCATACTGAGGGACAATCCGAAGGGAAACTGTAGGATCGGTTACCTCAGGGGCGTCAAAAGAGGATTGAATGGTTATTATCTTGGAGTAGAAAAAGTTAGCTAGTTTATTCGTCCAATCCAAGGAGGGGGAGCCCTCGTCATGGCCTTCGGGGAGGAAAAACTTTTGACTATTTTAAAGATTTCTTTGGCCTGGTTTCCTGCGGACTCAATCTTGGATGCAAAAAAGCTCTGGTTTGTCCAATCAGACATTTTGGGGCATATTTACTTACATTTCACCCAACGCCCCAAGGCAACTTGCTGCACTGCATTGCATGAATGGCAGACAGCAGAAATGCACCATATTTACAACAATATGGCACATTTCTGCTGTCTCCTAGTGCTGGTGCACTGTGTGTTGCCTAGCACGAACAGTGAAAAGGTGCCTGTATTACAGGCAGGATTGTTTGCGCAGGAAGGGACAACTTCCTGCACAAAAACAATCCTTAGAGGCCTATTCCTCTTTCTATCCATGTTGCAGAATTCAGCTCACATTGAATGGGTGAAATAACACAGAGAAAAAAGATATTTCTCTTCATTATTCCACACTGGGAAAGCCATAGTGTTTTGACGCATTCCCTGGTTTACTAGCTTTAGTAAATCTGGGAATGCACCAAAATCTCCTGGCGAAGCATAGGTCAGCTCAACTTAACTTACCTAGGTATCGAAATTAGTTTGCTGGTTGGGTTGTTTTCCTACTGTGGATTGTAAGCTCAAGATTGAGCTGGATGGTGCAACTGTATATCCAGGTTCTGTGGCCGGGACATGTGGTGGTGTAGTTGTCTTAGAAATAACAAGGTTTACAACTGCCTTCTGAAGTGTAGAGACTCCATGGTGCTTCTTAGGCTGGCTGGTAGTGTGTTCCAGAGCTTGGCGGAATGTTCTGAGAAAGCAGTGCCTCCTACAGATTTGTTATGGTAAGGTGGTATGATAAATGGTGCAAGCCGGAGCGCAATGTCCTGATTTGTTTATATTGCTTGTATTCAGCTTGTAGTTAACGTTGTTCTTTTGCTTGAAGGCTCTGTAAACAAGGCAAAGTGCCTTGACATTGCCATTTTTCAATTGGTAGCTTGTAGAGTAATTGGAAGACAGGACTTGTGTGTCTGTGTTTCTTGGGTGGAGGTGGAGAAGAAATATTACAGCAACATTTTGGATAAGTTGTATTTTGTGTATTATGAATGAAGCTGTGCCAAGGTATAGGCTGTTGACAGTCAGGGCTGGAGATTACAAGTGAAATAATGGCATGCAGTTTCTGTTGCTATCCAAGGTATGGGAGGAGGCAACACAGTGTTTTCATTGTGTCGAAGTCACTCTGTTTTATGTTAACATGTGGTATCAAATATAGGTCTGAATCCATGGTTACTCCTAAGTTCCTGACTTCTCTTGATATTGTTGGAGGGGCCTCATGTTCCTTAGGCCACATGGCAGTAGGCTGGTAATTTTGTAATTGTCCGCAGGTCAGAAGCTCTGTCTTAGGGGTATTTAGCTTTAGAAGGTTATTCATTATCCATGTGTTTATGGTTCGAAGTCACAACTTAAAATATGTACTATGTGCACATCTCCTTGATGAATGTGTTACTGCAGGAGTCACCAATCTTGATCAGACCAGGCAGTACAAGGACAATCCTAATAGGGTGCAATATTCTATATGAAGGTAGGTAGGACCTTACCTTTAATGTTTGTACATGTAGTATAGGTTGGAGAACCTTCTAGAGCCCTGAAGAATGCCCAGGACTATTTCATAGCTTATAAGAGGCAGAAGCATTCTGGCAAAACAGACATTATATCTAATAGTATCTTCCGAGTATACTTTGTAGTATTTTTATTCATACCAAAGGTACCACCTAATAAAGGTAATCCCTGTGATATACATTAAGGTTCGTTTAGATTAGAACTGGATCCCTAAAATACTAATACACACTATATAGCCCGTAGTCTCAAAAATAAAGAGCAATCGAATGTAAAACCAAGCCAAGACTTCTCAAAAATACAACAAATTTGTATGGATTCCCATCACTCACAAAGCACTTGGTATCCTTTTCACCGCTTAGTGCTGAAACATGCTGACTATTATAGATTCATGGATGGCTATTTATGAAAACTATCCTTCTGCACTGTTTTTAATCATTGTACGTATCAGACAAGAATAAATTAGGCGTCTGATTACGCTTCAATTTTAGAATTCACTTTATACTCTTGCACTGCACTACCTTTCCCATACACTCCACAAATAACATCAGCTCACATCTGTATTTAAGAATTTTGAAAACATCCTTGGGCTCCTCCATCATTAGGGTGGAGTGTTAGCCCTGTTAAAGGAGACCCAGATGATGAAGCATGTCACCTGGAATGGTGAGTGATGGGAATCCATACAAATTTGTTGTATTTTTGAGAAGTCTTGGCTTGGTTTTTACATTTGATTGCTCTTTATTTTTGAGACTACGGGCTATATAGTGTGTATTGGCTATTAGTTTGTGGGGCTGCATATCCCGACTAGTCTTTAAACTTTGGCCTCAGACCCTAATCAAAAATTTAGTATTCTCTCTCTCCCTAAAATACTATCCATATTATTATATTTTAAGAACTCCCTCCAAAAACTGTGAGGTTGAGTCCACCTTGGAAGTATTATCTCACCAGGGTGCCATGATGTGGCTGATGAAGAAGCATGCCAAATCACATGGTTATGATGGAGCGTAAAAGTTAAATGGCAGTTGCCTTTATCAATTCCCACAATATAAAGGGGATTAACAAAATAATTTTTGATAAAAAACTTGTAACATGGTTGAAAACGAAAACCATGAGATTTTCTACTGCTTCGTAAAAGCATGCAGAAATGTTTTGAAACGTGGAAATGTTAAAAACGTAAATAAAGAGAGAGAAAGTTATTTGCTTATGCTATGTAAACCCGTGCTTAAGGAACTAAACATTAGTTAGCCTGGAAAATGTACTGTTAGCGACTACTAAATGTGTTGAATGAAATTAATGCTTATGTAATGCACATTCAAAAACAGTTAAAATGCTTAGTATATGAATGCTTGATAACATGAAGTTTTGCAGTTTTACTTTAGTATTATGTGATATAAATGTGAATAACAAAAGTGACATACACATTAATCTGTTTGAAAATTAAATAACGTGACATGTAATTTCTAAAGAAAGAATATTGAGTGAATTAACTAAGAAAACTGAATTATTCAAATGAATGTGTGTTTATATTAATCATAACGTGATAATGATTCGGCAAGTTTTCACACAGGCCTCAAATGCTTCTATTTCTTCATTTGCAAAAAGCTGAATCTAACTGAAGTAGTCATTTTAGACGCTGTGAGAACTTTTTAGAAAGTTTCTTTCTTATGTTCGCAAACAAAAGACTCTTTTGATTCAGCAACACTTTTGACAGAAATGTATCAATACAAATGCAAACCAAGAGAGCGCATCTGGGAACTGACAGACAAGTCAACAAAATGAATTTCTTACTTACGAGGAAAGAATGGAAATATAAAACTATTGAATTTGATGATTTTGCAAAAGGATTACTTAATGCTTCTGGATTTCTTAGTAAGGTGTTGATCACACCATGAGCAGCTCACTGCAAACAACCAATGGAAACCGTATGATGAATGGTTACTTTGTGGGAGTAAACTGAGAACTTTTGGAAGTATAATTGCCCCCTTGGAGGAGGAGTTGGGGTTGGTTGTCACTTTCAATTTCCCTGCCAGGCATGCTGTCAGACTGACCTCTAATTTTCCTTGCTATGCCAAACCCATTTGAACTTAACTTTCTGATCTGACTCAAACGTGTCCTTTACTGCTGGTAAAGTGTGCAGGTATAACTCTTCAGATGAAGAGTTTAAGGACTCTTTCCTGTTACTCATTGCGCTTCAACTCTGCATAATTGGTTTGTATAACCTAAATGCTGAGACTCGATTGTTTCACCCCTGAGGCGGAAGCCGGGGGCTCTCTAAGCTTTCCCTATCGCCCACGGGCATTTACCGAATTTATTGGCAGAATTTGTTTTTAAAACTTATAAATATTTTAAATAGTGCATTTTTACTTGTCTGCATCGCTGCTCCCTCGGCGCGAGAATCACGTCGCTCCGAGGCCCCTCATAGCCATTCCTTGACCGGTTCAGCCGAGTCAGGGCTGACGCCGGTAGGCTACGAGGGGTGACGCCATCTTGGGGGAGGAATAGGGGAGCGGTCCAGTAGTTGGACGCTTCATGCCCTCCTCCACTCTTGATAAAAAGATGACTTCCTCCCGTCCGCCCAGCGGGCGGGCGGGCGCAGCGGGCGCGCCTTAGGCGCGCCGAAGGCGCGCCTAAGGCAAGCCCGTCTGCGCCCGTCAGCGACAGCTCAGCGCCAAGCGCCAGGACCCCTGGTCATTTTGATCCAAATCATCATTCCAGGAGGGTATACAGCCGCAACCAACTTCTGAGCCTTAAAGGAGTGATGGGAGTTGATTGCAGATGCACAATTCCGGGCAACGAGATGCCTGCCATGCCCAAGGTTTGTTTAGCATGTCGCTCTCGCTTACCTGATATTTTGTGGACACCAATTAAGGGCCTAACTAGCCCCTACTATGTGAAAAAGGATAGAGAAGAAAATACAATTAACTGCCTTCTTATCAATGCCAGATCCCTGGTTAAACACAGTACTGAGTGCGCAGATCTGATCCTAGAGAAAAAGGCTAAAATTGTATTTATTTCCGAGACTTGGACGGAGGCGGCCTCAGGACCGGACCTGGTTATGGACACACCAACAGGCTACTGCAGCCGTGTTCTGGACAGAATTGGTCAAAAGGGGGGCGGGATTGCTATTATTTATCATGCCTCGATCCAGGGCACATTTCAGATAGTGACCTCTCAGTCGACTGAGTCACTGGGATTTAAGCTTTCTATTTCCAATCACTGCACCTTCCAAGGCTGCCTCTTATACAGACCACCCGGCCCCAAAGCCCAATTTCTCGACGAGGTGGGCACCTATCTGGAAGAAGCCTTCTGTGCTAAGTCCTTCACTGTGCTAGGCGATTTTCATTTTCACTTAGAGAGAAACTTAGACCCTGATACGTCAACTTTAGTTGATGCAATGCTTGCGGCAGGATTGATTCAGGTGGTAAGTGGGTCCACACATGTTAAGGGACATACTTTAGATGGTATCTTTACAAATAACCCAGACCTTCACTTCAGCCACTCGGAGCCCTTGGCCTGGTCAGATCATTCAGTAGTCCTTTTTAAAATTCAACCGCCCGAGCTAATTAGAGCGAGAAAGGACAGAAAGCCTGCCAAGCTATACAGGCCATGGAAGGAATTGGATGGCAAAGCACTGGAGGACTGTCTTTTAGCCTCCACTTTTACGCTACCCACCGATGTAAATGAAGCCGCTGAAAGGTACACGAATTGGATAAATCACGCATGTACCTCTCTAGCCCAGCCTAAACTCTGTCGCCCCACGCGCACAGTACCATCTGCTCCCTGGTTTACCCAGGAGCTACGAGATTATAAGGTGTCTTGTAAAAAACTAGAGCGCCAATGGCGTACAGAGTATTTACAGGCAGATAAAATGAAACTTAAAGCCAGCCAAAAGACATATAAAGAAATGATTAAAAAAGCAAAAAGCGTATTTTTTTCTGCAAAAATCGAGGGGGCAAAAAACTCCTCTAGAGAACTCTTTGAGACTGTGACCAATCTGACTACTCCGAAATCAGTCGATATTCCCCCAAGTCTGGAGCTTTGCGAGAATCTCGCCACATTTTTCTTGGGAAAGGTGGAGCAGATTTTTGCAGCCCTGGAACATCAAGTGGGGTTGACTCTCCTCGAAGGAACACATAAGACCACACAGACGAACCCACAAAATTCGGAACTCTTGGAGTTTAGGCCAGTAAAAGTGGAAGAAATAAAAAAGCTGTTATTAAGAACCAAATCGGGCTCACCTCATGATCCCTGCCCAGCCTCAGTGGCTCAACTGGCAGCCACTCCCATATCTTTTATGTTAACTGAAGTATTTAATGCAATGTTTAAAGATGGAGAATATCCATTATGCTGGAAACAAGTCTCTATAGCGCCTTTGCTTAAAAAATCAACTCTAGACATTTCAGATCCCAATAGCTACCGGCCTATAGCTAGACTCCCACTACCGGCCAAACTCATTGAGAGGGTCATGAATGCCCAACTCTGTGAATTCCTCCGATCCTCTCGATGTTTGGACCTAGCTCAACACGGATTTAGGGAAGGCCACAGCACCGAGACTGCCCTCATTAAGTCCACGGAAGAAATCAGGAAGGTGATGGACGCGGGCGGACGGGCAGTCCTAGTGCTCCTTGACCTGTCCGCGGCCTTCGATACGGTCCACCATAACATCTTGGTGGACCGTCTTGAGGGCTGCGGAATTCGAGGAGTAGCGTTGAGCATGCTGAAATCTTTCCTATCTGACAGGGTTCAAGTGGTGGCCCTGGGAGATTTTGAATCTTCCCCTTTCATACTCCCAGGAGGGGTTCCTCAGGGCTCCTCCCTGAGTCCCACCCTATTTAATATATATGTCACTTCCCTCGCCCCGGTGATTCGGTCATTTGGCTTTGAATTAACATCTTACGCAGATGATACACAAATTGTGGTATCTCTGCTCCCGGGGCGAGAAAAAGGAACAGCGGCAAGATTCCAAGACTGCATGACTGCAGTAAGTTCATGGATGGCTAGGAATTGCCTCAAATTGAATTCCTCGAAAACAGAGGTTCTTCTTTTTGGCAATGAGGCTAATCTTTGGACCCCCAACTGGTGGCCCTAAGAAATGGGAGAACCACCCATTCCAGCCACGACAGTAAAAAACCTGGGGGTGTTCATCGATAAACAACTATCTTTTAAATCACATGTTAATGCCCTTTCATCCTCCATTCATTGGATAATAAAAACTATCAGGAAAATTCACCCTTTTCTTTCCATCAGTAGCAGGAAAACGGTGGTGACAGCACTTGTGCTGTCATGCCTTGACTATTGAAATAGTCTGTTTCTGCAAGCACAGCAAGGGATTTTGAACAAAATGCCGATACTGCAAAATGCTGCTGCCCGATTAATCTCTGGTCTACCCAAATTTGCATCGGTCACTCAGGAACTGAGAAAATTGCATTGGCTCTCAATACGGAAACGTATGATATTCAAAGCACTATGTATGGTGTTCAAGGCAGTGAATGGACTAGGTCCGTCCTTCCTTCAACAACACTTTCAGTTGTACAAGCCAGGTCGACAACTAAGATCAGCCGACAAATGGCTTGTTAAGACTGATCGTATTAGGAAAGCTCGATGGGGAGGACGCAGTTTTATTTCCAGAGCATCTGCTATTTGGAATAAAATGCCCCTCCCCCTAAAACAAAGTACTGACCTGATGACATTTAGGAAAAACATCAAAACATGGCTCTTTGACTTATAGGGATGATCATGTCTTATGGAGAAAGCATATCGTTTCAGCGCCAGGACACCGCCCGGTAACAGCGCGCTTAATAAATGGTAAAAGTAAATAAATAAATAAATTATGTCCATGTTCTCTCTTCTTTTCTTTCCTAGGTAACTAGCAAAGGTTTATCTTGTTGAATCTGTATGACATTGTGTGACTAATTGTACTAAAGGATATCTATTAAATCTGTTTACGAAATGTGATTTATGTTCTTGACCATTTAAATTGAGGCTTATATAAATGGTTTACATGAGCAAAAATGGTCCCGTGGGGTGTATTAGGATGCGTCCGCCACTTTGGCGGGCGCATCCTGTATTTGTAGCATTGTGGCGGGCGGTGCTCCCAGCACCGCCCGCCACAATGCTAAAAATGCACTTTTACATTTGCATAAACAAAGCGGCAGGCACCGCGTGGTGCCTGCCGCTTTGTTTATGCAAATGCAGGGGGTACCACAGGTAACCCTCCGTGTGCACCCCTCACCTCTGTGCGGGCCCCCAGAGTGAAGACCGCATGCCTTTCTGTGGCAGCATCGCTGCCACGGAAAGGCATCTCCCTAAGCCCATTGTAATATGGCTGGCGGTGTCTAATAGACACCGTCAGCCATATTAATCCTTTTCCGCCCTGGCCGCAAGGCGACTGGGGCGGAAAAGCGGCGGACGGTCTTTCCGTCCGCCGAAGTTCCCCCCCATACTAATATGGCGGGGGGAATTTGAATGCGGATGTCGGGCGGATTGCCCCCGCCAGGCTGGCTGTAGCCACTGCCAGCCTGGCGGGGGCAATCCGCCCGACATCCTAATGGGCCCCTAAGTGTTTCGATGTTTAAAGTATATTTAGGTGAAATCTAAGGTTAGTATTATTGTTAGTAGGTGTTTATGTGTTGTTTTTTGTGGGAGGGAATGTATGTTACTTTTTTTAAGTATTTTTATTTCAGGTGTTCTTAATATCAGGAGGAGTCATTTTTTTTTTTTAAAGAAGTGTTTGTTAGTTTTATTGACTAATGTCTTTTTAACATTTCTTTACATTTTTCGGTTTTCCTGGAGCGTTGTGTTGTGGTTTGTGTTTAGTGTTTAATTGTTTATATAGTGTTTTTGAGTTAATAATTCATTTTCAATTGGTTCATTTGAATTTGCAGTGTTTTTATTGGTTAGTTTGTATTTTTTAAATTATCTTTGGGTAGTTAGTTTCCAAATAAGGCAAACGCTAATTAATATTTTGGTATGTTTCGTTTATTTTATTAATATAAATAGTTTTAGTTCAACATTATACGTTTTCTGTGATTTGTTATTGTGAAATGTAATTATATTTATTTTATGTTATGAGTGATGTTTATTTTTGTGTTAATTTAATTATTATACATTTATTTTATGTTTTGATATTTTTAGATTAACAATATTAATGTTGTCGATAACTTTGCTGTCGATATTTTTTACTTAGTTTGTTTATTTTTTAGTTGTTGATATTTAGACATTTCGATATGTATGTTGTCGATTTTAGTGATATCGATATTTATGTACTTTGATATTGTGTATGTGATATTTTTGTATGTTTTTAAAAGGTATAGGATGTCGATATTATTGTCATCGATATGTTTGTATCGATATATTTGTAGGACGATATTGTGTCTTTCGAAATCATGTCATTGATTAGTATGGGGATAATAGGTACTATAAGGCACAGATTCTGTGTACTTTAGGGGCAATAGAGCAAATTAGGCTACATATTTGACCGAACCTGATAAATACTTATAACCTGGCATTTGCTATTTACAGGATATAATCAATACCTCCAAGTTCTGCATTTCAGAAATAAACATCACATGAAGATTTTATATATATTGCCTTAAAATCTACGTTTTGCCTTTTTACAAGGCCTTTTCCCTCTATCTGTTTAATCAGGTGAAATCTGTCATTGAAAAACATTGGGGTGCAAAATTCTCTTAGTGCATATATCAGAATCTACCACCCTACTAGGAAGCAGAGACTGAATCATACTACTTTACACATCCATATCAATATTTCAATCACTAAATCAAAAAGCTTTATTTTGTCAACAAAAAGCATCCATAAATGCACAATACAGAAATAACTCAAATCTATTCACATCATTATAAATTATGAGTATACATAAAACAAATATAAAAGGCACATCTTAAAATTATTAATACATTGGCTAAAAAACTTTTAGATGAAATACCCAGGGATATCGTCATATGGGAATATAGAAATAATTTTCCTAGAGTGAATGCAAGCCCAACTGACAGTCTGGCCCAAAATTACTCATTTAATGATATAGCTTCCCTGTACAATCAAGATGATTAAAATCTAAAATAAGATTGATTTTCTTTTTGGAATGGATTTAAAAAAATGGAACATTAATACAGAGGGTAGGGGAGTTTAGCTGTTGCAAGTATATCAAGGTCTCACCACATCTTATCAAACCACTCTTTCATACAATGGGAATTTAAAACATCTTAGTGTACGCATTATAAAAGTGACAAAAGAGGGTAAACTGGAACAAGCTCTTGGGGGCGAACTGGTCACATGGGAGGATTAACACTTTGGGGTCATTATGATGACGGGCGGACTTAGTCCGCCCGACATCCTAGCGGGACTCGGGACCGCCCGCCATAAGGGCGGGGGTCCCGGGGGTGGTATTAGGATGTGCCCGCCACAGTGGCGGGCACATCCTGCATGTTAAGCCACAATGCAGAAAAAGCACTTTCACATTTGCATTTACAAAGCGGCAGGCACCGCGCGGTGCCTGCCGCTTTGTAAATGCAAATGAAGGGGGATACCACAGGTACCCCCGTGTGCACCCCCCTACTCTCCTTCACTCTGGGGGCCCGCAAGGGGCCCCCAGAGTGAAGGCCACCACGGAAAGGCATTGCCAAATGCACATCATAATATGGCTGGCGGTGTCTGCTAGACACCGCCACCATCTTATTCCTTTTCCGCCCCGGCCGCAAGGCGACTGGGGCGGAAAAGCGGCGGACGGTCTTTCCGTCCGCCGAGGTCCCCCCCGCCATACTAATATGGCGGGGGGAAATGAGAGTGGATGGCGGGCGGATTGCCCCCGCCAGGCTGGCGGTGGCCACCGCCAGCCTGGCGGGGGCAATCCGCCCGCTATCATAATGGGCCCCTTTGCTTGGATCAAAATGGACCACTGGGAAATCCAGGTCTACCCTCACATATCGATGTCAGAATCTCGTTAAAAGGACTCTGTCCCAAATATTATCATGCCATCCTAAATATGGCTCCAGTGTAAGGGTAGTCAGGAGCTTGAATTAATCCCTGACAGTTGACTTTAGGGTCTCAGTTTTCTCTCTATGTCAGTGTTTCATATTTTTCAATGACTTCTTGACCCAGGCAAGGTCGGATTTAGACACAGCAGTGGGATTATAGAAAAGTTCAGGCCTCATCAAGTTAGTCATTTGGGGGCATATTATCAAGAACGGCGTTAAAATTATCACCGGTTTAGCGGCAGAAACCTACCAATATTGGGCTTGAAAATATGCCCTGGAGAATTCCAGTAGAAACCCATGTTCACACCTGAACATAGACTTCTATTGGAATTCTCAAGGGCATATTATCAAGCCCATTATCGCAGCTTTAGCTGCAGTTTTCTGCCGCTAAACTGGTGATAATTTTTAACGCCGTTCTTGATAATATGCCCCTTCATTCTTAACCTATTAGAGGCAAGGGATATTCGGACCCTTATCATGAGTGACACAGTCGGATATGACCTCCCTACTAAAGCCAGCATGCATATTTGACCAGATTGCACACCACAACGCAAAGTGGGAACATTTGATGCTGTCCTTCACATTCTCAACCCCAAGCTCTTTGTGCACAATGAAGGTTTCCCCTTCCACATGCGTGACTCTTTCTATCAAGGTGTTCATCTTTTTGTCCAGCGTTTCACATGACTCATGTATCTTAATCTGGTTCCGTTCAGATGTTGCAAAATTTGTCTCTTAGCTCCTTCATCATCTCTCCCATTTCCCCCAGGATCTTTTCTACTTGAGACCCTCCTGTCTCCTCTGGATGTAGGTCTATTCTCCCCTTCAAGTGGGTTGGCTCTAAGTCAAAAACAGTTTTGGAAGTGGATACTTGGGCTTGTACCTGTTTAAGTTGTTTAAGTTGATTTGATGTTTCTGGTACCTGACTGCCTTCTGCTGCCTCCTGCATTTCAAGGTTTTCCAGGGCTTGATATTTATTACTCGTTGCTACTCCAATGCTACCCAAATTTGACTTCCCTGCCATCGTTGAGCCTTTTTGTGTATTAATTTCTCTTTGGGCTTCTCTAGGTCTCTCCTCCTTCTCCTCACTCAGACCTTTCTTCTCTTGTACTTTAAAGAAAGAGCGGAGAGATGGGGTAATTTTTTGGGCACTTTTTCCACCTGGCTTTGTTAGACTAAGCCGGGTCGCATGTGATAGAGGTGCAGCGCTTTTTTTGTTCCTACCTCTGCAAGCTTTGGATGCGGGTGCGGGTGTGGCGCAGGCCTTGCCTTTCCCTCTACCAATGTCTTCGACCCTAGGTACGCTAGCAATTTTTTGGTCTTCAGTGGTCCTTGAAACCTTAATATCTTTACGTCCCAAATAGCCACTTTTCAGACTCCTCAGGCTATAACCCCCTCCTGTGGCTCTCCCTTCCTCTGAGATACTGTTTTCTAAGGGGGGGACTTTGGTCTTATCCAGTTTTACTGTTTGGGAGTCTCTTGGTGGGTTACCCCCTGTGCATAGAGCATTGCAGCACACTGGGTCAACCTTTAGGCTACCCTCTGAGCCTCCAGTACTTAAAGTAGCACCCAAGGAAGCGTTTTTCAGAGTTCTTAGTGAGTGTCCTGCTTTCTTTGGCCCTTTCTCTCCTTCACTGCTGCAGTTTTGTAGCGAGATAAGATGGCGGCTGACTAACAGCTCAATCGCGAGCTCCCTATCTCGAAGAGCAATTCATATGGTATTCCTATCAGAAGCGCTGAAATGACCAGGCAATAACGTACGGCAAGGAACCTACCAGCGAGCCGAGTCGGAGTTGGTGGAGTTGCTTCGGAGCCGTCAGAGTGCTGGAAGCGGGTGGTGGCGGTGAGAGAGAACCAGGAATTGCGTCGGACCACAGGAAAGAGAGCACGGACTACAGAGCCTGTCGGGGGCGGCAGTAGTCGCAGTCGGTTGGGGTGCTCGGTTTCCCAAGAGTGAGCCAGGCGGAGCTAGACGGAGTATTGGAGGACGAGCCTGCAGATCGCGGATTGCCGAGAGTCGTGGAGCTGAGGACAACAGAGCAACAGATGCACAGCATACGGAAGCAGGGAACAGGAGCAGAGAATTGCGAGCCGGTAGAGTGAAAAAGAACGGTGGGAGCTGAGAGCTCACAGAAAAGGAAACTGAGTAAGAGAACAGATCGTGCTAAGGACATAGCGGCAGTCATAGTCACAGCCGGTAACAGCAATTAAAGCTCAGCTTCATAGAAGGGAGACCACAGATTATGGAGATACACGGCGGGTGGGACTGGGTCCCAAAAGTTAGGCTCTCACTGGTGAGCTTCTGTCTGGCGCTTTTTTACTCTCATTCGCTCCTGCAGCCCTTCACAGAAATATATTGAGGCCTCCCAGCACATTAATCTCGGGGCACAGAAACGGAGCAGAAAGGGAGTAGAGTTTAGGATAAAGCAGCAAGAAGACAGTGAGAAGTCTACACCACCACAGCTATACAATCATAGCGTCATAGCAAGGAGAGGTACACTGGAGGGCTCGGAGATACAGTATTCAGCAGATGGTACCTACAGAGTCAGGGGGAGCTCACTGGTAGTATGGGCAGAGGCAGCCCATGCACGTCTGATAAATAATAAAATAGCCCATCGTGTCAGAGGAGGTATAACATCGGTCTACAATATTGTGGTAAGGAAATGTGGTTTATCTGAAACAAAATACTTTTTACCTGTACCTCTAATATGGAGGATGGAAATTTCACAGTCTCCCATAACAAGGTTTCTTCTCTTTCACGCTCATGTGCTGTGGATTGTTGCATGTAGTGTGTGCTCTGTGATTAAGTTAAGCGATGCATATTTGAAAGTTCAAATGTTGTGTATAAAATGTTCTCTTCGAGGGTGAGATGACTGCAGTACAAGATGTAGTTTCAAAATTCCATTTTATTTACATGCAACCTGAATTTAACTTATTGCCTGAAGCTCTGAAACCCATCTGGAAAGATCAGGGCAATTCTCATTTGTATCCCGTAAAGATAGAGAACAAATGAACTGACCTAAACTAGTTTTGCTGCCTGTAACTCTGTCCCCAAATTTGCTTAGCAACAGCCTATAATGGATCGGAACATACAGATTATGGCTCTTCAAACGTTCATCCCTGTGGCAATCGGTGAGTGGTAGAAATGGGGGTCTCTAGTTGGCAGTGGTGTGCACCCTGTCCAAGTATGGACCCTTCCTTTTTGTCAGCGTAAGGTAATTACACACCCAAGATAACCCCTGCTCACCCCCTTGGTAGCTTGGCACGAGCAACCAGGCCGATCGCAGAGGCAATGTGTAAAGTATTTGCATATAAAACACACAGTAACACAGGGAAAACACTACAAATGGACAGCACACCTGTTTAAAAAAATAAATGATCTTTATCTAAATCAAAAAAATTCCACATAACAGAACTCAAGAATAAGATATCACGTTATAAGGGTTTAAGCAATTCTGTTCATAGAACTCTACGGATGCAGTGATTTTAGCACAAAGTACCTTTGATGCGTCAAAATCCAAGTAAAAAGAAGAGAAACATCGGAAAACACAGCAATGTGTTGATTCTGGAGTCCCAGGAGAATGGAGGCAGCAGTTGTGCTGCACGCAGGAGATGTTATGTTATGTTATGTTATGTTATTTTAATTTATATAGCGCTCAGATGCCGCAGCCAAGAGGCGTCCCGGCGCTTTCCAGAGATGGTAAACACAACGCAGCAAAGATGTAGGGGAGCAGATAAAATTAAACTGAGGAAAATAGGAAGGTTTTTAATGCCTTCCTAAAAGGGAGCAGATCAGGAATGGCACGGAGAGTGATGGGTAAAGAATTCCAAAGAGTAGCCGCCAACACTGAAAAAGAGCGACCGCCCATTCTAGCTCTTTTAAAACGGGGCACAATGGCGAGATTTGAGCCTAAGGATCGGAGGGTTCTGGACGGAACATAGTGTTGGATAGTCTGCGATAAAATAGGAGGAGAGGCAGATTTAAGAATTTTAAAAGTTAAGCACAGAGCTTTAAACTTAATTCTTTGCCCAACAGGCAGCCAGTGTAGATTTTGAATAGTGCGACGGGCAGAGACAAACTTCGGAAGGCCGACAAGCATCCTGGCCGCCGCATTTTGCACCCTCTGAAGGCGGGCCAGTTCTGCTTGATTCACACCCAAAAACAGAGAGCTGGCATAGTCCAATCTGGTAAGAACCAGAGCTTGGACTATAATCTGTCTGGTGTCCGCATCAAAAAACTTGAAGATGGGTCGGAGGCAATGCAGAGCACCAAAACAAGTACCGGCTACACGTTTGGTATGGGAGGAGAAGGAAAGTTTGTCATCGAGCCACACCCCGAGATTTCTGACTTCAGCAACGGGGGTGGGAACAAGGCCCAATTCAGATGGCCACCATTGATCTCCCCAGAGTCCACCTTCCCTACCTAGATGTGTTGAGTTGATTCCTTACTGTGAGGAGCAACAAAGCGCCAGAATCCAAAAATGGTTCTGGTCTACTGGGTGATGCATTGGAAACTTGGTGCACAGGTGCGATGCATGGAAACATAGGCTGCGTTGATTCTTTCAACCGCACAGCAGGGTCTGTGTCAGAGTCAGAGCGGATGTCTTGGATGTCGAAGACACAGTGCTCTGGACTTAGGCTACTGTGTTTTTTCAGGCCTCGGACAGGAGCTGCATCAATTTGTATCGATGTTTTGGTTTTTTGACTGTACAGCAAGCTTGTGGTGAAAAAAACAGCACTGTAAGGGCGATGCAAGAATTTTCAAGTCTTGAAACAGCAGAACCACTTCCAAGGGCCGAGAACTGAAATTGGTCCCACTTGGCAGGTCAGAACTCTCAGCAGTGGAGTTCAGGGATGCTGAAGGTGAAGTTTATGATGGCCCTGGGACTTCTTAACAGGAGGCAAGAACACACATGCCTTTGGAAAATCTTCTCCAGCAGGATATAAAACAGTAAATTCCAGTCTTTGTACTCGCCATGGCAGAAACAGCCACTGCAGGCCAACCCAGCAAAGCAACACAACAAGGGGCAGTACTCCCCCTGACAGCACTCTAACTCTTCCTCTTGGCAGAGTCTTCTTTTGATCCAGAAGTGTTCTAGAAGTCTGGGGTTATAGGTCCAATACTTGTAACCCCTTCTGGCCTTTGAAGTAGGCATACTTTAAAGGACAGTCTTTGTAGTGAGCAGATCATACTTTGTCCCGTCCTGGCTCCCGACACACTACAAGGGGGTGGAGACAGCATTGTGAGAGGACAGGCACAGCCCTATTCGGGTATCAATGACAACTCCTCCTACCACTCTAGCTCAGGAAGGTCCATCAGTCTGGTGATGGGCAATCAGGATGTGCAGGGCACACCTCAGTTCCCTTTGTGTGACAGTCTAGATTGAGGGCACAAACAGCCCAACTGTCAGTCTAAACCAGACGTGGATCCCCCAGGCAAGCTAAGGCACAGGATGGTAAAGCCAGAAAAAATCCCACGTTCTAAAAGTGGCATTTTGAAACTCACAATTGAAAACCCACCTTCACAGAAAGATGAGTTTTTAAATCCTGAGTTAAGGGAACCCATACTCCAAATCTCCACCTCTTCCCAATTGAAAGTTACACGTGTAAGGGGTTATAAGGCAGCTCCAATGATAACTTATGGTGCAAATAGTCCTTGAATTAGTGTGAAACGAAATTAGCAGTAGTTCACTATCAGGACATGTAAAACACACCAGTACATATCCTACCTTTCACATACACTGCACCCTGCCCATGGGGCCACCTTGGGTCTACCTCATGGTGCCTTACATGCAGCAAAATGGAAGTTTACAGCCTGGCAAGTGGGTGCACTTGCCAGGTTGACATGGCAGTTTAAAACGGCACTCATAGACAGTGCAATGGCAGGTCAGAGACACGTTTTCAGGGCTATTCATGTGGGTGGCACAACCAATACTGCAGGCCCACTAGTAGCATTTAAATGACAGGCCCTGGGAACAGGCAGTGCACTTTACTAGGTACTTACCAGTAAATCAAATACGCCAATTAAGGACAACCAATCATAATCACAATTTCCACAGGGAGCACTTGCACTTCAGCACAGATCAGCAGTGGTAAAGTGTCCAGAGTACACAAACCAATAAAAAGAAGTCCATCATACACTCAAAAATACAGTAGGTAGAGGCAAAAAAAGAGGAAGCCAAGCCAAGGATGCCAGTTCTAACAGTGGGTTCCCCTTTTGATTGTGCTGGAAGATTATACAGACAGAAAAGTCCACACTTAGGCTGTTTACAATTTAGTGCTGCTTCCTACCCTTCATTATGAAGTCAACACTAGACTGCCTGGAAGTTTTGGAGGCAGACTTTTACCAGTTACACTCCCAGTCAGCCCAAGCTGATCTCTTCATACACATTTTGCTGGATCCTTTGAATGTTCTTTAGGAAAATTGCTCAATTTGTTCTCTCATCTGTAATAGCTTGACAACAACTATCTTCCCCCAGTCATTTTTGCTTCCCTTTATTTTCTTCATGACCTAATGATAGGTTTTTATAGCTTGAATGTTGTTTCAGAATATAAACACTGTGCAAAAACCATTTGATTTGGTTCTGAGTCCATGTGACTTGCATGAATATGTTCTGACCTTTCCAATTCAAAATACAACTATAGGCCTGATTCTGATGCGGTTAGGAAAGCATTCCCACCTAGGGCCTGATTCTGATGCCGTTAGGAAGGCCTCCTAACGGCATTTGTTCCTTCCAAATCGGATCGGGAACATGTCTTACCGACAGAGGGCCCAAGTATGATGCGGTTAGGAACATATGCCTTCATTGACGTCAATGGGAGTCCAACCAAATCGTATCGGGAAGCATCCGGATGCATCGTACTCTGTCGGTCTGACACTCCCGATCGGAGTGGGTCGGAAAACATTTCCAAACCGATTTGGTCGGGAAGCTTTCCAACCCGCATCAGAATCATCCGCTAAGTGCTTCTTTTCCATTTTAAATTAAAGCTAAAGATTGCCTGAAATTACTGCGTCCTTTTATTAATTAGAAAAAGAGAAACCTTATATTAGGGAACTCTCCACTTCTGGTGAAAAAGCGTCTCTGTTATTGTACTTGTACAAGCTGTCTTTAGACTCCTCAGCCTTGTTTTTGGTTTATCTGCCCTGAAATTAATATTCAAAGGTGACTGCCTATAGGTTTCCATATGCACATGCACACCTATGTTTTTTTCTAAATGTAAAAACCATTCCAAGATGGACATGGAAGCTTACCAACACTGCTACTTGACTGCTTGCATGCACTGTTTGCATAATTCACTATTATGCTAATGAGGCCATCTTAAATTAAATAGTAAATTATTCCCCTGATGCGTATATAAAAAAACAGTTCCCGCCACTGAGAGGGGGGGGACACATTTTTTGTACAGATGTTTGCATTGAGGAGCAGCAGAACTTCCGAAATGGCCTAACCCGGTGCTCCATGCTCTATGCTGTGGTCGTTGTAAGAAAAATATAAATGACACAACAATGGACCAATTGATGAAGTGGGCTGCCTAAAAAGTGTGTGTGTGCATATAATAAATTACCTACATTTTATGAGAAAGGTAGAAAATCCAGTAGCTGAGGATTAGGTTAAAGATGAAGGTATTATTGATCTTGGTTCTCAGAATGGTCTAATAAGCTCTGTAGTTAGCCCCACCAGGAGCAGCCTCCCTGCTGCTCAGTCCATACTCCAACTGACACTCCACATCACAAGCATCCTCACATTCCATTACATCACCATGCACACAACATTCCACACATCATACTTCTCACTGGCTGAGCAGCACGGGCAGAGAAACAGGAAAGATGCACAATACCATAAACCAGATATAACACATCGTGCAGGAAAGATGCTCAATACCATAAACCAGATATAACACTACATTTGTAGTTTCTGTACAACCAGGGGTCAAAAAAGGTGTTAGATATATTAGCGTTTTAATGTAATGTTTTAATGCTCTTCCTAAGTGTTTTATCTTGTTCATTGTTGGTATACAGTCTTTGTTAATCTCTTAATAACCATTTGATTTGGCCCTATTTAGTACCCTATTCACTAATTGCTCTCACTGTCGTGGTGTAGGCTACATTTACATTCCTTCTTTAACCTCTTGTGTCTATTGCAAGCTTTTTTACAGGCATGGTAGTGGGGTTCCAACCTCCATTCTTTATCATTCTGCTCTGCCTCTCAAAATTGGTATTGTATGAACTGATATGCAAGCAGCGTCTCGTTTAGACCAACTCTCTGAATTGATTCGGCGTGTTTTGCATTGGTAGAAAACTGCAAATGCTTTAAGCATCGTTGTGACACTCACTGAATGTTCTAGATGCACATAAGAAATTTTTTTGTGAATAATAATAGCATATCATCATCTCTAATAGGGTCACTTGAACACTTAGGGGTCCATTAGGATGACGGGCGGACTTTGCCCGCCCGTCATCCCATCGTAAATCGGGACCGCCCACATAAAGGGGGGGGGTCCCGGGGGTGCCATTAGGATGTGCCTGCCACAGTGGCGGGCACATCCTGTATTTTCAGCATTGTGGCAGGCGGTGCTCTCTGCACCGCCCGCCACAATGCTGAAAATGCACTTTCACATTGTCATTTGCAAAGCGGCAGGCACCGCGCGGTGCCTGCCGCTTTGCAAATGACAATGAAGGGGGGTACCACAGGTACCCCCCATGTGCACCCCCCACCTGTACTTCACTCTGGGGGCCCGCAGGGGCCCCCCAGAGTGAAGACCGCATGCCTTGGTGGCAGCGCCGCCGCGGAAAGGCACTTAACACCACACATCATAATATGTCTGGCGGTGTCTATTAGACACCGCCACCATATTATTCCTTTTCCGCCCCGGCCGCAAGGCGACCGGGGCGGAAAAGTGGCGGGCGGTGTTTCCCTCCGTTGCAGTCCCCCCGCCATTGTAATGTGGCGGGGGGAAAAGGGTGGCGGGCGGGCATTTATGTCGGGCGGATCGTAATGGAGCCCTTACAATCAATTAGTGTTAAAATGTACAGAACAGTATTTGGAGACGTGTTACCGATACTAAAAAATTAGCTGAAAAAAACATACATTTGTACTTATTCACCTTTTGAGTTCGCACTGTCCAGACTTTTTACGGTGATAAATGTGAGTCCAATGCAGTAAAAAATGCCAGAGCAACAAAATGAGCGTGAAAAACTTGTATGTATGCTAGTACCCCAATTTTAACCAATGTAAAAACTGATGCCTAATTCAGAAAACAGCCTGTTCAAATGTTATTTGGCGCAATTTTTAGTAAATGAGGTGGAAGATATTGGGGAAACGAAAATAAGCTCCTGGGACTTTCTATTTTGCTTCAGCACAAACGTGTGTGACCCAGGCACAATGTACGAATGGCTTGCACCCCGTGTAATTAGCATCAGCAACAGAGCAAGCACAGCACTTTCAGAATGCAAATATTGACCTCTTTTCCTGCAAACACATGGGGCTGCTTAAAGGGAATAGCAAGCCCTAAATCAGTCAGTTTGATTGGCTGATTCGGGTCTTAGTTCTGCTCAGTTGTTGCGTTGGCAGTCGCTTCCTTTATGACAGCTCACTACGTGGTTTTTCATGTGCTGAATCCGGGTATCATTATTATCCTCTCAGCGCAATTAAATGAGAAGAGAATATCATTTAGTTTTACTGAGAACGAGGGCGTCGCTGTGCCGGCAGAAATGAAATCAGTTAATTTCTCCGTAAATTTAAGACAACTCTTGCTCAGTCCTCAGAGCTCCTAGTGATGAAAAATCGTTATGAGACCAGAACATTTTTTTGAGAAATAACTTTAATATACCTTTTTTTCAGCACAGCCAGTTGTAATAACCCAGCAAAGTGCCAATATGAGGAGGTCACGGCTCAAATCAAGCTGGTGCTGGAGAAAACAGGAATTGACACATCATTATTTAAATGCCACTCTTCTGAAATCTATTCGGCGGCTCTGCAGGAGCTGTGCGTCGGCGAACTAATTCTCCGCGCTGCCCTTAAGAATGCCAGTACACATGCTTCTGGAACCTTCCACCACAGGTTATTAACGTGCTACTCAGGAGGAGGGGGTAACTGAAGTGAATTATTCCACAGTAGTTCATCTGTACACGCACGTGTATACTAGGGTGGCAGGTCAGAATATTTTCTGTAAATGTTAAAGATATTAGGCCTCATTTATGAGAAATGACGCATCACTGCGTGAAAGCAGCGATGCGTCACTTCTCAGTGCGCCCTCCTTGCGACATACCTGATGCGTCATATTTAATATATGATGCATCATGTCGCAAAGAGTTACAGATACGTCAGTATTTCTGACGTATCTGTAAGCGCAAAAGTGACGCATTGCTGGAGTGTGTCACAAAAGTGACCCAACTCCAGCAATGCGTCCTTTCACATGGGTTAAGCCCCATGTGAAAGGGCCTGCTGTGAGGCAGGCGCAAGATTTTGATGCAATGGCGTCCTAGAAGTGATGCAGTGAAATCTCATAGATTTCACTGCGTCACTTCTACGAGGCTTTTTGCGGGGGAACGCCCCCCCGAATACATGATACCTGACGCAGGTATAATGTAGCGCAGGGGTTTACAAAGTGACGCATCTGCGTAGATGCGTCACTTTGTAAATAGTGCACAACAGGAAGCATGTTCTACGCCGCCGATGAGTCACAAAAAGTGACAAATTGGAAGCGCAAAACTGACGCATGGCCTCATAAACGCAAAATGGTGACGCAGAATGAAACGAGGGGCCCTTGATTCGTCCATATTTCACATATATTCATTAGCATTGGTTTGAAAGGGGGCTCCTGAAGTATTTGGGCCCCCCTATGTTTCAGGGGTCACGTTACGCCCCTGGATATGTCACCGTTTCTCCACTTACTGAAAAAAAACACGCAAACATATATGTAGAAAGCGAAAATATGAAAGCTACCCCTTTGGCTAGTATGAAATGCAAGACAACCTTTACTTTACATCAAGGTTTATATGTAGCAGCAGAATCCAAAAACGCTTTTGTGTTGGATGACGAGATGTTTGTATCATCCTGATGTTTAATTGAACATAACATATTATATATTCCAGTCCATCTTGCATCAGAAATACAGTAGAGGGTGAATTGATTTCTCTCTACCGTTGTGGGAATTGGAAGTGGTACCTTACTGATCCATGTCATGTTTTTAACATTCCGTCATCCTTGCTTTGGAAAGAAAACAAAAGCATTCTCAGCTCTCCTGTTGCTCTGAAGTACCCAAATGATAACACCCAGCACTTCCAAAAGCTCACATTGAATACACATATGAGCAAGTGAAAAGAAGTTCTTCTGAAATGTTCTCAATGTGGGTATGATGTTTACATTGTCAAAGCTTAGATGAGCATTTTATTTAGAAATTAAACCAATATGAATATATGTGAGGAAGTGCACTGTCTGTAATTATGGGAAGATACAAGCAAGGATTTAGGTGGGCCGGGTCTCACCGGTGCTGAGCACCGGCAGTTTTTTAAGGGGGGCGTCAAAAAGGGTCTCTATCGGGCTATGTTTTGTGCCCTGGCACAGGCGGTCTGTTTTTTTGGACTGTTGTGACAGCAGGCACATCGATGTGCGCCTGCTCACACAGCTCCCTTCTCACTAGTGTGGGCGTGCTCACACTGCTCACTTCTCAGTAGTGGAAAAGTTACGGCATGACCTCATGACAGGTGAGCGTTGTAGGGGAAGGGAAATCCTTTAAAGAGAGTCATTCTCTCTCTGGATTTCCCTTCTCTTTATGAAACTCAGGAGCAGCAACCTTGTCATGATGTTACCATGGCTTCAAGTGGAAGATTCTTCAATATTATGTACAAGCCATAGTTGCTGCTTATTTATGTTATAAATGTTATGTTATGCATTTTGCGATGCAGGGCGCACTACGAAATTCGTTTTATTTATTAAATTGTTTACTTACCTCCAATTATCTATATTGCGGTTTTTAGCACCCCCCACCCTGCCCCTCCCTCGCCCCGTCTTCCTGCCCCAACGTAACTCCCTCCACAGGCGGCGGCTGTTGACAAAGCCAATAGTCCTCACTTGTTGTAGGTATGAGGTTACGTGTTGTATCATATATCTGGATGCAATGACAGTAACAGCAAAATACAAGTATGCTAAGATTTTTAGCTTATGTGTTTTAAGCCATGCCCCTGATTACATTGGCCACGCCTCTGTGTGAGACCCCCACGTTTTTTCATCCCAGTTAAAGCCCTGGATACAAGGCATTATTTACACAGGTTTGTATAAGCACAACTTCCAGAAATTGGTGGCTCTCCTGCCCCCCACCTCTTGTATGCCCACCTAATTTGGATTGTGTGAGACGTTGTAGGTTCCACCTCCTCGTAAACTGTTGCAAGGAACAGCCACCATTGGAAATTATATTGGTGGCCCTTATTTGGGGTGGCCCCTCAAGGTCCATGTCTGCCACCCTTGTTTCCTTACCTGATTGCCTTGGAAAGAAAACTGCTCAAAACTCCTCATTGTGCTTGGAATACATTCTTCCATTATGTCTGGGACTTTAATTGTATCTTTGCCAGTCACAAAGAAAGTGAATAGGAAAAGTCCCATGTCATCTTTGTTGGGTAAGCCAGTGAAAGACTGAAAACGATCGCTCACAGTGGCGCTCATTAAAGTAATAATTAGCGTCTCCTATAGTGTTTCCCGTTTGTCTTTAACTGTATCAAAGATATTTTTTTTCAACTCAAACCATGTCCCATTTAAACGAGACTCAGAGAAAAAAGAGGTTATATTGTAAGTCAGTGCTTAATTTGAGCAGGTTTTTTCAGGTGCTCAGCACCTGCACTTCTTTCCCAGGGCCGGGGCTACAATTTCTGATCCTACAGGTGGTGGTCTCAATATTAATTGTTCAATTCAAAATAAAAAGAATAACATACATTGCAAGATGACTGGCTGGTAAATGTGCATAGGCAGGCCGGCATACGCCTGTCCAGGCAGGCATAATTGTGTATCACCATGTTAGTGATGATGTCATCACGCTGATCACAAATCCAAGAAGTCATCGACAAACTATGGCTTGCATTCTATTCCCCTAGTCTGCTGCACCCTGCCACTGCCTAAACCTCCCATTGGATTATTGTAGCTGGGGGCTGGCTCATGACGGAGTTGAGGCAAGGAAGCTGCAAGAGCGCATTTGGAACTTGGGAGTGACGGCTCTTGAGGAAGAATAAATGAAAGTAAGTGTGGAATTTCCACTTGCTGCATAGCCAGAGTAGCATATCCGGCAGCCCTGCATTGCTTCTATCCTCAATGTGCTCCATGCGGCTGTGGCCAAACACAACTTTTGTGCGCCAAGGAGTCACCAGTAGAATCTGTGCCTTGCTCCCCAGCATGGTAATTGCTGAGCATGAGTGAGTCCAGTAGGCACCACAGCCATACTTACCGGCATTGGCAGCATTACTGCTGGGGACAATGCCTGTGCTGTGGCAGGCAGGATCACAGCAAGCTGAGCAGTGGATGCCAATTCCGTCGCCATCCTTCGACCTACTAATTACACGCAGCACTAGCAGTGACATGACCTGCTAACCTCAAGCAGCACCTGTTTCGCAATAAACCCTGTCATATCACACTGATAAATATATGCAAAAAAGCATTTTCATTTGGTGTACATTTTGTTTTTGCACTCGGTATAGGTAAGAAAGTAAAACACATCATCTTCCGCTTCTTTAGGAATGACAACAGGAAAACACATATTTCAAAATAGCAGGGACATGTACATGCTGACGACAGGGGTCATAGGCAGCAGCAGTATTAGAGAAGAGAGACAGCAAGAGTAAAGAGGAGAGGAAACAACAAGAGAGGAGAGAGATCAAATGGAGCAAAGTAGAAGAAAAGGAGGAGAGCAAATCAGATACAAAGAGAAAGCAGCCATTATGTGAAAAAGAGAGCATTAAGAAGAGAGAAGATAGAATGAAAGGATGTGGAGGACAAGACAGAGAAAAAAAACAGACACATCATAAAATGGAGACACAGCTAATTACTGCTAGAGCGTGATAGTGAAGAGCCAAGATCGAGGGGAGAGAGAGCACAGCATAGATAAAAGTGAAGAGAAAAAAGGGCAGGGCTAAAATGAATAGAGGGCAAATCAGAAATACAGGGTGTGACAAAGGTTATAGAAAACAATTAGAGAGGTGAGAGGATAGACTCTTAGAACAAAGACTTAGGAGACAGACAACAGATCAAGTTTAGAAGATAGAGACTGAGGCAGTGAGAGTGTTGAAAGTGGGGCTCACCGGAGGAAGACGTGAGCGATGGCCTCCTTGGCAAAATGTTCAGCTCCTGCACTTCTTTTTTTACAAATTAAGCACTAAGTATAGCTATTCAAATCATGTAAATAAAATAGATAGGTTAGAGCAATGGCGAATCCAAAAAAGACTGACTTGTCCCACCTTTTTGGGCAACTACAGTTATCTCAATTACTTTATAACCGAAGTATAAACCATACATTTAGTTTATTCAGAATCAATGTTTCGTGGTTGATGTTTCATTCCTCCATTGCAGTTCATGTGGAATAATCATCTTTAAGACCAGGGCCGGCTAGTTGTATGTGATTTCTGTATATATTTTAACTGCTACAGTTTTAATTTGCTGGAACCAAAGTCCGCTAAAGGGCAACAATTCCTCAGCACCGAGGCGTGCTTTACTTACCCCCTCATCCCGGCGTGGCCAATTGCGGGCTGACGACGCGGGACAGGGGCGCCATCTTGGAGGGAGGAAGGGTTGGCGGTCCAGTGGCAGGACGCCTCCCGCCCTCCCGGATACTTAAGGAGCTGTTTCCTTAAGGCTCGCTGTACTTGCTACTCTCCCCTGAGGCGAAAAGCCGGGGGTTCTCTACTCTTTTCTTTGTTGATGCGCGCAGACACGCGGATTGATTTCTAACGCTGTTACTGCAGAAATTTTTAAAACCTGTATATATTTTAACTGCTACAGTTTTAATTTGCTGGAACCAAAGTCCGCTAAAGGGCAACAATTCCTCAGCACCGAGGCGTGCTTCACTTACCCCCTCATCCCGGCGTGGCCAATTGCGGGCTGACGACGCGGGACAGGGGCGCCATCTTGGAGGGAGGAAGGGTTGGCGGTCCAGTGGCAGGACGCCTCCCGCCCTCCCGGATACTTAAGGAGCTGTTTCCTTAAGGCTCGCTGTACTTGCTACTCTCCCCTGAGGCGAAAAGCCGGGGGTTCTCTACTCTTTTCTTTGTTGATGCGCGCAGACACGCGGATTGATTTCTAACGCTGTTACTGCAGAAATTTTTAAAACCTGTATATATTTTAACTGCTACAGTTTTAATTTGCTGGAACCAAAGTCCGCTAAAGGGCAACAATTCCTCAGCACCGAGGCGTGCTTTACTTACCCCCTCATCCCGGCGTGGCCAATTGCGGGCTGACGACGCGGGACAGGGGCGCCATCTTGGAGGGAGGAAGGGTTGGCGGTCCAGTGGCAGGACGCCTCCCGCCCTCCCGGATACTTAAGGAGCTGTTTCCTTAAGGCTCGCTGTACTTGCTACTCTCCCCTGAGGCGAAAAGCCGGGGGTTCTCTACTCTTTTCTTTGTTGATGCGCGCAGACACGCGGATTGATTTCTAACGCTGTTACTGCAGAAATTTTTAAAACCTGTATATATTTTAACTGCTACAGTTTTAATTTGCTGGAACCAAAGTCCGCTAAAGGGCAACAATTCCTCAGCACCGAGGCGTGCTTCACTTACCCCCTCATCCCGGCGTGGCCAATTGCGGGCTGACGACGCGGGACAGGGGCGCCATCTTGGAGGGAGGAAGGGTTGGCGGTCCAGTGGCAGGACGCCTCCCGCCCTCCCGGATACTTAAGGAGCTGTTTCCTTAAGGCTCGCTGTACTTGCTACTCTCCCCTGAGGCGAAAAGCCGGGGGTTCTCTACTCTTTTCTTTGTTGATGCGCGCAGACACGCGGATTGATTTCTAACGCTGTTACTGCAGAAATTTTTAAAACCTGTATATATTTTAACTGCTACAGTTTTAATTTGCTGGAACCAAAGTCCGCTAAAGG
The DNA here is from genome assembly GCF_964261635.1 of Lissotriton helveticus. NCBI lineage: Eukaryota > Metazoa > Chordata > Amphibia > Caudata > Salamandridae > Lissotriton > Lissotriton helveticus. The sequence continues at coordinate 1,648,508,957 of NC_136063.1, read as the reverse complement.
GCAACAATTCCTCAGCACCGAGGCGTGCTTTACTTACCCCCTCATCCCGGCGTGGCCAATTGCGGGCTGACGACGCGGGACAAGGGCGCCATCTTGGAGGGAGGAACGGTTGGCGGTCCAGTGGCAGGACGCCTCCCACCCTCCTCCACAGGATATAAAATAATGGGGTCATTCCGTCCGCGCAGCGGGCGGGCGCAGCGGGCGCGCCGGCGGCGCGCCGAAGGCGGGCCCGTCTGCGCCCGTCCGCGCCAGACACGGGCCTAGGGCCACCCCCCCTGGTCAAAATGTCCACGCAAGCCTTATCTCCTACCCACGCTCGGCTTTGGTAGATCTGCACCCGCAAACCTCGCAACACTGCACAAGGTACAGCCCTGACTCTTTGCCATCAACTGAATTGCAATGTAAATATTGTCAAATGTCTACCCCTTTATTAAATAAAGGAATAGATGGCGAAAACGGGAATAAAACAAATCAAATGTTTAAAATAGCCCTGATTAACGTGCGCTCCTTACCCAAACATAGGCAAGAGGTAGCCGATGTACTTACTGACAGGAACATAGATATTATGTTCCTGACAGAGACCTGGCTGGACAAAGCCTCGGACCCAGACCTCGTGATAGCCGTTCCACCTGGATACAACTGCTACAGATTAGATAGAAGTGGCAAACGAGGTGGTGGGGTTGCAATCATTGCCCGTGACTTTTTTAAAATCCGCACTACTGCCTTACCTCTAAAGGCATGTGAGGCGCTTCAATTCGATATTTATCTCTCACCATCTTACAATTTTAAAGGTACATTACTTTATAGAAGGCCAGAAACAAGGGCAGATTTCCTGACAGAAATACTTACTATTCTGGAAACCTCTGGCACTGACAACTCGATAACTCTGTTAGGTGATTTTAATTTCCATTTGGAATGTGGCGAAGACAAGGACACCATTTCATTGCAATCTGAAATGGAGGTCTTTGGTCTAGCTCAGCTGGTGAAAGGACCTACCCATAAGGCAGGCCATACCCTAGATGGTATCTTTACCAACTTG